>NC_088684.1:227559529-228943904 GCF_028017835.1 Emys orbicularis | reverse complement strand
ACATAATCACAAGTTGCACTGATAGTAAAAATCATATAGTGTTAGCACAGCGGCAGGTGGGGAAAGACAAAATACATCTTATTTTTGTGTGTTGTTTCTTGCAAAGCTCTGTCTATACACATCGAGAGCAGAATTAATTTCACAATAATCTCGGCAGCTGCACTGATAAAAAAGCCACAGAACCCTGAAGTCAATGGAAATAAGAAGGATACGTATGTCTAATGGCTTGGAGAACTTGGCTATATAAAGTATACATTACAAGTTTTTTTTGATGAGATCTCTCTGTGAAGGCTGCACTACGGTGACTTCCTAACGTAGCACCCTACATAGGGTACCTGTATAGCATGGGCAAACTAAAGCATCAATAACACTCCAGATAGGACTTAGAATATGAGTGTCTTTGGAAGCGTGGCCATTAAAGCAAGGAATCACAAATCTGCCCAGGCTTGGAATAAGAACATTACTGCAGAGCTGATCTCTAGACTGATTTGGCTATTTAATGTGGCTTCTAGCAAACTATGAATAAAACTCCCAGCTTGCAGCTGACAAGTTACCATACTATACTTACAAGTTCTTTTAGGAAAGCAAAGCAGATACTGCTGCAGTCAGGCTGTTCTATGCCAGGCCTGCACTCGAAAAGCAGAGCAATGTCTGAAAGGAAAGAATAGCTATTGTGGTGGCAACTGCACAATGCCTGGCCATTTTCTGTTCGCCAGACACCCCGTATTCCCAATTTTTGATTTTTACATGTAAGAACTCATAGATACCCATACTTATAGGACTATTCGCTTTTCTAGGCTTTGAAACACTTCCTGTAGAAACGGAAACATTGAACCTGACAGCCAGATCTTGGAGTTGGGCTGATTTACACTAGACCAAGATCCAGCCTTGATTCACCTCTCAAACTGGTTTAAATATTGAATAACTGCACTGAAGTCAATGGAGTTACGCCAGTGTAAAGTGTGTGCGAGAACACAATCAGGCCCTTTAAATATACCCCAGACAGACCAATTGTTATTTTCACTATTGCTGTGATTTAAAAAGCAAAACAAAACAACCCAACAATAGTATACGGAGGCAGTCAATATTTATACCTAACAACAAAGGCCAATGTTTTCAGAAGTGACTAAATGATTTTGAGTGCCTCAATTTTTGGCTGCCCAATTTGAGACTACTTAACGGGGTCTGATTTTTAGAGGGTGGTGCTCGGCGCTTTCTGATCTTGCTAGTCACTTTTGAAAAAGTTTGGGCAAAGGATTATTACTGCTGAGAAGAGGAACTCTACATAAAACGACATCATCCAATTGCTCGAGACTTGAGAATGTTAGGAGGGGAAAAACAACTCTCTCTTAAATGAATTACTATTTACAGTAAGTCTCTTATTAGGCAGTATTCATCATTTTCTTTCTCTGGCTTTCTATCCTGAACTATGATCTGCTCACCCATGCGAACTCAAGTAAGAGCAATCCAATCAATATGTTGATGGTGTAACAAGTTCAGTGACACTGATGGAGCTTTGCTCCCTTATTTTAGTTGTTATGACCACTGCCCGTCGTATCTCCCCATTAAAAAAGGAGGCACCTGAAAAGCAATTAGCTAGGTTGAAAAGGAAGGGGCAAGACATAGGAAATCAGTTTTTGTCTGTGCTAATTGACTTCAAATATTGGCTGCTGTAGGGTGTATCTTCACTGCTGAGTCAACTCTGGTAATCAGCACTCAGGTCTGAGCACTTGGATTAGCCTAGGTCAACTATGAGTGGCCACATGGCAATGACCACTGGAGTCACTGTGTACTCACCGGCACTGCACTTACCAGGATGAGGTGCTAGGATTTCTGGAGGCTTATCTCATGGTTCTTTTGTGCTGCAGTAAGCTGAGCCACTCTATGATTATGCATTATGGGAGAACTTGTCTATGTTTCTGGGCGCATGGGGGGCATCGTGGGAAGGCACTGGAGGACTAGCAGACCTTGAGTGATTTATACTGTGTCCTCACTGCAAAGTGAGTAGGTTACCAGCCTGAGTGAAAAACTCAGTCAAGCTTTAGTCTATAGCCCAGGACGGGCCAGCTAGTTTGGGTTGAAAGCACCACAAAACTGTGCATAGAGGTTTTTGTGTGTGGATGGGAGCTGGGTCAGGGGTAACACTTGAGAAATAGCCTGGGTTAACTCTGCAGTGAAGATATGCCCTTACTAATATGTGTGTTCATGTATGTGTGCGGGTAGCAGGGGGTGAGGAGGAGGATAGGATGCTGTGGTGCGTGTTTATTTTAGTTTTAACATAATAGACATGCCTGCTAATAAAAGAAAGATTTGAATCTGTAAGAGAAGAGCTGAGCTTTTTTATTGGCCAGATTAGAAACTTTTACTGGTTTAAAACTGTCAGGATGACTGCTACATGCTTGGCATGGCACTCTGCATTGTCATTATAATGGTAGTCTGTGCAACTATTTGTCCAACTTCTTCTGGTTGGTCTGGATATTTAGACAGTGGTGTTTCCATTTTGGGACAAGATTCAGCAGCAGGCAAAGTGCCGTAAATTATCACTGTAATGCAAACACCTGGCAGAGTGAGCTGAAGTGCACCTCTAGTGTAGTGAAAATTCATTTTCAGGATATCAAAGGTCCTTGCAATCAAGGAATATTTTTGTCAATGGGGCCTTATTATATTGCTCTCTATGCTGCATTCTGAGAATTGGGAAACAAGGTCTTGGTGTAACTTTGATTGGACACCTGAAGAAGGCAATAATTTGCTGTTACAAACTGTACATATAATTGACACCTAGACAAATACTGCAGAAATGTTTTGTGAACAAATATTCACATTTTTAAACAAATTTGCTTTGGCCATACTTGCATTCCCTGCTTGTCTTCACTTTCCATGAACATTTATGAGATCACATTTTACAGGCACTGATAATTGTCAAAAGTGAATTTTAAGCTCAAATATTCACATAAATATTTCAGAAACCTGCCTATAATCCAATCAGGCAACATAAGCAATACCTAGTGACCTATGAGGCCAATCATAAGAGCCTTCCACAATCTGTTCCTCAGTGATTTACCAAAATATTCCAGCATAGTTCTTGTTACAGTGTACGACAATTAAAGTTGACTCATCTACATGAGAATTCCCTGCTGCCATTTGGAATGGTCTTTCTAACAGTGAAAGGATACAGAGCCATTTCCATAGGAGTATGTGTCACACACCAAGATGTAGGCAGTGTGAAACTAGTGGTCAGAGCAGAATCAGAGGGGAGAACCAGAGGCATGGTCAGGAGACAAGCCAGCAGTCAGTGACAAGAGATAGGTATCAGGAGTACAGAAGTTGGCAAGGACTTGGACTGGAGTGGAGCAGGAACGGTGTGGAGCAACGGCTGGACCGGAAGCAGTGTGGTGCTGCTGCAGGCATGGAATGCATTGAGCAGTCACTCTGATGCTGTTGCTTCAAGGCTTAAATGGTGATCAGTTGGCCCATCTGACTAGGCAAGGTGCAAGTTCACTTAATAAGGGCTTATTGGTCCTACCAGAGTTCATTGGGTTGCTAGGCGACCAAGCCTGGTGTCAGCTGAATTCCTGACAGTACATATGTAATATACTACTACCATACCAAACACTTATTTTAGTACTGGTCATCCTCAAACCGCTTACCATATGTTAACTAAAAACTTCTCAAGAGATAGGTGAATAAGAATTATTATTATTATCCTCATTTTACAGATTGGAAAACTGAGGCAGAGTTTCAGGCCTGCTTGTGCAACCCACACCCATCCTGGTGGGCAGCTACCCATGTAACTAGTCCGATTGAGGTCAAGGTGAGAAAGAGAACGGAATAGAGGCATAGAGAAAGGGACATTGAAAGCACAAAAACACACACTGTTTTTCTTGTTTTAAACATTTTCATTTTAGTCAGTAATGTTCCTATATTTTTCCAGTCTAACGTGAATAGAATGATAAACTAGATTCAAAGGAGAATTGGGAGAGGTGATGGACGATAAGCCAACTGTGAATTAGAAAGCTGTTAGAGGAAAGTCTGGCTGTGATGGGCGGAGAGGTGTGTGTGTCTGTCCATGCAGCGGAACTTGGAACCATGTGTTGATATGTTTGTTTGTGCAGTGAGGATGTGAGGATGGTGTGGTTTGTTGTGCAGGGTCAGTGCACCTACTTCTCAATAGGTAGTTCTGCCATGCTGCTCTCTCTCTCTCTCTGCTTTCCCCGCCCTCCCACAAAGAGATGAACAGAATGTGGAGACGTTGCCACCTGAAATCACAGTGTATCTGTGATGTGATGACATTGCACCGGAACACTGCATTACCATTTGATAATGCTACCTCCCTACCGCTGGGATGTTCCCATATTGCCTCATGGACAGAAAAGAGCAATAACATATAACAGTACTGCAATGTGATTTGGTCCGAAGACTCATAAGACTAACCTCACTGGTCCCACCCAATCCTAATACCCTTTTGGGGCATCTTACTGCATAGACATGATAAGTATCTCCTACAACCTGTACAGCATCACCAGCTCTGCACTAATGTCAGGGCCGGCCCACAACATTTTGGCACCTGAGGCGGGGAGCTCAGATGACGCCCCCCATGTCCCCTCACTTGGGCCAAAACTTTGAAAGGTCTCAATTCTGCCTTCTTCCTGTTCTACTCCTCTCATGGTGCTGCTCTGCTACCTATCCCAATAAAGGAGAACTAACAACTTAAAATGCCTTGTTCATATTTTAAGTAACACTTAACTTTCAAACACCTGAACAGCAAATGTAACTTTTCTTATCTGCATAGTGAACACCAGTGGTGGCTCCAGGCACCAGCGCTCCAAGTGCGTGCCTGGGGCGGCAAGCCACGGGGGGCGGCCTGCCTGTCCCTGCGAGGGTGGCAGTCAGGCAGCCTTTAGCGGCTTGCCTGCGGGAGGTCCGCCGGTCCTGCGGATTCGGCGGCGGGTACGCCGATGCCGCAGGACCGGCGGACCTCCCGCAGGCAAGCCGCCTAAGGCAGCCTGCCTGCCATGCTTGGGGCGGCAAAAAAGCTACAGCTGCCCCTGGTAAACACTGGCATTTTTATCTGTTTGAATAATCAAAGTGGTGCTTTCCGTGCCTTCTTGGTTGCAAAGATTTGAACTGCTTCCTGAAGGTCCACAGTCTGGACCAGCTCATGCTCTATTGAGATGGTTGCAAGGCCGACCAGCCTCTCCTGTGTCATTGTGGAGCGTAGATGTGTTTTTATTAACTTCAGCTTGGAGAAGCTGCATTCTCCACTAGCAACTGTTATAAGAAGTGTTAGAAGCATGCGCAGAGCAACAAAAGCATTTGGAAAAAGGGTGGTCATCTTATTTGTGCACATATATTCCAGAACAGCCTTTGGAGTTGATATTGCTGAAATGTATCTCGAAAGGACTTTCAGTTCATCACCTAAATCTCTCGCATCAATACCGCACATGTCATCATATGTCAACAGTGTCTCTAGTGCCCTGCATTGCCGGTGTAGGTTTTCTTCAGGTATAGTGAGGAGTTTTGGAATATCATACAACATCCCAAATATACTGCTGTGTTCCCTGAGCTGCATGAAACGTTCTTCAACTGACTGTATTGCACAATCTAGCACCTGGTTAAAGAATTCAACTTTGAATTATTGTTTGGGGTCTCCTATGGGATTATCCTGTGCCTCGTAATCAAAATGTCTTCTTCTTCGGTGACTCTTGTATTCTTGAATGTGTGGGAAAATAGCTTCAGTGTGAAGTTCCTCTGCCAACTTCTGTGCACTCTTCAGAACGTTTTGAAATCCCTCATCTGACCGGTAAGACTGTAGGTATGACTTTGCTTTGTCCAGTTGTCCCATTGCTCCAGATATATCAAGGTCAACACCTTGGAGTCTCTTGCTTACAACATTTATTTCAAACAGTATGTCATGCCACAACACTAAGCCACACAGAAATTTGAAGTTATGTATGTTTCTGGTGATCCCATTTCCCTCTGCCACTGTTCTCCCACGAACAGTTCCTGTCATAGCATTATCCTCCATAATGGCATCTATGGCATCATCTATCTTCCCAATTTGGTGTTTGATAGGCTTTATCGCCTCCACTCGACTTTCCCATCGTGTGGCACTCAGTGGTTTCAGTGTCAGAGAGGATGTTCCCAGATGTTGCTTCAAAATTTTCCATCGATGAGTTGATGCAGAGAAAAATACATAAATGCTTTGAATTACATTAAAAATTTCAGCAGCCTCACTGGAAGCTGATGCTGCATCACTGACCACCAAGTTCAATGAATGAGAGCTGCATGGGACAAAAAAAGCTCGAGGGTTTAACTCTCGGATCCATGTCTACACTCCTCTGTTCTTTCCTCTCATGTTGGCACCATTATCGTAGCCCTGGCCTCTCATGTCAGCTATCGCAATTCCCGTATCTTCCAGCTTTTTAAGAAGCACATTTGTCATACCAGCTCCTGTAGTATCATCAATGTCAATAAATTCTAGAAAATGCTCTCTGACAGTCACCATTGCAGGGACATTTTCACTAGGTTCTGTTGTTGTTACAAAACACACCATTAAAGTCATTTGTTCCGTATGGCTGATGTCAGTGTGCAGTCCAGAATAACAGAGTAATATCTTGCTGACTTCAGATCTGCCACAATCTTCTGTTTGACTTTTGTTGCCAGTAACTGTATGATCTCATTTTGAATTGTTTTTCCAAGGTAGTGGTGTGTGTATATTTCTTGGGTGGTGGCTCTTCTTAGATGCTCCTAGAGTACCGCATCAACCTCAGCCATCAGCTCCACAATTTTAAGGAAGTTTCCATTGTTTGGCACATACAGCTGATTTGAAGTGCCACGCAGTGCTGGGTTTTGGGTAGCAAGCATTCTCACAATGGCAATGAGCCTTTTCAGAACATTTTGCCAGTAAAGAGACTCTGATGCAATCTTCTCTTGATGCTGATCATCTATGGTGGCCTTTAACCTTAGTCTCATCTCAATCTCTTTCCACCTATGGAATGCTCTCTGGTGATTTGCTGCCTTCTCATAGCATGCCAGATTCCTAGCCAGATTTTTCCAGTCCTTTGTTCCTGTAGAACCCAATGTGGCTGGAACATTAGACTGGAAGAGTTTGCAACAAAAACAGTATGCAGCATTCTGGGTTTTTGAGTACATAAGCCACGGCCTCTCCACTTTGTCACCATTGGGGATTTCACGCCAGTAATGTGTTGGATGGAAACATCTATTTTCATTGTCTTTGGGGAACATGATGTTTTTCACTTGCTGTGGCCCATGCAGAACAAGGAAGTCCCTCAGGCTACTGCTCAAGTGTGTCCACAGTCCTGGATCATCTAGACTTAAGGAACTAAACTCAGCAGCAGCTGTTTCTTGCGCCTCCACCACACTCTTCTCTGATCTACACTTTTCTTCAGGAATGTGCATGGTTACATCCATTTGAGATGGAGATATGGATGCTGCAGTAGCTGCCAGGTCACCTGCACTCTGACTAACTGGAAGATCAGGCATCTCCTCACCACTCACATCCTCACTGGGCCGGAAGGCTCACCATGAACATTTGTGTCTATGTATCTCAGGAGAGCTCCTTCCTGCTTAGATAGAAAAGCTTCCTTTGCTTTCTTTCTTTTTCTGAATGCTGTCCCAGAGGGGCGTTTTCTTCTTTCACTCATGACTGCTGTTCTGTGCCAGCTTTAGTGGCTCTCAAGACTCAGTTAAAGGGGACAAAAAAGCAGGCTGGTAGCAGGGCCTGAGTGAGGGAAGAATTCAGTGTCTTAAGGGCCTAACTGGCTCCTACTACTTCAGTTGACTGCCTGTTCTCCTCAAGTGGGTTCAGGGAAGCAGCAGGAAACAGGAAGCTCCCTGAGAAGCTGGTGCTAATCAGTCCAAGCTCCTGGGGGTGCTAGAGAGGTACATAAAAGGCTCCTCCTCCTCTCTCTCCCTGCAGCTCCTGCTGCTTTCTGTTATTCCCTCTCACCTTTTCTCCTGCCTGCCTTTTATGTCTCTTCTCCCCTCCTTCCTCCAGCACAGCACTTCACCATCTCTGTGCATCTAGAGCAGAGAGAATACATATGCACCAGGAGCAGACACAATTTTCTACACTCTGGGTCCTAGTGGTGTCCCCGTCCCCCCCCACAGTCTGGCACGTGAGGCGGCCACCTCAGTTCACCTCATGGTAAGGCCAGCCCTGACTAATGTCACCACTACCGGAGAACAGGGTTATAAATGGTGATGATTTATTATCTGCATAATAGTAATGCCTCAATGCCTTAGTCAAGGATCGGGACCCCCATTTGCTAAACATAGCAAGAGATAATCCGTGTCCCAAAGAGTTTACAAGCTAAACAGATCAGACAGACAACAGGTAGGAGAAGGAAGGGTGTCGTGGGACTGATACACCCCGTCACAAAGGGTTATTATTTCCATTTTACAGATGGGCACCAGAGGCAAAAACAGACTGGCCCAAGGTCACACAGGAAGTTAGTAGAACTGAACTTTAATCTGATGAGACCCAGGCCGGTCTCCAAACCCCGAAGCCATCCTTCCTCTCAGGAGCATGAGCCTGATTCCTGAGATCTGAGCATGTCCCAACAGGAGGGCAGTCAGTGACCTCAAAAGCAACCCACCACCGAAATAAACACGTTGTATCATTTTTAGGAGATTTTAACAGTTTAAAAACTGCCATTACTTTGCCCCCTTCCATAATTTATTTTTAGAATGGTTATTTTGCAAGGAATGCATCGGTCATCCCAAGTTCTGTTACATGATGAAATAACAGGCCAGTACAGCTGTGTGAGACAGGGGAATAGCCTAGGTGAACCAACTATTCTCTCACCAGCCACAAAAATTCTGGTTATATATGAGTTATGTAACCCAAGCTGACACTTCACCAGGCAATTCTTCAGCTGGAAAATATGAACACCTTTCCCACCTCGCCACATATGCTATTTATCAAATCTAGTGAAAGGAACATGCAATTATGAGGATGCTCTTAAAGATTTCTGTTTTCCAAGTGCCAGACTGTGAAGGCCTTATTCATGCTGAATGGTAACTTACACTCACAAGCAGTGTGAGCAGGAAGATCACAGCTGGGCCCTATAAAAATAAAGAAATAGAAGGGGATGTGCTGTCAGTGGGGGAAAAAAAGGAGTATCACACACAGACTTTGCTATTTGACACATAGTCATCCAAAGTAGTTAAATATGAATCCAGGTCTGTATATGGGGGTCCCAAAACATCTTAGCAGCTGCCTAGGTCTATTCTGTGCCATTAAGATATTTCACTCAGAAAAAAATTACACTGAATATATAAGCAGGCACCAGATTCTAAAGGTTTGTATTTAGTATGGGGAAAAGTCCATCTTCGCTTTACGCAGAATAAATCTGGTTCCATGGTACCCAGGAGCAATCTGCAACAGTTGGAATTACAATGCAATGATTGAATGGAGTGCAGGAGACTAAAGTATCTTCTTTTGCTCACACTACATTCTTTTACTTTCCTGATGCACCAAAACTTATTTTCCCTCCAGGAATCAACTTTTAAAAATACTCCCCTCAGATGTATTCACAACCAGACTCTTTTCTACTCTACCTTCTCTTTATATACCACAAAGCAGGAAAGGAGGAATTCTTAAACCATCTCTGCATATCCTCTCCTCATATGAACACTCTCAAAGTACCAAAAGTGTCCTAACGTCAAAGGAATGATACACAAATCTTTGCCTACGTTTTATATACAAATATTAATGTGATTGTTATATTTTCTCAGGGTTTTGCTATCATTATTTATTTATTTGTCCTGAGGTAGGGCCTAAAGTTTTCAGTTAGGGTCAGAGACCCACTGAGCTAAGGCACTGTAGAAACAATCCTTTCCCCAAAGAGGTCACAATCTGTTCCCAGTCCTAATCCCTTCCTCTCTTCCATCTCCACCTGTTATGTTCATTACATGCACACAGAGCGTTGGGGGGGGGGGGGGGGGAATTATACTCTTCCTGAAAAGGTTGCAATATAAAACAACTTTATTTCTTCAAAGCCAGAAATCTAACACACAATAACCAATTACACAGAGAGAGAGAGAGAGAGAGAGAGAGAGAGAGAGAGAGAGAGAGCAGACTGTTATCGAAGGCAGGAAGGCATCCAAGGCAGAGAGGCAAAACTCAATCCACCTTGCTTCAGACTTGCTCGTTTGCAGACTAACTGCTGAAGACCCAGATCACAAACTTCCCTACAAAGCCTGCTAGCCTAAAAGCAGGACCGGGAAACCTCTTCCAAACTTAAAGTGATAGCTTGTAATTTTAATAGTTTTCAACACACTGCGCCACTATAGGGACTTGCAGCACTGAGTCATTTAAAAAAAACACTTTTAATAAAAAGAAAATTCAGCCTCTTGTCCATGATGAATAAACATACTGCAAAATCTTTAGCTAAACCTTCTGCAGGAGGTACCACACTACTGGTTTATGAAACTGTCACAGGAAAGGCCAGAGGTAGGAATGACCTTGTTTTACTTTAGGTGAGGAAGCTATAGAGTTTAATAGAACAGTAAATAAGTCTATTCATTGTATAGTTTACAGTCTAATCAGAGCTGACTGAAACTCTCCAGATTTTACTTCAAAATCTCTGAGTTTTCATTGAGTTTGGGATTCAACCAACTAGTTGAACCAACCCAGAAGCTCAAATCAAACTCAGTTCTGACCATCAAGTTTCAGATGCTTTCCACCCTAAATCATAAAGTGGCCCAGATTCACTCAACATATCCCTCAGATTTAGGTTCAGGGAAAGGTTCGTGAACCTTGGCAATCCTTTTCAAGAACTTGGCCCAAGTTGTGAGTTTATAAATGAACATTCACACAATTCTAATTCTATTGTTTTAAGAACGATACTATTTGGTATATCTCTAGTTTTCTGAATGTGCAGATGTGTCTGTGTGTGTGTGTATATATGTAAAAGCCAGCAGAATTACTCAAGATTTATACCACTCCAACAGAGATTAGACTAGGGCTCATATTCTCTAGATAACAGTACGTTGTCTGTCTGTAGTGCCTTCCATCTTATATCATCAAAACAGTTTAAAAACGTTACTGAATTAAGCCTCACATCACCCCTGAGAAATAGGCAAGTCTTCTTTTACTATTTCCTCATTGCAGATGTTGAAACTAAGACAGAGAGAGTTTAAATGATTTACCCCAGCTCACAAAGCAAGTATGTAGCAGAATTTATACATCCTGACTCCCAGGCTATTGTGTTTCAGTCACAAGACTGTCCTCATCAAAGGAGGCCACACCCCTGATGATGACTGTGAGATACATAAACATCCTCTATGCATGCGAAATTAAACCTTCATTGACAAAAACTGTTGAGAAAATAAAATATTGATCTTGCTTGTGAGACTTTTATGTTAGTCAATTAAATTAGTACAATACCTTTCCTACTAGTAAAATAAGAGTGACATTCTATATGGAAATATAATGTTCCATAATATTTTTATTGTGAGACAGGGGATACCTCTTACAGCACTCAAAAGTACAGTTTATACAGAACGATAAAGTTAGTTGTGATCCATAAACAGCAGATATACATCTCAGAAATAGCTTCTAAAATCACTTTAAAGGAAAAATACTTTAATCGGTTTGCAATATCACATGAATGTAGGATCATTTAAAAAAAACCCTTAATCTTTCTTAATTTTTTTATACTGAAAGAGAATGGAACAGCATTCTAATATTTAATTGGAATATGAGTTTGACACATTTTTTATCCTATATCAAGTGAAACTTTTATCATTTAAAACCCTTCAAAGAAGAAGAATTATCTTGTACTCAGGGCCTAATTTGTGTACAACTAATGCAATTACACACACAAATCAGGTATATGTATGCACAACCAGTTAGATGCCTAATTAGCCATTTTGGCTTGCAAAAAGACAAAATGCACAGCTAATTATGGCAAATGCACAAGCAAATCGGGCACATTGTTGTATATGCATTTTTATGTGTGCAGTTACCATTCACTTTTTTGAAAATCATGTCCTTACTGAGAAAAGCTACTCTACAATATAGATAGAAATATTTTGCATATTTTCAGGGGAGCTTAGAGTTTGAATACCAAAACAAAAACAAAACAATAGAGCATTTGCAGCTGAAGCTTTGAAATTTACACTTGCAAATTTGTCATTTAAAATGTGGATTCTTATCGTAATTTTCTCACTGCATTTCCCCCCAAAACTATCCCAAATGTCTTATTTGTGAAAATGCAGCTGATTAGTCCGACATTGGAAATAGACTCCCACTGCTTGTTCACCAAGTGCTCACTCACTCGTTCTCTCCTCCTCCAAATCTCTCCTGAAGACTCCCTGTTTCTGAGACTGCTAGGTTGGTCTCCTCATCAATAAACATGCACTTTGTTGAGTAAGTTTGGCTCAGATCCTGCTCCTGACTGCCTGGGGGGGGAGGGGCATGTGGTGTATGGAGGGCTGCTGCATTTGGTGAGGCTCCATAGCAGCAAAGCAGTATGCCTCCATGAAGTTGGTTTCAGGATCAGAGCTTTTAAAGCTTAGACCTAGTTCTACAGCAATAGGATCAATCCCCTTTATTCAATATTTAAGCAAACTTGCAAACTCCACCAAAATCAGTTTTTAAACATTTTAAGGCAGTTTTCATGCTTGTGAAAACTACTAGTCCTGGAGAGCAAAGTCTTCCATTTACCCCCTGAAAAATTATGGCTTGGGTTGCAGAGGTTAAGCACCCCGAAACTGTCCATGGCCTCAATCCCTCCCAGGATGGATCACCTCTAGAGGTCAGAACAAGGTCTGAAAAAAATTCAAACAATTTTTTGTGTGTGCCTTATTTGCAAGAGTGAGCAATTTATACTGGGGGCAAAGATTTAGTTATGAAAATTGGTGCAATTTGACAATGCACAGGAGAAGAAGTAAACATTTTTAATGATAGCAGTTAGCACTGAATGCAGAGCATACTGAGAGATTCTGCACATATTAAGAACGATTTATCTGTCTAGCTGTGGCATTTATAAAGAGCCCACAGTCACTGTATCTGGCAGTATTTTATGCATCTAGGCATATTTTTTGTGCGCTAGATGAAAGGATAGCTCAGTTGCCATGACCATCAACTTGACACCTCCCTGCCAACAACGCTACTAATCATGGTAGTGGTTTTATTGATGGGGACACCTAAGAGAACTTGACTTCATCCACTAAGTCATTTTGCATAAACTTTTGTATGGCTAGCTGTCAGACGGCAATGATTTCTGGTTACTGCCACCTTGAGTGATATTTGAATCTGTGACCCAGAGAGATGACTTCTGATTCCTTCTCAATCGCCTGAGCTACCCAGTCCTCCCTTTTCAATCAGCTTTGACTGAGACCTTTATGATTACTGTGATGACAAAATATACATGTATGTGGCCCAAGTCCATGATGACTTAAAGTGTGGCATAAATTACACATGGCTAAATCTGTGTAATTTACTTTGAGGTAAATTACCCCGGGTGGGGTTGTACAATGGGCTTGTCTTCACTGCAATGTTAGCTTGAGTTATAACTTGAATTTGGAGCCTAACCCGATTCCTGTCCACACACACAAATCTCTAGCTCAAGTTAAGTGATGCTTTAAAGCTTGAACTAGTTGGCCTGCTTGGTGTGTGGGTGTGTATGGGTGTGGGGCAGGTGGTTGTGTTGAAGCTCAAGTGTTGCTGTGGCTAGAGCTAGTAATGCAGCAGCTAGAGTTAAGGTATGTATATGCTACAAAATTATGTTGACCTAAGTTATGTGGACATATAGCCACCACAGTCATTAAATCACTTTTGCGTGTCCACCCTGCACTGCTTGTGTCGGCGGTGTACATCCTCAACAGGGGCACTTGCACTGATTTAACTGTCAGGGTGGTGCATTGTGGGATGGCTTCTGAAAGTCGATGTAAACAATGCAGTGTCTACACTGACACTGCATCAACCTAACTACATCAACCTAAGTGGTACGCCTCTTGCAGAGTTGGAGTTATTACGTCGGCACAGTGGATGAGTTACATGGGTGGGAGCAACATTTTAGAAGTGTACAGAGTTAGGTCAACGTAAGCTGCCTTGCATCGACCTAGTTCTGTAGTGTAGACCAGGGATTAGAAGAACTCTTCAGACACTAAACCAATCACTATGTGCTGCTAATCATATCACTCGGTGTAGTTCCAGTGTTGTTTTGCAGTGTGATCACTGTCACTCTAGTAGGCTAGCTCCAGGGGAATAACTTGAGCTTATTGTTGCAATGAAGACAAACCCTAAGATCATGTCTGAACTCAGTGGCACAGCTACAGGGTTGCAGCTGTGCTGCTGTAGTGCTGTAGTATAAATGCTTCCTACATCCACACAAGGTTTTTTCCATCCAGGTAGGTAATCTGCCGCTCTGAGAGGCAGTAGCTAAGGCTGACGGAAAAATTCTTCTGTTGTCTGAACTGCATCTACAATGAGGGTTAGGTTGACCTAACTACATCGTATAGGGTATGAAATTTTTCACAGCCCTGAGTGATGTAGCTAGGTCAATCTAATTTTTAGGTGCAGAGGGGTTCCTCCTTTAGGTGTAAGAAGGAATATTATAAAGCAAGTCCAAGTTGTATCTTTACATCATTTTTTGTATCTTTACTCCATTTTTACATCATTTCTGAATGATGGTTCATGAGCAGTACTAGAAGTCACTCACCCCAAACATTTAAGTTACTATAGCGATAATAGCATTTTTCCACAGTTACAAATGTTTTCTAACGCTAAAGACCAAATACACATGAAAGATCTTGTTCCAAACACTGGAGTGGAGATACATCAAGGATGCATTCAGGAATATTTATGGCTAGGGTGCTATAAAAACTGCCTTTAAAATAAGACAAGAGATATTTATTTACAAATTATCTGGTTGCAAGATAGATTGTTAAAGCAGGCAGTCTTCTATTGGGTGTACTTATTGGCTTTGCATGGGTAGAAGTAGTCTGCATTCTCTGCTTTGATTAAATCCTTTTATTTAGCACTGCAGCGATTTTATTTATCTTTCATTTGTAAAACTCAAGCTGTCTGGCTTTCCTGCCTTCCCACTCATGCATGTTTTATTGACATCTTTCATTTCTTCATTACAGTCTGGGAGTGTGAGCTGCAGTAGGATCTAGTTTGGGTAACTTTAAGATCATGATAATCACTTGGGTGTATCAAGAGGAGCATTTAATTTTCTGTAGGTTGCGGGTTTTTTTTCAATAAAAAGCAAGATATTCCTGGATTTCTTCTGGGCTATGAGTCACTTTCCCAGATTTTGTTTTGATCTGAGTAATTAATGTTTTTTGTCTTTTATTTTTTATTTTTAGCAGCCATAGTCTCTCTCTTACTTAAATGCTTACATAAAAATATTAGCAAAAAGTCTTGCCTAGAAGAGGTGGGGAAAAAACCATTCATAAAATTCTCAATAAAGGTCAAATGTGATTCATCCAGGAAAGACCATGGGCTGGGAAATATTATTATTAAGCATCTTTTCTATAGCACTTACAGAGTAAAGCTTACAGGCCAAGACAGACAAGACACATGAGACCTCAGGAAAGGGTCTGAGAAGAGAGATGCTTTGTGAGGAGATTAAAGGAGGAAGGATTCTTGAAAGGAGAGAATGATGGAGGAGACAGAGGTTGCTTTGGTGCACAGGAAAGGAGAGACTGTGCCAAGAACAGGAGCACCATTATGGGGGCCCCAAAGCCAAGAGCAGGAGAAAGAGATGAAAGGCCTGATCCAAAGCCCATTGGAGTCAATGGGAGGCTTTCATTGGCTTCAGTGGGTCTGGTTCTCTCATCATGCTTAAATCAGAAGTCAATGGAGCTGCACTGATGTAAAGCTGGGGTGAGTCTGAGGAAAATCAGATCTAAAACATGAGAGAACTATGGGGAAAGAAGGGAGCAAGTTGGGAAGGAGGATGAAATAACTGCTGAGATGTCAAGGACAATGATGGGGGTGACTGGACAGTGGGGTTACCTGCTGAGTATCTTTCTGGACACTGGAAAGATGTTTGACGGTGCTGTGTGCAGACATGCATTCAGAATCACGGACATCATGAGATTTAAGAACCAGTTTTTAAGCTAGAGATATGCTATCTATGCACTATAGATGAGTCCAAGCCTCAAAATATGGGTCTTGGATCTGGCATTCTGGTTTGGCTGCATCTGGCAGCGGTAGGTTCAGATCCACAGCTACTTCCCCAGGTTCATGCGGATTCTGATTCTATTTATTCCTTTGTGCCATTTCTAGTATGTACCTCCCAGAGAAGTGATAGTCTCCAGTGGGACTGTGAGCTTCTATCCTTAAAGTCAGTTCTACTCCGTAGTCCCTAGGGGTCTCCCATGTATCATTAAATCAGTGGTCTTTAGAACCACACACCTCATGAAACTCTTATTCCGTGCCTCTGGGAATGAGAATATTGAGTTCAGACCCTCTTCTTCCTCTATATCATCTGAGAGAATTAAGGGAGTTTCACGGTTTGGGGATGGTCTGTGTAAAATCCCCCAAGCAAAAGTCTAAAACCACAGGGATTATAGGAAAGAAAGATTTATTAAGAGTAGAGAGAAAAAAGCAGATTGAACAAAACAAGATGGTTTGCCTAATTTATGTAGCTTGAAACACTGCAAAAATTCATCTCGCTAGGTCCCCTTTGTGTCACTCCAGGACAATATGCAATATCTTACATTTCTAAAGTGTGTGTCTTATCTCTTCTCTGGTCCTTTTAACAAGCAGCGTGTTAGCGACACGGTTTCTGATCTCAGGTATCTTATGTCAACCTCCTCGCTCCTTGATCAGGTTACTTTGATCTTTCTCCACTGCCTATGACCTTACCCAGAAAGGTATTCACTAGAGTTGATCCAGAAAGATTTTTTTTCCCCCTGTGAAAAATTTTGATGAAAATGAACAAATTTAGAATTTTTGGGGGAGTTTTCAGTTTTCAATTTTTCTATTAAAATATTTTTTGAAGAAAATAGAATATTTCTGATTTGTTAAAAAGCCATGAAAAAAGTTTCAACAGAATTTTTTTGACCAGCTCTATTGTTTACTCACCTGTACCCTATGAGAAGGAGACGACAGTCTCTTTGGACTGCTCCATTTTTGTGTGTCTCTTATAAGTTCATGATTCCATTCATTGTTGTGGATAAACAGTTATGGTTCCTGTTCTTCCTGTACAACAAAGTATTTTTGAAGGTATATACACACACACACAATAGTTCTCCCAGCCTATTTTCACATTTTTTTTTCACAAATAAACACCTACTAGTCCAACCTCCCATTGCCTTTTCTTCCAGTCTAATGCATGCTAATTTTCTTGGCTGGAGATATTAACCTGAATCCAACTCATTGTTTGGCTTGCCTCTGAGTTTAAAGCAGGGTTCATATAAATCTTAATTCACTCTTATCATTAATCCTTCTCTATATCAAATTACTGACAGATTAACATCAAACTGTCTGTCACAGGCACCTTCCCATTGCTCCCTGTTTCTCTTGCTGCTGAATGTATTTTTTAGAACGGCCGGGCTACATGTTATAAACATATCCAGACAGGATATGGAATCCCAACAGGAATCCCAAGAGATAACTTAGCAACAGACCAAATCCTCAGCTGTTGTAAATCATCACCATCCCACTGACTTTAATGTAGCTATGCTAATTTACATCAACTGAAAATCCAGCCTTTAACTGTAACTGAAAATAAGTTGGGTCTTGCTCATGTGGGCAAAGGACAGAGTAGAAATAACATACGCAAATTCATGCATGGAGTAAAATGGACTCTCTATAAATATGGCAAGCATACTATATACTGAATGGTATTGATTTGACACAAAGTATTACTAACTGTCCCGTCCCAGTTGTCTGTTAGCTTGTGGCACATATCCTTTACTCACACCCTCAGATATACAGGCATGATGACCAGAATAAAAAGAAAAGTAAGAATGATGGGATCCTCTTCTCCATACACCCTAATAAGTCACACAAAATAAATGTGTGTGTGTGTATATGTGCACAAAATATCATCAGAGTTCTCATAAAGCTGACAAAGCTCTAATGTCTTGTTTTTTCCAAAGATTACAATTCATGAAATGTACAAGAGGCCCTGACTTAGCGGAAAGGATATGGTTTTCCGCATACGTGCAGCTCTGTCACACTGCTGTTCTGCTAACACTTAAAGCCCAGTGAAAGTTGATATGGAAAAGACACACTCTCAAAGTTGCTCATCAATAAGGTAGACAGTCAGAGACACATACAAATGTAAGGAATCATTAAAGACAAACTCACCTATATTACACAGTGGGCAATCATTATTGTGTAAAGGAAAATGGTTCTCTGAATAGGCACTGACTCCATGGGTGCTCCGGGGCTCAAGCACTCATAAAAAAAGGGGGTGCTCAACAACAGCAGGTTTGGATTAATCTTTTGTGGGCCCCAGTACCTGGACAATGGCCCCGCCCCCCACTCCACCGCAAGGCCCTGCCCCTGCACAGCCTCTTCCCCCTGAAACCCTGTCCTCACTCCTCCCCCTGTTCCCTGCTTAGCCTCTTCCCTCCCGAGGCCCTACCTGTCACTCGCACGGGGGGGCAAGGGGCAGAGAGGAGCACCCACTGGCAAAAACAAAGTTAGCGCTTGTGGTTCTCTGTACTTATTAGGTTTGCCAGGCATCCGGTTTTTGAAAAGGGATCCTGGCGGCTCCGGTCAGCATCGCTGACTGGGCCATGAAAAGTCCGGTTGGCAGCGCAGCAGGGCTTACACAGACTTCCTGCCTGCCCTGGCTCCACGCAGCTCCTGGAAGTGGCTGGCATGTCCCTGTGGCCCCTAGCAGAGCGGCGATCAGGGAAGATCCACACATTGCCCCAGCCCTGAGCTCCCTCCTGGAGCCAGCACCCCACACCACCTCCTGCACCCCAATCCCTTGCCCCAGCCTTGAACCCCCTCCTGCACCACAAACCCTTCATCCCTGGCCCCACCCAAGAGCCCACGCCCTCAGTGGGAGCCCTCACCCACTCCCACATCCCAACTACCTGCCCCAGCCTGGAGTCTCCTCCTGCACCCTGAACCCATTTCTGGCTGCACCCCAGAGCCCACACCCCCAGCTGGAGCCCTCAACCTCAGTCCAACCCCCTTCCCCCAACCCCCTGCCCCAGTCCAGTGAAAGTGAATGAGTGTGGAGGAGAGTGAGTGATGGAGGAAGGGGGGATGGAGTGAGTGGAGGCAGGTGTGACTGGTTCGGTCACAGAGACCCCCTTGGGACTGTCACCGGACGTGCTGGAATTACCTCTGAACCCGTTTTCCAATGCCAGCTTGGGACTCCAGAACCCTGCCTTGTTGAGCCAGACATGAGAGCCTGCTGCAACACAGACCCAGGTCTGGTCCATGCCCCAAAGCTGCAGACTTTAACCAAAAACTGCTCAGCAAGTCACCTATCTCCAGCACCCAGACACCCAGTTCCCAATGGGATCCAAACCCCAAATAAATCTGTTTTACTGTGTATAAAGATTATAGAGGGTAAACTCATCAATTGTCCGCCCTCTATAACACTGATCGAGAGATCTGCACAGCTGTTTGCTCCCCCAGGTATTAATCACTTACTCTGGGTTTACTAATAAACAAAAGTGATTTTATTAAGTATGAAAAGTAGGATTTAAGTGGTTTCAAGTAATAACAGACAGAACAAAGTATGTTACCAAGCAAAATAAAACAAAACACGCAAGTCTGAGCCTAACACATTTAAGAAACTGAATACAGGTAAATCTCGCCCTCAGAGATGTTCCAATAAGCTTCTTTCACAGGCTAGACTCCTTATTAGTCTGGGCCCAATCCTTTCCCTGGTACAGTTCTTGTTAGTTCCAGCTCAGGTGGTAACTTGGCGATTTCTCATGACTCACAGCCCCTTTGTTCTGTTCCACCCCCTTTTATAGCTTTGGCACAAGGTGGGAATCCTTTGTCTCTCTCTGGGTTCCCACCCTTCCTTCTAAATGGAAAAGCACCAGGTTTAAGATGGATTCCAGTATCATGTGACATGTTCACATGTCCTGTGAGTCTTCATTACTCACTGGCTGGCACACACGTATACAGGAAGGCTTACAAGTAAACAGAGCCATTTACAACCAATTGTCCTAGTTAAGGGGAGCCATCAAGATTCCAAGCCACCATTAATGGCCCACACTTTGCATAGTTACAATAAGACTTCAGAGTAATACTTCATATTTCTAGCTTTAGATACAAGAATGATACATACATACAAATAGGATGAACACACTCAGTAGATTATACGCTTTGTAATGATACCTTACAAGAGACCTTTTGCATGAAGCATATTCCAGTTACATTATATCACACTCATTAGCATATTTCCATAAAACATATGGAGTGCAACATCACAGCGGGGCCTCAGAGAAGGGGCAGGGCAGGGGTGGGGCTTTGGGGAAGGGGCAGGGAAGGGATATTCAGTTTTGTGTGATTAGAAAGTTGGCAACCCTAGCACTTATGCACAAACTGGGGCTGATTCTGTACCCACTCCTCTGCAGGTGTGGAAGGTCCCAGACCCAGAAAAACTGATGCATTACCACTAGGTGGAAGGATTTCAGGAGTCTACGAAGAAGGTGTGTACACTACTCGGTAAGGAGTTAAGGTTCATGGAGATTCCCTGTGTGGCTGTGCAGAGAGGTTTTTTGCATGCAGGCCAGGGCTTGTGGATCTGCTGCTGTGCACCGAGTCAGTAAGCTTGCAGAGCCTTTATGCTGGAGTACAAGATGTGGATGGGGATCTGCTGATGTTCTGAAGCAGAAGGTGGGGAGAAGGGCTTCTCTTTTACTCTCATGTGCATCCCCAAGGCTCATCACATTTACTCAGGCTTCATAGTGGGAACAGGATTTGGATTCACTACATGTATGTGTGCCTGCTAGCTCACTAAAAGAAGCCTAGATCAAAATCCTCCATCACATCTACATAAGACTCTGGAGATACCATATGTAAGTGACTGGAATTATTCTCCATTACGCTGCAAGGACTACATACAAATAGGATTTTGTCATATGTGGCGGTTCTGTCCAAAGGCACAAACATTCTGGATAATGAGTTAATAGCTAATTAAGAACATCACCCAACTAAACTTATTTCTCTGACATAGTATCTTCCCACTGGGAATATACACTAATCTCTCACTGATTAATTACAGTAAAGACTTATGGTTCTGTATAATTATAAGATGTGTGATAATGGATCAGACCTTTAATCCATTAAATCTGGTATCTTGCTTCTGGAAGTGACCAATATCTAATGTGCCTGAGAAAGGTGAATAACCCCATAATGCAACTAGTCTGTTGTAAAATGCTGGGAAAAAAGCCCTCGCTCACCTCAGCAGGTAATCACTGTGAAGCATGAGATATAATTATCATTATCTTAGTCTATGCAACTACAATTATTATGTGTAATAAAATTATGGGTAGTTAGAATGAGGTAGCCTGAAAATGGAAGGGTCTGGAGTGCCTCTCTGTGGTGTAATGGAACCACTGGGTATCCCTGGAAAAATGTTGTCCAAAATTCAGAAACTCAGACTCAAAATCAAATATCAAAATTGTATAACCACCTAGCTTCCATTTCTCACACTCACAGAAGAAAAATTGCAATTCTGATAAAAACCACAACATTCATTTGTCAATGGCGCTTTCCCTCATATTTAATAGAATTTGAGAAACTTCAGAATCGTTTTCAAATGCACTACCTACAGTAAGGTTTAACCTTTGTAGAACTCTGCAGTGCCTCATGTCTGCAACCCAGGAGGTTTAGGCCAGTGGCAGGTTGGTGGTTTGAAGAAACTATTATCACTGCCCGTGCTATTCTTCTGATAGAGACTAGCCGGCAAGCATAGGCAGTTTGCTACAGTATCCATGCTTAGTATTTGCTTTGGTCATCTGCAATGGTCTAATAGGTTGAACTAGCCATAGAGGAGTTTTGATCATGAGAGGCCTTTTGATTAAACAGAAATTTCTTTTCCTCCAGAATCCTACCAGTCAGGTTGCTTTTATGAATTACGCAGACAAAAATAGGCTCTTCATGTTACTCCAGTGGTTTGTTTTGAAGTGACTCCCTCCTTTTAGTTTGTTTAGGGGAACATCTTTCACTGGCTAATTAAACTGCCTGAAAAGCTAATGGAGATCATGGAGGGGATTGGAAGGAGGGAAAAAGCCTGCTCCTTGCATCACTAATCCCCACCCTTTTGTGCCATGGTTACGTCAGCTGGTACAAGTACTGCTGTCGCTCTTCCCTCCCTGGCTTTTTATAGACATAATCAAGGAGGGGGAGTGAAGAAGTCTCCTTAAAGCACAAAAAATCCCCACATTCTAGGTTACAATGCTAAGAACTGAAAGGAAAGGGAAAAAAATCCCCAGCTACAACAGAAATATAATTGTTGCTTAATCTCTTAGTGATGCCCCAGCTGGTATTTCATTTTGAATCTGACTATACGAGAGACAACATCAGCTCTGTCCTAATGGATGAGAAGCTTTTTCTGAACCTACAATAGCTGTAAGTGCAAAACTCAGGTCAGCCTTAACTGTAGAGACTTGTTCAGCATATCCATCATCAGAACAATGGGCCAAATCATGAGGTCCCTATTCACTCCGTTGATTCCAAGGAGAGTTTTCCTTAAATAAAAACCGAGTGAAGACCTCAAGAATTAGCCCAATATTATGATCCACAACATTCCCCATCTTTAGAGGAGTAGGGCCTGATTCTGATGACTTGTAGGTTTCATACTGATTGATCTCAATGATCAATTGATCATTTACTCCTGATTTATGCTGGCATAGCTGAGGTGAGAATCTGGCCTTATATATTAACACGTATGGATAGCTGTATAACCAAGTAGACACCATTAAAATTGTGACATTTACTGCTCACAGTAGTTAAATTTACAGTGCTATTTGCAGTATTCACCAGTCTCAGAGTAGGGAACCCTTTAAATACTGCAGTAAAAGTAAATCCCATGGTGTGATAAATGTCAGGTATTTAAAGGAACCCAATTTTGTTCTTGTTTTCTTTATTATTATGATGTTAAAACTTTTTCTATCATTTCCTTTTTTGGATTGTGTGGTTGGCTTTTCAGGCTAAACCTCTCTTTCTTTTGAGACAGCGGAGAGCTTGGATCAATGGGACATGTCCTTAAACACTATATCTATCTATAGATCTCGCTTTTCCCTTACAAGACTTCAAAATACCATGCATTACTGAAATATGCTCCAACTTACTTCCAGCTGTCCTCAATCCCAGGGTTCTAACAGCAGGAAACAGCTGGCATGCACAGGCACTCCAGCCACCTCCCCTTCTTCCTGGATACATTCTCTGGGGTGGTGGGGGAGGCTCTAAGGTGCGGGAGGGGCACAGATTTGGTCCACAAGCTCTATAGTATACTATCTAGGGATTCCCTTGCACTGGAGAATTCCTAGGGAGAGGATTAAGTTGACTTTGTGTTCCCTTTGCACCTCCACATTGGGGTCAAGAATCTGGTCCAAGATTGCTCTATCTTCTTAATTTATCTCAAAAATGGGTAAATTTTTGCAAAGGTCCCCCCCCCCCCCAAACTAGGTACATTTTCCAAGCAAAAAAATGGGCCCATTGTCTAGTGAATCTGGATGAGATTTACAAAGGAATTTAGGCACCTAAAGATGCAGATAGATGCCTCAAGGGATTAACAAATGTGCCTAAACAGATTAGGTGCCTAATTCCCATGTTAAATCAATGGGTGTTAAGCAGCTAACTCATTCAAGTGACTTTGTAAATCCCACTAGGCATCTATCTGCATCTCTAGGCACCTAACTTCCATAGTAAATATGACCCCTAGGCCAGTTCATCAGCAAAACTGGGCCTTTTCCAATGGAAAATGGGTCCATTTTTGAATAAAAGTAGCTTCCTCATCAAAAATAGTGATCGTTTTGAACAATAGGAAGAGCCTCCCTCTCCTTTCCTTCTCTTCCACTGATCAGCCTAAAATAACCTGAAAGAAGCTGTTGTAGAAATGAGAAGAATGGAAGAACATGATGCACATGTGTAAGTTTGGAACTCATAAGTGTTACAGAACCACCTGTTCCTACTTAATCCCATCCAAAACAATCTTCACTTCTGTGACAATGAAGGGAAGAGAAACAAAGAGTGACAGTCCTGGAGCAGGAGAAAGTGAGAATGATTGCTCTGGCTCAGATACAGGCTCTTTGGAGAAGGGTTAATACTGTACTGCTAGTGGACTGGTTCCTCTCCATGTACAACAACTGTTGGGGATGTCCCCTCAGCTCTGGCTACCGGTGGGTCAGCTGGCATCTAATGTAAAGCAGAAACACATGTGTGCCAGACTTATATAATTGTATGTGTGCCACTCTTGGTCCATCTGCAGAATAATACTGCACCTGCCAGTTGCTTTAGTAGAGAGGGGTAGGAGTGGAGAGAGAGAGAGAGAGAGAGAGAGAGAGACTCATTAGGCAGAGAAAGTTCACAGCTTTCTAATTTTCCTCCCACTGCTACACTCTTATTTCTTCTTCTTACTATGTTTCTTTTTACCTCTATGCTAGGGCTGAATAAGACCTGAGGAAACAATATTTGGTCCAATCCCAGATGGACTTTGGGGACGGACGGACATTGTTTTGGGTACCCTGTGTTTTTTTGTTTTTTGTTTAACAAAACATTGCACGTTACTTGCCTACCTGTCAGTATCTCAAGTTGTGTATATCTCAAAGTAGCATATATTTTGACTTTGAACTATTTCTAGACATAGGGAATTATCATATTAATAATTTGGAACTTTCCCTTCAAAACCAAATTGCCTGTAAAAGGATACATTTCCTTAGAGCTTGCCAATCGTTTTTCTTCTGGAAAAGTTTCCGGCAGCCATTAAGAAACATAAATCATAAAACCTAACTGTTCTTGAATAAATAAAATTTGGAACTTGATGTGGATGACCTAGTATTTCATCTTGTTAGTGACAGAGAATTGTGCCTGGGAATTGAATAATAACAGCATCAGCTGACATGAAATGTGCCCCATCCTGAAGATGGAAACAGAGAACGAGTGCTTTCAACAACTCCAAGATTGTGAGTGTCCTTTGACTGTTCTTTGACTTCCCAGAATTTGTATCAACCCCAGATAAGAGAGGCCAATTTACACATCACCCTAATCCATGATACACAATGTATTATTGCATTGGTGCCCCTCTAGGGGCCCCAAGAAATATCCCCATATTTTAATTTTTACTTACCCTCCATGCTTCAGGAGCTCAAAGATAGTCTCTCCAGCAGAGAAAGGTTAAATTAGGATCCTTCCAGAATCCATCAAGGATGTTCAGGAAACAGTCAGAGGGCTCACTGCAGACTGATTCAAGAATCTCCCTTCCTTAGAGACTAAGCATTCTGCTGTCTAAGAACAGTTAGGTTTAGCTCTTCTGGTCTGAAGGAACGAATTTCGGTCAGACGTGGATCTTTTGCATGACAACACATATGATTTCTTCTAGACTACAAAATATTCATATTTATTTTACTTTTGGTAGTCCTGGACAGAAAGCAAACATCAAGCAAGAATATTAAATGACTACATGCATATAGTCGATCCCTCTGTTGTTACTTGCTCATAATGGGTGTATCAATTCAGTCTTTTTCTGTGATCCTGGTTGGTCATTATGTCACACTGTACAGAACATTAGCCGGGAAGGTGTTGTCCAGATGTTTGGTGGTGGGGAGATGGCGATGGGGCTGAAATACCACTTTAATAGCCAAGAAAATTGGTTGTGGCAATTCATGAGGTAGCTATTATAAGAACATCGTGTTAATAATACATGCTGTGAAAGCTATAGATGGTAATGATAAAAGTTTCCTCTCAAACGACATGATGATGAAAGCGTTGTCTGGGTATAACATGTTGTTTTAACATATGATGTATCATAAGCATAAATAATATAGATCATTTTAACATTTTTTATCATTAGTGTGAAATAAATATAATTATAGGTACCAGCTGGTTGGTATCTTCTGTTTACTAGGTATTTCCTTGCTGCTCCATCTCACACTGATGTTAAGTATATTAAGCATCTAACTCCAAACAGGTGAACTTTTTTATTTAGTTTCATAACATATTTTTCTCACAGTACATATGACATCATCAGTTTATCTCCACAGTGTTTTCACCACATGCCCATTATTGTTGTTCTTTTAAAAATATCCATTTCCTTCAGTAATTCCAATGGGCAAATGATTTACCTGAATAAGGACTGAAGAATCTGGCACTGTTTTACAAGCTGGATTCTCATGTAACTGTATTGCTGTAATCCTGTTCTTCATCCGTCCATCCACTCACTAATGCTGGAAATAGTCACTTGTGTCATACATAATATTTAAATTACAAACTAAGGAGTATCTCTTTTCGTCATCTTTGAAGTGCCTAGCTCAGTTTGGGGCACTATTAACTTAACTACAAATCTTTCCATTGCCACAACCACGCAGATTCATTTTAAACTGAAAAAGTAATTTCTTAGACACCAAAATATCTCAGTGTGAGTAACTAGGTCTTTTAGTTTTGAGGCCCAATTTTTCACATTGAGTTGTGTCTTCTGATGAAACAACATGAAGTATAAAGTACTATTTTTCATTAATAAGAATGGTAGCATCTGGCCCTAAATAAATGAAAGAGGGACTCTCAGAGACAGCAGAGTGGTTCAGCCAGAGGTCAGTTCATTCAGGAGCTTGAAGACATTAATTTTCCAGGCACTAATAAAACAATGAGACTTATCATGCAGAGATCACTTCCCATCAGTGAAAAATGTCATGACACCTATTCAGGAAAAGACAATGCTGGACTGTAACTATATATGCCTTATTTCAGTAATGGTAGGGCCTGCTCCCTTTTCCTCCTAGAGTTCTTCTAAAAATCTAAAGAGAAAATGTAGTGGCATTTTAGTCTCGTTATGGTGGGCAAGAAGGTTGTGGTTTCCATTCATAGTGGCACTTATGGTAGATCCTTCACTTCCTTTCACATTCCTTAGTGGATCACCTGCACCAAGGTCTGGCTCCATATTACAGCTCAGTTGTCCTTCATGGACCACACGGCTGATGAAAGGCAGAAGACAGCATGCAAGACATACCCTGAATCTGTGATCAATACTGTTCTATTGTTACAAAAAGAAAATTCCAATCAATTGAGCTAATTTTGCAATGTGGTGAAAGTTTGGACACTGGCATCAAGGTATAACCAAGGGTTTCCTCAAAGCTAAACTGAATTGATGCATGTGTTCAGTTCTCTTCACAATAGAGAGTTTTATGGATAGCTCATTGCCCAAGTGTGTGTATTGGATACCAAGGAAAACTATATGTTGTCCTCTCCTAACATAGGTTCTTATCCTGTGAGATGCTGAGTGCCCAGGACTCCTGCTGACTTCCATAGCATTTGCGGGAGGTCAGCATATCTCAGGATTAGGCCTATGATGTGTTTCCTTAAGGTAGACAACTCATAAAGTACCTCGCATGGCATCAATCAATTACTTCAACTCTCCCAGCTACTCCACCCAAACCACTTAAGGACACATCCATCTTCTTTTATGAATAGAAATATAATGGGAGCCATCATAAGAGTCATTATGGCTGCAAGAGGATATCTGCATTAGAGGCCCTGCCCTTGGAGAGGAAATGTGATGTGTGGCCTAAGAACAATGTAATCGCATTACATCATAGAGCTCCTCTCTAAAACAGGTCACAGGATATAGTTCTGCCATCATTGTTCTCTAAGCTAAAGCACCCAAAAGAGTTCAGTGGTACAAGCTGGGCAATGAAGATTTACCTCAGCAGGATGGCAACTTTCGAGACTGAATTAATGGTCCATAAGTTTCCACCCTCACTGCTATGTCATTAATATCCAAATGGAACAGGGTCTTTTCTAGGGAAGCGCACAAAACCAGAGGCCTGTCGCTCCTGTGGGCATTAGAATTCACTCAATAAAATACAGGGCTCAGGCATTCCTGAAAAACACACAGTATTTAGCTAGCCACTACATGGTCAAACATGCACACTTTCAAAAGCTCTATAAGCTTGACTTAATTTCTTCCTCTGATGCAGCTTTTGACAAGCAAGTCCTTCAGTCAGTAGTAGAAGAATGACCCTGGATTTTTGGTTGACAAACATTCCTCTGCATGCATTAGGATATGTTGGTCATTCCCCTCATCTCTCTCGATAAATGCTTCTCACTGGTGGCCACCTCCTTTAAGTGAGAATGTTGGGATGAGCTTCTCACCTGAGGAAATGACGTTGTTTTTCTGCTAATTTTTCATAGAAAACCTACATATGAATCTGACCTTCCTTCTTTGTGTTAAAGAACATACGGAGTGTTTTTTCAATTTCTTTTCCTTTGTTTTGGCTTGTACTTTAATATGCAGGTTTCGCTCCATGTGTTTTTTCTAATTTGACTGTTCTTGTTAGTGTTGATTACAGCAATGAAGGACATTATTCTAGAGAGCTTGCGTAAGCGGATGGCCCTTATAGTCACATGTCCCCCTGACAGACATCTTCCGTTCTGGCTGTTGTATCACAAAGACATGGGCAATTCTATATGGACTGGTAAATGAGAAGACAAATTAGCAGGCATCTGCATTTCCAGTCTAAACCATATTTGAATAGGCTGTTGTAACTCAGCAATTCTTTTGTTCAGTGGGCTAAAAGTTGGCATGCATCTTTTCACTTAAGATGCAATTTTAAAGCAAATTAAATTAGTTTGGCTTATTTTTGAGAAATGGAATGGCACCAAAAGTTGTGAGTTTATCCTTATGTCTTTCAAACTACTAGCCTTGACAGAAAAGCAAAAAGTAAGAATAACAGTAAATGAAATATCTGAACTGTTTATGTTTGAAAAGAAGCTGCAAAACATGCAATGTTACTTTCAAAAATGATTTTGGTAACATATTGTATATCATTGCTCAGTGTGTGCATGGATATAATATGGAGTCCTATTGCTGTTCTTGTGACTCGCATAATGCATATTAAGGTTTACATCACAGGATGTACCCTTTGGAGGTGTTTTTTTGCCAGCCTTTGCCAAAATTCAGCACAGAATTTTTGTGTGTGCAGCAAGTATTACATTTGCCAGCATCTTTGTGGAATAAGAACGCTAGGTAATGCATACTGTGCACTGTTATTATACGTTATCTGTGCCTTGTGGCTGTATTCACTCAGATGAATAAATGGAAGTGTGTCAATGCACAGTAAGATTGCAATACAAAATCATAGCAAAAATGTTGATATTGCAACATCTGCAAAGAATCTGGCATTATGTCAAGGAAAAAGGTAGTAATGCTGCTTTTCTGAATCAAACGTAAAATAAAAAATGATGGATCCAATATAAAAGGAATTTTGAAAAAATAATTCCTTTTCAATCAATTTTAAAATATATTATAGTTAACAAAACAAAAGGAATTGAAATTGAAAAGAGGAGAGGGGATATGATAGAGGTATATAAAATCATGAGTGGTGTGGAGAAAGTGAATAAGGAAAAGTTATTTACTTGTTCCCATAATATAAGAACTAGGGGCCACCAAATGAAATTAATGGGCTGCAGGTTTAAAACAAATAAAAGGAAGTTCTTCTTCACACAGTGCAGAGTCAACCTGTGGAACTCCTTGCCTGAGGAGGTTGTGAAGGCTAGGACTATAACAATGTTTAAAAGAGAACTGGATAAATTCATGGAGGTTAAGTCCATGAATGGCTATTAGCCAAGATGGGTAAGGAATGGTGTCCCTAGCCTCTGTTTGTCAGAGGGTGGAGATGGGTAGCAGGAGAGAGATCACTTGATCATTACCGGTTAGGTTCACTCCCACTGGGGCACCTCGCATTGGCTACTGTCGGTAGACAGGTTACTGGGCTGGCTGGACCTTTGGTCTGACCCAGTATGGCCATTCTTATGTTCTTATGTTCTTATGAAATGACTATCATATTTACAGAGTGTATGCTCAGCCCTTGAGTAAGATTTAGATTTAGTTTGCTTAATCTACAAAGATAAGATTACACAATTCATCTCTATTGTGAGGCTTCTAGAACTTTTAGACACTGTAAAATACTACTGCTTCTACTACTACTACTGCTATTACTAACAATAACTGAAGGTGGCATAATGACAGAGTCAGGATATGAGTGACACCGGGGAAAACTGTTCTTGACGATGAGAATGATAAATTTGAAAAAATTCTGAGCCTGAAAGAAGAACACAATGCCTGCTTCAAGATCCATCAAAAGAGATAGTAATTTTGCCTAATGTCCAATATTCCGATGAGCCATGTGTTCTGGAATGCAGCATGGGGACAACTGGAAGAGGAAAGATGAGCCAAGGGTTTTCTCTGTGTTAAAACTTCTCAGCATCTATGTAAGTCCCAAACATTGTACAAAAATAAAGCCAGGCCTCCGAGTTATACCAACAAATGCAAGGAAATTCCAAGTGAAGGCTGTCCTTCTCCCTTTGATACTCTTTGTTCCAGAGCCTCAGCTGGTGTAAATTGATATAGCTCCCTTGACTTCCACGGAGTAATGCCAGCTTACATCAGCTGAAGATTTGGCCCATTGTGCGTAGTTAGCTGTGAGGCCTTACCCCAGTTTAAATCAGCTCCATCAATACCAGTACCACAAGTTGTTTCATACTTAATATATATTTACAGCATGCAGGTGTAAAACACATGTGGCAAGCTCATAAATGTGGCAGCTTACTATTGAAAAGCCTCCTGGTTACAAACGGATTTTTGAAATGTCCTTTAGTTTTTTCTTTAAAAGATGTAGCCTAGCTGATAAATCTGTCAATGCTATACCTTTAACACAACGAATTCAAGTGAGTTTTAATAACCTATCAGGATCTTGGTACATCATAACATTTAATCTGCATTACAACTCACTTCCTAATCGCTACTTTCATTCCAATTGTGAGCAGAGAGAGTGGGAGAGATGAGAATTTCAGATAAGTGCCAGTAAAACAAGTTTGCACTACAGCTGGCTTGTGCTGTGCACACGTTAACCGTGCCTTATGGCAGTGTTCAATCAAATGTTTCCATAAACTAAAAATAATCACCCTAATACTAATACCTATTATTCTTCATTGTTACTGGTCGCTATGGTGCTGCATTTGACTGTGAAGAATTCACCGCCATTACTACCCTCAGTGTCTCTCTCTCTCTCTGAAATGTGATCTAACTGCAGAATCCACACCTGTTCTACAGTTCAATAGAAGCCTGCTTTTGATGGAAACAGACTTTCAAGCACAAGCGCACAAACACACACACACACACACACTGAGGACTTCAGCTGTAGAAAAAAAATATAGTGTGTGTTGATCAGAAAATAATATTGTGAAGAGTAAAAAAAAAAAAAAAGCCTGTGTTTTGTGGTCATTGGAAGATTGCTGATGGGTGCATAAATAAAGCATGCTGGAACATCTGTTCTTTGTTGTGCATTCAGCTTTTTAATGTCTTCAAAGAGCAGCTCTGACGCATCACTGACTACCACTCCCCATTCAAGCAACATTTTACCAGAAAATAATAAACCTTCCTGGTGGGGTGCAAGGAGCCAAGGCATTCGGGCAATGCCATTAATTTGGAAATATCTCTTTTTCTGGGATTTTTAAATATCTCTCCCTTTGAATGGTGTTCAAATTTGGGATCCAGCCTGGAGTCCCTATCAGCCTGAGCCACTAAATCAGCCTGAATATTCTCCTCCAGCCTTTTCTTTCTGTAAAAGGGAACGGCAGCGCCAAGTCAAAGTTTATACCTATTTTTTTTTCTGATCTTAATTCTATTAATGTTAAAAATCCTGTCTAGATGTATTATTTGTTATGTGTATGTTACAGTATTTATTTCTCCTGATAAAATTCAGAAGCAGCGGAGACCCCTGACAGTTTAACAGTATTGGCTGGTTATTTTGATACAATGTGCTAGGCAGCAAAAGATTGAAAACAGAGAGTCCTACTCTGAGGGAAACCAGCTTGAACTCTAAAATAAAATTTTAGCAGCATGGATTTCTCTTGCCATAGGCTATGAGGCTACTATGAATTTCAGATGCATCTCCAGAGCTGTCAATGAGGTGGAAAGATGAGATTGGCATTACAAAGATTTGTTGCAATGTGATTCAATGTAATTGCAATTGAAGGTATAGCAACATTAAATCGCAGCTGAGAAAGAGCTGTTTATGTATGTACAGTATAGGGACAGGCATTTGCCCTACAACTCAAGGACCATAACAGGAATTTCTTTGTATCACTTTCTTCTGCTCCACTCTTTCTTTCTAGGTCACAGCTGAAAGATATTGGAATACCAATTAGATGCTGGTGAGTTACATCTGTAATGAGTCTGACTCTGGTCTTGTGACAGACTGCTTCAGAAAACAGAAACACCTTTTAGGTACACTATCATACCTTTGTTATTGTTGGATGGGGGGTGCTTTGACCTCTTGATTGTTCATTTTCATTTTACTGGCTCCATTAACCATTGTCACATGGCCTGGTCCATAGAGCAGGAGACAGAGGATGAAACTCATCACTGGCATGAGTGGATGCAATGCCATTTACTTCTATGTCAGCAGGATTGGGCTCCAACCGTGACTTTAGCAGTTTTCTGTCCTCTGAGCCCAACAGGAATTTGGCCTTATAAATCAGGAATCCTGGCTTCTATCCACTTGTTCACTGTAGAATAGCACATACTTTCTGTGACTCTATTTATTTATCTGTAAAGTGGGTACAATAATACTTACTAACTCCCTGGCATGTTGTGACTCTTGTGGCTTGATCATGCTTCCACTAAATTCATTCATTTATTTCATTAGCAACAGGGGAAGACTCTTAAATCATTAATGCTTGCATGGTGCTTTGAAATCCTTAGAGGAACGAATCCAAGTGCAAAGTACTATAATTATTAGATATGTTATTTATGCGTAGTGGAAAAAGAACAAAGCCAGCACACATTTCAATATGATGAAAAAAAAATCTATCTACTTATTTTGTCCTCATTACTGTAGTATCTGAGCCCCTCACAATCATTAATAGATTTTATCCTCACAACACTCCTGTGAGGTAGCAAAGTACTATCTCCATTTTACAGATGGGAAACTAACACACTGGGTAGATTAAGTAACTTGCTATAGGTCACAAAAGACATATATAGTGGCAAGAAGTATGTAGCTAAGATCTGAACGCAGGTCTGTTGAGTCCCAGTCCAATTCCCTATCTACTAAAATATTGTTCCTCCTTCCAGTGTACCTACAGCTTTTGCTATAAGACTATTGCAACAGGGTGAGCATCTATGGGAATAGGTAGGTGAAGAGAGGCATATTATTGTTCTGATGCTTCTCTTCTATTGTGTCATCATTTTGTTCTTTGATTCAAATGAACAAACAAAAAAATTGGGGGGAGGGGTCAGACAGGGAAAAGGAGATTGAGGTGCAGTATCAAGTGTCCTTCTAATGATAAAAGAGGTAGGACAGGTTGAATCGACTAACGAAATATTTAAACATATTTGTTGTTCTTGTTAGAGATTTTTTACAGGGTTCTGTTATGTGATACTTATGCAGTAATTGCTTGTTGACCATTTAATTACACAAGGGCAGATTCTGCCACCCTTATTCATACTAAATACAAAACTCCCCAAGTAGTTGCACTGAAATCAATGGGTCAATTCACTAAATAAGGCACTACTCAAAATGAGTGAGAGTGGCAGAATCTGGCCCACAGTAATTACCATGTAGTGACATGGTATTTACATAGTAATTACCTTACTCATTATTATTATTATAGAGAGATACATGATTATTTTTGTCCTCCGAACCCAGAGTGCAGGCAACATGGTAATTACTTTCGTGCATAAGTCTAATTGTACAGATACTTTCGCGCTCCCTCTCATATGCACACACATATACACACACATACTCTACAGGCAGTTATGTGGAGGTATTTCTCAATATGTCTTATTAAGTCACCATGCAATGAAATAGTTCTTTCCTGGTACATGTGCCTTGTAAATTAAAGGGTTGTAATATAGGACAAATGTTTCCTTTCAGAAAACAATCCCTCTGTTTATACAGGTTGTGTTTTAAGACCCATGCTATTTTTTTTAAAAGGATTCTTTTATAGTTTCTCTATATCTTTCAATTGCTATGAGTTGTAGGGAGCAAGAAGATGGTGCAGTGGCTTAATACTTTTACCTTTGGAGACTTGAGTTCAAATCCTACTTTAAAAATGAAAATGAATTTGGGAATATTAACCTATTCTCCAAATATATGGACATCAGAAACTCACCATTGACACATTGACTAACGGACTCATTTTTTATGGAGAGATGTACTCATCATGCCATGAAGTTTAAAATATGGCTAAGGAATGCTCAGGAAGAAATGGGGTGGCAATATTACAGAACCTACCAACCATGGTGCAACCAAATCACTTTGAATTCTGAACTGGCACTCATGGTTGGATTGTTACAGAACTAGTAGCTGCTGCAGATTGTAACTGACTTCAGATATCATTCTTCCACTTGCATTATGCTGACATGACTAAAAATAACTTAGTCCAGACATGAGAAGTTATTTTCCCTATACTTTTTCCTCATCAGTTTCTGGTGCAGATCTGATGGGCACAGAAAATGGAGGAAATAATCAGGAGAACAAAGGGCCAGAACCTCAGCTGGCATAAACTGATGTAGCTCCATTAAAGTCAATGGAGCTATTCTGATTTGCACCAGGTGAGGATCATGCCCAAAATGTAGAATGATAAGCACGAGCTATGATCTTGTATGATACAGTAAATGGCTTTAATTTAGGATGAAGCACATAATTTGAGAGGCATTCATAATAAATGTAAAAATCCCTTAATATACACAAGACTTTTTATTTCTTTTAAATATTTTAAATACTTGTAATGCCACTGAATACATCTTATCCATACGGATGTTAAATTCCCAATTGCTAGGCTATAAATACATTAATATCTTATATACCTGCTCCTTTTCCCCGTGCATGCTGTTCACTGAAGAAAAAAACTGTAGCAAACATGGAAGAAAATGCATTGTTTCTCACATAATAATCTATATTTAAAAAAAGAAAAAAGGAAATGGTTGGGTTTCCTGTTTCCTACCTGGCTATTTATGTTAATGTGTTATCTGAAATGTAAGTGGATTTGGGTGACTCTGTTGCACCAAAGACACAACAAAGATTTATAAAGCATCAACGCAATGAGTAGAACTCTCTGAGAATATTGTCAGTGACTAATGTTGCCCTTGTCTCAATGGCAACACTCTATACCTTACCCACTTTCTACAGAAAGCAATCATATTACTACCAATCAGTTCTTTCGGTCCAGAAACCTGAAAAAAACCTTTGCTTATTGATTCACTTAGTTCAGTCATTTATGCTACACTAAAGTAAAATGGTATATTCATCCTCTGCTCAATGATGAGAGTGGGGATTCAGGCTTGTGATCCTGAGATATTTTACATGCCTTACAGTAGGCGATCCTCACTTTAATCTCAACCTGATGTGGCATGAACAGATATTGATGGTTGGAACAAACATGAAGCAGCACTTCTCACCTGAGCCTATAGGACATTCTGTACTGAAATGTTTAGTGCACTCTGGCAGACCCTTGGTCTGGGATGGACAGAAGAAGAGGAGGAGGAGGAGGAGGAGGAGAAGCAAGGTACAGGAACAGAAATTGAAAGAAAGAGAATGAAAAGGAAAAGATAGTACATAGGAAGGAAGGACAAAAACGATAAAGGATAATGTATTAAGTGAAAGAGGAGGAAACAATAAGGTTTGGGGGAAAGGTTTTTACTATGTAAAGCAGCATACAAAAGCTGCTTCTAGCCATTTGATGTGATCCTTCAGATATTTAATCTGTCATGGACTATGTGATCCCCATAACTTATGTTGATCCTCTCAGCATGGACCTCATAATTACCTTTGGTTGACTGGGTTCCACAACATGCTTATCTACTATGCTAAGAAACTCTGTTGGACTGTGTTGATTTTCCCAGGAAGCTTTGGGGACTCTTATAACTAATGGCATGTGCAGAAGCAGTAAAGAAATTTCAGAGAGAAAGAAAGCAGCAGTGTGCAACAGCAGGCCTTGCATGGGTGGACTGACAGATTGAAGAAAGTAACAAGCAGAAGATTATTTAGCTGCTACTGCCAAAAGCCATGACTTTGATAATTCACGTTTAATATGTAATTTCCTACTTTTTTAAATGCTCTGGAGCTGAGGTGAGAATATGTTGAGAAGTAGCATCCACAGGAAATGGAGGTTTACAATCTTCAGGACTCTTAATTCAAATAAAGTTTCGGGGGTGCCTTTGCAGAGCTAAAAGAAAGTCAGCAACTATGTATGACCTTTCCAATTATTTCCCATGGGACGTCCGATGGGCCTACACTCGTCCCAGCAGTGTAAACCCTTCACCAACCTTTCTCCAGTTTCACTTAAGAGAGCAAGTTGAATTTGAAAAAGAGTGTCAGAAGTAAAGGTCAGTGCTTTATTTACGTGAGCTTTATATGCTAGACTTCTCCCTCCTGCTTTCACTTTCATTCCCCAGGGATCGCTGCCTAAACCACTCCACCTCCTGAAGAACTATTATAGTGATAATATTCCTCCGTCCACAAGCTTGGATCAAAGCGCATCTTCCCTTACAAGAAATTTTATCAAGCCACAGTATGCCACATACTAGCGTTTCTTGTCCTTTGTGCTCTTTTTCCCCATTGCCTGACTCTACCTGGGATTCAATATACTAAAGAGAGAAGTCTGACTCTTGTTGCCATGAGCCAGCATGAAAGCAGAGTTTAGGAGAAAGCGCATTTTAGTAACTTACCTCACAGGGAGGCGTTGAGAAGCTTAACTATTTAATGTTTGCAAAGCACTTGAAATCCTCAGAAGACAGGCACGCTGACATAAGGACATATTATAACAGTTGAAAAAAACCCTCAATTCTGATTATGGAAACGCCTCTCCTTTTCACCATTTCAAATCTCAGGTATGACTGCTAAATAGGGAAACCTATTTAATAACATTAGGATTTGATCCAGTGACCATTAATGTCAGACCATTGAGTGTAATGGGAATTGCATGAGGTCCTTAAAGAACTATCCATTTTCTACTAAAGAAGACATCTGGGCATCTGGTACCATTCTGTCAAGCTTCTTAAGATAATCGTTGGTGACAAATCTGAAGCTGCCATGGGAGGAGTTTCCCAGTGATTGTAAACTCTTTGTGGCTTCTTTTCTTTTTATAAATAACCAGGCCTGACCTACAGTGTGGTGTAAATATGAAATACTGAAAGGGAAAGCTGGATGAGCACTGCAAAACATTTTGCGCAAATACTCACATTTAAAACCAAATGTCCTTTGTCTGTGCATGTGCCACTTTTGGTCTCCCTTTCGAGCCACTGAGATACATAAATGCTCTCAGAATGGGAAGTTTAAGCTCCCACACATGAGTATTTGTAGATGGCACAAGCTCCAGATGGTGAGGAGCAAGCTATGCTGAGGCCGGTGTTGGGACTGGCCTCTTGTGTTGGTCTTTGCCTGAATATATCTTTTGACAGCCCCATTTCTCCATCCTCTGCTGCAGCGGCTACTTTTTGTCAGTGAGTACTGATGACCAGTAATGGCATTTAGGATGTTTTATATGGGACACTGCAGAAGGACAGAGTTCCCAAACACTTTTCAAGAGCCCTGGCACCAGAGACAATTACATGAGCCAAACAACAGCATACCTGTCCCCTTCACAGCTAGGACTGAACAGGAACCTGCAATTACTTTGTGTGAATATGAGGAGACAAAATTAAATATTATCTTTACACTAGGCCAGGAAATTTTTCTGTAGCTTAATGATGCCTTGGGTAAGGCCAACAGCTAATCTGCTGCTCCTCCCTTAGAAATTTAGCTCCCCTTTAATTCCTTACTATTCCTAGTTATTTTCATCCAGCCTGGTAACAGGAACAATACCATGTGACTCATGTGACCAATCACAGCTGATAGACAGAGCTAGAGTTCTGAATGTCGCGTATCAAATACTCATACTGGCCTGTTTGTGATCACACCACTGAGTAAAAAAAAATATATCAAGTGTTATTGAATGTTGAGTAAATTCAAGGAAACAACAATCTGTTCACAAATGTACCAGGAGCAGAAAAAGAGAGTGAATTAATCAAATAAATTATCTGTTGCATATTATCCACTCAGTTTTAATAATAATACAATGCATATACAGTATGTGTATATAGATGGGTATGAATTCATTGATATATGTGTGCATACTTTTGAGTGGAGGTATATCTTTTCTCTACATGGTGAAGGCATCTTCCATTATTTTAAAACATCACAGCAATTACTATAACAAATCCCATTTTGCTTGGGAAAGTATGAGCTACTTTCCCTACATGTTGTAACATACACTCCCTTTTTGTCTCTATTTCTAATCATTTTAACACCAAGATCCTTTTTTGGACCTCAGACGTTTACAGAACGCCCACCCGCTCTCTTAAGAATCACTGCAGTGTAGCATGCACATGCGCACATGTTGAACAAGCCCTCATAAAATGCCTATCACATCATTAGTTTATGTTTAAACATTTTTATTTCTCCAGAGAATTTAAAATACACAAACATGTGACTCCATGCAGAAAGGATCCAAAAGAGATTATAAATACAGCTATAAATGTCAAAGTTCTCAAAACATTTCACTGGCTCTATCTTCAGAAGAAACTGTTTACATAGAAAACACACGTCAGTTTGTTTTATTATTGTTATTATGTGTTAAATGTTACAAATGCAATCTGTCTGCCTTACACATAAACTATAGTCTCCAAATATCTTAAAGAATCACTTCTAATAGTTGCAAGCAGGGATAGTAGAATAATTTAGTGGGATATTAAGCATCCTCCCCACAGCAGGAAAGACATTTGAGCCTCACACAACTCTTATCAGATAGAAGCTAGAGTTAGCCTTAATTTTTCCAGAAGTAAGTACATTGTAATGGATCATCATCGTGTCTGCATGCTTGTAAGTGGTATTGGAGAATCTGTAGCTCAAAGTTCTGACCTATTAAAACGCATTTCTTTTGATTCTAGGAACAGACAATGCTGTTTATTTGCTGGGCATAATGACACAAATTTCCTACATAACATTTATTCACTTTCACTTCTAGCAGCCATCAGTGTAAGGCTCTTTCCTCCTACAAAAGGTAGGTTACCTCCATAAATGATCTGAATCAGATAAACTAACGAAACAAATGTTACGACTCTTGTAAAATACAATTGGTCTGAATTTGACATAGTATGTTTAAAATCCCCAGCATGGAAGAAAGTTCCAATAGCATAGTATAAACTATCATGTGTGGACTTTGTGATAGATACATAACTTATGAGCAAGAACTTGAGGAATGGAGGACATTTTTCTTTGGTTCATTAGGCTGGAGAGGACAGGTGATTCCAGCAATTAGGGAAAACAAGATAAGATCTAATTTCAAAATTTCTCAAGTCCCACAATAGGTCCACAGCCAGAGATGATTGTCTCTACTTAATGGATAAAGAAGGGACCCTGGTCTTCTTCAGACTTCACTTATCTTCTTACACACCAAGAAAAGGAAAGAGCGTGGAAGCTTACTTTATTTGTCTTTCACCTCGACAAGTCGGGCAGGGGGGATGGGTGCATCCATAGAATATTGAAAATAGTTTGGGAACAGGATGTGTAATCAGAAATTATTAAACTAAATTTTACCTTGCTTTCCCTAGTCCCAACTCCCTGATTGTGGTGCCAGTTCTACGCTGGGCTCAGACCTGGGATACTTTAGAGAAGCTCCTGGGCTGCTCTAAGTATGCTGTCTGTCTATGGTGTCATTAGACCAGAGGAGAATTACAGAAGCGCAGTAGCAATCTGGCCACAATCCCCTCCTATTCTGGGGGCTAAAAGGAGTAGTAGGAGAACAGGGAGAACTCTGGTGGCACAAAGGAGCCACTTTGTTTTCAACAGTGAAAATATATTTATTGGCTGCAGCTTATGGGGCCCAATAGTTTAAAGAATAGAAATTTAGCTCCTGAAAGTGAAATGTTTAATCCTTGTTTTGCTTTTACCCCAAAACAAAGTCTCTGTAAATCAAGGTTTATGATTTATTGGCTGCAGTTTTCCCAAGATGAAGTCAGGAGTTTAACACTCTGTTTCTGGAAATCCAGCATTTTGCAAGGATTCTCTGTCAGTAAATATGTGGGATAGTCACGGACATTGTCCTTTCTTCAGCCCCAAAATGACTCTTCTCCTCTCGAACTCAGGTCCCCATTTTCACTGTCGTGCCCTATCCACCTGTCCATGCTGAGACAGAGCATCAGAGTCATCGGGTAGCCAACTGAGGCAGGAGAAGGAGCAGGAGCAGCAGCAGATGCAGGAGTAGTCTGTTGAAATTTCTTGCAACAGGAATGCTTCTGGGCAGGTAGTGTCTTGAACACACTGGAGAGACTGCTTCCCTTAGGTGCCCATATACCTGCCTCGGGACCTCTTCTGTGGATTGGCTGATCACTGGCTGAATGGTGGGGGGGCTATCACAAGACCTTCAGGTAATTGCCTCTGATGACTAATCACACTCTCTGACTCAGGGATGACTCATCAAGCTTAAGCCTTAGCTCCATCTGAGTTGCTCACAGAGCTGTGCAGGAAACAGAAATTTCATTTTGTGGGAAATTCTGTGATTTAAAAATTCATTTTACTCTGAACTGGAATGGAAACAATCAATTTTGAAATCTCCTGTGACATGACATTTCTGAAAAAAAAAATTATTTTGGGTCAATCAAAACATTTCATTTCAATTTTGACGTTTTTAATTTGTTTACAATGGAGATAAAGGAAATTTCCAAACAAAAACTGATTTTGAGACAAAACATTGAAATGTTCTGTTCCAAAATGTTGAAATGGCATGTTTCAACCTCATCAAAATGTTTTTGAAAAGCAATTCCAAAATGAAATTTCACTGAAATTGACATGTTCCTCTGGGAAGTTTCAGTTTAGGAGAAACGACATTTTCCAGTGGAAAAACGTTCCGTCGGAAAATTTTCAACCAGCTCTACTTGCTGCCCAAATGGAAATAATTTTACTCTGATATCTTGTAAGCCTCTCTGGATGTGCCTGCATGAGAAAAGGACACAGGAAAAGGAAGGAGTGAAGCTACCAGAGACTCCATACAACCTTGCCTCCAGGTAGCAGAGGGACATCACCTCCTGACACAAACTTTCTGACACAAACTTTTAAGCAGTCCCCTTTAAGTAATGAATATTTAGTGTTAGAGCTATGGTGTCTACCATGAATCCCAAGATATCCGTACCGGGAGATGAAGGAAAATAGATTTTTCGAGGTTTACCACAAAACCCAAAGCTTTTGACAAGTGAATTATGCAGAATTAGGAACATTCCTGATGCTGCTTCAATCCTGTGTCATCTATGTAAACAAGCGCATTTACTCCTAGAGACTTGAGAGATAGATCTCCAGTCTCATCACCATGGTAGAGCACCCTAGGCTAAATTCCATTGCCCTCTACTGATACAACACTCTTTTTCCAGTATAACCTTAGGAATTTTCTATTATTTGGATGCATGGAGATACCAAGATAGCTATTTTTAGGCCTTCCCCCCCCCCCCCCGGAAAACCCTTTGTAAATAATGACTTCTAAGTCTTTGATAATGTCCACATAAAATAGCTGTGCATGCACAAACCTTCTGTAACAGAGTGGTAAGTCCTTGATGGACTTGGGGACTGTAAAATAGTATTTATTCACTCCTCCCCCACATTGGAGGTCTCAGACAAGCTTAGGAGAGACAACGACTGTGTGATGCTCAAAGGCTCTTTTACTGGCAGAGGAAATTCTGGTTCCAATTACGGTTAAACATGGGAAGTGACCATCTCTTCATGCTGGAGGTCTCAGCCCACTTGTTCACACAGAACTAAGGCAAACTCATCATGCTTACCTCTGCTCCTGTCCCGTCTGGCCTTGATGAGGGTAAAGACTGAGAATTTTGTCTATCAGGCTAGACATTAAGATGTTACAGAGAAACATCTGTGATTGAAAATGTAAAAGGTTTGTTATGGGCCCAATCCTGTTCTCTCTAGCTGAGAGTATATTAATGCAGTTCCGGTAAAATGACTGATTGTGAACAAATGCCATATGTAGTTGTACCCATAATACAGTGTCGTGAACCAAGTCGTATACTTTCATACAATACCATGCATGCATAGAGTTGGCCACAAGCATGCTTGTTGAAATGCTGTCTCTATGCACAGTTCTCACTAGTGACAGGTTTCAGAGTAGCAGTAGTACTCCAGTTCTCACTAGCGATGGGCAAAACTTAAAAGAATTGGGTGCTTATACAAACCACAGGCAAATTATCCAAACCTATTTGATCTACATAATAGGGATAAAAATCTGATAAGAACATGATTCATTTATGAAAGAATGGGAAAAATGTAAACAAAACTTTTAAACTCCCCTCCCAGTAAGATTTTATTTAATGCTAAGTTTGTGTCTTATTTCACTTTTAACAGATTTCACCAGCCATAGGATTTTTACATTTAGTTGAGATCCTAGGAGGAAAATGTGGAAAAAAATATTAGATGTTTTGGACCACTTTTTGTGCTGCAGGTTGTGATACTGAACAGATTATTCCATTTGCTGTACTGCAACTTTCAGTCCTGTGAAAATTGGAAAGAAGAGCTATTTACAGCAATTATTTCCCTACCTTCCATTCCTGTCTAATACAGTGACAAAAACATAATGGATCACTTTGTTCATTGAATAAACAACCCACAAATTCAACTTTATAAGGTACATTCCCAAGAAACAGATCTATAAGCCTGGCAAATGCACCAAGACCCCATCAGGGATGTTTGAACTAAATCTTCATTTGTCATTCATGAACACTTCACATGCCCCTCTAAATGAGTGATGTGCTGCATCATCGACAGGAAATGTAACAGACTGCACATTGGAGATACAAAACGGGGCTTGTGGGATTGTTTTATTGAACATTGCACAGGTGTTAACAATAGAGGTGGGCTGCACGTTTTCATCCTAAAGTGGGAACTCAGATCAAAGGACTGTGCAGAAATTGGATGATAAGTTACAAACTATTCTTAGCCTGCCTTGCCTGATTATAAAGTGGATGTCCACTCCCATCCTGGATGTCCTTATTTCCAATAGGCTTACTTAATCACATTACTTCATAGATTTGCATAGCAATGATTTGCTGATACTTTGACATCACAAGCTCAGTCCTCAGTTGTGCCAAGTTTACACCTGAAATGACCTCAAGGCTGACTTAGAGCAGTCTTAGGGCTTTTGCAAGTTATGCCAGCTGCAACTAGTCACTGCTCCCAGCTGAGGATCTGGCAGAACGCTGAGCACTCTGACAGCATCCCTCTCCGCACTCCTGTCACACCTGTTATGTGACAGGAGGTGCAGGGCTGGGGGACATTTAGCCATTTATATCAGCTTTGCACCTCCTAAGGATTCCCTAGTGTCAGAGGAAATCCTCAGCTGCCTTTACCACTGCCACCTGGGTGCTTTGTTAGTGCCCCAGCAGTACAAACAGATAGAATGGGGGCCAAGGATTAAGAAGCACCATTTTCCAGGCATAAAAATACCAAGGCCTCACCATTTGGAGAGTCTACCTTTAGTACGGTAGTTGTCAAGAGAGCACCCACTCCCCAAAATGAGCTGGGAGACTAAAAGCCCAAAATTGGGATGCACACCTCTCTAGTTCTACTACTTTGTAATTAACGGCTGTTGTTTTGTTTTGTTTTGCATATTTTCTCGCTTGCCAGTTTTCAGTATGTCTGAGAGCTTTGTTTCAGTCCAGTGGCCATGGCGGCAGGCTGTAGGCAGTGGGCTGAAGCAATGAGATCTTGGTGAGATACAGAAAATATATTTAAAAATGGCAGCAACAAGGTTTTGCTGATGGTAGCTTGTAACTGAAATAAGGAAGTGAAAAATGCCTGTCCACGGGGCTCAGAAGGCGTTACTATGCTGTGTGAGCTGCAAAGACATTTGCTCTTGCTGAGGCCAAAGAAACAGATGGAGACAGAAGCAATAATCTCCACTTACACATTCTGTTATCATCTTCTCAACTTAAGGTTCCCTTCATGTCTCTGTGCCCTCCAGTAAGTATAGCAATGGCTATTGAAGAAAAGTCTATGTCTTTGACACCATAGCTTCTGAAAAATCAAGTGTAATGCAATAAAAGAGCACTTCCCAGAGAATCCACAGGTCTTCATTTGTATAACAGTATTGCTTGGAGGCCCCAACTTATAAAAGAACCCCATTGTGGCAGGCGCTATACATACAAATAGTAGGAGAGAGTCCCTGCTCTGAAGAACTTACAGTCTAAATAGAGAAAATAGACAAAGGGTGGAGATAGGAAGTATTATCTTGCCCATTTTACAAATGGGGAACTGAGGTACAGACTAGTGATTAAGTGACTTACCCGAGGTCACACAGGAAATCGGTAGCAGAGCCAGGAACTACACTCAGATCTCCTGAGTCCTGGTCCATATTCCTCTTTCTCTCCAGTGCTAATGTTACTGTAATGTACGATCACAGACTCCCAGTATTAAAGGTGGAAAGAGAGGTACTTAGTGTGGAAAAGGCCAGCCTACTAGAAGTCAAGACAAGACAAGACAAATCACATCCAGACAATTGCATTTTTAAAGTTTTGCAAAGTGTTTTGTTTTGGATTCTGTTTATTTGCTCTTTCAATCCATAAAGGGCACTATTCCAGGTACGCTCCCAGGTAGCTGAACTACACCCACAGACAGTTCCTCCTTATGCTATATGCAAATCCTTCTGGAAGCCTGGAATCATTTGACTTATTAGGTTCCTGTCTCCTATACCCAAATAATCTAATTTACATGTATTCAGCAGATTGTTTGTTTACTTAGCATGCTATGCATTCACTCTTTATAGATTCACCCTCCATACATGCCCTATACAGGGTATGCTTATGTGTTATGCAGGGGCTTTTCCTTTGTTTACCTCCCATTAATCCCCTGGTGAGGCACATGCTAAAGTCTCCCATGCATCTGTGTTGTACAGTGTGTGTTATTCCTAGTTCATTATCTTTCCTCGCTGTTTGTCAGATCCTTTTACTCTATAGCCGTGTCTCTTCTCTTCTCTGGCAAATGAGATACTGATATCTGTTTTGCATTCTTTATGTACACCAAAAATAAACAAATGATGAGCGACACACACCACAGCAGGATTAGTGGGTCAGAGAATTAGCTTACATACTGCTTAGAATCATTGAAAGAATGGCTTCATAAATCCTTGAAGGGAAAACTGGTCTCAGGCCAGATCTGTGGGGATAACCTTTGGCTACATATCAGTTTAATACACAAGTTCAGTCAAACAGAAAGTTTCTGCTTAAAAAGGTTTTAGGAGAAAAGGAAAAATAGGGGCAGTAATAGCCCTTTTCTTTCTAATAAAGAATACATTCAAAATTCTCAGACATTGGTATTTAATGCTGGACAGTAAAACCCATATTTAAGCACTTACATAAAAATAGCCATATTTATAAAGGTGTGAGTCACCTTTCCATTGACTGCAATGGGCTTTGGATGAGGCCCTATGTTTGTATTTGTCTTGTAACTAAACAGAAACGTTAATGTCTCTTGCTTGTAATCCCTCATACATGAGAACAAAATTTGCCCATGTGAAGTAAGGAAGGAATAAAATAAACATAGAGATCATGCTTGCCAACAAAAGCAAACAGCAGGCCCTCCAAAGTAGCCTACAAAACCCTGCCTGTGAACCATTCTTGAGATTCAGTGCTATTTCCACATAATACACACTTTCTGGGACTACCATGGTAATTGCTGCAAGAAAAATAATTTTAATCTGGTAGCTAACTAAATTGGATTGGAAGCCAGTGCTTAGATCATCCTACAATACCATTGACTTCAGGGTAAATCTAAATCTAGCATCACATTTATCAGTTTCAAATTATTATTACCGTTATTTTAAGTCACACATTTGATGGCCTGTATGACCTAGGGAGGATGTGATAGAACCAAGAGTGTTCAAAGTAAAGGATAGTTTCATGGGCTATTCTGGGAACCTATCAATGTATACATGTCATATCTAGCAGAGTTGATTGATCGAGGAAGAGAGAGAGAAAAGAACAAGAGGGATGTTGGTTTTGCATCCCTGTCCATCCTGGCTAATAGCCATTGATAGACGTATCCTCCATGAACTTATCTAGTTCTTTTTGGAACCTTGTTATAACCTTGCCCTTCACAACATCCTCTGGCAAAGTGTTCCACAGGTTGACTGTGCGTTGTGTGAAGAAATACTTCCTTCTGTTAGTTTTAAACCTGCTGCCTATTAAATGTTCATCTGTTTGCTTTTAAAGATCATCATTTCATCTTTTATTCCTGACTCCTACCTACTTACAGTTCTATATTACTTCACAGTGATGAGATGGGGGCAAAAGGCTTTCCCTGAAATAAAAGCCATTCTGCATTTTGGACTGTTCCGCACAGCAGGGCAAAAAGGACATGCTCCACTCACCTTGTTTACCCTTTCAAACTAAAAGTGAAATGAATGCTTCCTGTGGTGTCCTTCCCACTATTGAGCAGGACCTCAATCAGAATATTCTGTAGAGTAAATATTAGTTGATATGACACTTTTGGGAAAGCTGAAGTAATGACACCCATACGATCAGAGCAGCACTTTTACTGATGACGGTGACAACTGGGAGAAAGAGGCTCTACAGCTTTCATAGGCATGGAGAAACAACTAAATGCTAGAATTAGTAAGAATCTCTATCTGCCCTCTAGTTGTCCTTTCTCTTTCATTTTCTATTAAAGTTTCAAGAGAAAAGATAAAAATTCATCTGTTTTATTAATATTTTTCCTTACAGGAGAATCAGAGGAGAAAAAGATGAGATGTTAATCAACAGTCTCCATACATCGGATGGTTGCTGACATCAAGAACAGAGAAGACTGTTTTTAGGGTTAGTGTGACTAAGACTAAACCAAGGCTGAATATCAGGAAAATCTTCCTCAAGGAATTTGGCTATGGCATAGTCGCCTAATGGAAGTGTTGGAACCCTCTTCACTGGGAATATGTAAAAATGAGATGGACAATATACTGGGAAATGTAGTCCACAAACGTCCCTGGTTGTAAGAGATGCCACTCATTTTTGTTGTAAAATTACCCACAGTCCACACAAATGTGGTGTCCTCTCTAATTTTTACTGTTGGAAACAATTGACATCAGAAACAAGGGATCACATATCTGAGTTTAAAGAATTATCCACTCACTTAAGGATGATTCCTACAATATTTGAAGTTTCCTGCATTTCCTCATTTTGGCTCTATGTCTCACACTGCATCCCCCATCTATGCCTTGAGAGGTCTGGTGGGAAATGCACTAAGGAACAATCTTTCAACTATTTGAGATAGTTGGATTTTTGTACCTACCTCCAGTCTCTCCTAAATAGAATGTGCTCCAAGTAATATTTGAATCTGAGTTAAACTTTTGAATGATTATGTTTGAGCAGGTTCAAAAATTAGGCAAAATATTTGCTCATCCCTAGTAATAATAATACTGTATGTTGCATATATATCATGCCTATCATCTGGGATCTAGTAGCACTTTAGAAACTTGAACCTCACAACATACCTGTGAGTAAAACAAAAACTGTTATACCCACTTTAGAGATGGTTAACTGAGACATGCCCAGGATCACACAGATAGTCACTAGCAGAGCCAAGAATCCTTATACCTAGTCCCCTGATTTAAGCACCAGAAAACTTGTTACTCCCTGAAATCCACTAGGGCAGAATCTTCACAAGTAAAATCAGAGTGGTCAAAAAGAATTTTATTAAAAACAGAGAGCGAGTAAGAGTGTTTGCCCAGCAGGCAGGTTCTTTCAAGCTGTATTTTTCAACATACCAGTAAATAACCACTGAAAATGTCACTTATATTTTCTTTGCAAGCATCTACTTGCAGGGGCCTCTCAGTAGCACGGTGGTTTCTCTTAAACATTTAGCATGTCATCATATGTGTAAAGGCAGGGAATATTTTCTCACCATACCCCAAATGATTTGAAGTTTTTTGCTAAAATAACAAATTAGTGCTCACCTTAGCCAAACCCACAAATATTTGTACAATTAAACAGCGAGCTTTGTAGTCAGGATGGGGGGGGGGGGAGGAAGCATTCTCTTGTGTTTTGTGGCGCCAAGCAGATCTATTTTTTGTCCTGCTAGATTAAGTTACATTAACCAATCCAAGAAACAGGGCAACCCTGAACATTTCAAACAATAAATTAAAGCCTTCTCTTTTAGGAATGCTTAATTCATTAGCTTTGATATTTGGAAGGATTGAAATGCTCTGGAGGTGATATGTGTATACATTCTCACTTGGCGCTTAAGAGGTTTGCTGGGATTTTGGAGGATAACAATAAAAAAAATGGTTGGTCAGAACTAAAGGAATAGAGGAAGCCAAGGTGCCTCCTCCTGCCTCCTACACCTTTCAGAGTTCTCCCTCTTGTATTTGCATTGTAAGCTAGCCTTTTATAAACAAGTCATCATCCACTCTTTCCTAGCCTCTGATTCCTGTCTATAATGGGTAGGGGGTGAGAATGGGAGAGGATACGAAGGGAAGGGTGATGTGGGCAGTGTTGGTAGAGCAAAGTGAGAGGTAGGGGAGATGTAGACTAGAATGGAGTTGTGAGCAGCCTTAAAGGTCAGGACAAGAAGCCAGTAGAGAGCTTCAAAGAGAGGGCTGCTATGGTAAGAGGAGTAGGTGAGAAAGATGATCTTGGTGTCAGTATTTTGGGCAGACTGCAGAGGAGCATGGTGGACTACTTCTGTGCACACGCGGATTCCATGCTTCTTCCATAGTGCTGCAACCCCCATTACAGCAGGCATGTTGGTCGGGCTGGGAGTACAGACAACATCATGGTTCATTCTGTGTGTCAGAGCCATTTAAGAGTTGAAACCTAACACAAAAGAAATATCTTCATGTGTCAGGACGGTTTTGATTTGGAGAAGGAGCTTATTGGTCACCAAAAGGAAAAAATGTTTTTGTGTGTCACACCTGGTCTATTGATTAATAGAAATCATCCTCTTCATAACATAATAACTGGAGGACAAGCATTTCCAGAGTTGATTTAAAAAGTATTTTATACCTCTGACAATAACGGGGTATAAAAGATCATTGTTATAATGTGGAAAGGGTTGACACATTCTAGCTGAACAACTATTCCGCTGTTATAATATATAATTTCAGCCTTTTCATTACTAGGGACATTTTCATAAAGATATGGTCTTTATCACTTGAGAGATCATCTGCTCCTGCTGCTTATTCCTCACTTGAAGCCATATAACATACAGTCCTCTGTGACATCATAATCATCTCCAGATCAACTAATTATGATGCCACACTCACAGGAGTGACTTCAAGTGAGGATAAGCAGCAGGAGCAAATGAACTTGCTAAGTAACAAATAGTCTGTTTTCAGGCAAATGACCTTAGTAATAAAATACAAGGAGGGAAGAAACCCACAGAAAACATGACATATGGGCAGAAATGTTTCTAAATGGAATGTTTTTTAAAGTTTTCCACAAGTGCCTCTTTAATATCATACGTGCTAACTTGATTTCCTGGGCCAAATTCTGTTTTAATTTACATCAATGTAAAACAGGAGATTTTATTAAGTTGCATTGGCAGGGAGCATAGAATACAACAGATTACTCTCGATTTGCTCTGGTTGTGTTTTCCATTGAAAATAGTGAAAGATCCATCTCCTGGCACTTTTAAATTTAGACTGGACAAAATACAAAATAATAGATTATAGGGTATAAACCTTAAATGGCAGGGACTTCAGTGTGTAGTTAGTGGAGATTTACACCAGTGGAGCTGAGAGCAGAATTTGCCCATCTCTAGCCAGTGTCTGAACATGAACCTGTAATTGCCCTTCATGGATAGGAGTGAGAGTGAAAACATCTTTTCACTAATGTCACAAAAGCGACAGTACCCTTTAAATGACAGCTCTGAAAGGGAAAATTAAAATGCTAATGGCCACTTTGGCAAGATAATACCATAGAAAACTTCAGCTTCCTCATGGATCAATTTGATTTCAGCGGAAGAACAAAAAAGATTTGTGGAAACTGATGACTTGGTGAAGGAGTAGGTTTTTTTTTTTTTAATTTACAAAAAAGTACACTCTATATTGAACAACAACAGATGTCCTAGGAGTGAATGCAAGGCTGTAATTCACTCTCAAGGCTCTGCTGCTGTTCATAAACTGCTCAAGCCCTTTATGACATCAGCAGAATCCCTCAAGTGAATTACAGTCTTCCATTCACTTTGGGGCCATACATTATTGTATGTAACTGGCAGCCAACATACAGTTGGCTCATGTCACAGACTGGTTTTGCAAGCAGACTTATAATGAAGGAGAAATGCATGTTCTCAACAGGAGAGATTTTTTTCAAAATGCCCCTTGTTATTTTGGGGGTGCTTTCTGGAGTAGCTGTAGCTAACACATAGCCTAATGTGTTAGCTTTGGGATTTACTAGCAGATTGGAAATGAAGTGTGATGATGAAGGGATTATGAGCACTATTAAATCAATGGGATAATGTGAAGCCTCAGTTTCATTTTTTCTGGCTGCACTGTATGACAATGGTGGGGATGTACATTACCCCTTTGTGACGTGGTATGTGGAACAGGTGTTCTATCCCACAACAGATTAAAATGGCTCCAATTCCTCTGAGAAATAGACATTTCACTATTACTAGAGAGTGGCCCAGATGGTGGATATTTTGATATCAGTGAAACTTGAAATCTTTATGAGATAATATTAAAGTGCAGTCTAAGTCCAACACACTTATAAACTCATTTCCTAGAGTCAAACTGAAAAGCTCCATTAGTAGAATGTGGCATCTTGCACTAATAACTGACAAGCTAGTAAGCACTAATAAATGATTTAAGTTATGCTTGACTTCTCTAAAAACATTTTCAGGAAGGAGTGATGAGATTCTCACTGTATCTCTTTTGGGGTTTACCTCTTCTTTTTGTTAAATGACCTGAAACTGTAACTCCTTTTCATCTTTCTACACATCTGAGACACTATATATTGGAAGAAGACTATTTGGGAAATTTAAATTCTATCCAGAACTAGAATTCTCCATTTAGAGGGTATAAACATTGCTTCTACAGTCCCTTACAGACAAAATATTTTCTATTCCTAGTGGAAAATATATATAAAAAGCCACCATTTGCAGTGAGAAAAAAAAGAGAATAGCTGCAAGCGTGGGTGAGTCTGCTTTTAAAACCCCCCAGCTGGAGCATGCTCAGTGGAAGGAGTGGGAGGAGACCGGTGACTCAGCAGTACAAATGAAATTTTATTAACCTCTATTTTTATTGCCACCTCCTGCTAGCAAGAATGTACAGGGAAAAGTTAAAATAAGGAATATTTAAAGGGTCAAATATTTTTAAAGGATAATTACATTGATCAGTTTTTGCTTTCCTGTGTTGGAAAGCATTATGGGAGATAATAGGCTATAAAGCCCTTCCCTGGAAGGTGCTACACTAGTGGAGATAGAGCTGTGGTTAGGAATAAGCTAGGGTGAATGGCTACTGGGTGGCCTTAGGGCTTTATAAGTGAATTTTGGAATACTTCAATTATCCTGGTTTTTTTGCTGAGAATCTACCTGCAATTTATTGTCAACAGTAAATTAATTGAAATTAATGGAGCTTTACCAGGAATTAATTCTCTCCTATGATGTTTGAGGAGGAGGGACTATCTCATGTTTCTTAATTGCTCCTTCTGGCTAATGCATTAGGCACAAATAACTGAGTGGAGAGGCAGTTGTTTCCAATCTTCTGCTGGAGTAAAAGTTGCTGTGACATAGTTCTTTCAGGGAAGAAGTGGGTTTGGAGAATGCCCTAATGGGTAAGCCTGTACTTTTTCTGGAATAGAAGAACACATACTAGAAAATAACAAAGGTGATGTGAAACTTTACCAGTTGAATGTGTTTTCTTTGGGGTTATTTTTGTGAATTGTAAGTTTCACGCTCACTTTGCACAGGTGGAAAAACTATATAAGGTGCCTGGGAGTTCAGATTCAATGTCTGAAGAAATCTTATTCTCCAAGTTAAATTAAATTGGCTTTTGAAAGAACACTGCTTAAAGGGCCATAAACACAGAGCAATGGTAATGGGTTAAGCTGTGTGGGAAGTGTCCAGAGACTGGTGGTAGGCATGATCTTATTTATCACTTTTCACTAATGATCTGGAAGAGGGAATCAATGACATGTTAATAAAATTCAGTCAGCTGATGCTAAATAGAGGGGGATTGTAAATATCCATGAGGACAGGAATAGTACAAAGGGACATAAAGAAACTAGAATCACCAGCAAAAGAGATGTATAGAAGTGTAGGGTTGAAAGGAACCTTATCAAGTCCAGCTATAGCATAATGAGATTCAGTTGGGGGTCTGGGTAATAATCCAAAACACTGATATTCAGTGGGAAGCAGTAATGCTGGAAGAAAGAGACCCTGCAAAGGGGGCAGCATATTAGATGTGTTTAAACTGCAAATATGTCAGCAACTAAGGGTCAGTGCAATACTTGGCTATCAATGCAGAGACATTATATCATGGAGCACAGAGGTTATAGCTCTTCAGAAACTAGAGTTTCTCTTCTCTTCTGAGCACCATATTGACAGAAAGATGCTGCCAAACTGAAGGGAGATCAGAGAAAGTGATCAAGAGACTGAAGGATTTGACTTAGTGTATAAGGAAAGAACAATAGTTGAAGCTATACAAGTTCCATTTGCGGTGTATATACACACACACACACACACACGAATTAGATAACATTAAATACTCTTGTTGGAAGATTGTAATATAGTACCTCTTATTTCCTAGCATTTAGAACAATGACACCCAGGATCCCCCAAAACAGCCTGTTACTGCAAACAGAGAGGTACAGCTCACCACACCTTCCTCTAGGCTGGCTGGCTGCAAACTGACGTTGATTGCAGGCTTCTCTACAGATTCCTCTATCCTGCAAGCAGGACCAGGAAACCTCCCCACTCCTCGCTGCTCTATGCTTAAGTGATAGCTTGCAATTCCAAACCAGTCCTTAACACACCACAATATTTATATAGTTTATTTGGCTAAAAGTCTACTATGAGGTGAGGGACAGTACCAACAAATATTTGAATGGTCGGAACATTGGAGTTGAAGAGGAATTACTCAGGGTGGTAGATATCCTGCAATATGATTTAGCAATTAAGAGATGAAAGCCTCGGGAGAGTAAGCTGTAGTAAACTGAGAGACAGTTTCCCAAGGGCATTAGTGTAAACACCATTTTTTGGGACACACAAAATGAGATTGGAAAAAGTACCGTAAAGAACAATTCTGCATTGGGAAAAGGAAAGGCTGAATGGCCTAATAGGTGAGAGCTAGATCTTTTCCATCTTACCTTCTATGATTCTTCTGCTAGCAGCAGGGGCACTGGAACAATTTGTAGAGTGGGGGGTGCTGAGAGCCATTAAACCAAACTGCAAACCCTGTATATAATGGAAACCACTTCAAGCCAGAGGGTGCAGCTGCACCCCTACTTCCAGCAGCTAGGGCTAGCAAGCTAAAATGAAGTTAATTTTTGTGTTTAAAAAAAAAAAAGACCTTAGGCATTGTGAACGATCCAATTCAATAAATACCCCCGAACTGTTTGTTAAAGAGCTAGTGTTCCCGTTGATCCCTACAGCAGCAAGTTTGTCATCCTATCATAGGGAGACTCGCCCAGACTGGTCTAATGCTGAGGGTTCTCCCAGGTGCCTCCATTATACAATGGTCTCTCTGCTGACATCCCTGTGCAAGTCGTTATTGCTTTTTTCCACTTGGAGAGAGACTCTCATCTCAAACCAGTTATCTGCATGTTAAGCTGTATTTAGAACAAATCATTTTAAAGCAAAACAACAACAAAAACAACAAAAGAGCTATACTTATTTTTTTCCAGATTTTTATCCAAATGTTTGATGTTGGAGAGATTTCCAAACAATTAATGTGAAATTGGGGCTTGTTGTTCCCATGATTTATTTACCATCTATAGAGAACTCAGCTGTGGTGCTGCTGCTGCTGCTTTTTTCCCTCTGTATTTCGAGTTGAAAAAACTGGTAAACTCTTCTAAGGGGCATGTTTTCAAAGGATTAAAGTCGGCAGGAATCATGAGGCTAACTAAAGCTAGAGCTGTGTGAAATGCCAATATAGCCCCAAAACATATGCAAAAGATGTCTGGCTTTCTGGCTTGTTACAAACTCAAAACTCCAATAGATCAGTGGTTAAAAAGATCGCTACAGTACGCAAATCAGTCAGAAAACGCTTTTGTCCATTTTGGTCCCATTTGATCTGGCTGTTTTCAGATCAAAACTATATAACATTTGTGACCATGAAACCCAGTAAAAACTACAAGGAACATCTGGGACTTAACGGACTGAGCACAGAGATAGAAGTCAAGTGGTATAGGGCCCGATTGTTTGGGATCTGGCTCCTTTAAGCTACTCCAGATGCATAAAGAGTCACTAAACCCATCAGATCTATCTACTATGAAATTCCCCTTGTACGGTTTCCCCAAATGACACAAAACTCTAACGACTCTATACAACTCCTTTGCAAACCCAGTTGGCTGGAGCATTGCTGCATTCTGGTTCTACTCAGCTGCTGCAACAGCCCCTTTTCACATTGTTCTGGGGGCAGGGCAGAAAATGGGGAGGCACCATGTGTATCTCAGCAGGAACAGAGACTAAAGCTTCAGGATTTTTTCTTTGACTCTGCCATTGATTCACTGTGTAGCCTCAGACAAACCACTTAGTCCAAATTTTCAAATGTGGCTTCTCTTGCCCGAGGGAAGGGGTCAAAGAAGCAGTCCTGCGGAGATGGTTGACCTCTGCCACCATATGGTGCAGGGAAGATGTGCACATGTAACAGAGGGATATTATCTGATGCCAGTTTTCTTGCTACACATCTAAAGCAGAGCCCCCAAAACATTAAAAAACCCATAATCAAAAGTCACTTGAAAATGTAGGCCTTAATTCTTTAGGCCTCTGTTACTCCATCTGTAAAATTGGAATAGGAATTCTTACAGATCTTTGTAATATACTTTGGTGTCTATGGATGAAAAGTGCAATGTACCATGTAATTAATTAATTATTCCTGTTATTTATTTCTGTGTGAGTGTCTGAGTGCAGATTGTAAGAGGGAAATGTTTCCATGAACTCCTGGGAGGCAAAATGCTTGAGTTTCACAAAGCACTAGCTAAAACCAGCACAATGCCTTGAAGGGTTACCCTGTACAGTTTAACAAAAAGGAAACTTGTGCTTTTAATGCCACATCTAAGATAGCTTTAATTGATACATAATGTTTTTATTCCTTAGATTAAGTGAATTGCTATAATTTGCTTCACTAATCTCATGTGACTCACTGCCAGTTTGCCTGCCCTCTACAAAATGAGCCAAAGTTCCACCCCCAACCCTGCTGCTCCCCCAAGGTCTCCATGAGGCAACCGCCCCCGCACTGTCACCTTGATTTTTTTTTTTAAATGTTCCCATCTAATATTAAATTGGCTCATTGCACCTGTAGCTTTAACAAATTTAGTTTTCAGGTTCAACTTCTAGGTTGGTCACAGACAATTTAATTTAGTAGCAGACCCTGGATGACACTCTGAAGGATGGATCTAAACATTATTCAAAAGAAAAATGATTAGTTAAAGAGGCATACAATTACCAGTTACACAGGTCCTACAATTATACTCACATTCAAAGATGCAATGAGGTATCAACGGGTGATCAGTCCACTAACAACAGAATGAAGTATAGCCTTATAACCCTGTAACCCCAGTACCCATTTGGTGTTAATGGAGATCTCCCCAATTTAACAAGGCTACTCCTTTTATAATCCACAATCATATTAATTAACATTAAGCCTGCCTATTACCATATTTGCATTTCTGCCACCTATTTACTGGCTCTTTACGTAACACGTTATTTTAATTAACATCTGCACCAATGTCTTTCCCAGGCTATCAGTACAGATAGCGTTTTAATAAAACATTCACCGTTCTCAGAAACACTCATTACAAACCCTGCTAAAGCCAGTTATAACCAGAACGTAGCTGTAGCATAGCCCTGGGTCATGTCTTTGCTAACTTCAATTTGCCCATCTTACTGTCTCCCACTTCTCTCTAACTTTTACTCATACTAGCAACCACAATTGCCCATACTCCTCTATACTTAGCCTGACTTAACCAAAACCTCAAGTCGACATAGTTCTTAACTTAACCCATTCTGTAGGCTGCTGCTGGCTCCAGAGGCTCCTCTGGCTTTCCCCAGCTCCCTAACAGCAACAAACCCAGAGCTGCCCCCACTTGGGCTGCCCCAAGGATCCCTCTTGAAAGGTTAATCACACAGGGCTGCTGTGGGATGGTGGCCTGCCTGGGTATGTCTGCACCATAGCTGGAAGCCAGCCTCAGCCTGGGTAGACAGACTCGCACTAATGCATTAAAAACAGCAGCGTGGATGTTGCGGCTCAGGCTCTCAAGCCTAGTGGGTCGGGTGGGCTTGAGAGCATGTGCTGCAGCCTGAGCTGCTGTGTCCACACTGCTATTTTTAGTGCACTAGCTCAATCCCCGCTAGCATGAGTCTGTCTATTTGGGCCGGGAGACTCATTCCCAGCTGTAGGGTAGACGTAACCTCTGGTTCCCACCCACAACCTGCCCTCTGCATCCTGAGGCCTGCCATTCTCTGTCCCCCCACCACTCCCTGCCATCTGCCTAGAACCTCCCTGCTTCCCCAAAGTGCCCTATGGACAACACTCTTTGGGGGATCCCAGGAAGGGGCTCAAGGGAGCAATGCCATGGAAGTAGGTTGACTTCGGCCACCACGCTGGGCAGAGGAGATCTACAGAGATATCTGTGGGGATACAACTAGGGCCCAGATTAGGAGAAAATGGCTGAGGGCAGAAAACAGATTGTTGGTTTGTTTTTTAAAGTACTTTTCTCAACTGGAAAATGTTAGTGTTTCTTACCACCAATATTTCGAGAACACCGCCTCTCCTTGTCTGAAAACATACTGTATAATTACATTTAAGGGCCATGAGGTAGCCTGAATTAGATCTAATAACAGCCATCATGTATAGAATCTTAGAAGTAGTGGCACATAAATAAACAAGCTGGGATATTATACAAAATTGAAATAAGGAAGGTGTGAAGTTAGGGACTTGATTTATCTGAGGAAATCTAGAGCCAAGAATATTGTTATGGGCCTGGCTCCTAGAGGCAAGATTTGTTAGCAGAACCTGTCTCTAAATATTTATGCTCAGATAAATAATTGCTAAATAATTCCAGTTCTCAGCTGGAAATTCAGGATCAGGACTAGCCTAAATTAGTAGTTCAGTAAAATGGTATACTGGTGTTTTATACAGCAGTTCTCTTACTCAGTGACACTTGTAACTTTCAGGATATAATTAATACCCTTTTATAAAGTGCTCTTCATGGGCTGACATAGGGAATACATCTTTAAGAAGTATTTCTTTAAAACAGATGAAGCACTTAAAGGCAAGATATTCAGTATTATTTATCTGAGAATTATTAAATAACCTAGAGTTTTCAGCTGTGATTGTACGCCCAGCTTTGCATGACTTCTCTCTTTTCATCAGCTACAACTTTGTGTGTGTGAGCTTATACTATTACTGTCATTATTTAGGCTTCCACAGTTTAGGGACAAGATTTTTTCCCAGTGTTCTTTTTACCATGTTGGCTAATGCTTACTGTGCTCAAGATTAATAGTGGGCCTCCTGTAAGGAGTTTTTTATGGAGAGACTCTAGAAGAAATTACCTCTTATGAACATATAGGGAAGAGAGATCCTCATCACTCAATGCAGCTGGGAGACCGACATCTACAGTACAATATTCTTACATTTTCCTCAACTCAGAGCAATGGGGCAAAGGGGATTTTTCTGTGTTTATGATGAAGAAATGCAGAAACATTTAAAGGGACACTGTTAAGATTGGGAATAATAATAATGTAGGCCCAAATTTGACTGACCTTTCTCCTCTATCCCCCTTAAAACCGATAAAATAAATGAACACCAGAATTCATGAAAACAAAGTAGTAGAGAGAAGAAAATGGAGACAGAAATCCAGTGAGCAATCTACTGCCCTATCTACCAGACCATGCTGTCAGAAAGGTGAAAGAAGAAGGCGAAGAGTTATGTGATGTCACAAAGGAGCCTGTTAAAAGAAAGATTAAAAGAAGTCTGAGCCAACTCATGGAAGCAATAAAAACATAAGATTATTTATATTCTGGATTTTTAAGGACTATCTGAGAAATTATCAGGTTTATGGAAAGTCTTTGGACTCTATCACACAAGTGTACAAAGCAGCAACTAGTCTTCTGAAGCAGATATATTCTGAATGTTTATGCAAAAACAACTTCTTTATATATTTTCAAATGCTCCCAATCTGGTTTAATCAATTAAAACAACATTAACTGCATTTGAATATCTCAGCTCTTTCTCTTATCAATATAATTCTCAAATGTTTTCTTTTCGGAGCCCAAGGTGATGGAAAATAGATTCATTCACTGTATTACTTCTTATAATTGTGGTTCCAAGAATTTTTTTTCTGTTTCTGAAGCCACAAGAAGACTTTATGTGGCTCTAAAACTGCTGTTGGTTTTCATACCACAATACACAAGGGCATATCTCTCCTCCAGGCTGCAATTGTTTGCAATCTGGAGATAAAGGCACACTTGATAAAACACTTTTAATGATGTTAATATTAATACTTTACTTTATCCTCTAGTAATAGCTTTAAAGAGTTTGTTGAGATTTTGTCATCTCATGCATTTTAATAGAAAATTAGGTTTGTAATTAACAAGAAAAAATACATCTACCTGTTATTTCATTTTACTTACACTGTCATGTAATGGCTGCCAGTGGACTAATGTATATTTTGCACCATATGTAGCTCAATACTCATGGTGAATGCTTGATGTTTCAGGAACAGAACTGAGGTGTAAACTAATTAAAAACATAGGGCTAAGTTGTAGCATCTAGTGACAGCCCATAAGAAGGTGCTGTAGTGAGTTGCCCTTTCCGAAGGGGGACATGGAAAGGCATTTTGCATGTAGAAAATATTGCAGCAGTGTAATTTTGAGGTAGCAAAGGTTCAGATAACTGTGGCAGGGTCTGTAGTGTGAGGACATAAACACAAAGATCCGTGCTTTAAGCAGCAGCTTTTGCAAACTCAGGGAGCTGGTAGGTAAAATCCCATGAGAAGCAAGTCTAAGGGGAAAAACAATTGAAGACAGTTGGCAGCTTTTCAAAGAGACATTGTTAAGGGCACAAGAGCAAACTATCCCACTGCATAAGAAAGATAGGAAGTATGGCAAGAGACCACCCTGGCTTAACCTGGAGATCTTCAATTATCCAAACCTCAAAAAAGAGTCCTATAAAAAATGGAAACTCAGTCAAATTACAAAGGATGAATATAAACAAATAACACAAGTATGTAGGGACAAAATTAGAAAAGCCAAGGCACAAAACAAGATCAAACTAGCTACGTACATAAAAGCAAACAAGAAAACATTCTACAAATACATTAGAAGCAAGAGGAAGACTAATGACAGAGTAGGCCCATTACTCAGTGTGGGGGGAAAGACAATAACAGAAAATGTGGAAATGGCAGAGGTGCTTAATGACTTCTTTTTTTCTGTTTTCACCAAGACGGTTGGTGGTGATTGGGAATGAATGCCAGTGAAAATGAGGTAGGATCAGAGTCTAAAATAGGGAAAGAACAAGTCAAAAATTACTTACACAAGTTAGATGTCTTCAAATCATCAGGGCCTGATGAAATGCGTCCTAAAATACTCAAGGACCTGCCTGAGGAGATATCTGAGCCATTAGCAATTATCTTTGAAAAGTTATGGAAGATGGGAGACATTCCAGAAGACTGGAAAAGGGCAAATAGAGAGCCCATCTATAAAAAGGGAAATAAGGACAACCCTGGGAATTACAGACCAGTCAGCTTAACTTCTGTACCTGGAATGATAAAGGAGCAAATAATTAAGCAATCAATTTGCAAACACCTAGAAGAAAATAAGGTGATAAATAACAGCATGGATTTGTTAAGAACAAATCATATCAAACCAACCTGATAGCTTTCTTTGACAGGGTAACAAGCCTTAGTGCAGGGGTTGGCAACATTCGGCACGCGGCTCGCCAGGGTAAGCACCCTAGCGGGCCGGGCCAGTTTATTTACCTGCTGACGCAGCAGGTTCGGCCAATCGCGGCCCCCACTCACCGCGGTTCGCCGTCCCGGGCCAATGGGGTCGGCGGGAAGTGGCGCGGGCCGAGGGATGTGCTGGCCGCAGCTTCCCGCCGCCCCCATTGGCCAGGGACGGCAAACCGCGGTGAGTTGGGGCCGCGATCGGCCGAACCTGCCGCGTCAGCAGGTAAATAAACTGGCCCGGCCCGCTAGGGTGCTTACCCTGGCGAGCCGCGTGCCGAACGTTGCCGACCCCTGCCTTAGTGGATAGTGGGGAAGTGGTAGATGTGATATAGCTTGACTTTAGTAAGGCTTTTGATACTGTTTTGCATGACTTTCTCATAAACAAACTAGGGAACTGCAACCTAGATGGAGCTACTATAAGATGGGTGCATAACTGGTTGGAAAATAGTTCCCAATGAGTAGTTATCAGTGGTTCAGTCATGCTGGAAGGGCATAATGAGTGGGCTCCTGCAGGGATCAGTTCTGGGTCCGGTTCTGTTCAATATCTTCATCAATGATTTAGATAATGGTATAGAGAGTACACTTATAAAGTTTGTGGACGATACCAAGCTGGGCGGGGTTGCAAGTGCTTTAGAGGATAGGATTAAAATTCAAAATGATCTGGACAAACTGGAGAAATGGTCTGAAGTAAATAGGATGAAATTCAATAAGGACAAATGCAAAGTACTCCACTTAGGAAGGAACAATCAGTTGTACATATACAAAATGGGAAATGACTGCCTAGGAAGGAGTACTGTGGAAAGGGATCTGGTGGTCATAGTGGATCACAAGCTAAATATGAGTCAACAGTGTAACACTGTTGCAATAAAAGCAAACATCATTCTGGAATGTATTAGCAAGAGTATTGTAAGGAAGACACGAGAAGTAATTCTTCCGCTCTACTCCGCACTGATTAGGCCTCAATTGGAGTATTGTGTTCAGTTCTGGGCACCACATTTCAGGAAAGATGTGGACAAATTGGAGAAAGTCCAGAGAAGAGCAACAAAAATGATTAAAGGTCTAGAAAACATGACCTATGAGGGAAGATTGAAAAAAATTGGGTTTCTTTAGTCTGGAGAAGAGAAGACTGAGAGGGGACACAACAGATTTTCAAGTACGTAAAAGGTTGTTACAAGGATGAGAAAGAGGTTAAGAACAACAATTTTTCTGAGGATAGGACAAGAAGCACTGGGCTTAATTGCAGCAAGGGTGGTTTAGATTGAACATTAGGAAAAACTTCCTAACTGTCAGAGTGGTTAAGCACTGGAATAAATTGCCTAGGGAGGTTGTGGAATCTCCATCATTGGGGATTTTTAAGATCAGGTTGTTCAAACACCTGTCAGGGATGGTCTAGATAATACTTAGTCCTGCCTTGAGTGCAGGGGAGTGGACTAGATGACCTTTTGAGGTCCCTTCCAGTTCTGTTATTCTATAAAACTAGAAAACTCCCTGACCAGGAAGTTACCCTGCTAATTAAGCTCACTAGAGTCACTGCTGCCACACCTCCTGGTGCTTTCTGGTATCTGCGGAGGACCAGGAACTCTATAATCACTCTACAGGGTCTGCTCATTTCATAAAGTGCAGTCTGAAGAGTGCTGTTAGCATCTGCTCCTAGCAGGAGCAGTTCAGGCTACAACAAAATGCCCATGTTAGTACCTGTGTTATCACTGGCCATCACACTACCCCTATTAGCAGTTAAGATATACTTTCAGACCGGAAATAAGATGCTTTTGACAGTGATGGTAATTAATTTTTGGAACAATTTACCAAGGGCATGGTAGATTCTCCATCACTGACCATTTTTAAATCAAGACTGGATATTTTTCTAAAAGCTCTGTGCTAGGAATTATGGGGGGGAATTCTATGGCCTGTGTTATACAGGAGGTCAGACCAGATGATACAGGGGTCCCTTCTGGCCATGGAATATATGAATCTATATGTTCTACCAATTTCTCTGGCTGTCTTTTTCCAACTCACCAACATTATCATCTTGGCTCTGTTAAGCCTTAGCCAGCTGGACCTCAAAGTCCCTGGGATATTCAGTCCACTGCAACAGCTGGACCAGTGGTCACAGAGGTGTAGAGATGGGTGAATCAAACCCCATGTCTCCTCACTAACTCTCCCAGAAGTTTGGGAGACATTGAAGGAGAGGGTTGGCAAAACAGATCTGCCTTGGTACCCTGCATGAGAATACTATGGGATACAGGAGCAACTACCTTCCAGATGGGCCCTCTCAGAGTCAGAGCCCTGCTAGGGTCCACAGGTGACACATAATCTATAGTATAAAAGGCTTCTGCCACCTAAAAGGGCGGGCCATGAAGTATGTGACGCTATCTAGAGTAGGCATGTTTCACCTACATGCAGAAAAGCTCTAGGAGAAATTCTGCCCCCAAGACTAAATCTCCCCTGAGTTTTCCCTGTAGAGTGCAGCTCTGTACTGCCCCTTACGTGGGACTAACTTAATGGGATAACTGAGCAATATGAGTGACACAAGGACAGATACAGTTGTATAAGACAATCAGTTTGGATAGTGTGACATTTTTGGTTATATAGTTGATAGTGGCTGCCATGTTAGTAATAGCTAAGATTGCCAGTATAAAGTACTGCACCAGTAATAGGTTTCAGTTAAATAGCATCATTTTTTACATGGATCTTAATTTTGAACAGCTAGAGTTTAAGGAAGTTGCAATCCTGGTTTTGGGTCCATCTAGAATTACAGTAAGTGAGTACATCATTTTGAACTCAACGTTTCACATTGTGATCGTTGTTGTGGGAGCTCTTGAGCCGCCACTGTCAGAGCAATAAATTGGCCAACTTTGTGACAGTTTATGAAAACGCAGCCTGAAAAAGTACAGGTTTTAAATATTTTTTGGCCTTTTATCCGGTCATAAAACAAAAGATCTTCATAATAGAAATAAGAATTAATTACCCAGGTTCCCCTCTTCTCAGGTTGACAAAGCTATCACCTTCTCTCCTTGACATGCTCTTTGTGTCAGAGCCAAGGATAGCAAGCCACTATAAAACAGAGAAAATAAACATTTACATCTTCCCTCTTATTTCCAGGTTATCTTAACCAAGTTCCAGCAGATTCCCACTTTGCTGGGCTTTTTTATATAGCCTGACTACTTCCTCATCTGAAGGAAATTGCCTCCATTCCTGTCAGCAGGAATAACTTTTGGGGGGAGGAAAAAGTTTCCACTCCTCACACCTGGAAGGATTTTAATCCTCTTATTGCTGTGCAGGGTTCATGCACTGCATCACAAGCTGCCACAATATCCTGTAGCCACTATTAGTGTTGATCTGTCACTCAGAAAAGCAAGGAATTGATCTTTCTGCTGTAGGGTTTTCTTGGCTGTATGCACAGCTCTCAGTCTCTCCACTCACTTGTGGATAACGTGGGCTGCTAATAATATGATCAAAACCATATTTTGTTCAGAATGACTTAAATTCTGCTGCAGTGAATTATGGTCCGTTGTTCTGGAATACCAAAATGAGCAAAAGTGTACTTCCGTTTCTTGATAAGTAACATGTTATGTCTTTCAAATATTTTGTTTCTATGTACCTAGAAAAATAATCCACAGTGATGAGGTAATGTCCTCTGAATTTACATAAATCTGCAGCTGGTCTCTTCCAAGGTCTCTGTAGTAGGGGTTTTTTTGTATGCTGTATGGTTCAACATTGTCTTTTAAGTTGATTTGTACTGGATCTACTTTCAAAAGACCAATATAATCAAATCCTCCATCAAGTTCTTCTACCTTTCTCACAAGGCCCGGCATACCTGCCAGGCTGTGGCTGAGAGAGCTGTTGGTCTGTGGCCATGATCACATGCGCTCTGAGTGCATAACTTGACCTTGAATGGTCCCTTACAATATGTGCTAAATATTTATGCTAAACTATCTGTTCCATCTTCTATTTAGCTGTGACGCTCTGAATACATTTCCCAAACCTGAAGAAGAGCTCTGTGTAGCTCTAAAACTTGTCTCTCTCACCAACAGAAGTTGGTGCAATAAAAGATATCTCACTCAACTTGTCTCTCTAACTTTTGTCTTCATAAATTGTTTCTGTGGTGAATTGGTCCATGCAGTTCAGAATACCTCCAGGGCTAGACAGAGCTGTGTCAGATGACTTCAAGCCCCCTATGTCTGGGAGGGTTTGAAGGTGATTGTAAGTCTCTTCCGAGACTACTATGACGTCAGCTCCTGAGTCAATTTTAAAATCAATAGTCTAGCCATGAATATTCAGTTTCACTCTCCAGGCAGGGTCTATGTCATCACAAATGACAGATCTCAGAAACAATGGCTCTTGATTGTCTGTATATGAGTCATCTCCCTGACTGCTTTGGTGCAGCAAACAGCTGCAAAATGTCCATATTTCATGCATATATTACACCGTGTGCCTCTAGCTGGACATGCATCATCTCTTGGAGTCTAACTTTTTCCATACCTCGTAAATGTGGGCTGGAATTTGTCTCTCTTAGCCTGGGAGTTCTCTCCTTGCCTATGATGACTTTTAATAATCAAGTGTCTGTTTATAGTTTATAGTTTTTCAAGTTGCTCCTGCATTTTGTTCTGTTTGACTAATTCTGGCTGCTTTTGCTATCTGTATAGCTGTGGTTAAGGTTAAATCTCTCTTCAATTGTAGCTGCTGGGAAAGGTTTTTATCTGTTAGACCCGGGGTGGGGAATCTTTATTCTATCACAGGCTATTGACCCACAGAAAAAATCAATTGCAGGCCACACACAAGTAAAAAGCAACTTAATTTAGGGGTTTTTTTAGAGAGAGAAATATAAAATGTTCAACTCACACACTTTTTTAGTGTGATGGCTGAGGTTGCTTTTCCTTGGTGAGTCTTGTTATATCTGCTGGCACTGAAGATGTTGCTACTCGCAACTGGTTTTCCAAATTCACGTCTGTTAATCTGGCATGCAGGCGGCTCTTCGCAAGAGAAAAATTTGAAAAGAACTGCTTACAGCAGTATGTAGTACCAAATAGTGATGCAATTTTCAGCGCGTCTCCTCAAGTTTAGAAATTCATCGGCACCTACATAGAGTCTGTAGAATTCCAGCAGAGGTAGGTGGTTGTAGTTAGCCATAAATTCACTGTTGCTTTACAGTTCGATGACTTCCTGTTGAAAGTTTTCAGGTACATCGACTATTTCAACATTGAACGGTGTGGCAAAAATGTTTAATTCCAGTCCCTTCACTTTTAGGTCTTGAAATTGCTCACAAAATTTCTGAAGTAAATTTGCGCACTTCCGGGCATACGCTACTGTTGATGCAGGTTTTTGTCCCTGAAGGGTTGGAAAATGCACCGTGTTACCCTTTTCCAGTTGCATTTGCCACAGCTTTAACTTAGCTTTGAATGATTTTACGTTTGAAAGAAGAGAAGTAAGAAGCTGGTTAGGCCCTTGCAATTTGACATTGAGGTCAGACAAATACTGAGTAATGTCGACCATGAATGCCAGATCATAACGCCACTTGGGATCGCTCAGCTCAGCCACAGGTTTTCCCTTCGTCTCCATGAAAAGTTTCACTTCATCCCTCAGTTCATAAAACTGCATCAGCATACTCCCTCAGCTCAGCCATCGCACTTCACAATAATAAACTAAATCACCATACTCTGATTCAAAGTCTTTCAATAGCTCTTTAAACTGGAAGCTGTTTAATCCTCTACTTTTAATGAAGTTAATGATACTGCTATCGACATTACATTGTTCAGTCACACAGATTCTCTTGATGAATGATGCAATGGTACACAATCAACTTACTTTGATCAAGGCTGACTTACTTGGATCTTTCTTGACTAGGGCAACTAATCCCATCTGAGGTCCAACCATAGCTGGAGCACCATCAGTAGTAAGACCACTCAATTTTTCAAATGATAAAAGAAGCCTGTGCACTGCCGACGTAACCGTCTCAAAAATATCTTCACCTTTTGTGGTGTCATGCATTGATACTAAAGAAAGCAAGTCCTCTCATATCTCAAAACCTGGTGTGATTCCATGCAGAAAAATAGCCAGCTGGGCTGTACTCATTATGTCTGTAGTCTCATCAATAGCCAGAGAGTAGAACTCAAAATCAGCCGCAGAATCTTTGAGAGACATTTCAATATCCTGAGCCATATCGTTTATTCGATTTGACATTGTCCTGTAACATAAGTTCACACTCTCAAATAATTTAAGTTTCTCTGGAGCCAATAAAGCTGCAGTTGCAACGATGCACTCCTTTACAAACTCTCCTTCTGAAAGAGGCTGAAGTTTTTTTGCGATAAGTTCACTCACCACATAACTGGCTTGCATAGCACTGTCCATCTTCTTTCTTGGTCTTGTGAAAATTGCTTGCTGCACATTCAGATTCTTTCTAAGTGCTTTAATTTTGTCCACACACAGCTGTCCTTGAAATTCTCCATATTTGATATGCTTCGTGTTGTAGTGTCTTTCTAGGTTTGATTTTTTTTTTCCATGACAGAAATCGCTCCTCCACAAATCAGGCAAACGCGCTTGCATTTCACCTCCACAAAAAAATAATCGTTTGTCCATTTTTCATTAAAAACATGACACTCCACATCTAGTTTTCTTCTTTTGTTTGCCAGTAGCCATTTTAAAAAGGATTGTAACAGTGTTTTTATCTTCAGGCAACTCGCAACAACAGGGTACAGTAGCTGAATAATGAACGTTGAGACGAAGGAACGTGCTGCACGGTTGGGAGGAAATGACAACCGTGTCGTACGCACAAGATTTGAAAATTAGTTGCTGGTTGCCATGCCAATGCAAACATTACCCTACCACCCACTCCTCCATCAACACATTTGAATAAGTAACAATGATGATAGACTGCATGCACTAAAAATGCTATTAAAAAAAGTTTAAAGTGCTACTGTCATAGGTCTATATTTTTAGAAATACTTGCTGCAGGCCAGATGAAATTAAACAATGGGCCGGCCCATGGGCTGTAGGTTCCCCACCCCAGTATTGGACCAATAACCAGCCTGTCTCTGATATCTTCATGTTTTGCATTCTCAAAATCATAATTTTCAGCCAGTGTATGCAGAACTTTTATAAAAAATTCAACATTCTCCCCCCACCCTTTTTTTTTAATTATCTGTGAAAACATGCTCTTTCATAAACCACATTTCTCTGAGGTATAAAGTAGGCATCAAATATAGCCAGAACCCTTTCATAGTCATCTTTGTGATTGTCTTCAGTAAAGACACAGGATTGGAGAGATGCTCTGCCTGCTTCACTATAGCATAAATAGAGAAGATACCTGTGTATTTCCAGTTTCTTTGTGGAGTTTGTTTGCAATTTGAGTTCTTGCAAAATACTGCTTACAGGATGTCCATTGTGAAGGTTTGCCAAATGTTGTTCTCTTGAGCATTGAAGAGTGGCATGTCGATGAGATACTGCAACATTTGTTGCTGGTTTCCTTCTGTGTCTGTTCTTAGTTTACTCCTGACACCATGTCATGTTCTTCTCATCCAGATATGGACTGCTCACAGAGCTTGCTTATACACACCAGATGTGTTCATCATAAGATCCTTCAGTGCTTTGCCAGATATGACTAACCTTTGTTTAAATAAGGCATCTTACACACAGTGCACCCTAATGGCTGAACAGTGTAATACAATTTAGCATTCCATTACAAGTTGGGCTTCTCAAATTTTTGTTTCATTTTCCAATTTAACTACAGTAGAACCTCAGAGTTATGAACACCTCTGGAATAGAAGTTGTTCGTAACTCTGAAATGTTCATAACTCTTATGGTTATTCTTTCAAAAGTTTACAACTGAATGTTGACTTAATACAGCTTTGAAACTTTACTATGCAGAAGAAAAATGCTGCTTTTAAAGATCTTAATTTAAATGAAACAAGCACAGAAACAGTTTCCTTACTTTGTCAAATCTTTTTTTTTAAACTTTCCCTTTATTTTTTTTTAGTAGTTTACATTTAACACAGTACTGTACTGTATTTGCATTTGTTGTTGTTGTTATTTTTGGTTCTCTGCTGCTGCCTTATTGTGTATTTCCAACTCCAAAAGAGGTGTGTGGTTTGTAACTCTGGTGTTCATAACTCTAAGGTTCTACTGTAACTCAGAGCATATAACTTAGTGCTGCCTGTGAAGTGATATGGTTAACCTGAGGTTAATTGCTTTGTTGCATAATTAAATGTTTTTGTTTGTTCAGCAATTTCAGCCTATGTCTACCTCTCTGAGTTTCAGGTAGTTATAGGCCTACAGCTTACTTTCAAAGAAGACAACAGATTGCATCAGTATTCCATTGTTTAGTGGGGCTCTAGATAATATTTCTTCAAAACTTACAGTAATCTCAACAAAATAAACAATTATTAGTTCCCTTGGCCTGAATGAGGCATCCTCTAGCACTTTCCAGGAGTGCTAGAAATATAGGCAATAGAAAAATAGAGTTCTTTCTTGCTGAATTTCCAGCATCCATGATATAGTGCTGTCTTTTATTCTGCTTCTTCTGGGATTGGTTGAATAGGATGCCTCCTATCTTCCTTCAGCCAGAAAAAATATTTCTTAGTTACTTTATCATTTGACTTGCTATTCTAGATATAATAGTTATTCCTGGGGTTTCTCCATTCTTTGTCAACCTCCCCTCTGCCCCCCGGCCAGTCATTTCCCTTCCAAATAGGCTCCATTCATTGTTTTGTGTAATTTTGCTATCTAGATCTCTTAAAGGCTCAATTCTACAAAACCTTATTTCTATGAATAATTCTTAATCACCGGAGTAGTCCATATAGCTTCAGTAAGATTGCTCATTTGACTAAGGACTACTCTCTTTGTGTCTCTTTCAGTCTAGTAACGTAAGGTTCGAGATGGTCAAAAAAGTAAATATGATGATGATTACTTGCAATAAAAATATCACCCAAAACTTTTGATCAGCTTATAAAGTTGTCAATCTAAAAATTCAAAATTTCAATGAGAAAATTGTCCCAAAACTTCAAGAAAATTTCACAAATGCTTCTACATATTTGTTGGACCAATTCTAGCTATGGTATTTCTAAAGTGAATTTATTAGAAAGCTCCTGTACTTGTACAGTACGTACTCTCATAAGTCTTGTAATATCATACTCTTAATTTGGTTTTAGGAAAGATGCTAAGTCTGAAGCATGTACTCGTCTATTCAGAGTACCATCATGCTTTATGACTTCTCGTAATTGTCCAAGGATGGATTTTGATGCAGTTGTCTCTCTCCAGTCACAGGAAGCTTTTTCAAGAGCTGTAATAAGATTTCCATCTCCAAAGGACCCACTGGGTTCTGTAGCTAGCAACTCTAAACCAAGTTAATACATACTTGAAGGAAGCATGTTCCAAGAAAATGGTACTCTTCACTCTGATGTAAAACAATAGCTCACCAACATAGAATAACTAGTTGCTACAGATGTTCAGGGATCACTGCTAATTATATGAAAAGCTGGCAATCACTAGATTCTAAGCACCATATGTTGTTTCTCAGAAAAGTTAGGCTGCTCCCATCCAAGAGACTGCCACCACTGTCAAGAAGCTAATACAAGAGTTAAGTGTCTCAGTGGACCTGCATTGGAGCCAAAGATATAACTTTAAAGCAGCCACTTTACAGACATATTCTAATGTTTGTGTGCCTAAGACCTAGACATGAGTACAGCAGCCCAAGTCAAAACCATAGTGGGAGTTATTTATCATTACTTATGACAGCAGTCTCACTAATGAGTATCTGTGATAGTCTATCTACTGTGGGAAAATAAATAACACAGGTAACCCACAACTGCTTATTATTACACATATATTCTGTTTTTTTTCTTCACTTACTGTTTAATCATAAAAGTGTTTTTAATTTGGGGGACATCATTTTTGGCTAGCAGGAATTTCAGGTATGTTGCAACAGAAGAATTTGAGGTTGGGAAATCAATAATTTGTTACTACAACAATATGACCATCTTGTTCAGTGGCTTATTTGTGTTCATGTCTTGACCTTTCCATTGCATTAATTTTATTAATTTATTTAGTTCACAGGCAAAGAAATGTCCTGTCTGCAGATTACGCAGTCAGTCAAGGCTCTTTGACAACTATTTCTTCTTTATAAATTCATTTATATTCTATTTTCAGGAACAAGGGGCCAATCAGATTAATCAGCGGCAAAATTCCCATTTACTTCCATGGGTGTAGGATTGGCCCCAAGAGAGATGCAAAAACAGGCCCTTGAGTACAAGGTCTCATAGCCTTACAGCTAACAATATGCCAAACATATTACAAAGTATAATTATATTGAAGATTTCAAAAGGTCTAGTGGTAAGTGTCTATTGTAGTATAGAAACTCTGTACAATATATGCTTATACAATAGCCATTTCTATTGTAGCTTAGATGTTCTATCCAGCCTATACCCAATATTTTTTCCTTATATGAGATATTGTGTTTAAAAGCAAACGATAGTGCTCAACTATAGCAACTTCAGTAAAGAAGAAACTTAAATAAAAGAAGTAAACATAGGCCAGAGATTTTTAAAATGATGCCTAATGCACCTAAATACATGACCTAATTTTCACATTCATTGCAGTCAATGGGACTGCTGGGTGCACGGAAGATCTGGAAGAAACTTATTTAGATGCCTATGTAAGGACACAGATGCCTAACTTTAGACACCCAGTTTTGAAAATGTTGGCCTGTTTTTAATCATATTTGCAATTCCCCTTAAACTTAAAAATGAATTTATGAATCTCATTAGGAAGGAAATGTTTTTGCTAGATTTAAATTAGAAAAAAATGATTAATAGCACTGGCTAAATACAGTAGAAACACTTACCCAACTCCGCTCCTAAATGGCAAGAAAAATAATAGGACAACATAGAAAGTAACAATAATAAATACAATCACTAAGTCTCATCAAACAACATGGAATTTAGCACATCAAAAGTAAAACCTTTACCTATTATTAATTATGACAGTAATTTCTATCTCACAACATTTCACATAGCAACTGTTACCAAGAAAATCTGCGTTTTGTGCTAAAGGTGCACCATCTCATGTGCTCGAGCTGAACCAAGGGTTGCTACAGTTGCACCTTCATCAGATGCTTAAAACTGTAATGCTCACTGTCCTGTTTACACATTTAAGATTTAAAAAGTTTTAACTGTTTAATATCACATATTATGCCTCCCTTAGAAAACATCTCCTTTGTGCATACCTACAGTATATTTTTATGATGGAATTCATTATTTGTAAGTAGTGCAATCAATGTTTGAACTGCACTTTGCTCCATTACTGATATTCACAACAGTGATGTCTTGGAGCATCTTTATTTCAAGAGTTGGAGAACATGTACTGCTATGAGGCTATCTAATTTCAAAGGATAATCAGTGTCAAAATCAGAAATCATGTGTAAGGTGGTGCAAGTTCGACCTCATGAAACTTAGGCTCTCTTACACTCCATTTGAACCCCTTAGGCTCAGACTGTCAGACCTATTTTCACCCCTTTACTGATATGTAAGGTACTCCGAAGACGGAGAAAATGGGGGGTTATCTGCTTCAACTGACACCTTCTTACACGCTCCTGTTAGTTGCTTTTCTTGCCAAACTTCTCTTTTCTGGCCTCATGTTGTGAGTTAAAGCAAATTAGACCAAATTCAGCATGGATGAATAAGGAGGCTGTAAGTTGGTAAGTGGGAGTCAGTGGACGTGAGTCTCAGTAAATAAGTAAATCTAGAGGGAGTCAGCATTGGTGTAACACTGAGCAAACATCAAAACACTTAATGTATTTATGCGTGTGAGGCACTCAGACAGTATGGTGACGGGGCCTCAAATGTACCTAGCTAGACAGACAGATGATGAAAAGCCAGAAGAAGGTGTAAGTTACTCCAGTTTAGACTGATGCCAACTCTCTGAATTTGGATCTCAGTTCATGCAGATAAATAACTACTGGAATATATGTTTATGCAGTTAAATTCTATTAGGCTTATATTTTAAAATGTCATTGTTACTTTTTTTTAAATGAAATTCCAGAGAGAATTTTTCTGGTTGTTAAGCAGTAACATAGCCGTTTGTTACTAGTGGCTTGTTTTCTGCTATGTGCACACCTCACATTATCTCTGTAGAATCTGGGTTCCTTTAGTTTTTCCCCTTTTTCTTTAGCTATACACACAGCCTGAGGACTTGGCCCCCCCATGTAAGTGTCATTCCATTGATTTCAGTGGATTTCAGCGCAACATTGATTTACACAGCTCAAAGTTGAAATTTTGTGTTTGGCTATATATGTAGTCCTGTTTTAAGGTTGTGTGTGATGAGAGTAACCTGTGAATGGGTGCACAGTCGCTTTGCATTTGAGTTACATTGCCCAAAAGAGCTTCTCTTTATTTAGAGATGTTTCAACTACCTGGTTCTTCCACTAATTAAGCAGTTAAACAAAGCTTAAAGGAAAAGCTACAACTTTTTTGTTTTTACTTAAATTTTTATTGTTGTTTTGCATGTTTGACAACAAGCCATCCATAATGCATACATAGTAACAGGATAAGTAATACTCCCAACAGTGCTAAGTTTGTCAGAAAAATAGTCTCCTCCCAAGGCTGATGTCAAAGCATGTACACAGACCAAAGAAAGATCTGCTACCTGCACAACTTTTGCAGAGTTTTCTAATAAAGCCCTCTTTAAACCAGTCTCTTGGGGAAATTCTGCAGTGCTTATTCTGTCCTCTCTCTCAATCTAAACTCCCACTGGAGGGTCCTTTGAAAATCAGATCTAACTTTATGACCAGATGCCCCGATTTTATAGGGACAGTCCCGATTTGTGGGTCTTTTTCTTATATAGGCTCCTATTACCCCCTCCCCACCCCCCACTCTCTGTCCCGATTTTTCTCATTTGCTGTCTGGTCACCCTATTTAGGTGCATAGCTAGGAATTTAGGTGCCTAACATTTAGATACCACATTTGAAAATGCTGAGCTTCACACACAAGGATCAAAGAGAGAGACACTGATGATAGAAAAGACCTATTTAGATCTTCTTATCCAACCTTCTGCCAGTGCCACACTGTTAATAGCCAGACAAGAGGTTGGTAAGGAAACTATTAGGGGGTAGTCATGGGTAGAAAGACAAAGTTTTGTCATGAATTAGAAACTACTTAAGTGATAGAAATCAATGTAGAAATAGCCAATATGGAAGGAAGTGAATATGACTGAATTTATCATAAGTAAGTTCAAGATGATGTGCACTGGAAGGAATAATTTAAACTATTCATACATATTGCTGGGTTGTAGACAATAAGGAAGAAATATCTAGGCATCATTGTGGACAAAATGGTCTATGACTAGAGATGGTGGAATACCAGAAAAAATGACTTGTTGAACAATTGACAAGTAACAGCAAATGTAGTCAAATAATTAATGTGATTAATAGTATTGGGCCAACTGTAACTACAGAGGTTTTACACCTTACTCTAGTCCTGGCCGCTACTGGAGATGGGCTAATGGAGTAGACCAGTAGTCTGATACAGTATGGCAATTCCTGTATCATAGAATATCAGGGTTGGAAGGGACCTCAGGAAGTCATCTAGTCCAACCCCCTGCTGAAAGCAGGACCAATCCCCAGACAGATTTTTGCCCCAGATCCCTAACTAGCCCCCTCAAGGATTGAACTCACAACCCTGGGTTTAGCAGGCCAATGCTCACTCTGTTCTCTATTGTATGTTGTGTAATGCCTTTATGAAGTCCAGTTTTCAATGATTTCAGTAATGGAGCTTTCCTTGGGAGCCTCTCCCATAGTCAAATAGATCTCACTGTTAGGAAACATTTCATGATAGATTTAACCAAAATACCTACATCTCTTGAAACATCCATAATGTAACTGGAAATCTCTCAAGGACATTCTTGTGTGATTTCTGTATTTCCTGCTTCTTTCTGAGCCCAAATCACTGTGAAGACAGCCTTCCTCAGGGTGCCTTGGCAATTCTGCTTTACCCAGTTAGAGACTGATTTTTGTACAGCAACTAAGAAGTGAGAAGGAAATGTGTCAGGGAGTAATCACAGTGGCCTGCTGAGCCTGTCACTCAGCTACTTACCATCTATAAGCCTAAGTAGGCACATGTCTCTTTCCCTAAGGAGTTTAGGTTGTCTATGGCTATGTGTGTGCAATGCTCCTCATGAATTGGTCACCACAACTGAAACCTCCCATACTGAAGAGAGGTTATGCTGGGTTCATAAATGTCTATGTCGGAGGGAGGGGTCTGCCTTCACAGCCCACCTCCTGACCTGTTTCTCAATCACTTCTCATCCCTTAGAAATTATCTATCAGCTGGAAACATTGTACCCACTGAACATTAGCCTTCTACCTATCTTGCAGGAATAACAGCTTTCCCTTTGAGTCTGATTGTACCTCTATAGGCAGTGTCCTGAACTGGAGACATTGTGGAGCCCCCTACCCCAGTGTGGGATCATGAGGCATTGCGATCATATACATTTTCTCCTACAGCTCCTTGGCGTGCAGTGTACCTACTGTATTTGGCAGCTTGCGTTTCCAAAGCACATCAGCATGTTCTGGAGCATAGAGTTTTTAAAGTACAACACTAGCCCAAAATGTCCCCTTTGAAAAAAATGAAGGTCAGGTTAAGTAATATTTGGATTTTAAGAACATAAGATTGGCCATACTGGGTCAGGCCAATGGTCCTTCTAGCCCAGTGTCCTATCTTCCAAAAGTGGCCAATACAAGGTACTTCAGAGGGAATGAACAGAACAGGTAATCATCAAGTGATCCATCCCCTGTCACCCATTCCCGGTTTCTGGCAAACAGAAGCTAGGGACACTTCAGAGCATGGTTTTGCATCCTTGTCCATTCTGGCTAATAGCCATTGATGGACCTATCCTTCATGAACTTACCTAGTTCTTTTTTGAACCCTGTTATAGTCTTGGCCTTCAAACTCTGGCAAAGAGTTCTACAGGTTGACCATGAGTTGTTTGAAGAAATACTTCCTTTTGTTTGCTGCCTATTAATTTCATTTGGTGACCCCTAGTTTTTGTGTTTTGAGAAGGAATAAATAATATTTCCTTATTTACTTTCTCCACACCAGTCATGATTTTATAGACCTCTATCATATCCCCCATAGTTGTCTCTTTTCCAAGCTGAAAAGTCCCAGTCATTAAATTTCAAAAGTACTTGCATATGAATGTTGAGTGGTTAGAGCTGATTGGTACCTTTGGCTTCCTTCTGATTCCAGGTGGAGTTATCCACGATTCGAGCCAACAGCAGCTGCCTGAATAGAAGGGAAAGGGCTACTGCTCCAGAGACCCTCAGGACTCTGCTGGGCTATGCACCTTCTAGTTGCAAGCCCATGTGCCCTCTGGGTCACCAGGTGGTCTGGCAGGCATTTTCAAATTCCACACTGTCCTCTAGGGCTGGCCAAGGCTTCATCTTCAGGGTTTGCAGCCATTTGTCTGTCAGCCACTATAAATTTGATACTAATACCTGAGGCAATTAGTACTCTTACAAACCAACTGTGAACTGCAGTTATAAACTGAGTTTAACATGTGCTGGGCACTCCTGCTATGAAATGTAAGTAAGGTTTATAACAGCAATATTTTAGTGAATAGGGAAGGGAAACCTGCAGCTGATCAGCTTGCCTTGTGGTTGAAAGAAAAGGAGGGCTCTGGATTTTTGTTTTCTTTTTTGTTTTTTTTCCCCTGTGGCAGTGGAAGATCAATTTCCTGGCCAGACAGAATACAGGAGAGAAGCTCACACATTTGTAATTCTCTTTCACAGACAGTGAGTTTGCAGAAGAATTATGGGTTTCTGTAAATTAGGATAAATAACTTCTCTGAACTACACTGTAGTTACATACAAAACCATAACATGTCCTACAGCAATCTCTTTGCAGAGCTCTGGCCTACCTTGGAACTGCCAGTGATTGACTGAATGCCGTCACTGCTCAGAAGCATGGAAATAAACAGAAATACTTGTGAAATCTTCTATCAACAACAAAAAAGTTCATGACATTTCCCTCCATTGAAAAATATGGGAGTGATTCTCCTCTCTGCTCTGCATTCTGTACACTATAGATTTTGTGCAGTTATCCAGTTGTGTAAATTACAGCAGTCTGTACAGCCTCCCCTCCTCTTTCTCTTTCAAGGAGACCTAATGACTGATGCCTCAGCAGGAAGTTGTGATGGTGATTCTGTAGGTGGCACTTTCCACTCTGAGTTTGTCCTGAACCAATGCCCCAGGAACAGGGCCCAAATGTTTGATTCTATAGACATGTATTGGGAAGTGGTGTGGGGCTGCATGTCCCCAGTGGGAGTGCAAACAGGCTTTGTTCTTTAAGTCCATACCCTGTCTATGTGAGCTCCCTGCCAAACAGAGTTTGGTGAAGCCAAAGCTGGTGCTGGTAGCTGACAGCCTGTACATAGAGCAAAGCAACACTACTCAATAGAACATGAAGACTGTCTGACCCTGCTGAAATGACAAAGGATTTTTAGGAAGGCAAAATATATTCTTAATATCCACAGAAAGCTCCCAAGGCATGTTACAGGCTATGGCCCTCATCCTGCAACTGGATCCACTTCTGTCACAGTGTAGGATGGGCCTGTTTATTTAGTACACTTCACCCAAACTCTATCTCCTGCAGCCATAGGTGTCTTTCCCACTGTGGGGCACAGGGGCATAATTTGCTATGGGATGTGGGGGACAGTTGCCACCTCCTGACTTTGCCCTCTCCTTGCCTGCTGGTGCTGCAATGTCTTCGGGCCTGCAGGGGCTACTGTGGGGCAAGCGGGGCTGGGGCTCCTAACTGCTGCATTGTCAGTGCTGGTCCCCTCTCTGCAGTGGCAGACAGGAAGCAGTGGCATTGGCCCGGAGCTGAGTGCAGAGTGAGCTGGGTCCCAATCCCTGGCCCAGGCTGGCCATGGGTAAAACACCCCTGCTGGCCTTCTCTATTCCCTGGGAGAACAGTGGTCTGCCACCTCCCTGCCCTCCTCTGGGCTGGGATTGGCCTGCTTACCCTCATCAGAGCAGCCGTGGCCTCCATGAGGGAGGTGGAAGTGGGGATGCTCAAACAACTTTGCCCCCCCCCCCTGAATTTTTCTGAAATGGTGCCCCTGTTGGGGTGCCTTGTGACCTTGGGGTCCTCAGGAGAACTTGTGGAGCACAACTGTGCCTGGTCCCTGTCATGAGAGAGTAAGAAAGGGGAAGAGTGGAAGCGGTCAAGGGGGGAGTAGACGGTTCCTAGAGACTATTCCACCCCTGCAGGCTCCAATCCCAGCCCATCCTGAAATGTTGAAGGTGGATGGAGATGCTGTCACTTGAACAAGATGTAAAATAATGATCCTGACCACTTGTGGTCATTAAAGCTACCACAAGCGTTTTCATGATCCATAACTTAGCCATGGCTTCCTGGTTAAATTCCAGCTGGTAATTATATTTTTACTCAGCTAGGAAACTCTTCAGGGAAGGGGTCATCTTGCTGTTATAGATTTAAGTGTATTTCTATTAATCCTGGAGACCCTTTCTTAACGCCATTGCAGCTTATCAACATTCTTCCTGTGACTTTCTCCATTTAGGGCTTGTGTTCATAACACTGCCTTATGGTACATGTGCTCTGTAATAAAACTCTAATATTGTGGGCAGATTAGCTGTAGAATAATAAGCTTCATTACAGCTGGCTGTGACGCCAGCCTTTTGCTTTTATCAATGCATTAAAAGCTCTTCATCTGCAGTTATTACTTAGCGAGGGCACAGCACCAATGCTATATGGTTGAGAAGGCACTTCCATTTATAATAAGCCTGGTACTTTACATGTTCCGTGATTCAGTAGTTGCAGAGCTCACTGCAGAATCCACCCCATGCACACAGGACTGTGCGCCGTAACCAAAGCTTTTATTTTTAAACATCACATTATTCCAGCCTTTCTTTCTGTAAAAAGCCCATTAAAAATGGTCATCCAATGTAAAGCAATGCACTGATGTCTGTAGACAGCTAGAAACAGTGATGGGCCTGATTCAGATACTCAGTTCCTGGACTCAAGATAGGGAGGGGGTCATAAGAGAGACATTACACCCTTTGTGGGAGGCCCTCTGCATAGACAATGTTCTCAACAATGGAGCTCTCATCTGCTGCCTTAAAGCAGCTTTAAGTCCACATTGTGCTGCTGAACTTACCAATGGCTGAGGATCTAGTCCAGGGTCTCTATAAGCACCCTTTTCCCAGGTGCTTATATTTTTCTTATAACTCTTTCATATCTTTCAGTTCTCTATTGAGGGTCAGTGATGGAATGGATAAGACAGAGTCTGTCTGGGCAATAATTACACTGGGTAAAAGAACTACTAGAGCCTCCCCTGAGATACTGCTTGGGGTGTGCTATAGACCGCCGGGATCTAGCCTGGATGCGGACAGAGAACTATTTAATGTTTTTAAGGAAGTAAAAACTAATAAGAACTGTGTAATCATGGGGGACTTTAACTTCCCGGACATAGATTGGGTAACAAATGCTAGTAACAATAATAGGGCTCAGATGTTCCTAGACGTGCTAGCAGATGAATTCCTTCATCAAGTAGTAGCTGAACCAATGAGGGGGGATGCCATTTTAGATTTGGTGCTGGTGAGTAGTGAGGACCTCGTTGAGGAAATGGTTGTAGGGGACAACCTTGGCTCGAGTGACCATGAGCTAATTCGGTTTAAACTAAATGGAAGGATTAACAGAAATAAAACTGTGACTAAGGTTTACGATTTCAAAAAGGCCAACTTTAATAAATTAAGGCGACTACTTAGGGAAGTGGATTGGGCTAACATACTTAGAGAGCTAAAGGCAGATGAGGCCTGGGATTATTTCAAGCTGAAGTTGCACAAGCTGTCCGAGGCCTGTATCCCGAAAAAGGGGAAACGGTTAGTAGGCAGGAGAATTAGACCTAGCTGGATGAGCGGCCGTCTCAAAGGGGCGATTAAGAAAAAACAGAAAGCGTACAAAGAATGGAAGAGGGGAGAGATCGGCAAGGAAACCTACCTTATTGAGGTCAGAGCATGTAGGGATGCGGTGAGAAAGGCCAAAAGCCGTGTAGAGTTGGACCTCGCGAGGGGAATTAAATCCAATAGTAAGAGGTTTTATAGCCATATAAATAGGAAGAAAACAAAGAAAGAGGAAGTGGGACCACTGAAGCATGTAGATGGAGTGGAGATTAAGGATAATCTAGGCATGGCACAATATCTAAATGAATATTTTGCGTCGGTCTTTAATAAGGCTAATGAAGGGCTTAGGAATAGAGGGAGCGGGACAGAGGGGAATAAAGGAGGGGCGATTGACATTACAGTATCAGAGGTGGAAGCCAAACTAGACCAGCTAAATGGGACTAAATCGGGCGGACCGGATGATCTTCATCCTAGAATATTGAAGGAGCTGGCGCGAGAAATTGCAAGCCCCTTGGCGATAATTTTTAATAAATCTGTAAACTCGGGGGTGGTACTGTTGGACTGGAAAATAGCTAATGTGGTTCCTATTTTCAAGAATGGGGAAAAAAAGTGACCCGGGTAACTACAGGCCTGTTAGTTTAACTTCTGTAGTATGCAAGGTCTTGGAAAAAATTTTGAAGGAAAAAGTAGTTAAGGACCTTGAGGTGAATGGCAATTGGGACAAATTACAACATGGGTTTACGAAAGGAAGATCGTGCCAAACCAACTTGATCTCCTTCTTTGAGAAAGTAACAGACCTTCTAGATAAAGGAAATGCGGTGGATCTAATTTACCTCGATTTTAGTAAAGCGTTTGATACTGTGCCGCACGAGGAATTATTGGTTAAATTAGAAAAGATGGGGATCGATATGAAAATCCAGAGTGGATAAAGAACTGGTTAAAGGGGAGACTGCAGCGGGTAGTACTGAAGGGGGAACTGTCAGGTTGGAGGGAGGTCACCAGTGGGGTTCCTCAAGGTTCGGTTTTGGGTCCGATTTTATTTAATCTATTCGTTACTGACCTCGGAACCGAATGTAGGAGTGGGCTGATAAAGTTTGCGGATGACACAAAGTTGGGAGGTATTGCCAATTCGGAGAAGGATCGGGATATTCTGCAGGGAGACTTGGATGACCTTGTAAATTGGAGTAACAATAATAGGATGAGATTTAATAGTGAGAAGTGTAAGGTGATGCATTTGGGGATGACTAACAAGAATTTTAGTTATAAGTTAGGGACGCATAGGTTGGAAGTGACGGAGGAGGAGAAGGACCTCGGAGTCCTGGTTGATCGCAGGATGACTATGAGTCGGCAATGTGACGTGGCTGTGAAAAAAGCTAATGCGATCTTGGGATGCGTTAGGCGAGGTATTTCTAGTAGGGACAGGGAGGTGCTGCTTCCATTATACAAGGCACTGGTGAGACCTCATTTGGAGTACTGTGTGCAGTTCTGGTCTCCTATGTTTAAAAAGGATGAACTCAAACTGGAACGGGTACAGAGAAGGGCCACTAGGATGATCCGAGGAATGGAAAACCTTTCCTATGAAAGGAGACTCGAGGAGCTTGGTTTGTTTAGCCTAACCAAAAGAAGGCTGAGGGGGGATATGATTGCTCTCTTTAAATATATCAAAGGGATTAATACCAGGGAGGGAGAGGAATTATTTCAGCTCAGTAGTAATGTGGACACGAGAACGAATGGATATAAACTGGCCGTGGGGAAGTTTAGGCTTGAAATTAGACGAAGGTTTCTAACCGTCAGAGGGGTGAAATTTTGGAACAGCCTTCCGAGGGAAACGGTGGGGGCGAAAGACCTCTCTGGCTTCAAGATTAGGCTTGATAAGTTTATGGAGGGAATGGTTTGATGGGATAACGGGATTTTAGTCAATTAGGCATTAACGTGCCATCGCGGGTAAAATGAGGGTCCGGCTGTAGAATCTTGCCTGTATGCTCGGGGTTCTGCTGATCGCCATATTTGGGGTCGGGAAGGAATTTTCCTTCAGGGTAGATTGGCAGAGGCCCTGGAGGTTTTTCGCCTTCCTCCGCAGCATAGGGCAGGGGTCGCAGGCTGGAAGATTCTGTTGTGGGTGGGTCAGCTTTTGTGGCCTGCATCATGCGGGAGGTCAGACTAGATGACCATATTGGTCCCTTCTGACCTTAAAGTCTATGAGTCTATGAGTCAGAGCTTTTAAAATGATCCTTTATGTTGATATTTATCATGGATTTGTAACCATTTGAGGGATAGTGGACCATTTTGGGATACAGTATTTGAATAAAGAACGTGAGTAAGGGGTGGTTTGTTTTTGTTAAACTAGTGACAATTTTTTTCCACGTTTTTAAAAACAGCTGAAAGTTGACTTTTTAAAAGTCACTTCAAAGTTACTATAAATGTAATTCCTGTGGGAAAGCCCATTGAAGTCAATGAAAGTCTGAGTTGGTATCAGGCCCTTGTCCCTCAATGCTTAGTGCTTTTGTAGAAATTTGGAATAGAATTAACAAACTTATAACAATTAGAAAACTGCACCTCTGAAACATCTAATATAAACCACTGTTGGGAGCCCAAAGGCTCATTAAAAAGATTTCCCAACCTCCTCTTAAAATCCTGGTTATGAGCCTAAATCTGCTGCTAATTAGAATTATTGTATTTTTTTCATCTTGTCTTTTATTCCTGGGTCAAACAGTGTTGTCGTCACTTCTGGCAACAAATACTTTTCTTTCCAAAACACTTCTCTTATCCTGCAGTCTTTGGACAGCCTAAGAGCCGTGCCTTGTGCCAGTGTTACTGAAGCAAGATGCCCTTCATTTTTCAAAGAGGGTTTGAGTGTATTCCAGTGTTACATGCACAAATCTGATTTATGGCTTAGTTAACTGAGTGCACATGTTTTCATCAGACTTGACTTCAAACAGGTGTACAGATTGCCTGCCAAACATATTGGTGGGTTCATCACCAGTTTTGCCTATCATCACATGAAAACTCCTCCTGTTCCAGAAGATGCTTGAACTTAGAGTGAGTGGAGAGCCAATGGAATTGAACCACTGACTTCAGGTGGCTTAATGTCAGGTTGTTTTTTCTTCTGCAGCTCAATAAAGGATTTGGTTGTTGACTGACAATCCTGTTCCACCATAGGGTAACAATCTCTGAGTTTCTAAGACCACTCTCCCTCTCTCTCATTTGATCAGTTCTGACACTTAAAATATACAGTGTTTTCTGAAAGATTCCTATCAGTATGAAAGCAAGACAGTGGCTCCAACTGGAAATTCCCCTGAAATTAGTCATCTATCCCAAAGTGGAAGAAATGTTTAAAGTGCAACATTTGGGGTGGGGATGTTGAGGGCATTGATTCGGAGTGGTAGGTGACTGGATGGATGTGGAAGGGCAGGAGTCTAGGAGAGGGTATGAAAGTTTCTGGCAGGGGCAAAAGACTTGGAGGAACTTATCCTGAGGGTAGAGGACTGTGGGGCACAGAGGAATGGCATAAAACTGTGTTGTCTGGTCTCAGAATGGAAAGGATCTGTGAGAGGCAGGAAGAGAAGATGGATGGAGGCAGGAACAGGAGACTGGAGCTTGGGTGAAGGGGACTTAGTACTACCTTTGGGCCCTCCTGATTCTGGACTGCTCCAGGGACTGAAATAGCTCCTGGTGTAGCATAGAGTGTCTGCACTGTAATGTAAGCCCAGGGTACACAGGATTTGAGTCTGCAGGCTCAGTATTTGTAAGCCTGGGCTTGAGCATCCACACTGAATAATGACATTAGGTTTAGAATTTCTGGACCCATGCCTCACACCTGTGTTCACATGTCCACACCGCACTACGTAGACCTGAGTCACAAGCTTCCTAGCACCCTCGCCAGCTCTAGCCCTTTGTTCATGGTGCACTCTGGGAAAACTTGACTGTCCATCCTTTAGCACTTTACAAGAAGTTGTCTCAGTCTGCCAGCATTTCCAGCTGAGCCATGTTTGGGGCCTGCATGCTGCTGCCAGATGGAGTGAGCAACATGGATAAGGCACCTTCTTGAAGAACTTGTCCTGGTTGGGCTTTCACGCTTATTTCAGGAAATGGGCAGAGCATCCATGAGATACTAGTGGATGTTTTTGTGGCATTTTCTGTCCTACTGAAGGCACCTCTCAGAGGCGGAGGAAGAGGAGGACAATGCAGACATGGCAGGCTGATGCTACTCATGAATCTCCCTATAGCCACTTATGTCCCCTCTCTAGCCTAGTGCTTCTGGAGCAGGGCCACAAGAACAAACCGGTGGGACCACAACCTCATGCAGACCTGGGATGAGCAGCTGTGGCTACAGAACTTTCACATGAAGAAAGCTAGATTTCTGGAGCTTTGTGAGCAGCTTGCCCTGGCCCACCAGTGTGTCAACACACAGATGAGGTTGGCCATGCCAGGCCAGAATTGGGTTGCTAGAACCATCTGGAAGCTGGCTACTCCTGACAGCTTACAGGTCCATTGCTAACCAGTTTGGTGTTGGAAAGTCGACTGTTGTGACAGTGGCATCAGAGCTTCTTGAGACAATCAGGAGTGATTTTATCCAAATATGGTGGGGATAAACAACAGCCCTGAAGTGATTGCTGGTTTTGAGAGAATGGGGTTTCCAAACTGTGCCGGAGCCATTGATAGGACTCATGTGGCCATAGTTTGCCCTCCTCCAGGAGCACAAGAGTTCATAAATGGCAAGGTCACTACTCCATAGTTATGCCAGTGCTTGTGGATCACAGAGGCCCATTTATGGATGCCAATGTGGGCTGCAATGGAAAAGTTCATAATGCCAGGGTTTTCCACTGATTGGGAGTCTACTTTCATGGAGAGTCCCTGGCTCTATTCCCACCAAATGAGATTGTCATAAATGGAATATCTATCCTCAGTGTTGTTCTAGGAGATGATCCCATGACTCCTTTGTGCCTTGGCTTATGAAACCATATCCTGATCTCAGAGGCCCTGGCAAAAGAAGGCTCAATTACACTAGTAGGTGTAGAATGGTGGTTGAATGTGCATTTGACAGATTGAAATCCCACTGGCGCTGTTTACAGAACTGTTTGGAGTCCAGTGTCATCAATAGCATCCACAGGATTGTGGTTTGCTATGTTCTTTGGAATCTCTGATTCCAAAGGTGTGTCATTGGCCCTTGAGTGGCCCCATGACAATAATGGATGGCTGAACGGGTACAGTCAGCCAGCAAGTATAACTGTCATAGCTGGAGCAAAATGTAGGTGAGCAACAGACATCTGGAATGCTTTGTGTGCCTGTATTATGGACTTGCATGGTGCAAGGGAAGAGAGAGAAAGGGATGTTTATTACTGTAAAAGTTGCTGTACAAATACATGTATGCTACAAATGGCATGTGTGTGTGGTTGTCATGAATTGTGAATGAGATGACCGCTTATACAATGGATGGGGGAGAGTAGTGTGACATGAACTGTGGCTTTTCATTATGAATTGATCTGAATAGATAGATTGTGTTTGGATGCAACTTCCCAGTCGTACCTTATCATGGCTTTACCTTTATTCTTTAAACTACACATTATATGAAGTGATGGTAATATACTTCCTTAATGAAATAAAACCTTTATTTGTGAACATGGCTGTACAAATCAATAAAGAATTGTCAGGCAGGCCAGTTGCCATCAGACCACCAAAAGCAGTAATAAAATAAAGTGCATAACACAAACATTAAACAGTGAAATCAGTGCAAACAAATTCCCTACATTTGCATGTCCCCAGCATCCCTGTTTCCGTGCCCTTTCTAGCACATTTAGCACCTTGGTGCCACTGCAGGGAGGTGGAGGACTGCAGGGAGTACATTTAACCTGTTGAACTAGTGTTCAGTTCCAGTTGCATGGACCACCTAACTGTGCTATTGTCTAATGCATTTCTGGTCAGCAGGACATGGTACTTTGGATGGGACTCGGTATGTGGTGCAGCAACCTGAACTCTTGTTGCCATTAGTGCAAGCCGCCTCTCAAACAGGTCCTTCTGCTGCACTCTAACTTCCTCCCTCAAGCAACATTCCTGCTTCAGAAATTGCAATGCAAATCTCTCCTCATATGCTGCAATTCTCTCCTGGTGCTCTAAAACCTGTCTGTGCCTTTCCATTTGCCATGAATCCTTTCCCCTTTGGTATTGTACATGTTTGTAGGTCCTGTCCAGGCTGTCCACTGTAAGTTGGTCACGGCCATGCTTCCTCTTTGATGCTCCATGACAATTCTAAATCCCAGGATTCTGCTGGACTGTGGCTGGCCTGCAAAAGAGCAAGGGCCTCTGGTGGTGGAAGGTCCTGAAAGCAGACATCAAACAGTGCATTATTGTCTCAGTATTTCAAAAAACCATCAGCGCATCTTCAGAAAAAAGTGCCTGTGGAATCTCAAGGCCAAAACATGAGACTTTGTAAAACTCTGCTTCAGTACTTTCCCAGAGGAGCACTTCAGTTCCCAGAAGCTCCATGGACAAAAGTGAATTAAGCAGAGTGAAAAGACTTCACGCGCAATGGTAAGGTGAAATTTACAAATGCTAGACATGCAAAAATGGGAGCCCCTCATAGACAAGGGGTAGGGGTTCTGTGCTGCGCTTTACTGACTAAGGTTTCTCAATCTTTTCAGGCATTCCACATTCTGGAGGTCAGATCAATCTTGGAGGTTCCTGAATGGCAAAAGACCTTCTAGTCCAAGCTAGCCATGGTAAGCCAGCTTTGTAGGGCAAGAAGTTTTCAAGCTTATGATGACTGAGCAACACACCTACTGGTTGAGTGGGCTGATGGTCTACAGAGAGAGAGGCCTTAAAATACGCCCTGCTCTGAAATGTGACTACTCGTCTGGAGCTATCAGCATCTAGGATTGGGTCAAAATGCAAGGGGGAATCAAAAGGATATTGCATTAACGTTCACATGGATTACTGCCTCCCTATGGCTTACAAAACAGACTGTGCTGCCTACATCTACCTAAGGACTACACACAAACACACTCCATAATATAGACTTGCAAAGAACTGCATAGCCAGCATCCTCTCCTCTCCCTCTATTCCCCCCCTCCCCCCAGCTTGTAATAAAAATTGCATTGGGTCATAAGCCAAAAATTCCTCCCATTCATGTATTATTAACAACACACATGGAGCCAAACATGTAATCAGTTTCTAAGTATTTCTGCTTCTGTTTCTGCTGCTGGTTCTGTGGCGGGCTGCTCTTCCAGGGTGGGGTCACCCAGGATGTGCTGCAGCTGCTCCTGTGGCAAAATTTCCTCTGGGACAGGTGTGAGCACCAGAGTCATTTTGGCAGCCTGATCCGGTGCCTATTGGCTCCCCTCTGGTGCTATACTAGATTCGGGGGTCAGATGGTCGCCATCCTGACTGACCAGGCTGTCATGAACTGCTAGGGGCTCAGTGCTTGGCACAGTACCCAGCACCCAGTCAAATGCCTTGTAAAAGAGACAGGATGATAGGGAGTTCCCATCTATGGCATTCCAATGGTCGCTCTTGAGCTGCTTAATCCACTCCCTGTGCTTGTCCTAATGCTGCCAGCTTGTCCGCTAGTTCTTTGTACATGTTATTTCTAGTACTCTTACTAATGTCAAACATCTTACTTGCCTCGCACCAGAGATTTGTCAGAATCTGACTGTGCTCCTGTAATCAAATATCTGCGTGATTGGCAAAGGACTTCTTTTTGTCAATGTCCATGGGACTAATGCAGGAGACAATTTACTCTGTGTGCAGAACAGTGGTCAGAATAAAATGGAAGGGTTCAAGGTAGAGCAGCTGTACTTGACTCAGGGTGGTTGCTTCCATTTCCTGGGAGTTGATTTGCCACTCTTGGGATAGGATCACTAGGCCATGGGACTGTGAGAGAGCATTGACGGTCTCTTGGGAGCCAGGCGCAAGCTGCATCAACGTGATGCATTTTGGCCCTGAGTCCCAGTGGGATTCAGACTCTGACTCTCACCCCCCAGATGGGCCTTAGGGCCTGGATCCTGAGGACTTACTGGTCCAAATGAAACACCTTTTTTGTGTAAACAGAAGGGGTTTTGGGCTTGAGCCTGAGTCTGAGCTTGAGCCTGGGTTTACACTGCAGTGTAGACATACCCTTAGATAGCTCTGGTGGCCTAAGTTATGGCAGCCTCTCCAAGCTGCCTATGGGGAGCAGCACTGCACAGAATCTCTTCAGCACTGTGTGCTGTGGCCCCAACCCTGGCAAGTCCCCTATGCCAAGGCTTTTCAAGGGGCTTGGGAGGCAGATTTAAAGCTCTGTCTGCAATGCTTGCACCAGAGAAATCGCCCACCTCCCTTGATGCACACAGGGCTTTTAGGGACCCTTTAAAGCACTCCAGCACTTTTATGTGGCATAAACAGGCTGGAGCAGAGTCAAGGACCATAGAATTGAATATAGATGTATATGAAATCTATATAAATACAATTAAGGAGAAAAAACCAGCAAAAATAAATGTGATGGAAATGGCATAATAACATGTAATGGTAGAAAGGATGGTTACTAATCTATTCCACAGGTGAAGTCATCCTTAAAGACCCTTTTCTCCCATGCTGACAGCAGTGGAATCTAATTAAACTTCTTAAGTTATCCCTGTCCTTTCCCCGCTTTCTCCTAAATGCCATCTATCTTTCTGTCTGTCCTCAGACTCTGAGTTCTTGAGGCAAGAACCATCCCTTTTTGAACATATGCAAGTTCTCAGCATATCATGGGAGCTACCACAAACAAATACTAAATAATAATGACTGGGGCTGGTCTAATTTTTAGTGTTGAAAGAATTTCAGCTGAAAAAATATGTTTTAAGTTTTAAATTGATTTTTTTTGCTAGGAAAATGTTAGTCCCAATGAGAAAAATCAGTTTTTCTGCAGGAAATTTTGAAACAAAAAGTTGAGAACAATTTCCCCCACTCCAAATGGCATTTTAAATCAAAATGAAATAAACATTTTAATTTTGTTTTGAAATAATGATTTGAAATAAAAAAAAATAAATTTCAGTCATTTGCAAAATTTCCCATGGGAAAAACCAAAATTTTCCTACAACAAAATTGAAAATGAAGGGTTTTTTGTTGTTAAAAATTTCTCATTAGAAAAATTTGGTTTTCTAAGCAGCTGTAATAACAACTACTTTATTCCAAACCTGTTTTATCACATGCCCAAATAATATGCATACTTACTGTTTGTATCCAATATTCAGTCCAAGGTACAGAAAATTTGCCTCTGCAGCTTCTCGTGGTGTTTAGGGGGCAGAGAGCTAATTGATGGGAAGCTCTCCACTTCCTGGGCATCCCTGCAACTCATTGCCAAATAATTGGTGGGGAAGGGGTCATAGCTTTTGCAGCAGGCTTGGTTTCTCTCTGGTTGAATCAGTCACACAGTTGAGATGTCAGTCTCTGTAAGCTTCTAGGGCAGTAGTGGCTTTTCTGGCCCTCAATATTTTGTGCTGGATTGGGACCATTGATGGAGTCTGGGCATAAAATAGGAAGTTGTTTTCATCTGGCTTGGGACAATAGTTATCCATTGTACAGTCCATCCAAATGCCAGTCATTATCTGTTTTATTAACTCCTTTAAAGAACTTAGGTTTGGCTTCATTTGAACTAAGCTTGGGTTTCACTTGATTTCAACTGCATAGCCATCTCCGTGTAAATATAAGGCAGGACTAGTTCCATGCCAAAAAGCAGCCCACCCTTGCTGGAGACAAGAAAACAAACATTTTCACAGTATAATCAATCTTATGGAGCAGATGGATGTAGTAATTAGAGCAAAAACAATTTTGCCAAGACTATTAAAATTTCTCCAGTTTATCAGAAAGAGGGTGTTGCCACTGGTCAATAATTTTCTCATTATTGCAAAAACATTACTTGTTGACTAGTTTGTGGGAAATAGAAAAAAACTATTTTTGGCTTTCTGACTGTGTTTACAGCAATGAGACCGAGAGTTGCAACCCAAAGGCTTAAAAAAAGTATGCATTTTTCTTGAATTCAAGGTGTCTTAAGCCATAAAATAATGCAGTACTGGTAGAGTGTGTATTTACATTGGGCTTCTCCGCATGCTCTTTGGATGTATATTACAAAACTTAAAACAAACTGTTGCCAACCAGTCAGATTCACCCAGTTTTCTCCCACTCACATACATTAGGTGGGGAAGGGATAGCTCAGTGGTTTGAGCATTGCCCTGCTAAGCCCAGGGTTATAAATTCAATCCTTGAGGAGGCCACTTAGGGATGTGGTGCAAAATCAATACTTGGTCCTGCTAGTGAAGGCAGGGGGCTGGACTCAATGACCTTTCAAGGTCCCTTCCAGTTCTAGGAGATAGGATAGCTTTATTATTGATGAGATAAGTATCATAGCTATGGGCCCAAATTTTTAAAAGGCCACAAAGGAATCCAAAATCCAGAATTAAAATACTGCTTACAGTTCCTTATAGGGAGGAAATTGCTTCTACTTAGAAGCTGATATACCAGTTGATATACCAGTTGATATACCAACTGGCAAATCTTAATGTGACATGGATGGAATTTTGGAATTAAAAAAATAAATTACACAAGGAAGCGAGATATATTAGGGCCCATAGTTATATAGGAGTATTATAGATTCCAGACATCCATTTATTTTGTATCATAATGCCACTATATAAATCCATGGTACACTCAAACCTTGAATATTGCACACAGTTATGGTCACCCCATCTCAAAAATAATATATTAGAATTGGAAACAGGAATATTAGAACTGGGAAAAGTACAGAGAAGGGCAACAAAAATGATTAGGGGTATGGAACAGCTTCCATACTAGGAGAAATTAAAAAGACTGTTCATCTTAGAAAAGAGATGACTATGAAGGGGATATGAGAGAGGTCTATAAAATCATGAATAGTGTGGAGAAAATGAATAAGGAAGCATTGTTTACCCCTTCCCCTAACATAAAAACCGGGGGGTCATCCAATGAAATTAGCAGGCAGCAGGTTTAAAACAAAAGGAAGTACTTCTCCACACAATGCACAGTCAACCTGTGGAATTTGTTGCCAAAAGTGTAACTGGGTTCAAAAAAGAATTAGGTAAGTTCATGGAGGATATGGGCCATTAGTGGCTATTAGCCAAGATGGTCAGGGATGCAACCCCATGCTCTGGGTGACCCTACGCCTCCAACTGCCAGAAACTGGGACTGGATGACAGGGGATGGCTCATGCAATAATTGCTTTTTGTTCATTCCCTTTGAAGCATCTGGCACCGGACACACTGTCAGTAGGCAGGATACTGAGTGAGATGGATCATTGGTCTGACCCAATGTTGCTGTTCTTATTTATTTATATTTTCCTTTGTTTTTTTTCCTCCTCAATCTCTTTCTGCCATCCTTCCAGTTCCAAGGAGTTCCTTTCCATCTGTATGTGTTATTTCTATTGTGTTTTTGCTGTTTTATTATTGTATATTTCAATTTTTGTGCATGCATACACATGCAGTGGTACAAAGACATAAAGGATACATATAACACAAGGAAAACACACATGCCACACACTTGCTAAGGGTGCTCATACATGTACGGTAGTGTCCTTGATGTAATTTTAAGTGTACCTAGTGAGGGCAGCAATTTAAGATAACCTACCACAGTCCCCCCCTTCCTCAAACAATTTCTCACTCTACAGTTACAATTTCCCACACTTTCAGCTGCCTGGGGGGGAAAACAGATGAGCCCATTGATTCCTTGCATTTCAGCCTAACAAATCTCCCCAGTGAGGCTCTGGCAGATCACAAGGAAGGGCAAATTCCAGACTCAGGGACCTTACCATTGGGAATGCCCTGCTGTCCATTGCTAGGAGTTCAATGGCAGTGGCAGAGAGTGAGAGTATGCAGATAAACAGCAACTAACAGTGGTCTGTAGGGGGAAGAGCAGGTGCCTGAAACAGCCAACCAATTCAGGGCTTTATGTGTGTAGTAGATATACATGTATGTGTACGCATATTGCAAACAACCTGTTACCAGTAATGAAACAAATCAAATGTCATGGCTATGACTTCAGAGCCATACAATATAACGGACCAGATTTGCTGGTGCAGTGGGCTGTGTTTGGTGCAGAACCAGAGGGACTGGGGCAAAGTGGCGTCAAGCCATTTTTGCACAGCCCTAATCCCAGGGCCAGTCAAGGACTAGGCCAGTTCCTGGCACGAGTTAGAACAGTGTGAAGGTTGCTCCAATTATTCATTGGCTGCCCGTGACCCGTAGCGGGGCTATTCCAGCTGCTAAGGATCCTGGCCGCTCCCCTTTTCCCAAGACACAACTCCTGTGTTGGGAGATTAGAGGTGGTGGCACCATGCATATGGAACATGTATCCATCTTGGAAAAGGTGGAGAAATGTAGCTGAATCTTAATTCTTGACAGCATAAGTACTAATTATTTGGATTACAGCAGCACATTTGCACTAGTGTTTTCTGCATAAACCTCTTTAAAGGGTTTATAACAGATGAAAGTTTGCTTTGAGTTGAAATATGGCATGCCAGGACTCAGAGCAGGTGCACATTTTTGTTGCCATTCTTAGAAATGAATCATTTTGTCAATATTTTTTGTTGCTTTCAGAAAAAAAATGCAGGTATGTAATTAAAATAGTTTCCAAAACAGAATGTAAAAAAATACTTATTTACTCATTGAACAGTAACAGCTCCCTCTTTCAGATAAACCACACATGGATTTACAGTTAATACAAGGGACATGTTTATTAAATTGTAGATAGATTGCAATTCTTCCAAAGGATAGCTATGGAATGGCACTAGCTTCTGCAGTGCAGGGCACCCTAGAAATATCTACAATAAACTGCAGTAGCCTATCACATACACTATAATATTACCATATTATTTCTTATCCGATAATCTGTATGCAATCATTTATATTTCCTTATGCAATCATTTAAAAGACTACATTCAACTAATGTTAAAGTTATGACACAGTGACAGTCCAGGGCCCATTTTAAGAGGGAGAGAGAAAAATGTGGCAGCTCTAGAACTGGTCCATTTTTTCTCTCTTACAATTTTCAAGAAAGAAAAATCATTGTTTGAATCTTTTTTTCATTAACTAAATTAAGATGAGAAAAATTTATTATCCTTCCTTCCCCCCCCCCTTTGTCAACAGGAAAGGGAAGGGGCTACCCCTTCCACCCCTCCCCCCCAATTTAGTTTGTTTAGGTTTTGTGGGCCAAAAAAGCGGGAAATTTCAACAAAAACGAAAGTTTTCATTTAGGCCCAAAAGCTATTCTTTGATGAAAAAATGTCAGCCAGTTGTAGGTGGGAGCAGTCTCTCTACCATGGTTAGGAGGGCAGTTTTGAAAGGTATTGCTACATTTTGGTTTGACTAGGAGCATTTGCAGTGAAGAGTTGTAGGAACTGAAGTTCTGAGGCTGCTGAACCTGCCTCTGTCCTAAAGCCTCTCTGTGTGTGTGGAAAGAGGCCTTATTTGGTGTTGGAGTTGTCCTACATCTTCTTTTGTACCATACTGAGTTACTTTTGTGTTCTAAAAATGTCCTTTCTCCTCACAGATGTACCATCTAGCTATAGATACTGTCTCTATATGCTTTGTAACCAAATAACTACTGTATATAGAACATGTCAGGAGCAGGGATTGGTCAAATTCTTCTCAGTGATGTTGTACAGCATCTCACGGGATTGCACTAGCCTACGAGACGCTGTACACCAGTAGTATCCAACCTTTAGCCTGAGGGCCAAACATATTATTTCAACAGGTCAAGGGCCTGCAATCAATACTTAGGGAGAGATTTTTTTGTACCCTGTTCTGCTCCATTTTCACAACTGCCAGCTGGTGCAACTTACAGCAGGCCCCAGGTTACACAAACTCATGCCAGGGTTAGGCAAAGAATCAGGGAGCTGTAACTGGTTATTGGTTTTCAACCTTGCCTCTTTTATCTTTCTGGGGCTGTCCTGGGAGTTTGCGAGGAAGAGCCAGCCTTTGCTGGACCTCACTTAGGCTCAGGAAGAGCCAGTCAAGCTCCTATCTTGCTCTCCTGGAATGAGACCAGCGCTCTCCTCCCTCTCCTGCAATGCAGCAGGTGGCCAAAGGGGGAGTTGCTGAGCAGCTGCAGTGGGAAAAGGCCTGCTGCTACTGACAGCCCTCCAAGTTCACATCAAGGCCCTCCAGGGGTTGTAGGAGAAACAACACCCCCAGTGACCTCCCTATAGTAATGGGGCAGATTCAGACTTCAGTGTAAACACCACAGGGCACAGCTATGGAAATATATTTTCAATCTGTAAAAAAAATAAACATGTTTTTCTTAACACAGTCACTCTTGAAGGCCACAATATGGAGCATTGAGGGTAACAAGTGGCCCTCCCATTCACTGTGTGCAAGTTTGTCCCCTAGTAATGGCAGTGAAACAAAATTGGGTTAGTGTTAAGTAGGAGTCAGTGATAGACTCACATTCACAAGAGCAAGAAAACACAGAGTTAGAGCTCAAACCATTCTGCCCTGTTATAATGTAATGTGATGTAATGTAACTCATGAAGGGCAAGATTGACCAAGTCTAGGCACAGATATACAGCATGGGAGATGGTGGGAGAGATAGTTTCCTCCCCTGCTTGCACTCCTGAAAGGGACTGGAACAATCTGCATTCACGCAATCAAAGACAGTGCAAAGCTGGTACCAGCCTATAGAAAAGAAGTGCGGAAGGAGCAGGGCAAGCAAGCAGGCTTAGGCCCCATTTCTGAGCCCCAAGTCCTAGAGCAGGCTGTAGCAGTGGTTGCATTCTGCAGCAGAGCTCCAGGAATGTGACACCAGCCTGTGTGCTTGTCTACATGCGGATGCTACATCAGATTAGTTTGTTTGCTCTAAGTGCAGTGAATTAACTGTATCGAACTGAAGTATGTCTACACCACTTTGCTATGCTGGATTAAAGTACTTTCCTCGTTACGCATTGTGTAGTCCAAATTACTTTTTCTATATCTGCCACTACAGGAAACATGCCTGCCCTACAACGTGTTTGAATTTTAAACTCTCTGGTGCTGACATCTTGAGCAAATGGGGGGAAGATCCCTGGGGAAGAGGAAGAACAAGCTCTGGAAAGAGGGTTTGGAGGCAGCAACTGTGGCTGATGGTTGTGGGATTTGATACTGCAGGGAAAGAAAACTTCATAGCTTTACATCTCTAGCACCAACAGCATTTTGAGTACACTAGAGGACGGGGAAGGGGATTAAAAGCTGAGCAGGCAGAGAGGATCCTAGCACCACTCAACATGGCAGCAGACAGTGGATACCCAGAAAAAAGTGATTTAACCCCCCCCCCCATACAGTTGTATGTAATACAGAACATAATACTGGTACACCTCTGCGGTATTTTCAGGCTGGCGGCTAGTAGAGATAACCTCCACTGCAGTTTCAGTATGGCTGTCCGCATGGGGTTCTTGTATAATCTCTGAATTGGGTGGGTCATACGGTTCTTGGCTGCCCAGGAAAAACCTCCTTTTGTGTGGTCCCCATGGTATATGGGCCAAGTTTGCCTTCCATGGGGGTCAAGGGGACTCGCTGGAAAACTGTCACTTGCAAAAATGCAGTCCAGTTCCTCATAGTATGGGCCAGTAGTGGGATCATTACTGGAGGTCCTGTTCTTCTCCCTTGTCTTCAGGTATTTCTGCCAGAGCTCCTTTGCTTTGACTCTGCACAGGCATGGCTCAGCGAGTGATCCTCATCTTCATTTGCTCTGACAGGGTTTTGTAGATGTCTGCATTGCTGTGACTCTTCTCGAGATGAGATTGGATGTGCAGCTCTCCAAAGAGGGCAGTCAAGTCCAGGAGCTCTGCACAGGTCCATGCAGAAGAAAAGCAGGCATGTCTACTCTAATGGCTATGTGATTCCAGGTGTGTGAACTTGCGGCTATGGTTGACTGACTGCCAACACTTTATCAGAAATGTGACAAGAGAGCCCTGGAGCAGCTGAGACCACACAAGTACAGACAGGCTGATGCAGATGTGAAACAGTGCAGTGTGGGATAGCTGTAGGAGGACTGCCAGCAGCAGAGTAGTTAGGAATGGGTTCAGACAAACTCTAAAGTGAACAAACTCCCTGCAAAGTTTCTGTTCCAAGGAAGATTACTGACAGTGACCTAAGACATCAAACAACTGGCTTTAAAAAAAGGTTGAGTGCATGCAAGTTACTTTAAGCTGAACAACCTGAAGTTACCCCGATGTAACATCCGTGTGTAGAAAAGCCCTTAGTGTGTCTAGTCATATGACCCTTCCACTATGGGCATGTGAGGCATAGCATAACATTAAGTAAAATGATGCAGCGTCAAGTCTCTGTAATACTTGGACATACTAGGGTGTGTTGTAGATGCTACATAACCTTCAACACTTGATGCTAGAGTAGGACTTTCTTGGCACCTGATTGACAGTGACCGCTATTAAGTGTGGGAATTTCATAGCAGAAAGGAAGATTGGTAGCAGCGTTTGATACTTGCCCAGTGCACAATCTTGGCATTAACTCAGAATTTCACTATCTAAATCAGGCTCTCCATGAGTTGGGAGCTTTCCTTTCACTTCCCCTTTGTCCTACCCTCCTAGTTCAACCAAAAAATTCAGCAGAGAACCTTATTGAAAAACCCTATTGTTTTTAATTATTTCCTGCATCTTCTCTCAAAACTTAAAAGAGCAGCCCTTCAAACACAACTTTAGAAATCCCTTATGATAAGAATGGGAGGCCTTAACTTGGCAATCAGCCTTCAGTATACATGACTGTGAACACTGATTGACTAAAGACATTCTTCTTTGGATTTGGAGCCTTTTTGGTTACATCACAGCCATATACCAAGTCCAAGGGCATGCACACCTGGGACTGTATCACAAACATGTAAATCCTACCATGTAGCATAAGGATAAGTGGGGGGAAAGGCAATAACAATATTCCATTTTCTGCCCTTTTTATTGCTTTTATTTAAGTCAATGCTCAGCTTTTGCTTCATAGCTAAAGCCCTTAGTCTTATCAATCTCCCTTCTCTCCTGCCTACTGTGTTTTGCAGGCATTTGGCCTTCTTTACAGCTTAAATGTTATTCACAATAAACATTTTTCTTAGTACATTTTAATGATACAACATCCGAGCCATAGTTGTATCATTGCTGAGCTTTAAAGATAAACTTTAGTTACAAAGTCCAACTGGGACCGTTTCGGTGCTCTCAATTCAGTTTCTTAATAGTACTTTAACCTTAAAGATACATCAGCTGAGCTTGGGGGAGGAGAGGACAGAGGTAATGGGGAAAAGGCAGTGCAGTTGTAAACTACCACTTAGAAGAGCAGCATACAGAAAACCCAAAATGATAATTTATTCACAATAGGGGGAAAAGCAGTTTATAAGCTTGTTGATGGTATTTGCTCTTATCCTGCTATTGTGAGGTGTGGGATCTGCTGCCTAAACCAGGGCATTAGAAATATGTACATAGTAATTTATAGAGTGCCAGGATATATATTCCATAAACAACTGCCCCTCCCATCCCAACCACACCACTTAATTTTAAATTATGCAGCCATATTCAGCCACCACTGGTACACTTCACTGGCAGCTGAAGTCACCCTTCACACTAATATGCTCAGGGCCTGATTCTCCTCCGACTAAGTCAACTCCATTGATTTAGCTAGTTATTCCTGATTTACACCAGTGAAAGGCCCTATCCACACTAGGGATTTGTCCTTATGCCAGCCAGCTGTGTAGCAATTTGAACCAGTAAAGCTTGCCCCTGCTTGAAACCAGGGGGCGCTCCACTGGTGCAAACAGTGGCTTCATTGGTCTGCAGAAATGCAGCTAGACGGATTGCTGGCTGCCAGTTGCTATCATTGTGGCCACTCCCCTCAGTGACAGTGGAATCAGGACCCTAAGGGGAGCACCAGGAGACCAGGAATGCACACATTCTTGTGTCTGACTCATTTTAAGCATGTTGAGCAAAAAACCTGTTCTGCTATCTACCCTGTCTCTCCTTAGATTAGAATCTAATATAGTTATAGGGGGAAATTTTCACAGGCACAAATGGCTGACTGCCAGTTGTACCTTGGCAAATTACAATGGGGGAGATGTCCAAAGTTTTAGTCATTTTAGAATGGTTACATTGAATTTGCAAACGCATGTTAAAAATGGAACTTACTGGAGTTTTTGGACTTTTTGTTTTGTTAAGCTAATGAACTATGTAGTATTATTCTTCAACTTTCAACTATGGAGTTTGATCTCACCTCCCCAGTACAGATCGTATAAGCCTAGGCATGAATTCAATGCCTATTAGTTATTATGGCTCGAACAACCACGTTATTAATGATCATTAAAAATGCTTTTGCTTAGTAAGGGATTGTTGTACACAGAGGCCATTTTTCCTATTTATTTTGTGACTATTAATGGTCTTTTTTAATGTTTATACCTAGTGTAAGGAACAGTGTTCGCATAGTTCAAGTACTGTAAAATAAAACCAGCTGCATCCATTATACGTGCATTACTGCCAGGAATTGTAAATATGTTTTTGCCTGATAGCCTCTTGACTCAATAATATCCTGCTATCTCTGCTGGGTAGGCAAGTTTTAACCAAAAAAGACAGGTTATGATTTTCATAGTCAGACTGTGTTTCTTTTTAAAGTATGTTATCCAAATTCAAATTTTAAGAAGGTCATTTTTAAAAAGTGTTTGTGATTTTAACAATTGAAAAGTCATCTTCAAAGTGGTGGCAAGAAGGTACAACATGCACTTAAAGCAGAGATATTTCTTTAGGATATACACATAAGCAGACAAACCCTGCCATATCATACCATACAAACAATTTTAATTGTGTAGTTACAGTCAATAACCACTCCTAGTCAGAACATTTCTGCATAAAGAAAATTGTGATACACTTATAAAAACAGCCAGCTGTAACAAAATAACTGGTGTTTTCATAGCAATAAACTCATAAAAAAGAAATACACCTTTATACAGAAAATTTATACAGCTGTAGCTTTAAAATTGATTGTAAACCAAAGGAAGACACATTGCAAACATCAATTATTTTCACATTAATTGCATAAGTTTCTAAGGTGATCTATTAGTTTTATTTACCTAAGCTTATTTGCATGATAGTAAAAATTGCATACAACAATAAGAGTGAAGCTTATAGTATGAATTGCTTGGATAACATAGAGCACTTTTTATAGGCAACTGTGTAAAGCACATTTTCTCTATTTAAAACTTTTAAGACACTTTGTTTTACTGCCCATCAAAATACATTTATAAATAGAAAAAAAAATCAGTATGATAACAAGAGAAGCAATATTACATTTAACGGAAACTTCCAAAAAAATTAATTACAACATGACGCTGCAGGATCTACAAATAAATAATGAGGACTAAATTGTGTTTCACATTTTCTTTTCATTTTTTTAAAATCATGTAACAATGAGAATGGAAAAAAAATACAGTGACCTTTATTTCCAAAACAAAAACAAATCTGAATTACGGCAGTGCCATATAATACAAGGCATTTGTTGGCATATGTTATCTTTAAACTGCATTCCACAGTCTATAGTTCTTTTGTAACATACAATAGAGCAAGAGTAACAAACTCTTTTCTTTTTTTAAATAAACGTGAGTTTCCAAAGACCAAGTGTGGAGTGTTACAGTAATAATTAAAAAAAATAATAATTGAGAAACAAATCACAAAAGTTGTAATGCTTGTCTGAAGGCTCCAGAATCAAAATCACTGGTATCATGCTTATTGGGTACACCACAGTGTAGCCAGTGAACACAAATTAATATCAAACAATCCTCAACGCTTCATCTGTAGCTGCAAAGCAGTTTGTAAAACAGAGTAAAACATCTAGTGCAGTCTGCATTATCCTTTTTTTTTCAACTTTTGTGCAAGTTTTGGAAGATTCATTGACCAAACAATGAATGAGAGAGGTTTCTGACACAATACAAGATGGAATTTTCATTTCATTATTAAATACCAGTGGCACTGTTGAATGAAAATAATACTTTTTAGATCAGTCTTTCAATTCAGCATTAATCTCTGTGTTCCCTTCTACTGATAATTCTTCTTCTAGTTTCACTGAAAAAAGTGTGTTTGCATTTTTGTCTTGGATGCTATCTTCTAAATCCTTAAGCAACTCTTCCTCCTTGTATTCTGCAACATCCACTTCCAACCCGGAATTGTCCTTCAGCTTCCCATGGTGCTTGAGATAATATCGCTGGTTCTGAAAGAACTTGATAATGGTGTACTTGGGTAGGTCAAGCTGAGCCGAGAGAGTCTGGATTGCTTCTTCATCTGGATATAGGCCTACATCTTGTATGAAACTCTGTAGGATTCCCAGGGCTTCAACAGAAATCTTTGTTCGTGGTCGGGGTTTCTGACGATTTTCATCCTCAGATTCAGCTGGTGATGCCACTGTTGGTTGCCTTGGCGGTAGTCTGGGACCTGGTTGCTGTTGCTGCTGCTGCTGTTGTTGTTGCTGCTGGAAGACAAAGTAAATCATTTGGTAAATGTATTTTTGCTGATTTTTTTATCCTACCCCAAACATCCAGATATCTAAGTATAATTTGCCAAGCTAAAAAGAAAGGCCCTGGAGATTTGAAAAAAGACTCACTACTGCCCACATCCAAATGAGTCAGAATTAAAATACAAATTAGTTCCCCTCTCTGCGAATGGGTGTTGGGAGAAGGGGAGGAATATTGGTAAAATACTCAGGTCTTGTCTAGATTAAGATTTGAAGATATGGTGGTAGCATGTGTTAGGGGACACTTTCTAACTAACATATTTTAAGAGTCAAGTGCAGACCAGGTATGCTAACTTGAACATGTGTTAAACTGGCCGAGTTAAAGCCTAGAGGTGGGTCTAGGATTTAACATGTTAGAGTCTACACTAGATTTGAAAATGTGTTAGCTAATATATTCTAACATTCTGACATGGCATTTTAAAATCCTAGTCTAGACAAGGACACCCAAAAAAAAAAAAAAAAATAATAATAATAATCAGGAGCTAGGAACTCCTCACTTCTAATTATCACCCTGACGGTACCTTTTTCTGTGACCTTGGGAAGGTCAGTTAACCTGCCTGTGTTCCAATATCCCAATATGCAAACTGGGAATAAACATACATACTTACCTCAATTGAGTTAATATTTATATAGTACTAAGATACAAAATGCTAAATAAGTTGCATTATTATTACTATGAGTGAACATCCAGCATTCTAAAATGTCAAGCAATAAAATGACCCAGGATGCACATCACAGAGGAATAAGATAAAGCAAATCATGATGTAAATAATTAACAAGAGTTTAAAATGAAGGTTTGGAAGCAAGGAATTCAAAGACATTTTAAAAAGGTGATGCACTGAGCCCTAGGGACAGAAATGTTTTTCTCATCACCGGCTGGAGCACAGCACATTATAAGATTATGTTTAAATCAAAAGTGAATTTGTCAGCTACTGGTTTTGTTGAGAATTATGTTCCTTTACAGCACAAAAAGAATTGTTTAGTAAGATTTTTTTGGATCAACAAATGTCTTGTCATATGGTGCTATTTAAATAAAGTAACAAGTAATAGTTATTGTTTTAAAAATTGAACAGTAGATATATCTAGATTTTGTCTAATAGAATATTTTAATTGTTCTTATATAATGGTAAATTTAGATACAGATACTATAATTAAGCTCCAGCCCTGCTAATATTTATGCACATCCTTCTCTTGATGCACTGCAAGTAGTCCCATTCTAGACTTAAGTCCCAAACAGATGTATGCCCCTACTTAAAGGGCTTAACTTTATGCATGTGCTTAAATCTTTGCAGGATCAGGGCCTGTGTGTATGCTTTTCAGAGTTAGCACATATATTAATTACACAATTTATGGATCTACAAACAATTACAGTATATAAAATATCACCTATCATACTGTAAATACAAATACAAAATATCCTATCTTGCAACCCTTATTCACACAAGTAGACAGATTGACATAGTATAATGCAACTACTCGTGTGAGTAACGTTTGGAGGATGAAGGACATAATTTTTATCAACAAAGCAAGTCTATCTGAGAAAGCAGCGTAATATCAGAATAAGTGTACCATGCATAAGCTTTTCCTTTTATCCCCCTAAGAAGTAATGTTATTAAAAACAATGTACATTTTCAAACCAATGCTGCTTTACTACTTAATATAGATATTTCTCTCTCTTTCTTTGCTAAATCAAACAGTAAGTTTCCAGGCTTTCACAATTATTTTAGTACTCAATATCCTAAGGGATTGTCTTGTTCAGTTTGTTTTATCTTTAATACACACTCATGTTGTTTCTGGCTGCTGGATAACTCTATTCTTTGTAGATTTGTAAATATTTTTCCATAATGGTAATACGAATGATCCACGAAGCCTCAGTGGAGGTTGTGGACTCTGAAAGCTATGGGTATTTTCTGCCCTTTGGGGCAGCAGTTAAAGGCTGACCCCAGAGCTTTAACAAAAAGGAATTAAATAGCTTCATCAGTTCAAACGGACACATAATGGAACTATTCTACTACGTTTTGCATGATAGACTATCTTGCTCAGCAGTTTATGTGCTATCTGGTTCATGTGTAAGGATGCAGTGGAGCAGAGGGAAAACTACCTCCCAGGGTGAATATTGAGGCCTACCATGGCTAGTTCAGTGAGCGTATCTTTTCTAAGTATATAAATATGCTGTTTCTCTGTTATCTGGGAGTGGGTCCTGAAACCCCCTCCCTGACACATTTAACTTGTGCCAGCTCACCTGAGGAGCAGCACCCAGCCAAGGTCCAGTGGTCAGCAGGCCTGGTAAGAAAGCGCCTCTATGCTCTCCTTTCACAAGGGTGGTGGGAGAGGGGCTCTAAAGGAAAAACAAACAAACATTGACTCATCCCAACTTTCAACTGGGAGTAAATGGGATGAGGAATTAGGTCTGGTCCCCCTGTTGACCTGAATTTGATGGGTTAGTTTTTATGGCTCGCCACTGATCACATCCGACCAGAAGATTTATAGGTTCTTGTCCAATTCAGACTACAGAATTCAAGAACTCAGAGAGTTCTATATCGGGAGAGGACTCTCGGGGTGCTCGGCAAGAATGCGTACACTGAGGACAATACCAAATTGATAAAATCTTTATTGACATTAACATAAAAATAAGAAATGCAATGAAACTTATAACTACAAAACAGTAAAAGAATTCCAAAACTCCTGGTAATAACACTTCTATTATAAGTACCTTAACCTAACATACTCACACCCTTCCTTGAGAACCTGGTAATAGGAGGTGAAGGACCAGCCTCACTCCTGGCATGCCCGATTACGCGATGGTGCTGCCTTCCCCAATGGTTAGGAATGTTGAGTAGTTATACTATACTTCACAAGCTGAGCTGATAGCATGATAGAAGATAGAATAGATAGATAGATGAAAAGATCTAAGAAGTAGAACTTAGTTTAAGAGCTCTAAGAGCCTAAGACCCCAAGAAGTCTAAGAAGAAGTTAAGAAGAAGAAAAGAACTAACTCCAAAGCAGCTACAAGAAGAAGGTTTAAGAAAAGAACTCACCAACTAATTAACAACTCTCTTACAGGGTATTTTAGAGGATCCTGACCTATGTAATTCAGGCCCAACCTACTCTACCCAAATCTTGTTTCCGTACCCTAAGAAATGTATGGGTACCCTTCTCCTATAGGTTAGTGGATTATGACACTTGCTAAATATATTAATAAAGGATCTCACTCCAAAACTGCCAACCTAGGCTCTTTTGATGACCTCGAGTTGTGGTGTACCCTGCGGTTACCAACCAGTTGTAGAAGCCGGATAAACCTGTGATGTGATGTGGATAGTTCCTCCCTTTGGTTCCCCAAAGTTCAGGGACCATTCTTATCTGTGCCAAAGGTTGCCAGCTTTTATGTTGACATATTTATAACTAATTCTACTTTTTGCTATATAACAAGATCTTACTGGATCTTACAGGCCGGTAGGCTTCTTGCATTTCAGAAAAACTTCTTATTAGGAAACATATGCCTCAACACATCCTAAATCCCAAGGAATTAATACTAATAAAATATAAGAATAAAATGGATTAATTTCAGAAAAAGAAACATATTAATTAATACTGCTGGCTGGATTAGTAGGATATAATAGCTAGCCCATAGGGTTATTTTGCTACACCCCTCTCTCTATTTCTGCTTGAAGTGAACCATTGCTGTTGAGGATTTGAGTCTACAGTACTTGGATTTTAAAAGACACCACTTAAAAATATCTGTTCCTTCCACTTTGTAGGTTATGCAAGTATCAGAACTGAACAGAGAGTAATGCCATCTTTCTAATTCTGACCTCTAACAAACTACTTGAACCTACCTATGGACATCTAAGATAAGTAATCAATTATTCCTTCTCCAATCAGATACATTTGACCCATCTGGTCTATGTAAATTTAAAACAATGAAGTGTATATGTGTTCACACTCTCCTTTTAATTGTGAAAGAAGATAGCAGTTCACTGTTATCTCTTTGTAAGAAGCCTCTGTTTAATCTGGCAGGAAGAAAAGAAACACTAATTTCCTTTGCTGCATTTAAAGCTTTATTTACTTAGTGCTATATTGGATTGGCCAAGGTAAACTAACCTGAATCTGCTCTGCTGGAACATGGATAATGTGGGAAGGTCTGTCACCATGGTGATGAACTGCATTGCTTTCTTGTTCATAAATGGCATCTCGTTCAGGCTGAGGAAGACTGAGGAACCTTCGGATCATTGAAAGATTCTCCCATAGGGTCCTGTTTTCTGGTGAGGGATCTTCCTTCCAACGTAACAGTTCACAGAGCCACCCCTTGAAGATAACATCAGAGTATTAGTATTCCTCATTTAATAAGGGATGGATTCTGCTCTCATTTACACTTCCTTTGGAGTGATTGGGGGTTCTACAGGGACAAACAAGGGCTGAATTTGTACTTTAACGTTGCCTCATTTCCCTCCCCCCCCATTACTTTTGTCAGAAATTACTTTCATTTTAAATTCCGGAGGCCTCTCCTGAAATCTAAAGTAAATACTAAATGTGTCAAGAATCTGTTGTGTTATTTTACAAACCCATCACAAAATGGAAACTTTTTGCATAGCATGTTTTCAGTAGTTTCACACAGTTGCTATATATTAACAAACAAACAAATTGATCAAGGCAGCATCCCTCACATACTCCAAATATATAGTTAGTGTTCTGTTTCATCTAACTCCAGCACGTTCTTTCTTCTGTTTATTTTCTTTTATGTAAGCCAATATCAATCTTAGGGTATTAAGAATGTATTTCAGTAGCTGGTAGATGATGTCTTCTGGCTGCTGCTGCAGCTTCTTCTCTCCCCCCCCCCCCCCTTTTCCTTTCCGAATTCTAGTATGCTAATTTTTCTTATTCAGAGTAAAACTACTTCAAAAATATGTCTTGTCTGTAGATCTGCCTAATGTAAATCATTATGATAAAGGAGTTCCATAATGTCCTTTTAAAAGAAAGGAATCCTTTGAGTAGACATTGTGAAGTTATATCTTCTTCCTCATTGCTATGTACAGAGGTGAACTTACCCCACATGATAACTTTATCTATTTCAGACCCTTTCCCTTTAAAACAGACTTTAAAATCAGACACACAAGTTTACGTTGATATTGTGGATTTAAAAGGGGATATGTTCATAGGTATGCACAGGAACATGCCCTTTACACCATTTCCAGATTATAGCAAATTAGCTAAGAATGCACCCACTCCAACTCAGACATGTTCTAGGCAAACAGACTAAATGTATGTCAAAAGACTGTCCCATCAGAAATGTAGCAATTGCTAATTTGCTTCAAAAACAGACAGAGTTTTATCTTGAAGATTTAGCAACTGGTTTCTTATGTTACCTTAAAATTAAATCTGGGGTACTTTCTGCCTTTGTATTTGATGTTTGAAAGGAACAGCGCAGACACAAATGGGCTACTATAATGTGCAGCAACTCTGCATTTCTTTGCAAAACGTGAAAACAATTACAAAGACATAAAACATTACAAGTGCATAACATTCACAATTCTTTTTTAGCTCATGGATTTTTTTTTTTAACTAGCGCTATACAATTTTATTTCTTAATGCCGTAAGTAAGATAAAGTGATATTTTATTGGACCAACAAATACATTCAGAAGCCTTTAGACCCCTTCTTCATGTACTCATGGTTTATCCAGACCAGTTTACTATATTTTCTGTAGATACACTAACAATGGAGATTTAGGTGTTCTTGGTGCCATACATACTTTGTCCAGAAGTTAATTTCAAAGTGTAGTTTTAAAAAAACCATTAAAGAAGAGAAAACAGTAGAAGTAAGTAATTTATTTAATCCTGTGTTATTTGGAGAGCTGAAAATTTAAAATATATGGTCATGTTCACAGGTGGCAGATTAAACAATGGATATGGAGGAAAGCGTATGGAAATAATGAAAGATAAATGCTTTAAATGAATATTGGGGTAGCACAGTTGAGAAACCGAAAACTTAAATAGGGCCAAACCCAGATTTGTGCTGAACAGGTACACTGGGTAGAGAACATAATGTATTAGAAAACTGTCTTTTGTGGGAAAAAATAGGATAGAAAGCCAACCTATTGCTCAAAAGAGTGCTAGTGAGAGAGAATGGCTACTGTGATCTCCAGTGCAACATAGGCTAAGAGGTCTAGTCTAGGAATCTGATTAGGAAATGTAGCCAGCTCCTTAGCACATATGCCATGATGTCTGGCACATGCTAGATGAGGTTGAACGCATTTCCTTTTTAAAGCAGCAGCAAAGTGCACCTAGCTGTGGATTTCTCCTGCCTGCCTTAAGGCATCGTGCTGTATGTGGGTAGGTTAGTGCATGGACCGCACAGGCACTTCAGCATCATGCTGCTCCTTCCAGTTTTCTGTGTATTCCATAGGCAGAGGGACAGTATTCTGCCTTTTTTTTAAATTGTACAGCACCAGTTAAATTGATGGATAATGTAGGTTTTTGTTTAAAAAATGTCAAAACCCAATATTAATAAAAAATACGGTTGTGAAATTTTTAATTAAAAACAAAGAAAATTGTCTTTCAAATGTTTGCAGTCTGCTGTGCTCCCCACTCGAAATGTGTGGCATTGTGCTAGTGCTCCTGAAGCAGAAAATGAAACTGACAAGTCTATTTATATCATAGGAAGTGAAAAAGAAAACTAAACAACCTCCAGTTATCTAAGGTATAAGTAACACAAGCAAGGACTTTTGTTTTTTAGCCTGACACTGTCCATTAGAACTTGGGCATATGTGGCGAACATGTGGACCACAGATGTTCTTTAGAAAAGATTCATCACAATTATGCTGGTTTAACAAATATTTCAGAAAGAGCGCTTTGATTCACTTAACAAAATATTTTTTCTCATATTGTCACTTCAGTGTTTCTATACATACTAGATTGATCCTTATTTTTATTAATTGCCCATGACTAACATAACATTTCCAGTAGTTTGCTATTAACCTTTGCCCTGAAATAATACTTCTAATTCCTTATCTAAAAATAATTTGATGAATTGTAAATTGAAGCGTCTCCTTAGCTTTCCAAGGAAATGCAGTGATTTTAAGAGACTGAAATCAGATGCTTCTCACAAACTATTTAAACCTGCAGCCATAGACTGCTATTCTAACAAAAGTGTCTATTTTTCCATGTTATTCTTCATGTATTTTAAAAGGAGCAGATAGACATTTTGTTGCAACATCTGTGTGGCAATATGGAAATAACCAATTTGTTTCTTCTAAAATTACAAGGTTAAAAAAAATTTACTGGACTAATCTCTACTATGTATTTCTGAATACTTTTATAAAGCCTGATTTTATTAAGGTTTAACTGATGCGAGGGGTGAATGGGCACTAACAGAAGTTGTATGATCTAGCTTCCACAGGGGACCAAAATCACTGTACCAACATCACTTCTTTTAGACTAAAATGTCATTAATATTTTACACATTTCCAGGTTCAGTGTTCTGTACCAGATAAATGCCTCAATCACAAAATTCAACACACTGAGAAAGGATATGTGAAATGATTTTTTGATTTAATTGGGGATTGGTCCTGCTTTGAGCAGGGGATTGGACTAGATGGCCTCCTGAGGTCCCTTCCAACCCTGATATTCTATGATTCTATGATTTTTATAATATTTAGAAAAACAATTGGATGGACTTTCAAAACCATGACATCTTTTGTTTTGAATCTGTTTTTACTTGGAGCAAAACATGAACAGATGTAGTTAATGTAGCTTTTAAATTTAGAAATGAACCAACAGGGCCAAATTCTGCCCTTCTATGATAGTATAAATCTGGAGTAATTCTATTTACTTTAATCAGGTTATTTCTTATTTACACCAGTATAACTGAGGGCAGAATTTAATTCATAGTTTTTTCATGTTTTATGGCTTCTCAAAATTATAGGACTATAAGATAATAGGCAAAAGACTCACTATTCAAATCAGATCACAACTGTTCTTTAGTGCATACAAAGCACAGTGAAGAAGCAGCCTTTAAAGAATTAGGCCAATTCAATAACAGCAAGCTTAAAAAACTAAAACATCCTTGGGAACAACCTAAACTTTAAACATGTTTGCCAGGCAATATTACACTGAATATAAAGAAGGTATAAGACAAAATATAAACATTTAGCCACATGTAAATACATTTGTAGAACTTTCAGGATGTTACTACTTTTCAAACTGATAAAGTTTAATGTGACACCTTCTGTTCCAAAACCTTTGTTTCTATTCAAAATCACGCCTTTAGCTGCTATCAATCACTATGCTCTCCCTATTACTTAAAATACTAGCATGGGCCCTGGATAAGCTGAAAATGCCATGCAGATGAATTCTGAGATAATATGTTCAAACCTGTTATATACAACACAAATCCTGTAAAGTTATGTATTGTAAACCTACATTTATTGAGAACTAAAAGTCTTAAATCCATCTGCCACAAAGGAAATACTGTTATGCACTTTAGAGTAACCAAGAACCATCTGCAAAGGTCTTGCTACAGTAAGCAAAAAAATTGTTTAAAAAAAAAAAAGATGCTAAACCTAAATATTATTTAAAAAATAAGTCTTCTGACTGGCTTGCTGTTAGGATTTTATTAAAGAAACATAAGACATTAGAAAGCAGAGAAACTGCCAAAGTATTGCAGGAAAAAAGGAAAACAAACACAAAGATAACAATGACAAATGTTATAGTCCACAATACACACCACTGTATGCTTATTTTAAAGAAAAATTCAGCAGTTCTAATCTCAATAGCCCAGTGATGTATTTTTCTGAAAATTTTAATTGTACCAAATTTAAATACAAATCCTGACCCTCACCCTTACTCTCATCTCCTACTTTCTAGCAAGACAATTTCTGGTTTCCATAGCACTTTCTTTTTTGAAGAAGTTGATACAAGTCAATTCAACATGGAATAGGTAAGCACCAATTCTTATTAAAATCAAGAAGGATTGCCTTTCTGCAACCAATCAACATTTGCTATGCAAATCCCTCCAGATCTATGGCAGTGCTAGGAGGCTCACCTTATATTTGACTGTGCCAAACATAACCAGTCTAGAAGGAAAGGAATTCAGTAAAGAGCAACTAAACTTCTTTGTTTGGTAAATCTGTTAATGGTAAAAGGAATAAAATGACAAATACTTCTTACTGTATTAACTAGCAAGGAATCAAATATGTATTAAAAATATTAGCTCTAATTTGAATTCTAAATGGCAAAACATTTTATATCATGTATGCTAAGATATGAAGAAGGTTCTTTCATATATTACACGCAGGAGTATTTTGTTGCAATCTCCGGGGTAGATAGTATAAAAATATATGGTATTAGAAGAAATCAGCCTAAATAGGGAGGTATTTGATACAAAACATTTTAGTGGAAAGCATGAATTACATTTCTGCATCCAGTATGAACAAGGATTAAGTACATAATCCATTAAACAGTACTTCTAAACTCAAAAAATTCAGTATTGTAGAATAAACTACAGTAGGCATTTTGAATGAGCACATTTTCAGCAATAACTATAAAGCTAGCAATTTATCATTCAGCAAATAATTTTCTACTTTTAAAAGAATCTGTAAGTGTTACTTATGCTAATGAAGACCGTTTTTAATCTGCCCACAAACATGCTAATAGAGGGCAATTTTTTTTTATTTACAAAGCTGAAGGCACTCAAGTGTAATTTCATATCAATGTTCTATAAACTGGGTAAAATGGGCTCTTAATCGTCTGAGCCACCAAAATCCTTCACCTTTAACACAAAGGCTTAAAGACAGAACAATAGATGCAAACTGATGAACTAAACTTCTAAGACTGACTTTCTCCCTTCAAAATCATTCAACTTGCTGTACAAATCTCATCTTTGCTAAAATGGCTTTGTTCATTGCCACTGATACTTCCATTACTTTGGGAGCTATGAAGGCAGAACCCATGTATAGGAAGGAAGGAATACAGGGTGAAAAGCACTATTACAGTGAATGTATGTTTTCCTCAGGCTTTAACTTGTGAGCTCTTCATTGTGCAAGAAGGTTGCTTTTGGAAAAAGAAGTCATAATACTTTGAACAACGAGATACATAATGGTGGCAAAGGAGTACTGAAAGCATTTTAAATTATTTACTAGGTTAAAAGGGTGAAATGGTACTTTAAATACATCAAATTTCATCATCTGGGCCATTTTTTGGTGGCAAAGTGGTATTGATCTTTCCAAATGCTTAAAATTAACTATTTCCAGAAGGTCATTATTTGATTAAAGACATTAAAGTTGAGGGCAAGAAATGATGCACTTTGTCTTCTTTCCCATTCAAATAATCATGTAATTTAATCAGAACTATCCCTTCATGTCCTGTAATAAAAATGTTTGTCTTAAGATATTGTTCTTTATCTAACATATTAACCTTTAAATGTTATGAAGTTCTTAAGAATAATCTTTGCTAGAGAAGGTTCTTCCATAATGTAATGAGAGAATCCACAACATTTAAATTGATAAGGATAAATTTCCTCTGTACATTGATTAGAAAATGCATTAAACCCTTCAACTGTGATTTCACAGTGTTCAACAGAACCTAGAAATTCAGAGTTCTGAATAGCCAAATTTGTACATACAGTATTTTGAAGCAAAAATGTGCCAACTATTAAATATATTGCTCCAATGTTAATAAACATAGTAAAATGGAATTATAAACTGTAGGTAAAGTTATCTAAAAACATTTCAGTTTGCATTAATTTTGTATTTGAGAAATATGATATTCTATTTTACTAAAGAACAAGTAGTAGTCAAAATGTAAGGTTCATCACAAATTCATTTTTGGGCTGAGACCACTTAAATTTTATTTGTTACTGGGTGAAATCCTATGGGTTTATGCAGGAGGTCACATTAGATGATCACACATGTTCCCTTATGGCCTTAAAATGTATGAATCTACTTTTGGAATTTCCTGACATCTGAAAGCCTATTTCCAGATAGAAGCAGGCCTGGCTGTAGTCCTATTGATGGTTTGATTGGAAGGAGAAGTCAGACCCAGTCGTCCCATACCTAGGCTTTTCTCTGGTGTTCAGTATCTAGTTTTACTCCTCGAATAAGAGTTACCTTTCTCTGGCAACTTTGTAGTGAGCAGGAATGGGAAAAAGCTCCTTCTCTTGAGATGGCTAGTTGGCTATGCTGGAGTAAGGAACACATGCTTGTCTTGTCTGTGTTGTCAGATATCACTTTATTGAGCTTCCTCCCACACAAGATTCCATCTAAGAATTTAAGGCTCAGAGGATTTCATTTGAATAATTATCTGCTGACCAAGGTTTAAAGCCTGACCATTGAGTTAGCTGCCCTAGCTTTCATTGCCAGTCTCTTGGAATACATGGATCTACCCACCACTAACACAGTAGGGATGTTTTCTTTACTACTGACTTGAATTCACCCTGTTTTCCACTCCTCCCTAATGTTTTTTTGACAGAGGATTGGGAAATAGTTTTAGTTCTGGATGGGAGATATTTTGTATTTATCCTGCTCATCCTCTCTTTATGGGTGCATCACGTTTCTGGCTATCACCTTCTTCTCTCTAGTTTCAGACATGTTTTTGAGGGGGTCTCAGAAAGGGTTATCATTATCCAAAGCTGATAGTTTCTCTTCTTTGAAGGACTGAGCTAGAGCTCATGGAAGGAGAATTTGGAGGGATTTTTACTTTTGCCCTTTGGGGGATGGTAGGTGTCCCATCAGAGGACAGGTCACTTTTCTTGCATTTTGGGGGGCTTAGACCAGGAGCTGGGGGCAGACGGAGGTGCATCTGTGTACTTTTTATTCTCCAAACTAAATTGAGAGGAAGTGCAGATGAAATTCAAGAAACTGGGATGGCACACTGGAATTTCTATCTATAGAGATGATTTGTACTAAAGGAAAGGGGGACTTTTGGACCTAGCCTTGGAGACTCCTACTTGGTGAAGATGTTAATGTTTGCAGTCTTGAGAGCGGAAGAAAACAGACCTTCCCTTGTGGAGGTATCTCTGGAGCAGTCCTAGCTAGGGTAGGGGGATAGAGAAGCCACAATAAGCTGTAAGCACTGCAAACCTCTTCCCTTGGCAAAGTGGAAGTCCATGAGTTGCAAGCCATCATGACAGAGCTCCCCTCCTGTGTCTCCTTAGAAGGTCTCCTCATAGACACTGCACATCTTGACTTTGGTTTGCTCCATTTGGCCTGCTCTAATAATTGGGGAACTAGAAGAGGAGCCTGGCCAGTAGTTTGAAAAATAAAGCCCCTGAAACTTTGGCTCCTAGGAAAAAAGCATAGCAAAGATGATTTTGCTTGCTGTCACCCCCATTCAGCTTTAGAAGACAGACAAGGTGCAAGAGGCAGAAAAATCTGCAGTGAGGGCAGAAGGGGTGGGACCAAGTCCTGGAAACTCATGGACAAGCTTAAACTAGTATAGCACTTAAGGAAATTTAATGTAACCAAAGTACCTCAGTTGGGGAGTGTGGTCAGTATCCAGAAATCCTCTATATGAAAACAGGAAAATGTGGCTGCACAAGTACAGAACTAGTAACACAAAGGGTTCATAGTTTTAAAAAATGGATTAAAACCAGTTTTCTTCCAACTTGGCTTTTTGTTTAAATGTCTCAATGAGATCTAAAAAACAAACCAAGTTTGAAGTTTCTAGGATCTTCAGTATATGAGTTATCCAAATTTGAACTACACCTCTACCCCGATATAACACGACCCGATATAACACGAATTCGGATATAACGAGGTAAAGCAGCGCTCCGGGGGGGGGCGGGAGGGGGAGGGGACTTGCGTGCTCCGGCGGATCAAAGCAAGTTTAATATAACGTGGTTTCACCTATAACGCGGTAAGATTTTTTGGCTCCCGAGGACAGCGTTATATCGGGGTAGAGGTGTACTATATTTTAGTTATCTATTCGCTCGTACTATATATTACTCTGTCTGTACAGTCTCTCCCTTCTTCATACATTTGCAGCACTTGTTCCAGCACTGAATTTTCCAATTAGAACTGTACACCCAATTTTTTTTTTTTTTGCAATGCAAGCCTGTTGGAAAATGATAGGTTATAGCTCATGTTTTAGGCCTTTGTGGAAACAAATACATTTCACCTGTTGTTCAGGATGGTTTACAAAGTTTGTTTAATGTAAAAAAGCATATATATGATCTTGCTGACTGTCTGTTTATTTGCATTATGAACCCACTACAGCCACATCCTCCCTACACTATACTATACTTCTGGGCCACTTTTAATAGTATGTGTGGATAGGAGATGAGAATCCTCTTAGGGAGCATATCATATTGTCCTGGTCCCTTTTACAGGGGGATGCATTGTAAAGGCTGTCAAAGTTCTGTGTGAATTTGAATTGGATTTTTTTTTAGCTCTTATAAGAATAGATGAATAGGCATAAAATGCTTTCCAGAGAAACTAAGGTCTATTACATGAAGGGCAATGGGCTACTTGATTTTTGGAAAATGGAAATAGGCAAAAAGCTTTCATGACCAAAGTTTCCTAATACTGCACTAGCATGGTTTTACCAGTTGGAGCCTTTTTAATGAGTTTATCATTGTCTTTTCAAAGAGTTTATGAAATTGGTTTTTGTGTGTCTGCAAAATTCACCATTTATTCATTTCTGACCCATCAGCACTGCTGTTCTGTCATTCAGTAAATAGAGATTGCTCTTCAGTATATTATATGACCTCTATTGATCTAGCTGAACAAGAACTTCACGCTTCCTCTTGAGGGTAGGCCTTCAATATAGCAGGGATGAGAGGTGTCACCACAAAGACCATCTTACAAATACAATTTTAATAGAGATAACCTGAGGGTTTCTTCTCTGCTCTTTAGACTTTCTTCAGTCCAAAAGAGGACTAAAGCTGTTTCTTTATTGCATAAGCTGACTGATTCCTTTGCATCAGCTATTGGGATTTCCCCAACCCTAAATCAGGAAATTTGAAACTGCTCGTATGAAAGTGTTAATGGCAGCTATGCACATATTTTACAGTTTAACTGAATCGCTAGAACACTGATTGGTTACTTATTCATTATTAACTCCTCAGTTGCACCAATCCACAGTTTTCATGTTTTAGGATTTTTTTTTTTAAATGATTACGCCGGATAGTTCTGTCAAAAAGGCTGGTTTCTTTATTTACTATATTGGCTTTTGTTGCCAGAGGATCAGCAAAAAGGGTGAGCCTGGATGTGATCAGCTGTGATTAAATAAATAAATAAATAAATCTGTAGCTGTCAGTACAACAGATGGGAATTAGTATAAAAGAACTTATAGGGCTTGTCGAAAAAGAGGTAAACTTCAAAGATAAGGGATTCATTTTTTTCAGCTAGGGAAGGATGAAGAAATTGATGTTCCTGTTTCCTGAGGTATCATATTTAATCCATTAACCAGTCACATCATCTTGCAGTTCTAATCTGTTACTGCACCCTCCCTTTGATGTGAAAAAAAAACCCAACAGCTAATCGTGGTACATAATGGTATTCTGTGTACACTTTTTCCTGGTATACTTCAAAACAAAAATTTCCTCTCCAATCCCACGTGTGTATATTTAACACTGGTCCATCAGAAACTTACAAAAATGCCACCAACTTCAATTCATATTTGTATGTTTTTTAAATAAAAAAATATATTTTTTAACAAAATAAGGATATGGAATATTAAAAAAAAGTAGAAAATTCATTTACAGCCAGCAGGTGAGGAAGAAAAGAAACAAACTGCATATAATTAGCTAGCTGGCTATTGTCCTGATCCTGCAAGCTGCTTTGTGCTGGCAGACCCCTGTACTTACTTGGATCCATGATGAAATTGGGGGGGCTCCACCAGGGGCAAGGATCCAGCCTCCTGGAGCAGGATCAAGGCCTAAAACTGTACCAGATATATACACTCCATGTACACATGGACTTATGGGAGCAAAAATTCTGTGCCTAACTAAAAATGTAATTATTCAACTCGTTTTGTACTCAGCTAAAAAAGTAATCTAAATTAAGAGCTGCCCCCAAACTTAGTTCCCTATCTCTCAGCCTCCTCCACTTTTCTTTTCCATCTTCCAACTATATTTTTCTTCCCTTCAATACAAATAGCAATGATAGGCACAAGCCCTAATCAAAAATATAATAAGCATTCTTTTGCAAATCTTATATAAAATGCAACTATATTCATATGTAAAAAAAGAAAAAAAGAAAAAATAATAATGGATTGTAAAAAAAAAAGTGATGCTTTATTCTCCTTTCTTTTCCATCATTCTTTCTTGCACACATACAATAAAAATGGCACTAGACAAAAATGTGTTTAAAAATCAAAACAAGAAAAAACAAACTGCCAATTAGTTAATAAAGTCAGTTTTAATCTGGTACATTACCCTTTACAGTGTAGGGCTATAAAATGGGTCACTGGGTTTCACAGAGGGTGACTGGAAAATACAACCCCACATCCCTTACACATACTGAAGAGACATTACTTGTAAATAGGCCTGATTTCACTGCAATAGCATGGCTTCCCTCCATATAACTGAAAAAACTACCAATATGCTTAGTAGCCCCTATATTTATTTTTTAAATGTGCAATGAATTTTTTCTTTGGCTGCTATACGTATGGTTGAGTTAAGCAGGAGTCTTTAACAGAAGGGGTCTGGCAATTTTTTCAAACCTTTTTACCACTAACAACTTACAAGCTAACAGCAAATGTTTATTATTAAGTTACTTATAGAGGTTGAACATTTGCTTCTTTGGTAAGGCCTTTGGTAAACAGACCTTGGGGACAGAAAAGCCACTTTCAGAATAAGTCACATGTTCTTCTTAAAAAACAAACCAAAAAAACCCCAAAAAAACCCAAAACAAAACCCTAAAACGAAAAAAGGTTCATAATCCTTCTTTCTAGAAATTCATTCTTTTCTCATAGAAAAATGAACTACAAATTGAAGAATGAGTCCAGCTCCCTACAATTTTCAAAAACATTTTTAACCACAACATTCAATTTGACTGGAATCATTTTCCAGTAAGTTATATCACCCACAAAAAGTGCATATCCCAAAACGTATTTCCATTCCTCACTTGCCATATTTTTGACTCAAGTCTCAATTTTTTAAAAGCTCCATATATGCATTCTTAAATTAGACATTTAAATATTCCTGAACAAATTCCTTCCATATTCCCTTTTGGAACAAGGTATATTCAGTGGTTTTCAGTTTCTGAATAAATGGCACTTAATGCAATTAAAATATGACAACTCCACAGTTAAGATGATGAGCGTAAAAGTTGGAAGAAAGAAAACGTATCTCCAACTTCTCCTCCAGGTTCTGCTGATACAGAAATTTTACTACAGCCAAGGTCAGATAACTTAGCAATGCCAATTGTCTCAAGTCCCCTTAGAACCTCTTTAAAATGCACATCTTAGGAGATGGTGAAGCACCAAACAGATGAGAAGGCGACAGTGATGAGAACATATCCTACATATGACAAGGAAAAGGCCCCTGCTTATCACATGGTGCTTGGGAGAGTGGTAAGCTGGGTCAAAAGTGAAATAAGGGGAACAGTCTGTTCTCCTTCCTCCTGACTGGCCAATGCAGGGAAAGCCTGTGGGAACTGTTGCCCAATGTTTTCAAGTACTTTGCTTCTGTTTTGTGAACTCTAATACAAGCCTGGAGGAAAGGCCCTTAAAAAGACTAATGCTTGGATCTTTATTTCCCTTCCCTAGCTAATGAAACTGCCTACCAGCTCACACCATCACTTCTGGATGTCTTCACAAATGCATCTTCTCTAAGATTTCCTCCACTGAGTCACTCATCTGGTGGTAATAAACCAGGTAAGTTTTGTTCCTTATATTTATTTCCACCCAATGGCATTTATTTGGAGTTTCATGCGAAAGTGAATAGCTCCAGTGATGTCTGGTAATAAATCTTAAAATCACGAGCAGCTAGGTGCCACCTGAAACCTAACAAGGTGAATCTCTTTTCTTAGGTCAATTCCCCTCTCATATTTAAGCAGGGTAGCAAATCATTAATTAAAGGTGAACCAAAAATTAAGTTACATTTGAGCCTTTCACAGCCTGCTTGTTTTTGTATAGTTGGAGAAAGTTCCGGTATTTACAAAACTCCCCATTACACACCAGAGACATTAATATCCTGATTCAATAAGATACTCAAGCATGTGCCTAACTCTAAGGATGTGAATAATGACACTGAAGTTACTGATGTTTAAATACCTTGCTGAATTGGAGCCTAAAGCTTTAGAGAATTCTACTGAGGATCATTTAAGGTCCCATCGATTTTTATTTGCCTCTCAAATACCACCCTGATGTAACTGAGAAGTGAGAGAACATTATACTATATAGAATAAAGATGAGTTGATCACTGAATATCAATTTGGATAAATATTTGTGAACTGGGATTCCCCCCACACCTGCTGTGTCACTCATATTAGTCTATCCATTGGAACAGTTTGGATATGCTATATCCAAATTCTGAAATATGGGCAAGTTAAATTTGGATGATAGCAAAATATGCAATATGAAAATCTATTTAATTTAATTCAATTGAATTCAGAAAAACAAAATTTTGTCTCCTTTCTCATTATGACTAAGAATCCTACAATATTCTTTTCAGCGCTAACAGTTTTTAGCTATACAGCTTATAAAAGACAGGAAATACAGATCTATACTCTCCAACCTCTGTTCACTTTAATTTGGATCTGTCAATCCTCTATTAAATTGCTTCTCAAACTGCCATTAAAAAGGCCCAGCAAACATATGATCACTTTCACAGAAATTCCTTCTTTGTATTAATATACTTGTACAATCAAATTTCTCAGTCTCAGAAATAAATGTCTCCCTGATCACTATTTTCCCCTCAAACAGTATAGAAAACAACAAGAGTTGGACAAATGCTCAGTACTTAGTCTAGCCCATTTCCAGGCATGATTGATTAGGATCACTAACTCCTTAACTTCTTTGCAGAATTTTTAACTGTATCTGCATCTGACCTCAGTGTACCATTAATACTATCTCACGAAGGCTTTTTCTGTTTTTTACCTCTTCCTATTACAATAATATACTCTCCACTTATTAACCTCTTTTTTTCACGTCTACTACATGAAGGCCAAAAATCATTGATGCATGGTCAAAAAGGAGGTAATGAAACGGAGTGATCCAGAACACGGATCCTCTTTCTGAAGTGAAGTGGCAGATTGCTCTGTCTTCCTTCTCACCTCTGATATGGATGCAGCACCAACCTGTCCGATTATAAAATCAGCCATGCCTCTGACTAGGGCTGTTCTCTCTCTACTGCCCTATGCATGTGTATCTAGCAGAATAGTAAGCAGAATGCCAATCGGAGGCATTTTAGGAGGAGAGCTTCTACCCTGCTGAAATGGGGGAAGATTGTGTGAGTGCCTGCTAGAGTAGACGATGCTTGTACAAAAGGAGTGTGTGTATGCACCTCGGGTGGGGTGACTATTTTACAGGCAGGTTTGTGCATAGAGGTGGCAACAGGGGATCAGAGAGAGAGATGGAAAGAGAGTTGGTGGTAAGGGTGTGTGTGGAAGAGAAACAGGGGAACATAGTAATGTGAAGAGGCAAGGGAGGGATAAAAGGACAGACATAACCAGGGGAATTAGTCAAGGATGACAACAGGGAAACAAAACAGAAGGTGAGGATGCAGAAAACAGGAAGAGATTAAGAAAATCCATCCTGCCAGAAACAGCACCTCTTGTCAGACAGCAGGTGCTGCCTCGGGAAGAACTGATTTACGCATCTGGAAGTGTAGGAGCCAAAACACTTTCCCTAAATAGGAAAAAATTAAAAATAAAGCAACTGAAAAAAAGAGGGGGAAAGGGGGTCACCCTCATTTTTTGGCATTAAGAGACTTCCAGATAGCATTATATTTTTCATATATTTTCTGAGAATGAGAGGAGGAGCTCTGGACCTTTTGTAGAAACCTTAAACAATTCCATTTCTTTCCTGGTTATCTCTTCTCAGCTGAATCCTTCCTTACCCTCCCCTTTGCCCCACCACCAACTGAATTCTGAATTAGCTATACGGCCAGAACCTCCAATAGTTCTTCGCTGGGGCTCTTCTGATGGATCCACTGGGCCAGATTCTTCATTGGTACAGCCATTCTACACCACCTTCCTTGGGGGATTCTAGTGAGAGAGCTGGCAGATCCAGCCCTATGAGGATCATCCCACAGCTAAGGGATCCTCCAGTGACATAAGCCAGCTTACAAGCTCCTTTGTCACTGCCCTTTCTTGCTATCAAGATGGGGAGCATGGCTGAAGAAAGGGGACATCGCTGAGACACCCACTGATTCCTAGCTGTAGTTTCAGCCCTCCTGCTGCCATGAACAGCCTATATACATTAGAGCAGCCCTCCAGTTGTTCTATCTCAGCACAGAAGGACTTGCCATGCATACAGTGCCCAGTGTTATGTGCAACTTGGCTGGCCCCAAGATTCTGGCTCATTGTGCCTCCAAGAAGTTCTCCTCCTACACCCACTTATTTGGCTCATTTTGAATATTTTACTATTCGTACACAGCTCCCACACTACCAAAATAACCACTCTACCACTAAATGACTGACAAAGGATATAGCATAAATTAATCTTCAATTCAGGACAAATGTTCACCTAACTTAGAAGCAGTGTCTAAATGAGAATAGACTCCATGCAGATTGTATTGTGTATAATACTGCTCACCTTAGGAGAGCATGCCCATACATCTACCAGTCACAACTACCCAACGAGCCTACTCAATTCCACTCCTGTCCATTACATATTTTTCTTGTTATAAGAATTGTTTCAACCCTTATAAATAAAATCTTCTCAAAATTACTTAACAGGACCCCTGAATGGAAAAAAATAGCCAACGAAGTGATCTAGTTGTAAGTAGACAGTTTAAAACTAATCTAACAATGAGGAAAACTTTAACTATGTCAGGTTGAAAACATTGACTGGAAAATTTGTTTGACAAAAAAATCTGCACTGTCTTTGATTTCCTTGAAAATATTTGAGTTTTTTCCATCTGATACTTGATTTTTTTTCCTTTTGGCAGTTTTTGGCAAAAAAAAAAAATTATTATGTTCCCAGTTGCCAATGAACAACATTTTATTTTTTTGCATTTTTGGATAAAAATTAGAATTTTATTTTTATCAAAATTGTGTTGGGGGGGGGCGGGGGGAATTGCTTTCTGACCAGCTCTATTTTTAACCCACCTCAAAATCAAAACTCCAAATTTCCTAGCACATCATTTTAAAAACAGCACGTTAGTCTGACTTTTTTTTTTAAGTGAGCAGAGATAAAAAGTAAGAAAAAGAATGAGAGATGAAAAGCAGTGCAGGCATATTCTTGTTTCATTTTGTGTGTAAGCAAGGAGGATTTCCAATAAAAGTCCTGAGCAAATGACCTTCAGTAAAACAATCTTGAAAAATTAGACAATGTCTGTTTTCCTATACAGACTTTGATTTCATCTTCTTTACAGTGAAAACCACACCTTAAAAGAAAAGGGGGAGGGAAGGAAACAACAACAAAAAAAGGCCTGAAATTTTAGTTACACCACATGTGGTTTTCATTTGTGAAAAATGAACAAGCTGTTTGTGGTTAAACTGTCTAATCTGCTGTTATCAATCTAGCGCTGCATTCAAGATTTACAGGATACATCAGCTTCTGTGCCACATTAGCTGTAAAAGGGAGAGGGGTGGGAGGAAAAAGGAGGAGGAGAGAGTTTATCCTGAGGAATAATATTTCCAATGCAGCCACACTCACACTACATCTGGTTGTGCTGGTAGCGGCAGTTAAATTGAAATATTTCACAGCGTGTGTCAGAAACATGCAGAATGGTAATTATGACAGATCTGATTAAGCCTGAGTGCCACTAGCTCCCTGGCCAGCTCCGGTTGTGCAGGTGTGACCTTGTGCGTGCCTGCGTGTGTAAATAAAATTAATTACAAGCAAGAGGGCGAAGGCTTCAGTGACATCACAAAGCGGAGAAACTCCCAAGGGGGAGACCTAATGGAATATTTTCCCTCAGTCTAATAATACAGTTCATATTGACTTGAGGTAATTAGTGGGATCATTAAAGCAGTTTTCCCGGCGTATTTGGCTGCCTGATCAGATTAGTGAAAATGTTCTTCAGAACAAGCCCTGTGTGGTCTGCCAAAGGAGGAGGAAATAAAAAGCAACAAAGCATATTTTAGAATGATAAGCAGTGCTGGACTTTCAGTCCTGCAAAATGCTGTACTGATCTCTGGAGTCTAGAAATCCTACTGTCTTGACCATTTCAATTCTTCCATACAACTTGCACATGCTCCTGCTTCATATGGGCTAATTTCCACAAACATCTTCACTGTTGAAAACTGGATAAAGGGCATCTTCACTGATAGTTTTAAAATGACTAGATTCAATAATTGGGGGGGGGGGGGAGGGGGACCACGATAAACAACAAACAAAAACAAAGCTTGATAAAAAATAAATTACATTGGTTTCAAAATTTGTAACATTTTCATGTCATAATAGGCTTAGCATAGCAAAAAAAGTTTAAAATGGAAGACCTATTTTTTTAACTGAACATAGAACCCTGATCAAGAAATGGACCATTTGTTTAAAAACACTCTATTGAGCATGCTCTATCTTGCAAATGGAATATGCCAAGCTCTGTCACAGATGGCAGGCTTTGACAGTTCCCATCCGTAGCGTCGATACTCGACAGTTCAGCACAAGATCAGTGACATTCTGTCTCATTAGAGCCACGCTAATTATCACAGCTAGTTTCAGGGGAAACCATGTGTTGCAATGGTCAATTTGAAGGAGTCTGTGCATCAACAAACTGGTAATAAGGATCAGACACCTTATTATATGACAGCATGCTGCCTATGATCTGATTTACTGAATCAGAGGTACTGAGGCAACAGTGAAGCCTGATGGGTTGTGGAACAGCGTGTACACAATGCATGTCTAAAACATGCTTATAAAAAAGGAATTACACAGAATTATTATACATAAAGATTCCAAAACTGTGAAGTCATAATAATTAAGACTTTTTTCCTTTATCATGGAACCCTACTGAGATAGTTAAAATACTGTCAATTGACCTGATTATCTGTAGTCAAATAAAATCAATTACTAAAAATGAGAACTGTAAAATTATGGACTATGCTAAGCTATATTTCATCTGATACTTTGGTTTCTTCAATTGCAATAAATATGATGAACATTTCAGTGTCAGGCAACACTGCTCAATTTTTGGATATGACTTTAGATTTTGCAAAATGTTGTTCACACATGACAATTTCTCTGTATATATTCACAGACCTAAATTCTAATTTTCAGACAAGGATTTCCCCCGCCCAGGACAGAGTCATTCAACTAGCCATTGTGCTTTGCTTTTGTTATTTTCATGCCAGTCTGCAAAAGGCTAATGGAGAGCTTTATCCTGCTGGGTGCACCTCCACTGGAGAGCACCTCCAGTCAGGTACTGAGTGCCCTCAACTCCCACGGATCTCTATGGATCTCTTGCAGGACCTGGCTATGAAGGAGTTAAAGATTAACTTAGGAATAATGTATGACAGGTGTGCAACCCATTCCTCTAGAGAAGCTCTCCTTAGATCTTGTACACAATGTTTTTTTGAAACTGGTGCAGATACTTTAAATTGGTTCAGGCTAATATATTCGGATATACAGTGGGATAGCTATTTTATAACACTATTTAAAATGCTTATTGCCTCATCCACACTGGACAGGTTTGTGTCGTTAACCTGAATCAGCTGTAAGCCACGTGTACAAGTTCAGAAAACAGTTTTAGCCTGTGCATAGATAAGGGCAGAGTCTTTTCATCTTCTTTATTTGTTGGAGGTATTGAGTGATCCATAAAGATCTGTGGAGTGGTTAATCTAGTCCTTGTATATCATACTGAAATGCTTTCCATTCTCACTTTATACATTTTCTTTGACATAAAAAATGTCCAGTGTTGTTTGGTTCATTTTATTTATAAAGCTTTTCTAGGGCAATCAGCACCACAGTATCAGAGCACCTCAAACATTAAGGAGTTTATCCTCACAATATCTCTGTGATTATTATCCCCATTTTACAGATGGGAATTGAAGCACTGTTACATCAAATGACTTGCCCAAGGTCACAGAAACACCCTGTGCTACAGCCAGGAACAGAACCAAAAACCCAGTTTAAAAGACAGTCAAGTTATTGCCCCATTTTGCTATTGCCTGCAGTCTCTCCAGAAATGTTTTTTTAAAAGACCAGTCATTTCATGAAGTGCTTTACTCTTACTTCCGAGAGGAAACATAGTGAAAGTTAGAGAATATAGGCAGAGGAAAAGTCTTGAGGACTTTTAGTACTTTCTTTTGCTTCTGCTGTCAAACATGGAAATTTCACTCTCCACGACCTCTTTTAGAAAGAACCCTATGACTTGCAATGTGATATTTTGTGAAAAACAAATTGGCATTATCTGCCAAGTTTCACAGTTTCACTGAACGACACACGGTTTTTTGGAGCAATTCTTGATCCCAGACAGAAGCCAATCACTCTTTCCCCCCTCCATTCCTGTTGACACCTGATCCTGTCCTGACTCCTGCTGCTCATGGCAAGACTACAACTGTCAGAGAAACCACAGTAGGGCAGTCCAAAAAAAAGGAGACACATTATATGAGGTGTTTATACCGCTAACATTTTCTACCTATAGGAGCAAAGATTTGAATGGAACCTCGAAATGAAGAAAGATGTAACAGTACATTTTATTTTTATCTAGTGTCTTTTATATGCAGTATCCCTACACACATCATAGAAAATCCACTGTAAGCTTAAGAAGAAAAAAAGTTCTTAAGACAAGATTTCAAAACAGGAAATGACAGTCACTCTAAAGGAGACAAAGAAGAGAATAAATTCCAGATAGATGGGATATGATAATTAAAAGATCAAATCCCACTCTGGAGACTCATTGTCTGCCCAAATCAGAGACCAAGGTTTAGCTAGGCAGAATGTGAATGGTGAAGGGGTGGTGTCTCTTAATATATGCTCAGAGCCCCCTCCTCCCCTTACTCCCATATCGTAACAGGGATGTCTCCTGATGATAAAAGGTTATCTTCCTATTAGAAAGTATTCAAATAGATCATTACATATGTGGTAATGGCATTCTCTTGCCAGATCTACAATATTTAATACTTGTTCAGTGAGGGAAACTGTTTAAAAAGGACTTTCTTATTAGAGAATATAGCTTATATTTTGTGTGGGGGGAAAAAAACAGATCAAAGATATAGCATTTATAAAACTGCTGGTTAAAAAGATAAAAGTGAGATAACAAACATCAATGTTTCACTATAAATCACTAAGTTTACAACAACATTAAAATTTCCAGTAAAAGCAAGGTTTTATATATACCTGGCCTATTCTGAAAATATTTATGTCAGGAAAAGCATGGCATTTGCATGCCAAAAGCAATTTTAGTGCCATTGTTTAGCATTCCCTTCCCAAATTAACTCTTTTCAAATCCATGTGTCAAAACCTAAATTTCTATGTCTATTTCTCTTTTTACCCTATACCATGTTCTTTTATATGCATAGTTAAAAACGGAGGGAGCTCTGAGTTGTCAAAGGGAAGAAGTTGGACACTTCTGATGAAATGCCACAGCACAAAATAATCACGTTAGCAGGCAAGAATAGAATTTATAGTATGTCCTTAACCACAGATTCACCTCAACGCTTATGCATGCAAACCTATCAATTTCAAAGGGGCTAACTGCCTAACCAACTGGAATGACAAACATAGACGGACAGGAAATTAGGCAACATAGTATAACATACTGCAAAAGAAATGGGTCAAAATGATCTCTGACTATATCTGATTTTTAGAAGTACACACAGTACTCTTACTTCCATTCCAAAATTAAATCACTGAAATCAGTGCTTAACTCCCACCAATTTCAAGAGCAAGGTATTATTATTCAATGGGAGTTCCTCAAAAGGAATGCCCACAGAACATTATCTCCCCATTTATATTTATTCTTCCAGTAGTAAGGCATCATATTTAGGAAGAACTAGACAGACTAACAGCATTGAATTATGATATATTAGTCATTTACAGTAACTGAAAGCAATACTCAAAATACAGTACTCATGTTACTCAGGTTTTTCATAGTGTGTTTCCTGAATGCGAAAAACCCCCTCTGAACATGAGCTGACTTTCACCAGACTGTTTTCTTCCCCATTTCACTTCAACATGTGCAGGCTACACCTTTTCAGGCAAGCCCATGTAACACCTCAAAATACAACAAACATCATGGAGGGCTACTAATGTCTCTTTGCTGGACATACACCTTAAGTCTCAGAGCTCTCAAGGGGTTTTGTGTGGAATAAAATTAGATTTCAACATCTGCCACCATAAGAAAAGATTTCATCTCTGGCTCCCACATGAAAACATTGTAACCAATGAACAGTTACTGAACCATGTTACCTTAATGATTATTACCCAAATCAACATTTTTTTGAAACAATGAAATTGAAAATTGTGCTTTCATAATTATTTGAATCAGATTATCGTATTACAAGTTTAATAAAAATCTCAAAATGATTAAATCGGAAAAGTACTATGTAGAGTGCAAATATATTCAGGGGTTTCTTTTGTGTTTTGTTCTGACCTATTTTGGGGCTGTTTTGTTTAAATTTTAGCAAACAATGTGGTTAACCTCACAAAAAGAACACAAACAGGCATATATTGCGTGTTCAAAATGTTTCTTATATTTGCATAGTGTTTTCTAAAGCTCTGCTTTTAGATCAGATTTTATTATTGGGTAGTCTACTTAAAGTTTATTAGCCAGTCCAAACAATATAAAAAGGTAACAGTTTTTGACTTTGAAATGATATGCTTTTTTCAGTTGGTTACAATTCAAAGAAATACAGGAAAGTTGCTATGACAGAGTTCCACAATTCTAAACCATTTAGACCCTCAGTATAAATGCACTGAATATTTAAAAAAAATAATAAGGTACATTCTGAATATAATATTCACTGTTTAGATAATGCATTGATGGGTGCTAGAAAAAATTCTAAAATAAATAGAAGATATTGAAGTAAAACCTCAAAAACAAGAAAAAAAATACATCCCTCTCTACCTCCCTCCCAAATTTCTATGATCATTTAGTCTTACAAGCCAGATAGACCCATTTCTTTCAGGAGGCTTATGGACAGTTAAAAAAAAATCATCAACAAAAATCACTGTTAAGAAATGAATATCACTCCTCTAAGCAACAGCAATGATATTACTATTACCACCCTAATCTCTCCCCTGCTCCCTTACTTTCTTGCCTTAGTTTATATTATAAATTCTGCTGAACTGGGATTCAATCTTCATCTGTTTTGTAAACTGGCAGGCCCATGTATGGTCCTATATTTCCAGAGTCCCTAATACAGTACAATAGATATTTAGTTTTTACTTTAACCCTGCCTAAATATAGACTTCCTTAGTTTCTCCTTTAATAGGCACTTTGTTCTCAAGTGCTCTATTCAGCAGAAATAGATCTGCTGTCTTCTAGGCCATACAAGCCCCACAGCCTTGTGGATACCTGCTACTCAACAATCTAACCTCATGAGGAGAAAAATTAGCTTGTTGCAAAGGGCCCTCCACTAAAGAATTGTCCTTGCCTTTTTGTGGAACTGCTTGGAAAAGGAGAGGTCATGTAAAGGAGATCCTCACCACCTGTACTGAGAGTCCCTATTTCACACAGTGAAGTTACTCCAGCTTATGTACAGCGTCAAGAGGTGAGAGAAGAGAACAAGTTCGGACCTTTGGCCATTTAACACCCTCCCCCCCAACTAAATAAATATGTAACTTGCAAGTAGAATGGGAGAAGGGAAGAGTGTTCCTGCCCAGTCCAGTCCACTGGACTTTAAGTGGTATCCTGTCCTAGCTCTAAAGAGAAGAATGGAACCCAATATCCTTGGTGATACTTGAGCAATGGAGCTCCACACCAACACCACCAATCACTTTTTGTTTAGAGATGAGGGAGGATTTCGGTCTCAATAAATCTTTCTCCTTTGCATAGTGGTCAGGCAAGCTTCAGAATACAGCTATAAGCCTAGAAGCGGTATGGCTTGAGAACACATTTTAATGGAGCTATGTGTAACAGGATGACTAACAGTCAACCAACTAGGGAAGACCCACCTTTCAAAGCATGCTCAGTGCATCTCCGGATATTATTGCCATGACCCAGTATTTTGCCATATGTGGCAGTCCAGCTAGATAGAGCCTGCGACTCTGTCACTGGAAGGGAATGGTCTTGAGAGATTGTTTTATATCTAAATTACCCTTATGCAGTCTGAAACAGGTGGGAAGTAACCCCTGAGAAAAAGATGCAACCTCCACAGTGGGAAGAAGTTCAGGGCTATCATCTCTGGTATATTTTGTACAAATCTCTATTTTACACTAATGCTAATAAAAATAATGCTGACTTTTTTTTGTATCTACTGTTATTTCCTCTTGCCATATGTGCATTTTTTTAAAGCAAACATTAGAAGGGCTATCCTTCCTGAATAGTTTGGAATACATAGATTTAAGCAAAAATACATGTAAATGTAAAAAGGTAACAAAAATAAAATAAAATAAAAAAAATCACATGAGCCTGTATACGAGAATTGCACCATAATTCTGCTCATAATGCCAAAGAAGGTAGAGAGGTGAACAAAATGGACATTTCTCTTTAACACATAGTTTTGACATGTAAATAAAGACATCTGAAGAAGCACAAATGTTTGAAGCTGCTGTAACATTCTATCATAATTAGAAACATTTCAAGAGCCCTGTAATTTCCAATCAAAATTACAGTTATTTCCGATATACCAGCCATGATTCATGACAGAATTTTACATTCCATGGGAGATTATAGTGGCCTGATGTATGACATACTGAGTACAGTGCTAACATAAACAATTCAATTTAATGTTTAAACAGCACTTGGTGTTTAGAATCCCACAATAAAAGAAACATATTATTGTAGAAATTATCACTTTGACAGTGATTTGAAGGGTAGGCAGGCATGTGGCCTATAAAGCTATTTTTTTTTATTTACAGTCCACAGCTTGAGTTTAATCATTTTGATATCCTTGAAGTAATTCTTTACAGCATATAACTTAAAAAAGAACATCCATTCTCTACAAGGAAATGGAACAAGTCCAAAAGGCAAATATTTCCAAAGTCAAAGTATAAAAATTCTAAAAGGAAAAAAAAATGCACACTACAACACTGAAGGTCCACATAAACATTCATAAACCTGATCACATTTTATCACCAGCTTAATGGGCACTGAAAGACGGAAACTTTCTCTCAGAAGCAGTTTGGGGAGTTAAGAGAATAAGTAATGATTTAGCAGACTTAAATAAATTGGTAACCAGCGGTGCCTCTATTTCTTCTGTCAATGGTTTTTCCAGTGTTGGTGTTAATGTGGTCTTCTTCTTTCCCATTTTACATTTGACTGCCCTGCACTCTACTTGAGACTTGGGCACATTCTCACTTTTGAGCACACTGATGAGCTTTCTTAAAACATGTTACTTAGGATCATCATGCAGCAATTGTCTGTGACAATCATACTGACATATCTTGTTCACTGGTCTTCCTTCCCTTGCATAAAATTAACATAGTTCCCTGCACTAAACTTGAGGTTTTGTTTAATTTTTTAAGAACTTTTTATAAAAACACATAATAGCAGAGGGTTAAAATTGAATACACATCTTTTTTTGTGTAAGTACTGTGTTTCATGAAGGCTAGATATGTTACCCTTATTTCTTTAAAATTTGTACATAACATTTCAGAAAATAATTTGCCTTTTGGTTTGGAATTGTGGACTTCTGAAACTCTAGGGTGGCCATATGTCCCATTTTGGTCGGGACATTCTCTTTTTTGATCAGTTGGCAAGAGCAAACGGGACAAATGCCCACTTTTGTCAAAAAAAGTGGGGTGCGGAAGAACATGCGGGGGGTGAGTGGAGATGCCACCCCCGTGCAGGGGGCAGGCAGGGCTCAGGGGAGCAGCGATGCCAGCCCCGCATGGGGAAGGGAGGCAACACTCAGGTCAGTGGTGCGGGTCAGCCCTGCACAGAGAGAGGGGCTCAGGCAAGCAGCTAGGGCCAGCCACATTCGGTGCCCCATTTTCTATTTGGGAAATATGGTCACCCTATTGTTTTGCTATTTTTGCTTAACAAACAAAACAAATGTATCTACGCCCATACAGCTCCATTGTGTCCCTATTTCTTCAAAGCTCACTTCTGACACTTCTCTAGCTGATCCAATAGCTGCACTAGCCACACCCACAAAATCAAAACCTTGAACTCTCTAGTTATAACACCTGTTATTGCCAAAACTACAGTCACCTGATCAACACTGCAACAGTATAGAGTATAAAGCATTTACTCATTCACAGCCACTATGAATTTAAGAAGTTGACAGTGTTGGCCCTCCAGGATTTAACCTTTGGGCAGACAACAAACCTATCTTGCTGTTGGGGGCAACGTCTTTGGTAGCTGCTTTTTTCCAATTCTGGCACACAAAAGGTATCTTCTAGTTACCTTAGGACTCAGCAATAAATTTAAGTAGCTGTAATACTACATGTTGCTAACCCAACAAATAATTGAATTCATATAGAAAACCAATCACAAAGACCGCAGAAATCATATATAAAATGTAAGTTGTTGATAACTGGTGAGTCCCTACCTGGCTTTTGGTTGCTGCAACCTTCGCAAATAGTGCTTGAGACACTTTAGCTCTCTTCATTTCCTGCTGAATCTCATCGTATATGGAAGCATTAATGTTCATGGTATTATTTTCTGGTTTTCCATTCCTCTCCGTTGCAACAGTAGCTGTTTTTACCTAGAAAATATTTTATGAGATTGTCATTTTTCATTATGAATGAGTGACTTTTTCCCTCAAGTAGAGTCTCTCTCCCTTGGATGCTTTTACTCAGTCCTACTCATATTTCTTTTCATGATTCTCTTTCTTTTCAACCTTTCAGTATTTTAATATTATGCATTATCCAAGGTTCAGGAAAATGGGTGTTAAGAAAATCCTGCATACTGTCACAGGTGAATGTACCTGAAATAAAATGGTCTGTCAGCTGACCACTACAAATTACAATGTCATCAAACAAGTTAGTTGGAAACAGCCTCACAGAGATTTTCAAATCCTGACATGAGTCTCCCCTCCCCCAACAATTAAAGTAAAAATTGTAACTGCAGTGTAAAAGGATCACCAATGAAATCAAACTGCAGACAGATTTATCTTGATTGGTGACCAGTACAGTCAGTTGCATCATACAAGTGTAATACAGTTGTCACTTTAGATTTAATCTTATGTTTTTTTCTTATCTGTTTATTTTTGTATCTTCTATGAAAAATCAGTTTACAACACTGCACACTGAAATTCTCTACTCATCTATGAAATGGGGATAGGGAGGGCCTTCTCCAACTACCATAATGGCTAATTAGTTGTACTTTACTTGTGTATTCCTAAGCTGTTTTTCACACCACGCCATACCCCATCAAGGATACGGCACAGTGTGCACCATCCCTCTGCAGAACAGGCGATGGGGGGATGACACTTCTAACCTGCAGATGTTCGGAGAAATGTGGGGGAAATCTGGCCTCGCTATCTCAGGACAGCATAGTTCCTTTAGGAGCTATTATGGTAATGCTTTTCTCCCAGTTGGTGGCCATAGTGTTATGGGGTCAGGAGCGTCCAACTGCAGGCAAGGCGGACCTTTAGACCCCACAAAATCCCATCGAGGGTCCACGTAGCAACAAGGGGTCTGCTCAGATGAATCAACTTGCAGGGTCAGGACCAGAGTCAACATTATCTTGGGCTTTAAATTCCCCAAGGATGTGAAGGGAGATGATGATGGCATGATGAATAACTATACCTCTAACCCCACTTTGCATGAGCTCTTAACAACTGCAGAGCCCCAAAAGGATGAGTCAAAGGGTTGGGATAAAAGGGGGAATGCAATTTAGGTAGCCCCCTTGCACTCTGAACAAAAAAAGGACCAATTTTATGGCTAATCCAGACTATACACCCTCCAGAATAGTCTGAGAATGTTCAAATATGGTCCATAAATTAAGAGTGCATATCAGCTCCACTGCGGATGTGCCTACGAGGCTTCTCAGCAGCAGTGCAATATGTGCACATTATCTGTAACTAGAGATGCCATTGCTAAACATTATGAGTCTCCACAACAGAAAAGCAGGCATGTGGTTGTATTTGCCTTCTAGTGTGAGGCATGAGTGCCTCCCAGTATGAACAATGTCTGATATTAATATGGATGCACACCTGAAAAAAAGAAAATATGCTAAAAATGCAACAACCCCCCGATCCCAGCCACCCCTTTACAGTATATTGTGCACATTTTTATAATTAGAATTTTACTTGCACCTGGGCGGAAAGAGCGCAGGTATGTAGCATGCAGTAAAGTTATGTGCACACTATGGACTCTCTAACCTTTATAATTTTGAAATGTACTGAAAGGCTATCTACAACTGTGATCATGTTAAATGCATTATTGTAAGCAGCTCTCACAACTCATGCAAAAATCAGATTGAACTTTGAGACCAGAAAGCTAAAAGTGGATGGCTTTGTAGTCTAAGCATCGACACTGAAATACTGGGATTTCCTGGGACCGTCAGTTCAAATCTTGTCAGGGTTGTCTTCATACTTCTGAGGCATGCAAAAATTCATAGGAGTGGTAGTGGGATAAAATAAAGATGTCCTGCCTACTCTGCATGGACATTAAAGCTTCCATAGCATGTTTTGTATGAGGACCAGTTTGTCCCTGTGGCCTTGGTCACAATTTCTGCTGTTCTGCAGCGTGTTCGCTGGCTGCCACCCCCACCTCTAAAGGTGGCTACATAGTGCATTGGTGCTTTAGGATACTACCGCAGACACTGCTCAGTCAGTGGAGTGTACTGCCACAAAAGAACCCCCAGCAAAACCTGAGGGAAATATAGAATGTAGATGGATACATGAATTAATGCTTAATACTACAGTGATAGGAGCTATTAAAAACCCTAATGCTAACAGATAGACTGTGCCTATCTTTATGTTGGTGCAGTACAATACTGACTATGGGCCTGCTCCAAAGCCCACTGAAGTCAATGGAAAGACTTCCATTGACTTCAGTGGACTTTATTCTCTATTATTCAGCACTTGATCCATTGACAGACAACTAAAATATTATATTAGCCCAAATTAATGTCAGGAAAAAGCAAACCTGACACTTCTGGGTATAAAATGATCGATCTTTGGGGCTGGAGAGAAATTTTATCCCCCCAACAACCCTCACCCCTCCAAACTTGCATAATTGGTCAAGTGCAAATGTTCCCCCGCCTCCCTAACAACTTCTCTTGAAACATCAGGTGCAGACTATGACTGGATTAGATGGACCATTGGTCTGCTCTGGTCTGATGAATACTAAGTAACAGTCAATTAACCTTTTGGAGGATATTCATATAGAAAAATTATTTCATAATGTATATAGCAACCTTCTAGTCTAATCTTAAAGTGTGACATTCTATAAATCTATTCAGAAGAGAGAGGTTTCATTAGATTCAGCTCTTTTTTGAGATAAGCTTTTGTGCTGGAGTTGGACCTGAACTCAAGGCACAACCATTTTCATTTTGGGGGGAAAATGTGATATGTTGGGGAAAGGGAAGAGTTTGGAATAAGCCTTTATAAACTATCCACAACTTCCACTTAAAAAAAAAAAGATCAAGATCAATTTAATGTCACTAAATATCAGCTAATCATTTTTAAATGGTAACCAAATTATGCTTACACTTGATGAGGGTGAAAAATATTTTACCACAAAGTTTAATATCATAAGACTAGCCTCCTTCTCCCCCCACATTAGTCATTTCAAAAATATTTGGAAAAAAACGTTATCCTTCCCAGCTAGTTTGCCCAGATACATATCTCATCACATGAGATTGATTACAGTCATGAGAAGTTCTGGAATCATTCACTTTTCCTAAACAAAGCACAAGGTGGTGATGGAGTAACCAATCTGAACAGGTTTTCACAAATATGGAATCTCCCCTCCCCCCCCCCGGAAAAAATCAAAACAAAAATCTTTTATAACACATTCTCATAAGTACTGTTTTAGCTTAGGGGGGGGGGGGAACTTCTTTAATCCTGGTTTAGCTTTTAATATTACATCGTACATTAAAATTCATGAAGTAGTTCATTCCAGGCAAAACAAACTACTTTTTGTTTACTTTTTATTCAAGGTAAATACGAGGCGGGACAGATGGTTAAGTATAAAACAATAGATGGCTAGTAGGCAGCAGAGTGTGTCACAAGTTGCTGTAACGGGCCATAAACCCAGTGTCCCTGTTAAGTCCATGGTTTATAATGTGCAGTAGAGTTGTGAATTTAAGTTCTTAGGCTGGTCTTTTGAAGGTGTCCTGCAGGTTTTCTTTGAGGACAAGGACTGGGAGAGGTCAGATATTGAGTGATCACTTTGTGAAAAGCGTTCCTTAACCGGTCACAGAGTGTCTTAGTCTTTTTTTTTTTTTTTGGTGAGTTCATTAAAGATCATAGTGATTGTCTGGTTTCACCCCATAGTTGTTATTGGGGCATATGATGTAAGCCTGGGAAGTTAAAGTCGCAACTCTGTTGACCCTAAACACCATGGATTTAACAGAAACACTGATTTTATGGCCCATTGCAACAACTTGTAACACACCCTGCTGCCTACTAACTCTTCATTGTCTTACCACTGCAGAGGTGTTAACTGCCCACTTTTTAAAATTGTCTCCTACAACATGTGAACCCCTTATGCTTAATCTATCCCACCTTGTATTTAGCTTTAACACAGTTTTCCTTCTCCAGACGCGAAGAGCTCTGTGAATCTGGAAAGCTTGTCTCTTTCAACAAAAGAAGTTGTTCCAATAAAATAAAACAAAAAAATTACCTCCCCACCTGTGAGTCTCTCTTTTCCTGAGACCAAAACAGCTACACCAATACTACAAACAAGAGTGGCCTTCGATTTTTGGTGCTCAAGTTGAGAGCTTTTGGCCTGATTTTCACAAGTATGAAAGAATCATAACTTCAGCTGAAATCCAAAGGAGCTGGGAGTACTCATCACGTTTGGGGAAAAAAAAATTAAATACAAAGGTTTCTCAAGCTAAGCACCCAAAACATTGAGTCACATAAAAATCTGTGGGCACTTTTGAAAATGCTGGCCTTGTAGATTTTACTTTGCACTTCGTCTGCACATGCTCAGTTTCACATATGCTGATGGGAGGGCAGTGTCTGGCCAAAAAGGATCCCACCTGATTGACTGGAGGTTTTTCGGGCTTTCTGGGCTCCCTGCAGCGACAGAGATTATTCTGTTTTGAGAGGGAAGTACCCACTGCCTAATGACTGCAGGGTGGCTCAAACAAACATTCTGCAAAGGAAAACCTGCAGCTCAGAACAGCCAGGCATGTAGACACATGACAGTCAGCTAGGGTAGAAACGTATAGGGACTCTGGCCTGAAATTATCGTGCTCCCACTCTCTCAGCTCTGATTTGGAAAACAGCCTGTAAGAGTTGGCAAAAAGGTCCTGAATCCTAGAGATCGTTCTTTTAGGGACACTAGGGAACAGGAATGAGGTAGCCACTCAAGAAGCTCCAGTCCAAGGAAGGAACATGCCCCTAAACACCATGATACTGATCAGGATGGGGAGTTCCTCCCTAGCTGATCAGCAGTGAATGAAGTATATCCACTGAAAATAATTAACAATGGGTGTGTTTGTTGCCACCCCTCCATGCCCCCATTTCCAGGCAACTTATTTCTTATTAGATGCTTATCCCTTAGGCTTGGGTTAGAATTGCCCATCCCCCACATCTGAGATGGTGCATGGTTGTTTCTCCCACTGCCACTTTACAGCGCTGCAACTTTCTCACTCAGGGGTGTGAAAAAACACTCCCCTGAGCACTGCAAGTTTCAGCGCTGTAACGTGGCAGTATAGACAGTGCTACAGCGCTGGTAGCTACTCCCCTCATGGAGATGGTGTTTTGTTTAAAGGCGCTGGGAGAGCGCTCTCCCAGAGCTGTGCCGCGCCTACACAGCCATGTTAAAAAGCTGCCACCGTAGCACTTTAATGTTGCTAGTGAAGACATGCCCTTAGGACCAGGGAATGTGTGATGGACAGGTCTGAAAATGAGTAGTAGAGCAAGGGAGCTCATTTGAGGAGCATTTTATTTTTTGTGAATCAATATGGTGCTGTGGACAGGCCACTGGACTAGGACTCAGGAGACCTAGGTTCTATTCCCTGCTCTGCCAGCGATCTCTTCTGTGAACTTGAGCAGGTCATCTCCCTTGGACAAAGACTCTCTTATATGTATGTACAGCACTTTGTCCAATGGGGTCGCACTCTCAGTGGCCCCTAGTAAGCCCCACTGTTGTAGGAGAATATTAATTAATATCACCACCTGCATGAGCATAAGCTTCCATCCCAGGATGTGGCAAGTTGAACAACTCCATTGCAAGCTCTTACACGTGCTTTGCCTCTTTTGGTTCAGTCAGCCTACATGGCAGATAGCATCTGTAGCTTTTGACCCAAATTAAGCCCTAGGTAATCTGCAAGAGTCTGATGTTGAGTATTGGGGGAGGGGGGGAGATTATTTATTGGAGGAGGAAGAGCAGGGGTAAGGGGCAGAAGAGCTCCTTACAGGTTTTCAAGGAAGAGGTAGAAACAATCCAGATACATTAGCTCAGTAGTAACTCGTGAGCATGCTGTATGAGTGAGAAACTCAGCACAGCTCTTCCTAGCTCAGGGATCAGGGTTTGCACTTACTGCTGCGTTACCATTAGAACACCAGGGTCCTGACTGTATTTTTGCATGCAATTTTGTGAACGACTCACACACCCAATGAGCCTGGCCACTAATGGTTAAGTCTGCGCTACTGTCTGGCTGCCAGTTGGCAACACAGGAGATCCTTTTCAGGATGTTTATTTTCACATCCGTCCCAAACAGATAAACTTTCAATTGCAAAATAAACCTTCCTGTGTGGCATATTAGCTCCCCATTTCATGGTTTCATATCTTAATTGTTTCAAATCTTACTGGTCTTAAAATTTAGTATCAAAATATGTTTGCTATTGTGCAAGTATGTTGTCAGGCTAAATGGTCCGTTTTGTCTTTAAACAATAATCCAAGATGTACATTGGTGAATGAGCAAAATATTAACTTTGTCATTATATAGTGAACTTCGTTTTGCTAGACTATAACTTCCTATAAATATGTAATAGATAGGATATTATTAATTTCATTGGGTTTTATTTAGTGACAAATAAAAACTGGACAAAAATTCTTATGATAAATATTGAGATCACTGCTATGATCCATCTAATAGAGGCATCATAATTCCGGCATTTATACTACTATGAATTATTTCCCCTACAATGTATAGAATTTTTACTGTTTTCCAGTGTAACTAACAAACAGGAAAAATACGTACTGATTATTTAGGACTTTTCATTTTTGAAGTTAGGATTCAGGACATCCCCATATGGCAAACTGAGGCAGAGAATGAAAGTTACCCAAGAGGGAGTTAGTAGCACCCAGAATCACAACTCAGACATTTCTGTCTTGATCACTAGACCACGTCTCTCTTTCAGGTAAAATCCTAGCATATTTTGTAGTACAACAAAGAAAAATACTGCATTTAGGAAACTGTCTTCTGATCAGTTTTACAGGACACAAATATTCATCTGGGGGAGCAGCCTTACTTAGTTTAAAAAAAAAAAAGAAAAAAAAAAAGTGTGCTACTTCTACTTTGAACTGGCTGATTTAAAATGACTTTTTCAATGGGAATCAATGATACACATAACATGTTCGTATACTCAGTAACTTACTCAGCATGGATAGATACTGAATATGGTTATAAGAATAACTTGGTGATTAATAGTACGTGTTGTCTTCACAGAATTATATATAAACTTTTTGAAAGATAAAAACAAATGTAAAAAAAACTTCTTTAGAATGCATTAGGTTGCTTATGTGAGTTTAAATCAGAAAGCAAATTCAGAGTTAAGGCTGATCCTTTCTTTGACTTAACATTCTGCCTGTCAGTATTGCAGTTAACCTGATTTCTTAGATCACCAAATGGTCCAAGACCACTGGAGACATAGTGTCGCATGACCTTGGTTTAAGGGGATAAGTTAAGAATGGAGAGCCTGCCTTAACTCTGAATTACTTGGCTTCTGGGAGGCAGGCAGGGATATTAAACCAAACTCAGATGTTATTTTAACAGTTATCTGTATTGAACTATTCTTCCACTAAAACATTACTACGTAAATAGTGACCCTCATCCTTTATCTTTAATGGTATCTATAGGGACCTTCACAGACTAAACTTCATTAATGACAACAAAAATAGACCATTAGCACAGTCTGTTCTGGTACAGAAATTTCCCTTTCTCATGCAATGCATTACAGCAGATCAGAAGCTAACTCCTCTCCATCCTTTTCTACAAATAATTTGTTATTAATCAGGATTTTTAGTATTCATTAGCTAAAGTTTTTACAAAAATAATCTTCATTAAGTGTACTATATTCAAAATGTGTACAGCACATAGCAATCAGTGTGTGTATGATCCTGATCAGTATTATTACCCTTCAATAGTCATCTACTCAAACAGAATTCCCAGGACCAAAAGCCCTATTCAATACAATTATTTTGGTGTATGCATCGTATGTTTCCCACAGGTATTTGTATAGTAGTGCACATTTTTGTGTGTGTGTCTATTCTAGCAGTGGTACAACTTTGAGCTAGAGCAACACAGAACATTTCAGCATACATGCAATATTTCTTAATAATATTTCAACACAAAGACAGTTTTTCTTTTCCAGAGAAACCAGCGCATTCCTATGGCCCAATCCTGTACTCCCCAAAACTACCATTGATTCCGTTTGACAGTTGCTGAAAATTCAAAATTAGGTCTCCGTTGCCCAGTCTGACAGATCCTCACACGAGGAATACTTATTTGAGCAAGTGGTCCCACTGGATTTCAGAGAAGTGAGCAGCTGTTTCATTTGACTAAGGGTTGAGTAAAGACTTAAGGATGTTGCCCTAGGGCCCCAATCTTTCAAAAAGATTCATGGGGGAAGACACTTATGCCTACCTGGGAGTCACTGAAGGGACTCCATGTGGACATAAAGGTTCACAGTGGTAAAAATCATTGGAAAATGTAAAAATGTTGACGTGAAGAGAAAATTTCAGGAATGTTTTGAGGAAATTCCCCCCCATTTTTCAGCTACTTGAACCCATCTCTGTATTAAGGACCTCTGATCAGGTTCTTAATGAGCCAATACTACCTGCTCAGTGGTAGGACAGGAACCATGGGTCTGCTCCTGCTCCAACTCCCACTGAAGTCAGTAGGACCAGAACTGGGCCCTAAATCTTCATAGTACTTATTTAAGCTGTTACATTTAATGCAGACCAATAGTTACAAAAGAAATGGACCAAATCAAATCCATGATTCATAACTGGTACCACAAAAGTTACTCTTTAGCTATGAATATATTACTAACATTAAATTATTTTAAAGTTAGAGGAAAATATACTATTTCTGCTGTGATGTGAAGTAAAGATTTTTAACAAATAAGAGTTTATTATATTTTTCCTAAACTTAATTTTTGGTGTGCACTGAAGTTAATGATTTGACTAGGATTTTAACATAATTGTATTGAAAAGCTTTTTTCTTTTTTTAAAATAGAGGTTGTCAGTGGGACCTTAAGAAGGCACAAGGAGCAGATCTGAAAGACTGAGAAAGTGGTTTACTTGTGGAGGACGGCTAGGCGGTGTGCTTATTAGAGGTGCTGGGCCCATAGCAGAGGCTGCATTCAAGCTCCTTTCCCTTTCGTCCTGGTAAATTCGATCTCGTTCGGCTTCTGGCAGCTGCAAGAAGTTCTGCATAGCCCGAAGGTTTACCAGTAAAGACTGTGAGGCGGTTTTGGGGTCCTCTTCCTTTCGGAGGATTTCTGAGAGCAAGCCCTGTAGCAAAAAAGAATGCTGAAGAGTTAGGCTGTGCAATCTTTTGTAAAACGTGCTCTGCAAATCCTTTGCTAATCATTCCTTTTTCTTTTCCACTATGTTTAGAACATGAACAGTCAAAGGCATTCACACCGCACAGGAATATATTAATGACAATGTAGGTAGTGGAGAAGAGAGCCTCAATTGTATTCTTAATTTTATTAAGCATCTGCTTTACATACAACATAAACTGATTCTGCCTAATTGGTCTACTTCCTTTTACTGGCTTAACTTGCCATGAAATCTTTCACAGTCAGACAATTGCAAGAAGTTAAGAATAAATGAAATCCACATAGAACAGCAGCACTAGATTGTGTAGTTCTCATGCCGGGTAGACAAAGACTGCAGAGAAGCATCAGTTCAATCGGTAGTAATGGAAAGCAGAAATTTCTAGAAACTCAAGCAGCACTTTGAAAATAAGTGATATTTGAAAAATTACACTGACAAAATGCATGGTTTGGGATGGGGTGGGAAAAGAGAGTGTGTAGAAACAGAGGTTGGTGCAGAGAATGTCTGTGCACCTTTATAGTTGCCTGACCCTTGCTTGCATCCTCCGTTATTCACAAGAAGGATTAGCCAAACCCTTAATTATCTGGTGGGGGGGGGGGGGGGAGGGGGGGAAAGAGGCAAATGCAAACCCACACCTAAAGCCCAAACCCCAAGGAATAATTTGGAGGACAAACCTCATGGAATTTTCTTCATCCCTACCCCACCTCTCCTGTGGGCTTTCTTGCAAGTAGTGATGATCCGGTGCACAATTTGGTAGTTTCTACTCAAGAAGTAAACCAGTATAGAATAGTTGAGTTACAGGCAGAGGTGTTATGGGGAGGGTTGGAACTTAGTCTTTTTAAAAAATGTTCGGAGTCAAAACACACTTACTTTTGGCAATAATTTTCAATAATCATACTTATCTACCTATTTACTAGATCTCTGGATGCTAGAAATATGACCCAGTGCTAAGAATGCTAGTTAGCAATGGGTGCCTCTAATTTTCGAATAATTGTTCAGAAAGGTTTAACTGCTATTTGTAGGGTAGACAAAGCCATTTTCAGCACAGTTATAGAAAGTGTGTTTGAGATGTGCCGGAATATGATCTCATATGTGCTTTTTGTAGCAATGCTGAAAGGAGTATACACAGGATAAAAAGCAATGAATTTATAACACCAGTTAATTAGCTGGGGGCAGGAAGAGAGCCACTGCTGACAACCACTATCAACAAGGGGTCATTTGACTGGAGAAGATGAACTAATGAAGAGATATGGATGACAAAACAGCAAGTTTTAGATTTAGGAAAGGTTTCTCGGTCTAGCTATAATCAGCACACTCTCCCAATGCAGACAACTTAAAATGGCAAAAAAAGAATGCTTTTGCTGGTATAACTTACACCAGTTCCTTGAACGAAATAAACTATAAGCTGGTATAAACTCTAGGGCTTTTGTTGGTTAGGAATGTAATTAAAAAACCACACCCCCAAATCAACATTATTATATTCACAAAAGTTTTAAATGTATATCTGGCCTTCACCATAAGCTGTGAAAACACTGAGTTGACATGAGTAGGAGTTCTAATGAATTGAGAGCGAAAGTTCCAGTACACACATGAATACAGGTGACTGCACAAGGTGCATTAACAGAATTGGGAAGTACTAGAGCAGTATCTGCCTGCAATACGTTGCTTTAGCTGGTACTGCTAGTCCTTCACTTTTCTGAGCACTAAAATTCAGCTAAAAATTGTATGACCAAATATAAACAGGTAAATCCCAATGAGCATTCCGTACATCAAACCTAGCACCCTGTCTAATACTGAGACTGACAGATTTACCATCCACTTATAACCAGATTTAAAGTGATTTGCAAAGATACAATTTGTAGTGTGTGCTCTCCTGATATTATACTTCAGGCTGCATGAAGACTAAATGCAGTTTTGCATGTGAAACTTCAATCTGTCAGCCTGAAAGTCCCATTTCCCCCCCTTTAGTGGAGATGTATTTTAAGACACCACCAAACCTCATTTTAAAGAAAAGTTTTCAAGTCATCACAAGTATAATTCATTAGTAATTGCACAAAAATGTTCAATAAATATTATCAGTGCTTTCAAAAGCTAATTATGAATTCTTTAAAATGGGAGATAAATGAAAGTGTCTGCCAATATGAACAAAAACATTGCCTGTCTGGCCCCCAGTTCGTCTCCTCTTTGAACGTAATCACTGATTCAAATAGATTTTATCAGCCTTATGGAACTTCAAAGCTCCCAGAAGAAAAATGTGATTTGCTGAAACCTCCCAAAAATATGTAGAATATCCTTGAGTGCTATCTGTCTCCATTACATTGTGTTTAAATCACATGTCCAGGTGGAAGATTATTTGCAAGCTCCACCCACAAGTTTGGATTCCTGCCAAGTAAGTTATAAGCAGACACATTTATCTATGTCGCTTAGTAGCAAGAGGAGAGCTGTCATGATAGTGTAATAGCACCTTTTTACCTTTTATTCAATAGTGATATGGATAGTGTGCTTTTTCTTAAATTACACTATGAAGAATTATATGAACACAGTGGCAATTTCGGTTATACTTAAGCAGGCAAATTTCCCTCCACCACATAATTTACAGAGCTCAAATTCAATAAAACATTACATGATGGTCCATTACTGTTATCAATTTTGAATAATCCATCTTCATTCTTCATTTTACTGGAAAATAAAGTGTGCCAAAGACAAAATGAAAAAAGAAAAAAAAGCCTAGCAAGGTGATCGGTGTAAACTTCAGATTTTGTTTTAAAATGATAGTCTGCACTTTACTGCACCCAAATGTTCTTCCTTTAAAACAGTAATTGCCCAGAATTAGTATGTGCATAGTCTTAAATATCCAGAAGCTTTCACATATTTTTGGTTGTACTCTACCATTTAAAAACTAAAAGACGAACGAATGAATGGCACAATAAAAGCCGATATTTTAAACAAAATATATATGGGTTGAATGGAGGGGAGGAAGAGAGGGTATCCTTCAAAAACATTCAGATATGTTCAGAAATCAAAAAAGTGTCACTTTCTGTTCAGAAAAAAATCTACATTCAGACATAGCAAAAGCAGCAAATCAAGCCTCTCTTTAGGCAAAGAACTTTGGTAGGTGAGAACAATGTGTTTTGCAGTCACCTTGATACAACAAAACCAGAGTTTATGCAACATATGTTATGATAAAGTGTAAACAAAAAGGAAATCCAAAGTTATGGTTTGAACCATAACCATGACTAATAGCTCCTTGCTTGAAATGTACATAGTACTGATTGCTGTACTATATACATGGTTCAACGTATGCCTTAAAGCGAAATGGGAACCTAACCTTTGACTTGACCAACTTGTGTGTGTGTGGCATTGCAAACGTACTGCATTTTTTGCAATGTTTTTTAAATAAGACTATTGAAATGATTGTGCACTACTCTTCACATTTACTACTTGTGATTGGCTCTGGGTGGACACACTTTTGAAAAGGAAAAAGCAGAGCAGACAGCCTCCCATCCATATAGACATAGTGTAACGCCTGTGCAGCTACCCTATGCCATTCCTTCTCCTTGTCCCCAACATAAAGGGTATGGCCAAAGTGCACTTCAGCAACCCCTAGCTAGTGGGCAGCCCCTTATGACTGTTATAGACCTGAGACGTCTCTAAACTACTCCACCCCTGCAAGGTTCAGGGAACCACAACTGGCCGGCTCCTCTTCATCTCACCCTCCTCATCTGTGCCCAGTGAGGGATTGGACTCAGCCTATGTATTTCAATGGGGTGTTCTCACTATACATATGTGTTATCTGCATGATGTACTGAATTTAGATGAAAAAAAAAGTCTGAATACAATCTATTCATTCATTTACAGCTCGTAACTGAAACATAGCTTGGTTTATTTTAGTCAGATATATGCACATGGATAGCTGCGATAGCCACACTTGGGGTGAAATTCACACAAATCTTGGCTAAATGAACTTAGCATGGGGCACTACAAAGAGGGGCTAAAGCGATGTAATCTACCTCTCTCTCAGCCACTGGGTTGGAATGGCAACTGCTTCTTTTTCACATTCCCTTCACAGGGGTTCCTAGCAACGCAATCACTAGAACCTTAGACTCACTGTGCACTGAAGCCCACCTTACAGGACAACTGGGAATGTTCAGCAACAGACCGGGATGGAGGGGTGGGGAGGGCGGGTTGTTCCACTCGCCTAAGGTACATAAATCAGGAAGGCAAATGATGTACTGCATATGCAAAGTATGCTCATTTTCACTCAGTTATAGATTTCTCAACTATTTTCTTTTTACACTTGGCCAGACATGTATTCCTAACTGAGAACTATATATGTACCAACTTTGAAGTTTGAAAAAGAAGTTGTATTTGATTATCCAAGAGAAAATTAAAAGCATCTGGTTAATTTCTGTATGTAAAAAACCCCCAACACTGTCATAAAATAACATTCAGATAGTAAAAAAAAAAAAACAAAAAAAAAAACACACACCCTAGCAGATGTAATTTTACCAAATTCCTCTCTCCTATGGACTAGGACCTAGCACAAGCAGCTCTAATCTAAGAAGAATTTTTTCCTGGAAAAAAAAAAAAAAAATCCCCAGAAAAATGGAGCCAAGTGTTGACCAACCATTGAAGTAATTAGGAATTTCTTTTTTCCTAAAGCATATTTATATCAGTATCACAATGTAATATTGACAGAGTTAAAGTCTGTAAGATAAGAAGTGCTGACATCTACACCAGCACGTTTAACCAAAACTGACGCCCATCTTGAACGCCAGACTGTTATGCTGCATTGCTCTCAGTGTAGAAGTCATTTCCTTCTTTAACTTCTATACTGAAAATCAAGTCTCTTCTCTCATCTGGGGCCATATCAGACCATTAGTTTTTACACAGTTTAACCGATTCCGGTGAAGTCTTCTGCTTAAAAAACTGATGGCATAATATGGTGCCTGGACTGTTTCAGAGAGAGGCTCAAATATACCTATGACAGTTTTTAAACATGTCACAGTTAAGCCCGGGTTAGTTTTTAACTCAGAATTTAGTAGCTGGATTTAAATAAACATTTTCACTTTGCACCATTGAAAAATAAAAATAAATATTACATGTACATTGTACTATACTGTATTCAGAAATAACCTCTGAAAGATGTAATGCATCAAAGTTCTTCCCCTAAATCTGGTTAAAGGAGATATATTCTGAATACACTGATTAAAAATAAATATGCATATCTATAAAATATGGGTTTATATATACAATGTAGACATTAAATGCAGCAGCGACCCTTAAACTTGTCTGTTTTACCCAAGATAACTAGCTAAGACCCCAATCTTGCAAACAGTGTGTATGTGTGAAGCACCATTGACTTCAATTGGGCTTTGCAGGGGCACAAGGTAAGGCTTGCGTATCTCTCTGCAAGATTGGGGTCTAAGGTTCCCTCAGCATCTGCATTATTTCTATCTTGTTCTCTACCTTTTCCATATCCAATACCATGAATATTGTAAATACACAGGTAATGTAATGGCAAGTAATTAATTAATTAGCCAAGGCAATTTGTAAGATTCCAACGGCAACTACTGTTTGTTCACTGTTTGTTTGAGGGGGGGGAAGAGATTCCATCTCTCTTCATTTGACTTTTTAAAACAAGTTCACTTTGATGGTGTTTTCTCCCATTTTGGACCATTTTTGAGTATATCCTAATGAGTTTATTGGTAACAATATTCCTGGAAACAGTAAATTTTAAACAAACAAATTCCTAATTTGTGAGAGTATCTGCACTGGAACCTAATTCTAAGATTACACAAATCCAATCACAAAATAGAAATATACGGTACTATATGAGATAGGTGTTCAATCAAAATTAACCAATTCCAACTTGAATTTCAAATATCAAATACGAAGAATGCATTCGTATACAATCTACAGACTAAAAACTGTGTGAAAAAATTAACTAGCAAATTTTGGAAACAAAAACTATTTTTGAGGGGTGGAGGTCTCAAGCTGCTCATGCACGATTCAAACAGAGGCAAAATCTACTAAATAAATTATTCTCTGAATTATTTGCTCAGCTTTACTTGTAGGCAAGATGGCAGCCCCAGGCCATCATAACTGGAAGCTATTATTTATTTCAATAGGAAATAGTGCCAATAATCAGAAATGTTAAATACTGCAAGTGTGTTAAGTAAAAGCACAACCAAAACCCACACATGTATATTTATTCACACATCTCAACTGACATAGCCTGATCCTACTCAGATACACTAGTACCACTGAAATAATGTGTAAAAACCCAATCCTAAAAACCTCAACCACTGGTAAGGATCTAAGGATTCATGTTTAAGAAAAACTACAACCTTTTACAGAAATCACAACATACAACACAGAAGCTATATTTTATCTCAGCTAAAGGAGTTCATTTTCCTAATTTATAACGATGGGAAATAGTGCATTGATATAAACCTAGTATTAGTGAATTTAAAGTGTAATGTCTTTTTCCTTCTTAAATTATACAAGAAGGAAAGTTAAATCAAAAAAGGTTCAAGAAATGTACTTTACTCAGAGCATAATTGTTAAATTACACACTGGTCAGATACCTTCCCACTAAGTTTTAAATTTTCATAATTCCAAGCCATTTTTTTCATACTTCATATTAAGAATCATTTTACCTTAAGTTAAAAATTATACTTTTTTATTTTTTCTTATGCTTATTAGATATATTGGCATTTCTTTCATAGTGTGTCTTCATTACATTTCATGTGGCATGGCATTAAGTTAAAATCCTATAGAAGAATAAGTTATAGCAGCATTAGCTTCTAAATCAAGTGTCAAAAGCTAACACATTAGTGTTGTATCAGCTTTGCTAGAGCTAAAGGTTTTACTGCATTTGACAGCTGCAGTATACACTTTGGTCTGTACACTGGTACTCAGAAAAAATAATGTTTTAATATGAAATTTAATTTTAAAAAGGAGACATATGGAAAGAGTGGGAGATCAAAAAGCCAAATTGATATATAATAAAAAAATTATACATCTTTTAGTCGAGGTGTGTTTAAAATTTTGGTAGTAGTCACAGAACAAATCTTAGCAGGAAAAGAAAATAGTAACAGCCAGTTGGGTGCTTTGGAGGCTAAGTATAGCTAATGATAAAACAGAGTGAGAATACATTTGGGATATAGAGCAGCACAGTCTGCACTGTGTTGCGGTTAGTTTGTTCAGCATACACATACGCATGATGCGAGACAGACAGCGTTAATTGCACAGCTGCATCTTTACAACATAGAAAGGGATTCGGTGTGTGGCTTTGAGCTTGGCTCTGGGTAGAGCTGCTAGGTTTCTCTCCTTCTGGAAAATTACTACACATCCAAGAATAGCAACTAGAACGAGAGAGGAACAATTAAAGCGGTTTAAGAATGGTGAGAATTTCCACACACCGTGGACAGGGCCGGCTCCAGGCACCAGCGAACGAAGCAGGTGCTTGGGGCGGCCAATGGAAAGGGGCGGCACGTCCTGGTCTTCGGCGGCGAGTCCCTCGTCCCTCTTGGAGTGAAGGACCTGCAAGAGCTGCCGCCGAAGTGCTGCCGATCGCGGCTTTACCTTTCCCCCCCCCCCCCCCTTCCGCTTCGCTGCTTTGGGCGGCAAAAAAGCTAGAGCTGGCCCTGACTGTGGATAACTTAAGGTTTATCTACCATGTCAACTTAGACACAGATGTACTAGCACAAGCCAGTACTGATGGCTCCTTCATAGGAGGAAAGTGGGGAGGAAATGAACAAGGTGAGAGATGGAAATGGTGGCAAATACTGAAAAGAACAGAATCTTGCATTAAAAACAAAAGAAAAGTCTGACCTGAGTTCTGTTAAAAGCCACACGTGCAAATACTGCCTGTGAAATTCCTGCTCGTTTCAATTCATCACGCACCCACTGGTAGATTTCGGAAGACACCTCTGTGTTGGTTGAGACCTGCGGCTCCAACGGCTTGTTCATGGATCTACTGACAGGAGGAGGGTGGTTCAAGTACTGTTGGTTTAAGGACTGCTGGGCTAGAAGTCTGTTCACTGCATACTGCTGGTTCAGCAACTGGGCCATTACCAGCTGCTGATTTACCAACTGAGGGCTAATAGGAGTTGATACAAGTCCAGGGTGCAGGTTTGGGATTGGGGTCCGAACGGATGGCTGACTGCTATGAGAAAGCTGAACAGGGGATGGAGGCTGTTCAGCTGTGTTCCCTGGGACTGGTTGCTGACCAAAGTTGACATGGTTGGCACCTTGTTGGGATAGTTCAGAAAGACTATCCATTTCAACTAGAATGGAAAAGAAACATTTAGTTAGACAAAATACCAGTATAGATGAACTGAAAATAGTAAAACACTCTTTAGAAGAAGACCGCTTAATTTAGATTCTGGCTTACTGTATTGTAAATCCCATAAGAAGTTTCATAGCAACACCATTCCTGTGTAATCTTACATTTCTGGCCTTCCAAGGATGGTGCAGTGCATTAAAAAGAAGAACGAACACACACACATGGCACATACAGACAGTAGTACCTAGGATGGGCTAGTGGGGATTCAGTAAAAACCTGTCTCATCTGGTCTAAGTATGGCAAGGGAGGAGCCTTTCCTGAAGGTAAGGACAAGGGGAATGTAGCAGCCACCAAATGGGATAGCTCAGTGATTTGAGTATTGGCCTGCTAAACCCAGGGTTGTGAGTTCAATTCTTGAGGGGGCCACTTAGGGATCTGGGGCAAAAATCAGTACTTGGTCCTGCTAGTGAAGGCAGGGGACTGGACTTGATGATCTTCCAGCTCTAGGAGATAGGATATCTCCATTTATTTATTTAATTAAAAAACAAACAACAACAACAACAACAACAAAGCCATGTTTGCAGTGAGGATGCACAGTCATATGGGTCTAAAGCAGGGCGGTGGGGGAACCTATGGCCTGCGGGCTGGATGCGGCCAGTTGCTTAATTTCATCCGGCTCATCCCGCCGCAGGGGGAAGCCCTGAGCCTCTGTGCCCCCCGGGGCGGTTGAGTTGAACGTTTTATATTTCTCGCTCTAAAAAAACCTGTAAATTAAGTTGCTTTTTACTTGTGTGTGGCCTGCAATTGATTTTTTCTGGGGCTCAATGGCCCGTGATAGGAAAAAAAGGTTCCCCACCCCTGGTCTAATGCACTGTAAATAACCAAGGGCCCAAAATCAGGAAGCAAAAACTAGACAAAGCAAAGAGCTGGAGCACAGAAGAGGGAATGGTGAGCAGTGCTACCCGGCTCTACAGGAATTCAGGGAGGCCCCTCAATAAGCATGAGTGTGCACAACTCTGGGTGCAGACATGCAAAGCCTAGTAGTGGCTGTTACTGGGGAGCAACCTCACTCTGGCATATAGACCCACTGGCTGCTTGTGTTGCACCCATGAACTTTAACTCCTGCAGAATCTTCCCTACTATATCTACAGTTCCCAGATGGGATGGAGAAGGGCATACAATCTAGACATCCCTGTACCCTGCTAATTCCTCGTTGCTGTATCAATCCTATGGCCTGTTAGAAACTAGAATAATTTATGTTAAATTTTGCTGTTGGACCGTATTGGCATGCAGGACCAAGAATGGACAAAGGCAACCTTTACCTTGCTCACTCCTGAGCTACTCTTCAACCATGCTCAAGGATCTGGATGTGAGAGACTGGGGTAGGGAAGGAGGACAGGCTGCTTTATCTTATAGCCTCCCATGTATCGTTTCAGTGGCTTGAAGCACAGCTAAACTTTTTTTTTTTTACTGGCACCTTCCCCAGACACTCCCTCTGACTAATCACACCTTTTATTCTAACTTCTAGCGCCTCTGTGGACAATTTAGACTCCCTTATAGTTGAGCAGAGCGCATATGTAGTGCTGGAACAGGTTAGATTAATACTCCTTTAGGTTTTATTAAGAGGTCCCCCTCCCTCATCAAACTTTTGGCCAACTTTGATCTGACAGGGCTCCTTTAAACCAGATTTATTTGGAATAGCTCTTTGTTCAAATGTGTTTCATTTACTGGCAATATTCCTAAAATAAAAATATCAGTGTAAGAAACAAATCCCAGTTTATGAGAAGGGAGAAAAACATATCTACAATGTTCACACTAACTAATGTTCCTCATTAACAATTATTCAGCAGATCATCCTCCTACCAGAGGGGAGTCTGTAGGAAGAAATCTGTCCATGGATTCCCTCATACAGAATCCCCTCACACTGTCCTGTCAAGGGCGGAGGAAAGATGGGGTTCTTCTACAAAGAGGCCCCATGCCTCCAAACTCTGGTGAGGACTCACAGCTTCCTGTCATCATGGAGCCCCTCTCTAGTTTCATCAGCTACTAGGATTTTTGAGGAGATGTAGTGTGGACTTTGTGGCTGTATTACCATTTCAGGTAATGGGATTCCCATTACCCCTGGCTTGCATACTCTGTGGAGATGGCCAAACTCCCTTCTGTGCAGTGGGGAGATTGGCACAAGGATCAGGCCCACTGACATCAGTATAAGTCTTTCCACGGAGCTCAGTGGGCTTTGGCTCAAGCCTTAACACAGATCTCAGAGGAGCAAACAGCTTTAGATTTTAAACTTACAGAAAAATCTGACATTGCTGAAGTTAACATTACACAGAAGCTGCAAACAAGTTTAAGGAAAGCAGCCTTCTGTTTTCACTAACTGAAAGCAGAGATCAGCCCAAGTGTGCCATTCACTTGGAACAGTAATTCAAGCAATTACCACAAAAGTGATGCATTGTCTTCATTACTGCCTTAAGCTATAAAAGGCAAGGAACCCGTTTTGGTAGATGAATGGTTTTGCTTTAAATACTAAAAGCTAGAACATGCTCAAAATTCAAACCAAATTAGACTCCATTTTCTTCATTCCAAAAACAGTTTGAAAATTATTATGTAGAAGTGGATGTAAAATGCCCACATTTATATTAATTGATTTAAAAAACAAACCGTGAAAGACATTTATAAACACATTAAAGAATTAATATACCTCATCAACTAATTTATTATAATCCTATAATATACATGCACACTATAGCCTTACTGTAATCAGCAAAAATTTGTCCCAATAGCTATAACAAGGCCCTTGTCATAATGGACTGAAGTTACAGAAGTCCACAGAAGTTACAGCAAGATACAGTTCATTTGTTAATTCATAAGCTTCTTTAGGAGGAGAGTGATGGAGACCAGACTAGAATTTGTTACAGTAACTACAGACTTGTTTCTTTAAAATATAAAATGTACTATTTTAGAAAAAAAATCCACAAATTCACAATCTTTCACGGTTCTAAATAAAGCTTTAAAAAAAAAATTATTCTAGGCCGTGGTAGGCCTCAGATTTACAAAATGACAACTTTATATCTTATTCCAATTTCCCGCATGTCAGACAAGCCAAGTCAGTTTGGCTGGTTTAATAACAAATATTTATTGAAATTAATTCTCTCATTATATGCATATTCCCTGCGCCCTCATAAAAAAAGCACACTACATTGATCTTTAAGAGCTCTACCTTCTTATAGGACTGTGACAGACCTTGACACATGTGTAATGGTATATAGCCACCACCACTGCAACTTTTTTGCTTACCCATCATATCTTTTGCCTTCTTGAAATGTTTATACCACCTTCCAAATTCCTGACATTTTGCTGCTGAGACATTTGCATAGTAAGTGCTGTTCACAATGGAAGAAATCATACTCTGCATGAAAAGGGGGAAAAAATCATCTGTAACACATAGCAGCACAAATTGAGAAACAGAAATTATTTCAATTGTTGAAACCATAATATTTTTAGAGTCTGAGCATCATACTGCATTTTTAATCCTTTTGCCCAGAGCTTCAATTTCTTTAAATCCATTAATCAAGCTTAAAAGCATATACCAAATACATTGTAAATGAGAACAAAAACCAAATCCACTGAGAAAAGAATCAAGTTATCAACTCTAAGAATCTTAGACCACTAGAGATGAGGTGTTGTTTCACCAGATAAAGAATTAAAATCCTAAATTCAGAAAGTGTCATTTATTAGTAGTACTTCTGCTTTCAACTGAAATTGACCATCCTAGGTCCACACAACACTGCTAAGGATATGCCCATTCCCTTCATGTCACCTGTATGCAGCCCAGAACCCAGAGAATCACGGGGGCAAATTTAATTTAGAATGAGGTCTTCTGGGCTGCAGAAGAGTGGTTTAAACAATGCCGCACAAGAGTGGATGCACTCTTCTTAACCAAACTTAAAATGTTCCTAGGGAACAACTTTGAGAAACTCTCTCATTGTCAGCTTCTACTCTAGGTACTGTGCTATTAAGTGCTTAATTCTAGGACTGCAGATTAATCATAAAATATACTAAAGAATAAGACATTTTAAAATTATTAAATTTAAGGATATCTTTAGAAACAAGTTGGTTAGATAGAAAGAGGTGCCAATTTTTAACCAAATTAACCATTTATAAAACCTTTCAATAAAGTGCTGTCTCACAAATCAATCAAGATTGTTTTGCACACTAATGCACTGTTGCAAGTTAAAAATTACACTCAATATAGGCAATATATTTTTGTGATAGGAAGTGGGATCAACAACAACAACAAAAAATCACTGAATGCAATTCCAATAGACTGATGAATTTCAATAGTATTTAATGCGGAAAATAACTACTATTAGCATAACTAAAGGAATTGTCCAGCATATTTAGAACACAATGACTCTCTAGAAGACAAAGCCCTGATTATTAAGTTTCCTTTGCTAGCCTGCATATAACATTTCATTATATTTGTGCTATGGTGAAATCAATGTACAGCATGGGGCCTTTGTTATATGAATTGTAATAAACACTAGCAAAGCCAGTTTGGGGACAAAGGCAGTAAATATTCCTCTAAGTCTGTCTATTACAAACTATTCCTGATCTAACACAGTGTTATCTTGATTATTGATTCTACTGGAGTCCATTATAAGCATTCATTTTATAACATGCTGTTCAGCAATATGTGAATTTCTTAGATCCCAAAACAGTTATGCTGACATGTTAATAAGGCAAAATATGGAAACCATACTATAGAAGTCCTGTAATGAACATATCAGACAATTACTACCTTAAAGTCATCTTCACATTTTTTCCATAAACCACTAAAAATATATAATCTTTAAGTGATAACTATTCCTTTACATTAACCCAGTATTTTTCAAATGAACTAGAAATCTATTAAACAGTATAAGGAAATCTTGACAGATCACTATCTACAGCCTGAATCATCTTAAACTAAGCTTAACTGAATCCAATTTCTATTTCCAGTACAATGACAAGATCATTGATGTCTGATACTAATAAAATTGTGGCTTTAGGTTCCCTTACAGTTCTGGCTACTCCCCATGGGGACAGCTGGTGCACATGACAACATAAAAAAACAAAAAACAAAACAAAAAAAACATGAGTAGCATCCGCAATACATTTGAATAAATGAACAGGTTATTGTGCATGTAAAACCTGCCTCTGTACATGCAAAAATCGGCAACTGCACAGCCCACTTTGTCCACACAATTAACCATTTGTGTGTACACATGCATATTTTGCAGGTGAAATTTAGGTTTTAATTTTTGAAAATCTGGCTCATCTCTGATCATCTCTTTTTTGCTATGATACAATAAATTTAATAATACTTTGTGTGCCTCCTGCTATTATTTAAGATGTCTGCCTAAGATTTGCTATCCTCATCTCCACTTAAATGTCATTCAACTTCAAGTTATAATCCTGTGTTTAATGACATCACAGTCTGTTACCAAAGAAATAGGATATCATCAGTTCAGCACTGTGACTTCACTGTAGGACCAAACAGAAGGAACTGATAGGCTGAGTCAAAACGCCTGTGTAAACAACATGGGTAAAAACCTGGTCCCTTTGAGGTTAACGGTAAAACTCCCACTGACTTCAGTGGGACCACAATTTCACCCCACATATCTAAGAATTAGCAAGTTTGGCAAGGGGAACAGTGAAAGACACAAACAATGTAGTTGTACCTAAAGTATTCCCAGTCTGAAAGTCCCTCTTTAACAGTGGACTCTTCAAGAATATTTCACACAAACATGCAAACTACTGTGGTTCATTTGCTAATTCACTTAAGGCAACAGTTTTACAAGTCTAGTAAAATGTTCATATCTTGGTAATCCACCAAGTACCTTCACCAGATCTTTTCTTCACCGTTTCTATTCTTGATCTGCCTGTACCATTGTTTTCAGAAGCTCATGGTATCTCTCTCTGTCTTGGAAGATATTCCCAACATTCTTGAGGAAACCAGAATCTTGATCTTAGGCATACTGAGGTTACTCTCTCTCTCAACCACAGGCTGGCTACACTACATGCAAAAAGCCCTCAAACTCTTTGTTGGTGCCTTTTATTCCTCCGTGATCAAACAGTCCACAAGTGTTAAACTTGATTGTCTTATGGTCCAGGACTGTACCATTTAAATTCCTTATCCAGATATACCCTATGTACAGGCTATAGCTGTAGATGCTGCCCAAGAACAGGGAAGATGAGCTAGCACAACGTGCAGCCTGAATAAATCTCAGACATATTCAAATGCATCACAGTACTCACCCATGATCTGGCCACAGCTTTCACACTTTCTGTGAAAGAAAATTGATAAACTGTATAAGTTGGCCATAGATCTCAAAATCTTAGAGAACCTCCCACAACCTTATCCTTCGGATCAAGTTGCTTTAGGATCCAAAGTGTCTCACACACACAAATACACCACACACACGTCCTACAAGTACATGTACAGTACTTGCAGTTCTGTTTTGAGAGTCTGATGAAGATCTGATCTGAAATGGTGCCACCTTGACAGAAACCCCAGTACTCTGGCACGATACCATCTGTCGCAGCCTGAGCTTTCTTTTTCAGCCAGATACATTGTTTACAATTAGGTCTTCCATAATTGTGGTGGAATAGGGCTAGAATTGGTTCTCAAGTTCAGCTTAGGTTTCCTTAGAATGTAGTTTTATAAACTGAATCTCATCACCTCAAAAGGTTAAATATCATAGATATGATAAATAGGCATGAGGTGTTCTTCAAGAAGTTTCAAGCACTCTTTAGAACGTAAGTTGTTTATATGTCCATTGCTTAAAAAGATGCCAGTGTCAGTCACCTTTTACATTATTATGTTAGAGGCCAGTATATGATGTGTTTCACTAGCCAACAGAAAGAATTTTATGTTTGATTCTGTCTGGTCATTTCAGCTGCCACTGTAGGTACTTTCCGGGAAGTATTCCTTCACTGTTTCCTGTAAGACTGCTTACCAACCAGGTAAAAAACTGGTCAGTTATGACTAAAAATGTATTGTTGTCCTTTTTGCAAAACAACAAAAACAATGTTAATCAGGTTAATTCAATCATCCAAACCAAAACTGTTCATGCTTTCCTGCCAAATCAACCAACCACAGCAAAATCTGTTATCAGTGATTGCTCAGCTTCCAGTCAAAAACACTTAAGCCCCACAATCCCAAAACTTCCCCCATAATAACCTTAACATTACTCTTACATAACAAGACTGAAGCACAGAAAACAACCTCATCAAAGGGTATTTGGGATGCAGTATTTGCACAGAACAAATACATGCTAACAGACTTAGCAGAGGGTACCAGAGACAACAGTTCCCTTACAGGACTCTGAGCTAGATATTAAGGATTTTTTGGTATGAAATTTCCTCCTCAAAGTGGTATCATAACCAAAACTTATTTAGGCCTTTCTAATTGTTTAACTGAAGGAGGGTGGGGGGAGGGGAGAAGAGAGAGAGAGAAGCATTTATGAAACTGGCTCATCGGTGTTTAAAGCTTTCAAGCTCTATCAGTGGAGGGGGCAAGGGCTGCAACAACTTATTTACACAATTATCTAAATACGATTAAACAGCTGATGGACAAATATTAAACTGGAAAATGTATAGTCATTTCAGCTTAATGTAATCCTCTTTCTGTAAACACCCAAGATGATTTTTTTTTCAACCAGAACAGTCCTGACATCTCATAAGCCTAAGGGTGAATAGCAAGAGATTGTTTTTGATAGTTATAAATATTCAAAAGACATGCAGACCATCTGCTTTCATAATACAGGTAAAGCAAGACTGAAATGGTGACTGCTGTATAAAAATGGTTCTTTTAACAAAGTCTTCCTCTCCTCGCAAACTATAAAGACAGATGTCAAAAACTGTTTATATAGGGTAATCAGGAGCGTGCAAAATGTAATATTCCTTTTACACACAGTGCTTGCTAAAGAGATTTTTTTTCTTTTTTCTTCCCATCTGTGTGTTGCAACACATTTCTACAAGTTAAAAACATTTTTTCAAACAGAGATCTCATGAATACCCAAAAACATGCTATCTGGTTTCTGAATGCTAATTAATTTCAACTAAGGAATCTGCATTTTTTCTGTAGGAAGGAATGTATGCTTTTGAAATGGAGTACTGTACTGATAGCAGACATTGCAAACTGAACACTAAACAAGTTCAATTCTGCACTGTTTTGACACTGGCTATTTTCACAACCTTGTCTTGCATCTGTTAAATTTGGTTTACCATAAACGGAGCACATATAATTCTTTCCCTTTTCAATGGAGTTTTATTTATGTTTTGCCATTTATCAAGCTCTTCAATATAAAGCCTTATAACAATGTAATGATTTTGTCAAGTGGAAAGTAAGATGTCTTATCTTCCAAGCAGAATATGAAGAGAGCTGCCCATAAACCCCTACAGTCAATTTTCAGAACTGAAACACTAATCTTGACAGTAACCTTTTAATGTATTATATTAATGGCACAGAAGCGTTAAGCACCTTTTTTATAATTTTCAATAAAATGAACATTTACTGAACAATCTGTCAAAGGACTGGCTCCAATTTTTTTTAAACCAAACTTTTAGAGTTCTATCTATTTTCAATTCCATAAATTCATCACTTTAGATCCCTAGGTATTTGGCAAGGCAGGATACTTTGCTACCACCACTATAATCTGCCTAACAAATATCCAAACTGTGAATCTGTTTCAGTCCCTAGATAAAGTTTAAATGGTGCTGAATTTAAGAACAGAGTACAGCTCTGGATGGGGGGGGGGGGGGAAGTGGGGTGTTATTAGAAGAGAAGGAACTGTGCATATCTCAATGTAGAATATATGCTTTACCCAAAGGAACTTTATCATAAACAAAAGCCACCAACAGTGGATGACGGTAAGGAAGCTGCTTGGAGCAATGAAATAATAGTGGTAGAAATCTCAAACAACATAGTCTGAGTGCAGACTGAGATCTCAGAAGTTATTTTAAGCTCCTGTTTAAATATTATTTAATTAAAACTACAGTTGCGCATATAGGCCCCAATCAGGTAAATACATCGTCAGAGACAGTCCATGGCCCCAAGAGTTTACACATAATTTGAGATTATGCCATTCCACACACTTGGAAGATGCAACCTGGTGCCTGAGGCACTGACATACAGATGATAATTCTCTGACACAAACTAAAACCAGAATTACAACTGCAAAATATCTAGACACCATGAGTTGTTTTTAGGATATGGAATGTTAAAATGGGCTGGTTAACACACACCTACACACACACACACCCCTTTAAGACCCTTTATTACCTTGAAATATGAGTGACATAGGAATTTGCTTTGTCATGCCCACTATAAATATGTTGTAGAAAAAATTAGATGGACAGAGATACATTCCTGATGGTGAGAAGACTGTCTGTGCCTTTGTCAGTGCATCTGGATGAAGATTTGACCCTGTACATTGCCAAGGTCACGAGAACTATGGTGATCTGTATAGCAAGTGCTGGTCATATACATTAAAATTGCATAAAGGCTGTCCTAAAAATGATTAAAATGAGGCTTTCCAAAAAATAAAATACCACCCTTGCCCTCCGCACCTCTTCTACATCATCAAAGTAATTTAATTTAGACTAGCTCCTCCCCCTTTCCCACTGCTTCTAAAGGCTTTGTCTCGGTACAGAGAGAACTGAAAATTGCCTCCATTATAATGGGGACTGCCACAACCTCTTATTTTGGTTAAAAAAAAAAAAAAAAAGAATCTGAAGTGTAGAATGAAAAATAAGAATGAACTACAGATTCTTGCACTGCTCTGTCATCTTGTAATGTGAAGATTGCTTCTCTGTCATGTAAATTTCCAATCTCCCACTCTCCTGATGGATATAAATAAAGCCGAGAAAAAAAGTCTGCTTTCCAAGATACCAGTCTCATATCCACAGAGTCTAAAGGCTCAAAAATAAAATAAATAAAAAATAAAAGGGTAGGTGGGAAATGCTAATTCACACATACCAATTCACAAGAAATGGGGAAACTGAAAATGGCAGAAAGCCAAAGGACACTCACAGCTGTTCTCAAAAAGCACTGGTGATTTTTGTTGTCTTCGGTTTTGGGTGCCTCACTTGAGTCCCCTTAAAAAGAGTTGATTTTCAGAAAGTGGTGAGCACCCACCCTTTGAAAGTCACCCCTTCCCTTTTAAAATGTCTCAAGTTGGGCACCGATTGAGACACCAAAAGATCAAAAGTCAATCTTGAAATTATTGTCCACTACCTAACGCCTGTATAAGGGCTTCCAGCAGCAAAGGCTTGAGATTTAAGTGTGCTGCTGACTAGACCCTTCCTGAAATCAACTTGGATAAAATCTGAAAATAACTAAAATAGTGGCAATAGAAGACATGTTCCTAGCTTTATCTCACTGAATGAAAATGGCCTTGTGTTTTTAGAAGTAGAGTCTACATTACTTCATCTGAGAATACTTGACTTCAGTGTTCACCTTCCAGTAACTGTAACAAACTTTTGAGTCTCTGGGCTGGCTTCCAGCAGGGCAACCCACAAAAAGGAGGATATGGATAGGGAAAGGTGCTTGAGCGAATATCCATTTCAGATCAGCAACCCTGGCTCTCAAAGGCAACTCTATTAAGCAATAAGATCAAATTTGCTGTTTGGTTGCATGGTGCTCTCAGGTCTTCAGGAATGAGAGGAAAAAAAAGCGAACATAAACAGGAAACTGCAGGTGAAGGGTAATGAGAACACATCTATTGCTAGAGCTAGCAGACACGTGTACAAGCAGAAGACATGGGGCACCTGATGTCAAGGTCTGGAGTGTCCACAGACTGTTATGTGAAGACATTGAAAACTGAGCATTTCTTATCTTTATCTTTGCCTTATCCAATTCTCTTTTCCATTCAATCTTCTTGCTAGATAAACTGCATTTACCTGTGACAGTTCTGTTCTTAGGAGGATAGGATACCTCCGAGTTCCTTATTGACTTTCAAATTCCTGGTTCCATCATCTTTTTTCAGGTATGACATGACTGAGGTTTTATTGGTACAAATGATTTGTCAGACAGGAGAGTCCTTAAAGCTATCAGTGAATTAAAGACTGCTTTGAGCATCCAAAAATTGTATATTCCTTTCTGCAGAAAGATTTACTTTTCCTTCTACAGATTTTGAGAACACATGAGCCTTGACCATCTGCTGTGGTAATTCTACAGTTTGGTTCCAGTAAAGGGGCTCCTGAAAGTTGCACAATATTGTTCACCAAGTTAAGGAAGATTTCCTTGCTAGGGATTATGACATGCCTTTTCAGCAAGTCCCTTCTCTGGTTCCACTGTTCTGCTAGGTAAAGCATCAGTTGTCTGGCATGAAGCTGAGCCCTAAGGCACAATGTCCAGACAAGAAGTCATCAGACTCAGTATCATTAATGCTTGTCTTGCCAAATTTCTTTTGGTGTTCAGGATCAAATCTTTCTTTGATCTACTCTCTGACATAAATAGAATACATTTTTAAAGCCAGAAGGGGCCATTATGATCATCTAATCTAGTTTCCAACATAAAGCTGTCCACAGATTTTCACCCAGCGATTTCTGAATCTACCCCAACAACTTGTGGTTAAACTACAGCATATTTCTTTCTAACTTTCAGAAAGACATCCAATTTTAATTTTAAGACTTCAAGAGATGGAAGATTTATAACCTCTCTTGATAATTTGATCCACTGGTTAACTACCCTTAATGTTAAAAATCTGTCTTATTTCCCAAAATGTGATGATTTTAAAATCATTGAGTTGAATATCTAATACAAGGATCAGCAACCTTTGGCATGCGCCAGCACATCCCTCGGTCCACGCCGCTTCCTGCCGCCCCCATTGGCGATCGGCTGAACCTGCGGACACAGCAGGTAAATAAACCGGCCCGGCCTGCCAAAGGTTGCCGATCCCTGATCTAATACATTGTAGTTTGGTTTACATGGAGCGTCTGCAGGCATGGAGCCCCTCAGCTCCCTGTGGCCGCGGTTCGCCGTTCCCAGCCAATGGGAGCTGTGGGAAGTGGCGTGCCCATAGGAGCAGTTGTAGAAGCAACTGCAGAAGCAGGGACCTTTGGACATCCAGAGAAGTTTCTACAGAACTTTCTCTGCCCTGTCCTGATTGGCTATTTTCCCCAACTCTCCCTCGCTCACAGTCTCTTCATCTCCACTTCATTCCCCATCTTCCCCTCATACTCTCTTCCCCACTGCCCTGTCCCTTCCCATCCTTCCCTTCCATGTCCCCTCTCCTTTCAACTTTCTTTCCATTTAGCTTAGCCCCTCCTAACTAAACCCTCCTTCCTTTCTCCACCCTGCGTGTCTGTCTTGTCTATTTTGAGTGTAAGCTCTGGGAGGGCAGGAATCATCTGCTATTCTGTGTTGGTACAACGCCTAGCACAACAGGGACCCCACTCATGGCTGAATTTTTATTGGGCACTACCCACAATAAACCTGATTATTATTAATCATGTTAGAAAGATAAGGTGTGTGAGGCAATATCTTTGGCTGGTGAGAAGGACAAGCTTCCAACCTTACCCAGAGCTCTTCAAGTCTCTTCTTTGGGCAAGCTTGAAAGTTTGTTGCTCTGACCAACAGACGTAGGTCCAATAAAAGAGACTATGTCACTCACCTTGTTTCTCTACTATCCTGGAACCAACGCGGCTACATCAGCACTGCATACAATAATCATGTTAGGCTTTTTGCCACAGTACCACATTAGGAGTTAGTGTTCAGTTTATCTATAGTGACCCTAAATCAGACAATGCCTCATTCAGCGAGTATATTTAGCTCTATTAAGAAAGCATGGGATGAATGACTAGAGTCCACTTTGACAGAAAGGACAGAAAGTGCACTAGGGTCTGAACAGGAGGAATCAAGCCCTTTTTGAAGTTTGCAATGAATCCGAGACTAAAATATTTAAAGCTCATTATCAAGTGCTAACTGATTTTGATGGATAAATGAAGATTTCATTAAGCAGTTCTCTAGTAGAACAAGTTACAGATGGTCTCTCCCCTCAGTGATGCTGGCTTTAGCCATGAGAGTTTTAAAAAAAAAGTCCAGCTACACTGAGAAGATTCAAAACCAGACAGGACATTGGAAACATTAAGACAAATCTCACTGATTTTTGATAACTGCTTGTCATAGTGATATGCATATTGATGATCTGGTGATTCAAAGAAGTCCCATGGCTCTGCTGCAACAATTACTTCCTGGAGAAAATCTACATTTTTAATTCCTTGTATACCATTAACTGATGGTGTGGGTTTCATCACACATGTGGCTCCTTTCGTTTTTGTTGAACAAAGAATGGGGAATATACCCCTGAAAACTTCTGGCGTTCCTGGTACTGGAAAAGATTTTGAATTTATTGTAAGGGACATTCAGAGAACATACCTGAGAACAGAACTGTGTTTGGCCCATCTACTTTTAGAAGATATTTTGACACATGGGAAAACAGTTTTAGGAGAGGGATATAGCGTTTTGAAAAAAGTATATCCTAACAAGACATACTTTTCCATGGTAAGCACTAGCCAGGTTGAGAGAGAGAGAGAGAGAGAGAGAGAGAGATTTATTCCTCCTTGCCCCAGAACAGATGTTAATAGTGAGGGTCTTAGCAGAAGTTTCACTGTCCTGTCTCATCACTGAGTCCATTTTTTCTATTGATAATCTCCTTCAGAGCCACAAATTCTTTGAGAGAGATGGATCCATTTTAGCAAACTAGGCCACATCAAGATCACACAAAAGCACATTACCCCACTCTGAGAAATAATTCTTCTCAAGCTTGTAACGTTTTGAGACTCTGGGTATATTATGTTTAGAGTTAGGGAACTTGTCAGAATTAAGCATTCTCTAGACTTATATATATATGAGGAGAGCCTTTTATGTCTTCTCACCCTTGGGGAAGACAGATTTCTTTAGCTTGTTTATTCCAAGATTTGGAGGGAGACAGGTCTCAGGCTGCTGCCAGGTGTTTGAGGTTTACTTACTGTGCTCAGGACTGAAAAACCCTGTCCTCCGATAAATGCTGCAAGGCATCGAAGGAATTTGATACTTATTTTTCCACTGAGGAGTCATCCAAGGAAGTAGACAGAGACCTCACCCTTCCCCTAGCATGTATTTTGAGGAGACAAGTTGGGAAGTGAAGAGGAAACTATACATCACTTTTTTTTAAATTAAGCTTTATGAGAGTTTGCTTGTAGGTTTCAGAACCTTTACAAAAAATCCTCTCTCATCCTCTCAAATAATCCTCAGTGAGCATTCAAGTTAGCATTTAGATCAATCTGACAAGGAAGGAAGTATTTGGTCTGTCAAAGCCAGAAGTGCTTATCTCTCTGTGTAGCCACTCAAGAAGTGGGTCTCACTGTGCTTTCATTCCTGTCAGGTGTAAAGGATTATTATGAGTCCAATTCCTTTTCTTCAAACAAGACTGTCACAATTTAGAACACCACCACAGCACTCTGCATAAAGAGCAGAATATGCAGTTAATACGCTTTGGTTACCTGGGCACCTTTCTTCTATATGCTGGTGGTATTTTGTAAGGGAAAAAATTTTATCAGAAAAATGTGTCACAAATTGAGAAACAACAGCCATGTCTACTTGTAGTCAGGGCAGAATGGACATGGTTAGTGTAGCAAGACAAGAAAAACATCTCATGAGTCAGATTCATCTGTCCACTTGCCTTTTAAAGAGGACTTAAGTTGGCTGTCCAGATAAGAGCTCTTTAATGGACAGAAATGAACTTAATTTTACTTCCTAAACTGACACGTCACAATACACAAAAGTTTACCACATAATTTGGAAAAATTCTTTGCCATTGGCAACTTCCTGAGGAAAAGCAACATGAGGACCAGAATGGCATTAGTGTGGCAGGTGTAACTGACCTGCACTGGCAAAGAGAATGAGCAAGTCACACGGTTTGGCTCTAATCAGAGATAGAATGTTTTTATATAAAAAAAAATTCTAAGAAACATACACATTAAGTTAAGGGAGTAACTGTCGAGTGACATAAATGAATCCGAGACCATATATTTCTTCATTGTTAATGAAATTCAGTTAAAAGTGGAGGAAGTGATAAAGAAAATACTGTTCGTAATGTGTTTTACATAGGAACACAATATAGAAAGGGAAGTGCAATTAAATCTTAATGTGGGCATTTTTTATTTTTAGTTTATCATCTGGTTTACATTTTGAGCGCCTTCGCAGACAGTAAATTATGCTGGCATTTCTTAGGGAATAACTGCCATGTTAATTTAGTTTAATAAAATAACTGACATAGAAAAGGGGGGGGGGGGGAAACAAGCAAGAAGAGAGTCCCAACCCCCACTCCTTATCTTTAGCTAAGTAGTCAAATGTTTTCTATATGAATTGTCCGTGGTCCAACTCCAGTGCCATGTAATAATACAATACATTACAACACAATACAATACAATCTTGGATTTCTGTTGCACCCTTCATGCAAGCATCCCAGGGTGCTTTACAATCATTATGAGTTAAAATTAAAACTGAAGCACATACAATTCCTAATAGAATCATTTTAAGAATGCTAAACAGAACAAATAACTTTTAAGTCTAGATTTAAAAGTCCCAACTGTCAGAGCGTTCCTTACTTCAATTGGCAATGAGTTCCAAAGCTAGAGAGCAAAGCGACTAAAGGCTCTCTTATGTTATGTTAAAGGATCTCTTATGTTGTTTATACTCTTCTAGTACTCTACAATCAACCAGTTTCCAATAAAAGAAAAATTGTATGTGTTATTTGCAAATCTTGTTTTAAAAGAAAGCTGGGGAGTAGCTGGGGAATAACCCTCTTGTGAAAGTTAGAGAAAATCAGGGTTCACACTCAGACACATCTATAGACATAAAATGTCTTAAGTGGTGCATTAAGAAATGATATAAGAAAGCATTTATAATAAACATGCAATTCTTGAGCAGTGTATTATTTACTGGCACTAAATATGCTGCAAAGATATATATATATAAAGGACCCTTTAAACACTAGTTTTTGTGTATGGCTTCTGTCAAGATCATCATTGCAGTGAAAGTGAAATAAAACAGAGTTCAGTTTTATAAATGTATACAAGGCATCTTTTTTCTGAAATTAGCACTGTGTTCTTGTTTTACTCCTGCCACTTCCCTAAAACTTCAAGGCCATATTATGCAGACATCCTTCACGTGAGTAGACTGAAAACCACAAAAGTACAGACTAGCATTGGCCAGTACATGGAGAATGGGAAGGAGAAGCTCAGAAACATCCTCATCTGCCTGCAATCCACAGAACCTCTTCCTCTGAGTTTAGGGCTCTGCAATGTTGGGGCCAGAAGTGAATAAAAGGCTGCTGCCTATAATATCTCAGCATTTAGCTTCTGAGAGTTGGTTGCGCGAAGTATCATGCATTATCTTGCACAAAAACACCCTTCCAAGATAGCTGGAAGCAGATGCACGTAGGGACCCCATGACAGTAGGTCCCTTCATTGCTGTACTAGCAGGGCCCTTTGAGGTCACAGCCTATATTGATTTGGTAAGGGACACATACCGTCCCCAATCACTCACTGAGTAAACCCAGGAAAAGAAACTGATTCTTCTAGCCCAGTTCATGAATTTCCCTCCTGGAGAGGATGATTAGTTATAACGTTTCAGGTATGAATAGGTTTCTACCTCTTCACAGTAATTCTATTTTCCTTCTATTAAATTTTCAGGTCAGAGGAAATTGTTTTATATTATGTACAGAAACATCTATACATGTTTTAAATCTTCAAAAATAATATCTAAACAATGTTGAGAGTCTGATTTAAGCAGAGGGGGGGGGAAAAAAACCTTAGAAATTCTAATTAGAGAGGAGACTCTTTGTCCTCTACTTAAGTTTTGAAAGAGGCACCACAGCAACAAAAGTTAAGGATGAAAAGTTCGCATGAGCACCAGAATCTTCTGGCATTTGCTAGTGAATGGTTGTGGCCATCCCTCCCCCGCCTTTTTTCCCTTTGTGCCAATGCTCATAGAAGGTGCCAGAATGAAAGTACCAGAGATTTAAGATTATTTAAATGTACCCCCAGAAAAGATATAGCAGCATAGGGAATAGCAGGAAAAGCCTCAAGCCAGATCATGGATATTCTTAACGAATTACTTGTAAGAGTCACCTTGAGGAAAGTTCAGTCTCCATCCCCGTCCAGTCCAGAGATGCCAACCTTGTTCTGAGGCTTTTTATGTTTATGAAAAACATTAGGGAGGTTGCTTGGACTTCTCCCCCTGAATCCAGAAACTGGGATCTCTCTCTCCCCTCGAGGGAACAGTATCTCTTCCCCACTCCCCTTCTTTCCTATCTATAGCCAAGGGAGAAGGAAGCCTGGGTCCGTAGGCCCCCATCCCGCATTGCGCCACTGACCTACACCCCCAAACAGGGAGATAAGGGGGGGGGGAAGGATAGCTCAGTGGTTTGAGCATTGGCCTGCTAAACCCAGGGTTGTAAGTTCAATCCTTGAGGGGGCCACTTAGGGATCTGGGGCAAAAATCAGTACTTGGTCCTGCTAGTGAAGGCAGGGGGCTGGACTCAATGACCTTTCGAGGTCCCTTCCAGTTCTATGAGATAGGTATATCTCCATATATTATTATTATTATAAGGGGAGGATTGTCCCTAGGAAAGTGCCCTCTTATACTGCTTATGATCCTTAATTACCTTGGTCAGTCCCAGGTCTGGACCTCCTTCCCAGGATGATCCTTCTCTGTTGCATCCACTCAACTGACACAGTCTCCCCCACAGACTTCAAAGTGAGGGTCTGATAGGAGGCAAGCTGAGGTGATTGGCAGTAGGGCTTAGGATGCTGGATTCATTGCCAAAACCAGAGGTTGTATGTTGTGTTCTAACTGCCCCATGCAGACCCTCCTGGCGAGCTCTAGGTACCTCCAGCACATTATTGTAGTCCACCAGCATATACACAGGGCAGCTAGAGCGCAACACGCAGCCTGTGGTTTGGGCGGTTAATTCAGCAGTGCCCCAACCCATTCAAATTTGTCACCGCTTGCCTCCTCTCAGACCGTCACCGTACTGTCTGTGCATGTGCCACAGGGATGGTGAAGAACACACTGTCTCTCTCACTCACCCGCCCCGTGGCATTATTTGCTGCGTTTGTTGGACCCGAGTGGTTGTGAGTGATCCACACATTTTGTGTGTGCGCGCGCGCGCTTGGAAAATTAATAGATTTAAGCCTGGATTCTGTAAAAATCAGGGGGATTATGAAAAATTAGGGATGGTCAGCATCTCTGCCAGGCCCTCGCCTCTCTGCGAAGGTTCTCCCAGGAGTGCCATTCGTGATGATGGCTTCTGTCACTCTGACACCTGTCCACTAAGAACTAGACTAAGAGCAGCACTCATTTCACCTAAGCTACTGTGTATTTTATATATATCTCCTGGTATTTGCAGTGTTGTTGTAGCTGTGTTGGTCCCAGGATATTAGAGACAAGGCAGGTGAGGTAGTAGCTTTTATTGGACCAACTTCTGTTGGTGAAAGAGGCAAGCTTTCGAGCTACACAGAGCTGCTCTTCTAACTTTCAGGCATTACTGTCCTTGAAGCAAAAGGCTCTGTATCCCATTAAAATACCTGAGCCATATAGATCAGTCTTTTTCAAACTGTGGGTCGCGATCCAGTACTGGGTCGCGGCATGTAAGGCACTGGGTCACCTTGCTCTGGTCAGCAATGCCAACCGGCATATTAAAAGTCCTGTCGGCGGTGCTGCCCAGCTAAGGCAGGCTAGTGCCTACCTTTTCCAACACCGCACTGCACCCCGGAAGCGGCCAGCTGCCCCTGGCCCGAGCACTGGCTCTGCACTCCCATTGGCTGGAAACCGGCCAATGGGAGCTGGAGGGGGTGGTGCCTGCAGTGCTGACCAGGAGCCGCCGGAGGTATGTCTGTGCCCCAACTGCTTGCCCCAGCCCTGAGCTCCCCCAAACCTGGAACCCCTTCCTGCACCCCTCATCCCCAGCCCCACCCCAGAGCCTGCACCTCCAGTCCAGAGCCCTGATCCCCTCCTGCACCCCAACCCCCTGCCCCAGCCCAGAGCCCGCTCCCAAGCCCCTCATCCCCAGCTCTGTTGGGTCAGGGGCATCAATAATTTTCTTCAACTGGGTCCCCAGAAAAAAAGTTTGAAAACCACTGATATAGATGACAGAAAAGGTTATATCCATAAAAATAAAACATTTAGCAATGTTAACTTTCAAGGTAAAATGAAATAAACACTTAAAAATATTTAAAACAAAAACAAAAAACGGATACCAAGTCAATGTGTATAAACTTAAGAAATATAAATACACTTAAACTGTTCTAAAAGTCAGTTTTTCCTTCACTAACCTGCCAAAACCTGTGTCCAGGCCCTCAAGGTTCTGTGTTTCCCCTGCAATAATTGAGGGCATCTTTAAAACATCTAGAGCAATGTAAAGAATGCGGCTCCCTGTTCTGCTTTAGATGTTAGTGATACCATTAACTGTTGCAAAACAAACAGAAATCTGAAGATCTGAGCTCAGGTCTAGGCAGGTAAAATTAAAAAAAGAGGGGGAACCCACCTTTTAGTTCATTATTAAAAATAATTTTATTCTACACAAACACGCATTATGGTAAACCCAAATCCTGGTCCCATTGAAGTCAAAAGCAGAACTTTCCAATTGTTCAGTGGCCCAGAATATAGTGGTTAATTATTTACAAAGTTTTTCAACTTAAAAAAAAAAGTTATCTGTTCACTTTTAGTTTAATACAAAAGGGACCTTTTAAATATGACTATTGTTTACCAAGATGGCCAGAACATCTACTAGTTTAAGATACTCAATTCTTGTCCCTATTGAATGCAATATCTTTGTAGCTATACAATAATTTGGCATTTAGGTAGCTGAATATTGTTGGGCAACATTCTGCTGCCAGGTATTTGAGTAAAGGAACTCTTAAGGAAGAGCTGCTTAGCTCTCTTGGTCTTCGTAGGGGAAGGAAGAAAAGAAGCCACTTCCTTTCTTCCTCCACACCCCAGCCTCGGCAGCAGCTGGATTCCACTGTTCCGGCCCCTTCCATTGAGAGGGGGATAGGAACCTGCAGCTCTGACCCCCTCTCGCCTTGTCTGCTGCAGGGAGTGAGAGAGAGACGATCCCTGGGTGAATCTGGAGGCAGGCCTATTGGATGTCCCTCTGAAGGTTGGAGATAAAAGGGAGAGGATCAGCTAGCCACAACCTGAAATTGTCAGGCGCTGAGATTGAGGGTGAAGTCATCCAGGAAACCACAAGAGAAGAAAGTTAGGTTGTCCAGAGAACTTCTAAGTTCTGATTACAACTCAGCGCAATCATTTCTCCCCAAAAGTAATGAACTGTAAACATTTTGCCATACTATATATATTTGGGTTGAGAATAACATGAAGGAGGCAGCATTATAATACACTGATATTTTGTGGAAAATCAGCATTCTGAAGTGGGCAAAACTTGAGGCATTTGCTAATCTAAGCAAAGACTATTTAATGCTGGCGAAAGAAACATCTCCTAGTCATTGCAGTCCCAGATCCTGCAAAATGATCTGTGGCACCTATGCCAAGCCCCGCTAACCCTGCAGGGGCACACGGGTCTGCCCACGTGGAACAGTTTGCAGGTTTGGGGCCTGATATTTGAACAAAAGGGAAATGTGTTTTTATATACACATTGTGTTTGTGTAAAGTATATACAATATGTGTACGCACAATACATGACAGTGATACAATAGAAAGGCTTGATCAAAATGCATTTGGGACAACTGCATTAATCCCAGACGTGAAGCTATTAAAACCCTTTGTACCATTCTGCATATGCCACATATTTTACAAAAATACAGCTTTGAAATGCTTCCGAATTTGTGTTTGTTTTTACTTTTGTTTGTTTTTGTTTCCTCTCACCTAAAAAAAGTCAGTCTCTCTCAGTTCCAGGAGAGAAACTAGAAAGGTTTCTGAGAAAAAACAAACCCCCACTGATACGTAAACAATACATGTCCTAAATAATATTACTATGCATAAAAACATCATGACACATGAATAGATTCCCAGATGCTTCTAGAGATAGAAGCAAGTGCAGCTTGTTCACTGCAAAATGGGGAATCCCCCTTTTCTAATGATATAAAGCTCCTTTACTAAAACCCTGAAAGGCTATGAGATATCAGGCCCTAAATCTAACACTGATACCAGGACTGGATATTGCCTATCCTGATCTGTAGGCCAGTGTAATCTGAAGGTCTGGGAAACAAAGAAGACAATTCCATGTTTGGAGAAAAGAGAAGCGCTCTCTCTTTTCCTCAACTATTTTTATAGCAGGTTGATATAACATAATTCAAAAGGGCAACAGTTTGTGGCTGTTTGAATAGTTTCAGAGGTTTAAAATGCTAGTAGTAGTCCTAGAGGAAACTGATTAGTTGGTAGGGCTCAGGTGAGGTGGTCAGGGTGCATGACAAATGTCCTTTGTCACATAGCCATTGCTGCTATGGGTGGGTGCGTTTGTACAGAAACACTTTCAAAGTCATGTTCGAATACTAATCACTATAAACACCTCTATTGGGTAGGAAATTAATTAGTTTTTCCCATCACACAAAAGGGAAAACTAAACTAAATGTAAGTAAGTGACATGCCCAAATGCCCAACAACACACAATGAGAGAGTTGCAAAACTATTGAGAGAACTCAGGAGTTCCTGTTTCCCAACCCTAGACTCAGGCCACTAGCCCATGCCGCCACTCTAATATGTCGGTTTATATGAGAAGGAAAATGGGGGGTGGCGAGTGAAAAATTATGAAAGCCTGGTAAGTCAAACATGAAAAGTTTCTTGCATGGCATCTACATATTCTGCTAGTCTGTGATAATTAGAGAGATGAGATGGCTGAGCTCACCTCCTTAATTGGACCAGCCTCTGTTGGTGAAAGACTATCTTTCGAGCTTACACAGAGCTCTTCTTCAAGCTTGTCTGTCACACCAACAAAAGCTGGTTCAATAAAAAAAAGTTACCTCACCCACCTTGTCTTTCTAATATTTTGGGATGAACACAGCTACAACAACTCTGTATAGTCTATGGTAATGACATTCACAAACCTAGGGAACAGCATGCAAATATCCAGTGGCTTGCAATTCACCATCTGAAATTAGTAGCTGTTCTTTTCGCTTGCCTGCTTGAGGCCAGAATTTGAGAACAATCTCTGAACTCTTAAGTTTTTAATAGAATGGTAATTTAGGCTCACATACTAGCTCCAATCCACCCACAGAATGTGATTTATGTCAATGAAAATTCCTTACAATCAAGGCCAGTATAGTAAGTGAAACTTGGCCTTAGGGGAAGTGGGGAAAAACAGGAGTAAGTCACAACATTCTCAAAACCAAGACAGTTACAGTAACCTTGGAAGAGATATGCATTCCACCCTTTTCACCAAAACAGCGATGTCACAATGGCATTTTGCTAGAGGAAATGCAGGAAGAAGGTATGAAGAAACAAGAGGGCAACACTTTATACCTAGATGCCCTGAGATACCAATTATAGCAAATGATCAAAAAAATCAATGGCAAAATAGAAAAAAAGATAGTAAAAGGAGGAGGAAAAGAGTCAAGAAATAGAGCCTAATAACTTAGGGTCAAACTGTGTCACAAATACAGTTTATATTTGCCTACAGATCATCAACAGTCCATAACTACATCAGCATTTGCTACAAAATATAGTTGGTTTGTTTTTGAAGCACAGAACTGTTAGTATTCTGAATGAAATTATACGCAAACACTCAAGATCAACTGACCGAAGTAAACAACTTTTAGTTAGGGACAGCACTCTTTGTAGCTTTCCACTGTCAAACGGTACATTGACAATGCTGCACATACGCAAAATCATTTTACATATTGTCTGAAAAACACTTCCATACCAACGCAAAGAGGTATTGGTAAGGATAGTTTGACAGACAAAATCTGACTATCCTGGAGTTATTTTTCAGTTTTTAATAGTTAGGTGTTTTTATGATGGTTTGCTTTGGTGATGGAATGCTCCATGCATATCTCCACTATGCCAGCACAAGCGTATAGTGAGAAGACACCTCTCCAATGTTTATATTTAGCTGATCCCAGGGGAGAGGATGTCTCTAAGCTTTTTTACGCACTCTTATTTCTGATCTCCAGACTGCAAATGCATCCGTTTCGGAGCACTCCCAATTGATTTAAGAAACACAGTTAATGTCCCAGTATTGCTCATAAACCAGTGTCTCCCACATAAGAGAGTAATATACAATTAATTATATCTGTCTGAACGTTTAACCATTTTTTGATAATTTAAGGGGAGATGGGCAGGTCAAAGTTTTTAGGTACCATGATCCAAAGTTTACTCAAAGGAATCGAACGATTCACACTGAATTTTAAAAAGCCTGATCCAAAGTCCATTAAACCTGATTTTTTTCAAGACTATATATTCATATTTTTTAAACTTTATAATGGAATCAATTTCCTAAAACCAAAAAAACTGATTGTTTTCAATCTTTGCAACCCAAACATTGCAGCACCAGGCTAGAGCAAGAGATAAAAGTAAAATCTGCTATAAAACAAAACTAAAAGCAGACATCTCTTTTCCCAAGCTGAAAGAAATGCAAACACTAAACAAAGATCATAAGGCAATTTAGGGTTTTGCAATTCTTTGTTTTAATAATTCCAACTGTTATTGCTGAGGACTTTTATTTTAAATATGATTTGTTTTACATGACATTATCCCTTTAAATCACTGTTACTCAGGGACACTGAATTTGCTACATTATTTAGTTGAAGGAAGTATTTATATACAGTTTTCCACCAACATGTTAATGTTGAATATAAAGATAGATTCCTATTTAAGTCTGCTTTACTTTACATTGTATTGTTGCATCATATGCACATATGTGGACAAGTTGCAACAAGACAATATGCCAAAATGTAAATTAAATATTTTGTCTCCAGACAATTTACTTGCTTTCTATCAGTATCAAATAAAAAAATAAAGCTAGTGAACCAAAGTGGAGCGAATCCTAAATTATCTGCAGTCTCCATGAGCCAGCAGTGCAAGAGCTCGCATGCTTGTACAGTAGGTATGTACAAGATAGCTTTGCAAACATATTACTAGACTGGTTTGCAACCAGTGAAGATAATTTTGATTATTTCCACTCCAAAAATTCCTATATCAGAGCCACGTCATTGAAGACAATCTAACCATAGGAAAAATAGTGATGGGAAAACAGTCTTCGCTAATATTATATATCGACTAGATATACATCTAGTTTCTAAATGAACTAAGGGCCCTGCTTCTGAAAGACTCTAGTATTCGGTGAACGGGAAGTAAATACTTAAAAAAAATAATCTGACTTCCTTTCCCCCCACCATGACCAGTATCACTGATTTATAAACAGAATTTCTGTCTGAAGTCTCAACTGCAGCACAACAAAATACATTTGAAAAATTTAAAGGAGCAATACATCTGTTGTTCCCACCTCAACGTCACTGGGCACAATACAGTAAAGAAAAATAAATTCTCCTTCAAGACAATGTAAATCAATGACAAAAGAACAATGTAAAGCATCCTCAAGGTAAGCAGCAGTTCAGTGTTTAGCAATGGGTAATATAAGATTTCATCCTTGTTAGATGTATTTTGATTAGTTCTAATAAATGACTGATTTTCTTTTGGTTGTTTGTAATGACAACACATCATCTAAGGAGCTTTATTCTTTTTTTCCCTCCACTCATACAGTACGGTAAATAGACTGTCTAGTTTTATGAATTAGCATTTAAAACTAGTGTAAGTTATGCAACAAGCATTCAAATTCAGTAGTATTTTTGACAGCAGTATGTAAAGAGCCTTTTAATAACTTCAACACATGCTTGAAAAAAGTAGTTACATCAAAACAGTTCAAAGACTGAAGACAAAAACCAGTAAAAATCCCGTTTGGTATGAGACAATTCTAGTGCACCTAGTGCAGTGTAAACAGCCTTTCACATTTTCCCCAAGGGAAAATACTGAAAGACTATATCTGAAATGAATCAAGCATATTTAAAAAGATCACAAATTGGTCAAATGAAAGTGTATTTTTGGCAGATTCACTTCAGATACTACTTGCTACAGTCTATAGAAATCTCTAATCTCACATCAGTGTTGCCTATAGTGCTTCAATATTTATTACATGTTCTGATAAGTACCTGTGAAAGGGGACATTCCTTGGCCAATGAACTCTGGTTCATATCCTTCAGTAAGTCCTTGAGAGCATTTCTTACTGTTGTGTGAGACCACTGTTCAGGAGGCAAGTCTTCTAGTTTAGGGCAACTATTTGAGACATAGATTAGAAAAGGGATTATTACAAGATTGCATCCTGCTGCAGAACATTCCTTTAAGACAGACAGATTTCATTTTGCGCATCAAGCAGATGCATCTGGAGATTGCTCTCGGTCTCCTGATTGTTCCGATTAGTTAATTACTTTATACAACACATCTGCTGTATTGATGCATGAATTATACATCAGCTGCATGTGGCGACTATTTTTTCATGTTACTTCTACCTTCCTGCTCTGATGCGCTTGGTAAAACAATTTAAGGTGTAATGCTTTCTCACAACTGATCGTGAAAAGCATTAATATATTAACCAACCATTTTTTTCTTTTTTTGTTACTGTGAAATTTAAGAACCTAGACAGCAACAATAAGTGTGAGCAAGTCATTCTTTTACAAAATGCACACAGATGGTACTGTTCACGATATGCAAAAATATTTTTCTCTTAAGTAAACTTTATGTAAAATGCCTTCTTGTAATGCATCATTTAATTGACTAAAATGCAATATATTTTTAATGAGATATCCAGAGAAAAATCTATGTATCAGAGCTATACGCATGAAAGTTTTCTACAACAGCATGTTGTAACTTAAAATTATAATAACCAAAAAGGAATGTAGATACGCTTCTGAACTTTGAGCACACAGTACAGTGGGAATCAAATACAGGCTATATTACTAATCCTAACAGTGGACAAATAGCAATCCCTGTCCTAGGACTGGTATGTGTGACTCACCTGTGTAACTGGATTTTCAGTGTGACCACATGATACACATCTTGCAGCATGTCTGCTACTGTAGCATCAGGGGCATCTGTCACATAGGAGAGTGGAACTGGATTCCACTTCCCAACCTGGATTAGCCCTGTGCCAGACAGAGAAATTATATTATTTAATAAATGTATCTTACAAGGCTTTGAAAAATACCTGTGATTTTAAGCAGTGCCACTGTCCTTGATTCCATGCTCATTTATTGGAAGACAAGCACAAAAAACCTGCAAGTTAGCTGTCCATGCTATGAAATTATATAAATGCATTACAGTAAAGGATCAAAAATACCATCCGAATATACTTTTTCTTAAGTTTCTGAGAGTTCAATAAGACAATCATTCATACACATTATATGGGATTTTATAATGCAAGATCTCAGTACTGAAAAAATACTTCACAATCCACAAAACCCATCAGTAACAGAATAAAAGAAACAGAGCTAGATATTTAGTCATAAACGCAAGTTGACTCTCAACAGTCCATCTGCTCAAATATGCTTTACACTTCCTTGTGGATCCTCAGTGGAGCAGATTATTAAGGTCAATAAGCATACTAATGATTCAGTTGAAGTCATTTTTTTTAAATTATAATCTACCTCAACATTCCACGAGCAAAGCATATGTTAACTAAATAAAAATACATTAAGCAAAAATTTAAAAGAAACAATCTACAAGGAGTAAAACATAATAATTGCACTGCATTCCAGAAAAAAATTCTACATTTCCCCCCATAAAATAAACAGTACAGTTTAGCAATCATATTTACCTTTTGCTTGGGCAGCAGAGCTATGAGAATATCCAAGTGATAGCAATGCCATTTCAATCAGTTGGTTGAATAGCATGTCCTTCCTTACCAACACAAATTCTGCATGCTCCTCCTTACAGTCATACTCAATGGAATTTTCATAATGTTCCACTACACAAAAAACTGGAAGCATAGTTCCTATTAAAAAAAGTAAAATATATAGTATTAACTGGTGTTATTGTAGGGATAAGGAAGAAATCTACAGCATTACATGGCTAAAAGCCCTATAAACTTGCAGATGAATATCTAGGGGTATCCTGTTTGTGAAAAACATCACTCCCTCCCCACCCAAAAAGAGTTATTTAAAATAAATATTTCCCTAAAAGGTCTGAATGCAAATATATCCCTACTACTACTACTACAGCTGCTACAGAAGAGAGAATTACCTGCCTGCAGAAATAAATAATAAGGCTGACAGGAGAGAAATAAGTTGGTTGTCTCTGTCCTGTCTGATTTGTTGTGAGTAGCATGCAGCGTGAGAACCTAAATACATACTGCAGATGTCTTCAGAGTAAGCCATTGTAATGGCATCTACATAATTTTGTTCATTAACGTTAAAACTTTCCTAATTGTGCCCAAAATATTCATTTACCTTTGATTTAAAAATTTCACCTTTGTCTTTTGTTAAATCTCCATACTAACAAACTGTACAAGGAAACAAAGCAAAACTTACTGCTAACTGATGCTGCATGCATTGTCTGGATGTAACCAGATCACTACTAAACTGCAATTCCAAGACTTGTATCTTTAAGAAACAGTAATAATTTTAATCCAGTTTTAAATTTACCTGCCATTGACACATTTTTGGCATATGTATTTTGCTACTTCACACCATATATTTCTATGTATATATGGTGTGATATTATTTGTATGCCCAAAAGTCATTTTCTTGGTTTTGTTACACATATATATTTTTGTATTTGAAGACAAAATGTTTCCCCACACCTTTTGCTTAATTCAGTGCAATCTACTAGACCATGACCAGAAGATTAACAGAGAGCCCAGCAACACTTACTGCTGGGAAGAAGCATTCTTCTGGAAGTCAGAATTGTGGATTTCTTTAAAACTGTATTTATTTTATACAAAATAGCAGGGTACTACAAAAAGACCTTGGAACTGCAGCCCCAATCCTGTTCTTAGTGAAGTCAATAGCAAAACTCCCATTGGCTTGAGACGTGCAGAATCAGGCTCCTTAATGACAGGAAGCAAAAGGGTTAAAAAGCAGATGCACAAGAACTGGCTTATGGCAGATTGCCAGAGGGGTATCATTTTTAGTATAAATGATGACCAGGGTTACTTTAACAGGGCACCCAGGATCTCCAATTAGTCCTGCAATGTTAATGCCTCTGTGAGCACTGCCCTCTAGACTTATAGGGTATGTCTACACTGCAATTAAACATCCACGGCTGGCCCATGTCAGCTGGCTTTCTAACCTGCAAAGGTGCAGAAAAGATACTATAGTTGAAAAAATAAATGTATTGCTGATGATATATGCTTTAAAACCCCTTTGTTCATTTGTACTCCTGCCTGTAACAAGAGATTATAATAAAGAGATACCTTTTAAGCATATATATATATATATATATATATATATATATATATATATATATATATACACACACACACACACACACACACACACACACACATATACATATACACACACACACAATCTGCAATAAGCTGTTCACCAGAGAGTCAGTCTCTGGGAAACAAATCCCTTCAGGCTCATTTGGAAAAGCTCACAAATTCAGTCCGGTTTGCCCAATAGGCTCAGCATGAAAGACAAGACTAAATGCTTGCCAATATTTATGTAGTTGGGGGAGAGGACACAGAGTTGGGGAAGGGGGAAGGGATTCTGTTCTTGTTTTTAAAATCACAGAATAAGACAAGACAGGAAGACCAGAGCAAAAACAGCATATGTAAACTGGCAATTTCTTCACTGGATTTAATTGAGCTATGGTTAGATTTCCAAAAACAAAAACACCCCACACAAACTTCACTTGGGAGTGGGTTTTTCCCAGCTCTCACAGTTCAAGTTTGACTTGACAGAAAGTTTCACTGTTAAATATCTGAAGGCAAAAATCTACATGAAGCTTTATTTTCATGTGAAATACATAACTCTGTTTCAAAAATTACAAAGGCAGGGAGTGAAATACTGCATTCGGTTTCTTAAATTTCTCCTCTTCCCCTGCCTCCAGTAGGCTACAAAAATTAGACTATTACAACACACACACACACACACACACACAGATATTTCATTTTATGTACAAATGTCCCATAAGTTACAGCACTCCTAAAAACGTACTACTTGAAACAAAACAGTAGGACCTCTTGACCAGATTTTGATGCAAGTTGTAGATATCAAAGGTGTATCCTGGTAGAGTGACACAGGTACCATCTGACTACAAATCAAGCTGCTAAACCTTCTAGCAACTGTCACTTGTGTCCTTCTGCTAATGTGAAAAATATTATGCAGAAGAGCACAATCTTAGCTGGCTGATCACTCTTGCTAGTATTTGGCAAGAAATTCAAGTGCAGCAACTTCATAACCTTCTAGTATTAAAGGGGAGAGCACTGGTCAGTGCTAAAAATACAACATGATTTAAACCTGAAGGCAGTGTTAGAGCTTTTGCTGAAGGTTTATGAGCCTGTGTAAACAGCACGTCTGCCATAAGGAGCAGTGAAGTCTGTAGAATCCTTGTCTAAAACTGTCCTGGCATTAAAGTTTGCTGTGCAAATATCACATAATACCAGAGACAGCTGAAATCTCCTATTTAGGAATTTATGGAACTTATATGTTTGCAGGCGTCAGAAAGTCCTTTTTATATAGCCCCAGTGCTTCACAGTACAATATTAATGCACTCTGTTTGAAAAGCTATAATAAATTATATTTTTAATGCTCTTACCCTGGCTTTCTTAAGATGCATACATTCTTGGCAAACAATCAATAAATAGGGTAATCATGAGCAGAGGCCAAAGAATTTGCTGAAGTGCTGTTTTTCCATTTTTAATAGATAAAGATCTAACAATACGGACTGCTGTGTCTGTTCATTTCAGGATCAATATATTCTTTGTTTTCGCCAAACCGAGGAAAAAATAAATGATTGTATGATAAATGTTATGCATCAGACACAATGAAATCCCACTGCCTTCTAACTTTATGTGTTTAATGGTCTTGGCTGCATTTTACACTTTGCTTAGCAAATGCAAGAAAAATCTGAATTATAAACATATAGCTATTATACTGAGAAAAAGTAGAAGTCATTTTAAAACAAATGCCAAACACATACAGCATGTTTTGATTTAAATTAGCAAGTCTATAGTATACAGTCAAAAAGACATATTTTGATATACAAGATTAATATATTATGGTGAATTCTGAAGTATTTTAATACAAACAAAAGCCACACACACACACACCAATCAATGATTCTAAATGTGCCTTTTCCTTGTGAGAATGTCTAATTACAGCAAACCAACCACTGAAAAATATGATGCCCAAGATGTTCATTGTTCAATAATGAATTGTACTTAAGAAAATAAACTGTAAAGATTGACATCATAAATGACTTTTCCAGTGTGTTACCTAAAGATTTAAACTCTCTTCTTTAAACAACTTGCAACTGTTAATGAAATACTGTTGACTTTTCCAAGCTTGGACTATCACTAAGAGCAAAGGCAAGAATTAGGTTTTTAGGATTTGGTGTATCTTTTATATATTTCAGTGCTGCTTACCAAAACAAACTCACCAGAGAGTGAGTTTATTACATTAACTGTCTTTCCGTGGAAGAATCTGGTCTAATGAGGACAACTAAACTTAAGACAGTCTTTACCTTAACAAAAATAAGACTCCACCCTGGAAAGCAAGATGCTCCACCCAAACATGAAGCTTATATTTCCCAAATGTGATTTATATCAGAACTGGGAATAAAATATTTTTAGAATGGTGATTCATTACTGAAATATAAATGAAGTCTGTGAAAAGTATGTTTCCCCACCTAAATGGCAATGCATATATTAATATAATTAATATTTCTCCAATGCAGATTAAAAGTGTTACCTTTTCTAATATTTGTTTTCATCAGGTGTCCAGAGTGTTTTAAAGGCACTCCTTGCATTTTAGTTCCTGTACTTCCAAGTCTTCCTCTTCCTAATGGGCTCCCATTCTGTTCCAAGCGCGCAATTTTGGCTGGTGGACCCTTCGGATCGCTTACATTGTTAGACATTTCTGAATGTTCTTTCCCCTGAGTTGCCTCGTTCAAATGATCCATACTCAGTCCCGCCTCTAAAGATCACCTGCCATGATTTAAAAAATATATATATATGTTGTACACGTGTGCGTATGTGTATGTAGACAGTTAACACATGTACAGAGATACATATGTATTGTAAGCTCGCAATTAAGTAGTAAATGAATATTTTAAAATAAGATAATACATTTATCCTCAGAAAATGTTCCCATTCTCCAAAGATTGAATGATTTGGTAAAAAAATATTTAATGCCATCTACAGAACACTAAAACAACTATGTGCAGCCTAGGTAGTCATATTCTATCTTGAATTCTTAAGAATGAGAATTAAATAGGTGAAGGGGATTACTAAATTATATGCTCCAATCTATCCATTGCTACAAATCTCACAAGTGTTTGTTGTAAATCATGAATGCTTTTATTTAAATAAATAAATAAAAAAGAAAAACCAACACTATAAAAGTGCTTTCTCTCTGCTAGTAAATAAATGCAAGTACAACAATGAAGAGAAGATTGAAACTTTAGGTAACCATGCAACAGATTTATTAGCAACATGAAATATTGTGCATTTACATCTTTTTCCTAGAAATATGAACAACCTCAATTGCCTTGTAATTTTTGATTAGGTGGGGTTTTGTTTGTTTTTGCATTCTTCCAAGCTGTTTTACATTACGAATTATCAACTTTTGAAAACTTAAAATATGTAGATGAATATTTTAAGATGTAATCAAGTTTTAAATGTTAGGTCAAATATGGGATCTTTTAAAAGTCAAAATAAACTGAAAGAAGGTGGAAACATCTCAAATATCACAAGGGTCTCATGTTGAAAAACTACAATTCCTATGGAACTTCAGAAACCCTCCAACACAGAGACACTCCTGCTAGTGTAAAATTGTGTGTTGATACAGGTACCTGAAGTCAAAAAATGGAAGTAATTTCAACAATATCAGATTAAGAAAATGGATATTTTAGCATGTTGTATTTCCTTTCTAAAAACTTGTTTTTTTAAAACAAACACATTCCAGCTAAATGACTGGATCATTAAAATCCCTAGACTAAAACACAGAGTAAGTTTGTGACTTTAGTTATATAGATACACACACACGCCCCGAAACCTATTTTATCAACTATAAAACAATCAGTTACTGAAAACAGATACTTATCTGGTAGTGATTTTATTCTGGATTACTATCCTAGTTATATTAGGGGTCTTCTACCTTTTTCTGACTGAGAAAGGTATAGTCACACTGTCAATTACATTATGTATATAATATAATCACAAAGAACAGGTGACTAGACATTCATTTTATGAACTAGTATTTACATTACTGAGTACAAACACTAATACTAGGGGAGTCATATTTAGAAAGACTTGCATGAATCTGATAATTGCTACTTTCTTTCAGTTGCCTAGTAATTCAACGCATTTTGTACATTTTTCATTGCAAAGCTATTTAGGTCTCGATTTCTTGGGAGACACCATATATTCCAATGATAATTCTGTAAACAATTCTATCCTGTTTGAACACAGGCTGCTTTGTCCTACATAGCCAAGAAAAGAATGTGTGTTAATCTGGATGTTTACTAGCAACCTTAAGAATGCTGACTGAATAACTGTAAAGTTTAGAAAATAATGGTTATTTATCCTTAAGCTGTAGAGTGACATGCCGAGAACGGAAGGTTTACCATTGATCATGGTCCCATCTGTTTTTGGTTATGAGTCTCATTAAACAATAAATGTGCCTATTTTAACCACTTTTTTAAAAAAAAACCAAGATTACTCTATCATTACATTAACTGCAGTCTAACCAAAAACTGCAGACTCAAATCATTGGTAGATGTCAATGTTTCCTTACAATGCTGCTTTATTATAAAGCTGCTATTCTGAAACTAGTCTTTCTTGAGAATAAGAGGATTCACTTAAAAAAAAAAAAACTTTACACAAGAAAATCCCTGTCACTTCTGGCAACTTAAAAAGTACACTACAACTCCAAGTTTCTTGCTACAAAAAGTATCCAGTCATCATGAATAGAATAATACATCATATACAATGAATAAAAATGACAGATCATAATTTAGTTAGTGTATTGACTGCTACCAAAACACCAAATAGGTCATTCTAATTTGGCCTTAGAATACCCACCCATAGGCATCCTTTAACCACTTAGTCATCTTGTAAAAAGCTTTACATTACAAAGCAAAATTACATGCACATAAAACACCTAATTTACTCATTTCAACTCCATGCCCAAGGCTAAAGTTCACTGAAACCTCAGTTTGGAATAGTGATGAGCAACAATCAGCATGGCCTGCCCAGAATGACAGCACTATGGAGTAACTATTATCTCTACAGATGGCAGGCAGAGAGTTTATTCAGGTTTCATATTTAGACCTCCTTTACACTAGCTACAAGTTTCCATCCTAGACATTATATAATGTCACAATTTCAACATACAGTTTCAAAAAGATCACACACACGGACACACATCAACTAATTTCTGAATGAATTCATTGTAATAGTCTCTATTCCTGAAATAAGGGGAATCAGTATCATTTTATTTCTTTAACTCCTCATGAATTAGCCCCCTCCCCTTTTCATCTGCCCTCCTTTTTCTCTCCCCAATAAAACCCCATAATCACATTTAAAACAGTCTCTGCTCTTATCCATTCCATATGGCTGTCACAATCCAGGCCAAGCTTTCACTGTGACCTTTTAAAGAGACAAAGAAGCAAAGTACTATCTAGAAACAGAAACACTGCAGTTTTCTGAGTGAAATTAGCAAAACCGACCCGAAACTCACCACTTCAAAACTTGACAGCATATAAATAACAAAAACAAAGGAGGTTTCCTTTGCAGCCAGAGCTCTTGAAGAGGAAGAAGTTCAAGACTGATGTTGGCTAGGTCCTTAAAAAAAAAAAAAAAAAAAAAACACTATACACCCGCCTCCCCCCCAAAAGCCACCAGCCCTGAAGGCTACTTCCCCTGAAATTCTATTATTTTCCTTTTTTTTGTTGTTGTTGTTATTTTCCTCTATGCAGGGGAGGGGCAAAAATAAATGGCGAGAAACACAGTAGCCATGAGCAAAACGGCAATGGGCAAAAATATTAAATATCTTTTAGGAAAGCAGTTTTCAAGGTTTGGAAAGGGAAGAAGGAAGTGAAGCTCAAAATTGAACAGATAAGTGTAATGCTAAAAATAAATTTTAAAAATGAAAGTAGTAGATTTAAATGGAGGGGGTGACTTGAGTCTAGCTATTCTTTCAAAAATAACATCAATGCGGACAAGAGCAAGTGGGGGGCGGGAAGGGGGAGAGGAAGCTTTTCTATCCAGGGTGAAAAGCAGAAAGTCTACTTCTAGGCTGTCACTTACACTATTATTCTCCAACAACCATACAGAAGAACAGCGCGCACACAAAAATCAATCTGCTCCTCTCCCTCAAAACCACTAACAGCCCCCAAACTTTCTGCATGAATCTGTAGTAGGGGTGGGAGGGTGAGTGTAGAGAAAACAGCAGGAAAAGGCACCAAAATGCCACTTTTAATTTCGCCTTCCCGGTCCGTTAAAAGAAAACACACAACAAAATAGAGAGAGGGGACCTGTCTCTTCTCATTTACCCTGGGCTGTTGTGAGAGAGAGAGAGAGAGAGAGAGAGGAGGAGGAGGAAGGAAACGCACACACAAGACACCACCACCACCAAAGTAGAGAGATTTCACTCCCACCGAGTCCACCAAGAGGTGTGTATGATTATTTCAAAATAAAAAAAATGAACAAAAAAGAGTGATAAAAAAACAACAACAACCCCAGACAACTCCACGGAGAGTTACTGCAAATGGCAAAGGAAAAATTGGAAAAACAAAAGGTTGCAAAGAATAATAATAATAAAAAAAAAATCCTGGCTTTGATGCTTGTTTCCCCCTGGCTGGCTGGCTATTTATTTAGGCCGGTTTGGTGGCTGTGGCTGGATGTTACATGGATATGTTTGTGTGTGTGTGTGTCTCCCCGGACGGAGCTGCTTCGCTTTGCTCTCCCCCCCACCCTCTCTGTGTTTCTGTCCCCATTAAATTATTAGTTGACTCATCACTCCTCCTCCTCCTCCTGCTGCTGCCGCCGCCGTCCCCTGCTCAGAGCCTCCTCTCCTCCAGCGCTTTCTGCTGCTGCCGCCGCGGCGGCGGCTTCTTCTTCCTCCTCCTCATTTTAATACAACAACAACCGAGGCCAGCCGGCTTTTTTTGCAGCCCGAGACTAGGAGGGACGCAGCCTCCCTGCTGCTGCCCGGAGCCCTTCCCCGGCGGCCCCGGATCATCCGACGCGTCCTGGGAGAGAGAGAGAGAGAAAGTGGCAGAGGAGGAGGAGGCGGCGGGAGAGGAGGAGGAGAGGAGGGGGTGAGCGGAGGAGGGCAGCGAGCAGGGGTGGAAATGGGAACCGGAGCGAGAAACGGGATGGAGGGGGGTTGGAAACCAGAGACCCAAAGAGGTGAGTGGGGGAGAGGGTTGGGGAGGGGAAGATGGGGGGGGGGGGGAGGGGTGCGATTTCCGGCACAGGGCGCGCAGGAATTTGTAATCAGCTTGATTAGGGTGAGGCGGCTCTGCATTCATTACACACAATAGCCAGAATAAGAGGGGGCCGCGCGCGGCGCAGGCAGAGCGGAGCGGGCGCGCCTGCCTGCGAGCCCCCTTCGTTACGCAGCAGGAAGGACGCGGCGCGGGGGGCCCAACCAGATGGGGGTCGGGGGGGGGCTGAACAATATCCAGGCAACCTGCCAAGATGTGCGTAATAATCAACACCCCCTCCCCCTCTGCTGCCCTGGTGCCAAGTAGCCAACACACGGCGAGGGACGGGACCCGAGGGGATTGCGCACTGGAACCACAGGGAGAGGGGACGGGGTATTGCAGGTGACGCTGCTCCGGCTGCCAAGCCTGACAACCACAGGGGCACCCGCCAGTGAGCAAAGGCTTCGCAAAGGAAAGTGCGTAGGGGCTGGAGCGATGAGCAGACCAAGGGGCGGTAAAGCGGCGGCGTGGAGAGCTGCAGCCTGGAAAGCAGGTGCACGGTGCACATAAGGAGCAGGCAGATTACAAATCAGGATGGACAACGCGGAGTCCAGAGTGGGTGAACCCTTAGAGGCAGAAGAAAAAAAATCCTATTTCCCTGCTACCTCGAGTGAAAGAGCTTTTGTTCCTAAAAAGAGCCATGGCACAAATTGTAAATAATAACTAAAGTTACTGGCTATATAGTTATGAGTGCACTCAAGTTACCAGCAGAGTAAATGGGAATGCTCTGTTTCTGACTTGTAATATTGCTTCACTTTACTCAAGGTTTTCCCAACCCCTGGAAAAGTGAACAAGAAATATGCTCCTCCAAGAAGTAGTTGCAGTTGGAAGCATACCACAGAAGAAACAGAACTCACCTAACCAAGAGACCTAACAATGCAAATGGAAAGAAAGATTCTCTCTTTTATATTATGCCAGATGAAAGAGATGGACAAGGCACACTTTAAAAGACCACAGTACAGAGGCAGGGACTAAATAAATAGAGTACCTATTCAAGTTGTACATGGAACCATAGTCACTTGCATGATCTACTGTAAAGTTTTACAGCAAGGATGATGGTGATGGACATATGTGTAACAAAATAAGAAACAGACATAATTAAACAACCCCATATCACAGATATTATAAAATCACAATATATTGGAAATAGTATAACCCTGATCAAAAAGCAATGCGATACAGTTGTAGAAATCTACAGTTTATAAAATAGGGTCCAAAGCCCACCCACTGAAATGCAAAGAATAGCAAACTACTGAAACTAGTAAAGTATTCACAAAATAAATGGGTATATGTAAAGATAAATAGATATTTTTTCCCCATGATGCATTGGGGGAAAGACCATACTAACTAGATAGACTTGAAAGCAACAAGTTTGCACAAGCTATGAGAGAACAGGAAAATTAAACTCATTTATTGATAAAGTGCACAAGCGTAGACATACTGTATATGAAAGAAAAGCTATATTAGAAGCAGAAGAAAATTTTAATTCATGCATGAAAATATGTACCCAATTGGAGAAACAGTACTTCAGGGTAACAACTTGAAAAAAAATTGTATTAAAAGAGGCAGAGAAGCTGTAATAAACTTAGAAGAGTTATTTTTTAATGTAGGCAACAAGGAGCTAATATTAATCATAACATACAAAATGCAAACTACAACAATATAATTTCTGAACAAAAAATACAAATCAATAAATGCTGTGAAGAGTAAAGGTATCGCCACATATACATTACTATAACAAAAGCAGAGCATCAAAAGTAGGCAAAGAAACACAAGCTGACATCTACTGAAATAAGCACAAGCAACATACAGGGCACACAGGAAAAGAAAATGGTAATAGGGTGAAATACATAAAATATTTATCATATTCAGCAATGCACAAAATAGATTATAATCACAGAAGCAAAGAAATGCAATGCTTGAAAATGAATATATTATATAATATTCAAAGATGTGAAAGTGGAATACTTGTGAAACACAGAGTTGTACACATTGTGTTTCATAAGGTTATTAAAATTATTACTGAAAGTGCATACTGGAAAAAAAAAAGGAAAATAAGAATCATTCTTTACAAAGAAAAAAGAAAATGTAGATGACACTTTCTATAACAGATGATCAAGGGATAACTATCTTGCAGGTTGTTTATTTAGAAACTGATCTTTTTCCACCAGATAATTTGAATTTTATTTAGTCATTGAAAGATGGAATCTTTACCCAAAACATTCTAACACTTGAAAAATCTGATTTAAATAGTTGAACCTAAACTTTGTGGAAATAGTGGAGAACGACTACACTGGATCAGTTCTCACCTTTTCAGAATAGCCTTTGTAGCACTAAAGTTTAAAAGATGAAAAAAGACTGACCACTGAAGTACACTAAAGAAAAGAGGAAGATGCTGAAAAATGAGGTAACTTCAAGTGACAGCACATGTATCTGTTGCTTGCAATATGATCAAGAATAAGGAAAGTGCAGAACTTAGGGAAAGAAAGGTGCAGTTTAATAAATAGCTATTAAAAATCCTTGGAACAAGGATTATGGCTATAAACACCTTGTAAATTGATCACCAGATAAGATTTAAAAAAAAAATTAAGACAAAATCTGTGTTTTAAAAATGCATTTGCCTCAGTATTACAATACATATGTGAAAAAGAACTTAAAATACACAAGTTAAAAAAACAGAAAATGATTAATCTTAAAGCAGCAAGAGTAAACTAAAAGATTGGGGAGATAAAAATCTGATAATATTTGAGCACAGAGGCCTAAATGATATTGTTATGGACACTAACCAAACACTGACAAATACTCTGTTAATTATATGATCATGCATATGCGTCTTGGACTTGAGATAAATGGTTATGAAAAATAACTGCTGTGAAATTGAATATATGTACATATACCCTTTAAACTCCATACCACACTAATAAACTTGATTACTGTATATCACCTACCCCTGTTAACACACTCATTGCAGGCTCTGAACATTGACTAGTGTAAAACTTTGCTTAGACTGGAAAGCAAAAATTGAGAGAGTTATTCCTATATTTGCATATATGAATAATTAAACTTCTCTTAATAGCAAACTCAGTTGAAATTTTATTTCACTGGTTTATGATACTGATATCAAATTTTTGTAGTGAAAGGCAAAAAATGCTAACATTTTGTAAAAATGTGTAATTGTAGACTGACCATTATGCCAATACATGCTCAAGTATATCAACTTTTTAATATTATAGTGTCCCACTGGAAGATGTTATTTTTATTTATTAAAAGGAAAGAGATACATAGATAAAGAAACAGATAAATAAAGAAACAAAGAAACAGATAAATACCCTGGAATGTATGCAGTCAGTAGTTTAAATATCTGATAACTGCACTTTTCAAATTAGTTGTATGTCAAGTGAAGCCAAATACTTATATTAAAGCTGCCTCATTATAGTAATCAGAAATAAATATTTTGAATTGGAATGTGTCTTCCCAAAACTGTATATGGACACAAAGAAAGTTTGTATCCAGTTTTTGAACTCTGGGATGAGGTGACTCAATAGATCAGTCAGTACCTGGGTTACAGAATGAATGCCTTTAGGGTGGAGTGTTACCACAGTGCTTTCTAAGGACTCTATTCTGATCTTCTCTTGTTCAAAGTAAGTTGGTATATCTCTGGACATTGTGGGTCAAAAATCATGAAGTTGGTAGGATGATTTGTATAAAGCAAACAGGACATGACCTGGAAGCATCACAAAACTGGCACGAGAGACTGCACTTTTAGTTTCATCCGATTTTTGTCCAGATCTGAATGTGGTTGGATTTTCCACATTTGCATTTCTGACAACTATGAGGCTACTAGTGTGACTCAAGTAATGGCCTGTGCAGGAGGTGGTGCAGAGAGGTTGCACTGCAGCAGGCACCTGTAGGGAAATTCTGGCTGGTTCCCAGAGTGTTACATCAGAATGGCAACTCCTCTGTTTCAAGAGGTGAAGTGTGCACTCTTCCATGCCTGGCCAGTTCTGCTGCTCAGTGTGGTAAGAGAGAATACTAAGTCCTGGCTTTCAGGAAGCTAGCATCCATGGGCACTAGAAGGGAGCAGTGGCTCCCCTCTTGCAGGAGCTTGTACTTAATGTTGCTAAGAGGTAAAGGGAGCATGGGGTGGGAAGGTCCTTGCACTTCCCTTCACACTGCCCCTTGTGCCCCAGTGCAGAGCTGGGCAACAGTCAAATCTATGGTGTTTAACTCATACCTACAACCGTGCATATTTATACCTTTATTTAACATGTGCCCAAGTCTGTCAGTTTAATGCAGTATTGACTTTCTAGTTACTTCTCCACTGGATGTAACCCTGAATTGCGTATTAGAAATGAACAATCATTGTCTGAAACTACAGTCCAAACAGTTTACCTAACCTGACTGCCACAAGCAGAAATTACATGTAATATGTATGGCCAATATAGGGTGACCAGATAGCAAGTGTGAAAAATTGGAATGGGGTGGGGGAGTAATAGGAGCCTATATAAGAAAAAGCCCCAAATATCAGGACTGTCCCTATAAAAATCGGGACATCTGGTCACCCTAGGGCAATACATATTGCAACATTTTGGAGTTAGAGTTGCAGCATTTAGTGACATCTCTCTCAATGAAGTGAAAAGTGCATACTAAGCTTGCATTTTGATCAAAATCTGTCCCAGTCTGGGCAGTGTGTCTGTCAAAAAGTAAGAGTGCTATGGGTTTCGTTTCACTGAGAAGCATATCACAAAATGCTGCTGTCCCGTCTCATTTTTATCTGTGTTCTTTCACATAAGATGGTCTGAAAGTTACATAAAATGAACATTTAACTTACTTTAGTCTGTATCAAACTGTAGTTAATTGCTTATTAATTGAAGTAAATTATCCTTACCATATCTGTCGGAGGTGAAAAACCTACATATGATGTACTCATTAGTTTATGGACTCAGAATCCCCTAGAAAATATCAGGTATCTACATGATGTCCCACAGTGCTGTATTTTACATTTGGATAGCTCAGTTAGCTTACAGTGTAGAAAATCACATACAGGCAGACATCTTACTATGGACTACATATCTAAGGAGGCTGGTGTTTATTCCTGCAAATGTTTTCTGCAATATATTTCAATCAAGAAATGTTCTTTTGATAAAATGGATAAGATTATGCAAATACAGTGTATGGCTAAAACAGGCTACTTTTACTCATACCACCACATCCCTTTCCATATATGCATTATATAGGTATTTTTCTGTTTTGATTGTGATAATTGTATGATTGGGGAAAACATATACTTTAGTTGATGTGACCTGGCTGGTCATTTAGGTTTGCCTCTAGCTGCCACAAATCGCATTGAGGCAAATTACTAGGAGAAAATTATGGTATAAGTACAACAAAAGTATTACATTTTGATGATAATAAGCGTGGGGATTGAATGGCTAAAGAGATTTATAATGATAATATAGAGTCTTTCACCTTTAGGTTGCCAATGCAAATCCAAGTTGGTTGCAATGTTAATGGACAGGTGTCCACATCACAACAATTAGTACTAATTGACAGTCTTGTTGGCAATCTCAAGCAGAGAAATCTTGGACTGAATGGGCATGGAAACTAAACACCTTAAAAGTAGTGCCACTAGGAGGAGATGAGGCTCTTTGTTGGAGCAGTGTGGGAAAGCTTACCTTGCTGCTGCCTAATCTATACCCGTGGTGTAGACAAATAGAGTTCATTCCCTAAGTCAGTATAGCTACTTTCACAAACACTAATATATATAAGAATGTTTTTATGGCATTGAGTTTGCAAAGGGTGGACCACATTTTAAAAGACAGCCCCATAGATTATCTCTTCTCTCATTCATGATTGTTCAGACCACCTTCCCACCAATTCACACTTATAACTTCCCTGTGGCAACTACAGTAATTGCTTACATGGAAATTTGTAATAAGACATTATTTAATATATTCTTTTAATGCAATTTAGAAGCTGGAAGCAAAGAGGAAAGCCAGCATCATATGATCTGCCAGATCTTCTACCTCGCAAGCAAGTGTTCCACAGGTCACCAGTAGCCCTCAGGTCACAGTTTGAAAGGCTCTGGTTTAAGGTAGCATTTTCAAAATACATCCGTGGGAAAGATACTTAATGTTGAAGGGTGCTCTCTGTTAAAACTCTGATTTTCCCAGACACTAGATAATTAGTAGGCAAGGGATGGGGGTGGAGGGTTGGAATTGCAAACAGTTATGTCAAAGGACTTGGCTAATAAGTAGTGTTATTTTAGGGACATGTTCAAGCGGCACCTGTATTCATTTTTGGAGCTTGTTGGGATGCTGAAAACATTGTACTGAATATTATAGAAGAGCTTAATATCACAGATGTAAGCGACTAACACCAAACAAAATAATTCTCAGATCTTTTTATTTACTAAAGTCAGAGTTAAATTGATATTTCTAAACTATTTTGCAACACAGTCCGGTGTTGTTTTTTCAGACAAACTACTGAATTTCCTTCTTGATCTTAAGTAACATTGAGCTAATAAAGAAAGAGGCTTCCAAGCAACACAGAAGTTTAATCCAACACTTTTGAGTAAGAATAAGATTTTCACACAGTCTAAGCAAAGCTGCATATTACAATGCAAAACAGCCCCTGCCACTGCAGTTATCACTACACAAGGACCATTCAAGTACTATTAGCAAGACTTTTGATACTTGCTCTGATGAGTTCTGACAGCAGAAATTTGTTATGCAGTAGCCTGTTTCATCAACAGGACAAAACAATCATTCTTTTTTCAGCTCTTATAGTACTAATAATTCACTTCCTCAAAAATCTACTGATAATTCTTGTGGGCTGGAAACAGGGAAGAGTTTAGGTCTAAGAAAATGGTTAGAACTGATTGATGACTTGAACTGTCAAACTTTCATTATGAAACCCCAAACCACATGCAGGTCCTGGTTTCAAGTTTCATTAACTCAAAACTCTGCCCAGTTCTGCCACACTTTTTCTAAGGTTCAAAAAACTTAAGTGAAATGGTGCACCTAATTTTGACCCAAATGTGGACAGGGGTCAATATTGGGCTGGATCTAAAAACCATGCAAAATATGTGGTTTTGATGCAAACAAAGTGAAACTTGGTTGTTTGTGCTGAATTTGCTTTGAATTTTGGAATTTGCTCCAATCCAGAGCTCAGAAGATCCCACAAAAACAAAATTTGAAGATTTTTTTTTTTTAAATACAGAAAATGAAATTATTAGCCAATGGAGCTTTGTAAAACTATGACCACACACCATACCTAGCAATATGGAGGTGCTAAAATAAAGCGTATTCTGGCATATCCAGTGCCACTATAATACGTGTCATTTGTAGAAGCACACAGGAACATAATACAAAAGCAATCAAGCAACTTAACACTAAAGCAAACAACCTCAAAATGTTACTTTCTGTCCCTGTAAACTTCCAGAACACACTGGAATATTTGACTTAGATGACTAAAAACCAGAAAGAATAACTATAAGAATGGAATCAGAATACACCTCTACCCCGATATAACGCTGTCCTCGGGAGTCAAAAAATCTTACTGCGTTATAGGCGAAACCGCGTTATATTGAACTTGCTTTGATCCGCGGGAGTGCGCAGCCCTCCCCCCCCCCCCCCCCCCCGGAGCACTACTTTACTGCGTTATATCCGAATTCGTGTTATATTGGGCCGTGTTAGATCGGGGTAGAGGTATACTAGGTCAATAATCAAAGAAACAAGGTATTAGAACACTTTTAATGTTTTACCTCACCAATATATTGCTACCTAGTTCCTGGTAACAGTTATAGCATAGCCTTTGTTGAGTAATTAATTCAGGTAATGAATACCTGATCTGAACAGAAATTCATCTGCGTGAGTAATTAGAGATGGGATCCCACCAAAAAATGGGTAATTTTTAGGATCCTTGGTTAGAAGTCAGGTAGTAGATGGGACAGTTTATATGTACTTAAGGCCTCGGCACAAGAAAAGAAATGAATAAAACATATCCCCCTAAGTGTTGTACAACACAATACAGTAATATAATATTTTGGGGAAAATGAGTTTATATTTTAGTTGATATCTTTACAGTTCTTTGGAGAAATATGTGGGGTAAACTGCTGTGTGCGCATGAACTTTCACCATCATTGTTATAAAATTAATATTCATTTTATTAATTCTTTCTTTTCAGAGTGTCAATGTTCAATTCCTTCTGTAGTACACAGTGATATACAGCATTTGTTTTCTGTTCAGTTTTTTTAAATCTTCCTTTATGATTTTCCCCACTTACAAAGATAGCATCTTCATGAGAAATTGTGAAATATGTTACTCAAGAAAAATACAGAGGGCACTTTTTGTGTTATCTTCCAGTTCATTATAATTTTGTAGGTATATAGATGTGGAATTTCCCTGTGCCATACCTGAGGGAAGTGCAGTTTCAAATCTGGGTAGAACCAGGTAAGGAAAGATGCTTTTTCATTTGGACATTACACCAATCTTAAATTGTTTGAAAGGTTAACTACTGCAGTCACAGAGAAATAACTTCAGTACCAAGTTACCCCTGTTTTACATAGCTATTTATTAGGATATTTGGGAGGAATACGACTTCTGTGTCGCCCAGTACATCACACGGTGTAGAATATAGAATATTTGTTTCTGAAATACAGATCATCTTCATATACAAGCACACACCAATGTACTACCATCAGTAAATTGTGCTTTAAAACAATCATCACTCAACACCAAAGTTTAAGTTTCCTTTTATATCATTTTTTGTTAAAAATAGCTTTTAGGGGAAAAGCACACAATATTTATCCATTCTTTCAATTGCTACCATTTTGTTGCCATTGTCAGAATGCAGCAAAGGGTTATGTCTTTTCTGTTTTATTTAGAGGTGTGTAAATCTTTCCATGCACAAAAGGAATGTTATCTCCAGTCCATATTGGACTTTTGAAAAATCTGCTGTACTATCAAATGAGTGAAAGAAATTTAATTAACACCTCTGAAGTGTATGCCTATTTAAGCATCATAACAATATGCGTGCGTTTGTATGCATATATATAAATAAATACACAAACATGGCCAGGTTCTGTACTGTTGAACCTATGTCACCTTGCTGAAGGCCATGGGTATAGCTGAAGGCAGAATTTGGCTCATTCAATTTAATGATCATGTTGACACACAATTTTAAGATTAAATGGCATTGTGTAATTTATTACTAGTTAAAATGCTAGTTTCATGACAGGATAATTTAACCCCAGAGTCAGTGCAGAAACCCCTGCAGTCAAACAAATTAAGAACAATAAGTTAAGAACAGGAAAAAATGAGTTTATGCTAAGAAAAAAATACAAAGATGCAGTATGCTATGTTAGATGTTTAACTATACATAAGAGACAGGTGTCACAAAAACAAACAAACAAAAAAAATCATGAAGTCAAAGAGAAACTTTAACTCACCAGTTTCCATCTGTTAAATCTGAATCTATGCATAATTGATTATCCATGACTGGTAAGTTCTTCTTTTCCTAGCCTAACATTCCACTAAAGTAAACAGTTTTTGAAAAACAGTAAGGACAGAATAAAAAAATTTTTAAATGAAAAATTACGTCAGTTAATAATATAGCTGACCTGTGTTTGAGAATTTTAATCATGTGAATCTTAAATAGTAATAACTTATTCTGTTATTGTTACAGTATGGTTAAAAGCTTCTCCATGCTTAAGGAAAGAGGAAAAAGTAGGAATATGTAACAGTGTGTGTGTGTGGGGGGGAAAGATACAGAAAGATGAGAAGCAGAGACATAAGGAAAATGTGTCAACAATAAACAAGAGGAAATGAGAAAGAAGGAAAAGATGAAGGTGGAAACTAATCTCTGTGTGTCATTATGACTGCCAGAGTACTGGCAAAGCAGCAGCATCCTTTTATTTCAATTTTAATCATTTCTGAATTTTAATACCCTGCTCCTTTTGTAATTCTCCTGGCATTCCCCATATGCATCCATCCCAGCCAAAACACCAGTGTAAATTAAATGGCACACAACCACACTACTGATGTAGCTTTCCCAAAAGAACCAATCGGGTGACCAAAAGCAGAAAAGGTATGTCTACCTTGTGTCCCTGTGGATGGCTAGCCAATTAACTGACTTAATGTTCCCCACTTTCTTTAATTTTGAAAAGAAGGGCAGTGGTTAAGTAACCTAGTAATACAGAATCATTAAATAAATAAATAAATAAATAAAGCAAGCCAGTAGTAATACAATAATCAGTGACCATCAGGGCCTGGAAAAATGAGTTTGCTCTCACTGGCACTAAGGAGCATCACATGATTATTTAATTACAGCTCTAATTTTTGTCTCGTGGATGGCAACATATCAACAATTAATAGGGCAAATAGAGGAGACTGCATTTTTAAAGAGACAGAACCTATAAAATACTGCTTGGAAATACAGTATGTCAAACAGTAAAATGCTGCTTGAGGAATATCTATCTTTGTGTCACACAAATAGCTGTTTAACTATGCAACAAATATATTAAAAATATCAACTCTGCAGGTATAACTTTATTAGATGGTATCTGAAAGCATTTTTCAGAATAGTCAACAATAAGAAGCTTGTTTCTTACAGGATAAATCACCAAATACAGCATTTAATGGAATCACAAGTCCAATAAATGAAGATGTTGTTATAAAATGAACACATTCTTTATTTTAAAAAAGTACTACAGTATTCTGCAGTAATTATAGTCAGGATTATAGTCTTCAGTAAGCCAAATTAAATATTACATCTGCAGTGGGACTTAAATAGGAGATTTTCTTACAGAGAGTACTGAATTAGGTTCAGTAGCAATACTGCCGTGGTTGGGTCTATTCATGAAAAATGCTGTAGCGTTGTTCTTGTTTTTAATCATAGAAAACATACCTATGATCTAAGCACCCACTTTTGCCCTCAGTGACACATGTGCAGTTCCCATTATGCCTGATCCTGCTAGTAATCTCAGTGCAAAACAACCATTGGGAACTATGCTGAGTTCTGCATATGGAACACTTACATTAGTGGGATCACAGTAATCAGTGTAACCTGGACACACATTGGAGGGGGGAAAACTGGCACTAGGTAAATATATTATTTTGCTTATGATGATGGTCATTTTCTATAGCTTCTGGTAGTCCAAATCACTGGTCACAAATATTATATAGACTGTATTTCAGACAATAATAGTATTTAAGAGCTAATGCTGGAAAAGAAGATTCTAAATGTCATGTCATATATGTTAAAAAAATAAAAACAAAACAAAAAACCACCCACCACACTACAATTAGATTATTATTATTGAGTCTGTCTACTCAATATGCAATGAAAAGAATTTTTTTTTAAAAGTTTTAAAAAATGCCTGTAAGGATATTTGATTTGAATGGGCAAAGACATATATGAATTGTTTCCATGTACAAGACTGGGAAAGAAAATAAAACTGGTAAACAACAATTTTTAAGTATTACTTAAATAAAAGAAAGTGTTCATTAAAAAAAATTTGAAAAATTTGTGAAGTTGAGTTGTTTTGACTGAAGTCATGAAAATTCTGGATTGAAGATCTGAATCTATAATCTTAAAAAGAAGGTTGGCAAGCAAGAGCCTGCATGTAAGACTATATATCATTCTCTTTAAGTGATAGTTAATATACAGATAACATGTCTCACAAAGACTGTAATTAAATGTCTAGTGCACTAGTAATGCTAATAAGCATACAGTATTTATATTACAATGAATCCTTAGAAACTAAAACTGTCATTTTAAAACTTAAGATATTTTTAATTGTTCTTGGGACCTTTAATACCAATCAAGAAAACTCACCTATTAACAAAAACATTCATAGTTAAAATAAACTTTCCACTATCGTTCCCCATATAAAAATCTATTGGTTTAAACTTTAAATTACAAACATTTTAAACCCAGGCTGAATTTTCACTTGTTTTTGTTTGCTGTTGCTATTTGCTGTGTGTGTATATATATATATATATATATATATATATATATATATATATACATACACACACACCACTTGCAATGAAAAATAAAAGTTTTGAACAGAATACATTTCAATGTTTCAAATTCTATATATATAGTATATAGTACACACACACACACACACACACTCACACACACACAGCTACTACATGTAATACTATATATATAGAATTTGAAACATTGAAATGTATTCTGTTCAAAACTTTTTTTTTTCATTGCAAGTGGTTTCATTTATCTGGCCATCAAGAACAGACAAATTCAGCATACACTACTTACTGATGGGCATATGAAAGATACTCTACGTTGCAAGTAAAATCTTTCCGTTTGGGTCCCGGAACAACATCACTGCTTTGCACTTATACAGTATAGTGTTTTTCATCCAAATATATCAGAGTGCTATGCAAACAGAAAAAAAGTAATTAATTAAGCCTTACAACACCCGTCAGACAGATAGGGAAAATAAGGCAGATACTCAGTAAGAACCTTATTTGCAAAGATGCTGAGCACCTGCAGTTTCCAGTGATTTCAGCTGAAGTTGTGAGCGCTTAGTTCATGTGAAAATCAGGCCCTAATAGTGGCATTTTCAAAAGCACCTAACTCCTCCCATTGTCTAGGCACTGTAAGTGACTTGTCCAAGGACACACTTTGAGTCAGTAGCAGAGATGCGAATAGAACCCAGGAATCTTGATATCCATTCTGCCACTCTGTCTACCAGGAAAGGATTAAGGGGTAATCCTTAATATATGGTCTCCATAGTCAGATATATCCCCACTGCTGCAGTGACACAATACACAAATGATTGCTGATGGTCAGCTACTTGTTGCCAAAGCAAGAGTCTGAGTGAAGCAGATGTACACTGAGTTTAAAGGCCCGACCTGAACACCTCAGGTCATGTCAAAATATGAGCAAAGGGGAAAGTCCAACTCAGCTGGTGTATGGTACATACTGCTGTCCGTCTGAGAGGAACAATTTTTGTGGACCTAGGTCCACATAATTTTAATCAACCTATGCATTTCATTGACACAGATGAAGAGGGCTTATTTCATGAACCAGTGTTATCAAAGCAGAGCTGCTGCCAAACAACTGAAAGGGTATAAATAGGCCAATATAAAAAAGAAATGTTACACTATCAGATCTCACCCTGAATATTTATATGTAGACAGACACAATCTGTATCAGAATAACTGATCTCAGGAAAAGTATTTTTAAAATAAACAGTAAAAGATAAAGTTGCCATACAGTTGGTAAACAATGTGTGTTAATACTTTGTTCACACCCTATACATTAGACCTGATAGTGACCTCCCACCAGTTATATACAAATGTAGCGCCATTACCTTCAACGGAGTTACTCTTGATTTTCATAAACATGAATGAGAGGAGAATTAAACCCACCAAGTTTAAGAAAATATATTTACTATTCAGAACAGCACTTAAGAGAGGCATGTTATCATACCAGACTAATTTGAAGGGGAATCACTTGTATAACTGATCTGATTCGTATGCTATATATGGGCCATGACCTACCCTTAATCTTTGTTCAGAACTTCATCTACTGTTACGGAGATCTGTACACCCTGATGGAGGGCTTGTAGAACCATTAAAAAGTCAACATTTGCCAACTGGTAAACAGATATTACTTATATCCGATACACAGTAACTGTTGGTAAACACCTACTTTTTAAAAATGGCCATTGCATACCCTTTTTGTTGTAACAATTACAAACTGTGGTACATTGTTGGTTAGAATTAGAGTTGTTGGTATACATCCTCTTCCATATGTATGGTACTTTTAATTTAATATTAAATGTAGTAAGTTTATAACTTGTTTTGAACAAAGGGGACCTCAGCGGCAAATATTAGATGCAGAACACCCTGATAGTGAATTTAATGGTATTCTCTTCTTCAAAGTGTAAGCTGTTTTTACTAATGTTATCTACAGGTTAGCAGTCAGGTAATGAAACAAAGTTTAAAAATAACATAATGGAATTTTCTGAGGTAGGAAACTTTTTAAGAAGTTGCAAAATTTAAGTAGAAGTACTACAAGTTCTTATTTAACAATCAAACTGGAATATAGGTTGTTTTGATTTTTTAAATAATGTACAGCAACTTTGTAACAACTAAAGTTTAAAAATGCATTAGATTGCATAGTGAAAGAGTTGCAGAACATTTTTCATCATACACACATCTGTGCTCTCAGTTATTAACAAAATGCTTCTGCCCTTATTTGCAGTTGCCTGAATATGCAATCTAAGTGGCTCGGTAGGCTTATATTCTTAAGGAATGATGTTTTCACTGTTTGAAACACAACTCAAGAATGCTAGGCAAAACTGAATACTGTTTCTTTAAAACTGGCTTCTGCATGCCACAGAAAGCAATATGGAATCATCTTTCTTTAAAGTTCCTTGTGGTGTGGAATGATAACAAAACTTTTCTTTTTCAAACAAGGAAGATTCAGCTGCCATGGATAACACCGCAGGTAGATATTAAAATGGAGACAGAACCATTATTTAGAGGCAACAAGAATATAAATACATGCACTAACCTATAAACTGGTATTTACTTCAGGAAAATAAGTAATATTTTCCCTCTGATTGCTGTGCTGTCAGTTTAATGCAGCGTAAATAAACAGTAGGTGCATGATAGCTTTAAGTAGAAAGTGTTCACTCCACAAGAGGAGCAGATTACTAAAGCCTGATGCCCATAATGGCAAAAACAGAACTTCCATTTTACCAGAAAAATATGTTTTCCTCATACTACGTGATTAGTAGCTTTTCTATTAAATCAGTTTGTCAAAATTCTATGAAAAATGCTATGCAAACAACTTTAGCAAAAACATTTATTTTAGCAGCCCTAAATTTGAATAATTAAAAAAGTAAAAAACACTCTTCTATAATTTTATCATCCCGCTCTAAATGACCACTTCATATCATCATCCCAGTATAGCAAAAATAAAATAAAATAAAATGATATATGGAACTGCCTATACTTTCAGTTTTTTTCTCCTTGTATTCCCTGACTGAAAAGCAAAGTTTCCTCTTTGGAAAAAGCAATGATTTCTAAGGAGATTGTATATACACCCTACATCTATTAACATAAATTAAAAAACAAATGTTCCACTTATGTTTAAAACTGTTCTAGAAGGAAACTTTGTGGTGTTATTAGATATTTAATAAATATATCTAGAGAAAGCCATGGCAGGTATGCATAAGAGGGTTATAAAACTCTGCAGTAGTATATATGCTAAAATAGAATATTCCTTAGAAACATGACTGAAATATTAAAAAAAAAAAAAAAATCACATTTCCCCTATTATTAATAGAGATATTTAAGTACCCTGGAATGTTGTGTTATCTTGAAGAACAATTTCTCTGTAGTCCAAATGCAAAATGTTAATATATTTATCAATCTATTAAATTAATAAAATTTACTAATCTGTTTGTCTCCCTCCCCCAATACAACTAGAAAGCATAACAAGGATTTCAATTTAATCTTATGGTATTCAGTTTAAAAAAATCTGGCAAACAGCTGTATTTCAACAAATGTATTCCTTGACTGAAATAAAAATTTCCTCTAATTTAAAATATCAAATTAGATTTTTTTTTAAATAATGCTGAACTTTAATTGAAGATTGCAAAAATTGAAGTCCTATGCATTTAATCCCTTCTCCAACAAAAATATTAATGTAATATAAGTTGTAGTTATCCATGACTTGACTACATGAAAGAGAGACACTTCTGTGGTTTGAAAGGGCACACCTGCCTACATCCCTTCGGGATTTTATATTACTGAATTACTATGGTACTTTGAAGACAGTACATTGTATTTAGTTTAGCACTATTTATAACCAAAGGATCTCTATAATAATAAGGGACAGGTGCTTATCAGCTGACCTTATGGGCCTACATTGCAAACCATAACTTGTTAAGATCAAAATGATTACTACAAGCTTTGGCTAAATTGGGAGCTTCTCTCTTTCTTCCTGTTCTGCAAATCAACATGTACCATTAATGAATCACAGGCTGACTTTACCTGCTTTATATTTCTTTCTCAGAAATAAGCAGTATTTAAGTACTTATCCTTAGATAAGTCTTGTTGAAAGAACAGGAGAAGAGAAGGAGAAACTGTTTTGGTAGTTACTTTGCTATTTAATGATTCAAGAACAAAGAATATTAAAAAGAAACTAACTTAAAAAAATGCATGAACAAAAAGCATTCCACTTAAATATTTTTGTCCCAGTAAAGTCATTTTGCATACAAAGAACTATTATTTAATTACACATTTGCACTTGTAGGGAAAAGGAGGAATGCACTGCTTCCAGAAGAAAAACAACAACGACACAGGCTTTTTGGACACTTCCCTCTATGTTCTTGTTTTACTTAGATTACTGTTTTTCCAGGGGAAAGAGGAATTCCTTGGAGTCAGTTGTTTCTTTTTCATTAGTTGTTTGTATTCAGGAGTGGGTACAACTGTAGACAATGATTTTATTTTTGTTATAGAGCTTTATAATGTATGTGGGCTATCCATTTATACGTATATACACAAACATGTATGCATACATATGCTGTCTTTTTATGTTCACTTTTTACTATACAGGATTACACATTTTTGCGTATAAAATATTATTTCCACTTGATCAGTGAGATATTAATAAAATCTGAAACAGGAAATGAGTGTAAGTGTATAAATAATATTAACACTGCAAGTGAATATAATACAAATTACAGATACTATACTATATTCCAGCTTTTACAGAGTTTCAACTTTCTTTTTTAAATAATGCACCAGAGTTAATGTCTTTATATCTGGTGACTGCTTTAAACACTTGAAGAGATAGGGAAATATCCAATCCAATCCTTGTATTAACTAACATTGCAATTTTACACTTATTGTAACCTTTTCTAACAATGTGAGGAAAAACAGAGTAAATATATTAAATTTGTTTCACAACAGATGCTTAGGTTGTTAATATTTAAGATGCTTATTCATGCTATTCCTGTCTGCACATTTGTCAAAAATGTAAGCTTGAATGCTAATGTTTGCCAGCAGACTGGAGCTGACAGATATATACCAAATGATATCCCAATGTACTATACCAAAATGATATAAAGTAGAAATAAAGGACTGCTGCTAAATCATATCCCCAATAAAGGTCTGTTACTAGATCATATGCCTTAACCTTAAGAGTTCTTGAATCAGAAATTATGAATTATTTTCATAGGAAAATTACACTAGGTTTGACTGAATAAAACTGATTGTTGGTGTTTGCCAATTTTTTTTACCCATTTTGGGTAAAAAGCTGGTATAAAATATTTTAGCAAAGTTTTCAATGGGATAAGGGTTTCTCTGTCAGTAACAGAAGCACTTTAAATTTCTGGGACTGGCAGAGCAAAACTTGGAAACTTGCAGGTGTCTGTCATTAGTTCTTCTCACTGGAACTAATCAAATATTTCGACAAAACTATGAGAATTAGAGGAAATTTTCTGTTGGTCTTTAAAAAAAAATCCAAGGCATACATTTGTATTTGAATTATTTTCCTTTGAACTAAATGCACTTGTATATATAGTAAAATGACGTTTGAAAGGCGGCTCAGGTGTCTTTTAAACAGTGGCACTATCTTGGTGGGACGCTTTGGTTAATGTACTTAAAACTATCAACTTATGAGGATTTTCCAAGTGCATGTTTGGATCGCTGGTTGGAAATAAATACTCTGTTTTCTTTTGGAGCTTTCGCTGCTGCTTCAAGGACCCAACCAGTTCTAAAGTGGAAGACGCCAGGGGAGGGACCTCCAGCGGAGAGGAGATAGCATACCTGTGCTTACAGTGCCTCCTCACCCCTAAGGTCACAGGCACGCCAGCTGCCACGACGCGTGCTGCGAGAAACGTTTCCCTCTCAGAGATCACTGCCAAAGTTGATCTCCTTCGTGTTTCTCTTCCTTTCCCCCCCTATGCAGCCTCGCAAGACAATCCTCAGCAACTTTGCGTTTCAGGTTAAACACGGCGGCTAAGTACCCCCCCAGCCCACACACGTTTAACAAACGCATCGTTTACAACGCTCCCAATCCAGGCAACCTGTCGCCAAGGCGGCTGGCCGGTGTAACACCGGCACCCTCCCGTGCTGAGCACGCGGTGGGGGAGAAGTTTCCCAAACTTTCAGGGAACTTGCCTTTTTCAAGTGGCTGCTGCTAGGGAAGGTGGCCGCAAGGCCAGTGGCTCCGGCTCTGCCCCTCGGCAGGGGTTCAGCAGCAGCCGCAGCCCAGACGGGACAACCCCCCGGGGTTCATGGCATGCAGCCCTGCCAAGGCGGCAGGTGTGTGGAGCGCCGGCGCTGCTCGGGAAGGGTTTTCCCTCTTTGCCTCCCCCCACTTTTCCGACCCCACAATGTGACTATTCATACAAGAACCGGGGCGCGCTAGAGACGGGGGGGTGAAGAAGGAGGAAAAGAAACCGACTCACTCATGAGAGCGTTGCGGGCGACACCTTCAGCTTCCCAGGCGGCGGCGGCGAAGTTAATCGCGCTGAAGTTCAAGTTGTCTGTTCACCCATCGGGAGTGGGCGTCTAGAGGAAGGAGACGCGGAGGGGGGAGCCACGCACGCCCGCTGCCGAGCAGGCTGCTCAGGAGGAGCCCGGGCTGACAGCAGGGCAGCAAGGTACCAACGCGGGGCCGGCGTGTGCCCGGCTCCTTCTCTGTGGCGGAGCCCTTGGGCGGGGAAGGACGCCGGGCGCAGGCTTCAGCGGGCGAGCCTCGGCCGGGGCTGGCTCAGCTGCACCCGGGCGCCGTGTCTCGCTGCCTCTCTCCCCCTGGCGGACGCTGCTCGCGCCTGTGCCGGAGCCGAGCAGCCGCGGCTGCTGCCCTCCCCGGGTGCGCGGCGGCAGCAGCAGCAGCAGAGCCGGGCTAGGGAGGGGGAGGCTGAGCGCCGGCGTAGAGCCGAGCCGGGAGCCGCCGCCGCCGCGGGAGCCGGGTGTGCGTCTGGCGCTCGCTCTTTCCCCCCTTCTGCTTGCCCCTGTTTTTGGGGCTGAGTTGGTGAGAGTGGTTTGTGTGCGCGCGTGTCTCTGCCCCCCCCGGCTCGCGGTGGAGGAGGAAGTCAGGTGAGAGACACACAATCCCCTCCCAGCCCCTGTGCGATGGGTAGGAGCTAATCACTGTTGTTGTTGGGCTGCTGCTGGTGGTGGAGGTTGTTTTTAATGCTATTATCTTGCCTCCCTCCCCCCCCCCCTTTCTTCTCTCCCTCCCACCCACCCATTCCCGGAGAGCAGCGCCCCTCGCAGGAGCACCGGGCTGATCACCCCCACCCCACACACACACTCATAACTCTTGAACCTCCCCCGCTCTTTCCTCCCTCCCACCTCCACTTTCTCCCTCCCTCCGGCTCGTTTATTTCAATATTTATACCCCACATGCTTGGCTGTCAGCTGCTACTCGCTTCAAGCGAGTGAAAGGATGAGCGAGCAGGCCGGTTTCCGAAAGGGATCTAACAAAGGTGATCAATATTTTAAGGGTCAGATCGTCAAGTGGGACCGGAGAAGTGGGACAGACACAGGGCTCCGTCTCTCTTTCCAGATGGGCCGCGTGTGCGCGCCTGTGGCCCGGTCGCTGAGACCCGGGGGTGGGGAGAGAACAAGCTGGCGCAGATTAAGTTAATGGCAAGTGTGTGCATGGGGAAGTGGCTCTGAAATCTGGATTGAGTATGACAGCAGGCAGCCCGTATTTGCTTTAGATAAGGGGAGCAGGGATGTGTTGGATTTTTTTGTTTGTGTTTGGTTTTTTGCAAGCATTCCACTTGTCAGGCTCATGCCGTGAACTGCATGGTGTCAGTTTGCAACTAGGCACGCTGGAGCTACTCAGTGTGTGTTTTTTAGAAGCTGCCCTTAATTCTGTGGTCCTTTCATACGATGTTTTATGTCGCACAAAGTGCCTTTAAATAATTATATTTCTGATTTTTCTTCATTAGTGTTACTGCCGCTTGGAGAGACTTTTTAGACCTTCAGTCCTTCCTTAGTTGATGCACAGTTTGTAAGTAAAGTTCCTGGAAAGTGAACCTGGCAGTGAATTCAGTTTTTCCTGAAAGCTGAGATTGTTTCTTTTCCTCTAGAAGCTTGTGAAGAGAGAACACTGGGGATTCTGAATGTCAGTCCAGTCACATTCTGTATTTTCAGTCTGTGGCAGAGTTGATCTCTCAGCTCCTGGAACAAATAAACAAAAATCCTCTAGACAACTTTATATATTTTTGAAATAAGAGATCTTGACATTGTTAAGATGATACACCTTTCTTTAATAAGCCAGTGCTATACTGTTGTATTTATTGGCATAAAAAGCTGCCACTTTGTAACACCATTTTTGAATAATCATTAATCTACAGAGAATCCATTAAGCCCAAAGGTTACATTATAGTAATAATATAATAATAATATTGATCTTGCCAGCAGGGAGAACTCTTTTATGTAGTTACTACCAGACACTCCCATTCATACAAGACATAGTGGGGCAAATTCATCCTGGTGTAACTTCATTTGACTTCAGTGGAGTTGCCACAGGGATGAATTTGCCCTATTATTTCAACCTTGAAGTAATGTCCTTCCCTTCCCTAAGAATGCTGAAGTCGCTGACCAGTTCTGACCTTTCCATCTGAGATTAATATCTAGCTTTGTTAGAAAAATTCAAACTTCTCTACCTGTAACTATGCTACCCGAACAGTTTTAGACCTGCTAACAAGTTCTTGGAGTGGCAGTTGATTTTCTGATCTTTAGGAATTACAGGGAAATATAATGAGCGTCAAAGTGAAGAGCACTTCACACATGCCCATTCAAACACTTCTTGGAGCTGCCTACCGGATGAGCTCCTAGCATTCAGTGTGTGGCATATTTCCTCTTGTCAAATAAATATCTTCTTTGCGTACATCAACCACTTTTGACTCAGTGGTCAGTGGTTATTAATAATAATACAATGTTTCACTTCTTCAAAGTAGTGATAAATAATTAATTCTCAACTCCCCAGTGAAGTATTTCAGTAAGCGATATTATCCCCAATTTACAGATGGGAAAACCAAAAAAAGAAAGATTAAGTGATTTGCCTGAGGCCACACATTGAGTCAGATGTAGAGACAGAAGTTAGTCATTCCTAATCCTGTATTTAGACAACACTGCCTCCTAAAGACCCAAAGATGCCTCCTGGAAAACATTGCTATAAGAGAGAGTTCTGGAATTATATGTATATAATCTTTTTTGTTGTTTTAGAAATAGAGGTATTTGCATAAAAACAAAAGGATTTTATTCCACACGTGATAATTACCTAGCTTTTCAATAAACATGGTGATATCTGATTTTTGCAACAGGCCCCAAAATCCATAACGAGATAATTCTCTCTGGAAACAAGAAAATGCTTGACAACAAAATTACAGAAATGGGGGCTATAAAGGGAACAGAATTGCTGCCAGAGCCTCCACTTTTGTGAAGATGGATCTCAAAGTTCAGTTTGGCCATGTGTGGATGTGAAAAGGGCTTGCAGATTAGTACTTCAGAAGTTCATAGTCAGTGGTTAACAAACAGGCTGCTGTTTGTGTGAGACTGTATATTTTTTGGGCAGGTTATTCAACATGGGTTCAAAATACAGAAAGGGCTCCCTAGTGATACTGTTACCTGGAAAGAGAAAACCCAAGTGGGGAAAACAAAATCTGAAGTACACTTGATTTGGTTCTGAAAGAAAGGGTTGAAATGCAATGAAAGATTCTCCATGTTGGATTATTTTAAACAATATAATGGCTGTTGATTGCAGTACAATATTGTGGCTAGCATGATGTTGCTAACCTGTAGGCCATAAGAGGCATGTACTGACTTAAACTATATAATAGGTTAGTGCTCCTTCAATGTTTTCAACACCAAATGATTAGGATGTTTCAGAACACTGAAAAACATACAAGTCAGCACTATAACATATTTGAATGTTATGCTTTGTAACATTATGCAGTGAGTTTCACAGAGCTTTCATTCACATCAATGAAACGAACATATCGCATGCTTTTTGGCTGTGCCATGTTGCTGAGACTGTGCCATCACACCGCTATCTTACGGTATGACAGAGCACAGATGGCATGCCTGAAAAGCAGATATACAATAAGCTGGGGGGTGAAAACATTATCTACTAACTTTCTTTTCACGGACAAACTGAAATTTCCTCTCACGGTATGTATAAACAGTGTCCATTCTGTGTTTGCTTGGCCTTACGATACAAGAACGAATAGAAAGTTCTACTCATCTTGCTCATCCCTGAAATCTGGAGTTTCAAAAGACACTGCAAATGAATGTTCATATATATTTATCAGTTTATTAATGTTGAGAGCTACATTTTATCTTTTGAAATGTCAGAGTGATGATTTGAGGGAAATGGGAGCAGTTCTGTTTTAAGTAACATGAATGGTACTGGAATAAGATTATCTGTCACAGATTAAAATGGCATATGAATCATATAGTAATCCATTCATTAGTTTATGGATTCAGAGTCTTCCAGGGAGTGTCACAAATCCATATGATACCCCTGAGTGTTAGATTTTTTTCATATAGGTCTGAAAGATGTGTAAAAATATATATATTCAGAGAGCTTCCTATTGACCATCCATCTGAAGGGAATTGTGGATATAAATTATTAAAGCTAATGTTGGCATTAACTTAACAAAAAATACTGGTGTTTAGATCTTACTGTGTCAGACAGTGTAATGCAAAGCACTGTTTTTGCCAACTCCACCCATTTTTGGTCAAACCATGCCCCTTCTTGGGTGCTGATATGACAAATCTGGAGTACATACTAATCCAGAGATGTCTTTTTGTGTAAGAGAAACCACCAGGTCCTCAGTGAGGAGGCTGTTGTTAGGTGCATAAAGGCACATATAAATAAAACTAGTGTTGATCTGACAGTAGTATCTGGTCATAAGCATCCACATTGGGAGCAGAAAAATATTTTTTTCACTGTCAGGAAACTGAAATGAGACAATCAAAAGCAGAAGAAATATTTCACTAATTTGTAAGTATACTCGAGATACATGCTGAATGCTGGATGATAAAGAAGGCCAAATTGTGACCAGCAATACAGCTGTTCAACGAAGTGTAACTCGGGTCCAAGTGCTGCCTTACAGTATTGCTAAACAAATATCTCTCATTAACAAAACCTCTCAGTAACTTACAAGCTGATCCTGAATCTGCTGAATTCTTTGAATCATTCCCAGGCAATTTGGGCCTAATACAAATATGTTTTTTTCCCAGCTCCTAGCATATGAGTAAGGCCATAGCAGTGAAATACTTGCTCAAAATATCTAACTTTTTTTGATTCCTTGCTTTCACTGTGATTTGATCTAAACTCAGCACACGAAAAACTGAAAATAATGTATTTGAGCTTTTTCCCTGGTATCTAAAAATAAATGGCTGCTCGTGTTGTTTTGGCCATGTTTTAGGGCTGCTGAAATAATGCAAAAGTATTATTCAATACCAAGGCTCCCCCATAGCTGTTTTAGTAGCTTAATGAAGTGGTAAGACCATAACCATTCCCAGTAGCTCAAACTATTGAACAAATACACAGCACACTGGAATTGACCCTACAGGTACAGTTCAAAGGACCATTATGTATTTTAGCAAATCTTCTTTGACAGGTCTACCTGATCTAATAAATATTAGAGTTTCTGCATTCTTTCTTCCTACTAGTGCATCAGTAGAAGGGATTTCAGGTGACTCCTCCAGAATGAGATTATGGCTTTCACTGTTGTCTTTTTACTATACTGCAGTTTCCTGGAATGATCACACTAGACCTGTTATCTTCTGAAGTGGGGATGATGGACACTAACATCAGCTGGAATTATGTCTTTTTGGAAGACATTCAGTGAGATTTCTAACATTTTCCAGTAAGAAGGTCAATTATCCTTCTTCCAAATGGACTCGGTTTCCACTAATCATTCTTTTCTGAGAAAACCACATTTCCTTTCCTTGTTCTCTACATCACCTTTGTCCATTCAACAGCCCTAAACAATAACCTCCTTCTGGTCAACAGCTCCACTACAGAAGATGCTTTTGATTCTCTTAGAAAGATAGTCACATCCTATAGACTGCCTCCTAACTCTTCTGCTGTATCAAAAAGAGGATAGATCCACCTGCTGCAGATGCATAAACAAAGAGCATTGAACTCCTATTCATTTTTCCTGACTGCCTCCTCAGTCTGCTCTCAGTTTGAATCTTTTTTTGAAGGCTATGGGTTAAGAAGTTGTGTTGATGTGTTTGTGTAATCTTCCTTCCCTCTCTCCTCTTGGTGTCTGATCTGTCTTAGCTGCTTTTGTTAAGATGTTCTATCACCTCTAGCGATAGCCTGCCAGATTAAATCAGTAGAGGAGAAACTAAATGACTGGCTTCCCTTTACAAACTTACGTCACGTGGAATAAATACAGGTTTTACATTTATGCAAATTAAATAAATCACCTGATTCTACTAAACCTTTTTGTGGAAATATTTATATATTTCTCAACTGATACTTAACTCATATAGATAAGGCTAGTCTGAATATGTAACTAGAAGGCACAAGGTGTGCCACTAGAATTTCATAACTGGGTTTGGAAGAGGAGAAGAAATACTGGAAAATCAGCTTCTCTCTCACTTACATGCCAAGTCCTGAGCACATGAATGGCTCTCCACCCCATAAGTGGTGACATCTTAAACACAATAACAGTGCTGGGAGTTGGTTAGAGCACCCTCATTAGGGGTTGCATGAGGTCACACACCTGATCACTGGCAGAGCTCGACTAAAACCCAAGACTCAACTGCCCAGGGGACCATACTGCCTCTGATTGAGTCATAAATCACTGATTGATGGCATTATCTTAACTGTATTATGGCAGCTTAAATATTCATATGAATTTAGAAAAATGGTGGCTAATAAAAGGATATAAACCTACATTATTTAGGTGGGGTTTTTTTAAGTATAAAACCTCTGCATACAGAAATACAAGACACTTTATTGAAGAGAATAAAAACAGACAGCTTGAGCTGGAAACAGAAATTTAATCAACAAAGATTTACTTTCCTTCATTCCTGGATTCTAGTAGATAGAGCATTAGAAGACATAAGAAACCGGTGCAAGGTATATGTTCCCCATTAGAAGTTTTTAAGCAAACATGTCTGAGCCTAGAAAATGTAGTCAGCAAGACCTTTCTGTAGATTTTCAGTCAGGCAGTGGGAAGAAATTAATCACAATGTCATAAACATTTTACTCAGCAATATTGTGAAGTGATAATAGGGGATTTAACACCATTTTTCATATAATGGCATACATCAATTGTCAGGGCATTTTTAGTGTGGGGGCCCTTAGCTCCACAACTTGCTTCCCAGCCATTGGTCTACCACATCTTGAGTTTATTGACCCATAAAATGAGCTGGGCATATATTTATAGTATAGTATGTAATGTAATGATAAAAGAGTCTTTCAATCTCGACATCAAGTTATGTATATACATTTTAAATGTTCAGCATGCAAAGACTACATTATGGTTACATTCCTAAATTAATAAAAATAAGGGGAAACTTTGATGAATACAAAGATGCCTCAGTCAATATTTACATCTGTCTATAAATCTTGAAAGTCAACATCTGTTTATTCATATTACAGTTACATACTAGTTTATTTAATACTTGTTAGTAACAGTTCTCTGTTTTTCTATAGAGTTTCTGAAACTTAATATCATTCACATGAAGCTGTCCAAAGTCATCTTTGAGCCATCTACCCACCCTTCCAACTAGTTTCTTTCTGTGCCAAGAGTTGGGCTCCATGAGTCCTGAATTATCTGAACTGACCATTAATACAGTAGGTATCACTTAAGGGGGGGCAGGTATCACTCCAGATTTCCTGTGAAATGGGGAGAGAGAGAGAGTGTGTGTGTGTGTGTGTGTGTGTGTGTGTGTGTGTGTGTGTGTGTGTGTGTAAAAAGCTGTCTGCTCTTGGTTAAGAACAAACATATTTTACCTGGCCAATGTAACTGTTTGGGTGTCATGTGTGTTTATTTTATTTTATTTTATTTATTTTTTTTACTTTATCGCAGTTTGAACTGGTGGAACAACTTGACTTTTTTAACTAACGAGACTTATCTGTAGGCTTTTTATATATTGGTTCTTCAAAGAACCTCCCATGTTTTCCTGCTAAAAAATGAATAAAATAAATATTTGTTTAAAAAATTGTCAAACTGTTCTTTACAAAGTTAAGTGTGACTTTATATAAGGCTGCAGAGTCAAAAGGCAGCAGCGTATACTGCCCAAGTATGCCATGTGATTTTTGTGTTCCTTTCATATATGAAAATCAAAACAATTGACTTGATTTTGACTATCTGTGTTATGCCATTAATTGTTTATTTGGGGTATCCCAAGAACAGCACTAGAGAGTGGGTCAAACTGTGAAATGTTTAAAATGAAAATTCTTGATTTGCTGACATTCTATACTGTGATGAGGTAGCAAGGCAAGACCCTCATCTTGATTTGGGTTCAGGTGGATGGCATGCCTAGAATTATGGTTCAATAAAAAATAAAGTTAAAGATAAAGATATATTAGCCTATAAACTGCAAAGTTCATAAGGCTTTCTTGAAATTTAAAATTTGTAAGATTCCAAATATGGCAGTTCTTTCAAAATGCAACTACCCCATGCTATGGGTACAGATTTGTCCTGTCCACAGCGCACCTGGTCAGTTCTGCTGCACAGGGGCAGGGACTGCAGAATACATAGATCCTGTGGAGCGTGACTACAGTGCTTTGCAGCAGCTCTCTACCATATCAGGGAGGAAAAGAGCAAGCTGGGGGAAGGGTAGGGCTGGTTTATTATGGACTCCTCTTACTTCCATTCCCAACCCCAAGTGATAGCACAGGAGAGGAGATTAGTGTAGCCATTCCTCTTCTGCTCTACATCCTGCAGTAGGGAACATTCTAAATCCCGTGGACTCTCACCAGCAAACTAGCTGATTATTCCGGCTATGCATTGGAATATAGATTTTGTCCCTAATTATCACCTGTAGTTTAATCAAACAACTCCATATGATTCTGGGAAATCTGAACTGCAGATTTTCTGGTTTCTCTAAAGACAACTACTCTAAACAAAGGGAATGAAAATAAGGGTTTATAACAGACTCTTTCTAAGCCTTGTTCATGGCAGCTGTGACATCCCTCATTTTTGCCAGCAAAGTGGGAAGACCTGCAGCTCAGATTTCTCAGGATCTTAAGATTTTTTAATGTAACGAGTTTTAAAACAATGGCGATCTATGTAAACTTTTGGGCTCTTTGTTCTACTTCACAGACTATAATCTTTTCTGATGAGAAATATAGTAGCACAAGAGTACAAAGTTCCAGTAGATGCATTTCTTGCAATGCTTACTTTGAACTCAAGTTTCTGTCTTACAATCACTGCCATGATTATAGTAATCAGAGGCTTCATCTGTGCGTTTCAGTGTCAGTACCATTCAGACTTTTATATTCATTAAAAATGGTACAATTACAACGCTGGGTTTCATTTGCTTTAAAAAAGTAAGGTTAAGCAATATTTGTTTTGTTGCAGTAAATTCTCTGACTCAGGAAAGTACTATTACAAAAAAAAAATATATTTTCTTAGGTGCATTTGCAATGATTATGTTAAACTACGTAACGATGAGGCTTTAGAAGAGTAATGTTAAGAAAAACAGTGTTCAGTAATTGTTTCTCCAGCCATGTGGTGCACAGCTTTGGCCATTGTTATTTATGTGTAGAGTCATTGGAAGTTCAGCAGAAGCAAGCTGACTGGATATGAATTTATTTTTAATATAATCTCACCTCTGGTGAGGTAAACACAGTTGTCAGTATTTCTACATATTCTAGGTTGTTGAACTAGTTCTCTAGAAAGAGACTGGCTGTTGTAATAGTTGCATCAAAGTCATCAGATAATTAGGAGCAAACCATACAGTGATCCATGATGTAATTGAAACCTGAAATCTACAAATTTATCTTTTAGTTTGATCAGATACTCACTGGTTCTGTAGATCTAAATAGCTAGGTTTATTTCATACTTCAGAACCAGAATTCAGCAGTCCCTGCTCCTCAAAGCATATAGTTGATTTGTACTGTTCTGCAGTGGCATCTAGGGCTTTCACAATACAACACAGTAGAGGTCAGATAAATTTCTAAAATAATTACAATCTTCTACAGAGTTTCATTTTTTAAAAAAATATTTATTTTTTCTTTTAAATCTAGGGTTTTTTGAAAATGTCAGGTTGTTATCACAGAAGACTGGTGTCTTCAATTTATCCCCAGGAAAGGTACTGCACAGAAAACAGCAGTGCAAGCTTCCCCATACTGACCTGCCTTTAAGCCCTACTATAGAGGAACCAACTCTAGGGGGTTAGACTTTTCAATCTCTATGCCCATTCAACCCTTGGCTTCTTTGGCTCGACCTTGAACAAGAGTTCCAGTTGCTTCTAAAAGCATTGGATTTATATATGAATATTCGTCCAGTAGTAACTGGACTATGACCACCAACTCACTTCATGTCTGCCTGTGAACAGTCATCAGATGGTAATAATAACTATTAATCACCAATGATTTCTGCCTTATTTGAACTGGTGACTTAAGTGTGAAATATTCCATACTCCATTATCTACCCCTGTGAGCCACTGAGTCCCACAGAATGCCTTAGCTTTAGTTTGGACTATCAGCCAAGAGTATCAAAAGCCAACAGAAGTTGAATGATTTATAGAGTTGACATATTTAAGTCCTTTAGCTTTCCAAAGTACTAGGTTACCAAAAGAAGGCAGCATAACCGCTGACTAGACTAACCCAATACCAGCAATGTATCTGATAACAAAAAATGAAGTAGCAAATGTGAATATTTTCAATGGGAGAAATGTTAAAAACTAGGTAATCAACCCATTGCACTGGTAATCATATAATCAGAAATGCAGGCCTAGAAGGGACCTCGAAAAGTCATAAAGTCCAGCCCTCTGTACTGAGGCAGGACCAAGTATACCTAGACCATCCCTGACAGATGTTTGTCCAATGGGTTCTTAAAAAACTCCAGTGATGGGGATTCCATAACCTCCCTTGGAAGCTTATTCCAGTTTAACTGTCCTTATAGTTAGAACATTTTTTCTTAATCTCTGACCTAAATCTCCCTTGGTCCAGATTAAGCCAGTAGTTCCTGTCCTACCTTCAGTGGACATGGAGAACAATTGATCACTGTCCTCTTTATAACAGGCATTAATGTATTTGAAGACTGTTATCAGGTCCGATCTCAGTCTTCTTTTCTCAAGACTAAACATGCCCAGTTTTGTTTTTTATTAAACTTTCCTCGTAGGTCAGGTTTTCTAAACCTTCTATCATTTTTGTTGCTTTCTTCTGGACTCTCCAACTTGTCCACATCTTTCCTAAAGTATGGAGTCCAAAACTGGACAAGGTGTTCCGGCCTCATCATTGCTGAGTAGAGTGGGGCAAATATCTCCCATGTCTTACAAACAACATTCCTGTTAATACAGTGCAGAAAGTTATTAGTCTGTTCTGCAACTGCATCAAATTAACTTATATTCAATTTGTGATCCACTATAAGCCCCAGATCCCTTTCAGCAGTACTACCACCTAGCCAGTTATTCCCCATTTTGTAGTTGTGCATTTGATTTTTCCTTCCTAAATTAACTACTTTGCTCTTATCTTTATTGAATTTTATTTTGTTTAATGCAGACCAATTCTCCAATTTGTCAAGATCATTTTGAATTCTAATCCTGTCCTCCAAAGTGTTTGCAACCCTTCCATCTTAGTGTCATCTGCAGATTTTATAAGCATGCTCTCCACTTCCTTATTAAAGTCATTAATGAAAATATTGAATATTACTGAACTCAGGACTGACTCCTACACAAGCCCACCAGATATGCCCTCCCAGATTTACATCAAACCATTGGCTACTGTTTGAGTACAGTCTTTCAGCCAGTTGTGCACCCACCTTATAGTAATTTAATCTAGACCACATTTCCCTAGTTCGCTTATGAGAATGTCATGTGGGACTTACTAAAATCGAGATATATCACTTCTACTGCTTCCCTCCCCCCCCCCATCCACTAAGCTGGTAACCCTGTCAACGAAAGACATTAGCTTGATTTGGCATGATTTGTTCTTCACAAATCCATGCTGGCTATTCCTTAAAATCCTATTATCTTCCAGGTGCTTACAAATTGATTGTTTAATAATTTGTCCCCATATCTTTCCAGGTATGAAAAGTTGGGCTGACTGGTCTATAATTCTCTGGGTCCTCTTTGTTCTCCTTTTTAAAGATAGTTACTATGTTTTCCCTTCTCCAGTCTTCTGGGATTTCACCCATCCTACAGGAATTCTCTGGGATAATCACTAGTGATTCTAAGATTGCTTCAGCTAGCTCCTTCAATACTCTAGGATGAATTTCATCAGGTCCTGCTGACTTGAATATGTCTAACTTATCGAAATATTCTTTAACCTGTTCTTTCCCTGCTTTGGCTTGCATTCCTTCCCACTTGCTATTAATATTAATTGTGTTGCGTATCTGGTCATCATTAACATTTTTAGTGAAGACTGTAGCAAAAGAGGCATTAAGCACCTGAACCTTCTTGATGTCATCTCCATTGTTAGCTCTCCTTCCCCGCTAAGTAGTGGACCCACATATTCCTTTGTCTTTCCCTTGCTCCTAATATATTTAAAGAATGTCTTCTTATTGCCTTTTATGTTCCTTGGTAGTGTAACTGATTTTGTGCTTAGCCTTTCTGATTTTGTTCCTACATGATTATGCTGTTTTTTTTGTACTCCTCCTTTGCAATCTGGCCATGTTTCTACTTTTTGTAGGATTCCTTTTTGATTTTCAGGTCATTAAACAGCTCTTGATGGAGCCATATTAGCCTCCTACTATTCTTCCTATCTTTCCTTCACATCAGGAGAGTTTGCAGTTGTGCCTTTATTATTGTCTCCTTGAGAAACTGCTGGTGCTCCTGATCATGATGCCTATTTGGCGGAGGCTCCCACACATGCAGGCAGAGGAAGCGCTAGCAGTGGTTTTAGTGACATGCCATTTTCCTCCCATGGTGGGTTCTTCCTTGTAGAGAATCTGCAAGTTAAGAAAACAAAAAACAACACATAACCGTACCTCCCTGCCTCCCTCTACTAGCAAACTCTGCTGGCCACAGGCACTGACTTTCTGCTTTCCCTGGGGGTGCTCCACCCCCTCTCTGCCCCCTACTCTGCCCCTTCCTTCCTCCCAAGGTCCCACCCCCACCCTGCCTCTTTCTGCTCCCACTCCGCCCCCTCCCCCAAGGCTCTGCCCCCACCCCACCTTTTCCCAACCCTGCTCCTCCCCTCCTCTGAGCACGTCCCGCCCTCACTCTGCCTCTTCCCACCCCCACTCCTCCCCCTCCCTCCCAGCACCTCCCGCCTGCCACCAAACAGCTGATCGGAGGCAGATGGGAGGCGCTGGGGGAGAGGGGGAGGAACTGACTGGTGGGGCCTGCCAAACAGGTGATCGGCAGGTGGCTGTTGAGCACTCTCTATTTTTTTTTTCTGTGGGTGCTCCACAGCCCTGGAGCACCCATGGAGTCGGCGCCTATGAAGCTGGCTAACTCTCTTGGGCTCCGAGGAGCCTTTGTTTCACCAGCCCCATCGCTTACCATCTTCAATATCATCAATCTTGTCAGAAACATAGTAGGAAAATGATAGTATCTGCTGGTGGTATTTATAAACTTGGTCCATTGTACAAGGGTCTCACAGAGTATGGAACTAAATCATAATGGAAAATCTACAGATCCCTCTCTTTTTATGCAGAAAGATATCACAACACTTTGTAACAGTTATTAATTTTATTTATCTTTGCTAAACCACATGTGTATGAGTGATATTGTTACATACATGAAAAAAACACTGGTTCTTTATTGCCTGAAAAGATTTTATGTCATGAGGCAGGACAGTACTGAAGTTGAGAACAATATAAACCAGTTGGATTGCATATGCAAATGATTCATCCTGGTTGAACCTAAATAGTTCAGCGATTTCCCTGAAATCTTGCAACATCCATTCTGATTGCATCTGCTAATCTTTGCTTCTTGGTTGTGTAGGGAAAATAGGGTGTTTTTTTAAGTAATTGAAATATAGGATGGGCTCAGGAATGATTTTTAATTATTTCACCTTTTTTTCTCTATGTAGATTACTTGGTCTTAGTTGAAGTTTTGAGGGAGACACTGCATTGGTCCATCCTTTATACATTTATTAAAAGATTAAGCAAGCACTTATAGAACAAATATGAGTTTAAGCAAAATGTCACTAGCTAATTTAATGTATAGTTTTCCTAACCTAATTTACAATAATACAGTGCAATAGTCAAATCAAGGTTATAATTGAAATATAATCAATAAATCAACAGTTCAGTTTATCTAGTTCACCAATTACTACAATAACTAATTAAATCAAATGGTAATGAATGAGTTAAGGAAAACAATTCTCTTAAGTCTTACAGGAAGGTTAAGAGAAGAAGCCGTTCCCTTTGATTTAAGCCATTTAACTAAGGCCTGGTCTACACTAGGAGGTTATGTCGAATTTAGCAGCGTTAACTCGAATTAACCCTGCACCCGTCCACACAACGAAGCTATTTATTTCGACATAGAGGTCTCTTTAAATCGATTTCTGTACTCCTCCCCGACGAGGGGAGTAGCGCTAAATTCGACATGGCCATGTCGAATTAGGGTAGATGTGGATGGAATTCGACGCTAATAGCTCCGGGAGCTATCCCACAGTGCACCACTCTGTTGACGCTCTGGACAGCAGTCCGAGCTCAGATGCTCTGACCAGCCACACAGGAAAAGCCCCGGGAAAATTTGAATTCCTTTTCCTGTCTGGCCAGTTTGAATCTCATTTCCTGTTTGGACATCGTGGCGAGCTCAGCAGCACTGGCAATGATGCAGAGCTCTCCAGCAGAGGTGACCATGCAATCGCTGAATAGAAAGAGGGCCCCAGCATGGACTGATCGGGAAGTCTTGGATCTGATCGCTGTGTGGGGCGATGAGTCCGTGCTTTCGGAGCTGCGATCGAAAAGACGCAAAGATCTACGAGAAGATCTCAAAAGCCATGATGGAGAGAGGATACAGCCGGGATGCAACGCAGTGCCGCGTGAAAATCAAGGAGCTGAGACAAGGGTACCAGAAGACCAAAGAGGCAAACGGACGCTCCGGATCCCAGCCCCAGACATGCCGTTTCTACGAGGCACTGCATTCCATCCTAGGTGCGGCCGCCACCACTACCCCACCACTGACCGTGGACTCTGAGGATGGGATATTGTCGACGGCCGCTTCCTCGGAGATGTTAGCTGATGGGGAAGATGAGGAAGGAGATGAGGACGAGGCAGTCGACAGCGCTTACAACGCTGATTTCCCCGACAGCCAGGATCTCTTCATCACCCTCACGGAGATCCCCTACCAACCCTCCCAAGGCGGTAACCCGGACCGTGAATCAGGGGAAGGATCAGTAGGTAAGTGTTTTAAACATTTATTTTGAACAGAATAGGAATGGTATCTTAACAATGGGTTTTTCATGATTAGTTTGCCCTAGGCGCTTTAGTTTCTAGTCCTTGCCAGTGCAGCTACTGGAAAAGTTTGTCAACATGTCCGGTTTTTCATGATTAGTTTGCCCTAGGCGCTTTAGTCTTTAGTCCTTGCCAGTGCAGCTACTGGAAAATTCTGTCAATATGTCCGGGGATAGAGCAGAAATCCTCCTGGGACATCTCCACGAAGGTCTCCTGGAGGTATTGTAAAAGCCTTTGCATCAGGTTCCTGGGGAGAGCGGCCTTATTGCGTCCTCCATGGTAGGAAACTTTTCTGCGCCAGGCTAGCAGCAAGTAATCCGGGATCATTGCCTCGCATACAGCCCTGGTGCTTGCTGGCATTCACGCAGCATGCGGTCTTTCTCTGTCTCCGAAATCCTCATCAGAGTGATATCACTCATGGTGACCTGCTTTGAATTAGGGGAATGTTAGTATTGGGACTGATTGCCTGTTCCTTTACATAACTGTAACCGGCCGTTTACAGCCACGCGGTGGAGGCGTGACAGGGGCAGCATGCAGGGATCTTTCCCGGGGACAGCTGCGAGGGGGGTGGGACAGGGGCAGAGTTCATGCTGGCCGGATTGCCGGCAGCAGGAACTGGCCAACGCTAGGAGCATTGATTGGAACGTGAAAGGAGGGCACTGCTATAAATTAAACTTTAAGCAGCCAAAAGTCTACGGCTTACCATGTCCGCCTGCTAGCCGAATTCCATTGTCCGGCCCCGCTTGTGTGATCTGTACAGCAAGACCCCGGGCACTCAATGGGAAGGCCGAAAATTCGACCTTTTACTGAGTGCGCATGTGATAGATGCTGTGCATGGTCTTGTTCACAGAGACTATATTCATTGTTTGCAAAACTGTAACTTTGTGAGGAATTCACTCCCTTTTTCCCATCCCACAGCTGCGAGTGTCTCCCGAGCTACCCTGGCATCCCCCTCCCAGAGGCTGGCGCAGATCAGGCGATGAAAGAGAAGGACACGGGACGAGATGTTCTCAGAACCCTTATGGGCTGCTCCCGAGCCGAGGCGGCACAGTAGACCCAGTGGAGGGAGAACATGTCTCAATACCAGTGATCACACAGCGAACGGGAGGACAGGTGGCGGCAGGAAGACCAGCAGGCGACTCAAACGCTGCTTGGACTAATGAGGGAGCAAACGGACACGCTCCGGCGCCTTGTAGATGTTCTGCAGGACCGGAGGCAGGAGGACAGAGCCCCGCTGCATTCTATCTCTAACCACCCTCCCCCGCCACAAAGTCCCATCCCCCCCCTCACCTAGGGTGACCAGATGTCCCGATTTTATAGGGACAGTCCCGATTTTGGGGGCTTTTTCTTATATAGGCTCCTATTACCCCCTCACCCCCGTCCCGATTTTTCATGTTTGCTGTCTGGTCACCCTACCCTCACCCAAAGTCCCAAGAAGGAGGGGTGGCAGGGGCCGTGAAAACAGTCACTCCACCCCTGAAGACTGCTCAAGTAACAGAAGGCTCTCATTCCCAAAGATTTGATAAGTCCTTTCCTTCACTCCAAAAGCACCTCACCCAAGCCCCCGTCCCAGTTTCATCCCCTAACTGTGTAGTTGTTAATAAAAAATACGTTTCTGTTAATTACTGTTTCCGTCATGTTCTTTTAGAGGAGAGTGTGTTTGAAGGGGGGGAAGGGGGTTGGTAATTGGAGAGGACAGTCACCTTTACCAGGGTACAGACACGGGGGCAGGTTCAGCAGAAGGTCACACACACATTGCAGTCACTAGGCACCCTGGTCAGTCTGGGAGGTGGTTTTCATGTTCTGTGTGTGGGGGCTATGTGAGTTTGTGGCGGGGGAAGGCGGTTACAGATCTTATGCAGCGGTCCTTAGCCTGGATGACAGAGCCACGCAGCAGGGGATCTGTAACCGCCCTCCCCTGCCACAAATTCACATAGCCCCCACACACAGAGTCCCGAAAAGGAGGGGTGGCAGGCTCCGTTGAAACAACCAGTCCACCACTGCGGACCGCTCTAGGAGCAGGAGCCTGTCATTCCTCGAGTTTAGACGCATCCTTTCCATCACTACACCCGCTCCCCACCACAGTCTGCATCCCAGTTTCAACACTTTACCACGAAATCCTTAATAAAGAAAACGGTGTTAATGAACAAAGTTTCATTTATTTTATTTTTAAAGGTGTGTTGGAAGGGGGGAAAGGGGGTTGGTAACTGGAGAGGATAGTCAACATTAACTGGGTAAAGAAAAGGGGGCAGGTTCCCCTTCTGTTTAAACAAACTTAATAGTCACAGGTTACCCTGCTCACTCTGGAAACTAGCTTTCAAAGCTTCCCGGATGCACAGCGCATCCCGCTGGGCTCTTCTAATCGCCCGCTGTCTGGCTGGGCGTAATCAGCAGCCAGGCGATTTGCCTCAACCTCCGACCCTGCCATAAACGTCTCCCCCTTGCTCTCACAGAGATTGTGGAGCACACAGCAAGCTGCAATAAAAATGGGGATATTGGTTTCGCTGAGATCAGAGCAAGTCAGTAAGCTTCTCCATCTCCCCTTCAGACGTCCAAAAGCACACTCCACCACCATTCTGCACTTGCTCAGCCGGTAGTTGAAGAGTTCTTTTTCAGTGTCCAGGGCGCCTGTATAGGGCTTCATGAGCCAGGGCATTAGCGGGTAGGCTGGGTCCCCGAGGATGACTATAGGCATCTCCAAATCCCCAACAGTTATTTTGTGGTCCGGGAAGTAAATACCTTCCTGCAGCCGTCTAAACAGACCAGAGTTCCTGAAAACGCGAGCATCATGAACCTTGCCCGGCCATCCGACGTTGATGTTGGTAAAATGTCCCCTATGGTCCACCAGTGCTTGCAGCACCATTGAAAAGTATCCCTTTCGGTTAATGTACTGGCTGGCCTGGTGGTCCGGTCCCAGGATAGGGATGTGAGTTCCATCTATAGCCCCACCGCAATTTGGGAATCCCATCGCAGCGAAGCCATCTATGATCACCTGCACATTTCCCAGGGTCACTACCTTTGAGAGCAGTAGCTCAACGATTGCGTTGGCTACTTGCATCACAGCAACCCCCACGGTAGATTTGCCCACTCCAAATTGGTTCGCGACTGACCGGTACCTGTCTGGCGTTGCAAGCTTCCAGAGGGCTATGGCCACTTGCTTCTGTACAGTCAGGGCTGCTCGCATCCGGGTGTCCTTGCGCTTCAGGGCAGGGGACAGCAACTCACAAAGTTCCAGGAAAGTTCCCTTACGCATCCGAAAGTTTCGCAGCCACTGTGATTCATCCCAGACCTGCAGCACTATGCGGTCCCACCAGTCCATGCTTGTTTCCCGGGCCCAGAATCGCCGTTCCACAGCATCAACATGACCCATTGCCACCATGATGTTCACGGCGCGGGGTCCCGTGTTTTGTGAGAGGTCTGTGCCCCTCTCAGACTTAATGTCCTCACCGCGCTGCCGTAGCCTCCTCGCCCGATTTCTCAGCATCTGCCTCTGAAAAAGGTGGATGATATGGTGCGAGGTGTTGACAACGGCCATAACTGCAGCAATGATCGCAGCCGGCTCCATGCTTGCAGTGCTGTGACGTCCGCGCTGTCAATCACCAGAAAAGTGTGTGAACTGATTGCCCGCCGGCGCTTTCACGGAGGGAGGGCGGGAGTGAGGGTTGAATGACGACAATTACCCAAAACCACCCTTAACACATTTTTTGCCCCAGCAGGCATTGGGGGCTCGACCCAGAATTCCAATGGGCAGCAGGGACTGCGGGAACTGTGGGATAGCTGCCCACAGTGCACCGCTTCCAATGTCGACGCTTGCCCCGTTAGTGTGGACTCACAAAGTCGAATTACTGTCCTTAGTGTGGATAGAGTTTGCAATTCTAAGGAAGGGTAGAAGGGAGAACAGCAAAATAGAGACAATGGATTTCAGGAAGGCGGATTTTGGTAAGCTCAGAGAGCTGATAGGTAAGGTCCCATGGGAATCAAGACTGAGGGGAAAAACAACTGAGGAGAGTTGGCAGTTTTTCAAAGGGACACTATTAAGGGCCCAAAAGCAAGCTATTCCGCTGGTTAGGAAAGATAGAAAATGTGGCAAAAGACCACCTTGGCTTAACCACGAGATCTTGCATGATCTAAAAAATAAAAAGGAGTCATATAAAAAATGGAAACTAGGACAGATTACAAAGGATGAATATAGGCAAACAACACAGGAATGCAGGGGCAAGATTAGAAAGGCAAAGGCACAAAATGAGCTCAAACTAGCTACGGGAATAAAGGGAAACAAGAAGACTTTTTATCAATACATTAGAAGCAAGAGGAAGAGCAAAGACAGGGTAGGCCCACTGCTTAGTGAAGAGGGAGAAACAGTAACAGGAAACTTGGAAATGGCAGAGATGCTTAATGACTTCTTTGTTTCGGTCTTCACCGAGAAGTCTGAAGGAATGCCTAACATAGTGAATGCTAATGGGAAGGGGGTAGGTTTAGCAGATAAAATAAAAAAAGAAGAAGTTAAAAATCACTTAGAAAAGTTAGATGCCTGCAAGTCACCAGGGCCTGATGAAATGCATCCTAGAATACTCAAGGAGCTAATAGAGGAGGTATCTGAGCCTCTAGCTATTATCTTTGGAAAATCATGGGAGACGGGAGAGATTCCAGAAGACTGGAAAAGGGCAAATATAGTGCCCATCTATAAAAAGGGAAATAAAAACAACCCAGGAAACTACAGACCAGTTAGTTTAACTTCTGTGCCAGGGAAGATAATGGAGCAAGTAATTAAGGAAATCATCTGCAAACACTTGGAAGGTGGTAAGGTGATAGGGAACAGCCAGCATGGATTTGTAAAGAACAAATCATGTCAAACCAATCTGATAGCTTTCTTCAATAGGATAACGAGTCTTGTGGATAAGGGAGAAGCTGTGGATGTGGTATACCTAGACTTTAGTAAGGCATTTGATACGGTCTCGCATGATATTCTTATCGATAAACTAGGCAAATACAGTTTAGATGGGGCTACTATAAGGTGGGTGCATAACTGGCTGGATAACTGTACTCAGAGAGTTGTTATTAATGGTTCCCAATCCTGCTGGAAAGGCATAACGAGTGGGGTTCCGCAGGGGTCTGTTTTGGGACCGGCTCTGTTCAATATCTTCATTAACGACTTAGATATTGGCATAGAAAGTACGCTTATTAAGTTTGCGGATGATACCAAACTGGGAGGGATTGCAACTACTTTGGAGGACAGGGTCATAATTCAAAATGATCTGGACAAATTGGAGAAATGGTCTGAGTTAAACAGGATGAAGTTTAACAAAGACAAATGCAAAGTGCTCCACTTAGGAAGAAAAAATCAGTTTCACACATACAGAATGGGAAGAGACTGTCTAGGAAGGAGTACGCAGAAAGGGATCTAGGGGTTATAGTGGACCACAAGCTAAATATGAGTCAACAGTGTGATGCTGTATCAAAAAAAGCAAACATGATTCTGGGATGTATTAACAGGTGTGTTGTGAGCAAGACACGAGAAGTCATTCTTCCGCTCTACTCTGCTCTGGTTAGGCCTCAGCTGGAGTATTGTGTCCAGTTTTGGGCACCGCATTTCAAGAAAGATGTGGAGAAATTGGAAAGGGTCCAGAGAAGAGCAACAAGAATGATTAAAGGTCTTGAGAACATGACCTATGAAGGAAGGCTGAAAGAATTGGGTTTGTTTAGTTTGGAAAAGAGAAGACTGAGAGGGGACATGATAGCAGTTTTCAGGTATCTAAAAGGGTGTCATAAGGAGGAGGGAGAAAACTTGTTCACCTTAGCCTCTAAGGATAGAACAAGAAGCAATGGGCTTAAACTGCAGCAAGGGAGGTCTAGGTTGGACATTAGGAAAAAGTTCCTAACTGTCAGGGTGGTTAAACACTGGAATAAATTGCCTAGGGAGGTTGTGGAATCTCCATCTCTGGAGATACTTAAGAGTAGGTTAGATAAATGTCTATCAGGGATGGTCTAGACAGTATTTGGTCCTGCCATGCGGGCAGGGGACTGGACTCGATGACCTCTCGAGGTCCCTTCCAGTCCTAGAATCTATGAATCTATGACTTTGTAATATCGGTTCCACAAATTCGCTTTAAGTAAAATCGAACTACTCTCGTAGTGTAGACATACCCTAAGAGTCTGTTTAAGACAGAAGCTAGTTCTTGTCTTGGTTTTAAGGAAGTACTGCTCTTAAAATGATTTTTTGGTAATTTTCTCCTTTGGCTGCTCTCTCCCATTACACTTCACTGTTCACAGAAGCCACCTACCTTTCGCTTATGTAATCTATTTCCCCCTTTTTTAACACAATGGCTGCATCTTTCTGGCAGTCTTGCACAGCTTTAGGATGACACTCACCCTTACTTTTTAGATAATAGATTCAGGGATTTAGTGTCTACTTTGGGGGACTGTTAGACACATACAAATGGGTGTTGGAGCAATTTAAGCATCCTCAAATTACTCTACAGAAGGATCTTCACGCCTTCTTCACTTTAAGTCTTTACGTTATATAATTGGTCTTAGTTTAGAATTAAGTTGATATTTACCGGTATTTCTATCCATGATAGGATGGACTTAAAGCTTTTCAAATGCAGGAGGGGGTCTGGTCTCTTCTTTCTCAGTTGTAGACTTCAGGCTTGGCTTAGCCAATGGTTAGAGTCTTTCACCTCTCCTTCTTTGGATGGCAAGTCCAGGGAAGAGAACAGGATACAACTTTGGGTGTCATTATTGATGCAAGAGAGCCCCCCCCCCCACTTCCTTCTGCATGGTTAGGATGTTTTTGCAGGGATCAGTGTGCCCTTACTCTGCCTCAGGGGTCACCTCGATATCTTCACAGGCCAATAAGGTGTTACAGCCTGGGAGATGTAATTTGACATGAAAGAATGGCCTGGCATCTTGATCTTGATGTTACACAGAAGATTCCAGGTTTGTATGTACGTATCTTGCAACAATTCGTTAATAACCACAGAGAAATGTCTCTCGAAAAGAGGACACAAAAAGGTGCCACGTGATAAGGGGCTGGTAGGCAAACTTCTGCGTAGGCCCAAGATATAAATGTCTTAATTATTTAAATATAATTAATGACTCATCAGCATTTGCATGTCCACGTAGTTTCACACATCCTTGTGACAATGTGTTAGTTATGACACTGGGAAAGCAACGCTGAGAGGTGGGGGCAGAGTCTAGGGCAAGTGAATGACCTTACTTTAATGACCTTTTGCTTGCAAGCCAGAAAGCGGCTTCAGACATCTTCAAGTAATGCCAATTTTAATTAAATATTTAGCCAACTAAAGTTACTCAGCCCTAAATCCAAATGTGGACTATGTTAACTGCAACTGGCTCACAGGAGATAAATTATAGTTTTATCTGAATTTCCACATTCCTTTCTTGAATATAATTAAAAAAAAAACCACAGAAGACACCCGTAAGACAGATTTCTGATGAAGACACTCAGAACCCAAATTCTGCTCTCATTCATGCTGATGTAAATATGGGATAATTCTACTGAAGTCGATGGCTGTGATTCTTATGTATACAAAGGCCCCTTTACATGGCCAGAGTGATGTAAAGGGGCCTGAGTGTGAATGAAAATCAGGCCATAGAACTTGTTCTGTTTTACAATAGTGTAACTGAGAAGAAATTGGTGCTTAGTCTGTATTGAAAGTAGCATTATGCATTTTAGGCCACATATTCCATAATGTGTGGTAAAGAAGTGAATGTGCACTCAATGTACGTCCTCCCTCCCCCTGCTGCCACTCCTGCATTTGTCACCTCCACCCGCAGAGAAGCAAACTCCACTGGCTCTGTTGAAGAGGGTCCTTCACAGCAGGGAAAAAGAAGGCTGGATTTACTCCTTATGAAACTAAGATTTTGAAACAAGGCCCTGGCATATTGCATAGGTTATGACTGAAGGCAAAACTTGGTTCTTATTATCTCTTATGCTAAATATTGATCCTGTTCAATAAACATGTATGATTCTACTAAATCTGTTATATTATGAATAAATCTAGATGAAAATGTTAGAAATAGCAGAATAAAAACACTATTTCTTTTTACGTTTTAGTCCCTTCCTCAGTTTGTATTTTTTTTTTTTTTAATTTTTTTGCAAGGCTCCTCGTAATTAAAACTTAAATTGGATCTTGCTTTTGACCCCACACTATGGTTTTTTGTTTTGTTTTTTGCTAGGCTAAGGTATGCTAGCCCAATCAGGATCTTCCTTCCATTGCAGCTTCCACCACCCATAACCTTGTTTTATAATCAAAGAGGAGGTAAAGAGAAAGCAGCAATATTAATAGGCTTTCCCATGCAGTCTCTCTGGGAATAGTCTTTTTATAAATGTCTTGAACTTGACCTCTTTGAAAGGCACAAAGGTCCAACACACATTTGTAAAGTTATATTTAAATATATTTTTTTTTTAATTCTGTGAAGACGTTTGAAACCTGGCCCTCCACACACAGAGCATAAATCTTTCAGGATAGTCATACAGTAAAAGTGATGCGTGAAGCAGATAATTTTAGGAAAACCCCTAAAACAGTTCTGTTGCTTTGCTTTTCATGCCATTTTATAGATACCTTCTCTGCAACACTACCAAAATAATCAAACAAAATCCATGAATACTATTATGATTTCATCGCCTTGGCATTTGAACTTGCAAATACAATTTAGTAATGAATTAGGAGGGAGAAAAGTTTTGCCTGCCGCACCCTCATTATAAAAACGTTCTTGGGAGCCAAGCATTCCGGGCATCAGAAAGATTTACAATAACAGTATAAATAGCTACAATGAATTTGGGAGCAAGAGTGTTATAACAGATTTTCACTATGAATTAGGTTTTATAAGCAATTTTACCAAGACATCATAAATACTTAGGGATATAATTTTCCCTCAGTGAATCTGTACACTAACTAATAGTAAAGTTGATAGGAATTCCGTTGAGATGGGAATATACATACATCTTAGTTCTTGCAGCTTGTCTGGTTTGCATGTGTTCTCATTGAAGGTGTTGGCTTGAGAGTCCTGGATGCTGAAGTCCTCTGTCCACAAAAATGGGTACAGTCCTGGCAGCAGCAGTGCAAGCTTCCCACGCTGCCCCTCCTTTCAGATCCTTAGGGGAGTAATTCTCTGGGGAGTAATTCACCGAGCTTCAGTACCCACTCCTCCACAGCTGGGTTTGCTGAAGTGCCATGTTGCCTCCCTCTCCTGATGTGTAGGGCTCACCTATGCTGGGGGAACTGGGAAAGGGGATGTAGTAGCAGGGAGTCCTCAGTTGCTCAGTTGAGGCCTGATCTAAATCCCATTGAAATCAATGGAAGAATGCTCGCTGAGTTAGTGAGTGAGTTTTGGGCCAGGCCTTTGGGGCAGCCGCTGGAGCAGCACAAAGAGACTAGAATTGGATTTGTCACTATGGTGCTGTGTTCCTGAACATGCTTCTAGAAACCGCACCAAGGAAAATGTGTGCTCAGACACAACAAGAGTCAGATTCTGATCTCCGTTACACCAGGGTCCGTTGCCTGATTCAGGCAAGTTGAATTTACAGGACTAGTTCTGAAGACTTTAAAACAAAAGTCACAGGGGAGCATGAAAGAAGGGTGGGGGTATGAAGCTGCTGGAACATTTTAAGAGACAGACCTGGCAGCAGCTGGCTGAGACAGGCCTGCCATTCTGCTTAATCAGTAGTCTCTATAACTAAGCTCAGAAGGTGCTCAACACAATTTGCTGCCCTAGGCAAAACTTCAGAGCAGTGCCCTCCTCCTACCCACTACATCAGAGGTTCTCAAGCAGGGGGAATATATCGGACTTTCTCGGGGAGGAGGGGTGTGGAGAGCCTTCTGAGGGTTCGTGGACAGAAGTGAGGAGGGCACAAGCTCCAGGCTGCACCACCACTCAAGTTTGGCCTGGCCAAACTGCCACCTCAGGCAGTTGCTTAGTTTGCCTATAGCTAGAGCAGCCCCTGACTAAGTAAGCTTCGAGCCCAGCTCGCTACACACTTCATTATGCTTTAGTCTAGCTCTGTTTGGATTTTATCCCACACTTAGGGTATGTCTACACTACGAGAGTAGTTCGATTTTAGTTAAATCGAATATGTGGAATCGATATTACAAAGTCGAACGTGTGTGTCCACACTAAGGACAGTAATTCGACTTTGTCAGTCCACACTAACGGGGCAAGCGTCGACATTGGAAGCGGTGCACTGTGGGCAGCTATCCCACAGTTCCCGCAGTCCCCGCTGCCCATTGGAATTCTGGGTCGAGCCGCCATTGCCTTCTGGGTAAAAAAATGTGTCGAGGGTGCTTTTGGGTAACTGTCGTCATCCAACCGTCACTCCCGCCCTCCCTCCCTGAAAGCGCCGGCGGGAAATCAGTTCGCGCACTTTTCTGGTCAGTGACAGCGCGGACGCCACAGCACTGCGAGCATGGATCCCGCTGTGACCATCGCTGCAGTTGTGGCCGTTGTCAACGCATCGCAGCTCATCATCGACCTTTCACTGAGGCAGATAGAGAGAAATCAGGCGAGGAGGCTACGGCACCGGGGTCAGGACCTGAACTCCGAGAGTAGCACACGCCTGTCTGAAACCACGACACCCAGTGCCGAGGACATCACGGTGGCAATGGGTCTTGTGGATACTGTGGAACGGCGATTCTGGGCCCGTGAAACAAGCACGGACTGGTGGGACCGCATAGTGCTTCAGGTCTGGGATGAATCCCAGTGGCTGCGAAACTTTCGCATGCGGAAGGGGACTTTCCTCGAACTTTGTGAGTTGCTGTCCCCTGCCCTGAAGCGCAATGACACCCGGATGCGAGCAGCCCTGACTGTCCAGAAGCGAGTGGCCATAGCCCTCTGGAAGCTTGCAACGCCGGACAGCTACCGGTCAGTCGCGAACCAGTTTGGCGTGGGCAAGTCTACCGTGGGGGTTGTTGTCATGCAAGTAGCCAAGGCAATCGTGAAGGTACTGCTGTCAAAGGTAGTGACCCTGGGAAACGCGCAGGCCATCATAGATGGCTTCGCCGCGATGGGATTCCCAAACTGCGGTGGGGCTATAGATGGGACTCACATCCCTATCCTGGGACCGGACCACCAGGCCAGCCAGTACATCAACCGAAAGGGCTACTTTTCAATGGTGCTGCAAGCACTGGTGGACCATAAGGGACGTTTTACTAACATCAACGTTGGATGGCCGGGCAAGGTTCATGACGCTCGCGTGTTCAGGAACTCTGGTCTGTTTAGAAGGCTGCAGGAAGGTATTTACTTCCCGGACCACAAAATAACTCTTGGGGATGTGGAGATGCCTACAGTGATCCTCGGGGACCCAGCATACCCGCTAATGCCCTGGCTCATGAAGCCCTATACTGGCGCCCTGGACACAGAAAAAGAACTGTTCAACTACCGGCTCAGCAAGTGCAGAATGGTGGTGGAGTGTGCTTTTGGCCGTCTCAAGGGGAGATGGAGAAGCTTACTGACTCGCTGTGATCTCAGCGAAACCAATATCCCCATTGTTATTGCAGCTTGCTGTGTGCTCCACAATCTCTGTGAGAGCAAGGGGGAGACCTTTATGGTGGGGTGGGAGGTTGAGGCAAATCGCCTGGCTGCTGATTACTCCCAGCCAGACAGCCGGGAGATTAGAAGAGCCCAGCGGGACGCACTGTGCATCCGGGAGGCTTTGAAAGACAGTTTCCAGACTGAGCAGGGTCACCAGTGAATTTTAAGTTTGTGGACTCAGAACCTGAACTTGCCACCGTTTCTTTACCCAGTTACCGTTGACTATCCTCTCCAGTTACATACCCCCTTCACCCCCTTCCCAAAAAATAAAATCTGTTCTGTTTTGTTAATGAACACCGTTGTCTTTATTACTGTTTTTGCGGGAATGTTTTAAACCTGGGACGCAGACTGTGGCGGGGTGCGGGTTTACTGTTGTGATGCAAATGATGCTTCTAAACTCCAGGAATGACGGGTTCCGCAGCGGTGGACTGGTTGTTTCAACAGAGCCTGCCAGCCCTCCTGGGCGGGACAGCGTGTATGTGTCGGCTATGTGACTGTCTGGCAGGGGGAGGAGGGTTACAGCTCCCCTGCTGCGGGGCTCTGTGATGCATTAGATCTGTAACTGCCCTCCCCCGCCACAAAGTCACAGAGCAACCCCCCCCCCCCCCAGAACACGAAAACCACCTCCCAGATTGAACAGGGTCACTAGTCACTGCACTGGGTATGTGTCCTGATCCTGGACCTGACCCCGCCTCTGTACCCTGGTAAAGGTGACTGTCCTGTCCAATTACCATGCCCCTTCCCCTCGTTCAGACATACTCTCCTCCAAAATAAAATCATGGAAACAGTAATTAACAGCAACGAATATTTTATTATGAACCAGACATGAAACGTGGGGGTTGAAACTTGCACGGGGGCTTCTGTGAGGTGTGTAGGAAAGGACTTTTAAAATTTTGGGGAATGAGAGCCTTCTAGTGCTAGAGCAGTCTGCAGGGGTTGACTGAAAGTTTTAACGGCCCTTGCCGCCCCTCCTTCTTTGTACTTTGGGTGAGGGGGGTGTGGGACTTGGTGGCGGGGGAGGGCGGTTAGAGATAGACTGCAGCGGGGCTCTGTCCTCCTGCCTCCGGTCTTGCAGAACATCCACAAGGCGCCGGAGCGTGTCCGTTTGCTCCCTCAGAAGTCCAAGCAGCTTTTCAGTAGCCTGCTGGTCCTCCTGACGCCACCTCTCCTCCCGTTCCATGACTGCTCGGTGCATTTGGGACAAGTTCTCCCTCCACTGTGTCTGCTGGGCTGCCTGGGCTCGGGAACAGCTCATTAGTTCTGAGAACATGTCCTCCCGCGTCTTCTTCTTCCTCCTCCTAATCTGCGCTAGCCTCTGGGAGTGTGCTGACAGGCTGGGTTGGGAGACAGTCGCAGATGTGTCTGTGTGAATGGGAAAAATGGAGTGAATTCCTGAGACAGATAAATGAAGTTGTGTACAAAGAACCTAGTCTTTCTCTGTGAACAAGACCATGCACTGCACCTCTCACATGCGCACTCAGGACAAGGTCGAATTTTCGGCCATCGCCTTCAGTGCCTGGGGTCCTGCAGTGGTCTTGCAGTTATCTGAGAAGCGTGGCAGGACACCTGAACTTCTGTAGCGTGCAATCATGGTAAGCCGTAGACTTCTGGCTGCTTAAAACTGTACTAGTAGCACTGGCCTCCTTTCACATTGAAAGCAATGCCAGTCTCTGCTGCCAGCAATCAGGACAGCATGAACTATGCCCCTGTCCCACCCCCTCGCGGCTGTTCCAGGGAAAGATCCCTGTATGCTGCCCCTCTCCCTCCACCGCGTGGCTGTAAAGCAGTCCCAATACTAACATTCCCCTCCCTAATTCAAAGCAGGGCGTAATGAGCGACATCACCCTGCTGAGGATCTCGGAGTCCCAGAGGGAAAGGATGTTTCGAGAAAGCCTTCAGAAACCAGGGCCGTTTGCCGCTATGCTCTGCAGGGCGATGATACCAGACTATCTGATGGTGTCGTGGCGCGGTAACGTGTCCTACCACGGAGGGCCCACTAAGATCGCCCTACCCAGGAACCTGATGAACAGGCTGGAAATGTACCTTCTTGAGACCTACGAGGAGTTCTCCTATGAGGATTTCGCCTCCATCCCCGGCCATATTGACCGGATTTTCGCGTAGGTGCACTGGGACTAAAGAGTGGAGCGTCTTGGGCAGCATAATCATGACTTACCGGACATTGTAAAAAAAATTTTAAATACTTGGGACTAAATTGTGAAGAGCCTAAGGCAGACAAATCATGAAAAACCCTTTGTTACGATTGTAAATATTCCAGTTTTTTTGCAGATAATTGTTTACATGTTTAAGCACTTGAATAAACAGCCATTGTTAATATTATAAATATTCCAGTTCTTGTAAAAATAAATGTTTAGATATTTAAAGCACTCACTGCTTGATCCTTCCCCTGATTCTGTCTCCGGGGTAAGGGATGGGGACGGTTGGTAGGGGATCTCGGTAAGGGTGATGAAGAGCTCCTGGCTGTCGGGGAAATCAGCGGTGCCAGCGCTGTCGACTGCCTCGTCCTCCTCATCTCCTTCTTCATCTTCCCCGTCCGCTAACATGTCCGACGAGGAACCTGCCGCGGACAATATCCCATCCTCAGAGTCCACGGTCAGTGGTGGGGTAGTGGTGGCGGCCGCACCTAGGATGGAATGCAGTGCCTCGTAGAAACGGGATGTGTGGGGATGGGATCCGGAGCGTCCGTTTGCCTCTTTGGTTTTTTGGTAGCCTTGTCTCAGCTCCTTGATTTTCACGCGGCACTGCGTTGCATCCCGGCTGTATCCTCTCTCTGCCATGGCTTTAGAGATCTTCTCGTAGATCTTTGCATTCCGTCTTTTGGAGCGCAGCTCTGAAAGCACGGACTCATCGCCCCACACAGCGATGAGATCCAAGACTTCCCGATCAGTCCATGCTGGGGCCCTCCTTCTATTAGATTGCATGGCCATCTCTGCTGGAGAGCTCTGCATCGTTGCCAGTGCTGCTGAGCTCGCCACGCTGTCCAAACAGGGAATGAGATTCAAAGTGCTCAGACAGGAAAAGGAATTCAAATTTTCCCGGGGCTTTTCCTGTGTGGCTGATCAGAGCATCCAAGCTCGGACTGCTGTCCAGAGCGTCAACAGAGTGGTGCACTGTGGGATAGCTCCCGGAGCTATTACCGTCGATTTCCATCCACACCTAGCCTAATTCGATATGGCCATTTCGAATTTAGCGCTACTCCTCTCGTTTTGGAGGAGTACAGAAGTCGAATTTAAGAGAGCTCTATGTCGAACTAAATAGCTTCGTGGTGTGGACGGGTGCAGGGTTAATTCGATGTAACGGCGCTAAATTCGACATAAAAGCCTAGTGTAGACCAGGCCTTAGTGTGTTCTCCCTTGTACCAACTAAATGTTACTTTTGTTTACTTTTAGATAAACAGCAGGAGTGTGATTTTTGTTGGGTGCTCCACAGAGATGGAAACTGACTGCCTTGTGACCATAAAGAAGGTAGAATCAGAAGAGAAGGAAAAGATCTGAGCCTCTGGCCCAAGGCATGGAAACTGTGATTCTCCTCTCAAAACAGTGCTGTATGATAGCTGGCCGGGGCCAGTGTAAGTGCAGAGGGAGAGCTGAATAACCTGAGCGGTGCTAGGTGTGGCTACATTATTTATTTATTTTTCAGAACACATTTCCTTGTGTCTGCATACAGTGGTGGAAAAGTACCATAATCACTCTCACAGACTCACATCCAGGCAGCAACATTAGTTTGATTGAAGTGTGATGCTATGACAGGAAAACGAGTCTGTTACCCATCTAGTTCATTCAACTCATACTTTGAAATATCCATAGAATAAAGATCCCTATACTGGGCATGAGTGTTTAGTGCATATGTAGGCTGAAAACTGCTACTGAAGTCAAAGTAGAAGAATTTTTCTGAGTTAGGATTGGCCCTTCCAGAGTTTTGTTGCTTGTTACCCATTCAAGACTGTGTTCATTATTTGCTGATCATTGACTTCCTGTTGCTAAATTAACTTTTTTTTTTTTTTTTTTTTTTGGTAATGAATATGAGAAGCTTAGAGAAGTCTTCATATGGCATTTTTTTAATTTTAACAGATTAAAAGCAAATCTCATTTCTTCAATAGCTATTTTGGTGTTGCATATCTCAATTTGCAGTGGAATAGAATAATACCAAAGAAATAAGAATCTGGGTTTATCTTTTTTTTTTTTTTTTTGAAAGTTTTGAACAAGTTAAAACAAATCTAAACTGTATTCACAGTAAATGATACTAATTAAAATGTTGAGGCTGCATTTAAAAAGAAATGAAAAGAACTATTTAGAGCCTTATCTTTTGCAATTTGAATGTTTTTTCATGCTCAGCTTTACGTATTCATTGAAGTATTATGCCTTGTACTGTTTCCCTGGTAAATGCTGTTGCTATTTGGCATTTTATGGGGTGTGGTTTAAACAACAGATGGAGTTGATAAATATATAAAAGATAATATAGAATATAAAATCCCCCAAAATGCTGGTTTACAGATTCAATAGTAGCATTTGCAGTTTCTACCTTGCCATTTATCTTCACATAAACCTGATTCCTAATGGAGTCAGCTAAATTAAACAAGTTAAGGTTCTCATAATGCACAAGTGTCTCCACTGCAAATTAACCACTATTTGTACAAAAGACACAATGTGTGTCTGAAACAATATTTGCAATCAGGTTTTTCTTAAAAGTGATAAAGGGCAGGGGAGTCGGAGGAATGAACGTCCAGATTGTTAAATGGGGAGAGAACATGAGGACTGCATGAGGTTAGTACCCAAGTTGAGTTAACCTCCTTTAAACAGCAACAAGGGGCCAGGTTCCCCACTGCACTGGCCAGTGCTTGGGTGAGAGCATACACTGCATCCCTGTAAAAGGTATCATCTTTGTGCCAGTGTTGAGTCTGCTGTGGAAACCGAGCAGGAGCAAGGCTAGAGTAAGGCAACCAGGTCCCTAGGCACAGCACAACCTGGGGGGGGGGGGGCACAGCCCACACCCTCAGTTGGCAAAGCAGTGGCAGGGGAACTCCGAGCAGAAGCAGTGGCATGGGGTCACCTCTCCTCTTCTGCCTGGCCAGAAATCCAGGGTTGACAGCACAGTGGGAGCCTGGTACTTGCCCTAGAAGTCAGAGTGTATCTGCTTTGCTTTGGGAAAGCTCACAAAAACAGGGTTTGGGGATTGTTTTTGGTTCTTGCTGGTTTCAGCTAGCTCAGAAGCACTACAGTACCCTTTCCCTTGGTATTCCTATTGCTCTCAATTACTTTTAGTCAGGAGAAATAATGTATATGTATGGCAAAACAGTTATATATGAGGTGCAGGAACAGACCCATAATATCCCCTCTGCTGACCTGATTCTTTCTGGGGTGGGCAATGAGCAATTATATGACAATTATACACTAATTTCATAACTACAGAAGAAACCTTGTAACGCATAACCTATGGCACAGTAAATGTATACTTCTAAAAGACCTATATTTTTAAACAGTTATACCTTTATCTAGTATTTGCTTTAACTGGTTTCGCCAGCTGGTCATGATTAGGAGTATGAAACAGCTTTCATATGAGGAGAAATTAATAAGACTGGGACTTTTCAGCTTGAAAAAGGGACGACTAAGGGGCATATGATATAGGTCTATAAAATCGTGACTGGTGTGGAGAAAGTAAATAAGGAAGTGTTATTTACTCCTTCTCATAACACAAGAACTAGGAGTCACCCAATGAAATTAATAGGCAGCAAGTTTAAAACAAACAAAAGGAAGTATTTCTTCACACAACACACAGTCAACCTGTGGAACTTTTTGCCAGAGGATGTTGTGAAGGCCAAGACTATAACAGGGTTCCAATAAGAACTAGATAAATTCATGAAGGATAGGTCCATGAACAGGGCCAGATTATGACATTCTGAGGCCCTAAGCTATGTCAAGTGTAAGAAGGCCCCATACCATAAAAAAACGAATTTATTATTTTCACAGAAAGGACATTGAATATATAAACACAAAAGCTTTATATTTGCATATATACAAAGGCGAAGTTGTAAAAATAGAATAATTTTATTTTCAGCATATATATGATGAAAACCTGTGTTCTTTCACTAGGCTATTTCTGTGAAAGTCAGTGCTATTTTGTCTATGTTCTCACAGGAAAACAAGAGAGGATATATAATTATTTTTACGCCATGAATAAGGAAAATTATCCTTCTTTTCATAGGACTAAAGGAAAAAACATTTGATTAATTTTGTTAGGGAAATACAAAGTTTATCCAGACTATATATAAAATATATTTACAAATGTTTATTCCAATTTAATGTTCACTATGAAGCAATGAATTGTTGGGATTTTTCTTTTGCCATACTATAAAATACAACGTATTATGCATATAATGTATGATTTAGAAGTCTATATAAGAATTTTTACACAGCATACTACCTATAATAAAATATTATCTTGCGTGCTCCAAACCCACCGAGCAGAAAATCCCAGTCTTTTTTCTAGGCAGGCATCTCTCTTTGCTTTCACGTCTCTATCCTCTGTCTCCCCCAGGACCACTAATTAATCTTGAGTAAACACCTCAGACACACAGAGTGACAACAAGCTATATGTGCAAAAGAGAAAGAAAGAACTTACCAGAAAAATGACTGGTAATCTCTAGACAGGCATTGAGAGAGTGAGAAAAACTAGCCTATATAATGAATATTATAGGCTTTAATAGCCTATAAATTATATATGCACATAGTGTGAAATAACTTGCTCACCATGTACTCAGAATATTTTGATAAATATGGTATATCTTCCTTCACTTCTCTCAAAACCCTCTATTTATCCTTTCATCAACACTCTCTGATATTTACTGAGAATGTTCCCGAAACGGATGGAGGGAAGCCAACACAAATTTGTCCTCCTCCACATCCACTTGACCCAAGTCCATAAGACAATCACCTGCAAACTCAGTCATGTGAAGCATGGATAGTGCATGAAGTAGAAAGCGGCGTGCACACTAAAATACACAATTGTACATATGCACAGATCAAAAGAAGAAAGAACACATTAACATACGAATATGAGCTGGGCAGGATTGCTTCACGACACTGCTGTCTCCGACCTCACATTTTTCCCGATTTTATCGGCAGAGAGATTATTTATTTATTTAAATACGTTATGAAGTTACGGTCAAAATTTTACCAGTAGCATCTGGCCAACAAAACACTGTCTTAGGAGACTGATAGCAGACTTACTCATATAAATACTAATTTTACAAGTGCAGTTATTGTTTTTTTCTCAGCCCTGGCCTCCCACCTGTCAATAATGAGCAATAAGTAGGACTGTTGATTAATCGCAGTTAACTTACACGATTTAAAAAAATTATTTGTGATTAATCGCAGTTTTAATAATTCTGTTAGACAATAGAATACCAATTGAAATGTATTAAATATTTTGGATTTTTTCTACATTTTCAAATATATTGATTTCAATTACAAGACAGAATACAAAGTGTACAGTGCTCACTTTATATTATTATTTTTATTACAAATATTTGCACTGTAAAAATGATAAATAAAGAAACAATATTTTTCAGTTCACCTAATACAAGTCCTGTAGTGCAATCTTTTTATCATGAAAGTTCAACCTACAAATATAGATTTATTGTGTTACATAACTGCACTCAAAAAACAAAACTTTAAACAAAACTTTAGCACCTACAAATCCACTCAGTCCTACTTCTTGTCCAGCCAATCACTAAGAAAAAGAAGTTTGTTTACATTTACAGGACATAATGCTGCCCATTTCTTATTTACAATGTCACCTGAAACTGAGAACAGGCATTTGCATGGCACTTTTGTAGCCGGCATTGCAAGGTATTTACATGCCAGATATGCTAAATGTTCATATGCCCCTTTATGCTTTGGCCACCATTCCAGAGGACATGCTTCCATGCTGATGACGCTCATTAAAAAAAAATGCATTCATTAAATTTGTGACTGAACTCCTTGGGGAAGAATTGTATGTCCCCTGCTCTGTTTTACCTGCATTCTGCCATATATTTCATGTTATAGCAGTCTTGGATGATGACCCAGCACGTTGTTTGTTTTAAGACCACTTTCACTGCAGATTTGAGAAAATGCAAAGAAGGTACCAATGTGAGATTTCTAAAGATAGCTACAGCACTCGACCCAAGGTATAAGAATCTGAAGTGCCATCCAAAATCTGAGAGGGATGAGGTGTGGAGCATGCTTTCAGAAGCCTTAAAAGAGCAACACTCCAATGTGGAAACTAAAGAACTGAACCGCCAAAAAAGAAAATCAACCTTCTGCTGGTGGCATCTGACTCAGATGATTAAAATGAATATGCGTCGGTCTGCACTGCTTTGAATCGTTGTTGAGCAGAACCCATCATCAGCATGGACGCATGTCCTCTGGAAGGGTGGTTGAAGAACGAAAGGACATATGACTCTTTAGCACATCTGGCATGTAAATATCTTGCAATGCCAGCTACAACAGTGCCATTCAAACCCCTGTTGTCACTTTCAGGTGACATTGTAAACAAGAAGCGGGCAGCATTATCTCCTGCAAATGTAAACTTGTTTGTCTGAGCGATTCACTGATCAAGAAGTAGGACTAAGTGGACTTGTATGCTCTAAAGTTTTACATTGTTTTATTTTTGAGTGCAGTTATTTTTTTGTACATAATTCTACATTTGTAAGTTCAACTTTCATGATAAAGAGATTGCACTACAGTACTTGTATGAGGTGAATTGAAAAATACTATTTCTTCTGTTTTTTACTGTGCTAATATTTGTAATAAAAATAATAATATAAAGTGAGCACTGTACACCTTGTATTCTGGGTGGTAATTGAAATAAATATATTTGAAAATGCAGAAAACACCCAAAAATATTTAAACAAATGGTATTCTATTATTCTTTAACAGTACAATTAATCACAATTAATTTTTTTATCACGTGATTAATTGCAATTAATTTTTTTTATTGTGAGATTAATCACGATTACTTTTTTTAATCGCTTGACAGCCCTAACAATTAGTGAAGGGCAAGGGTAGGGTAAGGGCATTTGTGTAGCCAGATGTGTATTTTTTTGTCATATTTGAACGAAAATGTCTATATTTAGGGAGAATCTTATTTTTCCCATGTCTCCTTTATTTATCAACTGATTTTGATAAAATTTGAAATTGAGTCCGTTTTTTCTTTTTTAGAGGCCCCTCATATTGCGAGGCTCTAAACTGTAGCTTAGTTAGCTTATACCTTAATCCGGCACTGTCCATGAATGGCTATTAGCCCAGATGGGCAGGGATGATGTCCCTAGCCTCTGTTTGCCAGAAGCTGGGAATGGGCGACAGGGAATGGATCACTTGATGATTACCTGTTCTGTTCATTCCCTCCGAAGCACCTGGCATTGGCCACTGTCGGAAGACAGGATACTGAGTTAGATGGACCTTTGGACTGACCCAGTATGACCATTCTTATGTTCTTACGTCAATCATTGATGAGCACAGAACTCAGATCTCCAGACTTCCAGTCCCATATTCTATCCACTGGATCACTCCCTCCAGTGTAATGCCTGCATTATCACACTTTATTATGCTGTAGCTGTGCTCACCTGGTATTGTGATTATGAAAAGAGGAATTTAAAATGAACAAGTGAAAACTTGTCCAAATTATTTTCTTTCTTGACTTTTTCCCCTTTATGCTCTCTCCTCCGGTCTTTGCAAATCTATATGTCCTATGAGCTTTTTTTTATGTTAAAGCAGCAAGAGTCCTGTGGCACCTTATAGACTAACAGACATATAGGAGCATGAGCTTTCATGGGTGAATACCCACTTCTTCGGATGCATGTCATTTTTATGTTGTTGCTTGTTACTTATATTCTGCTATGGGCCAAGGGATGCCAGTCACTTTGATCCCCTAGATGACTGGACAGTTTCACAACTCAAGTCCTCAGAAACCTGATGTGGTGTCAACATGGCATGTTTTAATAAAGCCTGATTAGTTTTGAATTTTTTTCCCCATCCAAAATGTTTATGTAAATCTACTGGCCCAAAGTCTACACTCAGCTATACAGGTTTTGAATCTGGAGTAAGTCAATAAAGCTGCTGTGGATTAGCAGCCATGTAACTGAAAGTGGCCTGGTGGTGGTGATTTACAAAAAAGTGTATCTCGCTTGATGGAATGTACACAACTCCTTTTATTCCTAATTACTCCTGATGTTTCACCTCTGATACTGAGGTGTGTCAGAGAATAAAAATAAGCCACCTTTGTGCATAAGATATAAACAGAATCTATTTAAATGTCACTTTGTTCTTACAGCCCCAACAAAAAGTCCCTTAAGGTTTAGTTTTCTCTAAAGTCTGTGAACTTTGTGCAAGACTCAAGGTGCTGTCATCCTCATATGATTCATAAGAAATAGTTTCTGTTTACACATGTACATAAACCGCAATTAGTGGAGTTAACAAATAGTTAGAAAGGTGGTAGAGAAATCAAATGTAATAATGAAAGCATTTGGTTTTCCCATAAAAGTACTACAGTAGAATCTTAGAGTTATGAACACCTTGGGTATAGAGGTTGTTCATAACTCTGAAATGTTTGTCACTCTGAACAAAACGTTATGGGTGTTCTTTCAAAAGTTTACAACTGAACATTGACTTAATACATCTTTGAAAGTTTACTATGCAGAAGAAAAATGCTGCTTCCCTTAATCTTTTAGTTTACGTTTAACACAGTACTGTACTGTATTTACTTTTTTTTGGTCTCTTTTTTTGTCTCTGCTGCTGCCCGATTGTGTACTTCCAGTTCCAAATGAGGGGTGAAGTTGACTGGTCAGTTTATAACTCTGGTGTTCATAACTCTGAGGTTGTACTGTAGTAACAAAGTCAGTATCTGAAACTGATGAGCACATTATTAGTAGTAGCATTGCTTCAACAGGGCTCCCAATACACAACCCCTTATTAAGGGGTTTGTAATCTAGCAATACAAATGTGTTGTGGCTGTATCTTGGTGCAAAAGATCTCAGCCAAGAAGTGAGGCTTTTTTTCTTTTATAAACTAAATTGTAGTAAAAGAATACAAGAAGAGTTTTACCATCTTAAAATTGTCTGAACTGATACAATGGAAGGTTCCCTTGCATAAGGTCTGTAGGACTGAACCCTATAAATGAAGAAATAAACAACATCACTTTTGGATACTGTTCTGTGACCATACAAATCAAAAACAAGTTTGGGTCAAAATAGATTTGTGAGGAGGAAATGGCCTGATTCCAAATGGTTATATATTGATGATTTGTCAAAGCAGATTTAAAATCATATTTACAACAACTTAAAGAAAGAAATACTCCTCTATTCTTGGGGGAAAATGCATGATATTTATAATTGACTCTAACTTCTCAAAAGAATGATCTTCCTTGGAAATACTTAAAGAAAAGGCACATCCTCATAAGTGTAATTGCATTAGAAATGGGTTCTTTTAAACATTTCCACCCTGTTTTGAAACATGTTAATCCAAACAGTGCCTACTGACTTGATGTGAAATCACATGCCTAACACCTTGTAGGATTCTAATAATGAAGGGGTTGGTACTTTTGTAAGTCATTCTTTTCTGAGTCAAATGATTTGGGGGAGGAGGGGATAGAGAACTTCAAATAATTCCTCCATCTGACCTTAGTGAGGCAATATTTGTATAGGATTTAAGCTTATTTTTTTGGTTGTGGGCATGGTGGTTTCTGGAGCTCCTTGAGTTTAGCTACTAGTTTTTTTCACCCATAGCATTTGGTGAAGTTGATGTCCAAATGCTACAGATAACATACAAGAAATGGACCCAGTCCTGCAAACATTTACTCATGTGCTGAACTTTACACACATGAGTAGTTACATTGCACACATGTAAAGTTAAGAATTTGTATAATTTTTTTGCAGGATTGGGGTTCACCATAGCTAGAGCCCTACCAAATTCGCTGTCCATTTTGGTCAATTTCACAGTAATAGGATTTTAAAAATTGTTAATTTTGTGATTTCAGCTATTTAAATCTGAAATGTCATGGTGTTGTAATTGTAGGGGTCCTGACCCAAAAAGTTGTGTAGGGGGGTTGCGGTACTGCTACCCTTACTTCTGCGCTGCTGCTGGTGGTGGTGCTGCCTTCAGAACTGGGCAGCTGCAGAGTGGCTGCTGCTGGTCGTGAGGCCAGCTCTGAAGGCAGAACTGCTGCCAGCAGAAGTAAGGATAGCATGGTATGGTATTGCCACCCTTACTTCTGCGCTGCTGCCTGCAGAGCTGGGCCCTCAGTCAGCAGCTGCCACTCTCCGTCCGCCCAGCTCTGCAGGCAGTAGTTCAGAACTAAGGGTGGCATGGTATGGCATTGCCATCTTTACTTCTGTGCTGCTGCTGGTGGGGCGCTGCCTTCAGAGCTGGGAACACAGCCAACAGCCGCTGCTCTTTGGCTGCCCAGCTCAGAAGGCAGCACAGAAGTAAGGGTGGTAATACCATGACCCCCCAAAAAACAACTTTGTGCCCCCCCCCACAATTCCCTTTTGGGTCAGGACCCCCAATTTGAGAAATGCTGGTCTCCCCCCTGTGAAATCTGGTCTTTTGTGTGCTTTTACTCTATACTATCCAGATTTCATGAGGGGAGACCAGATTTCACAGTCCGTGATGCATTTTTCATTATGTGAATTTGGCAGGGCCCTAACCATAGCTAAAGCCAACAACCACTGCACCATGGCCACTGCAATGCAGAAACACAGACATTTAGATATAACCTGATGCTGCAGGGCCAGTTTGGACAAATATTCCAAGGCAGAACTTTCAGAAGCACTTCAGTGACTTCTCACCTCGTGTTGTAATAACAACCACACACTTTTTTTTTTTTTTTACAGTAATTTTGAATGATAGTATGGGGACTTACACAGGAAATAATGGCTTACTTTGAACCTCCTACCCTTTCCTCCTCTATGGCTTAAAATAAGTAGACGCTGTTATCAGACTCTTGTCAGGACTTGTAACTTGTCTGCAATAACAAAGTTAACCAGCAACAGCAGTCAGTGCTCAGTGGTTGCATGTGAGTAATGCACTGACAAATTAAAAACTGTAACGAGAATGAATGAGTTATGAATATGCCCATCACCTTGTCACTTTTACATTAGAAACTGCAGTCATTTTAAGTAGCCTTGTTTTAACCACCCCTTGTCCCTTGAAACAGGGGCCCATTTTAAACTTAGCATGTGCTGTAAAATAGTAATAATAAATTATTCTGTAACCCTGAGGTTCTCAGGACATGATTTGATGTGATTTTTGCTGCTTAGTGTATTCCAACTTACTACTTACTAACTTATAACTTAACAGTAAATAAGATTGAAAGATAATAACAAGTCCGTTTCCTAAAAGAAAATGTAAGCTGTTAAGAGATTGAATAGTAGTTTTAATTTGTGGGCAATCAAATCTTTTAAACAATGGTTGTTCTAGTATTTTTGTTTTGTTTTGGTTGTATTTTAACTTTTACAGTAAGTTCAGACAATTGTTCACTAATAAAATGCTTGAAAACCATTTTCCAACTATGAACTCTCCTAAAGTAAGCTGTGTGACATTATTCTTTAAATCTCGCCTATGGTTCCATGAACAGGACTGTATACCTTCAAGTTTTTAATGAAATATTTTTAAGACTAGTAAGGGGTAAAATAGTGGGTCAATGCGTTAACTCTTCACCTGTGGAGCTATAGGTCTAAATCTCACAATTTATATTTAAAAGTGAAGTGAAGTTGATAGTTTTGTTCCACTGCACAGTGTATTTAGTTCAGAATACAAAACAACACAATATGAGACATTTGGTACAATAGGCAGCCTCTGGCAAACAAAAGCACATCTCTTAGCAAGCAAGTGTGTCAGTCAGGAGTGAAGTAGGTTGGCAGTGTTGTGTAGGGAGTTTTGCACAGTGATTGCCGGTGCTGTTTAGATATAGTTAGTGTTATTCTTCTGACTTTTCATAAGCATTATTAAAAAGTATGTTATTTTCTCCATCATTCTGCCAAAAAACAAACAAACCTTGTGCAACTCAGTTCTGGACCTCTGGGAGGCACAGCACACAGAGGCACGGCTCAGGCGTAGGAAGGCGAATGTGGCTTTAAGCCACCGTTGTGGCCTCTGGATTTTGAGCTTGGTTTGGAGCTGAAATGGCCCCTGGTGTAACTTAGGCAGTCCAGGAAGCTGCTGTACACCACCGCAGCCCTGTGTGAGCCATCTATGGACGACTTGCAACCCAGAGCTGCCCCAGAATCTCCATGCCACTGGAATTCACCCTATACCAGGGCTTGTGAGGGAGCCTGCATAGATCATCCTTATGCAATACCTGAGCCAGGGGAATTCTTCCCTGCAGGCTGCCGAGCTTTTTGTGGTGCTTTCATATCCCTCCCAATAAGAAAAATAATTTATCACATGGAATATAAAAGCAAGGCACTGCCTACTCCAAGGCTGCTGTATGTATGGCACTTACAGCTGTTAAAGCCAAGTCCACACAGTAAGGGCTTATACAAAGGGGCCAGTTTGTGAGAGGCTCTTGTATGTACAGGCAGGAAGGGAGAAATGGTACAAGAGGCACACAGGTCTCCCACAATAGCAGTCCCTGCACCCGCTGTGCTTTGGGGAGCAAGGGGTAGGGAGAAAACTGGGCCTTAGACCTATCATCCCTCCTTATCAGCCTGCGAAGCGGGGCCTGGATAGGGAGGGAACAATCTGAAGCAGATTTCTCACCTGCCATGGAGTTGGTGTGTCTGCCTTAAAACTAAGTTTTAGCTCCCAAACAGCGGTGACTGGAAGAACAGTAGTGTCCAGGGTTCACATCATAAGCCTATCAGGAAAACATTTCCAAGTGAGTTTTCTAGGCCTACTTCATGACAAATTTTTTTTTTTTTTAAACTAGCACTTTCAAGGAGAAGAGCCCTTATTTTAGACAAGTAGAAGAAACCATCTCTATATATTTTTCCTGTAAAGTGCTGAACTTCCTCTCCTAATGGGAGCTGAAGGTTATCAAAGTCTCCCAAAAATGGTTCCTTAGCAATTCTGTAAATAAATCAGCAGGAACAGATTAAGGCAATCTGGAGCCCTAAGCGTAGCATCGTGTGTCCCTCTCCCATTGCTCCACCACATACCATGCCCCCCTATTTGGAGTGGTGGTAGCAGGGAGCTACCTGTCTTCTTTTCCAGGGAGACATGAACAGTGACATGGGGCTCCTTCTATCACCAATGAGTAACAACTTACCCTCTGCCCCTCAGAAGCAGCAGCGGAGCAATCTCCCAATCTCAGAGGTAGAGTGGGCAGCAGAGAGATATCTACCCCAACAGCCAGCATGTTTGTGCATGGGTGAATCAGAAGTTACAAACTGTAGAAAATTGATAAGGGAAGCAAAAGAACACAAGGAGAAATCCATGGTCAGCAGAGTTAAGGGAAATAGGAAGGAGTTTTAAAAAATATATTAGGAACAAAAAGAATCCTGACAATGGCATTGGTCCACTACTAGAAAAAATGATAAATTTATCAATAATAATGCAGAAAAGGCAGAAATGCTCAATAAATATTTCTGTTCTGTATTTGGGGAGAAACAGGTGACATAATATCATCATATGGTGATGATAATGTTCTTTCCATTCCACTAGTATCTCTGGAGGTTGTTAGAAGCTACTAAAGTTAGACTTTTTTAAATCAGCAGGTCCAGATAACTTGACTACAGGAGTTTTAAAAGATCTGGCTGAGGAGCTTGTTGGACCATTAATATTGATTTTTTCTATAAGTCTTGGAACAATGGGGACCTTTCAGAAGACTGGAAGAAAGCTAGCATAGTGCGAATTTTTTAAAAAGGTGAACGGGATGACCTGGGCAATTATAGTTGTATATATACCACTGTCAGTGGTCCCAGGCAAGATAATGGAGCAGCTGATATGGGACTGGATTAATAAAGAATTAAAGGAGGGTAATGTAAGTAATGCAAATAAATCTGGGTTTATGGAAAATAGATCCTGACCAACTAATTTGATATCTTTTAATGATGAGATTACAAATTTGGTTGATAAAGGTAATACTGTTGAAGTAATATACTTGGACTTCTGTAAGGTGTTTAACTTGATACCACATAAGATTTTGATTAAAAACTAGAATGATATAAAATTAACATGGCACATCTTAAATGCATTGAAAATTAGGTAACTGATATGTCTCAAAATGAGAGAGCGAAGGCCAGTGAGGTAATAGCTTTTATTGGACCAACTTCTGTTAGTGGAAGAGAGAGACAAGCTTCCGAGCTATACAGATCTCTCTTCAGCTCTGGGAAAAGTGATCAGAGTGTCACAGATTAATACAAGGAGGAACCAATTGTCAAATTTAGGAGTTAACACAAGTTGCAAGGGACCATACAAAATGAAGTGGGCCATTAACACCTGCGCAGTCAGAGGACAAAGGAAAATTAGTGGGTTACACATTGTTGTAATGGGACATAAAACCAAAATCCCTATTGAGTCCATGATTTGTAGTGTCTAGCAAAATTATGAATTTAAGTTCCCAGGCTCATCTTTTGAAGGTGTTGTGCAGGGTTCCTTTGAGGACCAGGACCAAGAGGACAGATGTGGAGTCATTGTTTTGTGAAAAGTGTTTGGGTAATAGCGTGTTTTTGTCTTTTATCATTTTTCTGTGAGAGTTCATTCAAGAGCACAGTGAGAGTCTGGTTTCACCCACATCGCTGTTGTTGGAGCACTTGATACACTGGATGAGGTAAACCACCTGTTGTGATAGGCATGTGTAAGTAGGGTGACCAGATGACAAGAACAAAATATCGGGACACATGGGAGGGCAGGGCCCAAGCAAAAAAATAAAAAGAACCGGAGTGCCGCTGAAGCAAAAAAAAAAAAAATATCGGGACAAATGGCGTCCCGACCATACATCTGTCAGGACGCCGGACAAACAACTGAATATCGGGACAGTCCTGATTTTATCGGGATGTCTGGTCACCCTATGTGTAAGACACATAGATCTTGAAAGGTGTGCTGTGGAGGGTATTGATCATCCTAGCTGTGGAGATTAGCAGGTTTTGCATCTGTTGTTATGTCAGGGACTTGAGCTACTTTCAGTTGGCGTGACATGGTCTGTGGGGAGCTTGCTTTTGATGATGAGGTTGGTGAAGTTGTGTTTTTTGTTTTTTGAAGGCCAGAACAGAAAGTTTGGGAAATATTTATTTCAAGATGTCATTGTAATTGTTTGAAGATGTACCTTATAGATTCCAGGGTGGGGTGGTAGGTGACAAGTAGGGGTATGCGTTTGGTGTCCCCCCCCCCCTGTATTGAAGCAGGTTCTCTAAGGGTATTTGGGTCAACCACTCCATGATGCACTGTACTTCTCTGTTGGAGTGTCCTTGTTTGATAAAAGTGGTTTTAAGTGTGTAAAGGTGTGTATTCTGGACATTTTCATCAGAGCTTATTCTGTAGTATCTGAGTGTCTGGCTGTAGATAACAGATTTTTTGGTGTGTCTGAGGTGATTACTGGATCTGTGGAGGTAACTGTGATGATCCATGAGTTTCTTGTGTATTGTTGTCTGTAGGGCTCCGTTGTTGAAGCTGATCATGGTGGCCAGGAAGTTGATGCTGGTGTGGGAGTGTTCTAGAGAAAGTTTGATGCATGGGCTGTGGTTTTTGAAGTTGTGATGGAAAACTATGAGGGAGTTTATGTTATCTATCCAGAGGATGAAAATATCATTGATGTATCTCAGATATATCATTGGTTTCATGGCGAATTTGTCCAGATTTTTTTCTTAAAGGTGGCCCATAAAGAGATTGGCATATTGGGGAGCCACCCTAGTACCCCTGGCTGTTCCCATGGTTTGGATAAAGTGTTTGTTGTTAAATGTAAAATTGTTATGGGTGAGGATGGAATAGATGAGTTTGGAAATGTGTTTGGGATGGATATCTAGGTGCTGCCCATTGTGTTGTAGATATTTGAGGCAGGCAGCAATGCCAGTGAGGTCAGGGATGTTAGTATATAGAGAGATATAAGATGGTATTCTGAGAGAGATTGTTAATGTTGCAGAGTTTCTAAAAGAAGTCGGTTGTGTCCTGGAAGAAACTGGCCCTTTGTGTGGTGAGTGGTTTGAGGGTGATTTTTATGAGTCCTGATATCCCTTCAGTAAGAGTGCCACATCTGATGGGTCTGCCTGAGTTCTCTCAAAATGTAATTGTAAATGGGGAATTGTCATCAAACAGGTGTGTTTCTAGTGGAGTCCTGCAGGGATCAGCTCTTGGCCCTGTACTATTTAACATTGTTATCAATGACCTGGAAGAAAACATAAAATCATCACTGATAAAGTTTGAAGAAGACACAAAAATTGGGGTAGTGGTAATTAATGAAGAGGACAGGTCACTGATTCGGAGCTGCTATATTGCTTGGTAAACTGGGAGCAAGCAAATGATATAGGTTTTAATATAACTAAATTTATACATCTAGAAACAAAGAACATAGGCCATACTTACAGGATGGGGGTCATGGTGGATAATCAGCTGAACATGTGCTCCCAATGGGCCGCTGTGGCCAAAACAGCTAATGCGATCCTAGGATACATCAACAGGGGAATCTCAAGAAGGAGTAGAAAGATTATTTTACCTCTGTATCTGGCACTAGTGTGACTGCTGCTGGAACACTGTGTCCAGCTCTGATGCCCACAATTCAAGAAAGATGTTGACAAATTGGAGAGGGTTCAGAGAAGAGCCTGGCGAATAACTAAAGGTTTAGAAAACATTCCTTCTACTGGTTGGCTCAAACAGCTCAAAATATTTAGCTTAACAAAGAAAAAATTAAAGAGTGACTTGATTAGTCTATAAGTATCTACATAGGTGTAAGCAGGGTCTGAATGAGCTCCCTCCTGACATCTAGGGATGAGCTGGGGAAACAGACTTCAGGAACAGACTGTATTTGCATAAACATACCTACTCTGCCTAGGAATTCAGCAGAGGGGACTGCTTTGCCAAAATGATCGATTTTGGCTGGTGTTGGGTTACAAATCTATTTAGTACAGGAGTAATGAAATGTTGTAATTCTGATGGTATGAGTAAAGGGCAGCAGAACTGTACTTAGCCTGCCCTCAACTGAACCTCACTTGCTAAGCAGGGGGTGGGGATGCCAATTCCCAGTGAAAGAGAGAGAGGGTGGGGACAGCTGTTCCTACCTGGTGGTGTGGGCTCTGCCTAAGGAGTCCTAGACACCATTTGACTCTCCCCCTCTCCAGAGTTTAAAGACAGAGCTGATTAGACTCAGTGGAGTTGAGTGTTTTGTTTAGTGATCATTAGAGCCAGGTCTATGTGCTGAGCCTTAGACCTGATGTGGGACAGCATCTCAGTGAAAGAGGCTGCACCGCCTGCACTAGCAGTGAGGGTCCCCACTAACTGTTGAAATCACTGAGAGCTGAGTTATTGGCGGGACCTCGAGATGTGGCATCGCAGAGGCAGGTGGCAGCAGAGAAGTGACGAGGCAGCGGAGCAAAGGATGGCACAGCAGCTCGTGGTGGCAGTGTGCACAATGGTGCAGCAGCCCATGGTGGCTGCAGTCGGCAGTGACACAGAGTGAACGGCAGCAACCATGAGCCAGTTGCAACGTCGGCTGTAGCAGCTGAGGCGTTGTTCAACGCCTTCCCCGCTTCCCAAGTGGGAGGTGAACTCACATGAACGCACCTCTGAACTCTGGGTCTTCGCTGACCCAGGACAGCAGCTGTGAGTGGGGTGCAGTGAGGGAGAAAGCACTGGCATGATAAAGGAACATTTGTTTGTTGGATTTCACATCGCAAGGTGAGAAACTGAGGCAAAGGACCCTGCCCAACATACTTTGGGGTGGGTGTTTTGTTCATGGTCATGTGCTTTCGAATCATGGTTGTGGTGTTTACCCAAATTAAAGCAGGGTTCCTTTCCCCTTTTTATTAATAGTTTTCTTTGCTGGACACAGACTCAGTGCTTGCAAGAGGGGAAGTATTTCCTCTTAGATGCACATGGGGTGGCGTTTAATTTTCTGAGATTACTGGGTGGGGGCTTGAGCTGTTTCTGTTTTGTATTGTTAAGAGGAACCCCTCGCTATTGAACCCGGCCCTTGTTGCTGCCAACTCCACCTGGCAGAAGGGAACAAATATTTAATAATGGTGCTTCAATCTGGCAGAGAAAGGTATAATATGGTCCAGGGATCAAAGCTGAAGCTAGGGAACTTGATTGGAAATAAGGTAAATTTTTGACAGTGAAGGTAATTAATCATTGGAACAAGTGACTGAGAATCATGGTGGATTCTCCATCATTGACAATTTAAAATCCAATCTTGACAATTTAAAATCAAGATTGGATGTTTTTTTCTAAAAGATCTGCTCTAGGAATTATTATTTTGGGGCAGTTCTATGGCCTGTGTTATTCAGGAGGTCAGACTAGATGACCACAATTGTCCCTTCTGGCCTTGGAATCTATGAAACAGGGCAGGTCTCTTGTGCTCAGATACCCCAATGTTATATCTAATAAGTCAATTCAATAATACAGCTCTCAAACTCTCCACTAGAGGCCCTGATCCTGCAACTTGATCCATAGGGGCAGGCCGTCAGCCTGGAGTCAGTGGGGGGTTGACATCAACAGATGGATCTGTCAGCACAGATCAGCTTGCAGGACTGGGGCCAATCTCCACTTTCCTATTTCATTCTCTACTCTATCCATGGGGAATGATAACCACCATCTTCCATGCTGCTGGGCTCAGGTTCACATTAATTCAATTTCCTGGATTACCCTCAAATTTTACTTCTTGAATAGAAATGATACCTTTGCTTCTCTCCCACTCATCAGCCTTAATTCCTTCCTTTTCAGTAATTAAAGAAGTTGGTGGCATTGGGTTGGCTCCGGAGTCTGGAAAAATGTTGGATAAAACAGATGAAGGGGCTGAAGGGACAGTATTAATTTACTCATAACTCCTTCAAAAGATATTAAATACGGAAGCTATGCTCAAGAATAATTTTCTCTTTAAAGAGCTGATAGAGCTAGGTAAGCATTTCACACAGGAATAACTTTATTAAGAAGAATGAACTTTATTAAAGGTTATAGCTACTTTCTCTGCCAGGTTACTTACCATATTGACAAGTTCATAGAATCATAGAAGATTAGAGTTGGAAGAGACTTTAGGAGGCCATCTAATCCAGCCCCCTGCTCACATACAATATGATGGGGGCTAATTTAGCTACAACTAATCAGGAAAGAGATCTTGGAGTCATCATGGATAGTTCTCTGAAGACATCCACACAGTGTGCAACGGCAGTCAAAAAAGCAAACAGGATGTTAGGAATCATTAAAAATAGGGATAGAAAATAAGATGGAGAATATTTTATTGCCCTTAAATAAATCCGTGCTACGCCCACATCTTGAATACTGCATACAAATGTGGTCTCCTCATCTCAAAAAAGATATACTGGCATTACAAAAAGTTCAGAGAAGGGCAACTAAAATGATTAGGGGTTTGGAACGGGTCCCATATGAGGAGAGATTAAAGAGGCTAGGACTTTTCAACTTGGACAAGAGGAGACTAAGGGGGGATGATAGAGGTATATAAAATCACGAGTGGTATGGAGAAAGTGAATAAGGAAAAGTTATTTACCTGTTCCCAGAATATAAGAACTGGGGCCACCAAATGAAATTAATGGGCAGCAGGTTTAAAACAAATAAAAGGAAGTTCTTCACACAGCGCACAGTCAACCTGTGGAACTCCTTGCCTGAGGAGGTTGTGAAGGCTAGGACTATAACAGGGTTTAAAAGAGAACTGGATAAATTCATGGAGGTTAAGTCCATTAGTGGCTATTAGCCAGGATGGGTTAGGAATGGTGTCCCTAGCCTCTGTTTGTCAGAGGGTGGAGATGGATGGCAGGAGAGAGCTCATTTGATCATTACCTGTTAGGTTCACTTGCTCTGGGGCACCTGGCATTGGCCACTGTCGGTAGACAGGATACTGGGCTGGATGGACCTTTGGTCTGACCCAGTATGGCCGTTCTTATGTAAAGCAGGACCAACCCCAACTAAATCATCCAAGTTCAGTACATATTTCTCTTATGCTTTCCCTCATGCTTGGGAGAAGCTTCCAGTAAACATCTGTGAAACTAATTATTCTCCTTCAAAACCTTCTATAAAATTCAACTTTGCTCTGAAATCTACATAGACCTTTACAACTGTTAGGCTGCTTGCGTGCGGAGACCACTGCTGATTAATATTGTCTCAGCATTTCCTTGTACTCCGCCCAGGGCCGGCTCCAGGCAGCAGCTGAGCAAGCTGGTGCTTGGGGCGACAGATTGTTCGAGGCGGCATTCTGCCCAATCCTAGGGCGGCATTGCCGCTTTTTTTGTTGTTGTTGTTCCGCTCCGGCCACCCTGTAGGGGGCGGCGGCGCGGAGAACCAGAGCGCCCTGCAGGGCAGTCCTCTTCCTTCCCTCCCCGCCGACCGGAGCGGAGCCCTCGCGGCAGGCGGCAGGAGGCGGCGCAGCGGGAGGGGCCGCATGGCAGCGCCCCTGCTGTAGCCCTGGCAGCCCCCTTCTCTCTCTCTCCCACCCGCTCCTTCCCCTTCCCCCCCCCCAGCTGGTCCCCCTGCACCCGCACTCCAGCCGCGCCGCAGGTTTTTTTTTTTTTTTTTGCTTTGCCGTTCTGGCCGCCCCGTTTTTTTTTTTTTTTTGCTTGGGGCGGCCAAAAAGCCAGAGCCGGCCCTGACTCCTCCATTGGTCAGTCTGTCTGTGTCCATCTCTTGTCTCTTGTCTTACATTTAGATTGTAAGCCCTTTGGGTTGGGGACTGCCTTTTCTCTTCTGTGTTTCTACAATGCCTAACACAGTGGTGTCCTGATCCATGACTAGGGCTCCTAGGTGCTACAATAATACAAATAATTAATAATAATGATAATACATATTTAATCTTAGTGGGAGCGAGAGAAAAATCTACATGTCCCTTTGACTTTTTCCTAAACTATATACTAATGGTCAAAAAGGGATTTATAGCAAATTAACTGTAGATGCCATAAAATTAAGCATTATTACAGACATTTTAAAACAAGACAAGAGCAAACCTAACCTATAAAGTTTACCTTTATTGGAGTTTTCATTTCTAATGGTTCTTACCATTTTATCTTTTTGTAAAGTCATTTGAGAGAGGTGGAAAGACATAATGCCATAGTATTTGCCATATAGAGTTTAGAAAAATATAAATACAAAGCTTTGTAGTGCAGACAAGTCCTAAGTCAATGAAAGAAAGATGTAGCAGGAATGGCATTGGGGAAGGCTGTGCTTCAACCAGAGCAGAGCAGGGGAAACAAAGAAAATGTGATATGAAGAAGCAGATGAGAAAATTGCCCTCAAGCTTCCTGAGCAGCAAAGACTGAAAAGGATTTTTAAACAGCTGCTCCACAATTGCATTCTCCTGCACAGGAAGCAATGCTGCAGTGAAACGCAGAAAGTTGCAGCCCTCAAGACAGGTCAAAGTCCAATAATCCTGCAGAGACTACCTTGTCTGTCAGGGCACAGATCAGGGCAAACTCCTGGTGATTTATTCCACCAGCTTCTATTCTTTTCTTTCTGAGACCTCTCTCTAAGAAACTGTTTGAAGCATAAACAGCATAATATGCATTATTGTGAAAGTGAGAGAATTATAATAGACTGAATATTATGCAAGCACTTCAGCAACCAAAGTGCCATTGCCCAAATATATTTCATTGAAGGAATAGTCACATGACCTATTTATTGTTTTTTGGATCGCAAGAGAACTGGCTTTGACAGCTGTCCCCACAAAGCATTTAAACAGGCATTTATTGCAAGGTAATCTGCTTCCTTCCCAGTATTGCTTGTTTCTCTTAAACGATGCACACTTCTGCATTTCTATTATTTAGTGGTTTTTGAATGATCTGTTTAAACTACGTAGAGACAGCTTTAGCAAGCAGTATTAGCAGGATAAGTGTATCTTTCAAAAACGTACATTTGATCCTGCCTATTTTCTCATTATTAAAGCCATTTTTTCTTTCTCTAAATAAGCAGTCTTGCATTTTTTTTAGGTATCCTGCCAATATAGTTGTCATTTTAGGGTGCCAGTTTTTAGTTTTCACTCAAAATCTGATTCACTTATTCTCCATGAATTTGGAATCATCTTCAGATGGTTCTGCTCATTGTAGCCAGTTTCATGTATCTAATTAAATGTTACTATATCCATATAGTAGATCTGTGCAGATGTAGCAGACATGCTTTAGCTCAAGGAGAAATTATGGGCCTGATGCAGGAATGACTGGGTGAAATTCTATGGCCCATATTATGCTGGAGGTCATTTTAGATGATCATAATGGTCCCTTCTGGCTTTAAAAATCTATGATCTGAAGGAGCAGGATGCACTGCTCTATTCTAATTGTTTGGAGTCTCATAAGATGATTAATCACTTTTTGCCATATTTATTTCAAAGACATTGTATGAGGAGGATAAAAAATATTCTACAAAAGCTCCAGAAAGATGATACTTAAGCTTTAGGATAATCAGAAGGTGAAAGAAAACAGGAGTGACATGTGACATAGAAAGACAAACCTAGGTCTATACAGTTGTATAGAAGCAATTTTTGATTTGTCTAGTAAATTTATCATGAAGGTCTATGGAAATTTTTGTGAAATTCAGGATTCATATGCACGTAGTCCCAAGGGAGGAGGAGCTTTGTGAGTTGAGTGCCTTTGAGGTAACTTTATCACTCTCGCTTGATGTTTTCTGCAACAACAGAATTCTTTTGTGTGCCCGATAAAGAAATTAAACCAATTCAATGGGCCTCCTCATGGAGTAAGGAGCTACCCATTGTCAGTAGGGATTGCAGAATTGGCCCTAAGTAAATTAGGGCTTGTCTACATGGTGCATGGTCTACTCCAGAAGGGTATACATTCTAGTGCACACTAGCATGTCATGAACAAACTCTCTGGTATGGACCATGCTGGTGCACACTATAAGTTCCCTGGTATGCATTAATGTAGTACTGTTTGAAACAGAACTATATTAACATGCACTAGGGAACTTTTAGTGTGCACTAGCAGGGTCCACACAAACAGTTAGTGCACAAAATGCTAGTGCGCACTAGAATTTACATTCCTCTGCTCTGGACTAATGCACCATATAGGCAAGTCCTTACAGAGCAAAATACACACTTAAATACAATCTCCTGTCAGCGCAGGAAGGTTTTACTTTGTACATGGGGATAGATAAACATTTTTAACACTAGTCTTGTGATCTGATGCAAATAAAATATTTTGTTTTGCTCCTTTAAGCTATACACTAAACATACATATCTGCAATTCAAAATCTGCATAAGAACATTGTGCTTTTGGAGGTTTTTTATCATTATTTTTTCTGCCTCATCATTAAAAGTCCTGACCTGAAAACAAGAAAACTAAACAACTTCTTGTAATTACATTTTTTAAACTGTAAGGGCCAAATTCTGAGATTTATTTACACTGAGTAGTAGTTTACTCCATGAGTAATTTCCAAAGGGACTATTCAAGGAGCAGGGTGTTAGTTGACATAAATAAAGGTGGCACTGCAAAAGAAAGGGTATGTCTTCACTGCAGAGTTAAATCAGGCTCTTGCTCGCATTTTGCGCCCATCCTTTCTCCCATCTACACACAATAACCTCTGACCCGGGTTTAGTGATGCTTTCAACCCAGGCTCACATGTGGGTTAGAGCCTGGACTCTGTTTTCACTCAGGCTGCTAAATGCCCACTTTGCAGTGAGGACTGTGTGTGTGTGTGTGTGGGGGGAAAGGAATTAATTCCAGGTCTGAGCAGTGGAGGCGAGTCCTCCAAGCAGCCTAGAGAGAGGCTGCGTTGGGTTCAGCCAATCAGGGAAGGGTGGCAGGGAGCAACCAATCAGGGCCAGAGGTGGTCAGTTGCTTCTGGGAGCTCAAAGAGTCAGGACTGTGGGGTCTGTAGCAGACTCAGAGTCCTGTGGCTCCATGGAGAGAGCAGCTGCTGGCAGGGACCAGAGGAGTGAGAGGGAGCTCCTGGCTGGCTGCTAGGACTGACATCCTGAGGCGAGGGTGAAGAAGGTGCTGAGGCCACGGGGAAGTGGCCCAGGGAAACATACTGAGCAGTTTGAGGGGATGCAGCACATGACTGCCATCTACGGGGTCCCTGGTCTGGGACCCGGAGTAGTGGGCAGGCCTGGGTCCCTCCCCAACTCGCCACTGGGGGAGTGGCTGGACTATTAGATTGCGATACTAACCCCCAGAAGGAGGGGACACAGATGGTGATACAGCCGGAGGGCTGAGTCACAAAGAGGGTGCTGCGGTTCCTGAGGCTGCGAGAGGGGCTGCAGGCAGATGCAGTGATGGTGTGCAAGCCACGGACAAGGGGCGCCGGCCTCGAGCTAATCCCCAGAGCAACCAGGAGGAGGTGCCAGTCTGGCAGTGAGTGATGCATCCCATGACAAAGACAAAGGCTAAATTACTTAAGTGCTGATAGTCCTCCAATGTCTTCCCACAGTTCCTCCTATGTGCCCAGGATAGACAACTTCTCCCAAAATTCACTGGAAAAGAATCTAAGGCCTGGTCTACACTATGACTTTAATTCGGATTTAGCAGCGTTAAATCGAATTAACCCTGCACCCGTCTACACAACGAAGCCATTTATTTCGAAATAAAGGGCTCTTAAAATCGATTTCTGTACTCCTCCCCGACGAGCGGAGTAGCGCCAAAATCGATATTGTCATTTCGAATTAGGGTTACTGTGGCCGCAATTCGATGGTATTGGCCTCCAGGAGCTGTCCCAGAGTGCACCATTGTGACCGCTCTGGACAGCAATCTGAACTCGCATGCACTGGCCAGGTAGACAGGAAAAGCCCCGCGAACATTTGAATTTCATTTCCTGTTTGCCCAGCGTGGAGATCACAGGTGACCACAGATAGCTCAGCTCATCAGCACAGGTAACCATGCAGGCCGATAATCGAAAAAGAGCACCAGCATGGACCGTACGGGAGGTACTGGATCTGATCGCTATATGGGGAGAGGATTCAGTGCTAGCAGAACTTCGTTCGAAAAGACGAAATGCCAAAACTTTTGAAAAAATCTCCAAGGGCATGATGGAGAGAGGCCACAATAGGGACTCAGATCAGTGCCGCGTGAAAGTCAAGGAGCTCAGACAAGCCTATCAAAAAACAAAGGAGGCAAACGGTCGCTCCGGGTCAGAGCCGCGGACATGCCGCTTCTACGCCGAGCTGCATGCAATTCTAGGGGGGGCCGCCACCACTACCCCACCTGTGACCGTGGATTCCGGGGCGGGGATAATCTCATCAGCCACACCTGAGGATTCTGTGGATGGGGAAGAGGAGGAGGAGGAGGAGGAGGAGGACGAGCTTGCGGAGAGCACCCAGCACTCCGTTCTCCCCAACAGCCAGGATCTTTTTCTCAGCCTGACTGAAGTACCCTCCCAACCCTCCCAAGCCAGTATCCAAGACCATGACCCCATGGAAGGGACCTCAGGTGAGTTTACCTTTTAAAATATAAAACTTGTTTTAAAAGCAAGCATTTTTTAATGATTACTTTGCTCTGAGGACTTGGGATGCATTCGCGGCCAGTACAGCTACTGGAAAAGTCTGTTAACGTGTCTGGGGATGGAGCAGAAATCCTCCAGGGACATCTCCATGAAGCTCTCCTGGAGGTACTCCAAAAGCCTTGCCACAAGGTTTCTGGGCAGTGCAGCCTTATTCCGTCCTCCATGGTAGGACACTTGACCACGCCATGCTTGCAGCAAGTAATCTGGTATCATTGCCTGACAAAGCCTGGCAGCGTATGGTCCCGGTGTTTGCTGGCATTCAAGCAACATCCGTTCTTTATCTCGCTGTGTAATCCTCAGGAGAGTGATATCGCTCATGGTAACCTGGTTGAAATATGGGAACTTAATTAAGGGGACAGAGGTGGCCGTTCCTACTGGGCTGTTTGCTTGTGGCTGAAAAGAAATCCTTCCCTGCAGTTAGCCAAGCGCAGGGTGTGGGGAATTGGCCCTGAGCTTTTCGCGTTGGCTAGCAGGGATCTTCCCTGTTACCAGCCACGCGGTGGGGGGAGGGGTACAGCGATCATCCCAGATAATTCATGGCGGGAGGGGGGGGGGCGGGGGGGTTAGTTTGGTTTCTGCAGGGATCTTCCCTGATACCTGCCACGTGGTGGGGGGAGGGATAAAGCGATCATCCCAGAGAATTGGATGGGGGGGGGTTAGTTTGTTTTCTGCTGCTGAAGGTTAACAGGAAAACCGCAGCAGTCAACGGGCTTTGCTTGGTATGTGGGAAAGGAGGGCGCAGAAGCCGAAAGACAATGGCTTACCATGGCTGCATGCCAGCTGAATTCTGTAGCCCGGACCTGCGTCTGTGATCTCTAACACCAAAGCCACAGGCACTCAATATTAAGATGGAAAATGCGACCTTGTACTGAAATCACATGTGCTATGTAATGTGAATAGTGTTGTTCACCGTGAAAGAGTATAAGCATTGTTCTGTAAAATGTATCATTTTAAAAACTTCTCTCCTTTTTTTCAACCCTCCCTCCAGCAGCTGCAAATTTTTCAAGCCTCCCTCCTCCGTCCCGAAGGCTATCTCAGATAAGGCGGCGTAGAAAGAGGACGCGAGACGACATGTTCACGGAAATAATGGAATGCACCTGCAATGAAAGAGCTCATTTGAATGAGTGGAAGGACACGGTATCTAAATTTAGGAAAGATGCCAGTGAACGTGAGGTCATGAGGGACGCTCGAGATGAGAGGTGGCAGGCTGCAACGCTGGGGCTGCTGTGTGATCAAACGGACATGCTCCGGCGTCTGGTGGAGCTTCAGGAACGGCAGCAGGATAACAGACTGCCGCTGCAGCTGCTGTATAACCTCCCTCCCCCCTCACCATGTTCCATATCCTCCTCACCCAGACGTGTAAGAACGCAGGGGGGGGGAGGCTCCGTGCACCCTCCCACTCCACCCCAGTGGACAGCCCAACCAAAAGGCTGTCATTATATTGAATTTTTTCAGTGGCCTTTTACTTCCCTCCTATCCTCCTCCCAAACCTCACCCAGATTACCTTGTTGTGGATCACAAGGGACGTTTCACCAACATCAACGTGGGCTGGCCAGGAAGGGTTCATGATGCTCGCGTCTTCCGGAACACTACTCTGTTTAAAGGGCTGCAGCCCTCACGGCTATAACCTGCCCCATTAACAGCATGATCTCCAAAGCACCGGGTCCCGCGGTTCGATAGAATTCCATGTCCATATCCTCATCACTCTCGCCGCCGCGCTGCCGTAGCCTGCTCCTCGCCACCTGGTTTTGCAGGTTCTGGTTCAGCATAAACTGCACGATAAGGCGCGAGGTATTTACAATGTTCATGACTGCTGTCTTGAGCTGAGCGGGCTCCATGCTTGCCGTGGTATGGCGTCTGCACTGTTCACCCAGGAAAAAGGCGCCAAACGGTTGTCTGCCGTTGCTTCCCTGGAGAGGGGGGCGGATATACCCAGAACCACCCGCGACAATGTTTTTGGCCCCATCAGGCATTGGGATCTCAACCCAGAATTCCAATGGGCAGAGGAGACTGTGGGAACTATGGGATAGCTATGGGATAGCTACCCACAGTGCAACGCTCCAGAAATCGACGCTAGCCCCGGTACATGGACGCACACCGCCGAATTAATGTGCTTAGTGTGGCCGCATACATTCGACTTTATACAATCTGTTTCCCAAATTTGAATTATATAAATTCGGATTAATCCCGTAGTGTAGACATACCCATAGAGTGGCTTTGGCTTACAGCAGCACAAAGAATCATGGGATATGTCCCTAGAAGTCCCAGTGACAACACAGGGGAGCCCAGCACCAGCAAGAGCACATTAACTCAGGTATGGCTTTGTACTATAACTGCTCAGATGAGGCTAGGCTAACCTGGCTGCTCAGACCTGGCCTAACTCTGCAGTGAAGACATACCCTAAGAGTGCCCTCACTTCAAGGTTTTCAGTTTAACCACTGCTTGCCTTTCACAAATATTTAAGGAATGATTTTTTTTCAGTACTGTGAACAAGAATTATTTAGCAAAGCAACACACATTATAACAATATTGGGAGTCACATAACGGAATCCTTGTAAGCCAGCTGAAAATGAGTCTTTGGGGTTCTATTTTTTTAATGTGAAATCGGCATGAAGAGTTGGTTACCACAGTATCTTTCTGAGAAGCTGGTATTTTTATATTCCATGTATGGTTCGAGATCTCTGGGTACTTTAAGCCTTTTACTGCCTCAATTGAGAAGCAGTCGAAGACAGAAAGAATTAATTTTCTTATAGGTATGGCATGAAATCTATTCCCTCTTACAGAAATAACAAACTTGTTGACATTTAAATTAAAACTGTTAGATGTCTTTAAGTTAGGTGGTAAATATAGGTGAAATTTTATAATTTTTTGAACTGCTGCTGACACGCTGGCTTCTCTCTGGAGCAGAGCTGCCTTGGAAATAAGATGATGGTATCTCTATGTATGTTCTCTTTCTCAGTGAGAAAAGGTAGAGATATATACTTAATTCATCACCATTAGAAGGTAGATTTTCAAGCAATTGAGTTGGGGGATCTGATCCTGCAAACACTTCTGCACATGCTTAATTCATGGCATGTGTCTCCAGGATCGAGGCCTACATGACCAATGGGCTTTTCCTATGTAATCTTCATAAACCTGGTATTATTATTATTTAACATTTATATTGTGTTTATGTATTACCTAGCCCTTCAACCAGCTTGGGGTTCCATTGTGCTAGACATTGCATTTACTACTGGCATTTAGTATTAAAAGGGAACGTAGGGAAATGGATGTGAGTGGGTGCAATGCAGTGAACATGCCTCAACCCCCAAAAGGGATAATCATAAGCAAGCAAAAACCCCCAATTCCTGGATGCAAAGTTTACACAACTTGGTATACAAGTTAAAAACAGGTGTAAGCAAAGTTATATAGCATCAGTAGTAGAGGATGTGGAACTGGCAGTTGTCTGGCCAACCCAAGAGCCAATGGCCATTAGGAAGAGTAATACACAAGTTCTCCTCTGCATAAAATTAACAAATTCCTGAGCTCTCTGATACATGCTGTGCATGACGTTTTTGCTTCTTTGTGAGCTGACTATATAGCATCTGTGTTCTATTGGCAGTGGTAATCAAAAAGTTGGGTCAGAAGGAGAGAATGGGGAGTTCGTTTACCCAGGATTGAAATCATTCTCAAGAGCACGTGTGTGGACTGGCATTTTTGTTGATCTTAAATCATGCAGTTTTTAAAGTTTAATATACAATATTAGTATTATTATATTAAATAAACTGACTTTTGCCATCTCCACACTATTGTTTTGTTCTCCCCCTTTACTGCATCATGTCTGAAATTAGGGCTTGATCTAAAACCCTTTGAAGGCAATGGGAGTCTTTCCATTGGCTCCAATAGACTTTATATCAGGCCCTGAGATTGTAAATTCAGGGCAGGGTACCTGCACTGAGAGGTATTAGCATACTATGTAAAATACTACTAATAAGAATAACTAGACTTTGAGTTCTTTGGGTTAGGGATTGTCTTTTATTATGTACTTGTATAGGACCTAACACAATGGTGTCCTGGTTCTGACAGGGGTCTCTGGACACAACCAAAATATGAAAAACAATAATTGAAATCTAATACTTCAAGATAATATTATATAAATTCCAGAGACCTAAGGGGATTCACACAGCAACGATAAAGGATTCTTAAGTAGTGAGGTGATGAACATTTTAAAAATATATGTGAACATAAAGCTTTTGCTGAGCAAATGATAAACTTCCATGCTATCGCAGAATGACTGTCAGTTCTTGTCTCACAATCTCTGAATGTGACTTTTTCAAAGAATTAATCTAACTGAACCGCCAAGAATAACTCATTTCAGGAATCACGATCAATGAACTCAGTTGAACCAGCCCAGCTGCCACCTACATCTCCAAACAGCTGCACCATTCATTCCAGACATAGTACCTTCCGCGTTGTCCATCGCACCTCTTCAAAATATGGGGAAAAGAACTGTTACAGCTTCAGAGAAGTTCACAGAAAGGTTGACACCAAAGATGTGTTTTTCCTTTCTTGATGTGCTAATTTTCTTTTCACATTTATAAACAGCGGCTGGTATAAATTTTGGCAGGATTGCGCTTCTGGGTTTATTTGCATCGTTAATGACAGTTAAGTAAAGTTTTTCCAAGAAGTTCAGATCATTTGTGGTTAGAGGCCATTGACATAACAGCTTAAAGAGTTTTGTTATTGCAAGATTTCTTTTTCCATCTATAACAATTTTTTTTATTAAATGAAAATTCCTTTAAATAGGCAAAGTTTGCAATAACTGTATGACTAATTCTACCATTTGATTTGTATATGTATGTTTCTAGATTTTTAAAGAAATATGTCAAGAAACAAGGTTGCAAAACCAACTAGAGCTTATTCATAATGGTCATCCATAAAAAAGAAATTGTCAGTTGTCTCTGTAACTGAATAATATTACTGCAGTATTTTCATTATTCACTAGGTAATCGAGATACCAACCACAGTGAATACCATGAATACCACGGTAATGTTATCAAAGGCAAAACTGGAACATTTTTAAAACAACGGGCCAAATTTAGAGAACATGCAAGGGGTTAGGAATGTAAATTACAAATTAGTAATGGTTGTGAATCCAAGTGATTCTGGGATAATTAAGGAACTCTAAAGGTGTCTAAGTACATCAAAAGGGAGCCAAAGACAGTGTAACATATTTCTTCAGGGCTGAAAGAAGGTGTAAATTACACCAACTTAGACTCACTTTGGAATTTGACCCAACCATTGCATATCCAGTGCTTTGTAAATTCACAAAGCCAGATATCACAGGCTGTCAGTTTGTTAAATGTTTTAATTAAAGGGATTCTGTCAAGGTATTTCTCATGATTAAGAAAATGTTATATATAAAACAACTAGGGATGGGTGAACTCATTTTACCTAATTACAAACCCATTCAGACATCATTTTTGCACATGAAATATTACTGGCTTTTTGTTCTGTTTGGAAAGACTGAAAAAGGAGCAGTCACAATAAAATCCAGTGATAAAATGAGGTGAAAAGCAGAGCAGAGAAAGCAAGCAGTATGGGATACAATATGAAAACTTGTGTGGAGGTAAGGAAACAGAAATATCAAGACCATAATAATGATATTATAAGAGGTTCACAAACCCTCAGATTCCCAGTTTGCCCAGCCCTAATGATAATCCCTTGGGAAATGTAAACGGACATTTGTTCAGCAACCAAAAGTTTTCCCCCTTCCTCCACGGTATGCACTCACATGTTGGTTTGTTATTGTAATGTAGCTTATGAGTTCAGGTCTCTCTGACTAGATGAAAATCATTACTGAAGAGCTGATTTTATCAAATAGATTTTATAAATAAAGATAATGGACTTTGCAAACAGAAATAGGAATTAAATGGAGATCAATTAAAAGGGTAGGTCAGCTTGGAATTGTGTGCTTTTAAAAGCCTGTCTGTTAATTATCCTATGTCTCTTGATTATCTTCCATTATATCACACATGTTTCTAAACTGGAAAGGTCCTATTGGTACAAAATATTGGAATGACATCCAGATTCCAAAAAAATCTCAGTGTGGTATATGAACACATGAAGAAGAAAATTTCAGGTATAAGTCTGTGGCTTCTAACATTTTACCAAGGTTAAAACAACACTGTGATCTGGTCATACAACTTCTGCAACACAGTTACTGGAGTGTAACTGTGTACACTCCACAGACGTACATTTGGCACAGACGTACATTGCCACTTCACAATGAGCCCGGAGGGAGAAATCAGGTTACCTCTTGCTGAGGTGGATTGAAAATAAAAGGATTCCCAGTGAGTGGTTTTACATGATTAGGCTTAGTGAGGGGTGCAAAGAGAACTGGGCAATATAATTTTTTTAGCTCAGAGCTCAGATGCAGATGTTGGTACACAGTATGTGCTTGACATCATACAGTTTATAATCTCCTGGGATCAACATTTCTTATGGCAACTGGCAGATTTTTATGTTCTTCATCAGGTCTTTTAATAATAACAAGCTACTAGATCTTTCAGTCTACTGTTCCCATGTAAATCATCGAACTACTTGGTGTTCTTAGCTCTAAGCCCTATATATGGGAAATCACGTAACTATGACACCCCAAGAGGAGCCCTGAGAAGGAATTGTAACTCAGAACCAAAATTCTTTCCCAGCTCTCCTCTTGCTTCGGGGGAAGTGTCTATCTATGGTATTTATATGGCCCCCATTACCACAGTATCCGAGTACCTCAAAAACTTTAATGTATCTATCCTCTCAACACTGATGTTAGGAAGGGAAGTACTGTTAGCATTGTTTTACAGATGGGGAACTGAGGCACAGGAACACTAAGAGACTTGCCCAAGGTCACAGAGAAAGTCTGTAGTCAAGCAAGGACTTGAACCCAGCTCACCAAGTCACAGACCTGAGCCCTAACCACTGAACCATCCATTCCATTTACCACACCCTTGAAAAAGCCATAACTTACGTCACCCCTCCTCTTGCCAGCTCAGCTGAGGTGAGGGGGGAACCACCATTCCAGTCATTCCACATCCCTCTCCATCCTTTCTCTGCTCAGCTGTTTTGGGAGCTGGAGTATTGGATATGCATCCTCGGCTCCCTCACCACTCCCGGGCTAAGAGCCACCATGTCTGGAACCCTAGTGCAGCTGCACAATGTGGCAAATATGTGGGTCTTTCTCCCCTGCATGTCTGTGTCAGGGCCAGTCACAGTCTGACCCACTGTGTGAAAGGGCACATCTACTGGGGCAAATTTTGGATGTCTGTGTAGGGGGTGGAGGAGGAGGTGGCCAACATGTGCATACCTTTCAAATTACCAGCTACACACCTACTTCAGTCACTCTCCTTGTATGCTTTGGAGCTGTTGCGTGGAGAATTGTTGTTTTTGTTTTGCTTGTTTAGGGAGCCATCGTTCATACCTCAGTGCTGGAAAAACAGGTTCCGCTGGGTACTTGACTTTAACACTCTGGAAGTGCAAATTGTGTGAATTTCCCATTTCCTTAAGCTCTCAGTTTCTACAAAGAGAGTTGCAAGCTGACTGGGAACACTCTGGTGACATCGGCTCTGGAGGGAACAGGTTGGTTTCTGTTTCCTTTTCCCGTGTTTCTTTAATAGAAGGTTTCAGAGTTGCCCTATTGGAAACAGACCTAAAAAACAAAAATACAGGGGTTCCAGCCGCTTCTCTTTTGCTCATGTCCCTTCCCTAACCCTCCTACCACATGACCTACATACAATTACCTCTCTTTTTGGATAAAGCAGCCAGTCACAAATCCTTCAGCCTTTACTCAGACAAAACTTCCTTTGACTTTACTTAACATATCTGAATCTAAAGAGTGGGTATTTGCCCATGAATATTTGACAATATTGTAAGCATTAATCATACATACAAAATGTATTGCCTTGTTTATACATTTACACTTCTGAGCATGAAATCACATTTTCCACTTACAAATATCTTTTTCCTCTGGTCAGTACCTACTCAAGCAAACCTCCCATTGGAAAACATGGCACACTGTGAGTGGCCTCATCTGACTATAAAAATGGTAGCTTCCACCCCTCTTATGCAGGTATACCCGGCCCAGGAAAAAAAGCAGTCCCTGTACTCTCAGAAGCACAAGGACTTCTACTGTCTGGAAGGAGACTAAGGAAATAGATAGGGAGGAAGTGAGATCAGGTCATGGTCTGCTCCCATCCCTCTGAGATGTCCTGTAGAGTTGGGTCAGTATATACAGAAGAGTAATCCTGTGCACAAGGAGCAGCATTGCAAAAGATAGTGCTTCTTGTGACAAGGACTCTTCCCAGGACTGCAGCTAAAAAGCCATTCTGTACTAGGCTGTAGTCAGGTACAGAGTGACTTTATCTTACACTATCTGAGCAGTAGCTCTTCCTGCTACAGTACCCCAGTCTTTGCCCCTGTGTTTGAGTTACATAAGCTTACATTAAGTTTCACCACCATTGATATCATCAGTGGTGCTGTTTGTTTGAAGACATCAACAAAGAAGACAGTCAATACTGACTGGGAGGGGGGAGAGAAAGACAGTTTTGATTATTTCATCTCTTCATAAATGAGCTGGAAGGATGTCACAGAAAGGGGTAAATATAAGGAAAGGAGAGAACTAAAAAGGATGAAAAGTGTGTAGAAGCTTAAAAAATACGTTGTCATGTGCTGGTTTTCGTCTACTTGTTATTCTTTTCACGTGCCACAAGATGGCTCAGTGCAGAATGGCCTGAGCATAAACTGTGAATTCCCAGAGGCTGCAAGAGGTGAGGAAAACATTGGTGTTTCTCGTTCTATAACATTTCATAGGTGCTTGCTCATCCCCTCTTAATGAAGAACAGACACACCCCTATGGCAAATTATAAACTGTACTCAGAAAATAGGAAGACTCAACTGAAGCTGGGCTGTGATTTAGGCCTGTGCTCAGACTAAACACCCTGTAGCCTCACAAAGTCAGAAAATTATTGGCAGTTCTGTTTAGGTATATACATTAAACACGGAAATAGCTGATTAATTTGTAGGCAAATACATGTATGCCTTGGTTTTAAAAATAAACAGTTAACAGTAGAAAATGGGTGGGGTGACTTAGTAGCTAAATGAAAGCCATTGCAAAGACTTTACGAGCTTAGAAAGTTAGAATCAAACTTTCTCACCCCTTTGAGACAGAACATTTCTGAAAAGAAAATTCTGCTCACATTACAGAAGGGGGATGTCATGGGGTTTGACTGTCATTGAGGTTGAAATGAACTTTGTCACCCTGTTTAAATATTTAAAAACTGCAAAATCTCCTGATACAGGCAAATACATCAAGAAGTGCTAAAAAAAATACAGCTGCCTTTGAGATTAAGCATTCATATTCCCGCTGTATCAGTTCACTTTGTTCCTGCAACCCATGAATTGTCTAAAGTACAGTATAGGGTAAGAAATAGTATAGTGGAGCCACTTCTCTGGTGAACTATCAGAACCTGGGTCTTTTTGTGTTTGAAGTGGTTCTCGAAGCCAGTTAAGACTTGTAGTTTCAACTAGTCCATTAGCTTTACTGATTTCCAAGAGGTTGTGCATAGTACTGGTACATATGAGTGGCTTTTTGGCTGCTACCAATCAGATTAATGTCCCATTCCATCCTGTTGTTATATTTTTGACTAAAGGTTTCACAGATTTTAGAGTTACTTAAGGGGACTTTTTCGATCTTCTCTCGCACGCTCCCTCCCATTTCCCTGCACAAATACAGAATTTCCTCTACCACTACTCCCCGTCTGTAAAATAACTATTTGTCTTGATGCCACCAAATGTGGGCTCCTTTGAGGACTTCTACACATTATTTCACAGACTGATTTACTTCACTGTGTAACAGGGGGCTTGGAAAGCTGGGCAGCCTAGTGGTTGGAGCACTTGATTTCCAGCCCCATGCTTGGTCAAGGTGCCTCAGTCTTTCAGGTGGGAGGAGTTAGGGAGACTTAGGCCCTCCCACTCCATTGGTCCCAGCCCAGGGCCCTGTGTAAGTCAACCCCTGAGTAGGGGACCTCCAAACGGGGAGTCTAAGTCGACTGCCCTGGGCTACTTCCTACTGCTGTCCCTTCAGTTTGGGGCATGGCCCTATAATCCAAGTCACTTGTTTCTAATAATGCCTCCTCATGGACTTTGGGGGTTGTCCGGCTGCAGGCCCAGGTTCCTCCAGACAGGGCAGCTGTAAATTTTGTGGGTCTCCATGGTTTGGCACCCAGTTTTGTCTTAGGCTGGGTGCTCCTAGGCCTCTTCTTCGGTCTCCTTTGGCCAAGGAGATGGTGCTTGTTCCCTGGTGACCCTTCCCCTCAGATGGGGGACACCTGGCTCCTGCCTCTTTGCTAGTCAGCTCTAAACTGAGCCAGGTTCTCCTCTTTTCTCTCCCTTCCAGGCCTGGCATTGGCTTCAGGTGTAATGGGGAGGGGCTAGCTGTGCCCAAAGACTCTCTTTAACCCCTTACATGCTGACTGGCAGTTTCTCTGCTTCATCACATACTCTTAAAAGTATTCCTAATATATTATTGCCAACCCCAAATGTTCAAAAGTCATGACCCCGGTGCCAAAAAGATCATGAGATTAAATATCTATCTATCTATCTATCTTCTGTTTCATTACCTTCTAGATTTGGAGCCTTTAGGGTGCACTCAGATCATCTTTTTAAACTACAGAGTTCCTCCATTTTTATTTGTATTCAAAATACTGATTTAATTTAGAATACAAGTGTTCTTTAAAACCTGCCCCTTAACATTTTCTTGTTTACGCTGCAGTGCTGCTCAGGAGATTTCACCGACACAGGGTAGAAGAAGGAAGTGGTAAAGAAGGAACAGGATGAACTTTAAAATGAAGGCTCAGTTTTCTAGATGGAGTTTGGTAATGAGGTGTGCTACAGAATCCATTTTTTTTCTCAGTCAATTCTGCTAAGTTCTCAAAGACAGTCTCAGTAAGAGCAGTGGCCTCTTGAGTGACTGAGAGTGGCAGATTCAGCTGGACACAGCCCTTGAGTGGAAGCAGGTGAAGAGATCATTTAAAATTTTATCGTAGGGCCTAATTGTACTCACAATATGAGTAGCACAGAGGTGATGCTCCAGTCAGATTTCCCCCATCACAGGAGGAGGGAGTTGAGGGAGAAGGCAGGTGCTCTGGATGAAGGGAGATGCTATTGAGTTGGTGAGATCTTCAAAGTGCTTTCCTCTGCTCACCATCTAATGTGGTATACTGTATGTGACTATGTCAGTGCAGTTTAGCTGGCCTGATAGAGAAGGTCAAGAAAGTAGGGGGCAGTAGGGGGAGAGGGAAGAAAAAGAAGAGCTCAGCAAAAAGGGGGGGGTGGAAGGAAGGAAGAGAAGAGCAAATAACTAAAAGGAGACAAACAATGGAAAGAAAAATAAAAATATGATATGTAGATGGGAGTAAGACAAAGATATGGAAGAAGAGAAAGAAAAAAGAAAGGACAGTGTTAGGTGAGATAATTTTGTTTGATTTATTTATATTTTTACATTTTATTGTGTATGCTGGAAGACAACGAGAGCTGAAAAGTGGGAGAGTCCACTTTAAGTCCTGGGAGGAGTACATAGGCTAATTGCAACGTGGGAGGGAATTTCACGTCAATTGTAGCCCAGGGTGGGGGAGAAGTGCTTTCAGAGTTAGTCTGGCCTAGGAGGGAGGACCATACCAGTACTTTTATTTTCCAGTTTGAATATTGATGTGGATGTATAATTTCACACACACACACACACACACACACACACACACACACACACACACACACACACACACACAGAAATGAAATAGGTAGCATGAAATGAACTTATCACAAGTTTTCATGATGGCTGAATGATCTATCTTTGAGCATGTATGTGTGTGTGTGAGTTTATGTTTTTATATATATGAAAATATATATTGAACATTTCTCATTGGAGATTCCATCTCTGGAAAAACCATTCCCAGAGAGTAGCTATCAGTGGCTCACAGTCAAGCCGGAAGGGCATATCAAATGGAGTCCCACAGGGATTGAACCTGGGTCTGGTTTTGTTTAATATCTTCATCAATGATAGATAATGGCATAGAGAATGCATTCATAAAGTTTGCGGACCGTACCAAGATGGGAGGGGTTGCAAGTACTTTGGAGGATAGTATTAAAATTTAAAATGATGTGGACAAATTGGAAAAATGGTCTGAAATAAATAAGATGAAATTCAAAATGGACAAATGCAAAGTACAAGTAGGAAGGAACAATCAACTGCACACATACAAAATGGGAAACAACTACCTAGGACGGAGTACTGCAGAAAGGGATCTGGGGGTCAGAGCAGATCACAAGCTAAATATGAGTCAACAGTGTAACATGGTTGCAAGAAAAGCAAACATCAATCTGGGATATATTAGCAGCAGAGTTGTAAGCAAGACATGAGAAGTAATTCTTCTGCTCTATTCCATGCTGATTAGGCCTCAACTGGAGTATTGTATCCAGTTCTAGGTGCCACATTTCAGGAAAGATATGGACAAATTGGAGGAAGTCCAGAGGAGAGCAAGAAAAAATGATTCAAGGTCTAGAAAACATGACCTATTAGGAAAGATTGAAAGAATTGGGTTTGTTTAGTCTTGAGAAGAGAAGACTGAGAGGGGACATGATAACAGTTTTCAAGTCCATAAAAGAGTGTTAAAAGGAGGAGGGAGAAAAATTGTTCTCGTTAACCTCCGAGGATAGGACAAGAAGCAATGGGCTTAAATTGCAGCAAGGGAGGTTTAGGTTGGACATTAGGAAAAACTTCCTAACTGACAGGGTAGTTAAGCACTGGAATAAATTGTCTAGGAAGGTTGTGAATCTCCATCACTAGAGGCTTTTAGACAAACACCTGTCAGGAATGGTCTAGATAATACAGGGGTAGGCAACCTATGGCACGCGTGCCAAAGGCGGCACTCGAGCTGATTTTCAGTGGCACTCAGACTGCCCGGGTCCTGGCCACCGGTCCGGGGGGCTCTGCATTTTAATTTAATTTTATATGAAGTTTCTTAAACATTTTAAAAAATCTTATTTACTTTACATACAACAATAGTTTAGTTATACATAATAGACTTATAGAAAGAGACCTTCTAAAAACGTTAAAATGTATTACTGGCACGCGAAACCTTAAATTAGAGTGAATAAATGAAGACTTGGCACACCACTTCTGAAAGGTTGCTGACCCCTGAGATAATACTTAGTCCTGCCATGAGTGCAGGGACTGGACTAGAAGATCTCTCAAGGTCTTTTCCAATCCTATGATTCTACGATATATCTATGTACCATGAAAAAAAACCTACGTTAATTTGACATCTTAGTTTGAGACTTCAAAGCATAAAAGTCAGTAATCCCAAGTTATTATTCACAGCAACTTTAAGACACCTCTTCATGTTGAGACACAATATATGGTTTTGTTGTATATCATATTAAAATTGGGATCAGTGTATGATGTGGCTGGGCTGTGTTTGATGTGGGAACTGCCACTATAGATTTCCTAACTTTAGTGCATTTAAAATTTCAATTTTAACACTTTGCATTTTCATATAATTTTATATTTAATTTAGATTTTAATACGGAAAAGGAAAAAAGGAAATAGAAAAAACAAAAAGAAATGGGTAAAGATCAGCAATCAGCACATTCAGATTAAATCACAGCTCCAGAGTGTGGGAAATTTTTCAAAGGAGTTGATGTGGGCTGGGGATGAGGGAGAGCAGAGAGTTTATGAGACATACTGGTCCCTTGCTGATGTTATCTTGACGGTGGCGGAATTCAAGTAGTTGTGCAAGACAGGGAATGATTGGGTTGGTCTGTGGAGAGTTCTAAGGATGAAGGTGTGTCAGCGGATATCTCTATCTGTATGCATGTTTTGTTGTTTCACATATGTATATGCCTATCTTGAAGTTTTATACCAAACCATTCTGAGTTATCTGAGAACACAGAAAACATCTGAGGAATTGTCGTAAAGTGTAAAACCAATAGTTTTCTCTGTGTTTGGAAAAACTCGCAAAATAAATGCATGCACTTGCTTTGCCTTGCCATAAAATTCCTCTCTAGGCAGAGCCTGAGGGCCAAATCTTACCCACCTCAGATTGATAGTTGTAACCAGATCTATTGGCGTAAGTGTAACAAGTACAATGTTGCCATTTGATTTTTGTATTGTTTATAGAGTGTTCTAATGGTCAGAATACTTAATTTCTTTGTCTATAGTGTAAATGCACTGTGGTGGGAAAAATACCCCCCAGTCCTGTTTGGTGGTGGTTTGTGACTGCCAAGTGCCATCTAGTTTCTCTCAGAAAACACAGGGTAATTTTAATCAAGATATTGATCTTTCATGAACTGAAACGTCATTAGCCCAGATAAAGGAAGACTTGAAATATTTTAAATGAATTGTATTTGATCAAATTACTGTTGTTTAATGAGAGCCAGTACAAGCATCAGAAGGTGTGAGAGATTCTGCATCTGCTGCAGTCTCTGGCAAACCAACACTGACATCAGTGGCAGGAGGAGTAGGACCATGGACCTTATTCTGAGGAACCAATTGTCAAACTAGACACAAACAGTACAAATCAGGCATATGTAATACATATGTTTCCTTAGACTCCAATTCAATGAAGCAGTTAAGCACATGCTTAACTTTAAGCATGTGAATAGTCCTGTTGACCTCAATGGGCTTGAAGCTTTACTTGAAGCTAAGCACACATTTATGTACTGTGTTGGATCAGGGCCTTAGGGACCAAACTCCCATTGGCCTGGAGCAGCGAACCGCGGCCAGTGGGAGCCGCGATCGGCCGGACCCGTGGACGCGGCAGGTAAACACACTGGCCCAGCCTGCCAGGGGCTTTCCCTACACAAGCGGCGTCCCAAGTTTGGGAAATACTGCTTTAGACTAAGGGGAAAAAGCTTTAGCTATATGTGTAAGGCAAGAGAAAGGCTGCAAAGGGATTTGAATAGGGGAGTCCTGGCATCCATAATCATGCGAGAGGAAGATGGTTTTAATTTAAATACATTCATTTTATAATATTAAAGTGCTGCTGTTGTGTTAAGAGTAGGGTCAGGAGGTAAATTAGATCTTATTCAGATACATCCAGATGTGGGGTAGTTGATCAGTCATCTTTCGTGTTCGTTGATTCTTTCTGACAGATTTTCCCTTTAAAAACATTAAATAAATGTTACATAAGGAGTGAATGTTGTACTTTGGCTTTATAAAATAATAGCACACAAGCCCTTTTGATGTCATTGGAAGTTTAGCCTGAATAGGGACTTCAGGATGGGGTCCACAGAACCAGGATTTAGCCCTTAGTTTCTATCTAGCTCTGTGGTGCTGTGCTTTGTGGCCTACCCTGATTATTATTTAGAGATCTGATGAGCCCTACTAGGTTCCAGGGTTTACGGCTTTGGTCCAGTTTCCTCATCTAAAATGGTATATATTTAGCAAAGATCTCCGTCTGATATGGAGATGGTAGGGCATGGGGGGAGAAGGAGGAGAAAAGCATGAATTCAGCCTTGCTGATCGATTGTGATAACTTTTTTTCAATTTAAAATTTAACAAAACAAAACCACCCTTTCTGGTTCCCCTCTCTCCCTTTGGGTGCTACAGAGGGGTTACAGTATGGACAGACCACAGACAGAGAATGGCTCAAACAGAATACAGAGGAAAAAGCAGCAAGGGAGGCATACATCCTGGGTGACTGATGCATGAGAAACTGAGGCCCAACATTTTTTGCGAAAGGTATAAGTCACTGTAAGTATAACGAAAAGTGCCTTTTCAACGATGCAGGTAATAATTGTGCCAGTAGCGTGACTCCATGATGTAAACATGCTGTTCATTGCACAGACACACAAGGAAATTTATCTGTAATATAGTAAAAAAAAAAAAAAAAAAAAAAAAGAGAGAGAGAGAGAGAAAGACAAAAATCTATTAGTGCACAATAGATAAAATATTTAAATGGCTATAGCTGTACAGACATGGAAATAGAGATATTAATCTGATGTGCATGCATGCACTGTACATCTTTATACTAGAGTTGCGACATAAATGACCCCATTAAATCCTGTTATTTTCCTAATCCAATAAGCGCTTAATCTCATTGCAAGTGTTGGAAATAATTATTCATTTATACACTTGTTTTTGCCACACATTTGATGTCAACAAGGAGTGTGCCTTTGACTAATCAGTTAAAACAGCTGGTGGATAAAGTAGTGAATGAGGATCAAGACTATGCTATTCATAGAAGAAAGATTGTTGATAGCTTTCCTTTGGTCTGAGATGTTACTCCATATACAGAAAGAGACATTTTATTACATATAGAGAAAAAACTCTGTGAATCATATTCTCTCCTGCACTAAGATCCATTCAGGACAAAAGGTGGAGGAGGAGGGCTTCAGGGAGCCATAACCAGCTCTATGATTCTCAAGCTGCCCCAGCAGGGCCCTCTAGGTTGCTCTGGCAGGTCTCTGAAGAACTGCACAGCAGCTGTAGATTAGTGTAGGAAAGTTCTGCCCCCTTCCCACCCCTTCCAACATATAACCCATCTCTACACCAGGTTGGGGTGAGGGTAGTTGGTGTAGGAGCCAGCTGTGCATGCACCAGTTGAGAATTCCCCTTCAATGGGGAAATTTTTAGCCTGGCAGCTGCAGTGAGATTTCAGCTCCTTTGCACGGCTCAGACAGCACAAACCAGGACAGAGGCAGAGAATCTGTCCTGGCAATTACCTTTGGGTGCACTGAGATTCAGGAATGTATCTTGTTTCTACCTACAAGTTCTGGACAATGATGTATTTTTAGGTGAGTTCAGACCAATTTCACAATTTTCCTGAATCCTCCTTTTCCCCAGTTTGGGGTATTTGAATACCTGATGGAGATAGTTGTTGTGCACTTTAGGACCATCTTTGGAACTACTATCCCATCCCTCCAGTCTCCTAGGATCCCGTCCTTTGAGGTGCTGAATGCCTCCTGTGAAGAGCTGAGCACACTCAGTTCCCACTGACTTCACCATTAGCAGGCAACATGATCACACAGTCTTGAGCAGGTCTGGTACAATTTTCAGTAGAAGGCAGTGCCACACACATACGCTGTAGGAAGGCAGACATACAGACATAGCATGAGATACATGTAGAGATGTTTTCATCCTAATTTGGCCCTCTGTTAACTATCCTTAGTACAGATGTAGAGACACATACATGCGGATATGTAATTAAGCAACTGTACTCTACCTTGTCAGAAGTACAGAAAAAATGTAAGATGTTTTGCTGCCACTTTTATACAGCAGAACAAAATGCAGCCATAAAAACCAGCTCCATTTAAGAAATGAAACATTTAAAAGGCTAAGGATTACTTCACAGTGGATCAGCATGAAGCTATTTTTAACACATTTGTTTCTGTAGTGGTGACATACCGTATCAGGAAACTTCACAGTTCTGAATGGCACTCAGGCTCACTATTACACCTGTGTAGAATGGTTGCACAGTGTTAGTAACTTAGGCTGTAATCCAATACATGTAGGAACACTGGCAAGCTCTATTACTGCTACAGATATTTTCCTTTGCACAGCCATGCTTTTTTGCATCAGAGATTATTTCTGTACTTACACGGACACACATTTTTACAAAGAGGCTTAGCTGTATGTGTAGCTGAGATTTTCCTATGCTACATGAAAGCTGTGGATCTACTCTACTCCAAAATTTGACAGTGGGAAAATGAGGGGTGTATTGGTTGAGAGTCTATAATCAGTGTGTTCCAAGGTGTGATTGTTTGGGCAATATCACTCTGAGGTTCCATTTAGTAAGGAGTTTGATCTATGTGTAGCCAGGGCAGCTCAGCTCAAATCAGATGGATCTTAGATAAGCCCAACTTACAACTAGCCAGTGAAAACAGGTATATCTCATGGATATTCCATTCTAAGGAGAGTGGACAAGACATTCTGCAAGGGACAGAGGGACCAACAGGGCAGCATGCTGCTTCGAGGAGCAAAGACAAGGATATCACCCAAAGGATAAATACGATTCTGAGGTCAGTAGCAGAGACTCTACATTGGAGATCTACATTGGCACCAATGATGTTGCATCTGGCACTGTTGCAGAGATCCTGGAAGACTTAAGGGAAGAGGGAAGGGAGCTGAAGGAGAGGAATATCTAGGCTATCTTCTCAGAAATCCTTCCTTCCCTTGAGTGAGAGAAAGGAAGCAGAAGATACCGGAAGTGAACACAGAGGCTGCTCTAGCTATATGGCAGCTCCATCATATTTGAGTGATGCTGCTACACTGTGCACCGGGTCTCAATGGCACTCACTCAAATATGACCTGGCCATCCTATGGGATGTCATTGTTACCTGTTACAGAGTCATAGATGATTCAGAATCACAGCTTAAAAGCATATGAGTTAAAGTTCTAACTAGTAAAACTAAAGATGGGGTACTGGCTGGCATCTGTTACAGACTACCAAATTCCACTAGTGAACAGGATGAACTGCTTCTTAGCATGTGTCTATAACTGGTAGGAAATAAAACTGTGTTATCGGGGTAACTTCAGCCAGGGAGACATTTACTAGTCATCTTTTGCAGCCAGTATCAAAATTTCATTGGAGTTTCTAAGAATAATAGATGATAATTTCTTAACACAATTTCTTAACACAGTCAACACGGGGCAGGGGCAGGGGCAGGGGCAGGGGAACTCAATATTTGACCTTATTTAATTGACAAAAAAAAGTCAATTGTTGACTTAAAATCACAGTCTGGTTACAGTTACTTTGTGCAAACAGAATATAGCACCAACTAGTAATATGTATACTTGGAACTTCATTGAGGCGAATTTTCCGAAGCTTAAAGCAATTGTCAGCATAACTGACTGGAAATGTAAATTTAAATTGGGAACTCTTAATAAAATTTTGGAATTGTTCAAAGAGTCCTACTCGATGCTCAAACAGCCATGATTCCACACACACAACAAAAAGTTATAATGGGCAAGAAGTCATCCAACTTAAAAGCAAATGTGGAAGCAGAAATAAAACATAAAAAATCAATATGTAAAGGATGGAAAAAAAGGGAAGTAAATGGCAATGAATATAAGTTCCATGTTAAAAAATGTAGGTGGCTGATAAGGGAAGCCCGAGGAATCAGTGGCAAATATGGTTAAAGAAGTTGTTTTTGAACACATTAGGAACATATAGAAAAAAACCTAGGTTAGATATAGGTCTATTGCTAGATGCAGATGGTAAAATTATAAAAAAGTGATACATAAAAGGCAAAAATGTTCAATAGATATTTTTTCTGTATTTTGGAACAAAGCACAAGAGGCTATTCCATATGATATTGTGGTTGGAATAGAAAGTTTATCATCTGTAATAAATGAGGATGTGAGTCAGCATCTGCTAAAGTTAAACATTTTCAAGTCACTATGCCAGACAACTTACACCTTAGAGTCTTAAAGAATCTAGCTGAGGATTTTTATTTAAAAGATAATTTTTAATAAAACTTAGAAAACTGTAGAAATTCCAATGGACAGGAGGACTGCCAACATAGTTCCAATATCACTGCTCTACAGCCAAAATGCTTCTGAAATAAATGTAGTTAAACTTTACTAATTCTGGGTCACTGAGAACGAAAATGATGCTTAAAATTGTTAATTGGCTCTAGTTTTCAAGATATGCTATTGGGTCAGTATATACGACCCTTGACTTGGGAATGGCGGAGGATAAGTGAGTTATAAAGGGAAGGGATCTCAATTTAAACAAGAAATGACTAAAATACATCTTTGACTGGATCCATGAATAAATCTATGACTGGGTTTGGACAGTACTTGCTTTTTAGGCAAAACAATGAATGATGCAATCTGAAGCTGGTATTGCATCATACATGATATGAATTGCATCATGTTATTCCTAGAAGTCATGGATGATGCAATCATAATGAAGCTTACATCACTCTGCTGAACAAATTGCCCTATATCAGCTCTAGAAATCATACAGTGTCATGCTCTCTTATTTGTCAGTGTTTGATTTTGCAAAGGGACACATTTCTGTTTAGCCAAAGTGAGCAGAGATGCCTCGTACTTGTGTGAACAGTGCAGATAACTTCTGCTATGTTTGTGGTGAAGTGACTTTTGCATCACAAAAGCGCAGTATAACCACTATGGTTAAGAAAGCCTATCACCTTTATTTTGGCTGCAAAATTGGAGATCAGGACAAGAGGTGGGCCCCTCACATATGCTGCAACACTTGTGCAACAAATCTTCGCCAGTGGTTGAACAGGAAAAGGAAATCTATGCCTTTTGCAGTGCCAATGATTTGGAGACAGCCAACAGATCATACCAGCAATTGTTACTTCTGCATGGTGCCTCCAATTGGGAAAGGTGTGTCAAAGAAGAAAAAGTGGACTATGCATTATCCAAACATTCCATCAGCTATACGCCCAGTACCCCACTGAGAAGGACTGCCGGTTCCTGATGCACCAGAATCATTCTCACTTGAGTCAGACGAGGAAGAGGAAGAGGATGAAACTTCTGGTCCTGAACCATCAATGTCACAGGACCCACATTTTCTCCCATCCTCCTCCTCTGAACCACACCTCATAACACAAGGTGAACTGAATGACCTTGTCAGGGATTTGGAACTACCCAAAGGCAGAGCTGTTGGGCTCCAGACTACAGCAGTAGAATCTCCTGGTAGGTGATGTTAGGGTTTCCATGTTCCGTGATCGTCAGCAGGATCTTGTCCCATTCTTCTTCATGGAAGGTGATCTTGTAGCCTGCAACAACATCGATGGTGTGATGGCAGCCCTCAACATCGTTCACGATCCAGATGAGTGGAGACTGTTCATTGATTCATCGAAGACGAGTCTTAAAGCTGTTTTACTGCATAATGGCAATGTTTTGCCATCAATTCCAGTTGGTCATGCAGTCCATATGAAGGGAACCTATGACAACATGAAACAACTTTTGAGGTGCATAAACTATGACCAACATCAGTGGCAGCTTTGTGGCGATTTGAAGGTTATTGCTCTCTTGCTTGGTCTGCAGACTGGATACACAAAGTACTGCTGTTTTCTCTGTGAATGGGATAGTTATGCAAGAGATTCCCACTACATCAAGAAAGATTGGCCACTCCGACAGTCATTGGAGCCTGGGAGGAAAAGTGTTCAGCATCCACCACTTGTTGAATCAAGGAAGATTTTGTTACCACCCTTACACATCAAGCTGGGTCTGATGAAGAACTTTGTCAAGGCCATTGACAAAACACAAGCAGCTTTCAAGTACCTCCGTGGAAAATTTCCAAGGTAAAGTGAAGCTAAGATAAAGGAAGGTGTCTTTGTTGGTCCTCAGATTCGTGAACTTCTTCGAGATGATGCATTTGACCATGCACTGCGTGGCAAGGAAAAGACGGCATGGAAAGCCTTCCAGTTAGTGGCAATAAATCTTCTCGGAAACAACAAGTACCCAAAACCACCTGCGACAATGTTTTTGTCCTATCAGGCATTGGGAGCTTAACCCGTAATTCCAATGGGTGGCTGAGACTGCGGGAACTGTGGGATAGCTCCCCACAGTGCACCACTCCGTAAGTCAGAAAGTCGATGCTAGCCACGGTAGTGAGGACGCACTGCGCCGACTTAATGCGTTTAGTGTGGACATACGCAATTGACTGTAGAAAATCGATTTCTAAAAATCGACTTCTATAAAATTGACCTAATTTCGTAGTGTTGACATACCCAAAAACTATTGTTTTTTTACAGGATTACGGGCCTGATTGATAAAGGTAACAGTGTTGGTATAGTATATTTGGTTTTCTCCGAAGCATTTGACAACATGATATTTTGATTTAAGAATGTGTGTTATATGGAATTAATAAGGCACACATTGGATGGCTTTAAAACTGGCTTACGGACAGATCTCAAAATGTAGTTGTCAATGGAGAGGTATCAATCAGTGGGGCAGTTTCTAGCAGGGTTCCCCAGGCATCAGTTCAACACTATTTAATATTTTTATTAATCTTTTAAACAGTGATCTAAAAACTTTGTTGGAAAAGTGTGCAGGTGACACAAAGATTGTTGGGGCAGTAAATAATTATAGAATATCAGGGTTGGAAGGGACCTCAGGAGGTCATCTAATCCAACCCCCTGCTGAAAGCAGGACCAATCCCCAGACAGATTTTTGCCCCAGATGGCTCTCTCAAGGATTGAACTCACAACCCTGGGTTTAGCAGGCCAATGCTCAAACCACTGAGCTATCCCTCCCCCTATAATAAGGAGGATAGCTTGCTGTTACAGAGTGATCAGAATCACCTGGTTAAATGGTCACAGTCCAACAAAGAGATTGGCCACAGCATACTGGTTGGGTTAGACTGGTGTTCTGAGGTGGTACAAAGAATCCTTTTCAGAGTAGCAGCCGTGTTAGTCTGTATCAGCAAAAATAACGAGGAGTACTTGTGGCACCTTAGAGACTAACAAATTTATTTGACCACAAGCTTTTGTGGGCTAAAACCCACTTCATCAGATGCATGCAGTGGAAAATACAGTAGGAAGATATATATACACAGAGGACATGAAAAAATGAGTGTTGCCATACTAACTATAACGAGAGTAATCAGTTAAGGTGGGCTATTATCAGCAGGAGAAAAAAAACATTTGTAGTGATAATCAGGATGGCCCATTTCCAACAGTTGACAAGAAGGTGTGAGTAACAATAGGGGAAAAAATTAGCATGGGGAAATAGTTTTTACTTTGTGTAATGACCCATCCACTCCCAGTCTTTATTCAAGCCTAATTTAATGGTGTCCAGTTTGAAAATTAATTCCAATTCTGCAATTCTCTTTGGAGTCTGTTTTTGAAGTTATTTTGTTGGAGTATTACATCTTTGAGGTCTGTAATCGAGTGACCAGGGAGGCTGAAGTGTTCGCCGACTGGTTTTTGAATGTTATAATTCTTGACTTCTGATTTGTGTCCATTTTTTCTTTTGTGTAGAGACTGTCCGGTTTGGTCAATGTACATGGCAGAGGGGCATTGCTGGCACATGATGGCATATATCACATTGGTAGATGTGCAGGTGAATGAGCCTCTGATAGTGTGGCTGATGTGATTAGGTCCTATGATGGTGTCCCCTGAATAGATAAAATATTTCCATCAATAATAATATCAATGCACAGATAGGAAAAGTAATTTAAATGCTGCTTGAAAACTTAGAGTTTGTTTTAAAGATATTTACATTATGTATTTTAACATGTGATGTTAACAATTTGTGTTTTAAATTTTAAACTTTAACATTTTGAATCACAACATCTACTATCATTAAATAACTATTGTCTAACCCTCCTGTAGTTTCCCACAACTCTGAACATTTAAATTAATAAAAATAGGAAAAAATGCGTAGAAACCATAATTTTGCATAACTGTGAATAAAAAAAGAAAGAAAGAAAGAAACGCTTAAAACAAATCATCAATAGTATTGGTTGAAATTATAAAAAGAAATTAAAATTGAATTCTGTCAAGCCTGTTTGTGTAGAGTGAAAGATGGGTAAAATCATAGGTTATGTAACAGTATTCCTTACCTTTCTCCCCTCTGCATGCTGCACTAAAACAGTAGAGGAAGAAAAGCCATATGGATGGCCCTTCCCATATGGATGGTCCTTCCCAAACTTAACTGACTAATGTCCATTGTGGTCACAACAGCATGTGGGAGATCACATTAAGATTTTGGGGAGGATCAGCAAGATGATTGTTTGGGCCACTCTGTGCCCTCAGATTTAACTGACACATGGTATTAATAGTAGGTTCCATGAATATTTGTAAAGATTTTAAAAAGATTTTCAAATGACAATTTTTCTAATAAGGTTTTCTCCTAGGCACCAATCTATCATCATTTGGGGGTAAATTTTCAGAAGGGCAGTCTTCTTTTGTGTGCACAGTTTAGACTTGCAAAACTTTCTGCCTCATTTTTGCATGTGCAATTCAATTATGGATGGAAATCTAAGTAATTGCATCATTCACTACCTGTCAGTTCAAGTCAGGTAATTAGAATTACAACTATTAATGTGCAAATCTTTGTAAAGGTATAAATATGAGGCAATAACTTTTGCTGGTCTAAATTGCATCTGTAGACAGGAAGGCCTGGCATTAGCCTATTGGAAATATTCCACTTTGGGTGACTTGGCCAATGACACAGAGGGAGTCAATGCCAGAGCCAGAATTAAAATGGAGAAATCCTTTACTCTGCCACTTGCTTAGTCTATTAATCAATTCTGCTTTACATTATTGAGCTGCCTCTTCTTGTGGTCAAAGGCAGTACTAGTTGCTCAGCAGAGAAGAAATCTCATCCGCAAGCAAGCAGACAGGTGGGGGCTTGCAGTCACCTTAGTGTCATTGTCTGAAGCCTGGGCACCACCCATTCGCTAGCTGTTAAATGGTCTTGGCCCCACCTAAAACAGAGATCACAGCCACAGATTTTCACAAATCTAAGAGCCACTTTTAAAGAGATGTGGGAGGAAGACCATGAATAACCTAGGATATTTAGGAAAATTTACGGTGACTAACTTTCCTGGTGATTGGTTTGCATCAATAAGAATATCTCTGCAACAAAAAGAGCAAGAAACTTACTTAAAAAATCCCCACAGGAATAAGATTAGCCTTGACATTTACAGAGTCCCAGATAATTAGGGGGAGGGCTGCAGTCATGGGTTTTGTGGGTCCCAAAGGCTGGCAGTATGAGAGATTATATTAAACATTTTGAGACCTTCATGATCCATTCTGCATTAAAGAAGATTTACAAGAGCCTCAGAGTATGCTTGAAACATTTGACTGAGAATCAGTCTGCAGACTTTCTACTTTTTTTTGGTGTGGCTTCTCAAGGGCATGATTAAGGAATGAGCCCTTCAGATTGATGGAAAAATAAAGAAATTGAAGAAGAAATGAAAGACTATATTATGGACTTTTTCCTGCAGTCCCATGATGTCTCCAAAATTAAGTAATTTTGGCAGATAATTTCAGCTATGAAGAATGTGGCTAGCCAGAAGGCTATTAAGCAAGAATGATGCTGTAATATAAGCATAGAGGATTCTTATAAAGTGTATCTTTCTCCCATTCAAAGTATATGATGAAAAATGATGTGTCCAGAGTGTTAACAAATTATAACAAAGTATAAACTCTCCTTATATGTAATACTAAAATCTCTTCAGCATAGTAAATCACGGTTTGATATTTTTCATCTTTCATTTCCTATTTATAGTTTAAGAATTAATTTTGAATATATCCTTTATCTACTCATGGATAGTTAAAGTAGGCTGACTGTATGAACAGTATATTTCTGGTCAGCTACACTTGTGCATGGTGTGTGCAAAATGCATCAATGTGAATTCTGATGGTATAGTGTTTTGCATTCACTTTGCACTGACATAAAAGACTTCACAAGGTGGAAGACAATAGAGCAATTAGGCTCCATCTTTCTGCATGATTTGTGTGTGTGTGTGTGTGTGTATATATACATAATGTATACACACATGTATATAAATAATAGGCACAATGTATGTACACACATTTTGGAAATGGATGAACTATTTACAGCAGGCAGTTTGTCCAATGAATTTCACCGTTTGCAGTTCTATGAATTATTTGTGAATAGATTTCATTTTTTATTAATTTGTTCATAATTCAAAGTAATTCAGTGAATGTTTTCTGCAAACAAATTGCAGACTACAGATTGCTCAAGAATTGTGTTCATCATTGTGTGATTGGTCACCTTACTGATTGGTCATGGTATTGGATTCTGTTCTTTGCTTGGATGAGTGTAAATAGGATAACATACTAAAGAGCATGACCATTCACTGGTCCTTTGATTCTGTTAGGAAGAGTGTTGGAGAAGTTTTTGGGGTAAGGAAGAGTTAGGCTGGCGCTACAGGAAATTTTTTGGATGTTTCAACCCTTTTTCTTTCAAAGCCACTTCAATCAGGGTTCAATATATGACCATATCCTTTCAAGGTTTATCGACTTGCTTCTGTGCCAGAGACTAGTGTTGGCCAGGAGGATTGTGTGGTACTAGCTGCAAAGAGTGTGATGCTGGTACTTTTAACTGCATTCGTGCACAGGATCTGGCCTTGGATTTTTTAAAACACAGTCCCTTCTTGTGGTGCTGCTGGTGTTAGCTATTACACAGGAATATTTCAAATGCATTTAATGAATGTAATGGTGTACCCTTTTTTGTCACCATGAGTCATGAGCATGAACACTTTGGTGCAGGATGGCTATGGTGCTAGATAGGAAGAGAAAGGCATGCCTTTAACTGCATAATAGGTGAGTCAGGGTTCTGGCCAGGATTTATGGAATATGTCGACAATTTCTTTGGTTAATTAAGCCTTGGTGGTTATAGTTGAATCCACCTTTACTAGTCATCAGCACACACAGAATGATCAAGAGAGATAATTGGCAGGAGAAAGGTCTAGTAAAAAACTACATTTAGTCCCTGGCAGACACATGAGAAAACACTAACATGAGCAATGTCAGGATGCCTTTGTCTTTACAATCTGAATCTTCTGCTAGTGTCAGACCATGGTGATCTGTAGCAAAGAAACAGAAAACTTTTCTGGACAAGTATTCTCAGAATTATTCACTTTTTAGAAGTCCAGTCAGTATGGTAATAGGTGGATAGCATTTGTGACCTGCAGAACATGTTTATAATTCTTAATTAAAGGGTTTGCTTTGTGAAAGGTTAACTATTATTCTACTCCAACAGTTTTTTTTTTAGAAAATTACAGTTTTACACCTAATGATTAAAATGCAGATATTTGGTCAACTGTTTCTTTAAATAAAATTCAGTCATGTCTTGTTTTCCAGCAGATAGACAGACAGAGGGATTCTAGTTACCGGAGACCTTCATGTGGCAACTGGATTTACTGGATATGTGTCCTGTATATTGGGACAGCCCAGACTCAAGCCAGAATTCTTACACTTTATCAGAAGTTGGTGTACCAAGTAAGTTTTTAAAAGGAGTTGTTTTCCTGTGGCTGAGCCAGTAGGAGCTAGGTGCTAAACTTGTTTCCGCTTGACATTGCTCTATGAATATTTGTTAAGACTGAATGTTTTACCTTTTCACCTCTCCAGTAGTGGTTGTGAAACATGAGCCTCTAGGTGTTTCCTGGTTGGCAAGAATTCAACAGTAATAAAATTAATAGTAGAAGAAATGTTTTAGCAGCAGAGTTATCTTTTCTTACTGGTTTGTAATTTTTTAAATTAATTAATTATTACAAATATGTTTTAAGTACACTGATTTTAATCAGTCATATTCCCAGAGTTTATGTATAAAGGTTTTTCTCACACAGAATAATAAATGATAGTCTATCTCAGTGCAGAGTGATGAAATACTGAAGACTGTTATTACAACTACTAGCAATAGTTCATCTTGTAAAGTGCTAGATTCTTTAGGTTATTCCTTCTTTATGGCTCTGATCCAAAACTCATTGAAATCAGTCTAAAGATTCCCATTAACTTCAGCAGACTTTGGATCGGGCCCTAAATTGCCTTCTTTGGAAGTAATCATGTTGCTGGTATTATTAACAATTTATACATCATCATAGGTGTGAATGGCACAGATGTTTTCCCTCTCCCAAGGAGTTTAATGTTAAAGTAATTTGATAGGGCCAGATCCTGAAGCTCTTACTCAGATTTTCCCCTTCTTTATTCAGGCAAACACCAGTTGGCTTCCATGAATACTGGAGTCAATGAGATCATTCAGATGAGTAACTGCTCATCTACGTGAGTAAATGATTCACAAATTGGCCCTTAGGAAATAAGTCAGGATTGGGAAGATGACACTGACAGCTACAAAAAGGTAATTTCATTATTTATTATCATATTAACAGGTTCTAATTAAAATAAGAACTGATCCAAAGCAACACCCTAAACTCAGACTGAACCGAGTGGGGCATACTGCTCAACTGTCTCTCCTTTTAGCCCCAGATGACCTACATCTCACATGTTGTGGAGTTTCCATTTCATTCAGCAAAATTCAATATCTTCCATTGTTTGCGCTGTTGTTGTAGCCATGTTGTTACTCTGAGCACCTTGCCCAGACCTGAAGAAGAGCTCTGTGTAGCTTGAAAGCTTGTCTCTTCCACCAGCAGAAGTTGGTCCAATAAAAGATATTACCTCACCTGCCTTGTCTCCACATCTCACATAAATTTGGTGCCCCATCACTTTTATTGTTGAAAATTTACATTAAAATAGAGAATCATGAAAGCAAGGGTATAGAGAGAGTCATTTACAAAAGGAATGAAGCCTACAGCATTTTAAATTTCCTGCATGGATAATTTTTTGTGTCCCTCTTTTTGGGTGTTTGTTACACACTGTATCCTACATTTGGGCCTTGGCAGGTTTCAAAGTATGGAAGTGGAATATTTTTGAGGATAAAAAGTGGGTTTTGTTTGTTTTGTATTATTATTATTTTTTTGGAGGTGAGGGGTTGCAACATGTACTTCTAAACTTCCTAGTTTATTGAGGACTGGAGCCAGAAATACCAATATACTGTTCTAAGGGTATATAGCATTTGTGAATGAGTCAGAATCAGCAAGTAACAAAAATCTTGATACAAATGAAAGACTGGGTTTTTAATAGCAATGCCAATGGACCTCTAACTATAACAGCACTGCTGGGTGCTAGTATTCTATGGGCAAGTGTCAGATAGAATTTCACATCATAAGGGCTACTCAAAAAACACCTAACAGCCTTGTCTAGCAGACAGGATTTATAAATATGAGCAGTTAGTGTTTGAAAGTTCCTTACTCACAAAGACACAGCAACAAAGCTATCCAACAGAGGCCTCTTCTTCTCACTTTCAAATTCAGAAAGTGATTTCTCTGAAGCAAAAGTGACATCAAATGCTTTTTCAGATAAAGGGTTCTACAAACAAGAAATATCCTCCAAGAGAGACTTTAAAATGTCTTTCAAAATTAGGAAGCACAAAAAGCCTGTAGGTCAAGAATCAAGTCTTAGCCTATAATCCGTATTCACACTTTCAGCGTTTCAAACTCATGCTTCTGGAACTGACCTTGAAAAAGTCATTTCTTCAGGAAAGGGGTGTTATGCTATTGTCACCATTCATCCACCTCTCTAAACACTTAATATCAGCCAAAGTTCAAAGGAATCAAACAATTGAGCTGACCCTTTCAGAAAAAAGCAGCAGCATTAGGACTATAGGGCAGCACTGAATGGTGGAGAATGGGCATCAATAGGCAGCAATATGTGAAGCAAAGAGTGTTGAATGGTGCTTACAGAGGTTAAAATACATTGTTATTATTGTTATTATAAAAAAGAGTTTACTTATTGTGTATATTGTATTTGTAAATATTGGCCTTTTCCTTTTGCTGGGTCCAACGAATTGCCTGGAATTAACTAATATACGAGTCAGGGTGAATTATATCTGTGCGAATGACAGTGCTTCCTTTAACTTCATACTTGAAAATATCTCAAACATTTACAAGGCAGAAATACACAATAAATACAAAGTAATAGAAATGAACAAGTCATAGAAGCACACTAAGATGTTGAATGACTCGGTAGGCTCCTCTTTTGAGTTTCACTTCAGCTATTTTTGCTATGTGAGGAGTGTAGTTGCTGTTTAACATATTGTTTACTGATGCAGTACCCTCCAAAACCTCAGCTTTGTCTGCTGAAGACTTGACCTTGTTCTCCCAAGATCCCAGAGGCTGGAAAATGGGCTGCCTTCTTTCAATTTCCCATCAATATGATCTGAGCTACCCCACATGATCAGATACAGACATTTGATAGATATTATTGAAAGGCTTAATGTGGTTCAAGCTACAGTAGGTGCAGTGCGTAGAGAGTTTGATAGCTTTGTGTCAAGTGGCAAGGGAGATAAGAGAAACATGGAAAACAAAGAGATAATACTTGTTGGATACAATACCGTTCTATCTGAGACTAATAACTGCAGCAAGCAGTGAGAAATCAACTTTCTGACCAGAAGAACAATCTCAGATGTCCTGAAGGCACAGAGATGACAGAAATCGGGATTTAGTTAAGAGTCCTGAAATGCTGGGGATCAGTAAGTTTGAATGGATGGGCTGGTGCACACCCCCCCTTAGGAACTTGAGGAATGTGCACCTCTTAGAATAGAAAACAAAAAGGTGAAATTAGCTCAACAATTTGAATCTACAATGGTTGGGGAGGGGGCAGGGGAAGACTCAAGAACCTCATTCTTTTACGATTGCTGCCTTGTTCTACTTTGTCATTAGAAGACATTTATGACACTTTAAATAAGAAAATGTGGACCTACAAAGACAGACTCTCTATTGAGATCCAGCCCCTTTGCACCACTCAGGAAATATAAAAGGCCTGGATTCTGGTCATAAGTGCCCATCAGGGAATACCCCTAGTATTGGGGAACTGCCTGCTGGTTTAAAGCTAGTAGAAGTGGCTCCTTGCCAACTGCCCCTTCTACCCACTTCCCCTGCCTATCAGAGGAGATGTATTGAGTACAGTGGGATCATGTCAAGGTGGAGAGAGGGCATGGCATGGCAGAGCAGAGCTCTGTTATACTTATGCTCCACTGATATAGGGTCCATTAGGGACTCTATTCAAGTGATGTAAGTTAAAACAGCCCTTTGCTCTAAAATCTTGGCCAGGTTGGCACAGACCAGCCCTCAGAATCAGGGCTCATAATCATCTCCCTAATGCTCTCACATTCTCTCCTATGACTAGCAGACATTGAGGGCAAGAGTGAATCTAGCCCAGAATATCCAACCAGATTACAGGTTGTCTGGCTATCACATTGCCAGGCCTTTCTTCCTCCCGTGAATACTATGGTATTTTTGGATAGGAAAGAAGAAGACTACATCTGAAAAGTGAAAAAGTAGTTTAGAGGATTCTGGGGAAAGGACACTGAAAATGATCTGATATGAGCTTTGTCTTGCTACTCTGAGTTTAGTGAGGTGTATGGGAGGATGTAAAAATGACTGTGCCCTGTGACTGTCCTGGTCTTGTTGCAGTTGATGGGAGCTGTAAGTGTTCAGTACCTTTGAAAATCAGGCTGCTCACTTAGGATATGTCGACATTACACACTAAGTCTAGGGTCTGACTCAAGTTTGAGCCCAGGCCCCCTTCCATACACACACACACACAAATCAGTCTGACTCAGGTTAGCAAGCACTCAGAGCCCAGGTCCTAGGACCCTGCTGGGAGATGGTTCAGAGCCCGAGTCCCACTGTAGGTTGAGTACAAGCCCTGTCATTTTGCAATGTGGACACAGGTCAAGCTGCAGGCCCAAGTCAGAAGGTCTGTGTAGTGCAATATGGGGGTATTAGCATGCCTGTGAGACCCAGGTCCAGCAATTGTAAATTCAGATTTACAATGCAGTGTAGACACTCAAGCATGAGCCTGGAAACATCAAGTCCATTAACCTGGGTCCCACAGACCTAGGCTTAGCCTGCAGTGTAGACATACGTTAGGTGTCTCAATAAGGATCATGGGGGGAGACTTTTCAAAGGCACAAATGGCAGTTTGGTGCTAACTCCCATGGAAAGCCAATGGAAGTTAGATGCCAAACTACCATTTGTGCCTTTAAAAAAAACTCCTCTTCAATCGTCTAACTTTAGGCACTCACATTTGAAAATATTGGCCACGTTTTTTACCTTTATCTGATTTATACCAATGCTCTGCGAAGGCGTCTCCTTTTGGAGGAATTCTTTTAAAAATATTGATCCTTGTTATTGGCTGTATATTACATTTCTCTTGTATATGGTACAACTAAATACACTATATGCCAGAGTCCTAGAATCCCAGTAATTTATCAAGAAATTACTCCAAAGTGTCAGTGTAATTCATCTGCCAATATAGATAAAATTAAATGAGGACCAATGATTTTATGACAGATTTTAAGACAGACGTGTCATGTGAAATATGGACTGTACATTAGTGTAACACTCGTGGCATGACTCTTTTTAGTTTATTTATTAAAAATACTCAAACCACAGTAAAACCATAGATATGTTTTAAAAAGCAACCAGATTCTGATCTCAGTTACACTGGTGTAAACATGGAGTAAATTCATTGTGTTTGAAGGAGTTGATCCAGATTTACACTGGTGTAACTGAGAACTGAATCTGGCTCTAGGAGTGACTTAATATGACTCAACAAGCTGAATTGTTGCTCCAAATAGTAGCTATCAAATGCATCTTGCCTTTGCGTAAATGACTAATATAATTAGCTTATAACATCACCATAGGCATTGGCAAAAGTAATCATCATTACTATCCATTGTGTTCCCAACATCTGAACCATTCATTTGGAAGGCGGCAGAACAGAAAGTTCTCTACATCTCAGGAGAACTTTGTTTCCCTCCCCTCCCCCCAATACATTTTCCATGGGGGCCTGTTTTCTATGCCTCCCCATCTTCCTGCCCATTCTTAAACTGCAAGCTAACCATAATTATCATTGTTCCTATTTGCTTTGTCTTTTTAATTTAAAGGAACTGAGGCGGGGCTGAGAAAACATACTTTTACAAGACAAAAAACTCCTTAGTACACAAAATCTAGTCCTGCATGGTTAGCTCAACTGAATGCATGCAGAAATAGGCACACAAAAGGTGTCTTGTTTTGCCCTCCTTTTCACTCATGCAACCCTGAGGTTGTATAGGTATAACCAAAGACAGAATGTAGCCTGTGGTGTGACAAAAAGTGTGCAATGGTACAATTTGATTTTTCACTTTTCTTACACAATGAATGTGGCGCATTAGCCGTGAAAGTACAAAGGCATGATTTTAATGGATCATCATCAGCAGAATGTTTGATAACTAATATGGCATTCGATGCTTTTTTAAAGCACTATGACTAATAAGACCATGGCAGCAATATGATCATTTAGTATAGCACTATATAGATGTTAAAAGATGCCAGTTTCCATTGCTTTGTTTTCTTGTAACACACACACCACCCACTTTGTAATTAAATAGGAATTTTGCTATTCAAAGCGTTCAAGTTGGTTCTGTCCATGATGATCAGATCAGACTTGACCCTCCAAGTTGCTGACCATTCAGATTCTAATCCAGCAAGACATTTAAGCATATGCTTAAGTGCTTTGCTGGATCGGGACCAGCATGGTCAGCACTTGCAGGATGAAGCCCATGCACAGTCCTGTGTGGTGTAGTGAAAATTGTGATCTATCACTTTACATTCTCTTGGGGTTCTGGTCCTGCTTACAGGCTGGGGGCTCTGTAGGGAAGAGTGTGATCCCAGCAGAAGGTCTAGCAGCAGTCAGTTTGCAAACAGCCAGCCTAGAGTAAGGTGGGGTGAGTTGTGTCTCCATACCTCAAGGAACAACTGCTTTGTCTCCTCTCTGTCTTGTGTGTTAGGGTTCTTAATTCTAAGCAATAAAGTCGTGGTACATTGCAACCTTCCAGCAGGAGTATTTTTCTCCCTAATTTCTCTGTTTGTATGCCATGAACATAACATCTTTTTTTAGTAACCTATGTTCTGTAAACCAGATTCTGATACTTTCCTCATGTTGGATAATACCTTACTCCATGAATAGTCCTATTGACGTCAGTGCGATTATTAATGGAGTAAGGTGCTATGCAGTGTGAGTAAGGGGACCAGAATCTGTTCCTATAGACTCTTCAAAAAAGTGAATGAGGATGTTTTTGTCCTATTTGAACTGGAAACTTCTCGCAGTGCCAGGTCTGCATCCCTTCACTTCTGCTTTGCTCTTCCTTTGATTTTTCTTAGCAGAAGTGCGTGTTGGATTTCTGATCTGCAGTAAACCCTCTTAGACTAACCCATTCCTATAGAATTCATTATTCAGTCTCAGTAATCATTCAAACAATTTTGCAAATAGTATCCTGTTCTTTTAGAAGAAGGTGTCCTCCTTTCCATTATTTATAGTATATGTGTTTTGATTAGACAGTCACTGAGGCAATGCTTTTTTATAAATAACGGAAACACTGTGCAATACTATTGGTTTATTTCTAATTTGTGTAAAAACAAATGTGTAAGAAATAACCACATGGAAAAGACTGGCTTCAGAAGTTTGAACAGGCCATGTTAATAGCAATAAAATAAACCTGTGCTTCAATGGTTTTTAATACAAATCTTTGAAGTCATTAAATATTATTTAAAAAAAACCAAAACACCACCACCACCAACAAACCCAAGGCCCAAGATTTCCATAAAAGGGTGACCAAGGCTGGGTAACAAAATCATTTTTCAGGTGCCTCAATAAGGATTTGGGGGGCAGGTCTTCAAACAGTATTCAGCATCCAGATGTTGAAAAGAGCTCAGCAACCTTTTAAGTAAGAGGTTGGATTTTCAAAAGGGCTTAATATCCAGCATCTTCCATGGGTCACTCAGTGGGAGCTGCTAGACACTGAACTCTGCAAAATCTAGCTCTTGGTTTTTAACTTCAGGCACCCATTTTCTTTTAAATTGTGGTCAGGATTTCTAGTGAATATTTAATTATACAAAATATGGGCCAAATCCTTGGCCCCATTCTGGCTGCTTTCCACCATTCTAGGAACACAGAGGTGATTCCGCCACTGCTGGCGTATTGGTCTTGTTTAGGGGCTTCCCGAAGTGGTGCTGAGCAATCCTAGAAGCTCTGCGCTATGCTAGTCCTGGCCCCCAGTGAAGGAGGTGTGGGCAGAATATCCCAACGCTCTGGTGATCCTCAGCTGCCAGATGCCCCATGCAGGCCATTGGCAGCCAGCTCAGTTTCAAATAACCTGATGGAATTTGTGCTGAGAGACTAGACCAGATCTGAGGCAGTGGTCAGAGAGCAGTGGTGGTGGGGAGGGGCACATGCACAAACTACACTTTTGTACCCCAGTTTTTGAGCTACGCTCAGCATTTTTCAGCTACAGCTCAGGATCTAGTTCTGTGTCTTACCTATGCTACTCAAATGTGATCCAATATCATTAAAAAAAATCACTAGTAAGATCTAAATGAAGACACAGCAGTATCTAAAGGTGCTATCGGATGCTTTCTACCAATCAGGAACATACCATTTCACATGCAGTAATTTACAAATTTACAAGTTGGGATAATTGTATGTAGCTTTAAGACATGCAAGCTTTGTGGCTGCATGTCTGCAGTTTTAGAACCCAAGCAACAACTGTTTTCATTGTTTTTCTTTACCCAGAGTCTTCTTTAAAGTGTCACGATAGAAAATTGACTCCATTAAAAGCATACCTATTAATCTGCTTTAAAAAAACACATCAAGATCTTCTTAACACTATACTCTCTTTATGGCTCTAACAAACAACAGAAAGATTTGAAACCAGCACAAAACATGTCCAAAGAGCTGCACTGTTGTAGATTAATGCATTTGTAACATATTTTACTTGGACTTATCTCTGTTCATATGGAATGATGTATTTTTCCCCAAGAACAATACAGATAAAACTGAAGATTACGGTTGTGTTAGAGTGGTTAAGGATAGATAAGGGTATTTCTCTTTGTGAAAGATGAAACAAGTAAAAGAAAAGCCTAAAAACAACAAAGGCGCTCTTTCACAGCAGGGTATATATTTGATGACCTATAGTAAATGTTATAAATGCCTGAAAGTGCTTTTATATACAAGTATCACTTTGTAGTGTATATTTTCTATTTTATTCCAACACAAACAAACTCACAAAGCAAGCACCAGGCTAGTGGAGTGTTATATAATTGCAAGATTATGCTGATGATGAAAATGTATCATTGCCAGTAATTACTGTCAAATGAGAGAAAGACATTGGGTACCTTGTAAAGTGACATGACCTCCATATGCCATCATTTGTTATACCTAGGCCTAGTGCTATTGGAAGTACTGTAACAAGCAGGATGGCATGGAGGCCAAATGCTCATTACATAGTAGAAGCAATCAGTGATGATACATATATATTTAAAAAAAAAGACCCGGTAATACTGTGTTACAGCTGAATCCTCCTTAATAAAAGATATGCTCTAGCTCAAACTTAAGTTATGGGTTTGATACACAAAAACTACAGAGTGAACTTCTATGGCTTGTGTTACTCAAGAAGTCAGACTAGATGATAATAATGGTCCGTTGGGCCTAATAATCTCTGAATCCAATGTCTTGCACTCTAAGGGCTGATTGGTGGCATTTTGCCAGTAGCCTGAGTAGGGAGCAGTGCAGCTACATCACCTCAGAGGAGTTCGGGGAGAGATTGGACAATCATTTCCCAAGTGGCTTGGTCAACACTCTGGTCACATGGTGCAGACTGCTTCCCCCATGTGGCTGGTATGCTTGTCGGTCAGTGTGGAACAGTAAGGCCATGTCCCCTCCTCCATCCATCTCTCTAGGGCACACTAGACTTCAATTCTGCAACAAGGAAACTTGGCTTCTGAGGTTCATTGGGGACAGAAGTAGAAGCTAATTTAAAAGGTTGAGCAGGGTAGAATAGTAGAAAATATTCAGAAAACAAATCTGTTTTTATTTTTTTATGGCATTGTACATAACTGCATTCACTGTGCTGTTCATTTAGGCATTGATCCTCCAATCGGATCTGTGTGGATGAATCACTGAGTCTGCTTGGAGTACCATTGAAATCAGTGGGGCTCCACGAAGGGGTTTGCCAGTACAGAACAGCTGCAGGGGAAGGGGGAAGGGGATCTGGACTGCAGGCCAAACTTTTCAAAAGTGTCCCCTGATTTTGGGGAGCTTCAATTTTTGACACCCATCTTGATACCTAGAGCCTAATTTTTCAGGGGTACAAGCTGTGAGTGCCTAGTACCTGTGAAAATCAGGCTCTAGGTGTCAAGTTGGGCACTCAAAGAGAGTAGACACTTTGGGGAATTTTAGCTTTACTATTTAATTTGATAAACACCAGTTTTGTGATAGATCCCTCTGCTTTTCAGGCTGAGATGCAGTTTTCAGTGTGCCGCAGGGTACAGTATTTGTGCTGCAATAATCAGGGGACCTTACTGCAGAATTTAGATTCAGTATGTCATACACTTTCCTTGGCTCGTGGTTTGTGGTAAGAGGCTCTATTCACTTTCCTTCTGTCTGTTGGGGGATGGTGGAGATAGGAGTAATTAGCAGTCAGAGGGAAGATGTGGGCTCTGTCCTGCTTGAAGGGGACAGGAGGAAGCAGTGAATGGGAAATGGTCGGCACTAGGAGTCAGTAGAGTTATGACCCCCTTTGAGCAGGCGGTTAGAATAGATGACCTCCTGAGGTCTCTTCCAACCCTAATCTTTTATGATTTTATGACTGTCTACACCAGCAGTGAATATGACCTGCTTGGCCTCTGCTTGCTTTTTTGAAGCAGTATTGTAGCTTTTTCTCTCTGTCTTTCTCTGTCATTCCCTTCAGAAGACACTTGGAAGGCAGGAGATGGAACACTCTTCTGAACTGGCTAGAATTCTAACAGTCAGCTTGTTCCAGCCAGTCTGTCTCAGTCAGAAGTTAGACCATAAATTAACAGTGACATTGTCAAGAAACTTCTCACACTTACTGTAAACAGATCAAAAGGATTGATAGGGACTTTTGCTGCCTCCATGGATCATGTAATTTCAATAAGCTTCTCTCACCAGTGATGATTCTTAACAGAAGTCCATAAGTAATACATTGAAATTTTTTATAATGTAATCACATCAGCAGTGAACATATCCAAGATGGCACAGGCAATCAAGTCAAAGTACTACTTTATTCTGCCTTCTGCAGTTAGCATTGGCCTAGAGACTATGATCTAATGTCAGTCCCGTCAAAAGATTTTGAAAGTATAAACATTATTTATAGGACACAGTATGTGATAAAGGTTGGCTTTATTCATAGTATCAGAAGAACCATAATCTCCATTTGTAATTTGAAAAACACTTCACATTTATTTTTAAAATTTTAGTCAGAATTAAATGCCAACCATCTGAAACATCATTCCATTTTTAGAAAGTACATTTTCCTTCAAAGCTAGGGATGGTCAACAATCAGGATTCTGTGTTTTGGAAAAGAAAAAAAGTTGTTGTTTTCAATTCAAAATGTTTACAATTTTTTAAAAAAACGTTCAGAATAACATGACAATTTCACTTTTGTTCAAAACTGAAAATTTTCATTTGGTTTATTTTTATTTAAAGGTTGTTGTTTTTTTAAAGAAAACACACCAAAATTCTCCACTTTCTCTTACTTTCCTACTTGCACTACCGTCCCCTCATGTGCTACACAATGTGGAATTGGGGCCTAGCCGGTAAAGTGCTGAAAGCCTGCAACTCCAGTGAGAACTGAGGCCAATCAGCAGCTCTAAAGATTGGGTCTTAAACCAAGAACCGTTGCCTTGTACCTCGTAGTCAAATGAGACAAAATGAAGAACTTTAATTAAAACCTGGCAATAATGAAGTCAATGTCAAAACTTCCATTGACTTTAGTGGGGCCAGGATTTCACCTAATATTGTTAAACATTTATACTAATGGAGAATAATGGAATAAAAGGAATTGAGAGTCTGTTGAAGGAACCTACCTGGAGAGATGGGAAGGAGGATTGGAATGTCTGATGATGAGGATGGGAGGTTTGGGGGGTCTATTGAGGGAACCTCAGAAGCTGCCCACAACCATTCACTGTAACAGAACTGGAACAGACACTGGATAGCATCAAGTGTGGAACAGCTGCAGGGTATGACAACATATCTCCAGAATTCCTGAAAAACCTTGGCTCCTGTGCTCGTGAATTTGACTTGTGAAATTCTTCACCAGGGTCATAAGTGAAGGTAGGCTACCGAAGATATGGCGCACCGCAAAAGTCATTGGCCTCTTAAAGCCTGGAAAGGACCCAAGTCAAGCATCAAGTTATCGTCCTATCTCATTATTCTCGGTGTGCTTCAAGGCTCTGGAGCGCTTGGTCCTACAGTGCATATTACCTGACATGGAGAGAATTTTGAGCCCTTACCTAGCCGGCTTTCGCCGAGGCCGTAGCACATGCGACAAAGTACTTGTGCTGACCACATTTGTTGAAAATGGCTTCCAGAGAAACTTGAAAACAGGCGCTGTTTTCATCGCTCTAACAGCAGCGTACGATACGGTATGGCACACTGGCCTGCTCGTGAGGGTATTGTGGGTCCTGCTATCTTGGGTCACAGGCGTCGTTGAACTGTTCCTCCGCGATAGGCAGTTCAGAATCCATATGGGGGAGGAGACGAGCGCTTGGAGATGACAGAGCAATGGGTTACCCCAGGGCTCTGTGCTTTTGCCAACCCTGTTCAACCTTTACATCAATGACCTGCCAACAACGGAGTCACGAAAGTTCATTTACGCAGATGACATCTGTTGTGGTACCAAGGCCCGGATGCCACCTTAAACCGGGACACGATAAAGTTAGCTGACTACTGTAAGACTTGGCGCATCCAGCCAAGGGTCATAAAAACAGTCTCCAGTTTGTTCCATCTTCATCACGCCAGCGCAACCTGAGAACTGAATGTTTATCTGAATGGTCAGAAGGTGAAGCATGAAGTAGAACCGGTTTATCTAGGTGTGACCTTAGACCGCACACTGAGTTACCATGCCCACCTGAAGAAGACAGCAGCTAAAGTTAAGACACGCAACAATCTTCTTAGCAAACTGGCAGGTTCATCATGGGGTGCTTGTGCTCCAACTTTGTGGATGTCAGCTGTTGCCACCTAGTATTCAGTGGCAGAGTCCTGCGCACCAGTATGGAGTTGATAGTCACACACCAAACTGGTGGATACGCAGTTACATGCCACCATGCGTATCATCTCCGGCACCCTGCGTCCGACTCCACTCCCATGGCTTCCAGTTCTGAGCAATATTGCTCCTCCTCATATCAGACAAGAGGTTGCCACTGGCAGGTTACTGGAGAAAGTACGCGCCAACTCAAGCCTGCCACTGCACAATGACCTTTTTAAACCACCAGATGCATGTTTGCTGTCACGTTGCCCATTATGGTCTCATCTGCCACGCCAGGATGTTAGGGCAGAAACACTCTGATGAGAGGAATGGAGTCTGTTATAATCCCCAACCAGTCCCTCATCGCCGACCCCACAATCTGCCTGCCTGGTTTTGACCTGCCCCATCGCCAGTGGTCCCTGTTGAACAGGTTCCGGACCGGGCAAGGTCTCTGTGCAGCCAACCAGTATTGCTGGGGCCTTCATGACAGCCCTTTGTGCAGCTGTGGTGCAACACAGACGATGATGCACGTGGTCAATGAATGCCTGCTGACTAGGTTCAGCAGTGGCCTAGAAGAACTGCATCATGCCACTGAAGATGCCCTCGCTTGGCTAGATGACTATGCACACACTAAATAAATGGAGGGAACCTGATTGTTAGTGGTAAGGGAGAGAAGCTGATTGGAATCTTTTGGGGATAGAGTTTGAGGCTCCATCTGGAAGCTCATTAAACAGCTGCAAAAAGTGGAAACAATGTCTTTCACTATTGCACAAGCTCAGCAATCAAGAGTTTTCAAAACTTAATTTTCAATTCATTAAATGAGATCCTGGATTCAGTGTGGGCTGTTTCAATTAGACCTGTACAAATAGACAAAATTAATGGGTCAAATAAGTAATTAATGATGTTAATATATCAATCAGATTTCTAATGTGTGTCTAATCTAAGTCAGGGAAAAATAATCTAATAATTAATTGGAAAGCTGCTATGAAGCTTCAGTCGATTTGGATCAGAAAAAAAGTAAAAAAAACCACAGAGAATAATTACCAAGAATTAGAAAACAATATCACTTTTAGCAATCCAACGGGAAGATGAAAGTTAAATAGAAATGTGAATGAAATGCCATTTTTTATCCCTATGAGGGGATTGGGAAAGTCATATAAACAACAGCCGTCCTTTATCATAAAAGGTAACGCTATCCTGGCCCAGTCCTTCTTCACTGTTAGGATATGTCTTCTCTCCTCAGTTAGCTTGGGTGATCAGCACGCTGGCCTCAGCGCTCGTGTTAGCCTAGCCTGGACTGCACAGCGCTACCAAAGTTACTGTGTTGTCATTGTTTCTGCACTTGTGAGCTTTTGTCTCAGGATTGTACAAGAGTAACTGAGAGCAGAATTTGGCTCACTCTGCATATCCAACACAGAAACTGATTCTCCAGAAACAAACCTGCCAACATAAAAAGAAGGTGTAATCATCCCTAGCTTGCAAAGACAACTAGCAAGTGATGCACATGCACAATCACACAAATAAGGATCCCAACAATATCCATAACTGTCAGAGCTAGTGCTTTGCTGGCTACTGCTTACTTTAGTTGGGATCCTAAAACTGAAAAATAGGGAATAGCCAGAGCGTTTTAAGTGATGAGCAAAAAAAGAATGCATCATCTGTGAACAAATTTCAGGTTTCAGAAAATAGGACTCTAAAAGCTTATAAATGGAAGGAATACAGGTAATTTTACAATTATGACTTCAGCATCTACATCTCACTTCACAAGTGACAGCTTTCATATAGTTATTTTTAAGTTCAAACATGAAATAACTCTTATCACTAGAAGGCAACTAAAGCCAGCTGAACACAAACACTATAGAAGGGTACATCATGAATGTTAGGGATCAGAGAAGTGCGTTGTTTGTCATTAGCCATTTTGTCCAACAAGCTTTGGTTGGACTAGTATCTCTGCCAGTCCAACCGGCTTTCTTCTAAGGTCTGACCCACACTTTTGCACTTGAAAAGAAACAACCTTCTCCTCTGACTATGACAAGGGTAACATGTTTGAACTCCCTTCTTCTCTCTTGTGCAGTTTTCTGGCCTGATGTAAGAGGGACAGAGATCTGGTGTCTCTGATCTCTGCTTCACCAGAATTCCCCTCATCTTTGCTTCAGCCAACTGCCTCAGACCACCCAGGAGTTGGAGCTTTTCCAACCCAGCAATTGTTGCTAAATAAACAATTCTTTTAGCATTCCTGCATTGTTGTAAATTGACACTAACTAAAGGATTTTTACTTATAGATTATGACTAAAAGGAGATCCCATAACTATGGGCCAATGAGGAGGAAAACACATTAAGATTGTGTTAAAAGAAATGTGCTGGGAAAGAAAGAGAAAACAGGGCAATTTTTCAAATAAAAATACACAATGAGTAGAATCTTACTTAATAATCTATGGCATATTTTGGTTCCATCTATTCCTTATTTTTACTCTTCATTCTGTTTGTCCTATGTGCAAGTAATTCCAGCAAAGTATGTGTTTTTTTTTAAAAAAGCCAAAAGAAAAACAATATTTTGTGTTCCCCTTGGTATGTTGGCCATAGCTTGTACTCAACAATCTTCATTCCTAGTTTTGTGCTGACATAGATCGATGCTGGTGAACAAAGAGAAATGTTTTGGCATGATAATGCACTTCACAGGTTGAATTTCTAGTTGTTAAACAAAAATGGCCATGTTAATTTCAACTTCATTTAACACACAGGGGAAAAAATCAATGTGGAGAGGAAAAAATCATTTTCAAACCTCTAAGAGGGTGTTATAAACAATGGAGAGGAAGAAAGCTAAAAACCTATAACAAGTTACTTGACAGGGTCCTTTTAAAATAAAGAAAATATTTTCATCTGAGGTTGTCTTCTACTAATTTTAGATTTAGTGTTTTTTTTTTCAGTTCAGTGAATTGCTTCAATTTTAATGGTTCACTAAATTGTAAATAATATCAGATACATTTGAAAAGGTCTTTACTAGGATTGTGGGCAATACATATTTTGTTATGGTAAAGGAAGAAGCAAAGGGGTAAGATATGGCCTTTAGCCACTGGCCTGAGTAGAGGGAGGCATGCATCAGACTGGAGTACAGGGTGATTTCTGTGGCTCTGTCTACACTCCAATCCTTTCCAGGCACCCAGTAGAGGCACAGTTTTTCTTATCCATTAAATAATACATTTACTCTCTGTGTAGTCACATAAAATCAGTGAAACCATTCATGAAATACAGTGCTACTCATTGTGAATTGGGTGGTCCAGTTGAGCTCACAGCGAGTAATCCTGTGCTAGCTGAGTGAGGGGACTGCAATTGTGGAAGGCCCTCCTGGGGACTATACAAGGGGAGGGGAAGTTGCTTGTGGGCTGAACCAGTAAGTCCTGGCACAATCTGGCCCTAATAAATGTACCAAAACAAGCCACTTGCTGTGGGTTCTCATCAATAGCAGGTGCACCCAACTCCGTATTGTTAACAGGCACTTGGCTGGGGTATGTACTTACATATTCATTGCCACATTGAAACCTATTTTTTTAAAGACAGTGATTCTCTCCATAGATGGGGGCAGAAGTGAGTAATCACTTTCTCTGGCAGCAAAATCCAAGACTTCAGGTACATGTTGGTTCTGGCTAAAGGGTGGGTAGTTTTGAGGCCCGATCCAAAGCCTCTTGAAGTCAATGGGGGCAGGGGTGAAGTCAGGGCGGGGCCGGGGGCAGAGTGGGGTTGAGCACCCACCAGCACCAGAAGAAGTCGGCGCCTATGGCCACTGAAGGGGGGGATCATGTGACCCAACCCACAGGTCTTGAATCCAGATCTGCAGAGTTCACAGGAGCAGCTATGCTCCAGCCCTCCACTTAGCAGCATGCTGTCAGCTACTTACCTAGGACCCAAGAAGTCGGCCCCACTTTGAGGCTCTGCCCTCAGATCCTGTTGGCAGAGTCCCAGAGCAACTGCTCGGCACCCTGGTCCTACTTAAGCCAGCCGCAGGAACAGGAAGCTGTCTGAACAGCTGGGTAAGGTTCCTTTCTGTTCTGGGCTGTGTGCCTCCCGAACCTTGATTTCCTGGCATCTGATTCATGGTTCTGATATCCAGTTTGTCTCCTGCCTCTGACCCGCTGGTATCTTGACTTGGCCTGACTCTGTTTCCTGACTTGTGTTTCTGACCTCAAATTTGTGTCCTGCTTCTGATCTCCCAGTATCCTGACCCAGCTGACTCTTGATTCCTACCTCATGAGTGTGAACTCTGGCTCTCACCATTAGGTTTGACTGTCCACAACCCAGCCATGACATCATGTTGCCTTTGGTTTGATAACATTCCAGTGAGACACTGGCACGTTAAAGAAACACAGCCACATTTTGGCACAGTGCAGACGCTGCTGTAAGGACTGGTACTAAGGCTTTATAGATGGAATAATGGAGACTTTACAAAACACTTATGGACTGTAGTATACAGGCCTTCCTGCAACATGTTATAATAACCCATTTGATGAAAAAGTAGTTTTTACTCATAATTTTTTTATTAATAATAAATTATTTTATTAATAGAGTATGTATAAATGCTACATGTATTTAATATGTTTAATATTTAATATTGAATGTTTTTTTTGGACTCCAGATTCCTCAGGTTTCATTCTTAAGACCTTTTTTGTTTTTCTTTTTCTTTTTCTTCCTTGGCTTTACAAAATTCACAATGAATTTGGGTTTATGGTGAATCTTGTGGAATTTCATCAATCACAATACTAATGAAGAGAGTAAGAGAAGTTTGCAAATAAAATTGGACTTTAATGTAAGTCTCTTTCTCCATTTTTCTGTGGATTGCACATGAGTCCCCTGTCCTGGCACCTGGCTTTGCAGTGTGCTGCTTGTTGGCTGCCATGTATTCTGTAATTATATCAAATCTGCTCTTGGATCCTTTCTTCCCTGGAAAGTGGCATTCCTGTGAATGACATTTCCAGTGCACACCTCAATCTGGTGCTTTATTAAGGTAATACATCATCTGAGCAAGGTGCTTTAATGATCTTTTCATCAAAAGATGACACCATCCAAAAAGAAGCAAACGGGAGGTGCTCTTTAATTGTGTGATAAAAGGTATGCCAGGAAACAAGATGCTCTGAAATAGCAAGCCTGTTTGCCTCCGGGTATAACTGGCATCCTAGCACCTTCTTTTCACAAATGTGTTAGTACACTGCGTAGGCCTCCTTACCTGGTCGCTACGGTCTCAGTCTCCTTGACAACAAAACTTTTCAAAGATGATATGAAAAAATGTTCTCTTCAGCCCTGGAGCTGTTTTAATGCTCTAAAATGTCAAAGACAAGATCCTCCAATCCCAAGAGCAGGGACGATGTGGTGATGGAGGTGGGAAAAGGATATTTAAGAACATGTTTATAAAATAATTCAGCACCACAGGGCAGCTTAATAGGCATTTCTTAAAAAAAAAAAAAGGGGGGGGGTAGATTCTGAAATTAAACATAGTAGCTAGTGACTGAAAAGCTTTTCTACCTCAAAGCTCTTCAGTTGCCAGTGAGAGATGAGTTTGTCTCGCTCCAGTTCCCAGAGGATGATTGTGCACTCCAGTTGTCACCTTTCTGGCAATCTTATAAAAAATAAGGGATTGAGTTAGCATGGAGACAGAGCCACCCTCCAGGTCATGCTGAGACACCAGCTTGTGAATTATAGATACCAGTGAAACTAGATATTAGCTAGGCCACATGTTTCATAACATTTTTCAAATGTTACCTGTTTTCACTTTGAGTATTTGTACTACTTGGTAATTATGTTGGCACGACTCCCACAATTGGGTCTTTAACAAAGCTTCTGGGGGCAATGCAAAGTTACCCCTAGGCCAGTGCTCAATCAGAAACTACACAGAAGTGACTGTATGCAAGAATGGGTCTACTCTTTCAGAGCGCAGGTGCACTGCTGATGCTCACTGCCTTAACCAACACTTGTCTCTTGTAATTTGTAACAAAAAGCTTGTCTCTCTCATCAGTGGAAGTTGGTCCAATAAAAGATATTACCTCACCCACCTTGTCTCTCTAATATCCTGGGACTGACACGGCTACAACAACCCTGCATTAACAAACACTGCCAGCCCAAGCAAAGTATTAACATATTAGGAAATGTAAGGAAAAACCTGTCCTTCAGGCTGATCTCCCACTTCAGCCCTTCCTGAAATACTGCCAAAGGGGGAAAGGGGGAGAAAACAGCTTTGTGACAAGAGAACTAGAGAAACAAGAAACTAGACCCGTCCAGAAAGGGATCCCAGAGGAGGGTAGCCTGGACAGGGAATCCAAATCCTCCTGTCATGAACTCCATGTCCCTCAGCCAGCTGTTCTGTGCCCAGGCAGCTGAGCTCTGCAGCAGTCACCAGCACTTTGCTCAGGGAAGGGAAAGAGACTCTCTGTGCTTGCTTGCATTGGTTCACAGACAGCCACTGCTTTAGGCTAGCCAACTTTGACTCTTTCCAAGTTGAAAAAGAGGAAACGGGGAGCACAGACACTGCCCCTCGAGGACTCCAACACTTTAAGTTACTCTCTGATGGGGAACCAAAGCGGCAGCTTGTCTAAAGAGAAAATCACCCTGAAGGATCATTGGGCCCCATAACTTTGTATTATAGGTGTAACGTGACAGGTGTGTTCTTGGCCTAGAGATTCTGCTCACCTTGTTCAGGAAGTCCGGTGAGCACCCCTCTGCTCTGTTCTGTACCCTGCTGATTCTCACCTGTAAATGAGGAATTAGTGAGATTATTGCTGGAGGGAAGTCTAAGGCCTGGAACTTTATTTGCACAGGCCTAGGAGAAGAGCCTAATACCTGCAGCCCTAGAAAGCTGATTTGTGGAACTGCTTGTCTGTAACAAGTTCCTGCAGTTCCTGTCTCGACTTCTGACTTGTCTCAGGCTGTCACTGTGTATGTGTCTATGCCAATCTGCAAATGCTAGGCCCGAAGAAAAGTGGAGCTCCTAGAATCATGATATGTGCATATACTTACTGGTAGGAGCAATAGGATTATGCCTGAGAAGTCTGGGTACTGGGAAGGGAGGCCAGAGATGTGAGATGGATAGAAATATTGTAATTATTGTGTTTGTTAGTCCAGATCTATTCTAATTCCTAACTAGTTCACTGACTCCTTAGCACACAGTATAAATCAAACATAAATAGTAATGCTTCATATTTGCTGGGCAACACTCATTGTGTAAACACCCTCTAGGATCTGGGCTTATTGCACAAGAGACACTACTGACTGATGACAACTAATTGTGTTACTAGCACAGAGATGACCCCAGAGAAGGTCAGTTTCATTCCAAAGGTCAATTTCATTCCACTTCCCTTCTGTACAGTGGTTAGTGCCACCTAGTAGAATAAGGGCTATGTGTTTAAATGGACAGAGCATCAGAAAAAACAGCGGATGGTATTTTGTTTATTGTTGATTAACCCCTGAATGGACTAGTGGCAGTAGACAAGCACATAGTAACTGAGAAGATGCAAATATGGCAATGACCACTGTGGCCTGATTTTCCACTGCCTTGCACCTTCTGTAGTCATTTATACCTGAGCAAAACAGGTGTAAAATGCTTTATATTATTCACTGTTCATGCTGCGTGATTGACCACATGGTACTGCTTCTGTCCCCTGATTGGATGACACCCAAATTCACAGAGATCTTTTAAGATGGACACATGAACATTTCTGGTGCAAATATACACCCATATGAGTTTTCACACCACTTCACTTTTCCATGGACATTTGTGCAAACAAAAATTTGCCTATACAAATATTTGAGGAAAGTGCATAAAGAGGGTCATGATTGCCCTTGAAATGAATCCATGGCTTTTCTTTGAATGAATGTTCACAAGTACTTTTTTTGCAGTATTTACCCAGCTCCATTTATGCCGATGCAGAAGAACCATTATAGGAAGTAACAGACCAAGACAAAAATAAGAGATGGTGGGAGGGACAGGTTAAGCTTCTACAGGGGAAGAAAAAAATTGACAGAAGGTAGCAGAGAAGCAGACCAGAAGCAGTGTGAAAGAACATTCTGTTTGCTGGGTAGATGTGGAGCCATGTTTCTCAGCCTTGAAAGAAAGTCCAAGGTGGGTTACATGGGTTGCCTTGTGGTTGCCAGAAAATCTCTACAGTTCAGACTGTTCAATACAAGGCATATGCTAGGATCAGGGTGGGTGCCCTCCTGTTTCCTTTATTGCTACCCCACCCTGTCTCATCTGCAGCAGCTTCACATTTCTCCTTCCTACTCTTCCCTTTCCCATCACCCACACAGATCCAATATGGTATGGAGCCAACGTTATGATGTAAGAACTGCTATACTGGGTCAAACCATCTAGCCCAGAATCCTGTCTCTGACAGTGACCAGTACCTGAGCTTCAAGGGGAGTGTATAGAACAGGGCAGTAGAAGTGATCCACTCCAAGCTTCTGGCAATCAGAGGTTTAGGGTTTCCTTCAGCATGTGGTTACATCCCTGGCTAATAGCCATTCATGAACTTATCTAGTTCTTTTTTCAACCCAGTTATAGTTTTGGCCATCACAATATCCTATGCAAATGAGTTCCACGTGTTAATTGTGCATTGTGTGAAAAAGCACTTCCTCTTGTTTGTATTAAACTTGCTGCTTATTAATTTAATCAGGTGACCCCTGATTTTTGTGTTGTAAGAGATGGTAAACAAGACTTCTCTATTCACTTTCTCCACAGCATTCATGATTTTATAGACCTCTATCATATCCTCTGTCTCTTTTCTAAGATGAACAACCCTAATCTCGGTAGTCTGTCCTCATATGGAAAGGGTTCCATACCCTTGATCATCTTTGTTGCCCTTCTCTGAACCTTTTCCAGTTCTCCTATGTCCTTTTGGAGATGGGGCAACAAGAACCAGACATAGTATTCAAGGTGTGGGCACACTATGGATTTATATAGTGGTATTATGCTATTTTCTGTTTTATTTTCTATCCCTTTCCTAATAGTTCCTAACATATGGTTAGCCTTTTTGAATGCTGCTGCGCATTGAGCAGAAGTTTTCAGAGAACTATCCACTGTGACTCCAAGATCTGTTTCTTAAATGGTAATAGTTAATTTAAAGACCATCACTGTGTATGTATAATTGGGTTTATTTTTTCCAAGATGCATTACTTTACCCTTATCAGCATTGAATAGCATCTGCCATTTTGTTGCCCAGACACCCAGTTTTGTGAGATCCTCCTGTAACTCTTCGCAGTCAGCATTGGATTTAACTATCCAGAATAATTTTGTATCAGCTGTGAACTTTGCCAAATCACTGTTCACACCCTTTTCTGGATCTTTAATGAATATGTTGAACAGCACAGGTCATAGTACAGATCCGCTTTTTACTTCTCTCTACTGTGAAAACTGACCATTTATTCCTACCCTTTGTTTCCTATCTTTTAACCCGTTACTGATCCATGAGAAGACCTTGCCTGTTATCCCATGTCTATTTAGTTTTGTTAAGAGCTTTTGGTGAGGGACCTAGTCAAAGTCTTACTGAAAATCCAAGTGCACTATATCAGCTGGATCACCATTATCCACATTTGTTGATCCCCTCAAACAATTCTAATAAATTGGTGAGGCATGATTTTCCTTTACAAAGTCATGTTGACTTTCCCCCCAACAAATTGTGTTTACCTATATGTCTAATAATTCTGTTCTTTACTATAGTTTCTGCCAATTTACCTGGTACTGAAGTTAGGTTCACCGGCATCTACATAAGAATGGCCATACTGGATCAGGCTAATGGTTCATCTAGCCCAGTATCCTGTCTTCTGGCAATGGCCAATGGCAGGTGCTTCAGAATAGGGCAGTTATCGAGTGATCCATCCCCTGTCATCCATTCCCAGCTTCTGGCAATCAGTGGCTAGGGACACCCTCAGCACGAGGTTGCATCTCTGACCATTTTGGCTAATAGCCATTGATGTACCTATCCTCCAGGAACTTATCTAATTCTTTTTTGAACCTAGTTACACTTTTGGTCTTAACAACATCCCCTGGCAATGAGTTACACAGGTTGCTTGTGCGTTGTGTGAAGAAGTACTTCCTTTTGTTTGTTTTAAACCTGCTGCCTATTAATTTCATTGGGTGACTCCCTGGTTCTTGTGTTATGAGAAGGAGTAAATAACACTTCCTTATTCACTTTCTCCAAATCATTCATTATGTTATAGACCTCTATCATAACCCCCCTTAGTCATCTCTTTTCAAAGCGGAACTGTCCCTGTCTTTTTAATCTCTCCTCATATGGAAGCTGTTCCATACCCTGCATCATTTCTGTTGCCCTGCTCTGTACTTTTTCCAGTTCTAATATATTTTTTTAGGATGAGGCAACCAGAACAGCACAGAGTATTCAAGTTGTGGGCACACCATGGATTTTTATAGTGGCATTATGATATTTATTGTCTTATTATCTATCCCTTTCCTAATGGTTCCTAACATTCTGTTAGCTTTTTTTTGACCGTCACTGCACAGTGAGTGGATGTTTTCAGAGAACTGTCCACAATGAGTCCAAGATTTCTCTCTTGAGTAGTAACAGTTAATTTAGATCCCATCATTTTGTAGGTATAGTTGGGATTATGTTTTCCAATGTGCATTACTTTGCATTTATCAACATTGATTTCATCTTCCATTTTGTTGTCCAGTCACCCAGTTTTATGAAATCTCTTTGTAATTCTTCACAGTCTGCTTTGGGCTTAACTATCCTAAGCAATTTTGTATTGTCTCCAAATTTTGCAACCTCACTGTTTACCCCTTTTTCAGATCATTTGTGAATATGTTTAACAGTATTTGTCCCAGGACAAATTCCTGGGGAACACCATTATTTTCCTCTCTTCATTCTGTAATCTGATAATTTATTCCTACCTTTTGTTTCATATCTTTTAACCAGTAATGATCCATGAGAGGACCTTCCCTCTTATCCCATCACTGCTGAAGAGACAGGATCGCCTTGGGAGCCCTTTTTAACATTCAGTGTTACATTAGCTTCCTTCCAGTCACCTGAAACCGAGGCTTGTTTCAGCAATAGGCTACATACTACAGTCAGTAGTTGTGCAATTTCATATTTGAGCTCCTTCAGAAATGTTGGCTGAATTCCATCTGATGACTTATTACTATTTAACTTACCATTTTGTTCTAAAACCTCTTCTATGGGATAGCACTTCAGATTTGTCACCCAAAAAGGATAGCTTTGATGTGGGTAACTCCCCCACATCCTCCAATGCAAAGAATTCATTTAGCTTCTCTACAATGGCTTTGTCTTTCTTAAGTGCTCCTTTAGCATCTTGGTCATCTAATGGCCCTACTGCCTGTTTGGCAGGCTTCCTGCTTCTGATGTACTTTAAAAAAAACTTACTGTTAGTTTCTGTGTCTTTAACAGGTTGCTTCTCAAATTCTTTCCTGGCCTGCATTATTATATTTTTATACTTAGCCTGCCACTGTTTATGCACCTTATTCTCCTCACTAGGATTTGATTTCCAATTTTTGAAGGATGCCTTTTTGCCTCTAATGGCCTCCATTACTCTGCTGTTTAGCCATGGTGCCATTCTGTTGGTCCTCTTATTGTCTCTTCTGAATAGGATTAGACATTTAGTTTGCACCTCTGTTATGGTGTTTTTAAATAGTCCCCATGCTGCTTTTAGGCATGTGATGACTCCTTTTAATTTCTGTCTAACAGGCATCCTCATTCTTGTGTAGTTCCCTTTTTTAAAGTCAAATGTTACCAGGGTGGGTTTTTTTGGCATTATCCCCCCAACAAGGATGTTACATTTAATTATATGAGGACATTCTGGTCCCCATTGCTCCACTACCCACAGCTCTCAGTGGGCCCTCACTAACTTGGTGCAGTGCCTTTCTTGGAATGGAGGGTTGTGTAGACTGGGGGCTGTGGGGAGGAGAGCTGAGTACTTTGTAATAAAATCACCTGCTACACCTCATCCCCCATTCAGCAGCACCCACCCAGACCCACCATCAGGAAACCCTGCCATTCACTACTCACCATTTTCAGCACATCACTCCCCCGCTACACCCGCCCTCCCAAATCCAGATGTAGTTTCTTGCTGTGACCCCAATTCCTTTTTTGGTCACTTTGGTGTCCTGAGTGGAGAAAGATGGAGAACCCCTGAAGCACAATAAATCTTGCTGATGTATAAATGTATCTGAAGCTATGCATGCATCACATCAATTTACATATGATTTAAAATCTTCGAAAGGGATATCGGGTTTATCTGATAGAGACAGAGGATAAAAGTCTTCTCCATCTGAAAGCTTGATTGATGGCATAAAGTAGGTGCAACAAATAATTCTTATTATGACTCAGTCTTCACCTATGGGGTTTCCCGTGAGGCTTGACAATAGATTTATGTGGGTTGCTTGGCTTTCTTTTTGTCCGTCTTGTTAATGATAACAAAAAAAAAAAAATCCCGTCTATACTATCATTTTCACAGAGAGATTTCTTGCGTAGAACTACTATTAAAAACACGTTTTTGCTAAAAAGGTTTGACTATCCGTAGTTTTGTATTGCTGTGATCTTTAAAACTATTACCCATGCTTCATCTCCATACCTTGTGCATTATGGTCCCTACAGCTCCTTTGGGAAACTAGTAAAACAAGACATGTTACTGTTTATCAAAAAGCACTTCATATCACAATAAAACGCTTGTCTGTCTGATTAGCACCCAAGTATTAACTCTTTCCTGCTATAGGCACTTACAGATAACTGGCTGTAGCAATTATGTCATTTTGTGGCTAAGATGTTTCACACCTCAATCAAGGCATTTTTCTATTTGGAATCCCTGGCATACTAATTTGCTTGACACACCCTGAGCTTTTCATTGGTTTAAAGTCTTGTTAATCTCTGGTCAAGGGATAATAAAATTACAGGTGAAATGGGAGCAGAATTACTTAGCTAAAATGTAATTATTTTTGCCTCTGTGCTCTTAATTGACAGGTGCATCTCTCTGAAATATAACCACATAACAAGGTATATTCTTTTGGTGTGCAGGAATAGCTCCCTTTAGTGTCAGTGGGTATTTTGTCAAGGGGACAATAATACACTCCAAAGACTTCTCCAGAATGCCAGGAACACATAGTCAGTCTAAGTAACCCTTTGTCTGTCTAGCTGTCTATTCACTGAAGGCTGGATTATGCCTGATCAGCACAGCCCCATGTTGGGGGCGTGGTGGAGCTGCAGTGCCCTAGGGAGCTTCAGGATGCCTTTTCCCAGAGCTCCCCACTTGCGCTGAGGAGAGTGCATGCTGCTGAACCCATGCAAGAGGGGTGCAGCATGCTCCCCTCTCATGTAGGGTTGACAACCCTCCAGGATTGTCCTGTGATAAATCTCTAGGAATTCATCCAACCAAAGGCAACCCTACTCTCATGGCTGGCCGGCTTTGCCAGCCAGCACATTGTAAAGGGGATTTGGAGCCATGGCTCTGTGTACTCCCTGCCCCTCTTCTCCTCTTCCTGCCCCTTTTTGAAGGCAAGGGCTGAAATTGTGGCTGGTCCTCATGCAAGCTATGCAACAGGGAGAGTTTCCCCTCCCCCCAACTTTTTGTATGGTTGCACAAAGGGCAGCCACAATCTGGCCCTAAATAACTGTCAGGCATAGAGTTCAGAGCTAGAACTATGATTCTCCAACACAGGTACCTAGCTAGATTTAAGCATGTATCAGTGAAAGAAAGGACAGGGCCCCATGCATTCAGTGATGGAAGGCTTTGGCATCCAGTGTTATAGCAGAATTGTGCTCCAGAACCCAACCTTCCATTTGAAAACATTGTTTATAGCGCTGAAGGTTGTGAAGCTAACCTTGAAGAGGTGTACTGAGTGGAAATCTGTGCTGCTTTGTCCTCCCCAATCTACAGACAGCTTGAAACAGTATGTCCTGGGAAAAGCCAGGAAATAAAGATGAAAATCTACAAGTCTGGCCATGTAGGAATCTATAGATTTGTGCTACTGTAGTTTAAAAAAAATAGTGCCTCCAATTGATGTTGAAGTGACTGTAAGACAAGTCAGCACTGTAGGTTCCTGTGTTTGTGTCTTTCAGCAGAGCCCATCCTGTGGGTGTTCATATCTACTGTATATAGAATTATCCTGTGTCATTAATGTGTTGTAAAGTGTAGTGCACAGCATGTTATTAACCTAAACTATACTACAGGGGTTTTTTTATGTGAAAGAAACTGGAAGTGTAAAGAAGAGGAGAAGCAAAACGGAACAGGGTTAAAAATGCATCAATTACAAAAGAAATATAGGGTCATCTTTTATTGACTCTACTGATTTCAGTAGAGCTAATTTGTGCATGCACCCATTGCATTTACAAAGTGGGTAAATATTATTGCTATAATTATTAATTCCTTGCATTTGTATAGCACCTGTTATCCAGGGCCTCAAAACATCTTAGCATAATAAGGATTGTTATTTCCATTAAACAAATGGAGAAACTTGGCCATACAGAGGTGAAGGACCTGACTCTGTGAGGTGCTGAGTGTCAGTGGCAGGAGTTTGGAAGAGAACACAAGTGTCCCTCGACCCTTAGCTCCTTGATCTAAATAGTACACAGTGAATAAATACCTGCAAATGAATGTAAAGGGAAATGTAGACGTGTAGTATATTGTCTGTGCTCACAAACGTCTGTATTGTGCACAAACCAATGTTATAATTTCAATGTAATGTGACTGTTTTGGTGTTTTCACCTTAAATGTAAAGCAGTTATTAAGATAAAAATATTATTATTTATATTGGGGGGAGGAGAGGGACTGGGGCTAAAATAGGCATTTTCTCAAGTTTTTATTTTTTTAAAACGTCTTGTCTAGCACTTAATGCAAGTGCCCATGATCTATTTACTTCAATGGGAGTTGCATGAATTGAGAGTAATGTGGCTGGTAGTGCTTTACATTTGCCTTGTCAAAATAGTGCTGAGCATTCCCTCAGCTGCCTCCAGCTACAGTGATCAGATTTGTGGAGACAAGGTTCAGAGGGAGAGATCCAGAGGAAAGATAGCATAGGTGCAACTGACGTATTCTGATCTCTAGCAAAAAAAAACCTTTATAGATAAAGCATGAAAAAGGAACGCAGCCCCCTGATACCCACTGGGCAGTAAAGAGGTTAAAGTGATCCTTCATGCTCTGGGTGTGACTCACATGGTGTCATATATTAATATAGCTAATACCAGTGCATTTATATGAGCAGAACAAGTGAAAACCTGCCTTACAGAAATCAGATTAAACAGTCAAAGGCGACAGTCATTTTAATAAGGAGCTTCAATATAAAAATGCTTGATACTTCATTATCTATTTATTCCTCTCAGTCACTCAGTTTTATTTTATCCTTCATAATTAAAAAGGAGACAAAATCAAGTCTTTAAAAGCTGATATGATGCCACCGTTTTGTGTAAACAATATTGGCTGAATGTAGAATGTGTTCACAGCCTCTGATATTGTTTTAGCTTTTTCTTTATTTGACTAAAATATTTGTATGCTCTCTGTAGAGATGCCTGTTAGCATTTGCATGTTGATAGTAACACTGGGATTTCTACAACAAGCAATAAGATTGCATGAGTGTTTGTGTATATGTAAATGTTCCACAACTATGTTAAAAGAACACTAAGGGCCAGATTCTGATCTTCTGACTCATGTTGAGTGGCACCTTACCACACAAGTGGTCTCATTGATTTAAGTTGTGCCATATCACATGAACAAAGGAATTGGAATCTGACCCAAAGATAGCTGGGTGACATTTCCCAGACAAATAGTTTATTCACTGAAAAATGCAGTTTTGGGTCAGCCTAAACTATTAGTGAATTTGGGTCAAAGTCGATGAAGAGTTTCAGCCGAAAAAAAAATTCACAAAAGTAAAAATATTTTGTTTTGACATTTTCAAAATGAAATACTTTGAATTGACATTTAAAAACATTTTATTTCAAAATTTAGCTATATATTTTTTAAACAGTATAGCTCCCATGTAAACTAAAACAAACAACATTTTTTAGTTTGAACAAAATGTTTTGTTTGACCCAAAATTAATTTTTTTTTTTTGCTTTTGCTTTTTGGCAAGAAAAATAATTTTAAAAATCCCTTTTGGGTGAACCCAAAATTAGTATTTTTATTATTATTAGGATTTTTCAATTCGGCCACTGAGCTGAAAAATCAATTATTTACTCAGCTCCACTCAAAAGTCAGGAAATGAGACAAGACGGGAAGAGAACCTGATTCTCCATTGCCTTAATCATGTCTACTAATTTACACCTGTGCAAAGTGAGTGTGAAATGCTGCTATTGGTTCAATCAAGGGGAGAAATCTTATTGCATACATTCCGACAGGTATAAATGTCTACAAAAGGTGGAAGCTAGTGAAGAATCAGGCTCAGAGCCCTCAGTAGGGCTCACAACTGGATTTTTCACCTGAACAAAAATGTCCTCTCCTGCATGTAATAGCTGCAGCAGGAAATGTGAGCTGGATGGTGAGCGAAGTTCAAAATGACAGACAGGGAGAGCAGCAATATGATAAGGATGGAGATGAGACAGGGCTTGTTCTCAGAACCACTGTGGTGTGGGCCAGACCTTCAGCTACTGTAAATTGGTGTTGTTATAGAGATGCACTGATTTACACCAGCTGAGGATCTGGCTCCCCAGTGTCTGTACAGGGTAGGGGTAGAATTCAGATTGGGGATTGCTGCAGACCTCAATTTATGATGCCTATTCTAGGATGTTACCAGCTAGTAATTTGATAATGAACCAAATGCTATACCCACTGAAACCAGTAAGAGTTCTGCTATTGACCTCTGACAGCAGGATCAGGTCAAATATTTCCACATAATTACTACAGCTAAGGGATAAAATATTGGCCCTGTATTGCTCCTATTGAGTTCTTTGGGAGCAGGATCGGGCCCATTGTTCTACTTCAGAAACTTAATGTTAATCAAATGGTAATGAAAATACATAAAAAATAATTATGACAAACACGGCATCTGATTAAGATGAAAGAGGATGACAAACCTTGTGAATTTTTAATCTGAAAAATAAAGAACATTACATTAATAAGACTTAATTATATCATTAAATATTTAAAATGACTTTCCATAGAAGATTTTATTTTTATTCAATATATTTTGTTTTTAAGTATCTTTAACACTTTTATGAGATATGTACATAAAACACATGAACTGATATGGCAAGAAGAATTTTAACTTAATATATTCATCATATTGATCACAATTTCCATTTTATTTATCTTTAAGAAAAGCTAATAACCCTTTTACACTTTATTATAATTTATAGTTTCTCCATATATAGATAAATATTTAATACCATTGGTAATGCATCATATACAAAATATTTATTTATTAGAAAATATGAGTCACTTGTACATTTCATTTTAATAATTTACATTTACAATTAATGTTACATTTTCTTGGGAAATCATGATTAACTTTCAGAATCTGACTTCAGCTGACCAAAGCCTGGCAACTAAAAGTGAATGCTGAAAATTCATTCATTTCCCCACTCTGTTGTGATTAAATATTGCAGAGGTCTCCAAACAAGGGGCAGTATCACACTGTACACGTGTCCTATAATACTTGTGCATAACAAGACTGGAGGGTAGGGAGAAGTAAGGGTAAAGTTTCAGCCTTCTCTCTCATTTTCTTGGATTATGCCAGAGCATACATTTAATACAAGTTTGGTACATAGTTTCTGTTGCAGTTGTGTTGTGAGTAAATCCTACCTGGTTTTGTGTGTGTAGATGCTCCTCTGGGAGCAGAACATGTCTGGTTCTGCTGAGCAAGATGGAGTCGGTATGATTTTGTGTGGAGTGGGGTGGGTGATAGACAACCCCTACGGGCGCAGAGTCTAGTGTTTCAGGGCTCCCTGTGTACCAGTGTTATGGAGTCAGGTTTCGTTTCTCCCATCCTCTCATCATTTGCTAGGCCATGTAAAGTCCCAGTGAGACCTGCCCCTCCAGCATATTTGCTAAGCACCTAACCTGGCCATTCATGCTGGTTTCTGAGCTGTGAATTTGCCCTTATTTAAAAGAAGTGGAGCTGGTCACAGTTCTTTCTCTCAAAACTTACTTTCAAGGAATAAAAGATCTTTTCTTCAAACCAGGTATTTTTGTGGAAAATTTTCATTTTGTTTGAAATTTTCAGAAACCAACAAAGTTTTCAGTTTTCATTTTTTTGGGTGGAAAACTTCCACCCAAAAAAAGGTGGGGGGGGGGGGGTTGGTGGAAAATTCCACTTTCCAACCAGCACTAATAAGAAGTAAAAACACCTCTCTGAAATCATTTGCTTGGCAGACATACTGACATGGCAGACTGACCAAATTGGTTCCTTTCAGTTGTAAATTTGTATTTACTGTATTATTTGGCCATGTGAAATATGAGTTTGTCATTCAAGGGACCAGATGGAAACCATTTTTTGAATGCCAGAGAAAACTGAATAAATGAGGTTAGAGATAATAATAATGCTGTACCTGTATATAATACCTTTCATTGAAGGATCTCAGAGTGCTTTGTGATGTTTAAATGTTGGATGTTTGTACACCTTTAGCAAGGGTTGTATTTACTTCATAAAGGATTTAGTAGAAAGAAGGCCAATAAAATATCTTTCCTACATATGTGTGTTTGTTTGTGTGTGTGTGTGTGTGTGTGTGTGTATATATGAGAAAATTTACAGATAGCCTCGTGTTGTGCTAAGGCTACACATGATGGATTCAATATAACCTTCCAATAATTCCATAATTACAGTAACAGAAGCAAAACAAATTGGTCTTGCCTTGCCAGAAAAACAAATGAGAAAAACCGCAGGCTGGGTTACCACCTCAGTCCTGTAGTGACTATGTATTCACACGTACAAGGCGTAAACATGCAGTTTCTGATAAAATGCATTATTTCTTAAAAGAAAAAGAAAAAAAGAGGGAGCCTATATGAAACCTCCAAGTTGTCTAGAAATTACACCTATACCTGTTGTCATTTTCAGGAAATCCATGTTGTTTAGTTGATAAACTTGTTTTGAATTTACAGTGGAAACATTTTGCTGGCGCTACTTCCTTAATTGTAGGCCAAATTATGACCTCAGTGGAGGTTGTCTTTGCGTATACGAGGGCAAAATGAACCCTGTCTGTTTACAATTAAAAGCAACATTGAAAGGCAGGATGTTTTGTTGGCAACTGTGTCACTTTTTGAGTAACTAATACTGCATTTAAAGATACCTATTTTAGATAAAGAGTTCAAACCGCACACGCACTTAGCCTGAAATTCTCAGAAATATGGAAGTAGATGTGCGGAGAAAAATAGTGCAAGGGGAATTAATTAAAGACATCTCATTTTAGCTGAATACACTATATGGTATCTTGATTTCATACTAATGCCCCAAAGTATTGACATGTAATGATTTTTGTTTAAATCACATACTTGGATGTGCAGAGAAGTTATGGAGCATTTTATATGAAGTAATAATATTAAGTAATTCTATTGACCTAATTACCAGTTAATCTGACGTTTAATGAAATAAGTAACACTAAATATGCCATGAGGGCAGCCTTTATGGACTTAAACTTTAATTAATTCTATGAGAGTCAAAGGTGTCACTTTTGCTGATGCTAGTGGATGAAAGGTGGAGGCATTTACTAAAGAGTTTCTAGTCTTGATTATTCCAGGTTGAATGATTGCTCCTAGGCAAGCTAGGAAATGCTGCCTGTGTTCTTAATAATAGGAAGAAAGCTATAGCTAAAATATGCCAATTTTATTTTTTGCTGCAGTTTACTGTATAAACTTGTGAGCGTTGCTCTCTGTGTCAAGCCATATACACTTGCAGTGGAGGGCCAGATCCCTGCCCATGTTAGGTCCCCTTTGCTTTGCTGCAGCAATGCATCAGTTGCCTTAAAGAGCTGGCTGGGGATTCCCTGTGTGTGCCTTTCCCTGCTCCTCCTCTCCTTGTACTGCTTTTTTGATTATTGATGGGCATTTAGATCTTTGTGCAGTTTGCCACTTGTGGGGGGTGGGACAGCAAACCCACTCCTTTAGCTCCTTCCACTAGCCAAAGTTGCTCCTCTCTACATTTATATTCTTTGGCTATAAGGCCTACTGGAGCATCAGGATGGCGTAATTTAGGCGTTTACAACAGAATTACCACAGAAGTGCTGTGCTCGCTTTACACATGTAACTCAGAGTCAGACCCTGAGAATGTTGTCATTCTAGTCAGCCTCCAGTCTGGTAAAATTTCAACCCATCCAAATATCTGCTCAGGGTAGGTCAAGAGCTGGAATAGCAGGGGTGTGGCATAGAGCTGATCCAAAAAATTGGATACTCGACATTTTGGTGGAAAAAAAGGGTAAACATTTTTTGTGAAAAGTTTGACTAGTTGTTCAGCCAGCTAGTGTTGCATGAGGTGTGTTGACAGAGCTGTGTGGGGAAATGTGCATCAAGACTGTCTGCACTATGCCCAGCCCTACCCTCTGCTAATAGTTATTCATTCGTTTACAATATTGTAAAGAGGAAATGAATAAATTGCTCTGACAAATCCCTTCCTGTGGGCAGATAGTAAATTCGCTCCAACTTCTTCACCATTTCAGTAGCACTGTCATTCGTTATAAATTAAAGTATTTGGGCTAGACCCTGACGTATGGTGTGATCTCCTGGTGCCATACCACCAGCACATTCTGGCTGAAAGGTTGGTGTAATCTGCCATGGGGGCTCATCCTATGTTGGGACGCTAATGATGCCTCTACCTGCTACTGGCTTACAGGGTATGGAAAGAGGAAAGGGACATGCATTTACCCTGCCCAGATTCCTGGCTGCTGTTTTGGTACCCTTGGGGTCATTGCCAGCTGGCATAAGTCAGAGCAGCCTGCAGGCTCTGCTTGATTTCAGGATGAACAGTAGATTGTCCTGGTGCAGAGCCAAGTTCCATAGGCTTTGTGTGATAGATGCAGCACATTTGTCCAGCTCCACAGCGAGCACAGCACATTAATACATGGATGGGCAGACTGGTTGGTGGCTATAAGTACTGCTCTTGTTTTATGGTTCTTCCAGGAACATCAGCAAAAGTCTTGCAGCACCCCTGAGGACGCAAGCCTATATACATGCCCAAATTTTGAGATTCTTTGAGCATTATGGACCTGCTTAGTTGTGTCTAGTTCAAATCTTCGTTGGTATCAGTTTATTTTAAGGAGTTAACTATAGGACTAGATATTTTCTACCCGCTGGAAGAGGGAAAAGTAGTGCACATCTGAATAAATAACTGAAAATGGCTTCTCACTGTTCAGGAAGTACAATCAGTTTGAAATTAGGATTATGGAAACATCTGTGAAAATTCAAGTGTCATCTCAATTTGGGCTCATTCAGATCCTGTATTTTTTCTACTTCCAAGCAGTGCATTTAAAATCTAATCCTAATTAACACACATAGTTTAATTATAGCCAACAAAATATTCTACTAAAATTGTGTGTGCTGGTTGGGGGGTTGGATGGCGAGGGAGCAGGCGAGGGGGAAACGAAACAAATGTTCACTGATTGTAAAAATTCTTGTTTGGTTAATAATATAAATCTTTAAAGACTTTAAACATATACTGAAGTTTGCCTCTCATGAATCAAAGTGGCCTAAAAAGCATGAAGTATGCACAGTATTCCCACTTATTTTTTGGCAGTTTGAAATGAACAAAGATACTATGCGCTGGGATTTTAAATGTTTCTTTTTTGCTCATGACTGATTGGGGGAAAAATTGTTTATCACTGCTGGTTTGGAAGTGAGGTTAAGCACCAAAAAGACTCATTGCTTCTATAAACTGTATTATAAACTATCAGAACCTCTTTGGCCTGCAGATTGGGTTGGGAGTCTTATGAGATTTCCAGTATTTCTGATTTCCAGTCAGGCAAGAAATATCACACGTAACCTTTTCCTGTGCTGTTTCAACACTTGTGCTTCCATTCCCGGCTTAGAGCAAACCTTTGTGGCCCATGTGCTTCTCAGCCAACTGGGTCTGGGTAGAATCTAGTCACTGTTTCTAGCTCATGGATTTTAGGGTACACTGAGGCTCAGATCTTTTTTCTGAGCCCTTCCTTTGGATATGGGAGCCTAGACCCCCAAACAGACCTCCTGAGCTGCCTATTTGCTTACACCCACTCCCTCAGAGTGCCACCTAGTGGAGTGAGCACTGTGGGCTTCCAGTGTAACCCTTTGGGGGACAATGTGGCAGGAAAGAAAGGAGCACAGGCTTAGCAAGGGAACTTCTTAACCACAGAAACTTTTAAAGCACCCAAGAGTTACAGATCTTGGTAAAATAACAGAAGTCTCGAGACATATTCACCTCGGTCTGATCTCACCCTTCTCTGAGTCTGAAGTCCATTAGTGTTTGAGGCAGGGCAGAGTCCCTTTTATTCTGTCATTCTTACAAGCTCTTCAGTTCTGTGATAAAGGACATCCCTGCCTTGTTCAGAGAAGCACCTCCTCTTAAATACAATCGCACCATTTGCCATGTGCCTAGGCTGACAAGCTGTGGATCTGTTAGCCATCCTTGTTCCCCTGGGCAGAAAACCAGTTATTCCATGGGGTTGGGTCAGCAACTGAGAGACAAAGGTAATAGCTCCAGGATGCTTTCTGGTGGCATCTCTGTAATGGTGGCTACCTGGAATGCAATTCCCTGAACCAAAAAATCCATTATTTGCTGAGCTCTACAGTTTGAGTGCTTGCTCATGTCCATTCCAGGCTAGGTATTATGTGCACCACGTGCACAGTTGCTGGAGATTTTTCCCTCAGTGGTATCCGTAGGGCCATCTCTAGCACCCTGTTGTGCCATGTGTGTATGCTCCGGTATAAGGGCTGATACTGGCCTCACACCCTCTCAGTTCCTTTTTACTGCCCATGACAGTCACCTGGAATGATCCTTCTTGCTCTGGAAAGGCTTCTTTACCCAGTGGTTTGGACTCACAATATTTCCTAATCCCAAAGGCCAAAGCAGGTCTACAGACTATCCTGGACCTGCATCACTTCAACAAATATCTCAAGAAGCTGAAGTTCTGCCTGGTCTTTCTGGCCTCCATCATTCCCTGTCTGGATCCAGGAGACTGGTACACCGCCATCGATTTAAAGGACGCTTATTTCCACATCTCAATCTTCCTCGTACACAGGAGAGTCCTTAGGGGGTCAACTACAAACAGATGTCGAGGCATGCAGGTCTACTTGTACCTCGATGGTTGACTGATCAAAGGCCATTCGCAGGCTCAGGTCCACCACAACATTGGTACAGTATGGGCCACCTTTTAGGCACTGAGTCTGTTGATTAACAAACAGAAGTCAACTCTGTTCCCGGTTCAGAGAATAGAGTTCATTGTGGCAGTGCTCGACTTGACCCAGGCCAAGGCTTTCTTACCGCAGGCCAAATTCCGAGCCATATTGGACCTGATCTCCAAGCTCATGACCCACCCACTAATGACTGCTCGGATTTGCCTCAAGCTATTGGATCACATAGTGGCATGTACCTATGTGGTGCAGTACGCGAGGCTATGCCTCAGACCCCTACAGATGTGGCTAGTGTCAGTAGCAGACACCACTTAGACTCGATACTCATGATTCTATCACCGGTCCTTGCTTTGCTGACTTGGTAGAGAGACCAAGGATTTGTGATGAAAGTTGTACCTTTTGCAGCCCTGCATCCATCGATACTCTTAGTGTTCAATGCATCAGATCTGGGGTGGAGAGCTTACCTTGACAGTCTCAGGGCCTCTAGTCCCAGGAAGAACTCTCCCAGTATATAAATGTCGGGGAACTCAGGGAAGCACACTTGGCTTGCCAGGTGTTTCTTCCCCAGATCTCAGGCAAATTAGTGCAGGTCTTGACGGATAACACTGCATCAATGTTTTACATCAATAAGCAGGGAGGCGCTCAATTTTAAGCCCTGTCCCCTCCGACTGTGGGACTTCTCTGTGAAACATGCCATTTATTTTGAGGCATCACATCTCCCCGGAGCCTGAAACGCATTGGCAGATTGCCTCAGCAGATCCTTTTCCTCTCACTACGAGTGGTCTCTTCACCCAGATGTCATCAGTGTCATCTTCCAGAAGTGGGGGTCCTCCCCAGGTGGACCTGTTTGCCACCAGACAGAATGGGAAATGCCATCAGTTCTGTTCACTGTGCGGGCACTACAGGGGCTCCCTCTCTGATGCCTTTCTGCTCTTGTGGACATGCCACCTATTATACCGATCCCCTTGGTTCACAAGATCCTCCTAAAAATCAAGCAGGACAAGGCGAAGGTTATCCTGATAGCTCCAGCAGGGCACGTCAGCCTTGGTTTGGTATGCTCCTGGACCTCTGAGTAGCAGCTTCACTTGCGCTCCCACCCCAACCAGACTTGATTTCACAGGACCATGTCCAGTTGCTTCACCTGAATCTCGCCTCCCTGCACGTGATGGCATGGTTGTTGTATGGCTGAACCCTGAAGAGCAGGCCTGTTCAGAACAGGTGCAGCAAGTCTTGCTTGGTAGCAGAAAGCCTTCCACCAGGGCTACCTATGTGGCCAAATAGAAACGTTTCATGTGTTGGGCCTCCGAATGGAATCTCTCTCCATCCTGGTCTTCTCTCAGTCTATCTTGGACTATTGGCTCCACCTAAAATACCAAGGTCTGGCTCTCTTGTCTGTTAAGGTTCACTTGGCAGCCATCTCAGCCTTCCACCCTCCAATGCAGGGTAGATCAGAGTTCTCCCACAAGATGACAGTCAGGTTTCTCAAGGGGCTGGAGAGACTCTACCTTCAGGTTTGTGATCTGATCCCCCCTGGGACTTTAACCTGGTCCTGTTGAGGCTCATCGGACCTCCCTTTGAGCCGTTAACTTTGTGCTCCATACTGCTTCTCTCTTGAAAAGTCACCTTCCTGGAGGTGATCACCTCGGCCAGAAAGATCTCTGAGTTCAAAGCCCTGATGTCAGAATCCCCTTATATGGTATTCTTCAAGGACAAGGTCCAGCTGCACCCCCATCTGGCCTTCCTACCAAAGGTGGTGTCGCAGTTCCACAACAACCAAATATTTTCCTTCCTGGTTTCTTTCCAAAACCTCACAAGGCCATTGAGGAACGTCGGCTGCATACATTAGATGTTAGGCAGGCCCTTGCCTTCTATATCAAGAGAACTAAGCCCTTCTGCAAGTCCACACAGCTTTTTGTAGCAGTGATGGAAAGGATGAGAGGGCTTCCTGTTTCATCCCAAAGAATCTCGTCCTGGACAATCACCTGTGTCCGAGCATGCTACGAGTAGGTGAAGGTTCCATCTACGCCTATCATGACTGCTCATTCCACGAGAGCCCAGGCTTCATTGGCAACATTCCTCGCACAAGTACCAATCTAGGACAGCTGCAGAGTCACAACATGGTCGTTGGTTATACTTCCGTGTCCCACTATGTCAGTGGTGGGCAACTTGCAGCTCCCATTGGCCGGGAATGGCAAACTGCGGCCACTGGGAACTGCAGATGGCCGTGCAAATGTAAACAAACTGTCTGGTGGCCCACCAGCAGATTACCCTGATGGGCTGCATGTGGCCCACCGTCCGCAGGTTGCCCACCACTGCACTATGCCATCACCCAACAGGTGCATGATGATGCTAGTTTCAGGAGAGCAGTGTTGCAATCTGCATGTCCATGAACTCCGAGCCCACCTCTGGGGGCACTGCTTCTGAGTCACCTAGCATGGAATGGACATGAGCAAGCACTTAAAGAAGAAAAAATGGTTACTAACCTTTCATAACTGTTGTTCTTTGAGATGCGTTGCTCATGTCCATTCCATGACCCGCCCTCCTACTCCTCTGTTGGAGTTAGCGGGAAGAAGGAATTGAGAGAGTGTGGGGCTGGTGGTGCCCCGTATAAAGGTGCATATGTGCACGGCTCCATAGTGCACTAGAGTCGGCCCTACAGAGACCAGTGAGGGAAAAATCTCTGGAAACTGTGCATGCGGTGCACACACATCTACTATGGAAGGGACATGAGCAACACATCTCGAAGAACAACAGTTATGAAAGGTTGGTTACTGTTTTGTCTATTGGCAGAAGTTTTATTACTACTGATGATATAAGAGGCAGCAGGAGTATTTTGATTATCAGATCCCAGATTGAGTTTACGGTGCAGAAAGTAAGCAAAATCAGCCTTTGATTTGCAAAGTGAGCAAATTTGTCTTGGAAGTCACTGAGACAGAACCAACATCGTGGCCAACAAGGCATTTTTTGCAGTCACTCTTAACACCTGCACTTCAAACCTCCCAACACATTCTTTCAAAGTCATTGGTAGATTATAATTACATTGTCCTCTTCTAGTATGTATTGTGCCCCTCATCCTGGGGCTGGATCTGTGTATGTGGACACCTGTGCCTGTTTGGAGCCCCATAGACTTCTGTGAGGTCTCTATTGGTAAAAGGGATACATCCTGTGGCTCTGATTGCAGGATCAGGGCCTATGTTGTTCACAAAGCTAATTTGGACATTTGATTTACTTAATTAGTTTAATAATTGTATATTGATTATTAAAAGGCTAATGATTAGAGCCCTACCAAATTCATGGTCAATTTCATGGGCATAGGATTTTTAAAAGAGTAAGTTTCATGATTTCAGAAATTTAAATCTGAAATTTCATGGTATTGTAACTGTGGGGATCTTGACCCAAAGGAAGCAAGGGGGGCCCGCAAAGTTATTGTAGGGAGGGTTGCAGTATTGCTACCCTTACTTCTGCACTGCTGCTGGTGGTGGCGCTGCCTTCAGAGCTGGGCGCCCGGCCAGCAGCCACCGTTCTCCAGCCACCCAGCTCTGAAGATATTGCCACCTTTACTTCTGCACTACTGCAACTCCCCTACAATAACCCTGCAATCCCTCTGTGACACATTTTGGGTCGGAACCCCCAGTTTGAGAAATGCTGGGTTCCCCTGTGAAATCTGTGTAGTAGAGGGTGAAAGTACACAAAAGACCAGATTTCACGGAGAAGACCAGATTTCATGGTCCGTGACGCATTTTTCACAGCCGTGAATTTGGTAGGGCCCTATAAATGATTGATCTGATCCAATTTGAGTCAAGGGAAATACAGAAGCTGTTATTCTCAATAGACTTAGTAGTGGACTCTAATTTGAGATTTAGCTTTAATTAGGGATGTGCACAATAGCAAACAATATTATATGAAAGGTTTTTCAAATTTTTTGCAATTTCATGTTAGGTGATTTTGTGCAGATGACATTTGTGAAATATTTAGAATATTTCACATGAAAACATGAAGGATTTAAAATAGTTGCATATTTCATGGAAAAATGTACCTTAAATTTAAATAAGCATGTGAAGTTCCTAATTCAATATATATATATATTTGAAAATTTGGTTGGCTTCCCACCCGAATGTGCCCATTCTTGAATGGAAAAACCTGCAAACTGGTGTGCTTACACTAAAAAATATGTGAAAATCCCCAATTTTCCAATGGACCATTTTTGTGAACTTGCTAAGAAAACCTCAAATTTTCTTGCATCTAGTTTGCATAACCTTAAGTTCAGCAATCACAGTGTATCATGCCAGTATATCTCTTTTTCCAACATAGGGAGTGAACAATATTTTTAGGCACTCCTTCTAAAGATCTGCACCATGTCTTGCTTGAACTGTCCCGGTGGTCTCTACTCATATAGCATGTGCCTGAAGATGGTAATAGGGGAAGTTTCTGTCAATAATGTACAGCAGTAAGGAAAATGCTTAGTGTAGTTATTTCAAACATGCTTTATTCTGATTTCTTTTCCAGTTAGTAAATCAGAGATTTGTCATCTACTTTTAGGTCCAAATTATGGCTGGTTCTAGGTGAAGGGAAAAGCCAATTCCATCTCCTTCAACACAGCAGTGCATAAAGTGTCTATAATTTGTCTGACTGCACTCAGGATCACAAGGAATAGGGGCTAGTTAGTGCCACTGACTACTTTAACCCAAACTGAAATGACCCCCGCCCTTAAAAAGACTACAATTAATTCAGAACACAGCAGCCTGCTTACTCAGCAAGACAGAGAGTTTGAGAGCACATCACTCCAGTGCTGCAGCCTCTTCCCCAGATCCTCATGGAACACCCAATGATATTCAAGGATTTAGTCCTCATCTTTAAAATTCTCCATGGGATTGGACCAAGTTACCTGAGGGGACTGCCTGTCATCCTGCATAATCAGCTTTGTTCCAGTGGAGCAATAAAACTGTCAGCCTCACGGCAGAGAATCAAGAACACAGAAGACAGAAGAGAGGAAGGTGCTCCCTTGAATAAATATATAAGGCACTAAAATACCATAGGAATGGGCTCAGGAAAAGGACCAAGATACAGATATCAGATTTAACTGTTTACCAGTTGAAAGGGTGTGTGTCTAAAATGGGTGGAACTGTGGTCATGGTGTCAGCCTCTTGTCCACTCGACGGCATCTGCAAAGGAGCTTTAGGTCGCCATACCTTCTTTTAAAGGTGTTGTATGAGGAATGTGTTCCCCAACTCAGCACACAGCATTGTGTGTGGGTCCTACTCCTACAGTACTCTATGAGTGTGCTGGGCCTTAACTTGGTCCATAACCTTTTGCTCTATTCATTTTCTAGCTTACTTACCTCATAAGGTAGGCAGAGAAAGAGCAACATAGTGCATCATTTTCTGCTGCTCAGTTATCAATGTAATGTTGATTGATAACCCCCACAAGAATGATATGGCTTATTGACTGGAAGAGCAGTTTCTTCTGTAATAATAACAATAAAATACAGTGATCACCTACACACTAAGTCTATGTCTACAGTGCACACCTCTTGCAGTGGCGTGTATGGTATGTATAGCCCCAGTGAAAGGCTCTGGTAGGGGAGAGGCAGTGGGGAAAGGCTCTGGCTGCAGGGTGGCAGTGGAACATTACATGGCTAAAACTAGCAGTGTAGATGGGAGAGGCACTGCCTGGGCATGTAGAGTCCATACCTAAGGTTCAGGCATGTCTTTACTCACCTAAGCAGTCCTTCACCATCTACACCACAATGTATACCGGTGCTGGGTGTGTGTGCAAGGTATGTGCTCTACGTGCCACTGTGAGGAGTGCGCAGTGTAGAAGTACCCTAAATATTTTTAAATTAAAATCATTCCCGATTTTCATTTTCAGAGTTCTGCATGTTTTTACAAATATTTATGTGGTTAACTTTTGTAACCTTCCCTTTTAATTAAAAAGACGCAATAGAATGCGTAGCTGAGTATTTTCTGAATGAAATAGTGATTTGTGTGTGCTGGGGTGGGAACTGCATATAGTTTTATTCATCTGGGCATATCTTATCACTCCCCCTTTTCTTCCTTCTTGGAGGGCAATAAGAAAACCCAGATACCAAGCTGTGGAACATGTTCTGCTGACACTAGCATCTGGTTCCTTGGCAGAATCCTCTAACAGTCATGCTGACAGCTTTGCTGTTGTGTCCTCGTATAACTGTGTATAAGAAAATTGCACATGGATTTTCTTCTCAAATTAATGCACTAGTCCGTTGACCCTGATCATGCAGAAATGTGTTGGTTTTATCTGTTTGCGAATGAGACCTTGGACAAATATACTTCAAAAAGGGTATCTCTTGTTTGTCTCTGAATTTGTCTTGAAGCTGGCTGGGAAGATGCCAAAATCCTATTACATGCCCCTCTGCGTCTTCAAGCAGTAAGTCCTTAGATCTCTTTGCTGTACATGTAGATTGCACATTTTGCAGCAAGCACACTTGTAAAATACAAGCATATTTATCTACTAATTTGAATGAAAAAATTACTTTCCCCCTTGTAATGGGGAAGAAAGTAGATTTTTTGTTAACTTGAAGTTAAAAATGAAATGAACGAATCCTATGTGCCTTGCAGGATTCATCTTTATTTTTGTCAGTTTGACAGAGAACTCCAGCTAGAAGGCCTTGTCATGTTACAAAGATAGCTCAGCATTTTCATTTTAATATTAATGATGAACATTTTCACTTATTAATCACTTCCTGAATATCCTGATTTTTCCATAAATGGGATTCTTATGGGTGCCAGTCCAGCAAAACAGTTAAGCAGATGCACAACTTTAGACATATGTGTAGTCCCATTGACTTCAGTGGGGATATGCATGAGGTTAAATTTAACCATAGACTTAAGAGCTTTGACTGGGGCTTGATTTGTATCTGGGAAATGCTCAGAACTTTGGGAAGAGAATAACAAAACATATTGAAAGTTTCTCTTCCCCCCCCCAAAGCGTTAGGTGTATAGATCCTATTCTATCCAAATTGTTTGTTTGCATTCTTGAAAATAAATCTCAGGGCCCGTTTCAATTTATGACTGTGCTTGCAGGAGGAAGGTGAAACACAGATGAGTAAACATTAAAAATATCAGCACAAAAATTCTGTGGTAAAGACTCCAGCTCTCTGGGTGTTGGCTGTAGAGACTGTGCAAGCTTTTAAAAGCTGGCACCTGTTGAGAATATTTAGCCGTGATTCATGAGCCCACTCAGTCTCTGACCTTCCACCCCACCTCCACTGCCTCCTCAACTAGCGCAGCAGAAACTCAGATATGTACGACTCCCTGATGGCAATATGGAAGATAGCCAAGTCTGATGAAGCCAGGTGGATTCCACTGAGCATGTTCCCTGCGTCCACACCAGGGGGAACATCCTCTGAGTTGGATTGTTTTAAGCTTCTCTTAATTTATTCACACAGCAACAGTTATTAAGACTTGATTGACACCGGTTTCTTGTGTGTTGCTTTTGCAATAAATAAAACCACAATGAGTAATTTTATTATTCCCCCTCCCTAGTTGTTCACTTTCGTGCTGTTATTCCAAGAAAAAAAAATTGAGTCAGCATAAAAGGAAACAGAGGTAGCTTTCTATAGGTTTCGTACTCCTTTTCTCACAAAAAATATCTTTATAAATTTCCAACAAATGCAAGTGCAGGGAAGACATCAGGTATGTGCATAACTATGAGTATTATTTTAACTGATACTTTGTCCTGTATCCTTTTCTCATCTCAAACCTTGTCATAAATGGAACAAATGACATTAGACCTATTCAGGGACGATCATAAATATCAAGGGGGAAATCCTCCTGCCACTGAAGCAAAGTGAGTTTTGCCATTGATGTCACTGAGGCCAGGATTTCACTCCAACCGTGAAAGTTGCCTTCTGCTGATTTTTATTCCCATTTTAAAGATTTTTGTTCCTGTTTTTGCACTGGTTCAGTACTGTAGTTTCACCCTAGTGTGACTCCGAGGGGTAAAAGTAGAGTAAAGCTGTTGTGAATCAAGCCCTAAATGTCTGAGGTGGGGTATGGAAATTCCTGCTCACATTATGTACCAGTTAGAGCTGGTCAGAAAAATGACATGACAAAAAAATTAAACTTTGGAATGACATTTTTTTTGTCTAAATTTTATTTTATTTTATTTTGTTTTGGAAAAATGCCATCCATTCTGTAAACCAGCCAAAAAATAGTACACTTGTTTGCAATTTTTTTTTTGGAAAAATTTCAACCAGTTCTAATACCAGTCTATATGGATAGAGATGCTTAGTATTGGTAAAAGTGGGGATAAACCTAACTGAAACTTGTCGGCATGTCACCTTTTCATTCAGGCTAAATGATCCTTTGTTTAGGAATAGCTGAAACAACAGAGGCCAGCATTCGAAACACAGACCAGCATGGCAAGGCTGAGCAGAAGCTATGCCATGTGGGCCAAGGGGTTTCCAGGGGCTGACATAGCAAACACAGGGATTAGGGCATTGACTGGTGAAGCTTAGAGACTAACAAATTTATTAGAGCATAAGCTTTCGTGGGCTACAACCCACTTCTTCGGATGCATATATGCATCCGAAGAAGTGGGTTGTAGCCCACGAAAGCTTATGCTCTAATAAATTTGTTAGTCTCTAAGGTGCCACAAGTACTCCTGTTCTTTTTGCGGATACAGACTAACACGGCTGCTACTCTGAAACTGGTGAAGCTGTGTCACATATGCATGTGTGAGAGAAGCAGGAACAGAAAAAGCCAAGGACACAGTCAGAACAAGAACTGTGAATGTGACCTTGAGAAAACTAATACAGAAGAAGCTTTTGGGCTAAGTGTTGACTGGAAAAGAGTTTGGAACCATAGGCACTGACTTTTAGTTTTCCCTGGGGGTGCTCCACGCCTGCTCCACCCCAAGGCTCCACCCCTTCTCCTGAGGCCCCACCCTTGTTCTGCTTCTTCTTTTGCAGAGTTGATGTCTCTTTAAGATTGTCTAATTTCAGCTTTTTCTAGATTTCTAGTTTTAAAATGCATCACTGTCCTCCTGTGCTTATATGGGCAAGCACTGTGGTTATAATTCAGGAAAGCAATTAAACATGTACGTAAGTCCCATTGAATTGCTTAGCTGAATCAGGGCTTATATCAAGCTTGAGGGAGTAGTACAAAGCACACATCCAAACATGTTTTGTTGTTTAATTCAGTAGGATTTCAATAAGGGATCCTGGACTTGACTGCACGGCCTCCGTGGAGGAGAGCGCAGAAGATTCCTGGATCAGTCACAGATTTCCTGTGTGACCTTGAGCCAGTCACTTAATCTATTTTATGCCTTAGTTCCCCATCTGCAGGGGTGCTGGATCGGGGGAGAGGGGGCTAGAGGGCCATGGCCCCGTCACTTTTAAAAGTGGGAGGGCTATACCCTCCCAGGTTTTACCGGCCTTAAGGGTGAGCAACGGAAGGAGAGGAGACAGAGAGGAGTGAGTGGGAGGTGGAGTTTTGGTGGGAGGAGGGGCGGGAGCGGGGCCTTGGGGCAAGAGGTGGTGTGGGGGCGGGGTCTCAGGGGAAGGGGCAGTGCTATGGTGGGGGCTTGGGAAAAGGGGCGGCGCAAGAGCGGTGCCTCATGGAGAAAGGGCGGAGCGAAGGCGGGGGCCTAGGGATAAGGGGCAGCGTGGGGGTGGGGCCTCAGGGAAAAGGGGTGGCATGGGACTTGGCCTCGGGAAGAAGAGGCAGCATGGGAGAAGGGATGGCATGGGGCTGGGGCCACGGTTTGGGCGCTGGTGGCCTCCCCACTTTGAGAGAGCTTCTACCACTCCTGCCCATCTGTAAAATGGGGATGATATTTACTCATCTTGCAGGGGAGTTTTGAAGATAAGATCTATTAGTGGTTGTGATATACATTGATGAGGGCCATATAAATACTTTGGTAGATTCGAAACAAGTACAGCCACATTAGCCATGCATTTCCAGAAAGGAAAGGGGGCTTGTAAAAAAAAATCTCTATTTTAAAAAATTCCACATAAACATTGTCTCCCATCTAGATTTTGAAATGAAACTGTATGAATTCACACCTCCTAGAAAACTGCTAAAGATATGTGTGAACTTTTCCTGGAATGTTTTTTTGCTGTCTTTGAGTTCCAACTAAAGTTTTACCCCAAATCAGTCAGTTAATTAAAGAGTTTCACAGCTCAGAACTGGCCACTTTCATAGTGAATCATGTGTAACTCACTGGTTTCGCAATGGATCTGAGGAAAACGTGACAGATTCATCTAAGTTTCGTATTGAATTTTGGATTCTCACAAACCCAAAAGGAGGTCAGGAAACCATGAGAACCAACCCCGCCAAACCGAATCATCTAACCTCATGTAGGTTGAAACCACTGGATTTTGCACAACTATGGTGCAACAAAGTACCCTGCCTGGTGGTATTTAATAGTTGTATTATACTATATAATACTGTTTGCATTTACTTTAATTTTGCAATTTGATTGAACCAAATGTACTTTTTGCACTCTAAAACTGAGGTGTGCAATGGTTGGAGGGAAAACATCCTGGGTTGATAGGGGAACATATTTATGTGGTCAAGGTAAAGCAGACACACATAAGCCTAACTTGGTCCCCTTTCCGATTTGAGTTCCATTGTTTTCCCTATCTGTTGTTTATCTGCTGTTCCCTTGCAACTCTCACTGACTTCAATGAGAGGGGAGGTGCTCAGCCTGTCTCAGGATTTTGCTCACTAGCAGGTGGACCAAAGCAACCCAAAATGAGTCATGTGCAACTTGAGGGTTTCAGTGGCTGTTTTCTAAGGACTGAATTGTTCTGTTTATTTATTTTTTTTGATATATAGAATTAATTTGATTAAGATATTATATACAAGAAACTCTCTCACCTGTCCAGTTATCCCATGGTCTTAACATTTCAATGTCAAGACTGACAGCCTCTGAACTTACCTTCTATGGCATGAGTAGAAATTAGTAAATAAGAGGCCTAAATCTTGTAAGGAACGGGTCAAGAATGACGAGTCAAATTGCTGTGTAAAGGACAGGCTGATGAAAATGCCTGTATCTGGAAGAGGAAAGCAAACTACTGTAGGAAAACCCCAAGGATTTAACCACTACACAGTGACAACCCCTACGACATTATGAAGAAATGCTGTACGTTTCTCATGAATGACCACATCCAAAAGCTGTGCCCTGGCAATGTACCTCTGAGGACGAATTCCCATTTCTTGATCTTTAATCCATAGTAAAACCTGCTATGGCAAAGATGTTCATTACATTAAGTGTATGGTTCATTAATATATGTTGTAATTGTCAATTTGAAACTCCCAGTAGAAAGGCTTAAATGCAGAGAACCTTGTCCACGGGATCCTATAAAGGCTGGCCACAGCAACCACACCTGCACAGTTATTAGGTGGGTTGTGTAGATTAAGCATTGTCCTTTGTGTGAATAAGGGACTAGTGGCCTGATCCAGAATCTGTTGAAGTCAATGGAAAGGATTCCACTGATGCCAGTAGGCCTTGAATCAGACCCCACAAAGGAGCTTGCTCCAGTAGACACTTGGTGTAGCTGAACTTGTCTACAGGAGTTTCTTTGTGCTGCAGAAGAAGATAAATGCCCAGGCCCACCTTAATTAGCCAATGTTAGGTACTGAGAATCTGGATCTCTAGGCAGCTCTGCAGTTTTTCAGGCAAATGAGTGCTTTTTAGTAACTAATTATGGTGGCAGGACATTAGGCCCTGATTCATCAAAGTGTGTGTTTGAAGTCAACAGGATGACTCATGTACTTGAAGCTATGCACATTCCCAAGTGCTTTGCTGGATCAAGGCATAGGCCCCAAATAAGAGATGTCCTTTAAAATTCAGGACAGGTGATCACCCTAATTGTAATTAGGAGAGAGCAACATCACCATGGACCTAACAGTTTTAATCTCCCAAGAACTTCTAAAGAGCAAGAAGGATTATATTCCAAACTGTCCTACAACTATAGCAAGACAGCTGGCAAGGTAACTCACATTACATCACTGCTACATTTTTGTAGAGCAAACCCTAGCAATTTTAATACTAATCCTTTTAACACTCTGCTACTCACATCTTTTCCATTTCAGACTGCTCCCCTCAGCAAGTTTTTCATCCTATCAATCCAAGTCAGTTCTTTCTACTCATCTGAGTGTCTGTTGCTGGGACAGTTTGTCAGTTTGACCGTGTGCTTGATTGCTTGCTTGTTTGTTTGAAAAGTGTGAATTGGGAGTGCTTTGTTTCAGGTGGGCCTTGAGTGGGCCTGACTGGTATATAAGGGCAGTCAGCAGCTAACCAGCTGAGCGGCGAACAGCAGAGGCTCACAGAGGGAGTTTGCCTGGGAGTTCGCCTGGGGAGAAGTCACTGAGGCTTTCATCTGCAGGTTTCTCTGAGTAGTTCCTGCAACAGCTGAGGAAGCTCTTAAGAGGAAGGTGATATGGAAGGTGAGCGATCAGCTGTTGTAACCTGCACAGGTTGTGCCATGTTTGTCTTTCTTCCACAGGACAGAAGCGACTTTGTCTGTACAAAGTGCAAGCTGGTCTCCATATTGGAAGAGAAGGTTCGAGGTCTGGAGAAACGAGTATCGACTCTGTGTTGCATAAGGGAAAATGAAGATTTCCTGGACAGATGTCAGGAGATGCTTCTACGGCCACAATGTTCTGAAGATTCAGAGCAGGCGCAGCAGGGACAGAAGGATGATGAAGAAGTTTGGCAGCATGTGACCTCCAGAAGGAGAAAGAGGAGCGTCCATGTACCAGCAATGGAGATACAGGTGAGCAATCGTTTCCATGTTCTCTCTACAGGTACTAATGCAGAGAGTGGACTAGATGACCCATCTGAGGGAAGGGAGCAGAAGGAGACTCCACCGATTGGAAGGCAAAAGATGCACTGTCCTAGGGATGGGGGTTCCACGACCACCACTCCCAAGAGGAGGAGGAGGGTGGTGGTGGTCGGGGACTCCCTCCTCAGGGGGACTGAGTCATCTATCTGCCGCCCCGACCGGGAAAACCGAGAGGTCTGCTGCTTGCCAGGAGCTAGGATACACGATGTGACGGAGAGACTGCCGAGACTCATCAAGCCCTCGGATCGCTACCCCTTCCTGCTTCTCCACGTGGGCACCAATGATACTGCCAAGAATGACCTTGAGCGGATCACTGCAGACTACGTGGCTCTGGGAAGAAGGATAAAGGAGTTTGAGGCGCAAGTGGTGTTCTCGTCCATCCTCCCTGTGCAAGGAAAAGGCCTGGGTAGAGACCGTCGAATCGTGGAAGTCAACGAATGGCTACGTATGTGGTGTCGGAGAGAAGGCTTTGGATTCTTCGACCATGGGATGGTGTTCCAAGAAGGAGGAGTGCTAGGCAGAGACGGGCTCCACCTAACGAAGAGAGGGAAGAGCATCTTCGCCAGCAGGCTGGCTAACCTAGTGAGGAGGGCTTTAAACTAGGTTCACCGGGGGAAGGAGACCAAAGCCCTGAGGTAAGTGGGGAAATGGAATCCTGGGAGGAAGCACGAGCAGGAGAGCGCAAGAGGGGAGGACTCCTGTCTCATACTGAGAAAGAGGGACGATCGATGAGTTATCTTAAGTGCCTATACACAAATGCAAGAAGCCTGGGAAACAAGCAGGGAAAACTGGAAGTCCTGGCACAGTCAGGGAACTATGATGCGATTGGAATAACAGAGACTTGGTGGGATAACTCACATGACTGGAGTACTATCATGGATGGATATAAACTGTTCAGGAAGGACAAGCAGGGCAGAAAAGGTGGGGGAGTTGCGTTGTATGTAAGAGAGGAGTATGACTGCTCAGAGCTCCGGTATGAAACTGCAGAAAAACCAGAGAGTCTCTGGATAAAGTTGAGAAGTGTGAGCAACAAGGGTGATGTCGGGGTCGGAGTCTGCTATAGACCACCAGACCAGGGGGATGTGGTGGACGAGGCTTTCTTCTGGCAACTAGCAGAAGTTGCTAGATCGCAGGCCCTGGTTCTCATGGGAGACTTTAATCACCCTGATATCTGCTGGGAGAGCAATACAGCGGTGCACAGACAATCCAGGAAGTTTTTGGAAAGTGTAGGGGACAATTTCCTGGTGCAAGTGCTGGAGGAACCAACTAGGGGCAGAGCTTTTCTTGACCTGCTGCTCACAAACAGGGAAGAATTAGTAGGGGAAGCAAAAGTGAATGGGAACCTGGGAGGCCGTGACCATGAGATGGTCGAGTTCAGGATCCTGACACAAGGAAGAAAGGAGAGCAGCAGAATACGGACCCTGGACTTCAGAAAAGCAGACTTTGACTCCCTCAGGGAACAGATGGGCAGGATCCCCTGAGAGAACAACATGAAGGGCAAAGGGGTCCAGGAGAGCTGGCTGTATTTTAAAGAATCCTTATTGCGGTTGCAGGAACAAACCATCCCGATGTGTAGAAAGAATAGTAAATATGGCAGGCGACCAGCTTGGCTAAACAGTGAAATCCTTGCTGATCTTAAACGCAAAAAAGAAGCTTACAAGAAGTGGAAGATTGGACAAATGACCAGGGAGGAGTATAAAAATATTGCTCAGGCATGCAGGAGTGAAATCAGGAAGGCCAAATCACACTTGGAGTTGCAGCTAGCAAGAGATGTGAAGAGTAACAAGAAGGGTTTCTTCAGGTATGTTAGCAACAAGAAGAAAGTCAAGGAAAGTGTGGGCCCCTTACTGAATGAGGGAGGCAACCTAGTGACCGAGGATGTGGAAAAAGCTAATGTACTCAATGATTTTTTTGCCCTGTCTTCACGAACAAGGTCAGCTCCCAGACTGCTGCACTGGGCAGCACAATATGGGGAGAAAGTGACCAGCCCTCTGTGGAGAAAGAAGTGGTTCAGGACTATTTAGAAAAACTGGACGTGCACAAGTCCATGGGGCCGGATGCGCTGCATCCGAGGGTGCTAAAGGAGTTGGTGGATGAGATTGCAGAGCCATTAGCCATTATTTTTGAAAACTCATGGCGATCGGGGGAGGTCCCAGATGACTGGAAAAAGGCTAATGTAGTGCCCATCTTTGAAAAAGGGAAGAAGGAGGATCCGGGGAACTACAGGCCAGTCAGCCTCACCTCAGTCCCTGGAAAAATCATGGAGCAGGTCCTCAAGGAATCAATTATGAAACACTTAGAGGAGAGGAAAGTGATCAGGAACAGTCAGCATGGATTCACCAAGGGCAAGTCATGCCTGACTAACCTAATTGCCTTCTATGAGGAGATAACTGGGTCTGTGGATGAGGGGAAAGCAGTGGATGTGTTATTCCTTGACTTTAGCAAAGCTTTTGATACAGTCTCCCACAGTATTCTTGCCGACAAGTTAAAGAAGTATGGGCTGAATGAATGGACTGTAAGGTGGATAGAAAGCTGGCTAGATCGTCGGGCTCAACGGGTAGTGATCAATGGCTCCATGTCTAGTTGGCAGCCGGTTTCAAGCGGAGTGCCCCAAGGGTCGGTCCTGGGGCCCGTTTTGTTTAATATCTTTATTAATGATCTGGAGGATGGTGTGGACTGCACTCTCAGCAAGTTTGCAGATGACACTAAACTAGGAGGCGTGGTAGATACACTAGAGGGTAGGGATCGGATACAGAGAGACCTAGACAAATTAGAGGATTGGGCCAAAAAAAACCCTGATGAGGTTCAACAAGGACAAGTGCAGAGTCCTGCACTTAGGACGGAAGAATCCCATGGACTGCTACAGACTAGGGACCGAATGGCTAGGTAGCAGTTCTGCAGAAAAGGACCTAGGGGTCACAGTGGACGAGAAGCTGGATATGAGTCAACAGTGTGCTCTTGTTGCCAAGAAGGCTAACGGCATTTTGGGCTGTATAAGTAGGGGCATTGCCAGCAGATCGAGTTCCCCTTTATTCGACATTGGTGAGGCCTCATCTGGAGTACTGTGTCCAGTTTTGGGCCCCACACTACAAGAAAGATGTGGAAAAATTGGAAAGAGTCCAGCGGAGGGCAACAAAAATGATTAGGGGTCTGGAGCACATGACTTATGAGGAGCGGCTGAGGGAACTGGGATTGTTTAGTCTCCAGAAGAGAAGAATGAGGGGGGATTTGATATCAGCCTTCAACTACCTGAAGGGGGGTTCCAAAGAGGATGGAGCTCGGCTGTTCTCAGTGGTGGCAGATGACAGAACAAGGAGCAATGGTCTCAAGTTGCAGTGGGGGAGGTCTAGGTTGGATATTAGGAAACACTGTTTCACTAGGAGGGTGGTGAAGCACTGGAATGCGTTACCTAGGGAGGTGGTGGAATCTCCTTCCTTGGAGGTTTTTAAGGCCCGGCTTGACAAAGCCCTGGCTGGGATGATTTAGTTGGGAATTGGTCCTGCTTTGAGCAGGGGGTTGGACTAGATGACCTCCTGAGGTCTCTTCCAACCCTGATATTCTATGATTCTATGATAAACCTGTGACACAGTAGGAAGCTCAGTGAGGTGGAACTTTGAGGGAATGGGTGTAAGCATTTGGGAGTTCGGTAGGGATGAGGCACTGATTTGGGGGTTTTAGATAGCTGGGCTGCAGAGCCCCACATCCCAAGGAAGGGTGTCAGACACAGGGCTTGCACCTGAGAGTGTGCCTTAGGGTTTGTCTGCATTCCAGTAAACAGGGGCGGCTCTACGTATTTTGCCGCCCCAAGCATGGCAGTCAGGCGGCTTTCGGTGGCGCGCCTGCGGGAGGTCCGCTGGTAATGCGGATTCAGCAGCATGACTGTGGGAGGTCCGCCGGTCCCGCGCCTTCGGCGTACCCACCGCCGAATTGCCTCTGAAACCGCGGGATGGGTGGACCTGCCAAAGGCAGCCTGACTGCTGACCTCACGGCGAACGGCAGGCCGCCCCCCACGGCTTGCCGCCCCAGGCATGCACTTGGTGCGCTGGTGCCTGGAGCCGTCCCTGCCAGTAAAACATGGTGGCTGGCCTGTGTCAGCTGACTTAGGATGGCTGGGCTTGGGCTGCAGAGCTATAAAATTGCAGTGTAGACATTCAAACTTGGGCTCCAGTTCAAACATCTACCCTTCAATGTTACAGCTCTGCACTCCAAGCCCTGCAAGCTCGAGTCAGTTGATGTGGGCCAGCCGCAGTGTAGACATACAATTAGAGATCCAGGGCTAGGAACACTGACCAGGCTCTAACCAGATGCAGGAGGGCTTAGAAGTACATGAGATCGAGTAATTGGGTCCACTCACAACAGACTGGTGGTCATCTAGATATGGCAATTGGGCCAAGTTTAGACATATTGGTGTTGACAGTTGGATCATCATGGCAGAGGGTAAAGCTTTTTTAAAGGAGACTTTTGCAAGGAAACAAACTACTATTTTTAAACCAAATGCAGAGAATGGATTTTGTAAGCTGTTTGGGAAGGAAAGGTAGCAAGCTGGAATTACAATGACCTTTAGAAAAATCAGTTGGTGGATTTATGCTCAAAGATAGGTCTGCCAATGGCTGATCTTAGAAAGTGAGAACTAGTGTCTTTGCTATCTGAAGATGACCAGAAGCAGAAGGGGGTGGCAGCCCTAAACCAGGACATAGAGGAGGTTTCAAATTCTCTTGCTGGCCAGAATGGAGCAGAAAGATCAGAAGATTCTGAGGACAATGAAAACCCAGATGGGGGCATGGAGGAGGGCATCAGGAGTATATGCAGCCATGAAGAGCAACTGGGTCCCATCTTGACTGAGTTCCTCAAATCAGTAGCATCTGGAGTGTAGGAAGCTGCAGCTGGAGGAGAGGAAGCTATTCCTGTAATTTATACCTGCTTTAAGACTCCTTTACACTGTCACAGGGGTACAAAGGGGCTTTAGTGTAAATGAGAATCGGTTCTGTGGGGCCAAATTCACAACCGGCATGAATCAGGCATAAATGTAGCCTGTAGCATCATTGACTTCAATACAGTTATGCCAATTTACACCTGCTGAGGATCTCACCCCTAAATACATGCAGTAGTTAGGCAAACACTCAGCTTCCATCTGTATTTTTAGCATGCAAACTCCTGTTTCATTTAATTTTTGGTAAAATATATTTTTGAAGAAGTGGAGTATCTGAATCAGATCCATAAGTGCGGTTGCTCAGATGTACAATAAAGGCAAGACTTGTTGAATAACAACTGTAAAGTGACATTTTGAAATTATGTTAAGAAAGAGTTCATACTGGCTAATTCCCCCATATAAATATATAATGTGTGTGTGTGTTTTGTTTGATTCATTTTTTCCTGGTAGATTTTCTGTTTGCTGTGTGTGTGTGTTGTATACTGTTATCTCAGTAATCAGCTCAGAAACCCCCTGGTAAAACATCTTCCAGAAGAGAAAATGAAGGGAGAAATTCATACTAGAAAACAAGGAAGATTTAATTGCAAAATGCATAAAAAGCTACAGGCCAAAGGGTTTTTTTTTAAAATGACAAAAGCCATAGGCATCATCTGGTCATTTTGTTGTTGCAGATTCCTTTACCACCAGACCTTATGCTTGATGAGGACTAAGGTGAGATACAGAGATAAGCAGGAAGTGCCATGGAATTTCATTTCTTGGGAAGAAAGGAAAACAGAAAACCCCCAAAACCAAAGCAAAAAAATAAAAAAAAACCCTTGGCGTGTTCAATAGAATGGAGAGTTCAGGGATGTTAATCACTGCTGCTTTTATCAGACAGCTTTATTAAGATCAATGTTTTTTGTTGCCAAATTAGAGTGGACCTAGAGTGAACTTCCCAGCAGTTATTAACACAAGTCCACGTTTGCTGGAAGGATTGGCTGCTGTCACGTGCGCTGCAATAGCTGGGAGTTACACAATATCTATATCATTTTTCACAGCTTTGTCATTAGCTGGTAATGATTTGATTATTTTGCAGATGAATCACAGTATAAATCTCTTTCACAAACACTACCTCCAAGTATTAATCAAAACCATTAAGGCAAAGCAGTCAGTGCAAATTAAAAAATTTGCATGTCTAAATTAAAAATTACAGTAATACATCATAAATAAATCTTTTAAATTCTCTATGGTCTCTATAAGCATCCCCTTTTTGTGCCTGTAATGAGCCCATGAATACAGCTTTTTTTCTTTTTAATCAGGGCATAATCAAATTTTAAAGGTAGAATTCAGGTCTTTTTAAAATCCATGTTGGATCTTACCGGGGAAGGAAATTATTTTTTGTTCTGAAACTGAGCAAGAGAGAAAGATACACATTCAAAGATGAGTGTGAAAGACAAGAGTTCAAACCCATCACACATAATTTGAAGCGTCTTCAGCTACAGGAAAGTAAATATTTGTAAAAGGCGATACATCTTTTTCAAATAACTTTGAACTATGAAGAAAATGACTAGTTGTGTTTTAGGTATTATTTCATTTTAGAACTACCGACACCTTACTTGCAGCATGGGGAGAGATTACAAGAACCCTCGTTAATAAAAGCTGCCGTTGGGATTAAAAATCCTTTCTTAGTCTCTCAAAAATGATAATGAACAGTTCAGGGACCTGAAAAATAAGTATTGTCCTTCATTTGGGAGCAGTGTTCAAAACGAAGAGTCTTAAAGACCTCTTGCTGTCATGCTGTTGACAATGATTTGAGCTGACTTATATATAAATTGCTTATTGTTGTTTCCCCTTCTCATAACCTCTGTCTACTTGTTTGCCTGTCCTTTGCGTGTAAGCTCTGTGGAGCAGAGACCATCCTCCTGGAGTGTTTAGAAAATCCCCAGCACATAGTGGGTGCTATTGTAAATAAATAATCCAAATAAAGAAGGAAAGGAGACTTGATTGAAGACATTGCTTACAAAGCAGCAAGAACAAATTTTAGAGTTCTTTGCCAGCCAGCATTATATGGTGTAATCACTACTGCCCAACCCCTCTGCCAACTCTCATCTCCTTCTTGCTCTTTTGGCTTCGCCACTTGCTCACCATAGCCTGATGGCAATGTAATTCATGTAGAGGACATCTCTGCCTATAGCCCTTGTCCCAGCTTACCTGACTCCTATCCGTGACTAATTTGACCAATTTGATCAGCATCAAATAGAATTTACTATTCTATTAAATGAATTCAAATATCTTACATTTATGCAGTGCTTTTCATCATGCATGACATGCATTCATAATTTAAATAAAATCATGGTGAGTTTTGGCGCTCCTCAATTATACACAAGACGGAAACAAACCAAAACAAAAATAAACCAACTGTGCAGCAAAGCTGAACCAGTGTATATGATGGAGGAAAAGGAAACAGGTTTCAGTTTTACACTTCCAGGGCATTTTATAAACAAGAATGAGACAAATTGTTTTAAAAACTATGACCTTTTCACCTGAATTCCCTTCTAAGGACAATTATGATTTTTATAACGTATATGATCCTGCCTTCTTTTGCCCATAGCCAAAACTTCACACACAAGTTCTTTGGCATTTACCCTCGATTGCTGTAGAGCAATTACGGTTCTTCTCACATAAATCTTAGAGGTTAGCAAATCCACTGCCAAGTTTGTTTCATTTCAGCCAAGGCGAAAGGAAAAGATTGCTTCTAAATCCCCCATTGTGAGATGGATCAGAACATCTATTGTGGAGGTGCAGAAAGCAAAATATCTTTTGCCCCTCCAAAAGATATTAAAGCGCTTATTACCACAGAAACTGTGACCTCGTATTCCAAGAGCATAGATGCACCAGCTGAAGGAACTCGCCATGCAGCTGGTCTAACACACATAATCATGAGCTGATTTATTTCACAGAAGCTACATTTGGTAGATTAATTCCTCAAAAAATGCTACAGTGCAGTTGCTGAAGTACAACAATAAACAACTATTTTAGAGGAAAAACAAATAATGTAGTTGTGTAGTTCCTCCCTATCTCTCCGTATACCCCAACTACTGGCATTCTTGATGCTGGCTAATTCTCTCTACTGAAGAATTGCTGAACAAGCCATTACATGAGAAAGGATTATTTAATCTAATTTGTTAATTTCTTTTGTTTTTGTTTTTTTAAGAGGAGAATTTGAACTACATTGATCGGACAGTAATCTGCGTTAACTATGTGAGTTATTTCTGCTTTAAAAATGGGATGTTTTGTTATCTATCTGTCTAGCCATCTATCTCTCATTTTATTTATATAGCAACAAAGCTAGGCATCCAACATACCTAGTTCATATATAAGAGTTTTTCAGATTAGCTTTACATTCATGGAATTGTTTATTTTGCAGATTTCCAGAAAGGGAACGGTCCACGGTTGTGATGTGCCCCATTGATTTAGCGTCTTGAAAAATGTCTGCAGTTCCACACAGTTAGGAACAATCTAGTCGTATTCAAACATATATATATATATAATCTATTTCTATAAATGAGAAAATGGAGAGAATCAGCCCACTTTCAGTATCTCACAGTTCTTCTTCCCAGCTAACATATTAGATGAGGGTAATTTTCTAATAATAAAGGAGTTGATATCTGTTGTTTTAGCACATCAGAATACAAAAAATCCTTGCATGAATGAGGAGGTCTCGTGCCTCTTGGATGATGGTTAGCTGGGTATGTCATGCCTGCAGGGAAAGTGCTGTATGCATGGCAACAACAGCTGTGAGTGGGAATAATGACTTCAAGTATGTCAAGAAGGAGAAGTCATGCTTACAATGCGAGTTCTCCTGGGTCTAAATAGTTGAGAGGGAAAACAGAAAGAGTTACTGTATATTACTTGGGCATCATTTTAATCAGGGCTTCTAGTTTTGTTGATGACATTAAATCTTAACCTCCTTTTCCAGCTCAGACTTTCCCCCTAAATTAGGTTATATACTGATACTTATATTATTCAGATATGCAGATTGTATGAAATCTTGCCATAATTATAAATATTTGATTACCTTACAAGGGACTTGTAGGATCTTCTGGGATGATCTTGTACCTTCAGTGGACAGGGAAGGGGAATAAATACAGGGAATATATACAGATTTAATTGGCACCAAAGTCAGAGGGTAGGATTTAGCTAGGTTACAAAAGAGTCTAGAGCTGTATGTGTCAGTCTCTTTTACTTTATTTTCTCCTGACCCATTTTTATCAGTTATTGATCAATATCTCCAAATATTCAGCTTTAAAAAAAATTGAAGGATGTTACTTGGTTTGATCTGTATGATCCAAGCTAAAGTCTGTCAGTGACCGTTCATGGCATGTGACATGCATAACCCACCAGGATTTTTAAGAACCTCTGTAGAGTCCCTGCTCTTGTCTGAACAGGAAGGTACGCTTTGCAGATTTCTGGGTGTCTGCTGCCAAGTGGAAGCAGGGGGTCTACCACCGCCAGGGCATTGTCCACCCCTCCTCTCGACCTCTCAGAGAATGCTCTATGGATCTGGGAGGCACATGAAGAGGAAGGCACAGAAAGGAATGGGTGGACTGCTGTGAGTATGGGGAACTGGTGTTCTTGCTCTGGACCGAAGGAGTACAGACAGAGAAGATAATTCAGCCCACCCTGTTGTTATCTTTTCTGCTGAGTCCCCTTCCAGGTAGAGTTCCCAGATGGCAGCTGTAGCCAGGGAGCTGGTAGGTTGCTGGGGAGCAGACCAAGTGTGTAGGCACAGAAACTGTATGCAGATGCTGAAGTTCAGAGATTTGAGTCCTGTACAAAGCAAAGTCCAGCACCAAGACTATTAAGTGATACTTCTTATACTAATATGTCATGTTATTCTTTCAAACCTGGATCCATTTTTTTGCCTGTGTTGCATATTTTTATAAGCCCCTTTATTAGCATGAAGGGGCCTGAAGTCACCAGAGAAACCAGTGTGACCACTCCCACACTCTAGAACAGAGAGACAGTCAACTGAAGAGCGGTCACACAGAAGATCAAAGGAAATGGTGGCATGTGACCATGGGAGATATTTGGTCTTACTGAGGTTGCAGAGTCTAAGGCCCCCAGGGTGCATAATATGCCAATTCAGCTAGAAGGATGGTCAGTGCCAAGCCTAATGAACCTGAGGTATGTCCAAACATTAGTGCCAGTCAAATCCGAGCTACTGCCTACTACAGAATCTATTCAGATGATGGGGACTCCTGGACATATCACTCAGATAACATCCTCCTCTCCCCAGATTTTGGATAACCCACTGTTCAAATCTTAGAACATGCAACTGCACATTGGTCAGCCAATTTGAGAGTGTCCACGTGACATTATACATGAAGCATTGCCCTTGAAGGGTAACAGAGCAAATCTCATGTTGATCATATGACCAATTTTTAATTGATCAGAATGATTAAACAATCTGACGGCAGAGAGAGAGAGTATCTGTATTTTATATTATTTTAGGAACTTTATCTTAGCTCTTTGTTTGCTTTCCCAGAATAGGTAAGTAAGGCATATGCTTGTGGCACAAAACAAGGTGATCCTGAAGGAATTAGTCATGCATGGCAAGTTAAATGATAATTATTAGAGCATCATCCCATGTTGACATTCTGGTGTCAACAAGGGCACATAAATTGCTGAAGCTTGACAGGTAGCCTCCTATTTTGGCAAACTTCTAAGTTGTTTTTATTTTAGAATTGTTGGTAGCTTATACATGTTTACATTTGAAAAGTCTTTTTTCTTTCATTTAATTTTGCTTGCATGCTTTGCTTCTATATCTATCTGACATGCTTTCGGTTTGTTCTTGATAGCTCTCATATTTCATGTAGGACTCTAGTCCCAATTTTCCATACCAAAATTATTGTCGTCATCCCCTTCCCAACTCTGAAACTTAAGCAGACTTCACAGGATGCTGCACAGCCCTTGGTATTTTAGAGCAAGAGGAAATTGCTAAGAATCTGTCACATAATAATATAAGGAGGACAGGGGCTTGAATGAACTCTGGAAAGTTAACTCTTGGAGGAAAGATAGTTTGTTCCATATTTTCCATCGTCATTACAGGAAACATTTCAGCAGGAGAAATCTGAAGATGGTGCATGTGGCTTTTTTTGTTTGTTTGTTTTTTAATTAACAAGGTCCTCTGCAACATCAAGGCTGTAAAATGCTTCCTGGTACGATAACGTAGCAAATGTCTCCTGTACGGTACGAAAGAGTTGCATATCCTCAGTTGGTGTAAACCAGTGTCGCTCTATTGGGATGAATGGAGCCAAACTGATTTATACCAGTTTAGGCTCTGGCCCACTGTATACTTTAGTTATTTGCATGACTAGATGAGGGCCTAATCAATTAGGGTCACATCTTATCCTTATGTGGGTAACACTTGTCTTGAGCTCAATGTGCATTTTGTCTGAGTAATCCTGATTGCAGGATTTTGCCCTTAGGCAGAAGACACAGTTGGATGCTTGTAGTTGAGACTGCTGGGAACCAGAGATGCCTGCTTCTACAGTGTCATGCTGCCTGGGTAGTGAAATAGTGTGACAGTGTGTGAAGGAGAGCTTCCTGCAAACATTTCCCTGGATGGAATCAGAAAGGAGCTCTTGCCTTGGAAACATATGTGTCTCTAATAGAAGGAGGCAAATTCTCCGCTGGTGTAATAGGTGCAGCTCCCTTGACTGCAGTGGAGTTTCACCCACTTATGTCAGCAGAGAATTTAGCCCAGAGCACACAATAAGCTTGTCAAAGCATGTGGTATCTGACAAGATAAAAGGAACAGTCAAAATAACAATACATGTAGGGCCAAATGTTCATGCAATTATGTTACTGATTTAACTCTCTAAGACAGAAGCTGGCACTACAAGGAAGTTATTTACTGGAGAGTAATGACATACACACCTTGAAAGGTCTGCATGGTTTCTTTGGTGCTTTACTCGGTGCTTACTAGAAGGGGATTTTTAAAAATTTGCTTCAATCAGTCCTCATGTAGAAGAGTCTGTTACTGCGTATTTAGATCACATTTGCAGCATGGTTATCTTTTTTTTCTTGTGGGATTCTTAACTATAGGTGATATTATTGTGATGGCTGCATTTCAAAGTCCTCACCTGCTCTGTCATCTTTGAATTTATGTTACACTTCATGCTATCAGCTCTAACGATCTCATTCTCTCGCTCTCTCTTTCCTTTACACCTCTACTCACTTCCTGACACTTGACACAATAAAACACTTTTTCATTTAGAAACTGTATTTAACCCCTTTTCACCAACAGCCTAGCATTCAAAGGAAAGAAAAGTAAATCTCTGGGACAACAGAACTTTGAGGACTTTTTAAATGTTACTGTTAAGTAAAGATACTACATTTGCATGTTTTATTTAAAGAATCAATAGCTACAAGCAAATGTGTTACCTGGATGTTCCATATTTACAATTTCAAGAATGAAATGTGAGCTCCAACCAATTATCTTCTCTTTGCCAATCTCTTATAATCGAAGTTCATTTCCTGGCAGTTAAGACAGTAAAAGCAAACACCCACAGTACTGAAGACAAACTTAACCCTTGCATGCAGATTTTTTCTACTAATAGAAAAGACTTAGTCTGCGTGACTTGACAAGTTTTGTTAAATATTGTGGTTTCATTTAAATTGATATTAAACTCCCATCATTAGAAATTTTAAATTAAAAAAATCAGTCTGTATTTTTAAAACAACAGAGATACAGTACATATTTACTATATCCTATTGAGAAAGTATGTAGGGAGTTAGTAAAATGTTGATTATTGTCCTAGTAACTGTTGTTATCTGTCAGAAGACTGTGTATCTGGGCAATTGGTAATATTTCCTTCCCCTAAATGTGTGTAAACTGGAGCCCTTACTTATTTATTTAGCTTCTCTTTTGCTTAATGAATCATTCACAAACAAACTAGATGTTCTTTCTAAGTACTTGTGATTTGTAGGTATTCACTAAATAGGTTGGATGATTAATTTTCAACACATTCGTTATTTATGTGTTGTTTGCTTCAACTGTTTGCCAATTGTGGTTAGCTATTTGCAGAGCCATAGAAGCCCACAATTTAAGAAAAAACAAACAAACTATGTCCAATCCAAAAAAAGATACAGATTTTTTTTTAAATTTTTAATGAAGGATATATGTTCTTATTGTATCCAAGTTGGTTCACCCATCCCTATTCTTAACTATTCCACATGTCTATTTGTTTCAGTATCTCCAACCAGCAAGGCACCTTAAATAATGGTGGAGGATCTTAAACACGTAAATACAAAGGGGTGGCTTAAAGACTGGGCCAATTCTTCAGCTGGTATAAATTGTAGCATCTCTATTGAATGAATGGACCTAGGACAATTTACACCAGTTGAGGATCTGACCCCCAGTTATGGTAAATGCAGCTATACTGATTTACACCAGTTGAAGATCTGGCCCACAAAATCAGCTAAGATTTTAGAAATTTATCTGAATTTCCTTCCTTTGTTGGGTGAAGTTGCACTCTTAGGGCATGTCTTCACTACCCGCCAGATCGGCGGGTAGCAATCGGTCTATCGGGGATCGACTTACCGCGTCTAGTGAAGACGCGATAAAATCGATCCCTGATGGCTCTACCGTCGACTCCGGAAATCCACCGCGGCAAGAGGCGGTAGCGGAGTCGACGGCGGAGCGGCAGCGGTCGACTTGCCGCCATCCTCACAGCCAGGTAAGTCGACCTAAAATACGCCACTTCAGCTACGCTATTCACGTAGCTGAAGTAGCGTATCTTAGGTCGACCCCCCGCTGTAGTGTAGACCTAGCCTTAGACTCAAATTTTCAAAAGTGGCCACTGATTTTGGATGCCTCAGATTCTGAGTGCTCATCTTGAGACATTTTAGGTCTGCTGGAGTTGCTCAGTTCTTCTGGAAATTAAATGCATGGTGTTTCAAGCACTCAAAATCTGAGTCATCCACAATCAGTGGCCAGTTTTGAAAATTCAGCCCTATGGCTTGATTCTCCAATGTGCTTTTTCCTCAAATATAGTCTGTAGCTTACATCTTGAGGAAGGGTGATCTCATGGTTATGCACTGGACTGGGACTCAGAAGACCTGGGTGTACTTGCCAGCTATGCCACAGACTTTGTGTGACCTCAGGCAATCCCTTAGTATATTCCCATTCTGTAAAATAATACTTAGCTTGTCTATAGTGTAAAATGGGGATAATATTACTTCTTTTGTCTGTTTTTTCTATTTAGATAATAAACAGTTTGGGGCAAGGGCTGTGCACATATATAACCTAGACCAACGTGACCCCAATCTCAGTACTACTGTAATGCAAACAATGCAATAAAATATATCCAAGGCATTAGAATTTTTTTCCTGGACTGAAGGCTGCCAATACATTTGTAAATAGATTCTACAGATTCAGCCATGGGTTACAACAGTTTATCTCAAAGTTGTTCATGAGGTGAGATATTAAAGAAATGTTATGAACTTACCAAATATATAGACGTTAGTGAAGGCTGTAACCTGATGCCACCTTAATAGCAATGTTGCTCCACTCACTGGTATAACAATATTGCTTCCTTTAATAATAGCTATTTTTTGGAATGTAATGAATTACAAACCTTACATACTGTAACCATACCATATAGCATACTGTAAAATTCTTCCTATGTTAACTTTCTCTTATGTAAACAATTAAGCCTCTCTTTCAGCAATAATCCATAAAATTCATTGCCTGGCTGGCACTCTTTTCATATAATTCACTTCCCCTGCTTGCTCAGTGATTCATAATCACTGAAGTACAAGGCTGGCAGACTGCAGGTGTCATAGGGTAAGGAAAAGGGATACACTGACCCTTGCATAGTAATGCCTGGTAATCATTCATCACTGCTTCCTCTTGAGCTTGGTGCAGCCTCCAGTGAGCACTACTCCAGCTCTAATAAGCAAGCAACCGTTCTCTTGTGTGAAAATCAATAATGTCTCACATGGGTGTTAGCTATGCCTGGAAAGTAGGAAATGAGCGCTCTAATTTACATTGAGATGTAACTATTAAATGCTACTGAAGGAAACCCTCACTTGTCAAAGCTACAGGAACTCGGTCCTTTGAACCGATCATTTCCTTTAACCATTTTGGTAGTTCCTGCTTGTCTTATATCCACACGCGGGGCTGAATGAGTGACAAGACACTGCAATGTCCTTTGAACATGCAGTTAGGAAAGTAGTAAGTAGTTCAAGAAGCTTTTGGGGTTTTTTCTTTTCAGTAGCCCACCGGATAAAAGCTTATTATAACCACAATTATTTTTCTCCGGGTATGTTCAAGAAAGCAAATCTGCTTGTATCTTGAAGTTTTCTCAAACTTCCCAAATGCATAATTGTAGCTGTATTATAAGAATGTGAGTGCTAAGGGCCAGGTCTGGTACTTCTCCGCAGACCTATATGTCTGTGTACAACAGTGTCCCCTGCCACAACAGCTACCAAGAGCAACAATAACAAAATCACTGTAACAGCAAAGAAATCAAGTGATGTTATAAATCTATAGATTTAAGAGAACATCAGTTCACGATTGGAATGGTCCAGCAATAATGCAGATAATCATTCCCTCTTTCATACATGGCCTTTCCCAAGGTATACTAATGAATCTCTGCCTGACCAAGATGAATTGGAACACTCCTTACTCAAAGACACAGAAATTCCTCCTTGATTATAGAAGATCAAGGTGTTGCATTCTCAACAGGAACGAAAAGGAATGACAAAATACTTGTTTGTAAATCAAGTTTTGATACAAATGTGGTGTGGGTGGGAACCCTTTAATTTGTCCTCTTTGTAACATTATAATTTTGTAAGCCATCACCAGCCTTGGGACAGATTCTCCTCTTACAGTGATGTAAATCAGAAGAAACTACACTGAAGTCAGTGATATCACAAAGGTGTAAAACTGGTGCAAGTAAGAAGAGAATCAAACCTATTGTATTTTGTACCAGTACCACTTCAAATACTTGGAGTCACACTGAGGATGTTAGGGAATGCATGGGTAGTTTGGAGTGTAACAACAGTTCTTAGGTAGATTGTCTAAATTTTTGTCATTATAATAGCTGTTGCTTTAAATCACCTAAGGACCCACCCAGGAAATTACACTGTTGTGCTTTCATTAGATACTATCAGTTGTAAACTTTAAAAAAACTATGTTGAAAATAAATTACGCACATGCAATTGACTGGTTTTTTTAATGTGCATTCACAGATTCCAAACTTGTAACTCCACCGGTTGCTAATTAGTTTCTAGGTGCAATTCAAGGTGTTGGCATTAATTATAAAGCTCTACTGGTTTGGATCTTTAGCTACCTGAAAGTCTGTGCCTACCCTCCAGGAATTCCCCAGAAATTGAGATTAGCTGAGTTAGCAGTCCCCTAATTTTAAACATGAAAGGGCTGCTGACAGGGCATTTTTAGGTAAAGGGCCTTTAAGTCTAGACTGCCCTTTCAGCATTCCCCCTTGGTCTGACAGGGCCCAAGTCTGTTCATCTTGAGAGCATGCTGTAAAACCTGTATGTTACCAGAACTATGGTGTGTGGACATGATAGTCAGGGCTGCCTCCTTATATCAGTTGCCAAAACTAAAATATGATTCATTTGAGGATATCTGTGTTTTGCTTCTGTTGACAAAGCTTGCAAACCTTAGCTACAAATCTGGCATGCTTGCTAGATTTATAATAGTCAGCCAGAATGGCTAAGCAGGCCCCTCTGAAAACCAGACAACTCTGGATAAGAGAACATCCTAATGGATATGAATTTCTCTTATTAGGGAACTTCAAAATCTAGATTGACTCTGTATTTCTCTTTACTTTCTCAGAGGAGCAGAAGCCAGGAATTTATATCCTCTGCTGTCTTAAAAAGTGCTTTTAAAAGTCTAGTGGCAGAAGGTTTGGTATAGAATCCCTCTTTGTGACAATGCCATCCCTGCAAGCTAGATAAATACAATACAGTTGGTTCTTGAATTAAATTTCACATGAGAAGTGCAAGGTTAGAATCTGTGTAATCTGGGGGCCCTGTAGTAGCAGAGCATGCAGTCAACTAGAGCTCTAATGCAATCATGGTGCTTTTTTGCAGCTCACTGGTTCATGTACCGTGCCCTCCTCAGTCCTTATTGGTGATCTACAGGTGTGAACAATACAGTTTGGTAGCTGCAGATTTCAAATCCTAGAAAGTGTAGTTTCCACATGTGAAAAATAATGTGCTCAGATTTTCAAAAATAGGAGCCTAAAATTAGGCTTCTAAATCCACATTTAGGGAGCAAAAGCGACCCATTATTGAGAAGAGCTGAACACACAACAATTCCTATTGAGTTACATAGAGCAGTTGGGTGCTCAGCACTTTTGAAAGTCAGACCATTTAGGTGCCTAACCATGGATTTAGGAGCCTAACTTCAGGCTTCTGTTTTTGAAAATCTTGACCTGTGTCTTCATTTCTCAGTTTATAAAAACAATTTACCTTCAATTTCAGTAACAGGAATTAATTTTATCTGAGGGGTGGGCGGGAAAGACACGCTCCTTTTCCTAATCGACTATGTAAGTCTAGATACACTATGTCCAGTTGTGTACACATACAAAGTAAATTTCCCCATCTTTATGTGCATGTACTTAATCCTCTTTGGTATGTCTTCACTGCCAGATAAATGTGTGTTTTTACAATGAGATAGTTATCTTGCTGTAAAATCCTAGCGCAGATGAGGAGCTGTAGTTTTTACCTCAGAGAAGCAAGGCAAGGTAAACTCCAGGTAGACGGTATAGTAGTGACCTTGAGGTACTTTGAGGTAAAAACTGTCTGTGCCTTGCTCCAATAGGATTTTACAGTGAGATAGCTATAAAGACATACCTTAGTCTGGACAAGAAAGGCTATGTTTCCACCTTTGTTCTCTCCTTCATTTTCAGGAAGAGGAGTTTCTTTAATAACCAGGTCAGATGTTAAAACAAGATAAAAGGACACTCCTGCTTCTGCTATCTTTCCAGTATCTCCTTTGCACATTTGTTCTGTCTACTGCTAGAGGAGCTTTTCTTTCCTTTGGGGCTCTGTTAGTTGTTGTTGTATTTCCCTGGTTTGGGTGAAATGCTATGTCAAGTTTTATTTCACTATGTTGTCAGATTTCTGGGTGCAGGGGAGTTTTATTTTGCATGAGTTGATCATCTAAATGCATCAATGCATCCAGAAGAGAAACTTCTTCTGATGATTGTGTCCATGTTAATGTACTTTAGAGGGCAAACACAGCTCTCTCCTTACTAGCCACAGAAGCTCCAATGAAGGAGAACTGATGTGGTCTCAGTGCACAAAGGGAGGGCTGGATGTGATGGAGCCACAGCAAGTAATGAAAATAACTGCTTGGTGTGGACTTCGCTGTGTAGCAGCTAACAGGAGGAAGGCAACAGGTGGGCTGTGGAAAAGGTGGCAGTAGATCCTTCCATTCATTCCTTATGGTGAGTGTGTGTTAAAGCCTGCTCATTGGACTGGAATAGTCTTTGAAAGAGCTTTGCTACGGCTTCTTCGTGGTTTGTGGGAGAGGGTTCCTCTCCTAGGCCCATCCTGCAAAGCTCCCCAGGACCTGGCCTAGCTGCTTACACCAGTTATCAAGTCAATTTTCTCCTATATGGTTTTATATATGACAATGAGGTGGGGGTGAGGCTGTTTTTTCTTTTCCATATTCTGGGTTTCATTATATACCTTTGGAAATATTAGGGGTTCAGGCATCTTGCCCTTCTATAACGTCTTGGTGAAAAACAGTGAAGAGGGGCAAGTAAGACTGTTTAAAGGAGACTTCAACTAATTTCTTTTTGGTTGTGAAACAGATCCATCCACCTGACATAATTCAAAAATAGTAACTCACGTGTGAAAACTAATGGGCCAACATTAATCCCTGGTAGAATTCCATGATCAGTGGGTCTTTATTACCTTCCGACAAACACAATTACCTAATCTTGAAATCAGGGGTGATCTATTTTTATTAATGTACCACCCCCTGAATTATTGCTGTAGATAATGTGCCAACACATGTACCATATTGTGTCTCAGGGAGGTCTGTGTTTGGATAGGAAATTGCAAAATTCTTACATACCGGGTACCTGCCTTCCATGCAGTGCTAGCGTACACATACCTCATCCCTTATGTCCCATGGAGAAGGAAGGACTACTTCTTCAAGACTACATATATCTATCTTTAATGCAGTTCTTAATGCCCTGGTTTCTTTTAGAACCACTTTCAAGCGGTGCACAGCCCAGGGTACGTGTATACTGGATTGTCTTGTGTGAATCAGAAGCTGTGTGTGTAGCTCATGGGCTCTTCCATGAAGAGCTCTTCCACATCATTGCCAAGATCAAGACAAAACTTACAAACTGAGCTCAATGTAAATTTCTTTTGCAAACAGGTGAGATCTTATGAACTGATTCTCTGTGTGTACAATTATCTTAGAGATTATTATTATTTATTGTATTACTGTAGCACCTTGGAACCTCTTCCCACTGGGCCACACCGCTTCTGGATCAGAAAACTGGTCCATGTCCCCTCCTTCTATTTGACTGCCATTTCTGGCATGTCATGAGAATACACGTGAGCCTTGGACTTATGAATAGGGTTCAAGTATTGCTTCTTTATTTCTATAGCCACTTGACTTGTTTTTATTTTAAATTCTCTACAAACCATAATCAGTCACAGAACATTTATGCAGCAATGAATAAAAAAAAGTATGTACAGTAGTTCATAGCGGTTCATGCATGATGGGATTCATTTATTTCATGCTCTAAAAAATTCCATATTAATAACTAAAAACATTTCCCCTTTTTAGCTATTTTAGTTACATAATAGACATTTTCTCTCTTTAAATATTACTTTAAATCCACCTTCCTTTACAAACTGGTTTTTTTTTTGTTTTTTTTTTTAAGAAACAAAACAACTGCAGCTGGAATAATTTGTCATCAGAAGTCATTAAGGAAACATGCTGAAGAAAAGGCGGAAAACATGCTGTAACTGTGGAGCTGGAGTGACACCTTTACAAGTACTATATGCTGTCCCCAATAGTATGCAATGTATCTCTTTCAAAAGGGAGGGAACAAATTAATTCAGCGTAAATGCTGGTGTTTTAGTGATGGGTGAATCTCATGGTCCTTGGAGATTCTGTCCAGTTTGAATAAGCCCCTGAGAGTGATGATGTTTCTCTGAACTATTTGGATATGTCTACACAGCATTTTGGAGCCTGCACAAGCAAGCCCCCCAGCCTGGGCTGACAGATTCAGGCTAGTGAGGCTCGTGTTAGTACTCTAAAAACACTGTATAGACAGCGCTTTGAAATTGGAGATCAAGCTGGAACTTGGGCTCTGAAGACTAGATGGGGTGGGTTTCAGAGCCCCAGCTCCAGCCCAACCACATGGAGTAGAAGGTTCATTTCAGTTGAGGAAAAAAATTAATCTGTATTTAGTGAGTCTCAAACAGTGAGGGTGGTCTAAAGTCTATGGCAGCTCTGGTGCCATTAACCCGCAAAACATGTTTCAAGACAATTGGAAAAGTAATCTTGGAACAACCTTATTTATTTGTCTTCACCACAGACAGCTTTTCAGCTGGTAGGGAGCTTGCATTTGCCATCAATGGCAGTCTAGGTGGGTCTGCCCCCTACAGCTGTGAACTGATCTGTGGTCGTCCTAAAAACCCAGGGATTTACAGGCGTGGTTCTTCTGGACCCTAAAGGCTAGCCCTGGGCGACTGTAAGGGACTGTGAATAATCTATGATCTCTAGTTAAAATCAGTGACATGCTTTCAACCTGGAGTATGAAAATGAAAACTAATCACTATCTTAGCATGGACATCTACATGTAAAGAATGAAAGCCATGGCTCTCTCTCTTTTTTTTTTGCATTCCCATCTTTCTTCCCGGTCCCCACCCCCACCTCCCAGATTAGGTGGGCTTGCTACTGTAGGCTTTGCAGGTCGAGAAAAAGCTGGCTCTGGGTGGGAGGCACGCAAGTCAGTCGCTTCTGCTGCCTGAAGCCATGCGGTAGGCTATGCTGTAGTGCTTTTTAGGCTGATAGCAAATACCACAGACCTTTAGGAAAAATGGTTACACCTGATTAAATTATTCAAAATCTCTAGAGTTACATCTCTTTTTATGGCTTTAAATTGACTCACCTGTTAACTTAGAGTGTTCAGATTCCTCTAAAATTTTATTGTACTTAAGCTATAGAGGCATCCAGAATGGAACAGTGAATTATGAAGCAGCACAGAGACTTACCATTTCTCATTAAAAAGCCTTTACCACAATTAGATAGCTCTCAGATGCATTCTTTCTATCTGTGTCGCAGTTCAATTGCTATTTTTACTATTCAAATGTTTTGAGAATTGATTTTAATTTCTATTACCTTATCTCTGACATTTCCTCTGGGCTCCGGGGCTGCTGGGAGTAGGGCAGAGGCAGGCAGCAGGGGGAGAACGTTAACTTAGCATGCAGGGCTGGCCAGCCCCCTGATCTCCCCAGAAATGCTCCCTTTGTTCTCCCCATGGGGTAGCTTTCATCTTTTGGGGGAAGGAGCTCTTCTCTTCCCTCGAGGTGCTAGGGGACTGAGTCTCCGTTACGCTAAGGCCCCTTTGTGCTGCTGTGGCAGCGTGAGGAAGCCTTAAAGAAGGTAGAAATGCTCCCTTGAAAATTCTTCCCGTTAAAGAGAACTTCCCTGGTCGGTGTGAAGCTGATGCAAGGACTCCTCCCTGCCCCAAGTGCAAGAACGGAGTAACTGAGAATCAGGCTGCTGATCTTCTGAGGGATGGACACGTGTGTGTCTCTTTCCCTGCCCCCCCATAACCATCTGTCTGTGTGTAGGGGAATGGTTCTCCCTGCCCCTTCCCTCCCAGCTATCTAATTATAGGGCAGTACAAGTGTTGCTCCTTTCCTGTCCCTCCTTCCTCCCCCGTCCACACATGTGATGTGTTTGAAGCAATAGCAGCTTGTGGTCTTCTGCCTTCACACAGCCTTGGCTGACTTCTCTAGTGCTGCTGTTCATGACCCCAGCTCCTGCTGGTGACATACAGCCCAGTCCTGTTCTCTTTAAGCGAATGGCAAAATTCCCATTACGTGTTAATGGTGCAGGATCAAGCGGCAGTGAGAGGGCTCCTCCAAAATGAAATCAGATCAAGACTGGTCATTGTTCAGCTGGAACCTGACTTCTTTAAAAAGTGGGGTCAGAAATTCCAGCCACTCTAAGATGCTCACATTGGCAAGAGGTGACTGAGTGCACTCTTGTATGCAGAAATAAAATTATATTCCTTTAGTAAATAGTTAAAGAAATAACACATATTTATTCAAATACTCAAATAGTGAATATGTATCAAGGATTTAATAGGCCAGTGTGAGAAGCTGGGCCAAGACCAAAATCTCCATGTTATTTGCAGACAGAAACAGACAGATGGAGAGATAGAGATCTATTATTATTATTATTATTCATTTGCTTTGTACTACCAGTGTGCTCAGTACTATACAAACATGGAGTAGACAAAGTCCCTGCCCCCAGGAGTTTACAGTCTAATTAGCAGTAATTCTCCTAATCCTCCTAATAATTGGGTGTGGGTTTATGTGGTGCAGATGCGCAGACAGCTACAGCACTGTTTCAGGAAACTTCTATTTTTCAGAGAGAGAAAAAACGTAGGTTGCATAAATGATAAATAAATAATAGCTAAAAACTTGAGGCCTCATTCTCCCCATATAGGATGCAAGTAATTCCTGCAAATGTCAATGGGAGCTACTTGTGTCCTGTGGCAGGAGAACTGGCCCTCTTGTAATGCATAGTACAGGCCACAGAGCCTCTAGTAATAGAGTTTGGCTTTGCTTCTGCCAACCACAGTCTGCCTGTGTACATTTCCTCAGTCTGTCTTCAAGTAACCCTTCCCATCTAGAAAGAGGAGGGTCTAAGGAGCTGTAACAACTCAAGCGGATGGAAATATATTTTGCTTTTTCAGTCAAGAGTCATGTAGATTTGGATCACCATCAATCACTTTCTCTTGCACCAGACAGTTAAGTTTCACCTCAGTCGCGTGACTCAAACTCTCTTAGCACAGTCAGACTTTTTAGAGCCTTACTGCAGTCCAGCCTCAGATTCTAATTTAAAAATCTCCAGTGCACCTTTTTATATGACCTGAATCTCAAGAGATGCTTGTATAAAATGATTCCAGGTCATAAGAGTTCTTTATTTTACTTTAACATCAAGAACTAAGCTTGTAGTAGGTTCTTTACAGGTAGATTTTATAGTTAACTGAAGGTTTTTTAAAGACCACTTTCTCTTTTTCAGGTAGCTTGGAGTGTGCTGGTTTTCAGTTAAAGATGAAGCTAGCTTCTACTGTCAGCCTAGTTTTGACCCAGAAGTGCCCTTCTAATTTTGCTAAAACTAAATCTATCTCATCTGAAAATTCCCACTTTGGTATCAAATCACACAGAGAATTCTTTTGGAAACTAATGCAAATTGCACAAGAAACTTCAGACATGTGGTTTTAAAAAACAAGGAGTCATATTTCCAAGGTTAGATGCACACATACAGGCAGGCATTTACATGCTCACATGGTCATGTGTACATATCTGATTTACAGGCATAAATCATGCATTGGCATGTATAAATGAGCATTCATGCCTAAAAACAAAAATATCGCCCAAGTTGTTTTTCATTTCCTAGAAAGTTTCCTAATCCTTTCTTAGGACTTTGTTTCTCAAATCTCTTGGCCTACAAACTCCAGATTTGTTGTGTTGGTCTCACTGTGGATTGATAACATAAGAACATAAGAATGGCCCTACTGGGTCAGAGCAAGGGTCCATCTAGCCCAGTATCCTGTCTTCCGACAGTGGCCAGTGCCAGGTGCCCCAGAGGGAATGAACAGAACAGGTAATCATCAAGTGATCCCTCCCCGGTTGCTCATTCCCAGCTTGTGGCAAACAGAGGCTAGGGACCTCATCCCTGCCCATCCTGGCTAATAGCCATTGATGGACCTATCCTCCATGAATTTATCTAGTTCTTTTTTGAACCCTGTTATGGTCCTGGCCTTCACAACATCCTCTGGAAAGGAGTTCCACAGGTTGACTGTGTGTTGTGTGAAGAAATACTTCCTTTTATTTGTTTTAAACCTGCTGCCTATTTTCATTTGGTGACCACTAGTTCTTGTGTTATGAGAAGTAGTAAACAACACTTCCTTATCTACTTTCTCTACACCAGTCATGGTTTTATAGACCTCAATCATATCTCCCCTTAGCCATATCTTTTCCAAGCTGAAAAGTCCCAGTCTTAGTAATCTCTCCTCATACGGAAGCCGTTCCATACCCCTTTTGTTGCCCTTTTCTGAACCTTTTCCAATTCCAATATATCTTTTTTGAGATGGGGTGACCACATCTGCACACAGTATTCAAGATGTGGGCGTACCATGGATTTATATAGAGGCAACATGATATTTTCTGTCCTATTATCTATCCCTTTCTTAATTATTCCCAGCATTCTGTTTGCTTTTTTGATTGCCACTGCACATTGAGTGGATGTTTTCAGAGAACTATCTACAATGACTCCAAGGTCTCTTTCTTGAGTGGTAAGAACTAATTTAAACCCGCATCATTTTATATGTATAGTTGGGATTATGCTTTCCAATGTGCATTACTTTGCATTTATCAACATTAAATTTCATCTGCCATTTTGTTGCCCAGACAGCCAGTTTTGAGAGATCCTTTTGTAGCTCTTCACAGTCTGCCTGGGTCTTAACTATCTTTAGTAATTGTGTATCATTTGCAAATGTTGCCACCTCACTGTTTACCCCTTTTTCCAGATCATTTATGAATATGTTGAATAGGACTGGTCCTAGTACAGACCCCTAGGGGACACCACTATTTACCTTTCTCCATTCTGAAAACTGACTATTTATTCCTAGCCTTTGTTTCCTATTTTTTAACCAGTTACCAATCCATGAGAGTGTGATGGGTTGGATCACAGAACCCCCCTTGGGACCTGCCACCTGATGTGCCAAGACTACCTCTGCCCTTGCTTTCCTGCCCCGTCAGCTTAGGACTTCAGTGCCCTGCCTGGTTTGAGCCAGACTCGCTAGCCTGCTGCAAACCCAGACCCAGGTCTGAATCGCGTCCCCTAACAGCTGTAGGCTTACCTGAAAGCAGCTAACAGAGGTGTTCTTGTCTTTGACACTCAGATGCCCAAATAAAGCTTATGCAGGGTAAACTCATAAATTGTTCACCCTCTATAACACTGATAGAGAGATATGCCCAGCTGTTTGCCCACCCAGGTATTAACACATACTCTGAGTTAATTAATAAGTAAAAAGTGATTTTATTAAATACAGAAAGTAGGATTTAAGTGGTTCCAAGTAGTAACAGACAGAACAAAGTAAGTCACCAAGCAAAATAAAATAAAACACACAAATCTATGTCTAATCAAACCGAATACAGATAATCTCACCCTTAGAGATGCTTCAGTAAGTTTTTTCCTCAGACTGGACACCTTCCAGGCCTGGGCACAATTCTTTCCCCTGGTACAGCTCTTGTTCCAGCTCAGGTGGTAGCTAGGGGATTCCTCATGATGGCTCTCTTTTTTGTTCTGTTCCACCCATTTATATATCTTTTGCATAAGGCGGGAATCCTTTGTCCCTCTCTGGGTTCCCACCCCCTCCTTCTCAATGGAAAGATACCAGGTTAAAGGTGGATTCCAGTTCAGGTGACATGATCACATGTCACTGTAAGACTTCAAGCCTTCATTCCTACCAGCCTGACTTACAGGAAGGTTTGCCTGCAAACAGAGCCATCCACAGTCAATTGTCCTGGTTGATGGGATCCATCAAGATTCCAAACCACCATTAATGGCCCACACTTTGCATAATTACAATAGGCCCTCAGAATTATATTTCATATTTCTAGTTTCAGATACAAGAGTGATATATTTATACAAACAGGATGACCACACTCAGTAGATTATAAGCTTTGTAATAATACCTTACAAGAGACCTTTTGCAAGAAGCATATTCCAGTTACATTATATTCACTCATTAGCATATTTTTATAAAATCATATAGACTGCAACGTCACAGAGAGCACCTTCCCTCTTATCCCGTGGCAGCTTACTTTGCATAAGAGCCTTTGGTGAGAGACCTTGTCAAAGGCTTTCTGAAAATCTAAGTACGCTATATCCACTGGATCTCCTTGGTCCACATGCTTGTTGACCCGCCTCAAAGAATTCTAGTAGATTGGTGAGTCATGATTTCCCTTTACTAAAACCACGTTGACTCTTCCTCAACAAATTATGTTCATCTATATATCTGACAATATTGTTCTTTATTATAGTTTCAACCAGTTTGCCCAGTACTGAAGTCAGGCCTTTGGTTTGATGCCTTTGGTTAGTTTAGGAAAGATTGGAGTCACTTATTACATGCTGTTTTCCGGAACATTTTAACTCCTACATAGTCCCATGCAAGTATTAAAATCCCTGGATGGTCCTTTGACTGCAGATCATGGTCCTTGGCATCTGTCTAATGCCTGTTTTGGAGAAGTCTCTGTACATGTTGGAAGTGCAGAAGGGGAGGTCAGCTGTATCCAGATTGGGGAAGAAAAGGAAACAAGACAGCATATGAAGACTTATTTGGTAGAAGTGAAGGGACAGTGGGGCATGGAACTATGTGGGCATTGCTGTAGAGTTTCCAAGATGTGGGGTGGAGCTTCTCAAATCTGTGCTGAGTGAGCTGAGGAGTGAAGGGTGTCTATGTAGCAAGGGCCATGAAGGCATGATGAGAAGCCAGTTGCTTAGGGCACTCATCTGAGATATATGAGACTGAGGTTGAAGTTTCTGCTCTGCCTGATTCAGATCAGGGACTTGAATGTGTCTCTCCCACATCCCAATTTTGTAAGGTCTGTGTCTTCTGATGTGGAACAGAAACAAAGATCTGAGCATCAACATCTTTCACAAAATGGAATTATTGTTGTCCAGCCAACCCACCTTTTCAGCTCCCTATGGCCAGATACAGGGTCTATTAGCCAGACATTGCCTGATGTGCAGATTATTAGCCTTGTCTGGATCTTATCACAGAGCAATTCCAGACAAATGATTTAACAAATCTAAGGCTATTTGAATACCAAAACAAATTTGCTAAACTAAGGATAAAAATATGTATTGGGAGCCTCATACAGCATGATATGTATATGATGTTGGGGAGTACACTTGTTTCTTGATTTCGTTTGTACATAGATATATGTTGAGGCAGAGTGAAAGCTGATTACTCTACTTCAATGTTTTCAAACTTTTTTAAAAAAAAAGTTACTTTAACTCTAAATTTCTTTTTTATGTTAAACTTCAAGTTACTTTTAAGACATTTTTCTCTGAAGTTACTGAAGTATTTAAACTTCTCTCAGAACTAATGGATTTTTATCTTGTATTTACAGGTATGAGAAATGTGTTTTCTCTGTCTTTCAGTGAAATGTAGGTGTCAGTGAAGAGCTGGTTGTACTGACAGATACATTGTTTCACTTTTAGTTCTGGATTTCTCATTCTTTTCTTTCCAAGCGCCCAGTAACTTAATTTGTACAAAATATAAATAGTAAGCCCAGTTGCACAAACTTAAAAACATGTATTTGCCATCTATTAATAGCATGCTTCCTTTCTGGTAACACAGGAAATCTCACACAAACAAGTGCACTGATAACTGCGATAAACAAGTTGATGTTGTGCTTATTTTACTGCTTTCAGACTTCAAGACTGCAAAATAAATCTCTGTTAAGGTGAAGGAAGAAGAAAATAGAAAAGTAGGAAATATACCATTCAGAGAAGGCACATTTTAGCTAATCAACAATCTTTAGATAAGAATAAAGATTCAAGCCAAAATATTTAAACCTCAACATGTACACTTTAGGCATTAAATCCATATTTACAAACATTTAACGGGATGACTTTCTGAGGTGCAAAAAGTCACTTTTTTCACAAAATCCTAAGGCAACATCAACAAGAGATTGACCCAAGCCACAAAATTTGGATCCAGATCTCAAACACTCCAAAGATCAAGGATGTTCAGTTGCAGGATGTTGGTTTAATAGAGCTGCAAAATTTGGATCCAGATTTGAGTTTGGATTCTGATCTATTCAATCCTGATCCCCACACCTGCAAAGTTTGGGGGTGTTTGTATTTCAGGTTTTGGTTTACACCTACCTCTAACATTAATGAGTGAGAATTCCCTTCCCAGGGTCATAACTATATCTAACAACTACATGGAGCTTCTCTATAACCATTGCCTTCCCATGACATTCTTCAGTGTCTTCTTTGTCATCGACTTTTCCATGTGCCCGGTACAGGGTGAGAGGTTTTTTTTCCCTCCTACTACTTTCTCGGGTTTCTGGCTAAGGGCTTGTCCATATGGGAAGTTAGTGTGCAGCAAGCTAGGATTTGAATTTATAACACACTAGCTACTACACACTAATCCCCCAAGTGGACACTCTTATTGTGCACTAAGGCTACATCTACACTTGAATCTGGGGGCGACCGGGCCTGTTTGTATCTGGTGTGGCTAACCCATGCTGCCGTTGCCACTGCCCAGGCTACCGTGGCTATGCTACTATTTTTAGTGTGCAGCTTAATTAGAGCTAGCACAAGTATGTCTACTCAAACTGGGAATCAAACCCCCAGCTCCAAGTGTAGACCTAGCTTAAAAGTGCCTGGGGCAGTTTTGCTTAGTATACTTGAAAGTGTATTAAGCTAAAGCACACAAAGGCACTTTTAGTGCACAGCAAGTAGCCGCATAGGGAGTTAATGCATTGTTTTGAAGTATTCAGAAATGTCCACAAAATTTTTTACTGAAAGTTTTCAGTTTTAAAGTTTTCCATCCCCCTCCCCCACCATGTCCCTCCTTTTTCATTTTACCACTGAAAAGGGGAATCTAAAGACAAAGGGTGGGTATGAATAAACACCAACTGAAAAATGAAAATAGAAGGTTTGGAAAAACCTGGGCTTTTTTTTTTTTTTTAAATAAAAGGCTGTTTTTTCAATTAAAAAATTTCATTAAAAATGTTTCACTCAGCTCTATTTCTAACACTTCCATTGTAAGGACGTTTGGAGTAGTGATGAGCTAACTCCTTTAATCTAAGTATAAAGCAACACAAATACTATCAGTCAAAAACTTGTCTTGAATATGCAAATACAGAGAGACTGGAAAAAAGCATACATTTTATATACACTGCTTATATACATTATGTATGTTGTATAACAGTACCTGCCTAGATTTTGCAGGGTGTTCTCCTACCCATAATATATAGTATTTTGCTAATTTTATGAACCCCAAATATAATTCAGTTGGAGAGGTTCACAAAACCTCTAACTCCAAGACAATTTTTTCATCTCTGCTTTAGAGGTCTTGGAAAGAATAAGTGTTGTTTCTGTCTTTTAGGTTGTATTGTGTGTTTAGTTAACGCCCCTTGTCATTTCTTCTCCTACTGACCAGCAAGCCTTTTTACATTTTTCTTTTGAGTTTTACAGGATCACCTGTTTTGGGGTTATCTGCGGAGCAACTTGAAGCTGCTTCTGCTCCCAGTATGAAAGGCCAGGTAGAAGGAAAGAGAGAGAGGCTTTCTCCTCCTCTCTCTGCAGTTAAAAACAGCAGGACAAAGAGAGCTGCTTCCTGTAGCACGCCTTATAATGGTCAAGAATTGCATGTTTTTTTTTTCTTATTTCTGGATTCTTGGGAATGAGAGGGGAGCCTTGGACCAAGGGCAAAAACTCATAACTGTCCCATCCAGGACTGTTGGAATGTACATTATGATGAGAGACTTAGGGCTTATCTGCTTGGGATGTTAGTGTGCAGGAAGCTAGGGTGGAATTTACAGCACACTAGCTACTCCTTGTCATTTAATTTTTTTGTTACCAGCTATCTCTCTAAGGAAATTGATCCACATAAACTGGGGAGGGGGACATCTGAACAATTGTCTGTCTAAAAATTCTTACTCACAAAGGCCTCTTCAGATTGTTCAGCTGTGCAGTTATATTACTTCAATTAATTCTAAAGATACTACTGAATTAGATGTCCTGAGAACCATCTGGAAATGAGATCTAGGTACACAACACCTGAAATCTGGTACAATATATATTCTATTTTTAAAAACATTCCTGTTCATTTGTGTGTATGATTATTCCCATGGAAAAGAATATTCATGGTATTATCAAAGAAAATGGCTCCTCTGAGCTTCTTTCATGGTAATGAAGATAATCCTAGCAAAGTACCATTTCTATGCTGATCTACCTCTGCTCCAGACCTGTCCCCTGTCCAGACTAAAATACCAGCCTGTCTCTCCGAAATCTCCTAGTGGATGTCTAGCCCTCAGCTCAAGCTCAACATAGCTAAAATTCGTCCCCCTATCCACAACCCTTCCCCCTACCTCCTGTCTTGATCACTGTGAACAACATTCTGCCAGTTACTCAGGCCCATAACCTGGGCATTGTCTTCAACTTGGACTATTTTGTAGGTCCTCGTGTCTAAATCTTCCCAATTCTTTCTGCATAGCATCTAAGATACAGCCTTTCCTCCCCATCCATACACCTAAAACACTTGTTCAGACTCTCATTATCTTGTGTTTCAATTACTGCAATAGCCTTTTCTCTGGCCTTGACAAATGCACCCTTGACCCACTCATTTCCCTTCAGAATGCTGTTGCAAAGATAATTTACTTGGCCATTTCACCCCTCTCTTTGCATCCCTTCATTGGCTCCCTTTTCGCTATCGTATCAAACATAAGCTGCTTGGCTTCAGTTTCAAGGCCCTTTGTGACCTATCTCTACTCTACTGTACCTATCACCTTTCATTCACTACTGAGATGTCATCTCCTGCCTCCCATATGCCACTAATGCCAGCCTCCATCACCTACTTGTTCTATTTTCAGACAAGCACCTTCATGCGCCTCATGTTTGGGAGGAGCTCCCCATAAACATCCACAAAGCAGCTCATTATCTTCCTTCAAATCCCGGCTCAAAACTCTCGTTTGCTGTGCTGTCTACAAAAAAATTGACAAGGATTAGACCACAAGTGCACTGATACCATTTCCTATCATGCTGGCCAGTATTGTACTATGTCAGTCTGTCTGCATTCATCTGTTGTCTCTTGCCTTATACTTCAGATGGTAAGCTCTTTGGGGAAGGGACCATCTTTTTATCCTGTGTTTGTACAGTGCCGAGCACAATGCGGTCCTGGTTCATGACTAGGGCTCCTAGGCGCTACGATAACACACATTATTATTAATACTCAAGTAGAAATCATCTTATATATCTATATGTCAGTTATGTCAGATACACCAAGCCTGCAGTAATGGAAATAGACAACATATTGTGAAAGACTCTAAGGCCTGGTCTACACTAGGAGTTTATGTCGAATTTAGCGCCGTTACATCGAATTAACCCTGCACCCGTCCACACCAGGAAGCTATATAGTTCGACATAGAGGTCTCTTAAATTCGACTTCTGTACTCCTCCCCAACGAGGGGAGTAGCGCTAAATTCGACATGGCCATGTCGAATTAGGCTAGGTGTGGATGGAAATCGACGGTAATAGCTCCGGGAGCTATCCCACAGTGCACCACTCTGTTGACGCTCTGGACAGCAGTCCGAGCTCGGATGCTCTGACCAACCACACAGGAAAAGCCCCGGGAAAATTTGAATTCCTTTTCCTGTCTGGGCAGTTTGAATCTCATTTCCTGTTTGGACATCGTGGCGAGCTCAGCAGCACTGGCAACGATGCAGAGCTCTCCAGCAGAGATGGCCGTGCAATCTAATAGAAGGAGGGCCCCAGCATGGACTGATAGGGAAGTCTTGGATCTTATCGCTGTGTGGGGCGATGAGTCCGTGCTTTCCGAGCTGCGCTCCAAAAGACGGAATGCAAAGATCTATGAGAAGATCTCTAAAGCCATGGCAGAGAGAGGATACAGCCGGGATGCAACGCAGTGCCGCGTGAAAATCAAGGAGCTGAGACAAGGCTACCAGAAGACCAAAGAGGCAAACGGACGCTCCGGATCCCAGCCCCACACATCCCGTTTCTATGAGGCACTGCATTCCATCCTAGGTGCGTCCGCCACCACTACCCCACCACTGACCGTGGACTCTGAGGATGGGATATTGTCGACGGCCGCTTCCTCGGACATGTTAGCGGATGGGGAAGATGAGGAAGAAGATGAGGAGGACGAGGCAGTCGACAGCGCTTACAAGGCTGATTTCCCCGACAGCCAGGATCTCTTCATCACCCTTACAGAGATCCCCTACCAACCGTCCCCAGCCGTTAACCCGGACACGGAATCAGGGGAAGGATCAGTCAGTAAGTGTTTAAAACATCTAAACATTTATTTTTTACAGAACAGGAATATTAACAATATTAACAATGGGTTTTGCATGATTACTTTGCCCTAGGCTCTTAACGGTTCAGTCCCTGGCAGTGCAACTTCAAAAAAAAAATCTAACAATGTCCGGTTTAGCATGATTGTTCTGCCCAAGCCGCTCTACTGTTTAGTCCCTGCCAGTGCAGCTACAGTAAAATCCTGTCTATATGTCCGGGGATAGAGCAGAAATCCTCCATGGACATCTCCACGAAGCTCTCCTGGAGGTAATTGGAAAGCCTTTGCATCAGGTTCCTGGGGAGAGCGGCCTTATTGGGTCCTCCGTAGTAGCAAACATTTCCGCGCCAGGAGACAAGCAAGTACTCCAGGATCATTGCCCTGCAGAGCATGGCGGCATATGGCCCTGGTCTTTGCAGGCTTTCCCGAAGCATCCTTTCTTTTTCCGTCTCTGAAATCCTCATCAGAGTGATGTCGCTCATGGTGACCTGGTTTGAATTAGGTAGGGGAATGTTAGTATTGGGACTGCTTGCCTGTTCCTTTACAGAACTGTAACCGGCGGTTTACAGCCACGCGGTGGAGGCGGGAGAGGGGCAGCATACAGGGATCTTTCCCTGGGACAGCCGTGAGGGGGTGGGACAGGGGCAGAGTTCATGCTTGCCGGAGTGCTGGCAGCAGGGACTGGCATTGCTTTCAATGTGAAAGGAGGCCAGTGCTACTATTAAAGTTTTAAGCAGCCACAAGTCTACGGCTTACCATGTCGGCCTGCTACACAAATTCCGGTGTCCTGCCCCGCTTCTCTGATGTGCACTGCAAGACCCCAGGCACTGAATGCGAAGGCCGAAAATTCGACCTTGTCCTGAGTGCGCATGTGATAGGTGCTGTGCATGGTCTTGTTCACAGAGAAAGACTATGTTCTTTGTTCACAACGAAATTTATCTTTCTGAGGAATTCACTCCCTTTTTCCCATTCCCACAACTGCGACTGTCTCCCAACCCAGCCTGGCATCACACTCCCAGAGGCTAGCGCAGATTAGGCGTAGGAAGAAGAGGACACGGGAGGACATGTTCTCGGAACTTATGGGCTGCTCCCGGGCCCAGGCAGCCCAGCAGACCCAGTGGAGGGAGAACTTGTCCCAAATGCACCGATCACACATGGAACGGGAGGAGAGGTGGCGGCAGGAAGACCAGCAGGCGACTCAAACACTGCTTGGACTAATGAGGGAGCAAACGGACACGCTCCGGCGCCTTGTGGATGTTCTGCAGGACCGGTGGCAGGAGGACAGAGCCCCGCTGCAGTCTATCTCTAACCACCCTCCCCCGCCACCAAGTCCCATACCCCCCTCACCCAAAGTCCAAAGAAGGAGGGGCGGCAGAGGCCGTGAAAACTCTCACTCCACCCCTGCAGACTGCTCTACGACTAGAAGGCTCTCATTCCCCAAAATTTGACAAGTCCTTTCCTTCCCGCCTCACCCAAGCCCCCGTCCAAGTTTCACCCCCCAGTTTCATGTGTAGTTGCTAATAAAAAATACGTTTCTGTTAATTACTGTTTCCATCATGTTCTTTTAGAGGAGAGTCTGTCTGAAGGGGGGGAAGGGGGTTGGTAATTGGACAGGACAGTCACCTTTACCAGGGTACAGAGGCGGGGGCAGGTTCAGCAGCAGGGTACACACACATTGCAGTCACTAGTTACCCTGGTCAGTCTGGGAGGTGGTTTTAGTGTTCTGTGGTGGGTGGGGGGTGCTCTGTGACTTTGTGGCGGGGGAGGGCAGTTACTGATCTTATGCAGCGGTCCTTATCCTGGATCACAGAGCCACGCAGCAGGGGATCTGTAACCGTCCTCCCCCTGCCACAAAGTCACATAGCCCCCCCACACACAGAGTCCCGAACAGGAGGGGTGGCACGCTCCATTGAAACCACCAGTCCACCACTGCGGAGCCTGTCATTCCTGGAGTTTAGAAGCGTCATTTGCATCACTACACTACACCCGCTCCCCACCACAGTCTGCGTCCCAGTTTCAACACTTTCCCATGAAAACAGTAATAAAGAAAACGGTGTTCATTAACAAAATTCAAGTGATTTTATTTTTAAACGTGGGTTGTAAGGGGGGGAACGGGGTATGTAACTGGAGAGGATACTGAACATTTAGTGGGTAAAGAAACGGGGGCAGGTTCAGCTTCTCTGTACACAAACTGAAAAGTCACAGGTTACCCTGCTCACTCAGGAACCTAGCTTTCAAAGCCTCCCGGATGCACAGCGCGTCCCGCTGGGCTCTTCTAATCACCCGGCTGTCTGGCTGGGCGTAATCAGCAGCCAGGCTATTTGCCTCAACCTCCCACCCCGCCATAAAGGTCTCCCCCTTGCTCTCACAGAGATTGTGGAGCACACAGCAAGCTGCAATAACAATGGGGATATTGGTTTCGCTGAGATCACAGCGAGTCAGTAAGCTTCTCCATCTCCCCTTGAGACGGCCAAAAGCACACTCCACCACCATTCTGCACTTGCTCAGCCGGTAGTTGAAGAGTTCTTTTTCAGTGTCCAGGGCGCCAGTATAGGGCTTCATGAGCCAGGGCATTAGCGGGTCCCCAAGGATGACTATAGGCATCTCCACATCCCCAAGAGTTATTTTGTGGTCCGGGAAGTAAATACCTTCCTGCAGCCGTCTAAACAGACCAGAGTTCCTGAAAACACGAGCGTCATGAACCTTGCCCGGCCATCCGACGTTGATGTTTGTAAAACGTCCCCTATGGTCCACCAGTGCTTGCAGCACCATTGAAAAGTAGCCCTTTCGGTTGATGTACTGGCTGGCCTGGTGGTCCGGTCCCAGGATAGGGATGTGAGTTCCATCTATAGCCCCACCGCAGTTTGGGAATCCCATCTCGGTGAAGCCATCTATGATGACCTGCGCGTTTCCCAGGGTCACTACCTTTGAGAGCAGTACCTCAACGATTGCGTTGGCTACTTGCATCACAACAACCCCCACGGTAGATTTGCCCACGCCAAAGTGGTTTGCGACGGACCGGTAGCTGTCTGGCGTTGCAAGCTTCCAGAGGGCTATGGCTACTCGCTTCTGGACAGTCAGGGCTGCTCGCATCCAGGTGTCATTGCGCTTCAGGGCAGGGGACAGCAACTCACAAAGTTCAAGGAAAGTCCCCTTCCGCATGCGAAAGTTTCGCAGCCACTGGGATTCATCCCAGACCTGCAGCACTATGCGGTCCCACCAGTCCGTGCTTGTTTGCCGGGCCCAGAATCGCCATTCCACAACATCAACATGACCCATTGCCACCGTGATGTCCTCGGCGCTGGGTCCCGTGCTTTCTGACAGGTCTGTGCTACTCTCAGACTTCAGGTCCTCACCGCGGTGCCGTAGCCTCCTCGCCTGATTTCTCTGCATCTGCCTCTGGGAAAGGTGGATGATAAGCTGTGAGGTGTTGACAACGGCCACAACTGCAGCGATGGTCTCAGCGGGCTCCATGCTCGCAGTGCTGTGGCGTCCGCGCTGTCACTGACCAGAAAAGTGCGCGAACTGATTTCCCGCCGGCGCTTTCAGGGAGGGAGGGCGGTAGTGACGGACGGATGACGACAGTTACCCAAAAGCACCCTCGACACATTTTTTTACCCAGAAGGCATTGGCGACTTGACCCAGAATTCCAATGGGCAGCGGGGACTGCGGGAACTGTGGGATAGCTGCCCACAGTGCACTGCTTCCTATGTCGACGCTTTCCCCGTTAGTGTGGACTCACAAAGTCGAATTACTGTCCTTAGTGTGGACACACACGTTCGACTTTGCAATATCGATTCCACATATTCGATTTAAGTAAAATCGAACTACTCTCGTAGTGTAGACATACCCTAAGATGTCCAATATTATGAAAGCTGATTTACTTGAATGATCTGAATAGCAGTAAAACTCATATATACCTGACCCAGGACTTTCTGCTCCTTTTCTTTAAAATGTGTGTGTGTACACAGACATTGTTATTTCTTTTACAGTAGCAGCTAGAGGCTTGAACTCAGATCAGGGCCCCATTGATCTAACACCAGTACATATACGTGATAAGAGACAGTCCCTTTGCCAAAGAACTGACAGTTTAAAGAGAAAGAAACACAAATGGTAGGAGAAAGGAAGTATTATTCCTATATTAAAGATGGAGAAATGAGGCACAGGGAGATTAAATGACTTGCCTAAGGTCACATGGAAGTCCATGGTACATCCAGGAATTGAACTCAGACTTCCTGAGTCCCAATTCAATGTCTTGACCTCTGTGTATTATATATACACAGACTATGATAGTTTAAATACCCTAGTGGTCTAAAAAAACACGAATAGGAAATATTAAAAAACAAAACAAAGCACATACCACCAGTTTGAAAAGACAACAAACCTGTTCAACAATCTTGGGTCACTGAGCAATGACTAATCAGATATGATTTGTAATGTGTTCTAGACAGACAGTAATAATATTCAGCTCAGTCAGGGGTGCAGTTAGAAAAGTCTTAGGATGGACAAACTTCTCACCAAAAAATAAAGTTCTTTTCAAAGTTGTGAGTGTGTTGTTTTTTCCTCTCTCCTTTAGGCACTCCCTCCCCATGCCCTAGTTAGCTAGTCAGAAAGTGCAAAGAACAGAGATGTGGGAATAATGAATTACTCTATTCATTTATTATTCTCGATGAATAGTAAATTATTCTAACAACATTTACTATTCTATTCATTTATTACTTGAGAATAATTAGCAGGGAATAGCTGTTAAAAAGTTTCTCCAGAATTAGACTTTAATGGTTTTATTATGTTTATCTTCACCTGTGTGGAAATCTCCATAGCTCTCCTTGCTTAGATGTTCCCATCTCCTCCCCCACTCAGATATGCATCCACCTCTCCCTGCCTGTCCATTGTCCCTGCCTTGATTAAACATGCCAAATCTCCTTACATTCAGACACACCTCCTTTCCTCTCAAAGACCCAACCACTCACCTTCACTTAGATCACACCCACCACCACATCTATTTCCTCCCAACCCTTCAGATGCACCCTGTCTGGGCAAATGAGTAGAGAGGGAAGATGAGCAGACAGCATTTGAATGAGGGAAAGAGCACATGTCTGAGTGAGAGGATAGAAGCATCAAGGAGAGAGTAAGTCTATATAAAGTGAGAGGAAAGGCTACATCTGAATGAGAGGAGGTGAACGTAGGGAAAAATACATGTCTGAGTAAGGGAAGGTCTAGTGAAATAAGGGAGAGATGCATGTCTAGGCAGGTGGGTATATCCAAGTGAGATGCTGAAATCATTTTGCCTCCATGAAGGCAAATAATTCCACCCACATGCAGGTGGTTTCATTGGAGCTGTGCCCACTTATGCCAGCATTTATTTTGGGCCATAATCATTGCCATAATTGATTTTTCGTTGCCTCTGGATCCCAGGATCTTTCTGCTGGGTCTGTTTCCCAGTATTTCATACCCACCAATTTGAAGAAAAAGGTGTGCACGTGAAAAATTCCAGAATAAAAATTCCAGACAAATTCCGGCTTGTTATCAGGGCTGCAGGAGTAGTACTTGTAGCCTTTTTGGTCTTCCTTTTGAGTTGCTAGGCTTATGCCGGGGAGAAGGTTTCCAGCATGCTATTGCCCATCCAAGCCAAACACGGCCAATGTCCGTGACCCATGTGCTTTTCGTATGCAATATGCTTCACCTTTTTATATCAACTCCGTTATCTTGGTATCTGGAGAGAAGGTAATCTGAAGCAAAATCAGTGTTTTGCAGAAAGAGTAGGGTTTCAATGAATTATCTGAAATATTATACTATAACAAAGTATGCCACGTTACATATACCAAAACTGTCATGTCACACTATGGCAACCATCATGTAGCATCTGTGCTACATGATGAGTTAAGTATTACAAAAAACTGCCCTTGTTCTGTCCTTGACATCTCTAAGAAGTTATATTTATATTCTCAACTGTAAGTCATCTTCTTCAAAATGGTGATTACAAAGTCAATTGATGGTCACAATTTCACCTGTGACTTTATACCAATGTACAGATATTATCCCAATGCATCATAATATCTGTGTACAATGGCATTATATAAATAAGTGAGGCTCAAGGCTAACGCCTCTGACTTTTGAGCAAACCACACCCTATGTTAGGGATTCTTGGACACAGATGTACTAGACATATGTAGATGTATCACTAATATACCTTTTGAAGGATGGCAGGATCTGAGGATATCACATGAGTTGATTCTGATCTGTTGCCAGATCCCTTTGTAAATCAAAAGCACCTTCACTGAAGACAAGGGAGTTACATCAGTTCGTAATCCATGTAAGAGGTCCATATTTTAGTACTAGCCAGGCTGATGCTAGCTTCTCACATTAGCAAATAATTGCAGGTAGGCGTATGTGTATATGTTGATATCTGATTGCAGGATTGCACCCTCATTGTGCACTAGGGGCCAGATTTTCAAAGGTATTTAGGCACTTAAAGGTGCAGATTGTCACCTAGTGCAATTTCAAAAGCACCTAAGCAGGTTAGGCACCTAACTCCCATTGAAATATGGCATAGTTGACTCCATGCCATGCCCATGTGGTTTACTGGAATAGGGCTTTGATGGTGCTGAGGTTGCTCTAAATTACACCAAGGGCTAAACGGTTCTTAGGAGACCTGGGGACTGGAAAGTACAAAGGTGACTTACACCTTGCCCTCCACCCTGGGGTCCTGTGTTGACCACAGTTTAACTGGACCTGCTACTCAGGGACCTCAGCTTAAGGCAGACAAATGAACATGCTGAAGAGAAACTCTCATTTGCAGAAGAACATAGGAAAGTGATCAAGAACACTGGATTCTCACTTCTGAGACTTGTTTGTAACTTAACTCAATGTAAGTGGCATTTTATCTTCCTTTCAAAGGAAACCAATGTTCCTTGTGTCTCAGTGAGTCTTTAAAACTGTGGTTTCTCCCAAATTTCTATTCACTCACTGGAATTGGGGCGAGTAATCAAACTAACAATAAAATAGAGCTCACTAGGACAACTGACAACTTCATTGTTCTGCAGAGAGATACAATACATACCAGGTTTGGAAGAGAATGCACTGCAAGAAATTAAGTGGAGGACACTATCTGCATTGGCAGATCTTGTCCGTTGGAGCACTCCTCTGCTTCTGTACTTAAATTGTAAAACATACTTGTTTGCACTTATATCCTCTACATTTTAAGAGTCACTTTAGGCTGCATGGGGAAAAAATGTTAACTAGTCAAAGGTTGTAAATACTTCTTACCCTCACTAGACTCGTAAAAATAGTGAGAGATGTGTTAGTTTTGATTTGTGTGGCATGTAAAATGTTCTTGGGATAATAAGAGAAAGGAATCCTTTATGCAACCCTGCCACTGTCAGAAAGAGCCAGCTGGGGCAGGGTGAGTTTCTCTTTTGACATTGCCAGAAAAAGATTGAAAATAGATTGCACTTATCTAATATCACTAATGAAACCACTGTGATGTCAGTTCTGATCAGGCTGTAATCGGAGTTGCTGATGGTGTGATAACAGGCTTCCTTTTTACGTGTTTTCTACATGTTTGCAGTGGAAAAGACCATAAATGATTAATTGTGGGTGAGTGGAAATAGTCGAGAAGAGAATAACTCTGCCACAACAACAACAAATGAGAGAAGGAGAGGACTTCAGAGTGAGTGCAGAGGGGAGGGGGAGGAGGGAGAGAATTCTGAGTATTATTGAATATGTGAAAGAAGACTCATTTATTTTATAAGAAGTAGATCACTCACATACACACATTCACAATTTTGTGGTCATTCAACTTTGCGTAAGTACTATTAATCAGCTCACCACAGCTTATCATCCCTATTTCTTTGGAAATGTAACTTGAAATTTAAGCCTAATGTTAAAAGGGAAAGTAATAGAAAGATGACTCAATCAAACAATAGGAACCACAACCTCTACTTCACAGGTTTGTTTAAATGCCTTAGGCTTGCATTCTGCCACCTTTACTCACACTGAGCAGAATCTTACATAGTGAGAAATCCCACTGAAGTCAGTGGGGTTACTTGCAGATGGGAGTAACAACAGCAATATCTTCCCCTTATATAGAAGTCTCTCACAGAGTCAGGATCCTATAAAAGATTCCTTCCCCAAATCTCTCTTATGTTCTCAGGTGCAATATAAATACTAATCCTACAGGGCCAGATTCTGATATCCTTACACTGAGTATCCAGGCTCTTTTATGTTCTGTCCCTAGAGAAAAACACTTAGGCGTAAGTGTCTGTAGGTGGAAGCTTGAGCCAAAATGATCTGAGTTTAGGAAGGCACCCCTCTAAAGTAGGACCAAAAGGAAACATTCTGGTGTCTCCTACAGCAGGTCCTCATTACTGGCCCTATCTCCTTGCAAATTCTTTGTCCTCTTGCAGCCAGCACTTAGACAAATCATCAGAAGAAGTAGGTGGAGTTCTATTTCCATGTAGTGAGAGTTAGGGAATCAGTCCAGTCCTGCTGCTCCCCATGGCTGAGTTCTTGTCCAGCTGGGGGCTATGGCATACCCATACTTTCCTTTGCCCCCAGTAGCTCCTGCTTCTGACTGAGGTGCCTATTGGTCAGTGAACTGGGCCAATCAGTCATTTCAGGGGGGAAAGTGCTTTCATTCTACATTCCAGCCAAGCAGAGGTACCATTGTTGCTGAATACTGGACAGGAGTTCTAACAGCTCAATATCTGAGTAGGGCTACTTATATACAGAGTATACATTCAGTCTGTATCATACTTGCCTTTTATATAGTTTATGAGTGTTATTGTCTGCCAAAATATAAACAGAAAATACTAGGCATTTCTCTATGTACAAACTAATACAATAGGACAGCTGAATCCTCTAAAAGAGGTTATTATTGAAATACTAACTAGTCCATTGTACAAATATCAGACATAGTTATGAAAACCCTTTAGTGGTTTTCTTCTGGGATTATTTTAAAAGATAAAAGTGTTTTTGATTGTTTTGTAATGAATTGCTATTGTAACAAAATTGGCAAGAGAAGGGGAAACAACCAATCAACCCAAAAAAAAAAAAAAAAGTTAAATCCCTTGCTCTACTTAACTAAAAGAGTGATATTAAAATCTAAGCCTCAACAACAAGTTAGAACTGGAACCACTTGACCAGTTGAATAGAGAGCTCAGACAGAATTTATTTTTCTTCCTTCAAATAGATATGAATATTCCAAAGTGGTTAAGAATTGGGCAGAAGTAGACTCTGTATTAGAGATTCAAGCTCAGGTGAAGAAAACAAAATTATGAAGTCTAAAATATGTGGTTTGATAAGGGGGTCACCATTAATATCGTTGCAGTTTTATCATTTGCTTAATTTATGCTACCACAGTACACTTAATATTGGAAATATATATTTATTATAGGGAACACCATAGCAATATTAATTTGTGCAAATATTAATGATGACCACTGCACTACTTTTCATCTTGTGTACTACAGTCAGGCTTGCAAACTAGTCCTTAGTGTGCAAACTAGCCAAACTATCTTATTTGTCTTGACTAGAACTAAGTGCATTAATTATGAGTTTTTGTGTATTGTATTTTTATGTAGGATCAGAGCCCCACAGTGTTTGGCATTGTACAAAGTTGAAAGCCACATTTCCCTGCTCCTGTCTAGGGAGCTTACATTCTAAGGTCACCCAAAAACTGGAATCAGTGACATCATGAGATGTTGTAATGTCATTAAGGGAAGTGCACTACTGTGTTCACTACAGTGTTGCAAACTCCTGCCATATGAGTAAGGTGATTGTAGCCCCTGCTGAAGCCAGTCTACTGGTGGTGGGAGGACCTCCAGTCCTCAGCCTGGGAGAGGGGGTGAGGAACCCCTACAGCAGCAGGAGGAGAAAAGGTGCACTGAGGGGCAAGGGGTAGATGTGTGGCTGGGAGCAGGGATAAAGTTGATGTGTAACTTGCGGGGAGGGCAAAGCTGATAGGGGGCTGAGTGGGTGCATAACTAATTGCTGGGTTGGGTGGTGAATGGGTATTTGGGGGGGGGGAATGACACACAAGTAATTTGAATTTTAAGGTTTGAAGATAAGCTAGAAGCTCCATGCCATCTGGCAGAACTTTGTAATTTGATTTTAGTTGGGTCTTCCAGTGAGAACTCCTGTACCAGGAGCCATGATAACCTTACTCTGTAAATCTGGGAGAGACTGTAATAGATACACACACTGGATATGGGCAGGGAGAGCTAAAAATCAAAGAACAGGCCAAAAATCAAGAGATAAGTTTAAAAGAAATACCATGTTTTTTGCGCTAATCTCATGATTTTTACAGTCTGATTCATGATGTTTGAATGTTTGGTGTTGGCAATACTGAGAATTTGATGATCAAGAACAGTTAGGTGATGATGTCAAAAGTAATTAGGATTTTTTTTAAAGTTTATAATGCCTAATAATATCATAGGAGAGAAAAACAGGCATAAATAACCCCAAAACATACAACAGCAGGCTTTAGTTATAAAAATTCAGGATTTCTTACTACCAGATCTTTGGCCCTCACCGATTTATGCATTTAGCTTTTCTTGCTATGAGTAACCAGAAGTGCTATCTCTTTATCTACCTCATCCCAGTTTGAGCTGAACTTTTTTTAAAGAAATCAAGCTTTTTCAATACGTTCTACTGGTAGCTAGCTCTTTAAATCTGAGGAAGACACTCAGCTGCAACTGTAAGGTAGCCATTTTGTATTTGATTGCTGTAGGTTGCATCACCTTCCTTTTCAGCTAGTCAGATATGCTGGTTTCTGTTTCGGTTTTGTTTGGCTTTTCCTTTCTCTTCTTTCTGAGGAGATGGCATATATTCACAAGCACTATAATGTTGCTTCATCTTTGTGCTAATATCCCATGCTCCTAATTAGTGTAGGGACAATTAAAGGGATTGGAGGGAAAGCATGCTCAGATCTCATGATTTTCAGAGGAAAAATTTGGTAAAGGGTTTTGTTTGAGATGGATTTCTTTTTCTGTGTGTTCTATAAATGATCAAGGAGAAAGAAGTTAAATCTCTTTCCTTTTAGGTGCCCTGTTCTAATCATAATGGAGATTTGTTTTCAGAGTACATGCTTCATATTTTATTTATAGCAAGTCCTAATAACAGCAGAATGATGTCCCTTAGGGAGATCCCCTGGTTCTACCATTACAGCTGAGCCAACTATGTTGTCTGTTGAAAATCAAGTTATTTATCTGGGTTTTATAGAGGCTTTCTCTGTATGTTAGGCATGTGAATGACAATGATTTGTATTTATAGAGGTAGTTCTTTTAAATAAGTGTTCAGCTGTGATATTAAATTAATTTAAATGAAATAATAATCCAAAGGGAAAGCCTATTTTTGGATCTCCTGTCAGAAAGGAAAACAAAACGGAAAGTTTTTGACATAATTTGAAAAGTCAGCCCTAGCAGGGAAAGCTATCCCTTTTGATTTGTACTCTCACTCGATAGATTTCTGGTTATAAGTATCTTGAATTTGATAAAAGTGATCTGGTTTGATACTGAAGGGTTAAATGGGCACTGTGAAGTTTAGTAGGCTCAAAATATGACCTACCCACCATACAGAAAATATCACTGCAAAGTCTATAGTCAGAGAACATGTGTGTGTGTATATATAATGTATCTATAACTATATTGTATATTTTATTATTGGCAAGATGAAAACATATGTTGAAGTATTGGAATGTCACAGGGGATGGAAATTCTATTTTTTTTGACCAGCTCTACTCCTAATTAATTAAATTGACCCTCACAACATGCGCATGATGGAGGTAAATATTATTATCCTGTTTTTACTGACTGGGAAATTAGGCACATCGACATTAAGAGGCCGCCAAAGGTCACACAGAAAATCCTAGCAGAGTTGCAAATATAATGCAGGGGTGAAACCCAGGCCTCATTGAAGTCAATGGCAAAGCTTACAATGATTTCAGCAGGGTCAGAGTTTCACCCCAGGTATCTTGTCTCCCAGGTCTGTGTTTTAGCTAAGAGACCTACAGAGAAAAGGAATGTGGAAGAAAAAACAGATTTCATTTTCAAGCTTTGGAGGATATTATCAACAACAGTGAGTAAAAATGATTACAAAAAATGAAGAAAAATACTTTGTGTCATTTTAAAACAATTCTGTTAAGTGGCTTTTTACACATCTCACACATTGTGGATATCCAAGGTGGGTTTTTAGACGGTAATAAGAGAATTATTTTTCAGGATCTGAAAAGCATAAAGAGCAAGAATGAAAAGACAAGAGGCTGATTCTGATCTCCCACTACTTTTTATAGAATCATTGAATCACAGGCCTGGAAGGGACCTCAAGAGGTCATCTAGTCCAGTCCCCTGCACTCATGGCAGGACTAAATATTATCTAGACCATCCCTGACAGGTGCTTGTCTAACCTGCTCTTAAAAATCTCCAATGATGGAGATTCCACAACCCCCCTAGGCAATTTATTCCAGTGCCTAACCATCCTGACAGGTAGTTTTTCCTAATGTCCAATTTAAACCTCCCTTGCTGCAATTTAAGCCCATTGCTTCTTGTCTTTTCCTCAGAGGTTAAGAAGAACAATTTTTTCCCCTCCTCCTGGTTCACTTCCATATTGATGTTCACTCCAAGTCTCCAGTTTAGTTACTCTGGCTTGATACTGATGCAAATTACACCAAAATCACGCCTGAGGAGTTTGCAGAATAAAAGTTGATTAAATAAAATTGATTAAAATCACCTCAGGAAGGAAAGGTTAAAAACTGGACATAAGCCCTATAATACAATTAAAGTTATATCAATAGTTTTTAAGCATAAGGACCCTTTCTCCCTGCTCTGGATTTTGCAAAGTTCATTGAAAATTGATTGTATTGACACCACTCTTTTAGCATTCCTGTAAGCCAAAAAACCCTCAAAGACAATAATTCCTTTCCCATTTGCTTTAAGTTTTATTCCAGCAGAATTTCTGGTGATTCAACCTCTCTTACCATGCATGCCATTAAAATCTCAGCACTCACCATGTTACATACCTAGAATAACCACCTTCCTGTACATAAGAGATATGGCATTAGTGTAATATCAGCTGAGTGGCAAATGTTATACTCACTGTAATCTCAATGGGCAATGTTATGTCATGACTATTAAGTGCCATTAACTTCTATCAAGCCATGCCAATTTACGCCTGCTGAGGATCTGGTGCTAAGTGTTAAAGGTGCGATATATGATTTTCTAATTGCAGGCCACTTGTAATATCTGGAACAAAATATCCACACCAAAATATTGCATCATAAGACATGTACGATGAGTTGACACATGAGATTTCTAGATAACTAGAGTGCTACAGCTATCACCTCCATGCTGAAGACTCCCAAATATCTTTCTCTCTTCAATCTCTTGCTCTCTGTCTGGTATCTCAGATATCTCCATTTTGGATGATGTACTATCATCACAAATTCAATCTGTCCAAAAATTAGTGTAAATTTTCTTCTAATCCTGCTTTACTAGCACCCATCTGAATCACAGTTGAGAACTCCACTATTCTTCCTCTGTCCTAAGCTTGTAACCTCTGTCATTTTTGATGGTGTTCTTATTTCCCAATATCCACTCTTTAAGTCTTGGGGTATCTATCACTTTCGGTTCTACTCTATTTGTTGGAACTGCTTGAAATTTTTTTTATTATAACATTATTTCAATGAAAATTGACTTTCTGACATACAATTTTCATTTTTCAACAAAAAATGTTCAGTTTTTGACAACTGAAAAAAATATTAAAATTGTATTTCTCCTTCTTTAGCTGTGGAAGGGCAGGGAAGAAGGGAGAGAAAAGAGAAAAACAAAAAATAAAATGAAAAGGATTTGTTTCATTTTATCTCATTGAAAAAGTCTGTGAAAATTTTTGAATGAAATGAAATTTTGAACGCAACAGCCATTAAGAGGTTGACACACACTTATTACTGGCTCACATTTTCGCCAGAGTACAGTATTTATGCATCACCTATATATGCTTGTAGTTGTACTGATATTTTATCAGAAGTTTATTTACATCTATAAGATTACTGTCTGTGTCTCTTCATGCCCTGTAGATCATTTGACCCTCTCTGTGCCCTGGGTGTCCCTCACCAATCAATCTATGGTGCCATTTTTAAAAGGACTAGTCGTTGAAGTTCTGTACACAGAGTTACCTTCTGGCATACAAGCTGAACACACTGGCATACAGGCTGAGCACACCTGGTTCTCCTTCCTACAAGGTGAAAATCCAGCTTCCTTTGAATTGCGTTAGATAACTGTCAGGTACACAGTTTCGCTTAAACCATTAGTGAAGCACTAAGTAAGACTACGAGGATCTGCCCCTGGATATGTTAAATTGTGTGTAGCTGAGACAGCTTCCTTTTTATTTATGTAGCTTAGGTGATACATGTTCATTGTTTGGTCCGACGAAGGGAGTTATATGACTGAGGGACTCGCGTGGATCTAAATGAAGATAATACTGCATGCCTTTATCATAAGTTTAAAACAAATAATTAAGGTCTAGTATATTTTTAAAATGGTGTTTTGTATTGATTACTGCATAGAAATTATATTATCCATCTCTGTATAGTACTTTGAAAATGTTTGGACAAAAGGTGCAATGGGTGCTGTTTATTATATTGATTTTATTTATTATTTACAACTCACCTGCCTGCCTCAAAATGGAGGCTTTATTGTCCAAATCTTCCTTTGTGAAGCATTGCCTATGGAATCTTTCTTCACAAAACAATCTAAGCCGAGTGTGGCTTACTATTTCCATAACATCTGTCTTTTCTACTATGGAACAGATTAACAATTATGCTTAAAAAAAAAAAGAAACAAAAATGTGCAGTTTAGACTGTAATAGCTTGCTGTGCTACATGTATGTCAGAGGAAAAGGTCTCTCCCACAGTGCAGCTGGTAGGGTTCACACTTTCCCATCTCATTGTACAAGAGAATACTATATTATTTCTATTACGAAATGATTGTCTGGAAAAAAAGACAGCGGATCAGCCCCCACCCCCCGCTTTCCACACATGCAAAGCTTTTTTTTCAATTGTGTTAAGCAGTATAGCAGAAGGATTTTTTAAATTAGTGTTTTGTTTTGGCAATGGTTGCTGATGTGTACATGTAATACAGTTTTAATCAAATCCCAAATGCTGAAGACCTTTCAGCAGTATCTTAGGCAGCGCTGTGCAATGCTTACTCCACTTGAAGTGGCCACTAGGGAGGCACAATTAGCTGTTCCCATGGAGAAGTTTGTTATAGTAATAAATAATAAGTACTGTAGGTAGAGATGGAATCAATTAAAGATATTTTTGACCATCTAATGGTTTATGGGAATGCTGAATAATTGACAACAAGAAGTTTTTGACTGTGTTCAGAAGTATATTTTATTGTAACTAAACTGCGACCATAGAACTGGGGAGCCCTCTGTGTTTACAGAGTTATAAAGGTCAGCTTGTACTGTTTTCTTAAAGCATCACTGGTCATAATATTACTGCTAAGAACATATTGAAGATGAAAGCAGCCCTTCTATTAGCCTGTTTTAAAGGGGTTTAAAATATGGCCATGAATATATATTTGCTTCAGACTGACAAAACTCAAGAGCAATTTTGTTAACATTTTTCAAACAGTTTGTGTGCTATCAATAATCTTAGCAATGTAAAGAACAATAGAAGTTTACTAGTGCATAGGGCTTTTTGTGTGTGTTTGCTTATGTAACTCAGAAACCATTTTGATATTTATATCTGTTCAGGCAAACATATCTATAACACTGTTAAATCACTTTTATTTTTCGGAGGGGATAAATATTGTCATAGGCTCAGACCAAAACCCCAGATCCAACAATCTCATAGGAAGAAGAACTGGTTGAATAGTATTTCCCTAAAGTGACATTCAGCAAATTTAAGGCCAGATTCACCAGTCCTTTAAGTGTCACACCAGTGGCACAAAGCAGAATTAAAGCTGTTAGCCAGCTACCTGACACTTCTCCCAGCATAAGGGAATTTCTGGGTGGCATAGATACTGCATAGTGGCCCCTATGCCACTCCCCTCCTCTTCTTCAGAGTGGAGGCTGTGGCTGGAGAAAAAAGGTTATGGATGCTGAAGTTCAAAATCCCAAACCAGATCTAACTCCAGATCTGAATTTTGCTGCTGCCTAACCCCTTTGAATTGTGTAGAGCTCAAAATCTGAATTCATATTTTGCAGTTTGGCTTCATCTGTATTAACAACAGACAAAATATTATGGTTTAGCAATAGCTGTCATGTATTCACATTAAAATTCAGGGGAAAAAAATCAGTTTTACATGATAGACCATAATGGCTCTTTCAGAAATGATTGAATGAATAATATGTGACTTCTGTGTTATCTGGGGTACCACATATCTGATGCCTGATGAATTGACACATCTACTAGCTAAAAACATTTTAAATTATAATAAATATTTTATTAGAGAGGTTTTGCACAGTGTAATAGTGCTAAGAAAGGTTCAGTGGAATACAGTTAGAAGTAACAAAGGGAAATATTTTTAAATTTAAAAGTTGTATTTCTCTGATATGAAATAAATACCATAAATGTGAGCTATAACCTCAGACAGATAATATGGCCTTGAGTTTGATTTTTCTATATTCATACACCTCTTTATTAATGAATTTGAGAAGCTTTAAAACTGGCCTGTCTTATTCTGTCAAAGATGCGCACACATTCTATATCAAATATATGTATTTGATTGTGAATATGCATTCAACATGGAATATGTGTGTTCAACTTGCTAATGATTTGGGTGACCACTTTTGAAGCTCCAGAACTGAATACTAACATCTGATACTTTGTGAATAATCCATAAACTGTTCTTTTTACTTATTTGTGATATTTACCAGAAACAGGACTGGTGCTCAAAAACTGAAATTTGCTGAATTTTGTATTCAGTAAATACCATGTGACCGATTGTACTTCTTAAAGAAGGATGATTCTATGCCTTGTCATTGCCATTTGTTTCATTATTAAAAAGAGAATGCTGTAAGGATCTGAAATGTAAAAAAGCCCAAGGACATACACCTGTGGCAGCTGTCTTTAGTTTGTCTGCATGTCATCTACTTTAGCTGGCTGTCATCTAAATCATCTTTGGATATGGTCCATCACATTATTCAACTTCAGAGGCTATACCAAAGATTTTTCCTTTTTGATTATCCTGTCATGGGTTATAAGACAGCAGAGGCTGGGATAGCCCTTATTTATGCTCCAGTGTTGATGTTATGGTACCTCAAAGAGACATTTATCCAGGTCAGAGAGAAAGACAGTGAATCCATCTCTTCCATTTTCAGAAGTTTTTAGATATTCTGGAGAAGCTGCCAACTCCTACAATGAGGTTCTGTACAAAATAATGTTCTGTTGGTCACTACAGAAATTTACTACATGAATCTCTGATGCTTTTGGTTGCACGGTTACAACTGACATCCAAAGCTAAGTTATTGCTGGGCTTTACTGCTATGCAGCATTCACTGAAACAGCTAAACCTCGATCCTTAAAACTTGGCATGCAAATAGTCTTCATTAAGTAGATCTCACCCTGACTAGATTTGAAATCAATTAGCTGGCTATTAATGAAAAAATAGCTGGACAATTAGTATTGTGGGTACTGTGTCCATGTACTGCATTTTTTGGGGTTAAATCTGAATGTTTGCTCTCACAGCGAAGTGCACTGTGCCTGAACGCATTCTATCAAAAGTGTGCACTACAGGCCTGATTCACTACTGCATTACTACAGCTTTATGCTGCTGTAATTCCATTATTAAACACAAAACTACATTAAAAGAACATTATTAAGGTTGTAAAGTCAAGAACTCAAAAGTTAAGACATGCCAGAATTAAGATTGCCTGTGCAACCTTAATTTGCCCCCCCACCCCCGGGCATATGCATTATGATGCGGTCTTTAATTACGTGATCACATACTGTTTGTTCCAGAGAACCTCTCCCTCATTCAGTGCCCAGGATGGGGCTGGCTTAGGGGATGAATAAGGGCTGTGCAGTGAAGGAGGCTGTTGTCTGTAGGACTCTTGCTTCCTTTCTTGTAGAAGTTGGAATGCGTGTAGTGAATGAGGCAGGGTATTGCAGGAAGAGAAAGGACAGTGTCATGGTTAAGGCAGTTGAATGCTCCTCTGTGGAACTGGATTCTATCCCTGTCTCTGCCACTGAGTGCCTGTGCGGTACTAGGCAAGTCACTTAAGTCAAACTTTTCACATGTGGTCACTAATTTTGTTGCTTATTTTCTGGGTGCCTGACTTGAGATCCTGATGTCTGATTTGCAGAAGTGTTGAGCAGTCACAGCTGCAGTGAATCATCACTCTGGCATGCTGCAACGCCTCAGCGGCACTGACTTACCCTTCCTACAGAGCCTGCAGTGACTCAGCCTTCAGGCATGTGGGAGCAACCTATCCCTTAGCAGAGCCTGGGTCAGATGACCCCCAGGTTCAGGTATTTCCCCAATGACAGCAGAACTGCAAATCAATGTGTATAACAGCACTACCTGCCCAAGAACCCTCCTGCTGCCGCACAGTGTATCAGATGCTCAACCCTCCCAGCCTGCTCTTGATCCAGTTCTTGTTCTTGCCTCAGCCCTGTCAAAGTCGTGTTCCAGTCTTTTCCTTGTCTTACACACCTTGCTGCAGCCCTGTGACTAACTCTCCTGACCTCCCTGGATTCTTGGACTCTGGCCACCTGGCTTCAACTTTTTGGCCTGCACCTGGACTCTGGCTATAGTACTGATTTTGGCTTTTCTATGAACTCTGATCTCAGTTCTGACCTCAACCCAGACGTTGATTCTAGTGTTACCCTCACTCCAGTTCCAACCTTACATCTGGCGTTGATCTCTGCTCTAACTATTAAGCCTGACTACCAGGTGGCAGTGCCTGAGAGCTGTGCTTGAACATATAAAATACTATAAGTTATTATGTACTCCACAAAATCTGGTCCTAGTTGCCTCAAATTAAGCACCCTAAATTAGTTGATACTTTTGACCTTAATTTCCCTTTGCCTCAGATCCTCATCTGTAAAATGGGGATAATACTACCATCACACCGCACAAGGGGTGCTGTGAAAATTAATGTGAAGCACTCAGACACTATAGCAATGAGCACCATGGAAAAACCCATGAAGAAATTATTAATTCTGTCTTCAAAGCAGGATTTGAACAGTGTGGTATGTAAGGCATGAGGCTTAATTCTTAATTAACCCTTAATTCTGGCATTTCTTAACATCTGAGAGCTTGACTTTGCAACCTTGATGATGTCCCTTTAATGTCATTTTTTGTTTGTAATTTCCTAGGTTTTTAAAAAATCAAACTGAAAAAAAAGTTCTATCATATGGCATCATGTTAACATCCACATGGTTCATCAGGTTAGACCATTTAGATCCACCACACAGACATTTGCTACTTGAGCTAAATAGAGTAACTGAAAACAATAGTAGATTGCCATCCTCTATGTGGACCACAGTATTAAAGGATGGGACAAATACTTTGCCAGGGGGTTTCATAGATATTTGCTGACAGCAGAGGAATGGTGAAGCTCTGTAATGTTGGGTACCATTCTAGGCTCTTAGGGAGAGTGTCCTGTAGGTGGGCACAGACCCTTCAAACCTGCCCCTGTCCCAGTCCTGACTCCTCTGCTCCCCTAGCTCTTTGTCCCACTCCCTATCTCCACACCTCAGGCTTCTTATCTCATTCCCAGTTTCCTTACTCCCAGCCTCAGTGCCTACCCCCATTTCTCTCCCTGTTTCACAATCTGTCTCCTTGCCCAGCTAGTCTTAGTTTCCCTAAATCCCCAACTCTCAGCCAGTCCTAGTCTCCCCCTCCAGACTCCCTGTCCCAGTACAGTCATCCCACCACCGCTCTCAGTCCACTCTCCTTGACCACCTAGACCCAGTTTCTGCTTCTTCCAGCTCCTCATCCGATCTGTCTCTCTTTCTCCACTCATTCCCATGTTCCCTGTCCCCACTGGCTCCCAGTGCCAGTTTCCCGCCCTGGTCTCCTCATCTCTCACAGGAGAAGCTCCCTGCTCTCAGTTCTAGTGCTTGGACCCAGCATGACTTGGAGCAGTTGGAAACTGCAATTGTAGGAAAAGTCCTGCTCAGCTCTACCCTGGAGCATGCTCAGTGTGGATGCGGTCTTTGGGGGAATTAAGCTGTGAAGCGCTACAAGACTGTACTGTGCACATTGAGATTTTTCAGTGGTTTATAATTTGGCCATATTTGAGCAGATTTTCACAGAGATCACAAAAGGTACATCCCCGACATAAAGATCACAGCCTACCAAATTCAAAAACCTGCTCCAAAGCATGGGGATGCTAGAGCTCAATGGAAAGGTCACCTGAATCTTTTAACATGAGCAAAACAATGTATTTCCCTCCCTAGATTCAGTCTCAGAAATGGCTGAACTATTTTGGATGAAATTGTCCACAAAAATAAATAAAAAGAATCAGCCCAAATGGTTAAAGTTTGACAAAGTTTATATGCAACTGAAAATGGTGTCTTATAATGGGAAGTACTGAACAACCCTAAAAATAAGTGGTGTTACCAGCCCATAAAACTGGAGTAATGCCACGGTGAATCAAGCACTAAGCAATGTATGTTAAAAGAGCCTTAGGTGCTAATTCCACTTTCAGGACCTTTTAAGAATAATCGACTATAATGTGCTTTCCCATGGAATAAAAGGTCCAGAAAACTCTAGGTTATTTACATTGCTGAGTGTCCGTTGAGTGCTCCCTTTAGGGAAGAAGGAGACTGGGTGTGGGTTTCTAAGCATGCAGAATCAGGGGATCCAGAGGGAACTCAGCTCTTAACCTTATAGATCCTAAAGCTTCTGAATTAAGGGCCCAGTTTTCTCCTATGTCTACTTCTCCTACACCTACCTGGCAGCATGATTCCTATCATGGCTGTGCTTCTGTTGACTGTATCCCACTGTCCCAACCCATGGCTGTGCAGTACAATCTATGAGGATACTCTGTGAGAATTAGATATGCTTTGGAGCAACATTAACTCCCATGTGACCATTTGTAAGCTATCCACCCCAGCTGGAAGAAACATACTGGGGACTGTGTGATGCTCTCTGGCTCCATCCCCTCCCCATCTCCCCAAACAGGCCTCCTCCGGACCAGAGCTCTAAAGTGTGCCAGATTTAGCAGGACATTACCCTTTTCAGCTGCCTCAAGCTCCCTGTTTCTCTGCACTGCAACATAAATTAATGTTCCATGGAAAAAAGAGAGAGCTTGCACTGCAAAATATCCTCTAGCCTAGGGGAAGGTGAGCTGAATGTCTTGACACTAGAGTTCTGGTCTCAGTTCTAGTGAATGCTATTAGTATTGTTGCCTTTTGTTCAAGTGGTGATTAATCTCAGGGCTTTGGTTTTCTGTTATGGGAGGGAAATTGGTGTCATGGAATCAAGTCTGGTGCAACTTATTTCTTTATGTGCATGAGTCCTGCTTTTCTTAAACTAAGATAGACCCATCTGTACACAGACAACTCTAAGGCCCAGTTCAGTCACCCTGAGCAACTGTCCTCATTATTGTCCCTCCAGGCCTCCATCCATCTTTCTACCTGCCACAGAACCCTCTCTTCCTAGCTCAGCTATCACTTTCCGATCAGAAGAGCAGAAATAGTAGATTCATCACACTGCCTTCAGCTGAGTTATTATTGCTCAGCAGATTCATCCCAACGTTTCTTTTCACTTCAAAGTCATTATTTAGCAAGGCCTCATACTTACCTTAGAAAGCAGTCAAATATAATTCCCCACACTTTTACAAATCAATTAATTGAGCATTTGTATGAGGCAGCTGATGGCTGAGCTGGGAATAGAATCCAACCCTCTGATATAGCAGGCCCAAGTCTCAGCCACACTGCTCTTCAGAATGCATGGGCCCAATAGCTCTTCGGTTAGCTGATTTCTAATGACTAGACTACATTCCCAGAACCAGGGAGAGACTCCAGAGCTCCTGCTCTCCAATTTTATACTGTTGCCTAGCAAATAACTGTGTAATCCATTGGTAAAATATATATTGTGTTCCTGTTTAATAGCTGATCCACAGAGAGGCTATTCTACTTCTTTAGCTTAAGTGGTAAAAGTCTGCGCGGGGGATCTGAAGCTTCAAGGTTAATACCTTGCTGAGGACTCATGCTGGGGGGGGGGGGGTCTTTATGATTGCACATGATGTAAGTTTTGTTTTTATATATTTTATATATTTAAAAAAACTGGTTTATTTAATCCATATAGTGGGAAAAAAAACATTATTTAAAACTTTCTCTTCAGTCAGTTTTCAATGAACATTCAAATGATTTGAGTTTATAGTCAGGAATGATTTTAGAAAGTAACCTATTTTAAGACAATATTAAAGAATAATCAGGGAAAGCAATTTTGAACCACACCTCTACCCCCATATAACGCGACCCGATATAACGCGGTAAAGCAGCGCTCCGGGGGGGGGGGTGTGCGCACTCCGGTGGATCAAAGCACGTTTGATATAACACGGTTTCACCTATAACGCGGTAAGATTTTTTTGCTTCCAAGGACAGCATTATGTTGAGGTAGAGGTGTACTGTGTACTGTATTAGGTTTGGGGTGAGAAACCCCCCCCAACTTAAAAGTTACATCTATTCATTTGGGAAACAGAAACAAAACCATGTGACTGATGTGTCCAATCAAACAAACAAACAAACAAAAACAGGAGAGACTGAGTTTTTAATACTAACACTGAATGGCTCATAAGCAATCTACAGGTCAAGAACTGTGCTTGGACTTATTTGGAAATTAATTTTGACTAACTAATACGTTTCAGAAAATTATAAGCTGCTTTTGGACAGTTCATTCACAGAAAAAGAAGCTAAATTTGTCAAATTATTCACTAGGAACTATTCTCCCAGTTCAGCTTTAAACAGCAGCAAAGAAAATACAAAGGTAGCTGCCAAACTATATTTTAAAAAAATGCCACCGAGTGAGTCAATGATATAGAAAAAGAATAGCAACTGTAATTCAAGTGGCATGTCAGAATAAAAACAAAATAAACCTTGGAGCTGAATGGGACTGGGCTAACCTGTCTAATGCATTAGAGACAAAGAAACAACTAGTGAAGCAAAAGGTAGATTTTACCTGTATTTATATTTCATCTTCCAAGAAGTATACTGTGTCTCCATCTGCTGGTCAGCGGTATAACCCGGTGATCTGCTAGTGAGCAGTGGGGGAACATAAGCCAAACCAAAGGTTGCTTTTGTTATGTCCTTTAACATCTATGGACGTTGCATCTGGAAAATCTGCTTCCCTGTACAAAAAGGACATTGAAAATACAGCATCCAAAGGGACCCAACCAAGAGTTTACAACAGAAAAATAGCCTTTTATCCTGCACTTTTAAAGTCTGATTCATCAGCATCACACTTTTGGTTTTTAACAATGAATCACTTTTATCCCATTTGAAAAAGAAAACTAAGGGCACCGCAGCATTAAAACTCACAGGGAGCTGCAACTAGCCTTAGATTTCACTAAAGCCATTAAGAAGTGAGAAGCTTGTTTGATCTAAAAATACACTTTGTAATCAACAATACTGAAAGAATAAAGATTAACCTTCACAAGTCTCCATGTAATATGTGATCGTTTCATTAGAATAGATGATTTGCACAGCTTAATGTGGGGAGGGATAGCTCAATGGTTTGAGCATTGGCCTGCTAAACCCAAGGTTGTTAGCTCAATTCTTGAGGGGGCCAGTTAGAGATCCGGAGCAAAAATCTGTCCGGGGATTGGTCCTGCTTGGAGCAAGGGGTTGGACTAGATGACCTCCTGAGGTCCCTTCCAACTCTAATATTCTATGATTAAGTTTGGCTGGTAATGGTTTTACCTGTGACCCTTATTTTGTGCTGAAAAATCTTCTACTATTTTTACATAAAGCGAACTTCATTAGTGTATTTTTCAGGTACATGCTAAAAGTTCATATAGAAGTAACTGATTTAATTTATCAAAATTCAAACATTGCAGAAAGATGTAAAAAGACTTTAAAAATCATCATATAAATATAATTATGCTGCCAATGTAATAAGGCTTGAAATATTGTTTAGATTTAGTAGGAAAGCGGAGCGGTTGTGCAGTTCGGCTTTGGAATTAATTTTTTGTTATTTCAATCTCTGCTATGGGGCATTTGAAGTATTCATAATAAATAGCAAAAGTACTCCAGGATCATGCTTTTTGCATTTTGTTATACACCTTTAAATGGGGCCCATTTTCACAGAATAGGTAAATCTTTCAAGGAAAAATAGGTCCGTTTGTGCATGAAGATGGCTTTATATCAAAACATATGGAAGCTCCCATTTTTAATGTTTCTGATGTGAAAATAGCTATTTCATAAAAATGTCACACTCAGAGCCTTGCCATTGTAGGCATCTCTGCTTTCTCCAACACACTTCACCAAACCCTCATCCTTGATAGCCTGTCCTTCTTTAGCTATTGTGGTATGGTTTTCTTCTGCTTACATGTTTGATTGCTCCTTCATTGTCCCTTGCCCTTGCCCCTTCCACATCTTCTTCTACATCCTATCATTGGAAGCCCATATCTTCTAGCATGTCTATGCTGATGACTCACATTTGTTTCACTGTCCTGATCTGTCTGTCCCACATTCCATCCTGCCTCCCTGATATCTCTTCATGGCTGTCTATTGCCCTCATTCCCTTTCTCTTTATGTTTTAATGCCCCATCCTCTGATGGTGCTGCTACTACCTTTCTGTCAGAGATTGGATAGAACTTTCACAGGTATCCATCACTCCTATTCCCTAACAGCAACAAGCAACAGCTTACAAATATTGTCTCATTTGTTCCTTGTGCTCCTTAGCACATCTGGATCTATCTGTTGTTTCATATCTTATACTTAGATTATGAACCCTTTGGGGCAGGGATCGTCTTTGTTCCCTGTTTTCACAGAACCTAGTACAATGGGGTCCTAGTCCAGGATTGAGACTCCGAGGCCCTACAGCAATGTAAATAGTCAATGAGGGGCTCTGTCATGAGATGCAAGATAGTCACTCCTCCTGCAATGGCACATGCTGCTTTTATGCCGCATCCAGCTGCTGCTGACACAGAGCAAGAGACCAAGCAGTCTAAATTTTTAAAGACACTTTCCTCCCTGTGTGAGCTTGGTACCACTGGAGCAGGGCACTCCATAGATTGTACGGCCATGCATGAGACTCCTCATGTGTCACAGTCAGAAAAGAGCTTGTAAAGAATTACTGAGACATGTTCATGGTTAAAAGAAACTTTTCAGAGGTAGAAAGAGTATTAAATTTAATATACTCTTTCTACACCTGAAAAGATATTTTATGAATATGTTCCAGTGGCTCTTTTCTGACTGTTAACTTTAAAGACTTACAGCCCAATCCTACTCCTGTTATAATGAATAGTAAGACTTCTGTTGGGTTCATTGGGAATTGGATCAGGGCCCTAGATCAAAATACTCATCTCCAATGGTTACTGCAGGTTTCCACTGTATAATATGGATTTGTGCCAATGATATCAATAGCATCCTATGAGCCAGATCCTCAGTTGGTATAAAGGCGTGTATCTCCACACTGCACCGACACCACTTTGCACAACTATGCACCTGGCCCTAAAAGGATATTGCGTGCAGAATATGTACTACAGATCTCCACTATGGATAAGAAATCTGCAGTTCAGATTGGAAAGGAGAATTCTACCTTTAAAATTTATGTCTCTGAGTACTAGTACCCATGTCTTGGATTAAATGGTAATGCTGTGGCTTGAGGTATCATAGCTGAATGTTTTATCTGCTTCCCTCCCTATCTTTTCTTGAAACATGAAGTTTATTTACAGATATTTTTAACAAGTTATATCTAGATGATGTTGAAAATATGATTTTTATAAAATGTACTCACTGCAATAAAATTATTATAGCAGGAATATACTAAAAATCAAAAGCACTGAATAACTTTGAATGTAAACCTTTGCATGGATTTTTTCCTAAAAAGACTTTACAGCTGCTTTGCTTTCACAGTGTTGAGACTATGGTATATTGTGGATGCATCAAAAACATAATGACATTGATGACGCTGATTTAAATCTACAGTTTTCCCTGCGTTTTAACTCTGGCACAAGGGTGTGAATCTGGAAAAAATGGATTTTTTGCTTATTAAAAAAGTAGGCTACCTAAAGTAAAATTAAAATTATCCTGACCAAACTGTAGTTTATAACTTTGTTTTTTTTATATTACATCTGTAATTGCGGTGCTTTATATACTTTTTAGCATTGCAATGAAAATGCAGTCAGAATGGACTTTTCCAGGCTGTGAAACTGCCTCTTATTAACATTGAAACTATATTTGCAACACATTATTTTAGGCTATTTTTTTGTATAAGGGAATTGCCATCAAAGCATAGTTAATCGGAACTGAATTAGATTATAATTGGAATCCTTATGAATGGGGATTTAAAATTATTCTGTATTGTTGTAGAGTAACAATACATTATTGGGATATTAAAAGTATTTGGCAGTAGTATCATAAGGGTACATTTCATATTATCGCTTGGTGTAAAGCTAAGTCTCCATTTGTTTTCTGCATATCACTAGAATAGTTTCATTTAGTAAACAGATTGTGGAAATTTTGAGGCATTTTTCAACTTTAAAAAAAATTACAGTTTAAGATATAGCTCCATAAAGGTCTGTTCCAAAGCCCATTGAAATCAATGGAAAAGCTCTCTGCCTTTGGATCAGGCCCATAGTGCACTTGTTTCAAAGTAACAGCTGTGCAGGCCTTTGTTTACAAGAGAATCAGAAGTCTTAAATGTGGCTGTTAGAATGCAGTGAAGTGCAAAAAACAAGAAAGACGGAGGCAAAATAATACATGACATTTTTAAAAATTAAAATGAATTCTGTTTTTCTCAATTTTGTAATGCATCATAAGCCTTCAGTGTTGCATTGTTCTACTCTAAACATTTTGATTTAAAGCATCTGAAGGGGTCAGACTTTTTCTATGAAATTTGACAATGGTCTATGAATATCGTGCTGCAAGTGAAATGGGGTGACATCTTTACATCTCTTTGATATACAAATTAATAAGGATGGCAGCTTCCATTCATTTTCTAACACATACATTTGAGATTGTTTCCCTCTACTCTCGTCTCACATAACACCAACAGAAAGTACCGGTGGAGCAGAGTACTGTTTCTCTGTAAGTAAAGTGCCAGCATTTTTTTCATATCACAGTGTGCTGGATAACCTTTAGATATAGTTAACACAGCAAACATTGACATAATGCAGTCAACTCAGTGCATAGTGAATAAAAATAAATATGAGTAGTCCACATTGTATGATTAAAAATTTATATTCATTTAAATGTCTAACTAGGTATGCAGGTTGACAGGCTCCAACTGTCCTCTGTAATCTTATGGATATAAAAAATTGAAAGACACATTATAACTATAGTAGGGTCGACTTCCTCTTGATGAGGGTGCACTTATACTATTTCCTGAATTAGAAGATATTTTAATAAATAGAAAAGTAATATATTTATTTTAACACATCTTTTGTTAACATAAATTGATTATATTCTCCATCTCTGTCTTGCTATAAAATCCAATTGAACGCTGCTAAGAGGCAGTGGCAAGCTCAGCTCTTCCACTTGATATTTAGGTTATTGGTACCCATATCAGTTGATAGCTATGTTAGTGATAGATCTGGGGAAGTGGGGCAGTTGCCCCACCCACTATGGGGTTCATCAGCATATGCAGAAACTAAACTTTAAAAAAAAAGTTCCTAGACCTTATGGTTGTGAAGAGAACCTTCCAAATGTGAACTGAGTACAAACCAATGCAGTACCGAGTCTGCTGCCAACAGCTATAAACGAGGTGTGAGCTACCACATCCTTTCTCCATTCATGTTGACTTTGGTGGCTATCTCTGGAGGACAATTTAAATGTCCATGTAGGCTCATGTAAAATACATTGTTGCCTACGTTGTCAAATCCCAAGAGACATGAGAAATGGAAATGTATGGGATTTGCAGAGTCCTTGAGGCCTTGTCTACTCTAGCAGTTTTAGAAGAAAATTCCCATTGCTACTATCACTGCTTCAGCCGAACAAGAGTTAACGCAGTTGGGAACCCTGATGTAGATAAGGTGATAGCAGCTTCAGGCTTCTTTACTACCATGTCAACTAAACCTGCTGAAAAACTCAGTGCTGGCGCTTGTGTCTTGTCCTTTGGCTGAATTGGTTGAGGTTCTCAGGTCTATCTGTGCTCTTCTAAGTATTCTTGAAGAGGATTATGCCAAAGACCTGGCATTTACTCTGGTCCCAATTAATCAAATCAAATCTTTTCTGGTTGTAGAAATGGAGGACATACGGTAGCTTTCAGTGTCTTCTTTTTTAATGAGCTGTTTAATGAGATTTTTTAAAGATTGTTTTAACTATCAGTTTTTCATTTTTACCCCTCTGTCTCAGGTTGTATAAAACATATGACTAACGCAAAGAATGTGTTAAGAGTTGTATTTGTTTTACATTACAAATACCTTGCTGTGAGTAGGTATTGTAATGTTTTTCTTCTGAGTTTTCTTCGTCTTTCTTATCACTGTCTGTGTAATTCTGAATAACTTGTCTGCAGTTAAAATACTTGAAATACAGAGTTTCCTAGCTGATCAAATCTGAACAAAAAGCATCTGAAATTCCATTGTGAATATTGCACTTGAAAAAAAGTCTGGGATCCCTATAACTTAATAGCTGTACCAGGCTTTGTCTTAATGTTTAAAAGTCTCTGAAGGAAACTTTATTTTTACTTGAAGCTATTCTTTTTGTTTCCCTGATAAAAGTGCAACAGAGAATTTGCATGTTTTGGATCAGGCACATCTATGTATTTTTCACCTCAAATTATATATTAACAGAATCACTTTTATTTTTAAAAAACTTTTCATACTGGGGTGGGGTGGGGAGGGGTAAGGGGGGTGGAGGGAAGAAAGCACCTAGTCCCTTTGAGGCAGGCTTTTGAAATGTAATATTACTTGACAATGGTTAAGTTCAGTGCATATGCTTTTCAGGCATCAATTCAGCAAGGTATATAAGTTTAATGGGCCTTAAGACTGTACATAAAGTAGCACATGCTTAAGTGCTGAATAGGGATGGACTTAGGTATGTGCTTAAAAGCTTTGCAGTATTGGGGTCTTATTGGCCCTGCCAAAGCTAACAATCTAACTGTATTTAGTTTTAAGAACAACTTTGTACCACAGAATTCAACAGTTAGCCACTCACATATAAACATGCAGCAGAAGCTACAAATATGGGGAATCATGCACAATACGTCAACTACAGTATAGATGATATAGTGGGTTCAAAGAATAGATGGTATGCACTGGAATAGTCTACTCTCATATGTCTCTTTTCTCTTTTGAAAATGTGATGGAAACATACAAAAATGTAGCCCCTTGTTGAAGCGAGGTCCCCTGGTTTTGTGCCATTATTATAGTTCATTCAGTTTTCTCCTTTCCCTCATCCAGCAGCCTTGTGGTGCTCATCTTTATATGCAACCCATCTATCTATCGATATTGCCCATAGTATTTGGGTGCCTGTCAAGCATCTTGGTTACATCTATTCAACTGTTGTAAACATATTGAACAGGAACAGTCAAACTAGGCCACATGTAGGGCTTTGGGGTTTGTTTGCCTCTCAAATGGATTTGTGTGAGCAGCTGTTTGGAGTATGGTGAGAAATGAAGATGCATTTTTTGGCACTGATGCAGAGGATTGAAGAGGATTTCTGGTGACTAAGTGGTACAGATATAGAGACATTGAGGGAGAGGAGGTTGAAGTTTCAGTGGCGAAGCAGAAGATTGGTATTGTGCTGTGCAGCTTCAGTCATCGAAGAGGAGGATGTTTGGATGGTAAGACAGGAGTTTGGGGGCTTGGTCTTTCAATGTGAGAAGCAGTGTTCTAAAGGGAAGCTTGGATCCCTTTTGTGAGGGCAGAAAGTGAAAGACTATTTGCTTCTGTTTGCTTAGCTACACAGGATCAATTTCAGACAGACTGTATTTTCTGTTTTTCTTAGCTACTGCGCCTGTATTTTCAGGGTTCATTTCTATAGTGTCTAACTATAAAGGTTACATTTGAAAGAGATTAGTCACAGTATTCTTACAGGATTGCGTTTTGCACATAGGAAGTTTAATAATATGTAATAATATGAAAATGTTTACATGGTGATTACAGAGAGGTAGCGCTCAAAATTTAAGGAAGATGTTACCCACTCAGAGCCCAAGTGAAGAAAGGATAAATGCAAGAAGTAAGGGGAGGAGGAATTGCCAGCTACCACACTAGAGAAAAAATACATTTCCTTTCTGGTATCTCTATATACAATAGACACTTCAGAAGAGAATTTCTTTTACACCATCTAGTTAGTAGAATCACTTTTAATTTCCATGTTATATATGCATATGTTGCTTCCCTAAGATAAGACATTAAACTCTTTTTTTCTATATAACACTAATTTTATATTGTAAACACTCCTGTCTTCTGTTGTGAACTTCATGATTGGACATACATTCTATAGATGGCTGAACTAAAACCCTAAATTTGAACACACTGGCAGTTCGAGATGACTTGAAATCCAGATACAAATTTGGCAGTTCAGACCCATCTCTGTGTAAAGCTTCTATAAAGTCACTAAAGGATGAGCAGGCTAATGGAATATGTACTCTAGAGAGTACTATACATCTCAGTGTTTTGGTAACAATGTCTATATTAGAGAAGTCTTTAGACTAGGGGTTACTAACACTGATGGACATAAATCTTTTTAACCCCCCCAAACAAAGTTTGCCTACCAGCAAATCCAAATGCTTCTCTGAGGGAATGGAATGTTCACTAGCTTTCTAAACAGAGTGCTAAGGGCTGAAAACCTAATATCTTTATCAAAGAGATAGTGATCACCTAGTGGAAAAACCCAGTGGATAAAGGACTAATAGGAATAATTGCTTTTATTTCAGCACCTCGAGAGAGACCCCATATCAGTTAAACAATTCAGTTTTATATTTTGTACATATCCCACTTTCTGAATTCTGGACTGAATTAACAACATATTTTAATTCATGTTTGGGCTTTAGGTTCATTCCAAATCTCACACTTAAGTCTTTTCTTTACAGTTCATCATCAGTAGTTCTGTCATCTTAACAGTACTTTGACAAATGTTTAAATGCTCCTATTAGCTAAACTGAATGCCTAAAGTTAGGCATCTGAATCTATATTTAGACCAAGATTTAAAAAAATTACAACCCTGAAGTTAGACTTCTAAAAGCAATATTTAGGCTTATAAGGTTAGATCCACAAAGGGGAAAGAGATTCATCGTTGCAATGGCTAACTTCTAGGTGCACAGATCCTAATGGAATCCACAGCCCTGAGTTAGCTGCCTGTACAGCGCATGGGAAGAGTGTGATGCCTAAAAATGTGATCCACAAAAGCCAGCACACTGGCTAGCTTAGGTGGCTCCCTGCTCAGTGGGAAGTGCTGGGGAGCGGGGTGTGGCCTAAACTACAGCCCTCAAAAGGTTTAAGCACCAAAGTCCAGGTTGCTGGAGGAGGTAAAAATAGGAGTGGAAGAGCAGGGGAGCTTTCACTACACCAGCTAAGGAAGAAGGGTAGCAAGCAGGAGGAATACAACCAGGTGAAATTTTTTGAAATTATATACCTTACTGAATTTTTCCAGTGAAAAATGAAAATTTGGCAATACTCTAACCTTTTTAAAATTCATGTTGATTTCACTGAATTGTTTTGGTTGGGAGAACAAAAAACAGAAAGAAAAAAATTCTGAAAAAATGGAATTGTTCTGTTTCCACATTTTCTAAACAAAGTGTTCTGATTTTTTTTATTGAAAATTAGGTTTTCTTTCAGAAATTTCCTTTAATTTTATTTTAAAAAATTAAAAATGTTAATACTTGAAACTGAAATGAAATGTTTTGGTTTGGGTCGAATGAAATTTTTTTCAACAAGAGATGAATTTTGTTTCATTTTTTTTCCAGAATTGCCAGCAGAGCGAAAAATTCTGTTATTTGCCCAGCTCTAGTGGGGAAGTGCTGCTTCCCCAAGCAAGGGAGAATTTAAAGCATTCCCTCTACTTTTTCAGAGGAGGGCAGATTTTGCTCCCCCTTGCTTTAATCCCCTCACTGTGGTAACTGCTTGGCAAATACTGACTTTTTCATTGTGCTCACTTGTAATTCTACTGATTAAAAAATTCTCTTTATATGCTGGCTCCCTCTAATGTAATTTATATGTTTAATAGAGGCATCCTGCTACAAAATACTTAATCAGAGCAACAAGTTGTTTGCTTAAATCAGGGGTTCTCAAACTGGGGGTCGGGACCCCCAGGGGGTCGTGAGGTTATTACATGGGGGGTCACGAGCTGTCAGCCTCCACCCCAAACCCCGCTTTGCCTCCAGCATTTATAATGGTGTTAAATATATTTAAAAGTGTTTTTAATTTATAAGGGGGGTCGCACTCAGAGGCTTGCTATGTGAAAGGGATCACCAGTACAAAAGTTTGAGACCCACTGGCTTAAACAGATTCTTCAACAGTATTTATTTTATCTTCCTATATTGTACGAGAACATAGATAAATGCTACAGTAGATCAGAAAGTTAGGCACCATTTTATAGAAATTTCAGAGAAATCAAATGAAAATTTAAGTGTATTGATTGGTACACTTTGCTGAGAACAAAGATGCTAAAGACCATTTTGATCTACTGACATCTGAATTGGAAAATGGTGACTGTGACTACATAGAGGGAGGAATGTTAAACTACACACATGGGCCGCAACACTAGATAAATAACTGTAGAGGACTTGCAACTGTTTTTTACACTATACACTTTGTCAAGTCTGATGATTTTAAGATGATCCCTTGATAAAGAAGCAGGTTGTGTTTTGATCACTGCTGCAATCAGGCTGCTGGAACATTTGAGTGACTATATACTAATTATCCCCCTAGTGTCCTTGGGTAACTGTTCCTGAGCTGGTGACTCCATTCCTTCCTCTCTCTCTCTCTCTCTCGTGCTCTCTCTCTTTTATTTATCTATCTATTTATTTATTTATTTATTTGTGCACCTCCTTCTCCTATCTTTTTTTTTTTTTTCTTTTGAGGAGGAATTGGAGAGAAGGGAAGCATTTGCTTCCCCTTTACTGGACACTATTTAAGCAGGATTTTTCTAAATAGTAAGAAAAGTGGACAAAATATATGTCACTGGCATGAATAGTTACAATTAATGAGTAGAGCAGGGGAATTTTTTTCAGTCAAACCTTTTTTTGATGAAAAATGCCCGTTTTGGACTGACTGAAACATTTTGCAAATTTGTGTCACTTTGGGCAGATTATTTCAATAAGGGTTAAAAAATGACAAAAATTGGAAATGTCAAAATGATTCATTTCAGCATTTCTGTAATGAAACATTTTGATGCTTTGAGCTAGATTCACAATGGATGCCATTCACAAGGAGGAGGTGGTGGTCCCTTATATGTAATAGCTTGGGGGTTAGGGCATTCATGTGAGGTGTGGGAGACCCAGCTTCAAATCTGAGCGAGCCAAAACTCACAATTCTTAGTTTGCAAAATATGTCAGCATTTTGAAATTTGGTTTCATTCCGAATCATTCCTATCTGGGCTGCCCAACTCCTGACCAGGCAACCCAGTAAGCCAGCTGGTTCAGGAATCTGGCATCTCTGCTGCTGAGGCAGTCTGAAAAGTGGGGCTACCCTGGAGTTGTAGACATTTTGGGGTCACACAGGAATTGGTTCTTGGCCATAATCTATTTAATTTTTTTAACAGTGACCTGGAAGAAAACATAAAATCATCACTGATAAAGTTTCCAGATGACACAAAAATTGGGAGAGTGACAAATAATGAAGAGGACAGAGCTATCTGGATTGCTTGGTCAGATGAGCACAAGTTAACAATATGCAGTTTAATACGGCTAAATATTTGATGATGGGCTCTTCAGTCTAGTCAAGAAAGGTATAACACGATTCAATGGCTGAAAGTTGAAGCTAAACAAATTCAGACTGGAAATAAGGCATAAACTTTTGACAGTGAGGGTAATTAACCATTGTAACAATTTACCTGGGGTCATGGTGGAGTCTCCATCACTGTCATTTTTAAATTGAGATTGGATATTTTTCTAAAAGATATGGTGTAGGAATTATTTTGGTGAAGTTCTGTGGCCTAAATTATACAGGAGATCAGGCTAGATGAGCACAGTGGTCCCTTCTGGCCTTAAAAATCTGTGACTATAAGGCAGTCTGTCCCAGGACCTGCAGGCTCCCAGTGAATCACACTTAGATCCACTTGTGAATCTAGCCATTCAATCCAAATTTTCTTTGCTTTTATTAAAAAAAATCAGTTAAAGATGTTCACAATCAAAGCAAACTTTTTCCGGATATTTAGATTTGCCAGAAATTCTGAAAAATTTCATTTTCAGGTTGACCTGAAATGACTTTTTAAAAATTGCTTGGAATTGCCAGTAAACCAAAAAATAAGTTATTCACACAACTCTATTAATGAGCTCTTACCAAACAGAAAACAAAACAGTTGTCATAACTGGTTTCGGTATCTCTTACGGAAAAGGCCTATGGAATGTAATAGGGATGGATCAGCTAAAGAAATTACTCTAAAATTATAGGATTTAGTAGAGGATAGTATATTTTTCAAAAGTTTCTTGAATTTTCCTATAGAATTCTATAGCAGGTTCATAATTTCCTATTCAAATGTATAAGTTGATCAGAAATATGTAGACAACTTAATGGGTCTTATTCTATACTCAGCCTCAAGGGCTATGTCTACACTGCACTGTAGACCAGGGTCTGTGGGACCTGGGCTTGTGGACTCAGTGTTTCAAAGCCAGTGCGTGAGTGTCCACACTGCGTTGTAAATCTGGGTTTAGAGTTGCTGGACCCAGGTCTCACAGCCATGTTAACGCTTCCATATTGCACTACACAGACCTTCTGACTCACTCTGCAGCTAGAGCTGCATCCACACTGCAAAATGACAGGGTTTGGACTGAACTCACATCAGGACTCAGGCACTGACCCACTCCCCTAGCTGGGTCCTAGGACCCGGGTCCTGAGTGCTTGCTGACCCAAGTCAGATTGATTTGTGTGTAGACAGAAGAGGGGCTCGGGCTCAAAGTTAAGTTAGAGCCTGGGCTTAGTGTGCAGCATAGACATACTCTAGGAGGTGCAGTGCAGAAGGAGAGGAAAAGGTGGCTTTACATCACCTTTGCATCCTTCAGGGTGCTTGGACTCTGAAGGCTGCTATAATTTATGACAGCCAGTCCTGAACCACCTAAGGTATGTGGTGCAGCCCAGAATCCCTGTAGCATCAGGAGCTATGGAACTTCTCTCTCCTACCCTAACCCTGATCCCTTCTCCAGTCCACCTCTTCTTCCAGGTTTTGTGAGGGGGACAGCATAGAGTCGCTTACAATGACATACACTGTGCCTGAATCAGGGGAATTCTCATTACCAATAATAGGCACTAAAGTGGTGTGTAGGGGCCTGATCATGTCAGAGACAGGATCTGTCCCCAAATTTTCTACTGAATTCTATAGAACTCTTCCGTAATTTCAACCAAATAATCCTACTACACCTCTACCCCGATATAACGCTGTCCTCGGGAGCCAAAAAATCTTACCGCATTATAAGTGAAACCACGTTATATTGAACTTGCTTTGATCCACCGGAGCACGCAGCCCAACCGCCCCGGAGCGCTGCATTACCGCGTTATATCTGAATTCGTGTTATATCGGGTCGTGTTATATCGGGGTAGAGGTGTAGTTAAATTGCTCAGCAATCTCATTAGAGTATCCACTGTACTCCTCTAAGATCCTGTTCAGACATACTTTGCGATTCATTCAGTCATGGGACAGTTGTAGAGTTGGTTGGACATGGTAGGGATTTTCCATGAAAAATTTAAAACAATAAATGATTTTTTCTGTGTTTTTTTAAAATAATTTTCAGACATTTTCCTGTTTTGTCTATGTGAAAGCAGAACATTTCGAAATAAAAAAAAATCCATAAAAAAAGTAAATTTTGATGGAAGATTTTCTACCATCTCCACAGATAAGGTAATATCCCAGGATTCACTATCCCATGTCCTATTCTGATCAGGTAGCTGAATGTGTAACCATTAGTTTAGCCACAAACTCTGGTTTATTCCTGCCATATAAAGTTCCTGACTTGAAATTAGCCTATCCACGTGCACTTTTGTGTGTGTGTGCTTTGAACTGTGTGATTGGCAGCAGGTTCAGCTAGCACTCTCTGTCTACATTGAAGCTAAAACATTTTTAAGATAGCCTAAGCTTCCTTGTACAAAAATATGTCAATGACTTTTAAACCACGTTACTATCCCTAAAATGATTGAAAAACTGGTACAGAAATGCTGTTGGGTTGGGGTACCAAAGCTGGTGATGTGTCCTCCTATATGTTTGCGGAACATTAAAATTAGAGTCCAGGCTGCCAACCTAGTGTGTTCTCAGATATTGGCAGAATAACTGTAATTAATAGTGAAGGGCAAAAATGTTTCATATGCTTGTGTTTTTGCTCCTTTGTGATGATACTTACTTTGGACCAATGGGCTACTAATTACAAACTGACTTTGGTAGGCTCCTGCACACTCTCCAATGATTATTCATGTGTTTGCATTGATTTTTACATAAAACCAAAATGAAGCTGCACTATTTAGCACTTGGAACTTGGTCATCAATGAACTGCTTTGGGCTTAATAGGTTTAATAACACTTGGCAGACCATTATTGTGTTGTTATAATTATTACTTAGATTAAGTTATCTTTCTCTGTGTGTGTATATATTTGTATATACATGGACTGATCATGTCATACTGCTTATACATGAGTATTAATAAATGGGGTTATTGTCTGCTTAGTCATATAAACACTGATGCACTAATTCAGCTAAGGTTCTTAAGTATATGCCTAACTTTATTCACAAAAATAGTTCCATGTTAAAGTTAGGCAGCTGAACTGGGTATCTAATATGCAAATAGTTATTATGCACAGGATCTATCTGTGTGGTTCAACAGCATTCATCCATTGCAGGGACAGATTAAATCGAGTGAGCCCAGTTTGGTAATAAACCTAGGCTCCCACTCATTAGGGGTGAAAAATGCTGGAAAAAAACGTACATGAGAGAAGACCCCCTTCAGAGCACCGTAGACTGGCCAGCCAGTTTATTTGATCATACCTTAATCTGCCATTGTCACATTTTCTCATGAGTATTCAGGAGATTTAATTGTTGCACAGTTTCCCCTTCTGGATTATATTTTACATTGCAGCTATCTGCATCCCCCCCGGGAAGTAGTGTTTCTGAATTTAGGCATTTTCCAGTGGACTCAAACCCTTTGGGGTGAAAATGAAAGCATGCAGGTTTGTCTCTCAGCTAATGGAAGCCTTGAAGCAAAATGCTGAAACTCTGGTGAATCCGGGTTTAGTTTTCAGTGGTAAAAGTCTATTTCTGTCTTTCCAGTAACTGGTACAGAACCCGCACTAACCCAGAGCAGTAACAAATAACCACAGGCAGTAAACTGCAAGAATTACTAATATAGACAGGTGGAATTGGACTAATTACCATACAGGGTTACACAAGGAAAAAAGGCCTGAGGTCTCTCTAAGAGAATTACATGTCTGTGATGGCCCCCTCTCTCTTCTGCAATTATTTCCAAGTCACACCTGCCAAGCTGTAGGGAAGCATTCCCATTGTTTGTGGGTGAGAACACAGTCAGGTAAACTGTTGTTTTAGTTGGATTTTAAAAAACAAAACCCTTCACTCCTTTTAAATAATATTTTACAGTGCTTATTTCTTGCATTGAAGGGGCACTGTGTGGTAAAAAACCACATTTTTAAAAAACAAAAAACAATTCTTATCTCTGTTACTGAATGTACCATAGATGATAGAAACATTTTTTTAATTTAATTCATTTTTTTACCATTTATACTAATTGTTACCTTTAAGCTGAGCAAAAGGCTTGGGTAGTGAGGCTAGACACGTCAATTTTTAGGCAGGTTTGCTTTCTGGTATTGTATCAGCATAAATATGCAGCATTTGAATCGCAAATGTTTTGGGAGTTTTTAAATTAAAAATACTTTTTCTATTGATATTTGTTTTAAATGTCATGAAAGTCAGTCTATTAATTTAGCATTTGCAAAACTTTCTTACTTACCTTTGCAGAATCTAAATTTGGGGTTTAAATTATTCCACAATATTCTTTTTACTTTATTAAAAAGGAATTTGTATGTATTGCGAAAGATAATAGGTACATCTTTTGTGTGGAAAACTTGAATACATATTTGTTAAATGCTTTACAAATATCTGTATAGCACAAGAGCATTTATAAGTTTGTTATGGAAAATCATGACTCGATAATTGAAACTCAGTAATTTTGCCTCTAACTTTTCCAAAGATGAGGATGTTTTGAAAAGTTAAAGTGTAACGATAAGCAGGGGGAAATGGAGGGGGCAAACAAACTACAAAACTTTGGATACTATTAACTTTATTGCATCCAGTGCCCAAAAAAGGAGAGAGGGATTAAAATTCAAGATTTAAAAGATTGACATCTTGAAAATTTTCAAAAAGTAGACATTTTTCGAAAAGATTGACAAAAAATGTTGAGAACCACATTGCTCCATTTCAAGCTCTGTGAAATGGCAATTGCTTCAATTTTTTTTTCTTTCTTTTCCTGCCTCTCCCCACTCCATTTTTGGACCAGCCCTACCTGAAGCTCTGTTTGTTTCTCTGAAACCAAATGAAAATCTGGGTTCAGAAGGCCTGCAAAAAGTTGTACCTCTCATTTTAGAGCTAAGCCTTAGTTCCCCCTACTGAGCTACTACCTGGCTCACTGTAGCACAGCATTCCCTAACATGGGACCAGGATCAGCACTCTCTGCAGTACAACTCGTATCAACGAGGGCCGTACCAGGGTCAGCAGTGACTACAAAAGGAGGGGACCTTTGCTGAGCCCCCAGCCTGCTCGGTGTCTTTCTTTAATGAGTTAGGTATGTTTTAACTTTATTGAATAGAGGCTTTGTAAAGAGACAGTACTGCTGTTTATCCTGTTTAGCCACTTAGCCTCAATAACCTTTTATGCTCAGCAAACTATGGGCAATAATACATGCTTTATGACTGTTGGATTGTTTTGAGTTTTCAGTAGAAGTTCAGGTCAGTTCTTACTTTATCTCTCCCATCTTTAATCCTAACTGGCCACATCACAGGGTTTTTCCATAGGGATATTAGGGACAAGGCCTCCTCCACCAGGCAGTGGGCGGACTCTGTAGCAGCTTCTCTGTATTAGCTCTGGCTATTGTATCCCTTCTTTATAAGGGGGAAAGATCCTGGTGTGTCCATGTAGCTGAGAGCCACAGGGGATGCCATCTCTTTGTGCCTATTCTAATCCTGCCCAACACCCTCTTCCCCTCCTCTTCCATCAAAGAAAACCATATTTTCCGTGTGAATCTGCATCTTTTGTCTACTTCTGCAATTCTATACATTGGCCTTATTCTTTACCTCCAGTCTACCAAGGTGTTTGAACTCCTGACTCTTCTTACGTCAGCTTTCACAGAAAAATTCTTTCCATCTATTCCTTTCAAAGATTGGAGTTTTCATGTCAGAGAGGTTGGAGCTTGTCAGAAAAACCCATAGCTGTATTGCTTCTTTGTGTGATTACAGTCTACTTGATATATGCCATTTGAGATATATGTCTCTAGACTTATGGAAAAATTAATAAAACAGAAATTAAAACTGACAGCTCTGAAATGATATGCTACCCTTAGCATATGGACTACCTCACATGAACATTTTACAGAGTTTGTATCAGGATTATAGACAGCTATCCAATTGGGAATAACTTCTAGATATATTCCTAAATCTCACCTGACAGGTTTTGGATGCTGTACGATTCCTATAGAATTATAGCATCATACCAGTGATGCTATAATTTTTGTTAAGATGGTACTTTCATGCTCAGCTCTGATTTTGCCTGATAACTGCTTTTGTATTGAAATTAATTTCTTATGCTTTTTCTCAGCACAGAGAGTCGATTTTTTGTTGTTAAGATTTTGTTATCCACCAAGAAGTGTATGTTGAAAATCCAGTTAACTCAGAAATGGTTATCTGAATATGGGGAAAATAATTCAGCTCTGATCATTTAAATACAGTTATGATTTAAAAGTTCAAACTTGGCATCTCCATTAAAATTGGTTAAGAGATAAAGCCGTGAAAATAACATTGATTTATCAGGCACTGTGTGCCAATTTACTACCAACGTAAGTGCACAACAAGAGCCCTATGTCTGAGTGCAGGATTTGGCCGAAGTTGGGTTATCTAGATATCTATGTAAACCCAGGACAGATCTCTAAGGTTGCAAACTTCTCTACTCCCTGAAAAGTTATCCTGCCCTGAATACTCTTCATCTTTTAAGAAATCTATCCAAGGGATTCAGATATTGCTTGAAGGCTCTCTGTTAACCACTTCTGTAGCCATAGGACCTAATGGGGCTTGTCTGCACACACAAATTGCATCAGTTCAACTTAAATCAGTTTTTAAAATATTTCAGTTCAACTGGTACAAACCCCTGCCTGAACACACTTATAGTGGTTTAAACATGGCATGTATCATTTTATAATTGCTTTGTAATTAAGGCCTTGTCTTTACATAAATTTTCACTGGTTTAATTAAATCAATTGAGTTAAACTGGTGTAAACCCCTTGTGTAGATGCTCCTATTTCAGTTTAAAAGTGGCTTATTTCAGTTTAACTTAAATCTGTTCCTACACACAAAGTTACACCTGTTTTACTATACCATGTCTACTATAAACTGTGGCTGTGCAAGTTACGTCTGTGTACAGCCACCGAAGATTGTAAATAGCTCAGGCGTTGCGCATACTTGGTTGCTTGTGTCGGTGCTGTATGAACTCACCTGGAGTGCTTGTGTCGATGTCAAGTGCATTGCACCCCAGGTAGGTGTCCTAGTGTGTTATGTGCTGCTGTTAGGTGCAATACTTTCTGGGAAATGTTCACAATATGGAATAGAAATGACTTACCCAGAGATCTCTGGAGGCGAGGGGTTAAGTTCCCAGAATGCAACTTTCTCCATCCCATAATACCATCCTTATCCCATAATTTTTACACCTTTTAAAAAAAATCCCACAAACTCACATGGGACTTTTTGGTGTTAGCCATCTGTGATGGAAGCATGGAGTCTGCAGGACTCTGCATTATTCTCATGAATATGGTAAATACAGGACACACGATTCGCCTATATTAGCAGATCCATAGAAAGTACCACATCAATGGGGGTCTTAAGGATTTCATTGAGGACAGTTTGAACAGTGAAAAACAATCCAAGGTAGTTGGTGGCATTCACAAAGCAGCTGCAGACAGTGGAGCACCACTTCCAGGCTCAAGAAATGAACACTGATTGCTGAGACTGCATCATAATGCAGGTTTGGGGCAACAAGCAATGGCTGCAGAACTTTCATGTGGGAAAAGCCATATTCCAGGGTCTGTGTGGCAAGCTCACCGCAGCCTGCTTGTGACGGGACACCAGAATGATAGTTGCATGATGGTAGAGAAGCGAGTGGGGATCACACTTTGGAAGCTTGAAACGCGATTGCTACTGGTCAGTGGGAAATCGTTTTAGAGTTGGGAAATCCACAGTGGTGGCTCTGGTCATGCAAATGTGTAGGGTCATTAATTGTCTCCTGCTACTTTTCTATGGTTGTGGATTGCTGGAGATGCTTTGTTGATATCCTTATGGGCTGGTCAGGGAAGATGCATGATGTTCGCATCTTTAAGAACACAGGACTGTTCAGAAAGTTGCAAACGGAGACATTTTTCTCCTGACCTATGGATTACCATTGGCAATACTGAAATGCTAATAGTGTTTCTGGGGGACCCAGCCCACCCTTGTTCCCCTGGCTCATGAAACCGTACGCTGGCCATCTCCAAAGCACCAAGGAAATATTCATCTACTGGCTCAGCAAGTACAGAAAGACAATTGAATGTGGTTTTGGTAGACTGAAGGGATGCTCACAGTGTTTAATCACTGGACTGGATCTCGGTGAGAAAAGTATCCCAATGGTTATAGCTGCCTGCTGTGTCCTGTATATTTGTGAGGCAACGGGAGAAATCTGCCATCAGGGTGGAAGGCAGAGGTATAGCAGCTGTCTGCTGACTTTGAACAGTGAGAAGCAAGGGCTATTACAACAGTCCAACATGGAGTCATGCAGTTGAAGGAGGCTTTGAAAGAGCACTTTAATGGTCAGCACAGGAGTGTTCTGAGGTGGAGTGTTCTCTGGGCCTGGAGCTTTGGGTGCTGCTAAGAATTGTGTAGTACTTGCTGTACAGTCATAAATAGGACTGGGTATTTTCCTGAAGCTATGAATTTTGTGGTGCTTGGTGTGCATTTACAAGAAGTAGTTGCTCTGATTGCCACTATGTACTCTGTAGCATGTGTTGTGAACTAATAAAGATTATCCAAAAATAGAACTTCACTGAGTGTGTGTGTGTGGGGGAAACAATGCAGAAAATCTATGTGCAAAAAACCCCATGGACAATGTTATACAAATTTTTAACATAACTTAATGGAGTGATAATTTAAAATTAAAAAGGAAGTAAATATGTGCCCATTTGAGTACACAAATGTTGTCCATTGTGGCTACACACATGCTGATCATGGTTCTCACAGGTCAGTGTATGTGAAACTGTGATTTTCCTTGTTGCCCCTGGCATGGAGTGGTACAGGTACTGATGAGCCCCATGATGCCACATGGTATGTTGGGCAGTGTAGGGAGCAGCGAATATGGAGTTCTCCAAGGACTGCAAAGTGTAGAGAGTCTGGGACTTTTGTACCTGTAGGTAACAACCAGGGTCTGCAGCATTTGAATTTGCTGCCTGAGAAGACCCATGATGTCCTGGTACATTTCCTGCTTCTTGTCTTGCTGGGTCTTCTGGGCCTTTTTCCTGTTCTTTCTGTCTTTCTCCATACTATCAGTCATATTGGCCCTCCAAGCCCTTTGTTCACAGTCTGATGCAGCACTGGCATGCATGATCTCACAAAACATATCCTTCCTAGTTATCATCTTTTTCCTCCTCATCAGGGTCAGGCATTATGCAGGTATATAGGGGGTACCTGTCAGGATCACCTTCCCAGAAGCTGCTGATTAAAAACTGTATAATTGAATTTACAGTCACAACAGAAAGGGGAAGATTGCTTTAAAAAGTCCCTTCCCTTATTCCCATAAACACTTTTAATAAGAAATTCTTACTGACACATTAGCTTTGGAGTGCCTCAATACAGCAGCATTCTCCAGCCTCAGTCACGGTGAGTGTAGCCCCCCAGGAAGAAAGGGGAAAGCATTTTCTGATGCATGAAGCTATCAAATTTTGGTCTCTATTCCTTGGGTATGAATATAGAACAATGGCATTGAACTGGGCACTATTTTCCACAGGCAGTGGTGATTTTAGCTGATATCTCACTCCTGAGGATCACAAAAGCAGAGAACACAGTTGTTACTGGTATCCCGAAGCTGCCTGGGCCTGTATTCTGCTAGCCTATTTGCTGCAATGGTGCCAGCCAAACTCATTGCAGAGTGGGGTGTGAAAGTGTCCTACCACAGAGGAAGAAATAAGGCAGCCATCCCTAGACATTTTTTGGGAGAGGATTGTAGAGTATCTCCATGAAAATTTCATGGAGATCTCTCAGGAGAATAAAAGGGACATCCCTAAATACATAAACAAAGTGCTCCTCCTTTCCCCCGCACCCCGCCTAACCCAGCAGGAGAATGAAAAGGAGATTACAATTCTGCCTCAATTTGTTGTACCTCTCCTCTTTTTGTATGAAGAAAATCATGAAAAATTGATACCTGTGTCTTGTTAACTTGGGGATGGGCCAGACACTACCTTTAAACTTAAGCATTGTAAAAAAAAAAAAAAAGCATGTACATGCTTACCTGAGATCCCTTCCCCTTCATCAGGTTCATCTGCACTCATATGACAGGGCTGGCTATACTACGGTGAAGTCTCCTACAGGTCCTAGCTCATGGCATGGCTGGAGTTGTCCTCCTTTTCCTCCTCACCATTCATGGCAGCGGTCTCTGTCTTGGGCTTCTCTGAGGTACCCACAGTGGTCGGCAGGGTGCTGATGGAGTCTCCACCAAGTATGGCATGCAGTTCCTTATAGAAACAGCAGGTCTGTGATGCTGCATCAGATCTATTGTTGCATTCCCTGGCCTGGTGGAATTCCTGATAAAGTGCCTTTGCTTTCACATGGCACTGCAGCTGACCCCTGTCGTACCCCTTTGCCTGCATCCCCCTTGCAATCTGCTCATAGATGTCTACATGTCTATAGTGGTGCTTGCACAGTCTCTTCTTCCCACGCACCCAGGAGATCCAATACTTCCTGTCTATTCCAAACAGGAGCGCATCTAGTGAGTGGAGTTGGGATGGTTAGTTAGGCAGTTGCACACAACAAGGGTGAGCTACTAGGCATGCTTGCAGGTTTGGGCAGTTAGAGAAAGGCCTTTCTAGGGGGACTGAAAGGAGGTGGTGGGGTGGCTTCTGGTCCCTGTGACCACTGTGCAGTGAAGTTTAAAATTGTGACCAGAGCAGTCACTGTTGCAGGGAATGGCAGCATCATGGGACAGCTGCTGAGGTTAGGTCTGACATAGGTTATATAGTGTCTACACTCACTGCCTCAACCTCAGTAGGTCAACCATGGCTCTATGCCATTCCAGGAGGAGTTTTTACTGTGTCACTGTAACAGGGTCGTTATGTTGGACAGAGACAAATTTGAGTGTAGATATATGTGCACACTGGTGCATAGTAGTGAGCTGAGTTAATTGGTGAGGGCAGTGGCTGACAAACAAGCCCTTTTCTGTAAGAGGATGTTTCATTGGTACTTGAAAGTTTATTCATTGATTGCTTCAATTTGTTTTGCAAAAATACCATCGGTATCTGGGGGTAAGGACTCTGACAGTCCAGGGACATGATTTTAGCTAGAGATGGATGAATAATTCATAATTGTTCATTTAAATTATTCAAGTAGTTCTTGGTCTCCAGCTTGTTTGACAGCAGTTGTGAAGATTCAAAATGTGAAAGCTGAGCTATTTTGACTGGACACATAGGTGGTATGGTATGTGTCTGTTCATTGGTTGGATGTGCAGAACTCAGACTCACACTTCAGATGCAAGTACAAAATCAAAACTCACGTCCTGTGAACAAGCTGATTAACATTAACATTCATTGTTTTGGCAAACCAGCCTCCCAATAAATTCATTGCTAGAATACTCATATGAAGTGATGACAAAAAAGGGCGTGGACACAAAGTGGATTTGTTTAATATTTGAACTGATGTAAAAAATGTCAGGAGTATTTGCCCAGCTCCACTTCTGACAAAGGACTTTTTTGTGTGATCTGGGGAAGGAGTTTGGACAACCACAGCAGTGGAAGCATGTGCCCGGGGAGCAGCAGCCCTCACAGGCCTGTTTGGGAACTCCAACACAGAATTGTTTTGCTGGGATTTCGGGTAGTTATATTGGTGAATTATAAGCTGTGTTTTTGCTTTTGCCATTGAATGCCCCTGTTCAAAAGTGTACATGCTCATGATTGTTAAAGTATACTAGAAATACAGAATTCAAAATACAGGCTTTGTGTCTGCCCGTTGATTGCCACCCTTTGAAAGCAATCAGGTATCCTTTCTGACCTCTTGGAAACCAAAACAGTATTAAATAATACACAGAAGTAATATAAAATAAATTTAAAATACTGTACACTTGTATTTAGATTTAGAAAATTACACCTGTCCTTCCCTCTAGATGTAATAGCTATATGGTTAGTAAGACAAAATATATTGTAGAATTCCAATTGCTGTGGATACCACAATTTTGTCTTCCCTAATTCTGGTGTGTTTGAAATCCCAGTACTAATGCTGCATTAAAGGCCAAATATACCATCCACCATACAGCTCAAGTAATGGGCTAGTTGTTGAGTAGAAGGGAAAACAACCTCCCACCAGTCACATGGAATAGCTGTGGAACCACTCCCTGGAGGTTGTTTAAGTCCAATGGCTGAAGTAGCCGCGTGGGGGAAGGATCCACCTAGCAATGGATTCTTCAGCACTATCCCCATTCTCGCCTTCCTGCTGTGAGCTACTGCACAAGGATGCCCAATGAAGCTGGGTTCCCTGCTGCGCAGGGCATATGTATCCCATAAAAAGGTCCCTGACCATGAAATACTGTGGAGTTCATCTCATCCTTTAGCCTTATAAACATATGCTGCCTGTCCTGTTGTCATTCCTGTTCCTGCTTTTTCAGATATGTGGCTCAGGGCAATACTGAACTGTGCCACATAAGGGGTTAAGGGAATCATGAGGCACAAAAACAGCAATGCCAGCATAATCCCCCAAAGAGTAAACAAAAGTCTTAACTGTTGCAAACAATAAATTGTCCATACCTTGTAGAAGCAGTGGATAATGAAAAGTTATAATGCCTATAGTTAGTACCCTCTTTAAAAGAATTTACACAGTATATGAAATTAAATTCTGTTCACAGTTCTCTTAATTTGTCCTTAATTAAACAATACTCCATAAATGGTGCATTCAGTGACCAAATGTTCAGAGACAGCAAAATGGTGGGTCCCAAGCCATTAGGAATGAAATAAAGTCGATCCCCTGAGAGCCTGCTAGAATCTGGTCTATGTAAGTGACAACTGATGGTTTAGGAAAGATAATTAACTTTGCAATTACAAACCCCAGCTTTCACCAATGCTATTTCTTCCAGTATCATCTTGTAAATGTTCTAGTATTTTTATAAAATGAGATAAAATGTTGAGGGGGGGAGGAGGGGAGAAATGTTGAGTTCATAGGGGATTAATTCTTCATGGATAAATGTACTGGGAATATTATTTTTAAAAATATTTCATAAATATTTGATGTGCAGTGGTTTTGTACATTATAAAACGATGAAATATTCAATTTTTTGTTTACTGCCAAGATTTTATTTTGTACAGTGTAAGATAAAAGGGATAATATTGGAGTACATGTTGTATCAAAGAAACGTGATTTTTCTTTTTTGTAACAAAGGTATGGCAGTGAAACGAGGTTTGTTCTATAGCTCTGCAGACGGAGGTTCTCCATCTCTAGTAGAAAGTGCAGCACAGGGGACATCAGTGTTTACTCCCCAATGCCACACTGCCAACATGCCTTAATACTCATCGAGAAGACCCACTTCTGAGGGGATGGCTACGCTTGAAGTTATAGGTGTGATTCCCAGCTCACATAGATGTACTTGTGCTAGCTGAACTAGTGTGCTGGCAATAGTAGTGTAGCTGTGGTAACATGTAGTGGCAACGGCAGCATGTGCTAGCCACTGTGAATATATACCCATGGGATTCAGTCGGGTTTGTACTGGTGCCACAGCTGCTGCTGCTCATGCTATTGCCACTACACTACTAGTTTTAGCATGCTAGCTCAAATGAGAGCTAGTATGAGTATGCCTACCTGAGCTGGGAATCACACCCCTACCTTGTAGTGCAGAGAGACCCTATGGGGGATCAGTAGTACAATTTGTATGCCCATCCAACCCTAGCTATCTATGCCAAAACGGTCTACAAGGTTGCTAATTCATTTCTTTTCATAGTCGCATTCATATTACAATTATAAATATTGCAACATGCTCTTGTTTACATGCACAGGTACCAATGTCTAGATACACTACAGTTAAATAACTGTGAAGGAACCTTAGCTTAGTGTGCATGATGATACATTTAGGGCTTGTCTACACAGCCCGGCAGTTCGGACTATGGTGCATGCTGCCGTTCACACACCCAAAAGTGCTGCGCTGTAACTGACCCATGTGGATGCTGCAGGTGTGAACTAGAAGGTATCTAGTTTGTGTTAATGTGGTCCTGTTGGAAGAGGACTACATTAACACAAAGTAGGTACCTTTTAGTTCATGCCAGTGGCACCCATGTGAGGCACTCACAGTGCAGCACTTTGGTCTGCACTGTGGTGCAGTGTAGATATAAACTTCCTTAAAGTATGTTACTGAGCCTCTAGATATCTTCGTATGGTCTCTGATAATTGGAGCAGGCAAAGGCTGAACTCAAGCTGCATGGAAGCCTGTTTGTGAGTCTATAGTTATAACTGTTTTCTTTAATAAATGCCTCCTGTGATTCCATATATCGTGAATCTGAATTCATTTCCCAGCTCTGAGAATTTGGAGAGCAGATTCTGTTTCTGGTTTTGCCCTAACTTGATGGGCCACTTTATGCTTAACTGAGCTCAGCTTCCTCATCTGTAAAATGTGGATAATAAAGTTTATATCTTTTTGTAATGTTTTTTGAGATCTACAGATAGAAAGTGCTGTCTACTTTTTATGAACTGTGGGATGCACGTATAAGAATGAATTTTGTTGCTGGTGTAAAAACAGGTCACATGACCACTCCCTGAATGATGCAAAAGTAAGATGCCTTTTGTAGCACTGATCTAAAATAGCAGTAGAATGGTGTCACAAGAACTAATTTGCATGTGACCTCAATCTATTTGCCCATTTTGTTACTTCAGTCTCATAACTACCATCTTTTGCATTTTGTTCCTTTAAAAAAAGCAAAGCAAAACAAAACAAAATCTTTCTCAAATGAAAAAAAAAGAAAAGAAAAAATATAGAGAGAAACAAATGAGAAGCAAACAAAATATTTATACTTACGTATTTATATGGCCTTCCAGCTAAATCACTGACTCCAGTTCTGGAATTAGTTCTTAGCTCTGCCATGGACTTCCTGTGAGACCAGATAACTTATCTGCTTCAATTCCCCATCTGTAGAATGGTGATAGTAATACTTCCTTTCACCCATGTTTTGTCTGTCTTTGAAATGTAAATTTTTTTGGGCATGGAATGTCTCTTACTAGTCATATGTACAGAAACTAGCACAATGAGCCCTGATCTCAGCTGAAGTTTCTAGATGCTCCTGTAGTACAAATAATAAATAAAAACATCTGTATATTGTTTCAATGGTAGGAATGAAATATTTTTAAAATAGGTATTTTTCACTGATTAAGTTAACTTTTTGTGGGTTGGGCTATGTATCTGAGATACAGTGGTTGCCATGGTAAAACTTCACATTTGCCATTAGTATGTAATTAGTATTACCATAGTACTCCCTACACATAGCATAGGGAATACTGTGGAAAGAGTTCAATATTTAGTTACAATACTTTACAAGAGTTTGTTTTAAAGAATGTAATGACTAGCACTGCATACTAGCATGTAAATTTGTAAATGGTCAGGAGGAGGGATGTTACTCCAGATAACTTACATATTCTGTTTTCCTATCTGATGTCCCTTCATGAACATACTTTTTAAAATGTTCAGCTGCTTTATATACCATTTCCCCCCAACTTTATTGCTTGTGAAGCAATACACACACATGCTTCATCACAGATAATGGTCCCATCATATCAAGGGGCTTAGCGTTTTAATGTAATATATGAAATTCACATGGAAGGAAGTGTGGTATACCATCTTCCAATTTTGATATGAAGGGGGAAAACATACTGGTGGGTAAAAGACAAGGATATCAAAATACATGAGTCAGCAAGGACCCCCTTGTTTGAAGGTATCTGATGTCTATATTTCCGCTTTAGTTCCTCATAAATTGTATATAATTACTGCCAATTGATATAATTATTTCATATTTAGGAGCTACTTGCAGGATAAAGTGTATGGGCCAAATTCACCCCTGATACAAATTTAAACTAATTAGAGTTATACCAAGGGTAAATATGGCTCTGTGAATCTGGGTTCTTGTACGCACTAAGAGGAAAATCAATGGTATTGTATAAGCCAAGAGCACAAGTTGTTTCCTATCTTTCTGAGAACACTTTCTAATGGGTTACAGTAGGTGGTTTTATTTTTATTATAAATCTTTTTTCAGACTAATGCTCCACCTGGCTTTTTTAAAAACAAAGTTAAAGAGACGGATTCATTCTTTCAAAAACATCAAGCAATTTGGAAAGGAAGCAAAGGAGGCAACATGGTGTTAACCAACTTGCTGGAGTTTGTTATTGTGGGAACTCCTCTTCCTGGCACTGAATACTGAATTTCTTCAGGGAGGAAGACTTCTATCAATACCAGCTGTCTCCACCCTTCTCTATGATGTGCAATATTAGATGCCACTCATTGAGAGTGGAATACAGTTACATTCATTAATATGTCTAAAATAGAAAATCTTGCTGTCAATATACACTCATTAGTACTAAGCTGCAAATGAACTGTATTCTTATTAATTAGATGGCAGACTAGAAAACATCCCTGCTTCTGTTCCACCAGATGGAGGGACACTGGGGGTGATGACCTATGTTGGGCCTTTCCCAGTGGATTTCTTTGGTGAATCTATGTGTCAGTATAGATCCTGCTCCAATTTTCCATTTAAAACAACCATTCTCAAACTTACACAAGTGAGCACTCCAATTAAATGCCTTTAAAAATGTGGTAATTTTGCTTTGTTTTACAGTCAACTATGCATCACACTCTTAAAACCCCAGAGGAACTGGGGTGCACAGATGTAAGCTGAACAGATCTCTCTAGGAAAAGGTAAGCTAGACTGCTTTTTCTGCTACATTATCCAAAAGTACTCTGCCACATAGTTCATTCAGGTGAAAGGTGTTGGATTACAAACTTTAATTGCCATTTACTGATGTTGCCTTTGTCAGCTGCTGAGAATGATAAGAAGCCTAAGATGGGTAGGGTATTTTTTTGTTCTTCATTTGGTTTTGCTCAGCCTACGTAAAAAGTCCCTTCTTCTCCAGGTGCTCTGGCCTTTTAGGGTATGTCTACACCACAATTAAACACCCATGGCTGGCCCGTGTCAGGTGACTCGGGCTTGCAGGGTTTGGGCTATCACTGCTGAATCTTGCGAGTGGGGAGGGTCCCAAAGCCCAGGCTCCAGTTTGAGTCTGAACATCTACACCACAAGTAAACAGCTCCGTAGCCCAAGTCAGCTGACATGGGCCAGCTGATGTCAGTGTAGACATACCCTTATTGTTTTAATGTGTCTGTACACTCTTAAGAGCCATATTCAGCTGTGCTTATTCCACTTTATGCTCTGCAACATTTGCATAGCTAAACTGTGGCCTCAGTTCAGCAAGATACTTAAGCCTGTACATTGCTTTAAACACATGAGTACTCCCATTGAAATAAATGAGATTACTAATCTGCTAAAGGTTCACATAAATTTAAGTACCTTTCTGAATCTTGGCCTATATAAGGACATGTGTGGCACCATCACATCGAGAAACGCTCCCACTTCTTTTTTTAAGGTTATCCGTGATTGCCTCAGCTCTGTCAGGCCATAGAAATAATTATTTGTATATTAGTAATTCATCTCCAGGGAATAAAGTGTCAAGAAAAATATTCTCGGATAGTGAGTTGGGGTACATATTTACAGATGTGCTGTATACCAGAAGAGGTCATACATAACTGAACTGATGTAATTTCTTGCACCTGCTTTAGTCAGAAAAGAACACTGTTATGAAATTGTAAATGATTTTTTCCCATAAGTGTTTTGTTTTATGCAAGCAAACAATGGAGGTTGGTGCCAAAAATAAATGGTGGCACTAAAAGTGCCAGGAGACCCATCATCTCACAGCCTCTACAAAGTGAAAAACTAGTGAAATAAGGAAGCCTTAACGGGTCATTGTGTTAGTTACTGTACGTACATATAATACGAGTTAGTCCCTGACCCAAAATGCTTGCAGTCTAAGCAAGAATTTACAATTCTCACAGTCTACTTATCCAAAACAATTGGCAGAATAAATTTGAGAATAATTTCATATAACTAATAAGCTTAAGAATTTTTTTAATAGAAACGAAAGGTAATATTTGTTCAATACTTTGTTGAATAAATTAATCCTAGTAGATTATTCACTTGGCTTTAAGTATTTGCAACTTTTCAATGGAAAATAGTGATAGTACTCAATACTTTGTGGATCTGAAATCACATATAAAGGACATGCAGTAGCTACATTGTGATACATGCACTTATAGGGTGGCAGTGCTCTGAAAAAGTGACTAAAAATGCATTGTGTGCGTTACATGTTTATTGTCGATTAATAATTCCCATATCCTCAGTTGGCAAGCGAAAAGATGATTTTCTAACTGTCAGTACTGCATACTTCCCTGGTGCTAGAGAGTCAAGGGTTATGATCTAGGAAAGCAACCCTATTCAGGACAGCACTTAGTACTTACACATGCTTTCCTAGTTGAGTATAAGCTTAGGTGTTGCCCTGATTTGGGGCCCAAACTGGGTTCTTACCTCTTTGTGCCTCACCAGTAATAAAAGTTCTGAAGACTAAATTAGGCTCTTAGGTCCAGATTTTTAAAGGTATTTAGGCTTTGTGGCACACAGTGTTGCAAAGTCTAACTGATTTAGGAGCCTAAATCTCAATTTTGAAATGACAGCCAATGAGATTTAAGCTCCTAATTGCCTGAAATACATTTAAAAATCTGGGCCTTACTGTCATGTAGGCTAACCTACTGTCTTCCAGTTGTCCAGTGTTCTTTATGACCATGGAGTTGCCCGGGTGTGACTGGTTGAAACTCTGTAAACAATTTTGCTGATAATGCACAAAACTGAATCAAATCTTGTTTGCTCTCTTAGCTGTTTTGTCTCTGTGTTGCTAACATGAGTAAAAAGCAGTAAAAAAAAAATTATTTCAATTGCAAAAGTAAGCAAATCTGATTCTGAATACAGAAAGGAAGCAGATGAGAAGTAAGGAGAAGTCATTTTTTCATAGTCCCGTTTCAGAGAAGAACTGCACTTTAAGCATTTTTACAGACATGGCTAAATAAGTGCCTGCCTAAGGCCAGCCATATCAACTTTGAAATCATATATAAGCTGGGGAGAGAGAGAGATTGGATACTAGTCATTGGTCACTTTCAGAATAATGTAAAAGGGCATGACTCCCATGAGATCCATTTTTCAGATCCCTACATAATAGGTCATTTTTTCAAGCTAACCCTTCTATCGGGCAGAAACACTGAAAGTACAAGGGCTGTCATCTATCATGTCTGCCCATGAAGTTCAAAGAAGGATAAAATAATTTCATTCTCACTTTCTCTTTGTTAAAGCTCTTTCCCCCCTTTTATTCTTTTACTTCTCTTTAAAACATCATGGAAAACACACGTGATGAATGGTTAAAGGTCAGTGAATACTGATCTTTTTAGTGCTCTCTTTATATGTGTTTTGTGTGTCTATCTTTTTGTCAAGTTTATGAAAAAAATATACTGCTGAACCACTGAAAATCTAGTGTTGCTTTTTTACTCACCTCTGAATGATTTTCCAATATTTTTTAAATACTCATCAGTAAAAGATTTCTATGAGGGTCTTAAGTCCTTCACAGTGTATTGAAGGACCACTTTACCAGGATCCAAGAAAATACATTAATAAATTCTGCGGCGTGAAGTAGGTTCAAAATAATATGTACACTGTAGATAATGGAAACATGTTGACATTCTTAAGGTTATAAAAACACTTGAAGTTATCATAATCGTAACATTGAGCAAGATTGAAGATTATGAAGTACAATGTCCCTGAAAATCCTAGAGCAGCATCTTTCCCATTTTACTAATTGCTGAGACACTTGAGATCTCAGTGTGATTTTTTTCTCTCTGCACAAATGAACAAGTGGAGGCCACAGCACCTCTTTAAAAAGGCAGATGTGCTAAATAATTAATTTATGAAGAGAATCAGAGTGGGAACTGGAACCAGGATACTGTGACTTTCCAGGTGAATTCTCGGGTAGTTCAACTAAAGACGCAACTTTGTTAGTGCGAAAAAACACTTGGATAAATCCCCTGTTTCTTTTTTGAGTACATGTCAATGTGGATCCCAATATAGGAGTGAACATGTCTTGTGTATGAGATCACATTTATTTTGAATAGCAGTGTGTTTGGGGCTGTGCATGCAACCTGTGCTGCCTCATGCTCCGGCATGAGGGCCATAAAGGGCTGGGCAGCTACATCCCTTCCTCAGTTCCCTCATATCACTCATGGCAGTGAGATGGAACCCAGTGAGTATCCAACCCCCTACTTCCTTAGAAGCCCTAAACTGGTTCATTTTCAACCCCTTTTATGAAGAAATCTTTGCACTTTCATTCAATAGCTTTGTCCCCCTATCCCCCCCAGGGGAAAAGGAAAAAAGAGGAAATTGATCTATGACCCCTCTGTACAGCAGGGTGATTAGCTTTGCATCAGTCTTACTGTGGACCATCCTGCCATGTGTCGAGCAGCAGATCACCCTCCTGCATGCCTACAAAGAGGAAATAACTCTCCCTGGTGGCTTTGCTCACACTGGAACTGGACAAGGGCCCACAGACGTGGAAGATGCTAGAAGGACAACAATAATAATTTTAATCTCCACTCAAGGAATCCTCCTCATTGGTGGACAAGACAGTGACAGCAGCTCTCATACCAGTGATCGATGACATCAGAGTCTTTCCAGGACTTCCTGTGCAGAATCGTGACCATCCTAGACATTGAGACTATGTTCATACAGGAGAAGTCTCACAAGCTCTTTGATATTATGAGTGGGACAACACTTTCTAGGATTGCCTTCCCCATTAATGAGGGGAGCCTGAAAGAGCTAAAGAGCTATGGCAGACCCCAGTCATCATACTTCCCATCTCCAAGCCCATGGAGAAAATGTATCAGGTGCCCCCTAAAGGTTGTGAGCACTTCTATGCCCAACCACACCCTTGGTCATCTCCATAGTGCAAGGAAAATAAAAATCCACTAAAGGCACTCTGATGGCCAAGGACCCTAAGAAGTTAGATCTGTTTGGGCACAAGGCCTATTCATAAGGTGCTTCCAGTGATGAACTACTAGACATTGTCTGCCATATGTAATTACCCCATGGAAGAGAGGTCGTCCTTTCCTTTCAAAAACCCTGCAGGATTGTAGGTCTGAAATGAAATACCATCAATGAGGGGCTATGAGAACGTTGCTGCAGATGGCCATGGACACCTCTGATACAGTAGCTAGGTCAATGGCTACAGCCATCACAGTGAGGCAGGCGTTGTGGCTCCAGGCATCAGGCATGCTGCACAAAGTACAGGCTACAAATAAGGACCTGTGCTTTTGAGGGAATAGAGCTCTTCAGCCAGAGGACAGATGAAGCGCTGCACTCTTTCAAGGTCTCAAAGTCTACACAGTGGGCCCTGGGAATTTACACACCGGCTCCATACAGAAAGTCCTACAAGTATCAAGACCAGCAAAGGCCTTTTTAGTTCTGGAGCTGAGATCCTGAATTCCAGTAAAGGAAGAAAGCTAGGTGCTCCAGGGGCACCCATGTCCTTATCTGACTAACCCAGCCTACTCCTAGAGCCAGCAGATTTAACAGCAGGGTTGGGAGCCACATGGGAGCTGATCTGAAGCCTAACGCTGCCTTTGAGAATCACCAGTCCTGGGCAGCTTTCATAGCCAACAGATGGGCATTAGACCTCATTGTCCAGGGCTACCACATACAGCTCCATTCACTATAGCCTAACCCCACTCTTTCCTGTTCTTCTTCATAAGAGCCTGTTACAATTAGAAATGGCATCATTACATTGTCTAGGAGCCATAGAAGAGGTACTGCAGGATACAGGGGAAGAGGCTACTCTAGATATTTTCTTATCTTAAAGAAAAGCATTCTTTATCCTATCCTAGACCTGGGAATATCCGAGACACATTCATACTCCGCTCAAATTCAGGATGGTAACGTTTGCTTCCATCATTCCATTTCTCCAAGTTCAGGATTGGTTTGTGGCTTGTGACTTACAGGATGTGTACTTCCATGTAGCTATCCATCCGACCCACAGGAAGTGCCTAAGATTCACAGTGGGGCCCAATTATCACCAGTATAAGGTATTGTCATTTGGACTTTCCACATCACTGAGAGCCTTCCAAAAATGTCTAGTAGTAATAGCACACTTCAGAAGGAAAGGCATTCATGTCTACCCTTATCTGGACAACTGGCTGATCAAAGGCAGATCCCAGCCTGGAGGTGGGCAAGCTTAACATTCATCCTTTCACTGTTCTTTCAGCTAGACCTTCTAGTGAACTACAAAATATAGTCCCTCATACCATTACAGATAATAAAGTTCATAGGCCTGATTGACTCTCGCTGACCTTCCCCAAAACAGGTTCCTGTTGATGCAGTTGCTAGTATTTGGGATAGAACTAAACCTGACACCAATGGTGCAGCTGTGTCTGGGGTTGCTTGGCCATGTCCATGTGCACATACAGGACACAGCTTGTCAGGGTTCATATGCTACCGCTCCAACTCTGGCTCAGGTCAGTCTATTCCCTGAAAAAACACCATATGAACAAGAACATTGTGATCTTATCTCTTGTTATTGCAGAACTGGTGGAAGAAACACAGAAATGTGCACGGAGGAGTACCATTCTCTCCCCCCTCCCTGACAAAGACATTAGTCATGGGACAGAGACAGGTTGAAAAGCCCACCTGGACCATCTATGAATGTAAAGGATTTGGTACCCAGAAGACATGGGGTCCACATCAGTGTTTTAGAGCACAGAGCTATAAGACTAGCCTGCATGGCCTTCCTACCTTTTCTTCCCAATACCACAGAGCATATCCTGATGGCCAGCAACTCTGTGATGCATTACATAAACAAGCAGGAAGGTGCACAATCATTTCCCTTCTGCCTGGAAGCCACCAAGCATTGGACATGCCACCAACATGGGATGCTCTCAATAGCTCTTCACCTCCCATTTGTCAGCAACAAGTTGCCAAGCTATTTGTGGGTGAGGATAGGGAGTGTTAATGTTTACAAAGATCAATGTGTCCTGTATTTTTATTATTGTTATATATTTTTATTTAAAAAGTCAATGTTTTATTTTGGCTTGGTTTGATATTGAACTCCATCCATCTGAGCTACTGTGGTGTCTCATGGGAGTTGTAGTTTTGCTGCGTTTATGGGCTGAACTCTCTGGGCAGACTACATCTCCAATGATGCACCATGATTACTGGATTCCCATGTTGAATTATTGCAGTGCATCCAGGGGGGGACTGCAGTGAATTATGGGAGATGTAGTCCAAATTAGGAGCCCTACCTACCCATAGATGAGAATGGGGGCAGGAAGCACCCGAAGTACAACTCCTGTGAAGCACCATAGGTACTCGGGCAGCCCAGATTAATTCAAACTGACCTAAAACTAAATATTTGGAGTCAGTTTGACAAACCAAAATGTTTTAACTCAAGTTGATCCCACTTGAAACAAAATGATATATTTTGAGTTTCCCAAAGGAAAATTGAAAAATTTGGTCAAAAAAAAAAATTCTTGGAAAATGTGAATTTTTGGAAACTGCATTTTCAGTTGAAAACCTATTTTGATAGAAAACTTACAGCTCTAGTTAGCTGTTTATTCTTTGAGCTGTTTGCTAAGCCAGGAAGATCTCTCAATAAATAATGATGATGATAATAATTTAAAAATCCTACCTTGGAACAAAATGCTGAAATTAGTTCCAAAGGTAATAAACAAGAGACAACCACTATTTGAACAGAGATTGCTAAAAACCATGGAATCTTAGCCAGTGTATTTGTCAGCCTGAAGGGATTCACTGAAGTAAACATCTGGAACAGTAACTGGGCATAAGAAACATCCCACTGATGGAGGTTCCTGAAAATAAAGTAAAGTTTTTCGTATGGAGAGGTTTATAGAATGCGCACTGAAGGTGTAAACATGAATACTTTCAAACTCTATTATGTTTCCAGTATGTCTTGGTTTCTCCTCCCACACTTTTGTCTGTCACCTCTTTAGACTTGAAGCTCTTAGGGACTATCTCTTACTATATGTTTATACTGTTCCTAGCACAATGGGGCTGTGATTTTGGTTAAGGCCTCTAGGCGCTGCTGTGATACAAATACTAATGTACTAATAATGTTTCAGAGTGTTAAAAAATGACGAAGACAATACTTCGTGCTAAGAGCTTTACAAAAATTATTCAACTGGGCCTCACAAAACCTCTGTGACAAATAGCAATCCTTTCACCTGTGACAGAAATGCTGTCATCTTTGGGTAAGCCTCTGGATACAAAACAGGAAACAAATGATACCAGGTGCAGTCACAACTACTGAAGGTGAAATGTAGGTGGGCGCTACCGTCAGCCACCAGGGAGACAGCCAAAATCTGTACAAAAATGCCTTGGAATCCATCTCTGATCACAAATGCAGAGGACCTCTCTTTGGTCTCGGAGACATGGCACCTCCTGTAGCACAATGTCCACTAATACCATGCTGGGCCGTTGGTTGAACCTTTACTCAGAAGGAAAAGTGTCACCTACAGCTTCTCAGTGTTAATCTATCAACCTAATCATTGACTGGCTAACCCCTTCTTGGCTTGTATGATCTAGCAAAATCACAGTACAAGGTACAGTACATTCTGCTTAATAGCAGCCTCTTGGTTGCCAGAAAAAAGTTGCCATTATCTGGCAGTTGCTAATAAGAGGAAGGCACTTTTTCAGGGCTAAAGCCAGGGAAGAAAGTGCTGGGTTGTGCTTTCCCTGGCTGTAGCCTTGCAAGCCTGCCTGTGGACAGGGCAGCAGCAGGGATGGGGCTTTTTACAGGGACCACAGGTGCTGGAGGCCCATGGACATGCACGGTACCTCTCCGTGCTCTCCCTGGGGGTTGGGGCTTAGCACATCCCAGAGCAGCCCAGAGAGAGGTATCGTGCCCTGCTGGCAGACTCCCCTCTCAGCCTGCAGCCCCTACCTCCTGTGCCATGCCTGTGCACCGGCAGGCTTGTGGGGCTGCAGCCCCAGAAGGAAGCGCTGGGATCAGCTGAGCACTGGCTGCAGGCAGGTTCCTTCCCTGATTGTAGTCCCACAAACCTGCCTACAGTCAGTGCTCGACAGGTGCACTGCCCAGTGCTTCCTTCCCTGGCTGCAGCCTTTAAACCTGCCTACAGCCGGGGCATTTCTTTGAAAAATGTTGTTAGTAAGTGGCATGCTGTTGCCAGCATTTGAGTCTCATTAACATTAAAGTGAATGGAATGGGATTAGTTCCCAGAAAAATGTTGCTGTTAACGGGAAGGTGTTAATATCCGGATCGCTATTAAGTGGAATCTACTGTATCCTGCTAAGTCAAACCAAATTCTGTTTGCTTTTGCTTCTGGCATAGGTGGTATCATTTTTCTGCAAGATGAATAGTTGAAAAAGTTAATCTCAGGATTTGAGACAGTCTCCTAAAAGGGCCACTTAATAGGGAGTTGTACTTTTACAATGGCATTATCTTTGTTTTGTTTTCTTAAACTTATTAACACTAAGTTTAATAATAAACTTTTTGGGACCCTCAGAGTTGCTACCTTATAAAAATGCAAATGAGTTTTACAAACAATAAGCCTTTCAAAACTTTTGTATGGTACAATAGGTAAGTATCACAGCATCATACTCATTTTACAGATGAGTAAACAGACACAGAGAGGGTAAATAACTCTCACGAGGCCACATAGCAAGTCAGTTGCATAGTCAAGACCTGTAGTGCTGAGTGCTCTCTTCTAACAACTAGACTAAGCACCCTCTGTGTTTAATGTTAAAGTATTAACTTCTTCCCTGTCACACCATTCTCAAACTTGAAGGCATAATGAGATACACTTGTAACAGACATGTCTACTGTATCAGTGTCTGCTAGACCTGTTTTTGCTAGTCTTCTCTCAAACACTCACTGCAGTGGTTATTACTGAATCTGACACTAGGGATATAAGGCAACCAGCTTCCAGGTTCGCTAGTTTGCATTAGGGGAGGGAGCAGGGCTACCGGGTGGCAGCAAGTATGCAAACTCTTATTTCACATTAGTTCCCCCAGGTAGGAAATTCTTCCAAAGGAGATCATTGAATTTACCTGTTTCATATTTCAACCACCATTGTACGATGCCCAATTGCACATAAAGCATCTGGTGTAAGCAAAACTAATTTGGATCTTCTTTTGTAAAATGTTAGCAGGATTAAAGGATCAGGTAGCCGGTTTCCTTACAAGAATCACTAGAGGGAACCATACTGAGGAAGAGATAAAATAATTAGGACAGCAGAAAAACAGGCAGCATGCATCTCAACTGCAACTGTTCCTGTATAAACTCAGCCTATAAAATTATATTAGTTTGCTTATCAAGCAAGCTTCTTTTCAAATTTAATAGCTACCTATATTACACTGACTGTATCAACACCTGTGACTTTTATATTGTAGACAATTTCCAGATCTTCTGAGCTATAGTTCTTAGCACATTTCCAAAAAGGTTAAACTACCAAGGCTAGCCCAGTGGATGAAGATAATATTTTAAAATAAGTGACATGTTATTTTTAATTATTTATTTATATATCAAATGTAGTATTTTACACATTTGTTGTGGATTTAGTAATGCATATGTAATTATAATACAATTTGCCAGATTTTGAATCCCATGACTAGAGTTCCTAAGTGCTACAGTAATATAAATAATAAAATACAATAATACATAAAATAGTTAAAATATTTTTCAATTTATTTAAAATATAGTGAGGCAGACTATAGGAGGTGTGCTCTAGTGAAGAGGCAGTGTCAGGAAGGGAACATGGACAGGATGTTCTGCACCCTGATGCTCTCCAGCAGTCAGCATGGGGGACATTTATATGTAGCTGTAAATTACAATAGTCCAAAGGCTGCTCTTACTTGAATCAGAGTCTGGACTTTTCTCTAGGAGTGTAGGCATCTACCTTGCCCAGACCCCGTTGAGTCCTACATGAAGACCGTCTGTCCTAGCTGGACTCAAGGCTCAGGGGCAGTGTTATACCATAAATATGCAAAAATGTGAAAACTGGCCTGTTCAATGTTATTGCATATGTGTGTATAATATATATAAACTATTCCACCTTCAAACAAAAAATAAAGTTGGACATATTTTTACAAGGTAAAATATTAAGAATCTTCCATTTAGGGTTTGCTACCACTTCCCCTTTTGTAAAAATTATATAATGCATGCACAGCACCCACCCGTATACCTAAATGAACCACCTTTTAAAAATTTATTGATTTGGTCTCAGAAAAAAGGTATACGGATACCTGAGCATTTCTCCTTTGCTATACTTATGTACATTACTCTATGTATTACATAAAATGTTGCAGATATTGAAGAAAGGTTGTTTAGTTATCTAAGCAACTGGCAAGTTTTTAGTCATGGGCACCATGTAGAAATTAGAATACCCTGTTATGGCTAGGTAGCTGGTTACAAATTGCCCATAATATTATTAAGGCTAGTCAACATTTTTCATAACAAAGTCATTTTAATCTAAAAATAGCCTTTTCTTGAAATGAAATTTTTCATGAACACTACATTATAGATAATTTGGTTTTTTTTTTTTTGCATTTGTGCTGCTTATGATTTTAAAATCAAAAATCTTATAGAAAGGTGAGGTTTTTTTGGTAAATGAATTTTTTTTTATAGCTAATGTTTTTGATGTTTTTGATTTCAAAAATGGAGAGAAAAATCATCAAAACCAAACCAGTTTTTGGTTTTTTGAAAATTTGTAGGGAAAATATATTCTGCTACATGGGAAGGCCGAGTCCTTGGTCCCTTACAGTTAGGGCTAGCTCTAGGTCAACCATGAGGATGTTACTCCTTACTACCCATCAGTCAACACAATTAGCAGTAATGGAGTGGTTTTTTGGGGCCTTTTTTGTTTTTGGCCCGTGATATTTTGGTATCTTGTGCTGCTTGGTAGATCTGCAACAACTGGTCTCTAACATCAGTGTTCTCTTGTAAATACATTTTTTCTCCCTACTCGCCAACCCAGTGGGATGTGTTGTAACTAATTCTGAAAAAAGAGCACGCAAACAGTATGGAATCTTCCATCCATCACACCATATTTGTATCTGTCCAAGGAATACTCAACCTTTGCTTATTATATGGTATGGTACAATATTTTCCTTATACCACTGCAATATTATAATTACAGTTTTGTATCATCTTTTCCATTACAACATTTTAGTTTCAGTAGTTTAGTGCTTAGTTATTAAAATTCACTCCAGGCTGCAAAATGACATAGTAAACATTTTTTAATATAGTTTTTGTTTTTCGGAATGTGAAACAAAATTATTACTAGCAGAAACAAATGCTAACAAGATATTAAAATGGACAGTTAATCTTCCTGCCTGGTGTTCAGAGCTCCCTATGGGCTCACTCTGCACTACTGCACTGAACTTACATCCAGCTACAATCCTGACTGCTCACTTTCTCCTCTTCCCTCTTCCACCTTCAGTGAGGGAGAGACCCAACCTCTTATTTGTGCTGCTCCCTGTATTTGGAATACTCCCACCTCCTCCCTTTGAGTGACAGAGTCACTTCCAATTTTTAAACCTCCCTTTAAACTTCGTGTTCAAGTGAGCTTGTTGTGATTTCATGTTTGAAGTTATAATATCTAAGTATTCTCCAGAATTTAGAGGAAATACCAAAAAACTGTGAGAGAGGCCGTTCTGCTGTATTTCTAGCCTGACCGGAAATAAGTAGTAAAAATCTAGCAAGGAAGCCTGTGCTTCTGCGATTTGCAGGTTGTAATATTCCAATACTTTTATCTAGTAGAACTGACATATCTCTGGTCCCCATATGTTAAATCTTCAGCCCTAGTTGTGAGATAAAAGGACTATGCTTTTTGTATGAGGAAGGTACTTACTCTACCTTTCAGTTGATTTTGCTCATGCTTGCTTCCTAACATTTGCCTATCTCACTGATATAGAAAGTACATAAGAGCTAAAGTTGTGCAAATCTATTTATTGGTTCCTAAATTTAAAAAGTCATTTAACAGGACTCAGAACATGCTTTGAGGCTGAGCCCCTTAAGGCATGGGGAATACAAGAGAAATGTGGTGTAACTCTGAAATATTGCAATAACCTATATTTACCACAAGGTGGCACAAAATTGTGTCTAATGAACTAATGAACCCTTGTGAGTTTGGGATCCAGATCTTCACACTGGGCCTCAGCCTTATTTGTTTTCTGTTTAGCAACTTCCTAATATCTGTGTGTTTGCTCAGCAAAATCAGTTAGCTCCTATAAGCAGTCTACACACACTGCAAAAATAACTGGGTGCAGTTTGGCAGGTTATTATTGTACTTGTAAGGGGTGAATAACAACTTTCCCCTGCATCTCTGTGAGAAGGTTCAGAAGCAGATCTCCTTGGGAGACCACTAGTAGCTAACAGTTAAAAGTCTGGATCCAGTGGCCTGAGCTGGGCTTGGTACAGGGCTAGGAGTGGAGGCAAAGGGGCTGTTTTTGTGCTTCCCCAACAATGAGAGCAATAAGGGCTGAAAGACACAATTTAAAAGCCAAAGTCAACTCAAGACAATCTGCCACCCTAGGCAAAGCTTGAGAATGCCACCCCCCTCCAAACGCCTAGAACAGAAGTTCTCAATTTGGCAGGGGGGAGGGTTGGTATTGGACTTTCCAGGAGAGCACAATAAGCCTTCTGATAGTTCACACCGCCACTCACACACTTTGACCTGGCTAGCCCTCCATCATGGTGAAAGGGGAGGGAGAGGGATGGCTCGGCCAAATTTAAGTGGGTGATATTGTGACTTGGCATGCAGCCAGGCAAATCTGCTGCCCTAGGCAGCTGCCTAGTTTGCCGATAGTTAGAGCAGCCTTGAGGCCATTTCACCTGTCCATTCCCCCTGCACTAGGTGCTTGGGGTGGTTGGTGTGGAGATAGTATAGCAGCACTACACCACCTAGTGATTGTCTCCGGGTTGAGGGAATGATCAGTGGAATAATTAATCCATCTTTATGACCCCTTTGCATTGCTACAACAAAGGTGCCAAGAATCTGGTCCAATGTCTTCTGCTTAACAGGAAAAGTTATTCAAATGATTTTCCTCTTATCGTGCAAAACAGCTGTAGATGGGGAAAGGAACACACCTGCATTGCCCCCGAGTGTTGGCCCCCAGCAGCACTAGTAGGCTTTTGACTGACTTCTGGCTGGGCTAGTTGTAATGCGCTTTTGAGTGACAAGTGAACTGATGTTTGATTAAGGAGTTTCACTGTGTTTGCAGTGGAGTTAAGAGACCGAGAGAAGTGAGAAGCAGCAGTCCGAGCAAAAGTTTGCTTGGGACTGGAATACGGAGCTATATTTTGTTGGAGCCCTGATGAGGTTACACATGTCAACTTTGCTACTTTTGCTGTTAATCCATCTTCATTCATAGGAATAAAAAGAATTGTTTGTATCACAAATAGAAAGGAGATGAAGAAAATATCGTGGGCCAAGAAGTAATTTACCACTTCAGAGATATCCCATCATTTTGGTCTTGTTGGTGCTGCGATTTTTCACATCTCTAATGCTGAGCCTTGTCTACACTACAGCTTCCATCAATGTTAGCTGAACTAATTGGGAATAATGGTTCTGAAAAATGATAACATAGACAAGTTCAACTTGTCCTCTTAGTACCTAGGACACACTGAAAAATGGATTGCTAGCCCTATTCTTCTAAAATTATCATTAGATAGAGAGCTTTCTTGATTTATATATTTATTTGTACGTGTCCAACATTTAATAGTGAAGTTGATAAAAAGAAAAATATTGCAAAGGCAAGCAGGTAAAATGGTCATTCAGGACATACCAACAAATATAGTCCTACATTTTCATAAGATTTCATTGCAAATCTTAAATGATCAACATAATCACAAAATCTGCTAAAATGAGCCATTAATAATGAAATGAAAGACTGTGCACATTGGGTTGCAATGACATTCACACTCCACAGCTTTTTGTAAACTTTTAAACAGATTTACAGAACTGTTTTTCATACTAAACAAAAGGAAAAGAGTAACCGTATGCAGATGTGTAGTGCTTCACAGGGGACGGCAACAAAGCATCAAGTATAAGCATAACATTTTATTATAGTGTTAAAAAATCTTTTTAGAGTAAAAAAGGTGTTTTTCTGTATACTTTTCTACATATATCAGGTAATCTTCTCTCTTTATCCCGTAAATGCACCCCCATTTCTGGGTACTCTGTGGTGTAGAATAACGGGTTACAAAATGTTCTTCTGCAAGGACAGAAACCTTTGTGATCTCAGCAAATAAACTGTGGACTAACAGAAAGTACATCATGAGCTACAAGGAAGGCAGAGCTGTAACTGTCAAACATTCATTAAATGTCCTTTCGGCAAGATGTACTGAGGGCAAAAGTGTGAGGCAACAACTGTCACAGAAGTTAGCAGTATTCTTACAAGCCTAGTTTTAAAGAGAGAATATTTTTTGATTGTGAGTGTACTTAACCCATAGTTGCTTATTCCTCTGGCTGTCCACCAAACAAATGGTCCAGTCTACCTCCACTCCCATTGCCAAATCCTTCCTCTACCACTTGGCAAACATCTCAGCCCCCAACAAGAAGTTCCCTAACACCAAATACCAAAGCCATTCTTAGCATATGCCCTGACCCAATTTGACATTTGACACTTTATATACTTATACACAAGTGCTCCATTCAACCTGCATGTTACCTGTGTTTTTCTGGACATGCATTCTTATTAACTCTTCCAATTCAACTTCCTTGTCCTGCCCAAAAGGGATGGGCCAACTTGTTCATATACAATAAGGAAGATGAGGAAGGATGGTCCATTGGTTAGGATGCTCACCTGGGTCTCAGAAGAGCTGAGTTCAGTGCCCTGCTTCACCACAGACTTCCTGTGTGACTGCAGGCAAGTCACTTATTCTCTCTGTGCCTCAGTTCCACATCTGTAAAATGGGGATAATAGTACCTTTGTACCTCACAGGGTTGTTTTAAGGATAGATACATTAAAGATTGTGAGGTGCTTAGATACTACTACTACTATTATGTAGCTGGGACTAGATAAGTACCTAAGAGAGAGAATAAAAACTGTTCTGTAAATAGTAGTATTCTTAGAGGCTGTTTTGCAGTATTTCCATCTCGATTAGAAATGGAAAATACTGGAAATCTAGCAAGAAAGCTTGTGCTCAGGACTACCAGTGTAATTTTGCAGACTTAAGAAGTTTGAGCAGTTCCACTTAAGTTTGAATAAGTACACAAGTGGCAATTTGTTTTAGTTCATTTAGTTGAGGTTTGCAATCCTTTCACTACCCCTTCATGTTTCCACTGAAGCTTTCCCTTGATTCCATCTTCTGCCATAGGACAGAATTTCTTGTCCCCATGTACGCATTTGATTTTGACCCCTGCGCCAGGATGTATCCAGTGGGGTTTCACTAACTGCTGCCTGTTTAGTGAACAGGAGGGAGCGGTCTTCACTAGACTCCTTTGGTGCTTCCTCCCTACTGTTATGAGACAGTAGTTACTTTCTTTTCTCTTCCCTACTGGGGATCTTGGCCCAACCACAAAACTGTGCAAACCCACAGTCCATCTATGGACAGTCTCTCTTTTTATATGTTCTCCACATCCACATTGCAAACATACTATGGCCTGAGCCCCTGCCAGAGTTCCTCAGGGCTCTTCCCTCTTCTTCTTGGTGCCCTGCAAACCCCTCCATAAATTTAACTGCGACATCCAGATGAACTGGCTTGTGCTGCCTCACCCATACTTGGGTATTCTCAGGGAGACTTTGAAGAAAGTGTTCCAGAATCACAAAGCCCATAATCATCCCGATAGTTCAAGGATCTGGCCTTACCCAGTGAGAGGTCCAATCTGTTGATTTCTGTGCAAATGCATGGGGCCATATTCCTGCTGGCCATCTTGCCGCTCTAAATTTCTGGCATTATATTTCTGTGGACAGGCCCGTCTGGTCCAGGATGACTACCTTAACCACAACACCGGGGACTAGGTCTATACTGGGGGTTAGGTCGACTGAACTACGCTGCTCAGGGGTGTGGATTTTTTACATTTCTGAGCAATGTAGTTAAGCCAACTTAATTTTCTAGTGTAGATCAGGCCTTTCTGAGCACTCCTTTCTGTGCCATTTTGTACAACACTTCCCTGTTAATGGGCTAATTGGCTCATTGACTCACTAGCCCCAATCTGTCCTAGTAATCAGGTACACCTCTAATTAGGCCTTCTCCTGGGGAACCTAATTAATACTAATAGTGACCTGAGTGCTGGCTTAAGTGCTAGCCCTCAGCACTCTGTCACAGATCCCAATATGAGCTGGATTTGGTCCATTATTTTCTTTCTTGTATGTGATTTTCAAATGCTCACAACTTGATGAAATCAAAATCAGTTCCTTCCAGAACAAGGCCATGCTTCTCTTTGGGGACTATTTCCATGCTGAATTGCAGCTTTCAAACCTTAGCCCTTTTGGCTATAGGACTGTTCGAATAAGCATCACAAGAATTTTACTAAAATCAGAAAAGCATTTTTAGTCTCTTCTGAATGGCTGAACTATTTTTACTCAAACTTTAGGCAGAAAATTGTGCAAACAATTTCTGTACAAAAGGTGAATCTTTCACAAAGTTCTGATGGTCTGCAAATAGGACTTTGTGAAATAGTTTCCATCTCAACTAACTACAGTGTTCGCTGCCACTATTTTTCCACTATAATAATAGTCTTCAATGAGTTTGCAGCCATTATAATAGAGGTTACATCATAACAGACACACTTACAGTCAGCACACTGTTGAGTAGTGCATTCTCTTCATATACAATGGGATTTTTTTGCCTGGAAGATTTTCTTAACCACCTTTTGAAAAAGTGCAAAGTTCATGAAAATGAGACTGACAATCTAGCTGCAGAAAATGAGTGTTGGAGAAGTTACAAAGCTATTTTGCTGCATTCCTTCTGCCACCTGCTTGTACATGTTTCCCTAAGAGTCTTATTTATCACCTCGTCTGTCTGCCTGGACCTGAATTTTAAGTCCATACATTGCTTTTGTTTTAATCTCAAATTTCAAATTATTTGTTTTGTTGTGTTTTCATTGCCTAAAAGTGCAATCCATTTTCAGTACATACTATTGCATATTTCAATTTTCTTTAGAACAGCACTCTTGGGTCTTTTTTTGTGTCACAAACACACAGTAAGAGTACCACAGATGAGGCAGCATTGGCTAGGTTTTAAATTTTTTGTTGCCATTGTGAAAACAGTAAATTACTCAATGTCATCTTGGCCTTTTCCATAATGCTGACAGCCTACAATTTCCTCTTCCCCTTTTAAGTATCAATTTTTTTTACAGTAGTCTATAAACTACCTCGTTAATCAGATAGTGTAAAATCCAATTAGAGACATTAGAATCCAGAAATACAGAAGTGTTAAGAAATTTATTTCTTGATTGACAAGAAAGCCAAATAGACTCATCTATTTAGAATCTTAGCAACAATTAGCTGCCTTAGTTTCATTTATTGTGACATAAAAAATCTGGTTTATTGAGAGCTCTATTGAATAAGATTTCTATGATATGCACCATGAGAAAATATCTTCAAACTAAAATGATTGTTTTGCTGTAATAAATTGAACCATATGTACACTATGTTATTCAATCTTTTTTCTTCAAGGCATAAATTGATATTAAAGAACATTTAAGTCATAACACATGGTTATCCAGGCATGAACGAGGCAATAACCCATATAAGTTGTCAAGGTGAAGCCAAAGCATTTATTAGAGGTTTGTGTTGTTTTTGAAAAGTGCACGGTTGGATAAACATGGATTAGTGCTATTATGCTGCTACGATGACTCAAGTGTGTTTTTACAGTGTCAGTAATTTTTATGTTTAAAAATCACTGGTGCAGTATATTAGCTATAATTTATGTTTATCATCTTGTGTACTCTAATAGGTTTCAACAAACCATTTAACACTTCAGCTTGTGCATATACATTACTTAATAGGTATTTATCTTAAAAAAGAGATACTTAAATGGGACTTTCAAAGCTTGCAACTGAATGCTAAGAGCAAATACTGCAGTGAGGCACATTAACTTTTTTTTCCAGTTGGCATTTAACTTTGAACAGTGTGACCATACAATTTCTTTGTACACTTTGTTCCCAAGTGGAGCAAGAAAGATAGATATATCATCTTCAAAGCCTGGCAGCATGAATGACATCAAAATCCCTGACTTGGAGTGTCCGTCACACTTACTAAGTAGAGTGGATGTGATAAAGCCAACACAGCTGAAAATATCAATAACTTCCTGTCATCAGAGGTTGCCCTTTGAAGAGGGCGTAGGGCTTTATGCTTTCCTGATTAAGGGTTATTATCGATAGCAGCCACAAATATTTATATTTCTTCTCATTATTTTTTCAGTGCTTTGGGTCTCCTGTTTTTAATAACCCCTCCCAGCCCCCAACACCCAACACTTTCTTTGAGGAACAAGCTTTCTCACAAACAAAAGAGACAGAAATGGGGAGGGGAAGGGGTCAGGGAAGGAGATCAATTAGAAGTGCCTAGCCACACTAGCCTTTTTGTGGTAATGTATGAGTAAGGCTTAATTTATTGTGATACTATTGATTCTTTCAAGCAACACATTGCTTACTGAATGGGCTGTGCAGATGATATATTTCTGTTCTGGACAGGCTTGGTATATATTACGAGTGTTTAGTACTTTCATAAAGGAGATTGATGCTAATTTAAAAATCATCACAAACTGGTCTCTCTATCTTTTAAGCTATTACTCTGGAACTTGTGGGAAACCACTAGACAAATATAAATGTAACTTCTGGTTACCAAGCTGAAAAAATACCAGATTCATTTGCCAGTGAGGTCTTTTTGGAGGGGTAAAAAGAGTTTGTTTAGAATTCTAAGATTATGGCCAAGCTGATTTGCTCTGTAATAGATTTTTTACAAAGAAGCTATCAAGTCTCTTGACTCGATCAAGCATATCAGTTGGCTGAGTTAGCAAATAGAGACGATTTATTACTCATGAGGGAAAAATTAACCAAGATGGACTACTTTGTATTGCAAACTACCTTTTTCATATAACCTCTTTCTTAAGCATAATTAAAGAAACATTGGTATAACTTGGAAATTATTTTTAATTTCCAAACCAAGGTATTTATTTTCTCAAATTTTGTTATTTTTCATATATGAGCAGGGAAAGTATTTTAAGAGTTTAGGTTTTGATCAATTTACTTATCAAACTATAGATACATACAAATACTCTTTCTTTTATGTTTAGCCACTTCTAACACCTCTATTTCTACAAGATACACCTAAGGCCTCACTGCATATAAACACAACTGGCCAATTTCAATGCTTACAGTATGTCAGTGGATTCGGCTCCAGTAACTTCAGTGGAGTTATGCTGCTTATACTAGTTCTGAATTTTCCCTTGCTTGGCTCACTGTGCAAAGTACATCCAATTCACACTTGTAATAGTAATAGTGTTCAGTCCTCTTCAGATGTAACGTGTCTACTTGGAGTATTAATGGGGCCCCATTGTTCAGGAGCTGTAAAAACATAGAATCAGAGACAGTCCCTGACCCAGAGAGCTTATAGTCTAAAAATGATGCAGCCACTAGATGTCTGTGTGCTGTATAGAATTCTAGACAGGCTGTGGTCCTTGGCAAACAAGGATAACAAAGCTGGAACTTGATCTGTGTGGAAGACTGTTTTTGTGTGTATATTTCATAGTTATTTTCATTAATAAATGCCCCCAGTTTAAGGAGGATTGATTTTTATATGTCATGACATCAGGAAAAGGGGGCATTGGAGCAACGCCAGTATCACCACCTTCATGCAAGCAGTGTTCTTCAGTTTCTGCAACAGCATTCTACCGTCCTTGTCCCTTGCCGCCAACAGGCCCTTTTTATGAGGTGCTCCCATTCTCTGCAGCAATACTGAACTCTTTCCCCTCCCTTGAGGCAATATACCTGAGCCACTCTCTCTGCTTTCAGCCTCACTCTGCTGTCCTTGCTTCCCTTGAAATGTCTGATATCACTATCTATTAATTTGTTTTCCTACAAGGACTCAAAGACCTTACAATCCCCTCCATCACCGGGCTGGACACTAAGAAAGATAGGGTTTCTGGTCTCTCCTCTTCCTGCTTTCTTTGTTGATGTTAATATTTGTTACTCAGGCTTTCAACGTCGGTGAGATTGGTAGAAACCATGTTATTGCTATTGGACTTGTTGGCAGCATTCAGTACAATCAGTTGCAAAGTACTGCTGACTCAGATGCTTTAAGCTGCATCCACTTCTTGATATCAGAGAGGTCACAAAATATTACAGTGGGAGGCTACTACGCCTTGTCAAAACTTGCAAGTATGGTACTTGATTTTAGCACCTATTTTATTCATCCCATAAGGATAGAGAAAGTTGTGGACTGGTTTTGGGTATAATGCACTAGTAAGCTGATGATCTCTATTGTATCTCTACTTCTCTTCTAGCTCAGATAACACAGTGCCCTTTCTATCCCAGTGAAGGAAATAGGCATCTGAATTAAAAATAGGTGGCTCAGAAAAAACTGCGGTGATGGGTGGTGGGAAGGGGGAAGTACTTGGAAGAACTAGCCGGCAATATGATCTTATTCTCTGTTGGGGGCACCTGCCCTGAAATTGCCAAGGTGGCCTAAAACATTAGACTCCTTATGGACTTCATTGCTTTTGGTTCCCAGATAGTCAGAATCTTCAAGCTGTCCTATCTTTTTGGGTGTGGACCCAGTCTTAGTGATTCATGCTTTTCTCATCTCATGGCTGATTACTGCAACATATTGTACCTTTGCCTGACTAAAGCCAGTCTGCAAACTACAGATGGTTCAGCAGCTCACCTGCTAAGTGGAACAGGCCAACCAGAGCATATATTGACAGTACTCTGTGCTCTACATTCTTTGCCCATCCGAGTCCAGATAAAGTTCAAAGTTCTGATCTTTACCTTCAAACCATAAATGGGTTGAAGCCACGTACCTCAAAAGCCACTTCTCTCTCTCTCTCGTCCCTTCCCTTTCCCCTTCTCCTAATGCACAGTGACTGCATTCCACAGAAAGATTAAAGCTATTAGAAACAGGTTTGCACTTGAAGGAACCAACACCACAGTCTTCCCTCTTGGGGGCCGTTAAATATAGAACTTACTGCTACAAGAGATCATGTTGAGCCAAAGCCTTGATGCCTTCAGAGCATGGTGGAAGCCTCATCCCTTTCAGCAGTTATTTTGCTAGTGGCCTAGCTGTAAAATGGTAACAGTGAGTTACTTCCACAATAAGCTTTATAGATCCAAGTACTCATAAGGTAGCAGAGATTGGAGGAGAATTTAGAGCCTGAGCCTTCTCCTGAAGGATTGGGGGTGGTGTTTCTTAATTTTATGTGCATCTAGATATTACTGAGATGCACACCAAAAAAATACAATTGCTATTTATAAACCTTTTAAAAATGCCCATGGATATTTCATTTAAGGAAGTACAACTCCAAAGAAAGTCAGTAAGAGCAAGTGTTTGAGAGAAAGAAAAGATCTACAAATCCAGCAAAGCCCCCTAGTGTTGATTATTTTATGGGATAAAACAAATGCACAAACAATCATGTTCTTCTGAAGAGATGGGCACACTGGAGGTTCCTTCCTTGCAGTCAGTGGAAGCAGTGGACACTCAGTATTTTTGAAAATCAGGACCCTTCGAGTTAGATCCCTAACTTTAGTAAAGCCATAGTAAGCCATTTAAAACACTTCTCCATAAATTAACCTGGTGGCTCTCAATCAAATAGAGGAGACACAGCATGGGCCAGGTTTTCAACCAATTTGTGCATGTAAATGTGTACTCATTTAATTTGTGTGTGCTATTGCCATAACTGTGCATACAAAACTGGTTACTGGATATAGAAATGGCTAATGGACACATTTTCATGCATAATTATCCAATTTGTGTGCACAATTCTGAGCTTAAATTAGGTGTTTGGAATTGGTATATCCCTTGGGGCACGTTCTTTGTGTCTTTTTACTTCCAAATTTCTCTCCCTCATCTTCTTTGAAGTTCAGTATTAGAAAATGCCCTGTCTCGCAACTACAGGGGTCCAACCCTGCTGAGATTTCTTTCAGGAAAGTTATATTTACCAGTACTTCATCTGGAAAGGTTTTCTCATGCATGGCACTTAAGAGCTATTAGCATCTATTGTTTTACCTTAAATTATATCCATACCAGAGAGATCTTTAATAATCCGGAGAGCCTCCATAACGTTAGCTTGCTTAGGGTGACTAAAATTATTCTAATCTGTTAGTCCTCAAGAAGTATAATGCCATTAAAGTCAATGGGACTGTTCACGTGAGCAAGGTGCTTAAGACCTTTCCAGTATCAGGATCTTTTTTTCCTGGTGATGCCTATATATTTATAAGTAGAACTGATTGAAAAATGTTGAAAAAGATTAATCAACTTTTTTTTTTACTGAAAGTTGGAATGAACATTTAATTGAAAAATCAAATTTTAGAACATTTTGACCAGCTTTATGTATTTGGATGTATTTATTGTGCCAGTTCTGGGCAGATAGAACCCTGAAAGATGATTAACTTTTCAGGAGGTTATTGGATATTGTACTCATGTGACAAGGGATTTGCCATCCCTTATCAAAGATTTGTGTTTGTTTATTCTCCATTCTCAGTGAGATAGCAATAATATTTCCACAGAAACAAAATAAAAAACCAATAGATAGAGTTGTCTCAAGTAAAGCCATCTTTTTAATAACAATTGTACAAGAAATGGATACCATCTTTTGTTACTGTTTATGGGGCAACAGTGAGAGTTATAAAAGAGGAGACAAAACAGCCTTCTAAGGAGCAGAACTGCCCAAGGAGAGTACTTTTACACTAAACTTTATAGTTACTACATGATTATTTATAATTTGTATTTTGGTGGAGGTTTTGGGCACAGGTAGAGATCAGTGGTTCAGGATTGGGGATCCATTGTTTTAGGTGCCTGTGGTGGGGTGGCTGCCCCACGCCCAGAGAGAGGGTGGGCTGCGGCAGGCCTGGGCGCCTGCGTAGACACGCAGCCAATCCGAGAAGGGCTTACTGGGAGCCAATCAGAGGACAGATTGGGGCCAGCCAATCAGGGCCCAGCTCAGCCTTATAAAAGACTGCTCAGAGCGAGAGCAGTCAGTCTGTCCCAGGCCTTCAGAGGGGAAGGTCTGTCTCCAGAGCTGGGAGGCCAGCACCACGGACAGCGCAGTGCAGGCCAGCCTTAGAGAGTAGGAGAAGGCCCTACTCTGTAGCCTGGCAGGCGGCAGGTCTGGAAGGAGAAGGCCTAGCACGGAGAAGGGCTGTTGGGGAAGTGGTCCAGAGGAGTAGTCAGAGAAGGAAGGAGAAGGAGGACAGCAAGACTGTCGCCAGAGGGCCTCTGGACTGGGACTCAGAGTAGTGGGCGGGCCTGAGTCCCCCCCTTCCCCCCTTATTGTTCTATTGGGCCATACCCTCAGCCCTAGGCCGCAGGGAGCGGCCGGCCAAGACTACACCAGATCCTTGACCGAGGGGATCGGACTTGAAGGTGTAAGACTGTGAGTCATCCAACGTCCCCCAGAAGGGGTTGTGAATGAACGAGGGGACACTGTCGGAGGACAGTGTTCCAGAAGAGGACGCTGTGCGTTGGGAGCAACACGAGTCCGGACGCCAACTGAAGGCGAGATGACAGGTGGGACATCACCAGAAGGGGGCGCTCTACCGGATCGAATCAATTCCCCAAGACGACCGGTAGGAGGTGCCACAGTGGTGAGCCCCAATCCTGTCACAGTGCCGTACAAATACACAATAAGACACTGTCTTTGCCCTGAAGAACTTATTATTGGCCCTGAATCAATATTCAGAAAAATGTGTGACAATGACAAACAAAAGAAAGGAGAGGGACAAGGTAATGAAGATAAAATTGTGTGCCTACATAGATTAGCAGGTGTATAATTTGATAGATCCTGATGGTTCCAAATGATCCTAAAGTTTTTAAGTATCAGCTATTCCTGGCTACATGGATCTGTACACTGGATTATTACAAAAGTCTGTGAAATTGCATTTTTTATATAATAACACAAACATTTTGCTTCAAATAGTTGGGCTTATTTAGCACTTTCTTCTCCAGTATATAACACCTGTACTTATTTATCACACTTGGCTATTATATTTCTCAATAAAATGAAAATGTAAACACTTACAATATCTAGTGTAATGTGCCCTGTGGGACCTAGTTCTGAATTCCTAACTGAGGGCCAGATTCTGACACCCTTACTGTCGTTGAAGAGTACCTTACTCCATGAGTAGTGCCTCTGGAATCAAAGGGCTGGATTCTCCAATCATTTATATTGGTGTAAATCAGGAGTAGCTCCCCTATGAAATTAGTGTCAGGGAGAAGATTCTCGGTTCAAAAGTCTTTCGAAAATTGTACATTGGTATTTATATTTCTTATAAAGCAAAAAGTGATAGTCCATTCCCATATATAAAACAATTACTTCAATGTGTTGTACCATGAGCAAATCCCTTCTTATAGGATATTGAAGGGGCACAATGCTAGGCAGCCAAGGAGAAGATAAAAGGTATAGGACAAGATATATTTGTGTAAATTAAAATTTAGAACAGGCCATTTTCCCCCATGGATCACTTTTGAGGATTGAGGCCTGTGTACAGTCATTCTATATTCAGAATTTAGAATATTTTTTAAACAAACACTTAGAATAAACTCTACTAAGTAAGAAACTATCAGCATTAACAGAAGCAATCCTGACAAACAATTATTTTCATTTTAGCACTGACAATTATGTAAATGTGTCTGGAACAGCAATGGGCACCTAATTATGACACCTAATTATGCCAATTTATTTATACACCTCCTTGAACAACATTTTATTTATAACTCTCCCACTCATTCAAAGACAAGATAAAGTAAGGAAGAATTTCATAGATGATTGCTTCATCATTGAAACACAAAACACAATATGAACTATTTGAACTTTTACATCCATATGCACACGATGGACACATTGTATTTAGTTTTCTTCCTTTTGCAGGTTGTGAAGGGAGACAATTTATGATGTCTCTGCATTTGATATAAATACTACTTTGACTGGCAAATAGAGGGTTCCCCCTTTCAAAATTACCTCTCAAATGTTCTTTTTGTTGAGGGAACACACTGACTATGGTTCCAAAATTACCTACATTACACTCAAATTTGATGTCATCTTATTCTTATTGTTGAAAATTATTTACATCAGAAATAAAGAGTCATGAACGTGAGGTTACAGAAAGAGTTACTTATACTAAAGGCACATAGCCCACAGAATTTTAAGTTATCTGCGTGAATACATTGTGTGTCACTCATCTTGGGTCTTTATCACGTTATGTTCTACATTTGTGTGTTGGCCAGTTGAAAGTATGTTTTCACAGATAAAATAGCTGAGGTAACTTCAGCAGCAGAGCTTAGTGTAAATGAACATAATCAAAATAAAGGTTTCCCGAAAAGAGAGTTTCCTCAACATTTTTCAGGAATGTTAACATCACTGTGTAGATGCCAAAATATGCAAATTTCAATAAGACTAGATAGATAATAAAAGTTTTCAGAAAGGGTAACTATTCCTTGGTTTCTTTGTGAAAGAAAAAGAGGGATGAATAATGAGCACTGTTCTTCACTACGTAGTTCAGCAAACAGCTGGGAGAAGGATGTTGTTTCAAAGTTTTTTCTCTACTTCTCTGGTTTGGATTAGGTTGGAATTCTAGAACTTTAAATTAAAATTTCTTAGAAAATTGCCAATATTTCCCAGCTACTGCAGGTTGAAATTTCCAGAATTTTGAGATTTTGAAGAATTTTTTAAATCAGAAATTCAATTTTTTACCTCCCCATGAAAATGTTTTATGAAAAATTTTGTCAGAAAATTCATAGCTGGGTGAAATTTTTCACTAACTAAAAAAATTTAATATTTGATCAAATTTTTGAAAATGTCCTGCAAATGTTTGCTTTCACCAGCTCTATTCCTAGAAGTAGCCAGAATCCCAATAGACCGTATAGGGCTGATGTAATATTTAGTAGCTTAAAAATAAGCATAATGTGTTTCTGTTTTTTAATAACTAATAAAAGAATGGAGAGTAATTATTTACAGTTGCTCTTGAGGTTACAGCTAGGAGAAATGGGATGAAAGAAAAAATGGGAAAATATAGGTTGAATAGCAGAAAAACTTCCTGAGGCCTTGGCTACACTTGAGAATTCACAGCGCTGCCGCGGCAGCACTGTGAAGCGCGAGTGTAGTTGCGCCGCCAGCGCTGCGAGAGCTCTCTCGCAGCGCTGCAAGTACTCCACCTCTCCGAGGGGAATAGCTTGCAGCGCTGCGAGCGAGCTTGCAGCGCTGCAGGCGCTGATTACACTGGCGCTTTACAGCGCTGCACTCGCTGCACTCGGGGGGGGGCGTTTTCACACCCCTGAGCGCAGCAAGTTGCAGCACTGTACAGTGCCAGTGTAGCCAAGGCCTGAGAGTGATTCTTCCCTTGTTGTAACTGTATCAGTCCTAGAGTATTAGAGAGACAAGGTAGGTGAATTAATAGCTTTATTGGAACAACTTCTGTTGGTGAGAGAGCCAAGCTTTTGAGCTAAAGAGAGTTCTTCCTCCAATCTGGGAAATGTACTTGGAGTGTCATAGCTAAATACAGGATCAAACAGATAGTTTAACATAAGTAGTAAGCACATATTCTAAGGGACCATTGAAGGTGAAGTTGCCCATTAACACCCCTATAGTCACAGAACAAAAAAGTGGGATTAGTGGGTTACCTATTGTTTTAATAAGCCATAAAGCCAGTGCCTTTATTAAGACCATGATTTTTAGTGTCTAGTAGACTAATGGATTTAAGCTCCCAGGTTTGTCTTTTGAAAGTATTGTGCAGGTTTTCTTTGAGGATGAGGACTGATAGGTCACATGTAGAGTGACTGCTTTCTGAAAAGTGTTCACCCACAGGCGATATGGTGTTTTTGTCTTTTATCGCTTTCCTGTGTGAGTTCATTTGAGAGTATAGTAATTGTCTGGTTTCACCCACACAGTTGTTATTGGGGCATTTAGTGCACTGGAAGAGGTGTACCACATGTTGTTATAGACATGTATAGGATCCATGGATCTTGAAAGGTGTGTTGTGGGGGGTGTTGAACTTTGTTGCAGTGGACATATGTCTGCAGGTTTTGCATCTGTTGTTCTGGCAGCATCTGTGCTGCTTTGAGTTGGTGTGTCCTGGTCTGTTGAGAGTTGCTTCTAAAGATGAGCTTGGACAGGTTGGGGTGGGGTGGGGTTGTTTGAAAGCTAGGAGAAGGGGTTCAGGAAATATTTCTTTCAGGATGGAGTCCCCATCAAGTATGGGTTGTAATTGTTTGATGATACCCTCTATGGTTTCCAGTGGGAATGGTAGGCGACAACTAAGGGTGTGTGGTTGGTGGGTTTTTTTTTTTCTGTATTGAAGCAAGTTCTGTTGGGGTATTTAGGTGGCACGTTACATGATGCAAATTACTTCTCTGATGGAGTGTCCTTGTTTGGTGAAGGTGGTTTTGAGTGTGTTAAGGTGTATATCCTGGACTTCTTCTCTGAGCATGTTCTGTGGTATCTGAGTGCCTGGCTCTAAATAAAAGATTTCTTGGTGTGTTTGGGGTGGGTACTGGATCAATAAATGTTGGTATGCTTATTCAAGGGTTTCTTATACATAGTTGTCTTTAGGGTTCCATTGTTGAAGCTGATAATGGTGACCAGGAAATTGATGCTAATATGGGGCTGTTCCAGAGAGAGTTTAATGGATGGGTGGTTGTTGTTGAAGTTGTGATGGTGATCTATGAGGGAGTTTAAGTCATCTGTCCAGAGGATGAAAATATCATTGATGTATCTCAGATATATCATTGGTTCTGTGGTGAATTTGTCCACAAATTCTTCTTCAAGGTGGCCATGAAGAGGTTGGCATATTGGGGAACCATCCTAATACCTATGGCTGTTTCATTGGTTTGGACAAAGTGTGTGTTTGTTGTTATTGTTATGGGTGAGGATGAAATGGATGAGTTCAGTGATGTGTTTGGGGTGGATATCTGAGAGTTGTCCATTGTCTTGTAAATATTTGAGGCAGGCAGCTATGCTGTCATTGTGAGGGACATTGATGTATAGGGAAATGACTTCCATGATGGCAAGGATGAGGTTCTGAGAGAGGCTGTTAATGTTGCGGAGGAAGCTGGTTGTGTTCAGGAGGAAGCTGGACCTTTGTGTGACCTTTGTGGTTTGAGGATGATTTCTAAGAGTCATGATATTCCTTTATCAAGAGTACCATAGCCAGATATGATGAGTCTGCCTGGGTTCCCTTGTTTGTGTATCTTTGGAAGCATGTAGAAGGTCCCTGGGGTGGGTTTGTGGGGATGAGTTTGTAGTTTCTCTTGGAGTTGTTTGGGGAAGGATTTGATTATTACATTGTGGTGTGGGGTGTTCTTTGAGTTCTTTATAGTAGGTGGTGTCAGAGAGCTGTCGGTTGCCCTTATTCATATAGTCATTTGTGATTGAGGACTATGATGGCACCCCCTTTATCTGCTGGTTTGATCACTATCTGGTGATTAGATTTCAGGAACTGTATAGCTGTCCTCTCAGCAGTGGAGAGATTTTGGTATACGTGATGTGTGTTGAGGATTTCACAGTCAATTTTTTTCCTGAAGCAATCAATGTGATGATCAAGAGTATGGTTTTGTCCACTCTGTGGTGTTCAGTCAGATGATTCTTTTTTGTTATGATGGTCGGTGTGGATGTGATAATTGTGAGTGATATCATCATTGTTGTGAAAGAGTTCTCTGAGGCAGAGTTGGCAGAAGAATTCTTCTAGTCCTCCACATGTTAGGATGGTATCAGGTTGTATGGTGGGGCAGAAGTTCAATCAGTTAGAGAGTACAGATAATTCAGCTCCAGTTAGGGGTAGTCTTGATAAATTGATGATGATCAGGTGTCATGTACTCTCCATGTGGTGGGTACTGGTGCCATGGTTTCTCCAGGAGATGGTGCTCTGTGGGTTGTGGAGTCATTGTAGTTGGTTCCGCTTTTTGTTTTTGTGTTGGATGGCTGTCATCAGGTTACTTTTATATTTGTTTTTGGATTCCTTGCAAGATTTCCAGGTAAATTTCCTGATTTTGTTTCTTCCAGTGTGTGTGAGCATGTGATGATTTCTTGTTTGAGGTGGTCCTTCTGGAATATGTGAGATGCAGGAAGTGGTTCCTCAGTTTTTCTGAAGTCCATGTGCAGAACTGTTCAGCATATTTGGAATTGTATGTAGGGGTCTGAGTGTTATAGATGGTGAGACCTGTGGGGATGATGTTTTGTTTCTTGCGTTTGCTCAGGAAGTAGATGTTGCTGTTAAGTTTTGCTTCTTTTTCCTTCATGTTGTGGAGTTTCCACAACACCATTTCATCACTTTTTACAAAACGACCTATGTGTAACCTGTCAGTCCTCATCCATAAAGGAAACCTGCACAACACTTTCAAAAGATGAGCCTGTGGCCATGCGTGGAGCAATCGCAATAAGGCTGTCCAGTCTGGAAGTGATAATAGCATAACAAAGTCTGTAATATCTCAGTTGACGAGTGCCAAGTCATCTGTCACTCAAATAACTTTTGTTCCTTCTAAAAATGGAGATAGTTCAGAGTAGACCGAACAAAAATATCTGGCAAATGGCCCTCCATAGAGGAGCTTTTCTTTGTATTGGCCACAGCCATATCTTCTGGATATGGAAAATCCACACTCAGACTGAGGTTAGAATCGTTGAACCAGTTAGCATTCTAAGCATGTGGGAGCTAGAAATTGCATGTTTCATAGGCATATAACTCAGAGGTCCTTGTTCGTTGTGTACAGATCCACCATGTTTATGGCAGCTCCTCCTAGGGAGACAGAGGGGATGATTTGGCTTTTAGCCTGGAAGTTCCTTAGGACAAGGACTTTATATTTCTTTGTATTATTACAACATCAAAAATACTGTCAGTGCAGGAAAAACACCATAATAAAATTAAAGCACAGTTCATGGGTTAAAATATGGCTTATACATAAGGAGATATATAAAAAGAGAGAAGCAAATGACTCCAATACAGTTCTGTGATTCTCAACAAAAACTAGAGGGGAATATCCTATATGTGCCATGCATTCAGAACCCCTCACTGGTGTCTCTGAGAGTATACCTACTTTCCAATGGGGAGGTATATTTCCCAGCTCAGGTGGATGTACATGCGCTAGCTTCGCTTGAGCTAGCATGCTAAAAATAGCCCTGTGACCCTGGTAGCATGGGTGGAAGCAAAGGCTATCTCCCCCAAATACATACCTCAGCTCTCTAGTGGTGTTGTACTCAGGGCAGCTAACCTGAGCCACTGCCCATGCTGCTGTGATCACACAGCTATTTTTAGCACCCTAGCCTGATCAGCTCAAGCTGGGAAGTACACGTCCCCATAGCAGTGAAGATGTACCCTGATACCCTACACAACAAAGAAATGTAGTATATACCCAATAATTTCTGCTCTAGAGCTGATATTTTCACAGCTGCCTATGAGGGTTGGATGCCAGTGGAAATTGGGTAAATATAACAGGCTTTGGAAAATTCAGCCTAGTATTCTAGCCTTATATCCTTTGTCTCACTGAAATATTTATTATTCACTTCACTGATCTGAAAAGGAAAAGACAAATAAAAACAAAATCGCTATCTCCACTTAAGGAATTCCTTCAGCAACAAGGAATTTTTAAATGTGCATTCATTTGGCTGTGGCATTATCTTAAGACGATTATACAGGGTATGAATGTTTATTGTCTGACTTTAAGATGCACAATGTAAGATTAACAATCACTGTTTTTTTCTATAAATGCTTTATTTCTGCTATTGTGTTTGTGGAAACAGCTAGATAATAATTGATTCTGTGACAGGGATTGGCTAATTTGCCGACACTATAGTATAAAACACATTTATACAGTCAATTACACCCAAGTGCATGGCCTATTTGCTTTATAATTTCATAAACTTGCCAGCAATTTAAATAAAAAAGTTCCATTAAATTATCATATCATGTGATGGAATGATATTGCCAAGTATATTAAACCATGTGGGTTCAGCCAGAATTAATTAAATATTATTACTTTTTTCTTATTAACACATTGAACCTACCCTTCCTACTCGCGACTAGAAATAGAAGGCTATTAGTGAACAAAGTAAACTTAAGGGCAAAGTTTAAACATTTTCCTGAGGGTGTTTCATTAAGATCCCTAGTTCTTTTGTTCAAACATTTGCTCATGGTAAATGTACTTGTATTGTGAAAATATTTTATGTTCCTAGATATGAATACTGGAAAAGTTTAAGGAATAGCTTTAATCATATTATTCAGACCTTTAAAACAGACCATATTTGATCTTATTTTTAACCCATCTAGACAATGCATTATTGAAATAATCCAGAGTATATTCAGATTCAGTGTTTGTTTCAGACTCCATGTTTATTTGTGATCATGATTTGATAGCCTTGTGTGCCCTTGTAGGAAAAAGTAAATATTGAAGATATTGGTATGGCAGTTATCTTAAATGTTCCCTCCCTCCACTGCCGATTAAAATAAAGCAAAGCAGGGGAAATACCTGTTTCATATTAAATAAATTAACAAGATTATCTCATGGGAGTTTGTTACTTTAATAATATGGTAAGATTACATATAAGAATTAGCCTTTTTTATGGCACCTGTTTCATCTCCTGCAAAGCAACACATAAAGGGGTCAACTGGTTTGACATCTGCCCACTTGATTGAATAATAATATAACCAAAAAAAACCTACCACCACACACACAACTTGCTCTCTGCCGGTGTTATGATTTCACATATTGTCTGCACTCTTGTGGCTTGTAATCACAAGGGATCATTTTAGGGAAGGCTTTATCTTCTCCTTATTTTTTTAAAGACTTTTAGAAAACCCCAAATTTAAAACACGCAGCTTTATAATTACTAGAGTGCATTTCGTTTAATAAGATAGCGTGTTTGAAAGTGGATAAGCATATCTTTAACAGCAGTCTACCAGGAATCAGCAGAAATAATTACCATCAAGATTTAATTATGTCAGACAAGAGTATCTGTCCTGAATAACTGTGTAGACAGTAGAAATTGGCATTGCTGTATGTTCTAACTTGATCCCTGTATACTTCTGTTGAACATAGTGTTAGCTATTCTGCTGTGACTGACTTTAAATTAATGTAATTGAACACATCAAAGCAATGAAGAGAATTATATGTGATAGAGAAAGGAGGAAATATGATGGAACAGAAAATTTTAGAAGAATTGAACTTGATTCTCCCCTCAGTACAAAGGTGTAAATCAGGAGAAACTTTCACTAAAGTCAGTGGAGCTACCTTTGTGAAAAAGTGGAGTAAGTGAGATTAGAATAAGGCCCACTGCATCTGGATATAACCATATCCTCCTGTCCCCTGTCCTATTCCTTCCCCCTTCACCTTTTTAGTTTTCCTCATGAGATCATCTTTGAGAGTCACTTTTTAAACAATTTAGGTTGTGATGAGATTTCCCCCTTTTACTAAAACTTTCTCCAAAGCATCTCCACACTCTAGGAATCACTCTAGCTTGTGTTGATGCCAAACTGAAAAAATGTGAGGTTTTTGATTATTCAAGTGACTGGTGTTTTTGAGAGAGGCAAATCTGTAATCTGAGTAAATATTACACACTATTATTAAAAAGGGGGAAAAAACAAAACAAAATTGTGCTAGAGTTAATTAAGGCTTCAAGAAAAGCTTGCTTTTATTGGCAATTTTTAAATATTTTTTTTTTTTTGCAACAAGAAAACTAAAAATTAAGAGGATGGTTGGCAGCAATATTGATATGCTAATGGATAAACATGCTAATTTAGAAAAAAACTAATCAACAAAGACATTACTAATGGAAATGTACTGGAAAATGGCTAATGCTGTATGCAAACCTGGTATCTGCAGAATTAAGAACTCCTCATTTTGTATTTATAATTGTAACTTGAAAGCTAAGCTTTGGTCTTCTCTCTGATTTGCTTCAGTTAAGATTTAAAGACATTTCAACTGACCTGGCCTGGTACCATGAAACCTGCTCAGTCACTATATAATTATACAACTTAAATTACATGTTTTGTTGACTAATACAGGAACTAAAATCTAACATATTTTCTGTTTAATTTACCAATATCTGCAGATAAAGAAGAGCCCCTTCAAATTAAAAATTGTACACAAGAAAGGCAGAAATCTATTTACCTAAAATAGGGTGTGGTGGAATTTCTCTGTTAAATTCATCTTCTATATCTATTATCTCAATATTTGAAAGTGTGATGAAGCAACATGTGAGTATTAGGGGAACAATGTTCAAAAACACTCAATATTGGCCTGACTCTGCTGCCATTGAAGTCAATGGATTTCATTGGGAGCAGTGTTAGGCCAACACTAAACTTTTGAAAATCATACCCCACAGTTGTATTGCATTCTTTTCTAAGTATGACATGAGACTGCCCTGCAAACTCTTCGACATCTGATGAACAACACTGAAGTGCCTGCCCTCCTGTAGTGAGGGTGGAGTTAACCATTATTCTGTTGACACAACATGAATAACTCCATGTCCTTCTTGGTGGTTGTATTTTCCAGGGAAGCTGCTACTTTATCCTATTTCATCTCTCTCCTTTAGACTCAACTCTGTTACAGTTCCAACAAAGCATTACCAGCTGACAGTTATTGAGTGAAGACTTATGTATGATAATTTACTTGCTTTACTGTTACACTGTCCTTCCTCCCCTTCCCTCCCACCCCCATTTGTTTGTCTCATCCAATGGTGGTATCCTGTCACAACCTACATTGTTAACTCTTCTCTTTTCACTGTATGTCTGTGGGGCCCTGAGCCCTGAGCCTTGACTGGTGCCCCTAGGTTCTAATGCAATAGAAGCAATAATAAATGCTGATCCTCCAGGACTGACACATCAGTCTGGAGATAGGATACTCTGGAATGGTGGGTTTTTTTGGAAAGGATGTTTCAGCTAGTGAAACTGGTGAAGTAAAGGGCAAAGCTCAAACAGTCAAGGTTTAGTTCAAGTAACACCCCCAAAGTTTATATACTTGTACACCCATCTGAAATTTATCTGAGCTTGGAAATCTTTTCTCCTCTTCCCCAGGAGTCCTCCAAACCAAACTATTCTTTCTCTTCCCTACCTCAGCTACCCTAACTGCACCATCTCTCCCAGTAATCTCTTCTTAGTCTACATCCAGTGACACCCATGCTATCCCTTTTCGTTCTTTTCTTTCTTCCTTCAATTTCCGTGAGTTCTGCCTTTCTTTGCTGATAGGCATGCTTTAACTTCATGGAACACTTCATATAAATTCAGTGCTCTGTGACTATGTAGGTCTTCATGGTTAACACCAGATAGAGAACTCTGGATTTCTTCTCCAAAAGCAGAGTTCCCTGCCACTTGAGCTAAAGGAGTTGAAGATTTTAGTACTACCTGGATTTCAGAGTTTTAGGGCAAATAGAAGGCTATACAGTTGCAAAGCATTTGACTAGCTCTGGTATTATGTCTAGTATGGTATGCATACACATTACAGTACCAAATATCCTGCAGGGTCTCAGTGAGTCTAGGCTGGCTGCTGACATCTTCTGAACACAACAACCCAAGAAATGAGTAGTAGATCTTGTCCAACACCAGTTTCTTAAATGATCTTTCAAGAGATTTATAGAACAATACTCAGTGCTTGGAGATGTGCAAATTTGTAGGGCTCTGTTCACAGTGTTGTTCAAAACGAAACCCTGTGATTTTGTTTGTGACATTGAAACGACCTTTATGTTCACTTAAAAGGTCTGAATTCTATGAGCCTCAGCCTCCAAGGGAACATCCTAATTCCACTTTCCCTGAACCATTTAGGTACTATTGCCATCTTCAGTGGTCTCCTCCCTGCTCTTCTGTTTCATCCGCCTTTGGGGGTGGGAGGGTGCCAGGTGGCCATTTTCCTTCAGAGTTTTCCAGGCAGTGCAACTGCCCTCCTCAATCCAAAGAGCACGAGGAAGGCTACCACTATGCATTCAAACATGTAACCTCATGAGAAGGAAATCCTTCCTCTCCCATTGCAGCCAGCATGTCTCGAAAGGGCTGTCTACATGAGAGGTTAAAACTTGCAGCTCTCAGGTTAAATGTAGTTAAATTGGTGCAAAGCTCTGTGTGGACATTCTTATTTTAGAGTGAATGTGAGATAAAATTGCCATTGTTGTCCCAAAGAGCTATTTCAGCACTAAGAGAGGCTTACAGTCATAATTGACAATTAATATAATAATAATTCACAGTAAAATTATTACAATAATCATCAAATTAAAATAATCATGTTTGATTCAACTCACGTATTTGGACATCCCCAAACAAGGTGATTCTAATCACAGTCAGCCAAATTCATTTGTAGTGTGGAACTCCACTGCCCATCCTGTATTAATTTAACTCAATGTATGATTTATTAAAAGATGAGCAAAATATAAAATCTCCTGTAAACATATATATACTGTAGTAAATCTGTGGACTGAACTATTCTTTAAGTTTTCTGCTTATCATTTTACCAGCTCACAACTTTATTCAGTTTAACTTATTCAAACTTTTCTGACTAAAATGGTTTTTGAGACAGACCATTAATCAAACTCGCATCTAGTAGATTAACTGATTTAATATTTTACCAAAGAACATCATATTTCATTTACTGTAATATTATAATAAATTACCCAAATGGTGTGTGGAAAAGTTTTACATTTGGGGGATGAAAACCTCTACAATGACTATACATAACATTAGAGTTTCTAAATTCTAGATTATTCTTCAACAAGAGCATTATAAAAAAATCAGTACCCAATCACAGTTGTAGTTAATGTAGAAGCAGTTTTAAAGTATTCCCTTTTCTTTCAGAAAGCAATCCTAATTAAGAACTGTATGACTAGATCTTTAGGTGGTGTGGACCTATATTATTTACTCTAGCTGAGGTCCTGTGAGTTCTATATAACACACATTCGTTCCTGACTCAGGTTTTGAAAATTCCCATATTGACCAAATGAACCATGAAAGTGACTAGATGCAATGCTATTTAATTCTATAATGCTCTGATTATATTACACCACCTTGGCTAAGTGTTTTCCCCGTCAAATAGAAGGGAATTGAGGCAGAGAGAGAGAGGAAACTTGTTCTTAAAAAATCAGTGGTGAAATTCACCACTCTTCACTGAGGCACAGGCAATGCACAACCACTAAGACAGTGGATGAAGTTATAATAAGAAGACCTTACGTAGATGAAGGCAAGGGGATGGAACTAGTGGGTGAAAGGATGGTAGCAGTAAGTTCTGGTATGGGGAGCTGGTTGAATTTATTGGGCCAGAGTGTCAACTGGTGGAAATCGGCATAGTTCCATTGAAGTGGCACTATTGCAATTTACACCAGTTGAGGGCCTGGTCCACTAACTATAACTAGCTTACAAGAGTTGGATATTGAACTATGCTTTTAAAAGGAATAGAGTTAGTGAGCCAATGGGAGGAAGGTAGGCTCCTTCAGCTGGTTTGCTGACAAGTACTGTAAGGGGCAGACGAGAGGAGAGAAGGTATTTAGAGGAGGTCCCACTGATGCTTGTAGGTGTCTGATGTCATAGTTTGTTATAAGGGAAGGTTAGAGACTGCTGTTTCAACTTGTCCTTTAGCCCTGACATGCTCCATATTTGGTCTCTGCTCAGAGGTGATGTTATTTTGTTTCCTCTCTATGCTTCAGTTCCCCATTCTTAAAATGACAATAATCCTTGTTCTAACGGGGGGTAGAGAGGAATGTTAGGATAAATTCATTAATGTTTGTGAGGTGCTCTTGTGTAACTGTCTCCATTTAACCCTTGGAATAATGGAGTCAGAAAACAATGCACATCATTCTCCCTTTGTTTGACCTGCTTTAGGTGATATGCAGCTTGCTGTGGTTGAACTTGCACAGACTTTCCTAACATTAAAATATTCTAGGAAGCCTAGTACCTGACATTGGATGCTGGTTCTCCTCTCCCCAAAGAGACCACATAATCTAGAGGATTTAGTGCTAAGAAGAGAGAAATAAACTTCTGATTTTATTGCCATCTCTCCCAGTGACTGGCCTTAATATTTTCCACTTTAGGCAAGTACTCACACAATCCTCAGTTGCCCTTATGACCTAAGCAAATACTATCTCAGTGTAATAGAAGGAGGCACTGAAACACAAAGAGCTTAACTTGAGACTTGCTCAAGTTCACACAGTAATTAAATCTAACCAGGATGAGAACCTTTCTGCTAGTCTGTGCATCATCTAGTATATCACAGTTCCACCTTCACCAGAAAAACTTAACTCCTCTTTATTTCAGTTATCCAGTCTGTAAAATGGGCATAGTAATGATGTATAAAGTAAAGGTTGCAAGTAAAGTATTTACAGGGGCAATATGCAGATTTACACTCACAATTGATTTTTCCAGGTGAAAAATGTGAGCACAAACTACATATAATGAAAGCCACACTAACTTGTGCTTCATCAGAGTGAAGCTCTTCTCCTCTTCACTTCTCACTTCCAGGGTCCCCAACTTGAGTCTTACCTGTCCCCATGCTCTCCCTATACAATACTACAGTTCCATGATCATCTCCTCACCCTGCTTTTTTCATGATGCACCTTTCATGAAGAAGGTGAGCAGGGCTATTAGGGCAGTCTGGCGTGAATGGATCATGAGGAGGAGGATAGGGGGAGAGGATTTTGGTTGGGAAGGAGCATAGGTAGGAGGGAGCCAGAGCTGTGCAGGCAGTGTGGGGTGTTAGGGATACTTGTGTTTCTGTACAAAGGTGTTAGTGCTTTAACATCTCTCCTGATGCTGCTGGCTCTGCTGCCTAATGCACTGAGGCAGCAGCACCATGGGGAGGCCTTGATGTACCAGTGCTCCAGTGCAGAGAGCCTTGGCTATCCCAGTGCTTGAACCTGGTGTGATGGAAAAGCAAGGTTGGGAATCTTTGTGTTGAGGCACTGGTGCTTGAAGTGTAGTTACACATGGCAGTTCTGTTTCAGCACTGGGGAGCCCTTTCAGGCATTAGTGTCTCAGGGCAGAGATGCTGGAGTACCAGCAGCCCATCAGGTCTTCCTTCCACAGCTGCAATTCCCACCCCACAATCTGCACACAAGCATCTTCCTCTCCTTGCTACCTTGCTTGTCTCCCTGCTTAACCCTTAACCCCCCAGCCATTCTGTCCCCCTCCCCATCTCTGATCACCACTCCATGGCACCCCAGAGCTCATCTCCTTATTCTTGCTACGATGAGTGTGTGCACAGCATGGCCCTGGGTCAGGAAGGCAGGCAGGCAAAACAGGAAAATGGACATAGCTGACAAATCTAAGCAATTCCATCAACTAATCTTGGCAAAATTCAAAGAGTATCCTGAACGGGGGGAATAATGCTATCTCTTTAATTTTAAAAGTTCAGAAGTGTCCTGTGACTGAGATATTGTAAGAGAGAGAATTTGTGGGGACTGTGGTGGTGAAGCTAAAAGAAATGAAAGAAATGTAATATAAACATTGTAATATAATGCAACATGTCAAAAGAAGATAATTTTAAAATGTTTCCTGTGCAAAAGTCAGTAAAGATTTCAATGAAAATAATTAGATAGGAAATTTAGTTGTCCTCTAAAGAGTTACTGTGCCAAGTTTGCAGACTAAATTTCTTTAAAATGTGAGACAGAGGGATTTTATTTTAAATATTAAGTTTTTAATCTTATTTTATGTACAAATCTCAGCACAAATTTAACTGTGGAATTACTACTAATGTCTCCATAACAAATTTCAGTGACATTATAAGGGGAATGATTAAAGAATGAATGGCAGCTAAATGATTGTTAAAGGATTGTTTAACCTAATCAGAGAAAATGAGCATTAGTGGAATAAAGAGTGTTTATAAACAAGCAAAATATCACCCACAAAAATGTTTTCTCAACTCCCTGACACATTTCTGAAGGCTGAGGTGACCAGGAGCCTGCTCTTGCTCCCACCTGAAAAGAGTTAGATTTTTGCCATTGGCATCTATGGAATCTGTATTGGTCTCCAGGTTCAGAGTTAAGATTTATGACATCTTCTAGGGGTACACTTTGTACAAAACTCTGAGGATCATTTCAGCTGAAAAGACGCTTTTTGACTTTATCTCATACTTCATAAGAGCTGGAAAACGATCAAAGTAATGAGTTATATACCACCTCTTAAAAATGTTAAGAGCGTGTGGCTCTCTCTCTAGTCGTATGAGTACTTTAAATAAAAATTGCTCTGCTCCTTTTTTGGGAGGCAGATTTTCATACATACAGACATATATCGCTAAAATATATGAAGTACAAATAGCTGTAAGATGTTTACGACTTTTACACTATATTAGGTAGTCTAACCTTTTTAGAAAATGGGTATAATTTGAAGATAAAGTGTGCAGGGAGTGTTATTAGTGTTGCATTAATTACAGAGAAGGCTCTCTTTCATTCCTTTTTTGGAGACATTCTTTGACATTTTGTGTGAGACAATGCATATAGTATTGTGGCAATAATGAGCTTAATATAACTGGAAACTCTGAGAAGATATAGTTTCAGAATTTCAAACACAAACAACACTAGAAAATCATTTGTATGCTTGTTTCTTTGTCTCACATATACTGAAAACTTTTTTTTTCTTGCCACTAAGTGGCACTGTGTTATTTGCATTACGCTGTTCAGGTCATATTAAAAGCCTGTAGGGCCAAATTTATCCCTGATATAATTCCAGTGAAGTTATATGTGAAATAAATTTGGCCCAGAGTTTTACAGGCACATAAACTCTACAGCATTGTTGTAAATTTCCACTGTGTAGGCCAGTATAAAATAAGAATCAGTTAATGTTCAATCTTGCAAGCAGCTGACCCTTTCATCTTGTATTTAACTGTTTCATTATGATTTTTTCCTACCAAATTAGCCTCTATTTAAAAAGGATCATCTTATCTATTTCAGTAGGTCCCTCAGTAAATTCTGATTTAGAAATGGAAGAGCTGTGTGTTCAGCATTCATTCCCAGTATTAAAAGAAAAAAAAGGGGGGGGGGAAGGAAGAATAATAATACTACTGTCTGCAATAAGGAATTTGAATTTAAAAAGAAGTGCAAGACTCTTAGTGTTTTAAAAATGTTTGCGTTAGTCTGGCAAAAATTGTAGACTTGTAAAGAATTTCAAAATGTTCATTTTGTCCAGTATCATTGATCAATCATGCCTTGTTTCCCTGCAGTGATAGGAGTTTAAACAAGCCCAGTAGAACTTTAAAACAGAGTTAGTCACTTTTATCTCTGACAAACACCTGCAGCCCAAAGCACAGAAATGTTTCTAGTTCTGCAGTTACCATGTGCCTTTAAACAGAGCTACCTAGACCAGAGACATACGGCAACCCTTTCCCTCCTCACATACAGATAAAAACTGTCACTTCATTGGGTGTTAAAAGAAAACTGCAGTTTTTTTCTGAGCATTTGGAAATTAACATAGAAAGAAGCATCTTTCAATCCTGTATATGTAAACTGTGAGATTTATCTGAAAATAAAGGGCCAAATTCTGCCTGCAGATCCATGTGCAGATATCTCATTGATTTCTCTGGGGTTTAGGCACATGTACATAAGGGCAGAATTAGACCCAGAAGTTGTTAAGGTAGTTAGGATGACTGTGACTAAAAGCACTAGCCTGGAAATCAGGAAACCTAAGTCCTATTTTTGGTTTTACCAAGGAAGCTAGTCATCTAATCTCTGTTCTTTCCATAAAAAAAAATAACAGCAACCAACACTCTACAATATTCTATAATAATAGACATCGGCACTGAAGTATCACAATCATTAGCCATAGTGTTTTGGACCAATATTGTATTTTTTTTTTAAATACGGGTCCGTTTCTATCAGTAAAATGGGGATAACTACTTTCTTACCTCCCGCAGATGTTGTGATGCTTAATTTATTAATGCTCATAAAGTGCTTTGAGATCTTTGGATTACTGCTACTGTGGAAATGCAATGTCTTATTATAGTTAGCATCCCTCATTTTCTTGATGATGATTGTTATTTTACTAAATAGGAGTAGATACATTTTTTTTACATTTAACATTAATTTTTCAATTAAAGTTTCCAGTCTCTGCCATGGAGTCCTAAATGGCTGATTCCAGAAATTATATCTCCTTAAAAAGTAAGAGGTATAATAGTAACTGCTGGAGTCAGTGAATACTGACACTTGTCATGTGATGGGTGTGTGTTTATATTTAGTTTTGAAATACTGACTTAGGTCATGTGACCAACCCAGTAACTAATTTCTTCCTAGAACTCTGGAATGTTTCCTCTGTTCCAAACACTTACTACAAGTTGCTGCAAACATAAGACTACCAATTTTAATGCTTTTTTCCCAAATATTTTTCAAAACTCACATATGAAATGTACTCCCTATGGAATTAACACTCAGAATGCTCTGATAAAAGAAGGGTCACCATATTTTAACTATTCAGTTATAACTCCAATAGTGTGAATGGGGCTGGAGGTAAATGATGTTTTTAAAAAAGTTATCTGAATTTAGTGCTTAGGAAGAATGCTGAATTGACATCCCTGAAAATGTCTCTTTTTAGCCATAGAACAGGTACAGCATAGACAGTGTGGAGTTTTCACACACTATCCCTCCATTGTACCTTTAACTTGGACACACCAACTTTCAGAATAAGTTCGGTCTCTCATCCTATTCATACCTGAGCCTCACTGTTGAGAACCACAAAAGATGTCTTTTAGTATCAAGCATGATGTAGTGTGTTGCGGGGTTTTTTTTGGTGATTTATCTACATGTCCATTGGGAACTAGACTGAGACCACCAAACAAACCACCAAAAAAGGACAATATTTTTCATTACCAACCTAAGCTGGATTTGAACTCTCAATCAAAATGCGGAAGGCTTTGTAAGTTATTACCATTTCTCTGAGCCCCAGGCCCCAAAATATTATTGCACATAAGGGTCAAATTCTGCCCAGAGATATATACACACAACTCCTATTGATTTCAAACAGAGTTGCATGGTGATATATCATCAAGAAAAAATTGACTGTAGGTATGATAATAGATGAATTAAAGAGTTTCTGAACCAATTTCCAAGAGCCTTGTCTTTTAGTAATATTAGTATAGGTAATAATTTTCAGATGTGGATGCCCAAAATTAGGCACATAAGTCCATATTTTAGAGTTTTAGAAGTACTCTGCACCCAAGCATGAAAATTTTGGCCATAAAATATTAAACATAATGTAATCAATATTAAACAATATATAATAATATAGTAAGGGAACAGTTAAGTGGCAGGAAGCCTAAAGGTGACAGTTCACTTTAGGAACACCTTGACAAAAATTGTTTTTTTGGTCATTTGGGACATATGGCTTAGCAGCTAAGTTGTTCTCTCAGTTGCATCTGAACAACCCTATGTAAATTTGTTTAGGAGATTTGCTTGTAGAGTGCGAGTTTCATGAAGAATCTTGATGTCACTTTTGACTGTGCTCGCTCCTTGAAAAGCCATATGTCAAATGGGGTATGAAAGTGTTGTGCTATCTCCAGATGCTCCGTCATAATTTACCCCAGGATAATTTTGCAAGAGCAACAGCTCCTTTCATGACCAAGAGGCTCAGTTATTGTAATTCTTTCTGCTCCAAGTCTTTCTAGGGTTGCTCCATCACTTACAGCTTGTTCAGAGTACAGGAGCATATTTGTTCACTGGCTTGAGCTACTGAAATCTTATTATGCCCATCCAACATTCTTTACATTAGCTGCCTGTAAACAGGAACACTGACTCAGAAATTGCACTATAGGTATTTAAAGTCATTACTAGTGACAGTTGTGCTACATTTTAGACCTGCTCCTTAAGCTTGGTACTGACTGACATCTGTGTTCACATACCACCTGCTATTTAAAGATGCCACCATTGCATATGACATTTTCAGTTGATAACCCGTTTGCTGTGGTGAGCCAAAAAAGTGAGGCACTCTCTTCCCACTGAAGTCTTTCTCTTTTTTGTTCCTTCCCACTTGTTAAAACACCTTAAGGTTGGTTTGTTTGTCTTAAAGTTGCTGCTAAAATGACCATGGTAGGCCCTGGATTTATTGCCTTTCCTTCCACGTCCTCTCTCTTTCCCATTTTAAAATTGTAACCCCTCATTTGTATTTGTGATTATATTTTAGGAGACTATATTCGCTCTAATTCTGTAGTACAGAACCCCACACTTGCCTGAAAAAGGAATGAGTGTAAGGACCACTGGGTTTGGCCCAATAGTTTTGTATACTGCCCCCAGCAAAAGACCTTGGGGAGCTGTACAGCAGAACAAAAGTAAACACAGTATAAATAAATGCCATTCTCTTAAAATACTAGCATACAAATGATATAACTTGTCCTACATCCCTGCGTAGAAATTGTATTATTTTTTCCAGCCTGCCCTCAATATAGCTTCTTAGCTTTGTACTCTCAACTGCAGTGAAAGCAATATCTATCAGCTTCCATGAGTAAGGACTCTGTAAAAACTGAGTAAGGACCTCTGGATTTGGTCCTTTATAATTATAAATAGTAGCAATAATTGTTAAATAAAAGCAAAATTTGGCTGATTTACTCCAGACTATGCATTTATGCTCATTCACCTAATCACATTTTGCCTTCAGAAGTCTTTGGGAGCCATGAGCTTATATCTAGGAGCAAATTTAAATTATTCCAATCAAAAGACATATAGACAGCATAATGGGGTAAAATGATGGGCCAGATCCTCAGCTTGTGTAAATAAACATAACTCAAAAGACTTGAGTTTACACCAGGTGAGGATCTGACCCCATCTGTGAAAAAATAATGCCTACTTCCAATATGTAATTTCGGATAGTTTTTTTTAAGAGAAGAAATGTTTCAGCACACAATTGCTGTCATCTTGCAGACCGAAGAGATGATGCCAGGTATTACTCGAGTTTGTTGAGTGGTAGAGGGTGAACTGGCACACCACACTATCTTCAATGTTACATCGCATTTAAAACAACGAAATTATCCCTCATTGCTTACAGTATTCTGACGTGACTGCGTGCCGTAGGCATTATCTCACATCTGCGGTACAACATGCACTTATCCCGCTGGTTATATGTGGTAACAAGAATCTTACAGAGAATACATTACTTGTTTGCTGAGATTATATATCTCGGAGTGCAGAACGCTAGGTTGCACCAAGCCTGTGAGGAGGCTTGGAGTTATACCCGTGATTTACGCAGACTGCAGCCTACACACACCTACAGTTCACCCATACTTACAGAGATCACAGAAACCTAAGTAGATAGCGTGGTAACCTAAATATGCAACACCTGGGGTTTTTGCAAGTTTTCTCAAGCCTTTTTTAACCGTGCTGCTATACTTTTTTTTTCTTCACTTGACAGGTTGGCTGACCAACATATACATAAAACTGCTAGACATATGCTTATCATTTGCATCAGGGGCAATACCTCCTACACGCACCTACATAACCAGCAATGACCTACATAAATCCCCACACATGTTGCTTTGAATAATCTGCATCAGTCTGCAGGTGCTTGTGCACTAGTCAATAAATACTGGGTTCTTGACAAAACTCATTGTGTTTCAGATCCTTTTAATTTACAAGGCTTGATGAAAAACAGCTTTTTCTGTATGATCTTGTAGGTACTGAGATCCACTTTTACTAGGTGGTGTGGAGAATGTGCACAATCCTGGTCATTTATGGGACTCACTAACTACTTCTGAAACAAAATTAGGGCAGGTCTTTGCTACCAGGAGTGATCCGCTACTAGAGCTTTTCATTAAGGTTGATAGTAGAAAGCTAAGAAGCCATATGCTGGGGTTGTTGAAAAAAATATACAATTTCTAGGCAGAGATAGATTACAGGATAGATGTTTTTCTTAAAAACAAAACAAAACCTATTATACAGTTTTCTTAAAATGCTAAGAAGTTCTTGCATATTGAGGATTTTACAGCAATTTGAAAACAAATTCTTGTTGTCTAAACTACTGTTTCACAAAAACATAGGGAGGTATTCACACTGGGCCTGATCCGTGTCTGGTGTGAACAGGCATAGCTCCACTGATTGATTGTCAATGGAGTTGTGCCATTTAAACCAAAGATCGGACCCAAACAAGTCACAAAATTTATTTCAGTGGAAAGAAGAAACATAACAATCAGTGAACTTTTGCAGCTGTTATAACTGCAGCAATTTACATTTGGTTATATGATCTAAATGCTCTCTCTCTGTGTTTAACCATACTGATTCATCCATCCCTGCTTCTCTAACCAGGATCACTACTAGCGTAGGTCAGATATTATTACTCTGTCACTTCAGGGCCTGTGCTTAGAAGGGGGCCCAGACAGTTTCCACCACTGTCAGCAGATCCCTCAGTACTAATGGGGCTTAGTTTTCAGAGCTGCTGACCGTCCAAAGCTCCACTGACTTCAACTGGAGTTACAGATGAAAAGCACCTTTGAAAATCAGGTCTTATACAAATACTTCATTGCTCCATGCAGAGGAGAACCAACAGGGGATGAATTGCTACATGGTTGCAATAGGGCTATAGTGTGGCTGGTGGGGAGTGCTGAAGCCAGCAACAGTGAGAGAGGTGCCTGCTGTTTCTTTCAGCAGCAGCCTTTGGAGTTGGTGAAGGGAAATCATGGAGAAGTGAGGTGCACAGACAAAATGAAGAAACATCTTTCTTATAGTGAAAATGTCTTCTTTCAGGCAAGAAATTGTACTCACTCTGGCTATACTAGCAGATTAGACATCCTCTGCGTGTTTTATTATTTGAACTTGTCTCAGAGGCTAAATGAAAAAAGAATAAAAAACAATTGTCCAACAGGAGCAAAATTTTCACATCTGCAGAGCTTCATACATAGAAAAAGTGTCAATGACCAAAATATCCCACTACCCATTGGCTGGGCTGAAAATGTTCCAGCCAACATTCTTTCAGGTGTGCTAGTTAAAAGTGAAAATACAGCATACTTCATTGCTGTTCCCTGAGGCTGATCTTGAATATCAATGAATTCATGTGCTGTAGTCAGGTTCACTTTATAAAAAAGATTTTTATGATGGGCTCTAGTGGAGTTGAGAGACAGAATACAGTTGCCTGGTGCCAGATAATAAGCAAGGAGCTTAAAAATGAAAATATATATTATTTCAAAAAGAACATTGTCAGGCACAAATTCTTAGCTTCCTGTCCAACAAAAATAAAAAAAACCCTGACAGCTAGGGCCAAATCCTGCTCCAATTAAAGTCAATGGGAGTTCGGACCCTATACTGAATTTCAGCTGTCATATTGCATTTCATATTGTGTAAGAGATATGGTAAAGTAATCTCTGAGTAACTGCTAGTAAAATGGAATTATTTTTCTTGTGCACTGAATATTCCCTTATTTAAAATATTTGCTCCATTTTTGTGGTTTAAGATGTAACCCCCTTCTTTGTTTCTGTATCAAGCTGTATACACTCAGAGAGCCTTTATCTGATGGGCTATGTGCATTACATTACATTAATGTAATGTATCACTCGGCTGTAAATTTGCACATTTTCAGTGACCACTCTCCTCTCTCTACAAATATACTGCATTTTCCCTTACAATAAAGATGTTTTATAATGGCAATATGGTGCTGTAACTCAAGAACGTGGTGTTGCTCAGCTTCTCTTTGTCATGCAACTCCCACTGTATTCTAACGGCATATGTTACCTCTCTGTCATAAATTATTGTTTGAGTATGGCACATTTGTGTCTATATTTAGAAAACAACCCTCTTCTTTTGCAAAGACCCAAGAGCCATGCTAGAATGACCACATTGGATAACGGTTTCTGTATTGTAAAACAGTTCCTTATGGTGCTTCATACTTGGCTTTTGCTTCCTAAATTCTTAATTACCAATCCTTAACTTATATTGGTGTCTGAGGAATAGTGCCTCATTGTGTTGAAATAACTCTTCAAGCTGTTTCAGTCCATGAGGAAAATATTTTAGGTTGAAAATATACAATTCCAGAAAAAGGAATATTCAATTCCCCAAACCCCACAAATGGGGAACAGGTGTATGTAAGAATAGGGGACTGTGTACATTTTAATATTGGTTTTATACAAATCCAATAAAAATATTAAACAAGAGGGAGTGAAATAATATACTTGGGACAAGGGAACCCTCAATTTTTTTAACTTAGTTATGTGTTGAATATACTTCTGAAACTCTGACACCTTTTTCTGTGTTACGCACTTTTAAAGAACTCTGCTAGTATGCAAAGACAGCAGCCATTTTCTTTTCAGAGTTGCTATAGCCTGTGCCAAGGAAACAAATGCACTGTGCGCTCTCTCATGGAGACTTTTATTTTTGTTCTTTCCTCATCTAAACTGAGATTGGAAGTAGGTAATTGCTCTTTCTTTATGGGAAAAAACATAACTTATAGCCTAAATCTTGAACGACGTCAATGCTACAGCTTTATCTAGACTCAAAAAGTTTATAGTAATACCGTGTCACCCTTTCAGCAGGACTCTTACCCTTTCCCTACGTTAGGTTGACCAGTGCATATTTTCAGGTTGAAAGCTCTTCTGTGCATTGACTGCATCTTTACTTTTGTGTGTGAATAGTTCTAAGCACTTTGATGTTAAGCAAATAATAATTTGAGGTCTCCATAGGCTGGGCTCCCTTAGCCAGCTGCTTGCTGTCTTCAAATATAATAAATTATGGAGCTTCCCTGGACTCTAGGATAGTGGCATATATTCTGGAGCATCTCTGATATGGAAGATGTAGAACTCATGAGAACTGAAGAAATCATGTTCTCAGAACCTAGCAGAGTGAATGAGAGACCTGAGACCTTCCCAGTGCAATTTTACCAAAAATAAGAGTGCCTATTGGCAAAAAGAGATCAAGAGTCAGTTTGGACACAGGGAGGTCTGGGACATGCTGGGGTTTGTGAAGATTGAATTGGATTGGAAGATTAGATCAGGGAAGAGCAAAAACATCCAGCTGGGTTGGAAGGGATTCTGGGGGAAAAGGGAACTTTTATAAGACCCAGACTTTATAGGATGTATCAGAACTGAACCTTTTTGAGGTTCAACATTCACTGAGGATTAAATTATTTTTAAATCATTCTGAAGTTGAATGAGTTCATCACTCATAGCAATTAAAACCTAAGAATGCAAAAGACCTTGGGCAATAATAATTAATTTCTGAGATACATGGCTAGTGAAAAGATTTTATAACTGGCAAGAAAAAAAATGGTTCCCATTTTAAGTATGGAAATCAGCAATAAATGCTGAGTACTAATGAAACTCATCAATGTGTTCAAAGAAAAGGACACACAATACCCAGGTCAATTAAAGGCTGCCTTTGATAACAAAACAGAAATATTTACAGATTCAAAGATGCTGGAGAAGTTTATTAAGACTGTGGATAAAATCAGAATAAGCAGTGAAAAAATCTACTAACAGATGAAATCAGGGAATTATGAAAATTAGCTGAAATAACTGCTTTTACACAATGTTGAAAGAATGTTGAAGAATCCGATTGGCTGAATTTGGACTTTTGGCTCAATGGTTGGAAATAAGAAAGTAGAACTAAAATTCAGATGCTTTAAGTGCACCGATTATCATAAATTTGGATGGTATGAAAGATCTAAAGGGAGCAAGTCTTTATTGTGTACATGGAATTCCAGGAACTTTGAGGTACATGCGAAAGGAATGTTCACCCTCATTCTTTTAAGTGATGGGTGAGGAGCAGGTGTTGGGTGAAGAGAAGGTCATTTTGCTTCGTGAGCAATACAATAAGGCTTTTTGAAACATCAGTCTTTGTATACACAGATAACAGTGATACAAAAAACTCCCAGAGACATTGGGTTATGTTTTCAGATATAATATAGTGCAGTGTGTACAATACATGTGAAAAAGATGGCTAAACATTGATATTTGTTGTTCGGAAGCCCTATACTGAATTATTTATTTCTTTATGGGCTTTTCCATGGCACTCATCATGGCATCATCTGAGTGCTTCAGAATACTAATGAATTTATCCTCCCAAAACCCCTGTGAGCTAAAGTGGTACTATTATTCCCATTTTAACAGATGGGCGACTGAGGCACAGAGAAGTTAACATCCAAAGTGAACACTAATTTTGAGTTCCCAATTTGAGATGTCTATAGTCTGTTTTTTTTTCAAGAGAACTCAACATTTTATTGCACTTTATTTGTTCAGAGCACAGCTCCTGTTGACTTCAGTTGCAGCTGTGAGTGCTTAACACTTTTTAAAATCAGACTCCAGGTGTGTTACCTAGCAGCTCTCTGTTCTTGGGGAGCCAGGGCCCAGTACCCAGCCTGTCTGAGTCACGAAAGACCTTCCTCCTCTCCCCCACCCCCAGACTCTGTTTGAACCAAAGCCGATCAGAAGAAAGACTTAGAAAAAACAATGAAAAGGCAGTGGGGGAGACACCTAAACCCCTGGGATAAGGGTGACAGGATTAAGGAAACTCCCATAGCCTCATTTGCATCGAAGATGGGACAAGGAGGCATTTCCATTAGCATTCAAAATGGAGAACAGAGATTCCAAGGCAAGAACCACATGGAACTCTGGGACCAGAAAAGCAGGGAAGCACTGCATCCTGGGGGATCTCTGCTCCAGATGTAAATGAACCCATGCCTGCACACACCCAATTCAGTAGTTATCAGACCAATTCTAGTAATAAAGCCTTTATTGGTATCCAAAATAGTGAAGCTCCCTAATTGCATTGTGAGCTCCCTCCAAGGAACACCGCCCATAGCCAGGAATGATCAGCTCCTATTGTCTAGCCTGAACAAAACAACTTTGGTATACTCCCTTGAGCCTTCAGTTTACACATAAACAAATCTAATGTTCTCCCTCGAACCATTGTTATTTCTCTACAAAACCCCCTACCCATGCTCAAGTAAGTGTTCTGATGCCTGGATCCAAAATCTGTATCAGTTCCATTGGGACTTCATCTTCCCCTGACTGATCGTGTTGGGGGCTCTGCCTTTCTGCAGCACACTGGATCCTCAGCTACCACCACCACCTGGGATCACTGATCGATTAAAGCTTCACAGCTCTCTCTCTCTCTCTCTCTCGGTATAGCCTTCTGACCCTGACTTGTGTGATCAGTTATAGTTTTCTAAACCTGACATAATCAAACTTAAGTTAGATTTAATATTATAACTGTTTTGTTTGGCTCCCCTATGGTTATTACCTGGCAATAAATAACTTTCATGGTTAAGCTGGTTGCTTCTCTCTCTCTCCCCCCACCCCTTGGGGGTGTTTTTTGGTTTCCTCATTCGCTCTGCAGCAACGCTCCTCGTACCTAAGCTAAAAGATCCTTGCAGTGCCCAAAATCCTGTGGGGTTTGCTCATCAAGTGGGTTACTACCAAAACAATTGTAACATGAAAGTGGGGATAGGTGTGCTGAACCTGGGACATATGAGGGTGTCAGCTTGGATGCGCTGCTCGACCCAGTCTGCTGAGTCCAGGGGCATATGAGGGTGGCTGATTGAAAGTGCTGCTCAACCCAGCCTGCTCAGGCGCACTCTATTCTGGTATGGTGCCCATGGTATATGAGGGTGACAGCTTGGAAATGCTGCTTGACCCAGCCTACTGAGTCCAGGGACATATAAGGGGTCAGCTTGGGAGTGCTGAACCCAGCCCTGGGGAACCTAGGTCCTGCAGGATAGCTCCTTTGGAAGGAAACTTGCAGCAAGGAGAAGTAGAGCTCTGTATGAGAACACAAGTGACACAAGCGGTACATTGATAGAATTACAGAACCCCCGCCCCCAGAAGAGTAACCCTAATAAATGAGCATACCCCAAAGTAACGGGCAAATTTGGTGACAGGTGTTTCAAGTTGGGTACCCAGAATCACCACATAGGAATGCTGACAGAGGCAGGGGTAGAATCTAGTTATTCAGGGCAGCATTCAATTACCTTAACCATGAAACTATCCTTTCTCTTCCTGCAATCCTGTGTGTTATTCACTACACACCTTCCAGCTTCTGCCACAAATGCTCCATTAGCTCTGTTGCGGCCCCTGAGTATAGTCCATTCTGTGCCCAGAATGAGGCATGGGTTCTGTGGAAGGAATAGTATATGATTATGAATTCAAGACTGTATCAGAATGCATATGCACAAAGGCAATCTTAATTCTGAACTCAAAGATTTTGAGTGCTTGCCTTTGCAATCTTAATATTCTTTTAATGTAGTATTTTGTAATTTCCTAGTTTTTTTTTTTAAATCAAATTCAAAAACAAACACACACACAATTTTCATATTGACTCACAGGGTTCCTCAGCAGGTTTGGAGCCATTAGGTCCATTGTACAAACCTCTATCACCTCATCTAACAGAATAACTGATAGGAGTAATAGGTTATCACCCTCTATGTGGAAAAGCCACTAGAAGGATACAAGACAAGCATTTTGCCAGTGGGTTTCCACAGCTATTTGCTGACAGCAGAAGGATGTTGAGACTCAGGAATCCAAGGGTCTATTCTAGGTTCTATGGGATGGTTGCTCTAGTGGTAACAGACACTTCTGCCCCTGCCCCAGCTTGTCCTCGTCTCAGTCCCAGTCGCTCCTTTCCCCGCTCCTCTCCCAGTCCTTTAAAACCACCCCCATTGTCCATAACATACCTATAACATTTTAAGTACATTGGTACATTGTGGCATCCATGTGGTCTTGAATGAGCTTATGGAACTACTATGCTTTGGGCTGGTCTTCACTGTGGGGAGATCGATGCTGCTGCAATTGATGCACCAGGGATCGATTTAGCGGGTCTGGTGAAGACCCGCCAAATCAAAAGCAAAGCACACTCCAGTCGACCCTGGTACTCCACCTCTCCGAGAAGAGTAAGGGAAGTCAACCGAAGAGCATCTCCTGTCGACACAGTGTAGTGAAGACACCGGGGTAAGTTGACCTAAGCTACGTTGACTCCAGCTACATTATTCACGTAACTTAGGTCGATTTACCCCCATAGTGAAGACTATCTCCAAGATTCAAGCCCTTAAAATATGTCACCTTAGAAGATAAATAGCAGTAAGATGAGAAAAGACTTTTTTAATATTACATTTACTATTTAGATGGTTTTGGCAGATGACTACTTCATGACAGTCAAATATAGTTTTAATTTTGTTTAGTAACAATGTAACCTTGAGTAAATCATTACAGTGATATTATTTACAATATAACCATTTTACAGGGTGTCATTATTAGCTGACAGAACTCCACCTTTTGCAGTGGCCATACCTGCCTTCAGCAAGTTTCTTAGGAAAAATCTGATATGAGAAAACTGATGACCACAGATAACCCACATTTCTCCACAGTGGAGTCCTCAGAAGTCTTAATATCTATATAAAGGGCCTGAACGTCTGTGGGGCACTTGTAAATTTGTAAGCTTTTATATAAAAGTATTTGAGGTCCTTTTGGTGACCTTTGGTAGAGCGGTCACATTTCTAAATTGAGACATTTTTGTACTCAGCAATCCATAGTGAATGAGTATTTTTAGCTATTTCAGAACCATTAAATGTAGTTTAAAGTGCTGTAGTCTTTGTGTGAACATTTACTTCTAATTAACAAAGCACAGTTGTGTGCTACCAGAAGTTATAGTCTAGCAGAAACAGGTAACAATAGTTATTCTTATATTCCTAGTTAAGTTTCCAAGACACATGGTAACTTTATACCCTGATGCAGAGACAAATTTATTTTATTTGGTTTGAAATGATAAAAGCTCATAAATTTATGTAAAGTGTAATAAAAAGGAAAAGTTGTTGCCATTATCATTAAAAGTAGATTTAACGGATTGAGATGAACTGATTGCTTTTGACAGCCCAGAAGATATTTATATTTTCACTGAACTTTTTATGTCAATTTTTCATCAGTAAACTATTTACTCTCTGTGGTTCAGCTAGATTTTGACTCCCTTGATTGTTCATATGGGAAGCAGATGATGACGTTCTATTTAATTTTCACTACTCCTGTGTGTGTGTAATATATATTTTTCAGATGCTTGCCAAGATGTATTCTGCTCATATCATATTATTTTAATTCTCTCTTATCCTTAAGTCTGTATTTATTTATTTTTATTAAAAGTAAGAAGCCTTCCCTGAAATACTAAGAACATGGCAAAAGAAATTCCTTTAAAAACACACACACACATCTTATGAAACAAAGACCTGGATAGGAGAAGATTGTCTTTCCTGCTCTGCTTAGTGATTTTTTAAGGCTTGATCCAGGACTCAAAACTCCCACTGACTTCTGTGGAGTTCCATATGCACACTGTAGCTCAGACTAAGGAATGTCAAATTGCATACACCTGCCAAATAGACCTGGGAGAATACTGCAGTACATTTTTAGCAAATGTTTGAATTTTTAAATTAATCTGTTTCAGACATCCTTGTGTCTCTTTTCTGTTTGTTTTCCACAAAAATTAAAGAAATTGAGTTTTACCAGCACTAATATTTATAGAATGAAATGGCGTGAATTCAAAACTAATATTTATAGAATTCAAAATGGCGTGACTACATATTTGCAGAAATCAAATTTTAAAATTGTGCACACAAGTATTTGTGCTAGAAGGGCTTTCATATTCATCCAGACAGGGAATTCAAACAAAACCACATGATTTTACATGACCAGTCACAACTAAGTTGGTGGAACACAGGGAGTCTAATGGAACCACAGAGGTATCAGAAGGCTCTGCAAGAGAGTACTGGGTCTTCCAGCTGACCCCACTATTAGCGGTCGGCTGGGATGTTTTGAGGATGCTTTGTCCATAACTATTGTTATAGTGGCTCCTAAATACACTCTTCATCAGCATTGCAATCCCAGGTTACTATGATTTACTGATGACTTGCATGAAATGAAATGGAAGACAACCTAAAACAGCGGAGGTAGAAATCCTGATCTGAGTCCAATCAATTGTGATATAATTCTTAATAGTCTTGTTGAATGTGTGGCCATCAGAACATCTGCAAAGTCATGCATGGCAGAAATGTTCTAGGTAGCATGTATCTTAGATACTTTGAGCTGCCTCCACTTGGAGACGGAGACTAGTTTTCTTACTGTGTGTGATTTGGGGGGAGGGGTGGTTACTTTGCAGATAAAATCATTGTCAGACAGAGTTTGAGTCTGTTGGTTCAGCTATATTCAAAAAATCTGAATAATCAGAAGCATTATTTGTAATAAAAAGGGTTTTTCTGCTTGCCGTTTGGCCTGTGTTGTTTGCTGAGGATCTGGAAGTGTTTTGGACACTTCCAGAATTGGAACTGTGTACATCCTAGCTGAGACTAGCAGAGACCAAGTGAGGCCTTTATTGGGAGAGATTGACTGCACACCTTTAAGCAGGGGGGAATTTGGCTGGCTGACAGAATGAAGGGAACAGTGCTTGCTGGGAACAGGGAAAACTGCTGCAAAAGGGGAAGAGGGATCAGTGTGGCAGTACTGACTCATTCCCTGGGAACTGGAAGGGCAGAAGGGTTTAAAAGAGGCAATCCCATGCGGCGAAGCCACCTTTTACACGAAGCGAGAATGAACTAATCGATAGAAATGGTCAGGAATTTTTCAACTGATTGTTTTTTCACTGAAAAATGCTGACTCACTGAAACCAAAACTGTTTGCAGTAAAGGGTCAGTTTGGACAAATTTCCTAACTCAAAAGGAAAAAAAAAAGGTTAGAAAAAAGTTTCAAAATTGTCAAAAGGGAAAATTTCAACATTTTCAAAACAAAAATTTTTGTTTTTCAGTTTGAAAAGACTTTTTATTTCAAAACACCTTAATTTAACTTAATTTATACAAAGAAGTTGGGTTTTTTTAAATGAAATGTTTCAAGACTATTGAAACAAAATGTTTTGATGGACCTGAACCAATTTTTTTTCTGGTTATTTAGATTTTGACTTTTTGTCCTGAGTTAGAATGGGGAAAATTTTCCAAATCTCAAAAATTATCATGACAGGAAAACCATTTCCTGCCCAGCCTGAAAGACCAGCAGTCATCGTGACTCTATTGGGGATGGGGCAAAGGTGGTGCATAGTGTCCTTGGGAAATGCAAGAGAACATGGCCACGTATGAAGGTGACATTAAATCATCTCCTCTCTGCACCTGGCTAGCTACATTGACTGTTTCAGAAGGGATGCAGGGCCATAGTCTTACCCTCTTACCAACTACTGTAGAGATACCAGTCTTGTGTAGGCCACAGGGGTGTTCCTTTCTCTTCACTCCTCTGCACATTCATGCTGGGCCAGGCAGTCTTACCCACCCTGAGCAGAGATGTGCTGAATTATGCTATTGAAAATAATGGGCCAGATTTTGATCTCAGGTATACCAGCTTCAATGGAGTTACTACAGGTTTACACTGGTAGAAGTGGTACCAGTATCTGGCTCAATGGCGTTTTACGATAGCTAAGTATGTCTGAAGCAATAGGGATGCATCAACCGTTGACCAAGGAGTGGTTTATTCACCCTGGATTTTCTTTAGACCATATCCCCTGTTTCTGTTTAAAGAAAGCAAAGTCTAAACTTATGTCATGCAGAAAGCTTCCAGATTCATGAGAAGAATGACATTTAGATATGTTTGTATTTGCTAGTGTTTTAGTGTATAAATGCTGTTCTAGTTCATTTATTTTTCTGCTTGTGAATTTTAACAAAAAATCTGGTGATAGTTTTCAAGTCCATGTTACCTATAGAAATTGGGCACAGGTGATCATAGTATTAGAGTTTAGTATTTGATTCCAGCTTCTCCCTCCAAAAAACCCTATGAAATTGGCTTAAAAATCAGTTATGATTTTTGAAAAAAAAATTATAAATGTTGGTACCTTTTTATTTGCTTATGGGTTTTGAGCCTTTAGGCTGCAAAGGGATAGAAACATATTTTTATTTTAAAGGATTTTAAAGCTGAGATTTACAAATAATATCATTATTCCAACATCTGGGGCTTTAAGGAAAACATTGGAAGTCATGAGACATGCAGCAAAATCACTAGAGTTGTCAGCATTGGTCTCCCTAAACAAAGTCCACTGCACTTCTGGAGCCTGCTGCAGGGCACAATGTCACTATAAAAACAGACCTGGGCCATTACAGGCCTATTCTGTCTTGGCCCCTTTAAAACCTGACTGAGGGAGGTTATGTGATAAAAGGACAATAAAAGAGTTGCCCTGTGGCTCAGTTTCTGGGAGAGACTCTCAGAAATGTCTTGATCTTCCTGAGTCTCTCCTTGGTGGTCCACAGAAGATGTGTGGGAAGAGGCTTAGAAGGACAACTGAAAAGCAGGAGAGAGTACCTCATGGAAGTGGTGGTGTTTGGCCTAAAAAGACAGCAAGAGTATGTGGAAGAAACCCAAGATAAAAGATTATTTGAGTCTTTAGGGCAAAGAGGAGTGAGCTCCATGTCAAGAGGTCAATGGTTGTTATTTCAGGTAAAGATTTAAGGCTGTGGGGAACAGGAGGAGGACTGTTTGGCCTAGGACAGGTAGAGTGGTGTTAGTATTAGGCCTGCTTAGTACCACTTCTCAACGTTGCCAACTTTTGTAATTTTAATGAAAGTCATGTGATATCTTGCTTAAAGGTTCAACTCCTGTAGAGAAGTATTTGTGTGAAAAGCTCATCTTTCTTAATTTTTTTTCTTTCTTTTTTTTTTTTTTTTTAAGTAATTTTCTAACCCTCATAATTGCAAGAAAAAAGCTTGAAAATGTGACTGGATTGTAACCTAAAAATTCAAAAACCAGAAGGCAAATAAAAAATTCCCAAAGTTGTTATTTTTAAGACAATATCTTGATTTTTCAAATTTTATTTAAGGTTCCAGGCTAGAAATTCTTGAAAAGTTGGGAAGCAGCCACCTTTGTCTCCCTGTGTCAATGAGGGAGATGAGGTCAGACCAAGGAAGAAAGACAATATTGTCTGGGAAGGCAATGAATCCAGTACCCATGGGGATGTGTAGGGTTGAAGCAAGTAACCCTTTATAATAGGGAGTAGCCCCAGAGTTGCTTGCCTTTGAAAGCTAATAGAGAATGCAAGGTCCAATAACTGTGGAGATAAGCTTGGGTTGGCTAAGGTCCATAGACTGGATCTGTGGAATGAGGCACTGGGTTTTTAAGGTCAAACTTTTTCCTGACTGGTCCCAGTCAGCTGGCATCAGCAGAAGGGGTGAATATGCAGAAATGAGGCTAAATGTCCTCCATTTCTTTACAAAAGAAAAAACTGGTAACACAGAATAAAGTAAAATCCTCTTTACTTAATGTGAATCTCTGTCTCTGGTGATCAAGTCCTCTGCGTCCAAAGATAATTAGCACTTTATAATGCTAATTATTATAATTATGTCTGCGAAAAAAATAATTAGGGGGTAGGTCTGTTCAATGATTTTCAATTGCCCCCACTACTCAGAAATAAGGTCACTTTTCGATTAACTTGCTCTAGGAGCTCAAAGATGAAAACATACTTACAGAAAATCCTTTGATTGTTTATTCCCTCATTTATAACATCCTGCAAATTATCTAAAAAGCCAAATAAAGAAAAATAAAATATTAGTGTGAGAAAATTACATGAAAACTTTCAGGTTCCAGGCACTGAGATTAAAGAAATCATTGCCTCCTTTGCCATTTTTGTGCCATTAACGTGTGCACTTTATGCCAAAATAGTATTAGAAAGCTCCCTTCTAGATTCTCTTGTGTCTTGTTTTTATTCATATTCCCACAACCAATTGGGAGGGGAGGGTTGAGATAAATTTACGAGCAACTGTAGAAAATATAAATGTGGACCAGTAATAAAAAATTACAAATGGTGTCACCATGGTGACTGGAAATTATCAGTTGTATAGTAATTTCCTATTTCCTCCATACCACTAACATGTCTATGGAGGCTGATTTAGCAGTCCAAATCCTTTCCACATTGGCTTGAAAGTGTTTTGCAAATTATATTGTGATCAGTTTACAGGTTCTTATACTCTCACATTTGAAATAACCCAGTTTTCACCTGGTCAAATCTTGTGAATTCAGGCTTTAGGGAAACTGAGACGAGAATCCAGTATGAGGAACCAGGGAACTGAGGGTAGGGGTGTTGCCCCAGGGGTAGAGTTGAGAGGCTATTAGGTGAGAAAGTGGGGGAGATTAGAATAGGGGAGCTGGGCTATAGGAGAAGTGGAGGAGAAACTTACTTTGGGAACCAAAGTTTGATAATTTTGGCCTAAATGACTTGCACAAGGCCACACAAGAAGTTAGAGACATAGCCAGGAGTTCCTCAATGCTCAATCAGACAAAGTTGTCTCTCCAAAATAGACACTTTTTAAAAACTATCTGGAGATTTTATTGAAGCCTATATTATGTTACTGCTTACAGTCAGATAGACACATAGGGGTTAGAAGAAAATAGGTTTTTTCCTGACTTTATAAGCTAGATCAGAGAATTCAACTAAAACACAACTCCTGTTTCAAAGAAACTAAATTAATATTTCTTTCTGAGCTCAGCTGACTGTCATGGTCAGATGAGATAGGCTCAGCCAGTCAAGGACACAAGAAAAATTCCATGTGACTTCTGCAATATGACTTAACCCTTGTTTCATAGTCTCATGAACCAGGCTTGACATAAAATATACCACAAACAATAGCCTAACAAATAAACACACAGTAAAAAAGATCACAGAAAGTCTTTGTTGACAGTTCTCAAGCATGCACAAAATTTGAGCAAACAAGTACAGGTTTGTAGAAGCAGTTTGAATTTGAACTAAGGCTGATTTTGAGTACTCTTGCAGCCTGATTCAAAAAGTTCCTACAGCTCAAGAAGCTGGCATAAATAAAGAAACGTTATTGGAGAAGAAAACATTGCCCTCCCAAGGTTGTGAAGAAGAAAGATCCTCAATGATAAGGTCTCCATATGGAAATTAGCCCTTCACATGTAATTTGACATCTTAAAAGGAAAAGCTTCCCAGGAGAAAGCAAGATCTCTGTTACATAGTTTGAGCTCTTTGAAAGGGAAAGACTCTAGTGAATTTTGAGAAGATGGCCATTTCTGTGAATTTTCAAAAGATTATATTTCATTCTCAGAAAGTGTCAATCAAAAATCTTAATGAAATATCTTTGAAGGCCCTCCTTCCAAGCATGTACACCACTGTTTGGTAAGATGTTGTAGTAAAATATGTTGAATCCCAAATATTTATGCTGAAGGGAAAAAAGTCAGATGAATGCCAGTCTAGCAGCCAGTTCAGAAAACATAGGTCAGACATAGGATTAACATTACTATATTTCCTTCCTTGTGAATTGGTGGAGGTGGACTGATTTAATTTTGTTTTGAGGCCTGTAATAGATTGGGCCTATCTTATAGCACCCTCCTCCTGTCAGACCAAGCTTTATTATGCCAGTCCGCTCATTCCCTGAGGCAACCCTCATCTGTATTTCTCAAGGAATCAGGGAAACTATCTTCAGCTGGGGCAGTTTCTTTAATTGCATCTTCTTAACAAACACAATCCTACCCCCTGCAGACTCTTACTTCAAAGTCTGTGCAAGCATATCAGTCCCTTCCCCAAGTCAGTCTCTCACACCAGTAATTCCCATAACAAGATTTCTTGGCTCAGAGCCTCAGTCCCCAAGAAGAACAGGAGTACTTGTGGCACCTTAGAGACTAACCAATTTATTTGAGCATAAGCTTTCGTGGACTACAGCCCACTTCTTCGGATGCATAGAATGGAACATATATTGAGGAGATATATATACACATACAGAGAGCATGAAAAGGAGGGAGTCGTCTTACCAACTCTGAGAGGCCAATTAAGTAAGAGAAAAAACTTTTTAAGTGATAATCAAGATAGCTCAGTACAGACAGTTTGATACGTGCTCCCAAACAGTCTCCCCTCATGTATGTTTGGTTTTCTTGAGCAGTTCTTTTCAGCAGTAACTCCGGTGGCAGTTCCTTGGGAGCACCACCCAGGCACTTACACTTCCTGGAGGAAGTTGTAGTCCCCTCCTGCTTATTCGTGGTGCTGTCTTTTATAAGGTTCAGCTAATTAAGTTCCAACTCTTTCCTCAGGTTCCATTGCAATAAAGCACATTAGTATGTGCTTAATTTTAAACAACATTGATGGCAATGGAATTACTCGTCTGCTTAAAGTTAAGCATATATTTAAGTGCTTTGTTGGATCAGAAGCCATTCACCTAGGGCAAGTTAAATGAGACTCTCCTGCAGTACAAATTAGCTGCAATTCCTCACACTATTATCCTGTCGAGATTGAGGTCAGAAAGTGATGTAAGTGCATCAGGCAGGCAGCCATTTAAAATTGCCTTGAGCAACCCTGCAATCCAGTTCTGCCTTATTTTTAAACAGCAGAAGGAAGCAAAAGTAAGAGGGCTGCTTTTCTGCTTTTTTTAAAAAAATGTCTTTTGTACCTTTGACTAGAGTGACGTAGCTTGGCTAAGCTAGTCTCTCAGTACAGTGGAGTTCCTGAACATGAAAGTCATTTGTGTTGTCAATCACAAACATAAATTTGTTAAACGAGGTATCACATTTAAGCCATGGAAAGGAGTGTGTGATTAAAAGAGTATTATCCCTTTAAAGGACAAGCTGGAGCCTGCATTCTGGGGATAATCAAGGCAGCCTTGTCCTGCTCTACCCTGGGGGCTGAGCTATATAAACAAGAGCAGAAGTGGAGCAGGAGAAAGAAGTAAAAGTCAGGTGGGCTGCAGTGGGTGGCAGTTGCTCTCCCGGGGACCTGCAGCTTCAGACAATCCGAGTCTAAAATAGGGAAAGAACAAGTAAAAAATTACTTAGACAAGTTAGATGTCTTCAAATCACCAGAGCCTGATGAAATGCGTCCTAGAATACTCAAGGAGCTGACTGAGGAGATATCTGAGCCATTAGCAATTATCTTTGAAAAGTCATGGAAGATGGGAGACATTCCACAAGACTGGAAAAGGGCAAATATAATGCCCATCTATAAAAAGGGAAATAAGGACAACCCGGGGAATTACAGACCAGTCAGCTTAACTTCTATATCCGGAAAGATAATGGAGCAAATAATTAAAAAATCAATTTGCAAACATCTAGAAGATAATAAGGTGATATGTAACAGTCAGCATGGATTTGTCAAGAACAAATCATGTCAAACCAACATGATAGCTCTCTTTGACAGGGTAACAAGCTTTGTGGATGGGGGGGATCAGTAGACAGAGTATATCTTGACTTTAGTAAAGCTTTTGATACTGTCTCGCATGACCTTATCATAAACAAACTAGGGAAATGTAACCTAGATGGAGCTACTATAAGGTGGGTGCAAAACTGGTTGGAACATCATTCCCAGAGAGTAGTTATCAGTGGTTCACAGTCATGCTGGAAGGGCATAACGAGTGGGGTCCTGCAGGGATCAGGTCTGGGCCCGGTTCTGTTCAATATCTTCATCAGTGATTTAGATAATGGTATAGAGAGTACACTTAGAAAGTTTGCAGACGATACCAAGCTGGGAGGGGTTGCAAGTGCTTTGGAGGATAGGATTAAAATTCAAAATGATCTGGACAAACTGGAGAAATGGTCTGAAGTAAATAGGATGATATTCAATAAAGACAAATGCAAAGTACTCCATTTAGGAAGGAACAATCAGTTGCACACATACAAAATGGGAAATGGCTGCCTAGGAAGGAATACTGCGGAAAGGGATCTGGGGGTCATAGTAGACCATCAGCTAAATATGAGTCAACAGTGTAACAGTTTTCAAGTACATAAACAGTTGTTACAAGGAGGAGGGAGAAAAGTTGTTCTTATTAATCTTTCAGGATAGGACAAGAAGCAATGGGCTTAAATTTCAGCAAGGGAGTTTTAGGTTGGACATTAGGAAAAACTTCCTAACTGTCAGGGTGGTTAAACACTGGAATAAATTGCCTAGGGAGGTTGTGGAATCTCCATCATTGGAGATTTTTAAGAGCAGGTTAGACAAAAACCTGTCAGGAATGGTCTAGATAATTAGCCCTGCCATGAGTGCAGGAGACTGGACTCAAGGTCCCTTCCAGTCCTATGATTCTATGATTATTTTGCCTAGATCTGTGCATTTTCTATGCTATCTAAGTAAAGAGTAATCCTGTGCAAAGTCTATATGTGTGTCTGCTTTCACTACGGCATATCCCCGAAGAGTTAAACTATAAATACTGAGCACCTATATGTCTGGGGATCTGGGAAGGGGTGTACTTAACTTATAATGGAGTCAGCATTAATCCCAGGGGTTAGGCAGTTGGACCATGGAGTCTCAGCTCTTGGAAGAGGGTGCAAGACAGAGGAGCTACACCTTGAGAGTGTGACTAGAGATCTCAGCCAGGGGAAGAGCCTGGACTCTGTTAAGACTCAAGAGACTTAAAGCACATCACGTCCAGTGAGGTGGGCCCCAAACACAATAGCCTCGGGAGTGTCCAGCCAGGGGGAGCTCTACTACGGCTGTGTGTGTGTAACCCCATCATTTCAGATATAGACAAAGCATTAGAAAAAATACAGTTGATTCAGAACAATCTTCCCTTATAAGGAGTGTGAACTAGATGACATGATAGGTCATTTTCATTTCTAACAGATATGGAGGAGCATGAGGATTGGACAGAAACATCCCACAGGAGAAGAACTATTAACTGGGATTCTCTATATCTAGTAAAGAGGAAAGGATAGAAGTTGATAAAGTACAGGTAGGAACTGAAGAGAAACAGTCAAATGAAAAAGAGTCCCATTCAATTACATCACATGAAGGCAGATAACTAAAAAGTGTCAACTTTTATAAGTACTTGTCTACAAATGCTAGAAGTCTAAATACTATGATGGGTGAACTTGAGTGCCTGTTATTAAATGAGGATATTGATATAATAGGCATCACAGAAACTTGGTTGAATGATGACAAACAATTGGACACTGTAATACCACGGTACAAAATATATAGGAATGACAGATAGGTCGTGCTTGTGTGGGAGTGGCACTGTGTGTGAAAGAAAGCATAGAGTCAAACAGCGTAAAAATCTTAAATTAATCAAACTGTACCATAGAATTGCTATGGATAGAAATTCTATGCTTGAACAATAATAGTATAGCAATAGGACTGTTCTACCGACCACCTGGTGATCAGTGATGGTGATTGTGAAATGCTCAGGGAGATTAGAGAAACTATAAAAACAGAAAATTCAATAATAATGGGGGATTTCAAGTATCCCCATGTTAACTGGGTTCATGTCACCTCCGGTTGGGATGCAGAAATAAAGTTTCTATTCACCATTAGTGACTGCTTTTTTGAATAGCTAGTCCTGGAACCCGCAAGGGGAGAGGCAATTCTTGCTTTAGTCCTAAAGAAAGCACAGGATCTGGCCCAAGAGGTGAATATAGCTGAACTACTCGGTAATAGTGACCATACTGTAATTAAATTTAACATCCTTCTGGGGGAGGGAAATTCCAAAGAAACCCACCACAGTAGCATTTAACTTCAGAAAGGGGAACTACACAAAAATGAGGAAGCTAGTTAAACGGAAATTAAAAGAAACAATCACAAGAGTGAAACACCTGCAAGCTGCATGGAAAGTTTTTGAAAAGCACCGTATTAGAGGCTCAAATGAAATATATATCCCAAATTAAAAAAATAGTAAGAGGACCAAAATAATGCTACCGTGGCTAAACAGAGTAAAAGAAGTGGTTAGAGGCAAAAAGGCCTCATTTAAAAATTGGAAGTCAAATACTACTAAGAAAAATAGAAAGTAGCATAAACTCTGGCAAGCCAAGTGTAAAAGTATAATTAGGAAGGCCAAAAAAAACTTGATAAAAGGGAAGGTCCTCTTGTAGATCTGTAATTGGTTAAAAGGCAGGAAACAAAGGGTAGGAATAAATGGTCAGTTTTCAGAATGGAGAGGGGTAAATAGCTGTGACCCCCAGAGGTCTGTATTAGGACCAGTGCTGTTCAACGTATTCATAAATGATCTGGAGAAAGGAGTAAACAGTGAGGCAGCAAAGTTTTCAGATGATACAAAATTACTCAAGATATTTAAGTCCAAAGCTGGATTTTGAAGAGTTATAAAGGGATCTCATAAAACTGTGTGACTGGGTAACAAAATGGCAAATGAAATTCAACATTGATAGATGCATGCATATTGGAAAGCATAATCTCAACTACACATATAAAATGATGGGGTCTAAATTAACTATTACCACTCAAGAAAGTCATTTTGGAATAATTGTGGTTAGGTCTCTGAAAATATCCTCTCAACCCACAGCAGCAGTCAGAAAAGCTAACAGACTGTTAGAAACCATTAGGAAAGATTAGATAATAAGAGTAAATATCATAATTCCACTATTTAAATCCATGCTATGCCCACACCTTGAATACTTTGTGCAGATCTGGTCACCCCATCTCAAAAAAGATCAATTAGAAATGGAAAAGGTACAGAGAATGTCAACAAAAATGATTAAGGATACAGAACATCTTCCCTATGAGGAGAGATTAAAAAGATTTGGACTGTTCAGCTTGGAAAAGAGACAACCAAGAGGGAGGTATGATAGAGGTCTATAAAATCATGACTGATGTGGAGAAAGTAAATAAGGAAGTGTTATTTACCCCTTCACATAACACAAGAACCAGGGGTCACCCAATGAAATTAATAGGCAGCAGCTTTAAAACAAACAAAAGGAAGTACTTCTTTACACAACACAGTCAACCCGTGAAACTCATTGATGGGATGTTGTGAAGGCAAAAAAACTGTAAGTGGCTATTAGCCAAGATGGTCAGGAACGCAGTCCTGTGCTCTGGGTGTCCCTAATGTTTTGACTGCCAGATGCTGGGACTGGATGACAGGGGATGGATCACTTAATGATTGCCTGATTCTGTTGATTCCCTTTGAAACATTGGCTTTGACATTGGCCACTGTCTACTGGGCTAGATGGACCATTGGTCTGACCCAGTATGGCCGTTCTTATGTTTTTAACTTTGGTTGGCCAAATCCTGGTAGATGTTGAGCACTCACAGTTCCCATCGACATCAAAAAGATCTGTAGTGCTTAGCATCACTTAGCAGTTGGCCCTTAGGTTATGAGTATGTGGTTCTAAAAGTTATGGCTCTGACGTGACACGAACAGATATGACACAAGACTATGAGCTGTCTTGTGGTAAGCCTTATATTGGTGCACAATTTAAGAGCTGGGGGGAGGGATAGCTCAGTGGTTTGAGCATTGGCCTGCTAAACCCAGGGTTGTGAGTTCAATCCTTGAGGGGGATTGGGGCAAAATCAGTAGTTGGTCCTGCTAGTGAAGGCAGGGGACTCAACTCAATGACCTTTCAAGGTCCCTTCCAGTTCTAAGAGATAGGATATCTCCATTAATTTATTTACAAGGAGCAGTGGTCATCCAAAGTCTCAGTTCTTGTAGTCACTTCATGCAAGTAGTGAGAACATTTAGTGACTGTAGCAACCCAAGAGGGGTTGGTTAAGTGTGGGATAGGAACAGGTCCACACTCACCAGAATTGCTGAGCCAGCATTGGGGAAGGAGATAGCAAGTAAGGAAGCATATACTGCCCCAGTTACTGCAACTCCCTCTGTGTGCCCCCCTTCCACTTTGAACAATATACATGCATCAGGTACCACACCTTTGGGAGCAGATGCTGGGAAAACACAAGCACCTTTGTGCCTTCCACTACAGCATGTGGATAGTGTATCAAAGTAAAGTTGCTCTAAATGAAGAGGTAAAATTCTAGTGAACGCAGATGGTAGCCAATCTAAAGAAAGAATTGCTTTTTCTATTCTCATTTGCTTCATTCAATGATTCTGCTGGTTCAATCTGGGTGCCCGTAGTTCAGGGAATGGACTCACTGCACATGAGAATAATGAGATATTTGTTTTGTTTATAGTTTCCTTAAAATGGAAGGAAAGTTGAAATGAGGCAATAATGCTTTTGTTGTTGCTCTAACTTTTTAAAACTTCCTTGTACTAATCTGTTAGTTTAGAGAGATTAGTTAAATTAATCTCTTGGTTCCAGTGGGTGTAGAACCCCAGGTGCAAGCTGTGAGATTTCTAGCCCAAGGAATTAATAAATCTGCTAACTGTGTCATGTCTGTGATTTAGACTGGAATATATTTTGCAATTTGTTTAATAAACTTGTGTGCCTAAATACCATGTGTTTGTGGGATGGTCCCCTGAGATTCATCTTGAAGGTTGCCCAAATGTATCTCCTCTTCCACAGTGACCTACGTAGGAAGTGACATGAGACGTGTGGTGGTTTAATTAGAAAAATGTTGGCATCAGATTAATAATGTAGAATACCCTTTTCTTCAGCTTCTGTTTCATATAAATATCCCTCTTCAGAGCTCCAGTTCCATATGGCAATTAGAAATACTTGTTCACATGCTGAACCAGTTCTGTAGCTTTGTGAACAGTGAAAACGGTTTTTCTATGAGCCTGTAAAAACTAGCGATGGACAAACTTCTTCAGATAAAATACTACTTGCCCTACCCACCCAAGAATGTTTGTTTATTTTTAGACCCAAACTGAGATCAGAACTTTTTTGAAGTTCTGACATTTTTGTATAGCTTTTTATTTTTAATTCCAGTTTTTGTGTGCCTGTAAACATCTGGATGCATGCCGGGAATGGAAGTGGCAATGGCCTGAAAAATCTCGCAGGGTGTGCAGCCAACTTTGGCAAATTCAGTAAATCTAGGTAATTTGAATGATAGTATTTAAAAGAATAGCAAATGATTTACAGTAAATTATTTATTCAACAAAATAATCTCTTTTGTCTGCTGTTGGAACATCCACAACCAAATAGTGATTTCCTTGAATTTTCTTATTGCTCAGAGAATTTTTGAGTGAGTTTTTGTTACTCTATAGATTGACTGGAAACAATGCATAGTATTTGATACTCTGTATTCAAAATGTTAGCTATATTGATTGGTCATGATTGGTCACATAAATCACACTGAGAACATGATAGTTAATATATTGGTGGCTTTTACTTGAGCACTAAGTGTTGCTACGTAAGGCTGGTGAACCTGCGAGGGTGGAAACTTTTTAATTCCACATCAGGATTGCCTACATTGTTTGCATGGAGCATCTTTACAGGATCTTCCTGCTTTGCCAAAAACAAGTTATTCAGCCTATTTAAGTGGAAAAACATATGGATGTCACCTCCCTATACACCACATCCCTCACAATGATGGCATAGTTGCCTACCTTTCATATTTACAAGACAATGGAAAATCCTCAAATATCCACCCCAAATACATGGCCAAACTCATCCATTTCATCCTCACCCATAACAATTTCACATTCAGCAAGAAACACTTTGTCCAAATCATGGGAACAGCCAGGGATAATAGGATGGCTCCCCAATACTCCAACCTCTTCAAGGTGGCCAATGAAGAATAATTTCTGGATAAATGCACCATGAAACCAATGATATACCTGAGATACATTGATGATATTTTATCCTCTGGACAGATAACTTATACTCCCTATCATGGATCCACAGGGCCAGTGTTCTTGACAGCTCTTGAACAGTCCAGTGTGTCAGCTCCCTTAGGGTCACACTCTCTCAGTGGGGTGAGCCCCTTGGCTTCACAACCTCCTGGGACCAAACCTCGGCGCCTTCAGCACCCCTGCTTCACACCATGAGCTCCCTTCAGCAAGTCCATCTGAATTGGACACCTGCAAGACTTACACACCCAAAAGAAGCAATGCACCACCACATATTCACAGAGGCCACAGCATCTTTTCCATTACCTTGGCAGTTGTTATACCAGGCACTTCTAAGATTCCTTTAGCACTCTTGCTAATCTATCACATGTACAGTTTACAGTACACAGTTCAGAGCAGTTTCACACCCTCCCTTAGATCTGGTCTGTTTGATGAAACTAGTGGGGTGCACATGAGGAGCTCAAGTGTGTCTCCCACATCCTTTTTCCACCCCAAAATCTTTGGGTTTGTGTAGCGGGGTGGACACCCGCTCCTGCCCTGAGGGGTTTGAAACAGCCCTGGGAGAAGGCTGTTTCAGGGAGAAGCAGCTACTGGACTGATTGGGGAAGTAGCTGCAGCTGGGCCACACCCTAATCAGAGCCCAGATGGCCTGTATAAAGAGGCTGGGAGCCAGGAGTTCAAGAGTCTCTCTCTGCCTCCAGAGAGAGAAGGGCCTGGCTGCAGGGAGCTAGACACAGAGTACCTGGGTGGAGCAGGGCTGGGGAAAGGCTGAGGAGCTGGGGAGCTCCAGCCTGGAAAGCCCCAGGCTGCAGCCTAGGAGAAGGCTAAGGGGTACTGGGGGTTGCAGAGGGCAGCCAGGACTAGGCCAAGGCAGCAGGTCCAAACCCAACCTAGCCGATGATGAGTGGCCTATACTGCAGTCTGCCCCAGAGAGTGGGGGCTAGTTGGTGACTGGCAGTGGCCTTCACCTGAGGTGAGGTGGGGTTAGTGGGTGGGGGTTCCCCTGGGAGGGGAGACCAGCGTGTGTGGGTATTGCCAGGGGGCAGCACCCAGAGCAAGGGGCACCGGGGTCCTGGGAGGGACATGGGGCCAGTGCAGATGAAAGGGTGGATCACTGGCCTGCAGAGGGCGCTCCAGAGGCTGGTGAGCTAATTCCCTGGATGACCAGCAGGAGGCGCTGCAGGGGTGAGTCCAACTTCTCACAGTTTGAAACTGAGATGGGGTCCTACTACTAACTCCTCATCATCATCTTCCAGGGAGTGAGGAGGGCAGTGAGCTCATATTCCTCCTGTGTCAACTGTCTTGACTGCAATCTGGGGTTGTGATTTGGACTCTCTTGGTTAAAAAACCCACCATGGTGAGCTCACTGCTTTGGTCACAGCATCAGAGCCAGTGCGACTCATCTCACATATGGAGATGGGCGGGGACTATCTCCCTGTCCCACTCAGCTACAGGGATCTGATTACAGATAGGCAAATAACTTGAGCTCCACAGCTCTTCCTTTGTGTTACTAGCCAGGGGGGAAATCCCTGCCTCCCTGCTAGCCAGGCTATTGCCTGTTCTCTGACACCTGCATTCTCAGCCTTCTGGCTCCATGGATTCAAATCTTTGGCCATTACAGAAGCAGGACTGGATCCTGTCTTAAAGATATATGGTCATTTCCCGAAAGGACATCAAAGCTGATATCCTGGAGAACCCTAACTACCAGCCACCCCGATCCCTCCTGTTTCTGCACAGGGATCTGAGTTGTAGGCAGGGTGAATAACTTCATATTCACCCAAGTTACACAGCCCTTCAGCATTTGAGGTTGAACAACACAGGGTCTGACAAAGATTCTCTCTGTTCCAGAGTCTCTCCACCACCATAAATGTCTGCCCATTAACCATCACCTTCTTCTCCCACTGGGGATCAGATGTGCCTGAGTCCTGGAGAGTACAAGGGGACATGTACACTGGGACCTGGAGTGGGAGCCCGTCTGCCCCCACCCCATGTTCCCTGGAGGAGCTGGCTGTGTGACTGACTTTTTGGAGGAAAGCAGTCACATATTTCACTCTCTGAGCCTGAGTTACAAGCTGCCTTCATGGGTGGACAGAGGGTGGGTTAGCTCCCCCGTCCTGGGCAGTCACCAAATTAACTCTTCAAGGATTCTGTTTGGCCACCATTCCCTTGATTTTTGGGGCATTGTGCCCACTTATGCCTTTTTTTTCTCACAGGTCTCTGCCCCATTGGCTCCTCCCCCAACTCCGGATTTACCTGAATCCCACTTCTGGGGATGTCTCCATGGGTTCCCTTTCCCCAGACCCATGCTTAGGCCAGTCCCCTTTGGGTCTCTTCACACCCAGACCTACTGTCCACAAACTCATTGACCAACCTGCTTGCACTCCACAGGTCTTTAGGCTTCCTGTCTACTAACCACATTTTCAGGTCCTGAGGGCAGATCTCATACAGCTGCTCCAACCCAAGCAAGTTATACAAATATTCCAGTGTAGTGACCCCTGCATCCTTACCACATTTGCAGAGATATTCTCCCATTAGGATGGTGACTTACATGTAGGTGACACCTACGGTCTTTTGTACATCCCAAAACCTTGTCCTATACACCTCAGGGGTCAATTTGAACTTGAGCACCAAAGCTTTTTTGAACAGTTCATAGTCCCGAGTATCCACTCCATCTGGCTGTATGCCTCTATGTCTTTGGGTGAGGACAGTGAAGCCGATCCGCAGGATCAACCTGGTTCAAATCACAAGTCTTTTTACAGTCAGTGAGGTAGGCATCAATATTTCTTCCCTCCTTCCTTAAACTGGGGCAATAATTTGGTATCTTGTTTCCCTGTGGAATTGGCATTTCCCCACTTACCTCTCAGTGGGTCCTCTTTCCCCTCAGCTTCTCCATCTTCCGTTCATGCTTCTGCTGCTTCTCCAGTTGTTCTGCTCATGCTTTTGCTGCTCCACACAGTCAGCTCATTCCCTCTCCCAGTCCTCTGTCTATTTCCTTTGCTATCAGCTCCAACTCCAACCACTTCAAATCTATCAATGGGGAACCAGGTTGTGAAGACCCCTTTCTGCATTGGGAACCAGATGTGGTGAATGCCCTGTTTCTGCACCATCTGCTGCCTCTGCTATTCCAAGACTCTCTGGAAGCCCCACCTGGATCTCAAACCTGCTTCTTGGACTGGTTGTCCAGATGTGCGATCAGCTGCTCCTTGTTGAGCTTCCCAACACCTAACCCTCTCTCTCTGCACAGGTTTGCAGTGTTCTTCTTAGGGAGATGTTATACAGCATTTCCTTACTGTTTCCTTTATCTTCCCTTGTTTTACCACTGCCAGTCACTTCTGGTGCCTTTACCACCCACCCTCTGCTACCACCTGTCACGGATCCACAGAGTCACTGCTCTCTAACAACTCTGGAATAGTCCCTGGGGGCACCCCTTCGGTGTGCAACCCTCTTAGGGTCAAACTATTTCACTGGAGTAAGCATCTTGGCTTCACTATCTCCTGGGACTGAACATTGGAGCCCTCAGCACCCCCCTTCATGCCATGAGCTCCCCTCAACGAGTCCACTTGAATTGGACACCTGGGGAAGACTTACACATCCAGAGTTACACACTCCTAACTCTGGAGTGACTCTCAGCCAGCGTTGTAAAAAGAGAAGGGTTTATTAGATGTCTAGCACACAGTGTAGAAAGTCCTTAGTTAACACAGAGAAATAGAAAGTTACAGCAAAATCCATTTGGGTCAGCCCAGGCTCTGACACCAGTCCAGTAGCATCTCCTCTTCCAGCAGCCCACACTAACAACTACAAGGGGTCCCTTCTTAGTCTTTTGTTCTTGTTCCCAGGAAATATGGTCACCTGGCCATCTTCCTTTAGGGTGACTAGATGTCCCGATTTTATAGGGACAGTCCCGATATTTGGGGCTTGTCTTATATAGGCGCCCATTACCCCCGACACCCTGTCCTGATTTTTCACACTTGCTGTCTGGTCACCCTATCTTCCTTAGTCCTTTTGTTTGCCAGCTGGTTACAGTCAGCTGGCTTCCTGCAGAGAGTCGGCTCCTTGGTGGTTAGTTGCTAGGTACCCAATGTCCAGGCAGTTATCTGGGCCCAGGCCCCAGACATCTAGGCGTCAATCATGCCTGGACCTCTGGGTCTCTGCAAAGAATAAACTAGCTTTTCCCACCAGCTAGTTAACCATGCACCACAGAGAGGAAACTGAGGCACAAACAATATTCACCCAAAATATTATGAAAAATTCCCACTTTGTCTCACTCCCTCAGGTTTTCACCACAACTTCACCAACTACCACCCACCCATTAAACTCTCTCTGGAACACTTCCACACCAGCATCAGATTCCTGGACACCACAATCAGCTTCAATGATGGAATCCTGCAGACAACTATATACAAGAAACCCATGGATCACCACACCTACCTTCCAGTAACCATCCCAAACACACCAAGAAATTTATCAATGCCCAGGCACTCAGATACCACAGAATATGTTCTGAGAAGAAAGTCCGGGATATATACCTTGACACACTCAACCACCTTCACCAAACAAGGACACTCCACTAGAGAAGAAGATTGCACCATGGAATGGGCCACCCAAATACCCTGAGAGAACCTGCTTCAATACAGAAATAAGCCCCGCTCTGACAGCACTCGCTTTGTTGTCACATATCACTTCACACTGGAACCCATATGGGGTATCATCAAACAACTACAACCCATGTTTGATGGGGACTCCATCCTGAAAGAAATCTTTCCTGAACACTCACTGCAGGCCTTCAAACAACCCACTATCATCTCTAAGCTCATCTTCAGAAGCAAGCTCCCCACAGACCAGGACATACCAACTCAAAATGGCACCAGATTTTGCCAAAATAGGTGCAAAACCTGCAGAGATGTCTCCACTGCTACAATGATCTACACGCCTTGCAACAAACCCTTTCAAGCTCCATGCATCCTATACGTCCATATCACAACGTGTGTAACAAACCTCCCGCACCTGCTGCTTTTTCCTCCCTATGACTGGACGTAATAATGGGCCACTTCACCTTGAAGGGTCCCTTGAAATGTGTTAACTTCTTATGTTAAACAATCTGTTCCACCTTGTATTTAGCAGTGACACTTTAGGTTAGTTTCCCAGCCCTGAAGAAGAGCTCTGTGTAAGCTTGAAAGTTTGTCTCTCTCACCAACAGGAGTTGGTCCCATAAAAGATATTACCTCACCCACTTTGTCTCTGGAGAAATATAGTCATGTGTAGTATAACCTTAATGAAATCTGGCAGGGTAAAGGGCAAAGGAGGTGAAACTGTGACATTCTCTATCTCCCTCATTAGGCTGGAGGTAAAGTTTGGGAGTATTCCAATCCTCAGTCCATTAAGCTTTAAATTCTCCTCCTTTACTCTTGCTTTTGTTCAGAATATGCTTTATAATTTTTTTACTCATTCACATGGGAAAAGAACAGTTCTGAGGTTTCTTGAAGCCTCTTCCAAAGAGGAATGCTCTTGGTAGAATGAATTGTATAGGTCCATGGAGATACTTCGCTGCATTTCGCTGATGAGGCTGCCATGAATTGGCTTGTCAAGCTCTGCATCCATTAAGAAGTGGGGACATGTATTCCATATCCCTCCTAAAGTCACACACTGAAAAATGTTGTGATACCTTCCTCACTCTGTTTGAGAATTATTAGTGTTCATAAGCAAACTCTTGATTCTTGCATGATTCTCAAGTGAATAAACCTTGCTTAATTTTGCTTTGTACTGCTTCAGGACTTCATTTCAGGATTAAGTTGTCTTTGAATTTTCAACATCAGTAATCCTGATTATCTATCAGAACTTCTTTAGTTTGAGAGTTTTCCTTCAATTTTTTTTGTAAGAGGTTAAATGTCTCTTGTAGCGTTTCACATATGGTTCACCTGCCATTTTGAAATCTGTAACTATTGCCTGTAATGACGCTGTTTCACCCTGCAGGGAGCTGGTCTGAAGAGGGGGAGGAAGATGGCAGCCTGCTGTCTGTATTTATCAGTATGCACAATTTAGAGAGTACCCCACACAGGATTTGATGTACCGGTAGGTTGTTTGGGCATCTGTAAACACCTTGTAGTATTTGCAGCATCCTGAAAAGTTTTTGCAACATGATCAGTTCTCATTCTAAAGTTTAAAAAAAAAAAAAATCCACTCTAACAGCAACAGAGCTGCAGGAATAGATCTTGCAGAAAACAGTCATTTAGCTGATCCATAATTGTGAATCTATCAATGGACATTTAAAATATTGTTGTGTACATTTAATATGGAGCATAGTAAAGGGCCACTAGCTCCATATTAATATGGACAAGCTCGGGGCAGGTTTCCACATGACAGGTTCTGCCCATGCACCTTAATCTTGACCTGCTGCATCTTTGTTAAACCAGTGTTGGGCCTCTTGAACAGAGGCTGTCACACACCCTGAACTGTATGTATCAAATGGCATCAAACCAATGTTATAATATGGGAAGAAGAGAACACTAAGAAAGTAGGAAAGTCATTTCTTGTGACCATAAATCCACAATCAAACCCATCTTTCAGGAGCTGAAAGGTTAGCAACTTGATCCTTTTAATCAGATTTGCATGAGCAGATCTTTGTGCCCAAACTGAGTTCTGTTGACATCGATGGGGCTGGCTGTGCACAAGCATGAAGATGTACCACTATAAATCTGATAGCCGGATCAGGGCCTGGGGTATTCATGCATTTATCCCTATAGTTCCTCTCCTTATGTTGAAAATGACAACCAAAAGTACCCTTTCTGCTTTATCCCAGCTACTAGTCTCAACATCCTGGTACCTTTTAAAATAGATCAAGAGAGAGAAAACGGGGATCCATTCTAACCCAGCTTTATGACTGAATGAATGGGAACTCAACTAATGTATAATCTTCTTTTTGGAAAGTGAGAAATATTTACAGTATATAATGAGATTTCATGTCAAAATGATGGTATTGTGTTTTAATAAAGGCAGATTTGAAAGTATTAGTTTTATTAAACAAAAAACAACACATTGTTAAAAATATTTCCATTTTTATATTTGCTTTTTCTATGGAGACCTTTATATGAAAAGACAGATTTCAAGCTAACTGTATTACTATGGAAATCAGTTCCAGCAGAGTGGAAATAGTACAAAATAATGAAAACATTAATACATCTTTACACATTGTATTATTCATCTATCAATTACTTTCCTTCTTGTGGTGTTCACCATCCCAAGCTCACTTGTTATAATAGTCATAAGGTTCCCCTCCCCTCATCTTTACTCACTATTTCTTTCCTTGAGCTGAATCCCCCAGAATTAGGAATGAAAGAGCATTTAAAAGGTTGTGTCCTGCTTTCCAGAACAAATCTGAAGGTTAACGGTTTTGCTACTGAACTTTGTAATGTATGTATAAATGTTGCATAGAGTACTATGGTTCTCATCTGAGAAACTTTCTTTATAAATAAGTCTCATTGTCTAGAAAAAGTGTCTGTTCTCCATTTTTGGTGTTCCATTGAGTCTTCAGTAGCTTCCAAACTGACTGACGTAACTCCCATTATGGAATCAGCTAAGACTATGGAAGTCATCTTTCTTAGTGCCTTAAGAGAGATTTTACTCAGGGTCTCAATATGAAAATGTTAAGTGCTGGAAAACATCTAAGTGGGTCATTCTATTTGTATCAAACATTTGACCACTTAATGCCTTCATTAGAAAAGGATGTGGGCAGTCAGAGTTGCTTTTAAAGAGGCTGGAAACTCTAGGTGGACTCTAAACAATCCCAATATTTAGCTTCCCCAGGTTTTTGTGACTCTCAGAACCTTTCTGGCTAGCTCTTTCATCCCTTGTTAGGCAGTGTTATTCAGGATATTGATGAACAGTTTTAATTTTTTAAATTAATAATTAAAAACAAAAATCTGTCAAAAGAAAAAAAAGGAAAGAGTGAGCTATGAAGTCAGTCCACCTGCCACTCACAAAGTAATAAATAGGTGGTGTGCATGTATATACTATTTTCTTTAGATCAACATTTTTTTGCTGCAGGCAGATAGAAAGCACTTATAGGACCCCTTTCATTGGCATGAAGCCAAACTTGTTCATTTTCTGCAGCTGGCATGAAAATAAACTCATTTTTTCAGAAGTGACCCCCATTATTTCAATTTTGTTAGCTCCCAACTAGTTGATGAGCTATAATACAAAGCAATGCAATTAATTTTTATATGGCATCTTTGTTAGATGGGTAATGGTGATCAGTGGTCGGGGAGGAGGAGTCAGTCATAAGCGAATGATGAAATCAAGATTTTCCGGAGAGTAAATGGGGAAAGGGAATGGCTTCTGCTAGAAGGTATGTACCGTGCAGTAGGCTACAGGAAAGAAAGAATGGCCCTAAACTGTGGAGAGTCATAGGCCAAAATTGGAAGAGCAAAGTGAGTAAGAAAAGGAAGAGGTGTCTATGAGGTAGTGTAGCTCAAGCCAGTGCAGAGTATGGAAAAGGGAGAGTTCTTTTGCATGAGATTCAGAAATGTGCAGAAGGTGGTGAAGGGGATGGGTGTGAAAGGGTGCCATTTCTGGAGTGAGAAGGTAAGAAACTTTACTGTAGTATGCTGAATCCCCTGAAGCTTAGCACAGGGATTGGGGAAGAAATGATTTAAGGAGACCATTAAAGAGGAATTTGTAGTAGTCAAGATGAGATGATTAAGGCCTGCATGCTCCTCTCCACTAATGCAAAGAGTAGAAGCTGGCAGAACTAGATTGTGGTTGTGGAAAATGGTTCCCTGGTTCAGTGGAAACCCATTTGCCTTAAGTCCATGGTTTGGGGTTACCCAGAGGGCATGTGCAGAAGGGTAGAGCCAGGGGCCGTAGTGATTTTTCGTTCCATATTCCCCATCTAATATCACAGTTCAAACACCTATCTGCATTGGAGTTAACCCTGCCTCAAACAGAACTAACTTCCACTCTGTACGCCTGTGCAGAAGGATTTGTGCAGGGGTGGAGAGAAGGTCTACTTCACTGTGATGACTTAGAGATCTATGAGTGCTAAGCACTTCTGAAACTCAGGCCATTTATTGAGTGCCTAATTTTAGGCGTCCAAGTTTGGAAATGTTGGCTTTATTATTTTTATTAAACACTGAAAATTAACTTAAAATCTGCAAAATTAGGGTTTTTTAAAATAGAAAATGATCTTTCTGCGTCTGCTGATACTTGTGAAGGTTGACAAATTGACAGACCTAGTAAATAACGTCCTTTTGTTATCTGCAGAACAGGTAGCAATACAAACTTCCCACACTGCCCCACAAATATATCTCCAACTTGATCCAGAGAGACCAGCTGTAGGAAGGAAGGTCGGTAGTTTGGTCGCTGGGCACATTCAAACAGTGGCCTCTCTGAGACTGGTGATTGTTAACAGATATGGTGGCGTGTGCTGTGTTTTGGACTCTTGTCCTCTAGATGCTAGTTCATACTTGCTTCACATACTATAGGCCACAAACCTACTGGCAGATGGTAGCGACTTTTAACTCACTATCAGTTTGGATGGGTTTGCACTGGCTTCCTAAAAGTGAAAGGCTCTCTATTCTGCTATCAGTTCCCCATGTACTGATGTATGTAACTTGCAGTGCTGCAGAAACAGAAATGATCGAAGCAAGGAGAATTCCAATAACACCCAAACTTATGAAGATGAACCATATAAGCATCAAGCAAGTGATCTCCACTCCCTCTTGGGTCCTTATCATAAAATAGGAACAAACACTGGTTTGAACTACAGACACAGACAAAAAGACTGACCGGTGATTGAAACAATCATTCAATCAATCATTCATTCTTCCCTGATATCATAGAGTGCAGTAGGGAATGACCCCCAATCAGAATGAAGAGAAGGAAAGGAGAGAAGAGAAGCAATAGTACTGAAAGCAACAACTATTAGTGTCAAGTATCAGAGGGGTAGCCGTGTTAGTCTGGATCTGTAAAAAGCAACAGAGAGTCCTGTGGTACCTTTAAGACTAACAGATGTATTGGAGCATAAGCTTTTTTGGGTGAATATCCACTTCGTCAGACACATGTAATGGAAATTTCCATTACATGCGTCTGACGTGAGTATTCACCCACAAAAGCTTATGCTCCAATACATCTGATAGTCTTAAAGGTACCACAAGACTCTCTATAACTATTAGTGTGAAGACCCATAACAGATGGAGAAGTGGACTGGGTGACTGGCCCCTTGATGTGATTCCTCTAGAAATTTTGGCCATGTCCTTCAATTTGAAGGGAGAAAGGCAGGGCCGGCTCCAGGCACCAGGCAACCAAGCTGGTGCTTGGGGCGGCACCTGGAGGGGGGCGGCGCGGCGCTCGGGCCGCCGGGGAGAGCGGGACCACAGCCGGGCTCGCCGCCCTCCCCCCCGGCGCTCTGGCCGCCCTCCCCCCCCCCCGCGCGCCCTCCCCCCGGCTGCCGGGGGGAGAGCCGAGCCCCAGCCGGGGCTCGCCGCCCTCTCGCCGCCCTGCCCCCGGCGCTCTGGCTGCCGGGGGGGGGGGGGAGAGCCAAGCCCCCGCCGGGGCTCGCCGCCCTCCTCCCAGGGCTCCGGCCGCCCTCCCCTCCGGCGCCCTGCCCCCGGCCGCCGGGGGGAGAGCGGAGCCCCCGCCGGGGCTCGCCACCCTCGCCCCGGGGCTCCGGCCGCCCTACCCCCCCGGGCTCCGCCCCCCCCCCCCCCGCGGGGGGGGGGGGGGGGGCGGCCGGAGGCTTTTTTGCCTGGGGCGGCAAAAAAGCCAGAGCCGGCCCTGGAGAAAGGAGAAGAACCCCACTCTAGCATGGTGTATAAACTCTTAAGAAAAAGATCACTCATTAGAGTCATTCCATTTTATACTAATATAGCATGATAGAGGTGTATGACACTTCACAAAGTTAGTAAAGACAGAGTTCCTGCCTCAGGGACTTACAATTTAAGGCCCTGGTCCTGCAAATATTTATTCAGAAGAGTAACTTCATGCATATGAGTAGTCCCAATGAAATCCTTCACAAGAGTGAAGTTAGCTGCATGCTTAAGTGTTTACAGGCCAGGATCTAAGTTAGATAAGCACAACACGAGGATATGACAACACAGGGATAAATATTGGAGAGGGAGAATGAGGATAAAGGCAGTATGAAATAGGGTTGCCAACCTCTAAGATTGTCCTGGAGTCTCCAGGAATTAAAGATTAATCTTTAATTAAAGATTGTCATGTGATGAAACCTCCAGGATTATGTCCAACCAAAACTGGCAACCCTAGTATGAAAATGTGTTCACTTAAGAGTTATGTATGCATCTTGAGAGCTACTCTGTATGTTATATAGGATAAATTAATATCTACTGATCCTTGTGACATCCTGATTGTCACAATCCTAAAAGAAGACCACATTTTAAAGAGCCAACACAGACAAAAACAGCCTAAATAATTTTTCTTAAACTGTACAAAATATTTCCACGATAGATTTTCTGTAACTTATATGGCAAATGTATAATGGCATTCATAGGGTGATGTAAAGGCTTATTGATACTTGTTTGTATATGTTACTTTGCTACTCATAAATAATGAATCCATCCCAAACTCAAGTGGAAAAGTTATGAGTGAGTCATGGAAGCACCCCAAAGTGTAAAACCTTTACATTACCAATGAGGTAGCTGGCCTAGCCTCCCATATTATTACAGTGAGTTTCATTTACTATGTTATTAGCACAAGGTTTGCCACCAGATTAAATCATTGATCCACCAAGTATCTAATCTTTTACCTGTGGGAATAGCTAATACCTGATATATCAGACGTTAAAACCAAACTTACCAAACAAAAATCCATAATGCATTTAGTAATGCTGTAGGTGGTGATTCTGTCCTGACCTCTCCTGGTCATCTTATCTTAGTATGGATAGCTACATAGTTTAGGCCTGATTTTGATCTCACATTGGTGTAAATCATGAGTAAATTCCATTCAAGTCCCTGGAATTACACTGGTGTAAAATTAGTGTGAGTGAGAACAAAATAAGAGGCTAGATAGATACAGATCTAGAACAAAAGTCTCAGCTGGTGTAGATAACTATTCATCAGAATCAAACCCCCAAGACAGGAAAGGAGGCAGAAAGTGATGAAAAGAGGGAGGCCAAAATTATGCAGGGCAGAAATGCACAAAAATCCCCTTCCCCTATCACTGATTACAAATTATTATACAAGCTGAGTCCCATATTGTATACTTCATTTACAATAATTGTACAACAGCTGTGTAATAGGTGTAGTTTAGGTATGAGTGTTGCTCAGAGTGTAGCTTAAATGTCCACAGTGAGATGTTAATATGAATATGAATAGTCCTGACTGCATGGTAATTGGTAGTATTACCAGAGTGAATGGGAAAGCTACATATGGATGAATGGGTGGGGCGAGGAAAGGGTGCAGCACAAGAGACTAATGGTAGATTTTATTTTCTTATATAGATGCCTTTTCCTTTAAATAATTAGCCAGCGGCAGTAAAAGCAAATGGAAAAGAGGAAAGAGGAAGACCAGTTTCACACAATGAAGCTATATACTCATTGTATTAAATCATTGCAATTTCCCTCTATCCACCGCTCCAGCTATCGATTCACCCCTATTATATTTATAACATGAACAATAAAAAGTTCCTATCAGAGTTAAAAATAAGGCTGAAGGAATATGGTAAAAATAAAGCACGATTATACAAAATGCTTTATCAGTCAGAGCTATCCAGATTTGTTCTTCTTTTGCATTTATGTTTCCAGTATGTGTGTTTGCAGTTAGGGTGTAACAAAATAGGAGGTGACAGCTCCCATGAGGAAATAATTTGTTAGGACTCCAGGGTCAGGACAATTGCATCTTAAACCTTCTCTGTTTTATTCTTCAGTTACAATGATATATGAAAATTTCTTTTCTGTCCCTTATTTATCTGACTTTTATATATGCACAATAATCTGTCCATTCTGTAAAATTGGATGTATAGTTATTAGAAAAAATATGGGATCTAGATTACTTGTGTGCTTTGTATAATCTGTAAGTGAAAAAGCATGAATCAAACTTTCGAGAAGCAAAATGACTTAAAAAGCATTGAGAATAAATTGTAGAATGTTGTACTCAAACAATTACATTGACATTTCATACAGACTAAGAGCCCGATCATGTAAATTCTTGCGCTTGTGAATAACTTTACTTCAGTGGAATTACTCAGATGAGTAAAGGTACTAACATCCATGAGTGTTTGTAAGGTCAGGCCCTAAGTCATGACATTTACCTGATGTTGCTTTACTTGTGCAGTTTACTGATCTGCACTAGAAAGTGGCAAAAGATAAAACTGACCACATACAACGTTTAAACAATTATATTTGGCGTGACCTGTTCATGCTCTCTGTATGTGTGTATATATATCTCCTCAATATGTTTCACTCTATATGCATCCGAAGAAGTGGGCTGTAGCCCACGAAAGCTTATGCTCTAATAAATTTGTTAGTCTCTAAGGTGCCACAAGTACTCCTGTTCTTTTTGCGGATACAGACTAACACGGCTGCTACTCTGAAACCTGTCTTATTTTATGTGTATCAAAATCTTTGTGTATCATGTCTTGTTTTACCAGAGATAATTTTCTATAGTACACACTTAATAATAAGCAGAATATACCAACATCATGTACCTATTTATAAATTCTAGGGAATAAATGCAGCAAAATCAATTACAGTTATTCATGTTCTTGAAAATGACAGTATATGACAAGTAAAAGGGGTCACTCCTCAGTCACTCTCCTTTTCTAAGACAATCTTTGTTTACCTAGTCCCCAAGTCTTAAGAGATTGTATGGTACATTTGCATAGGATAACTAATATATACCACACCATTTTCACGTCTGCAAGTACACGTGAGTAACCGTAATTACACGTGACACCAATTACTCTATTACTTTGTATTAAATTATAATGGAAAATTCCACTAGAGAATTGAAGCCTAATTGCATCTTAATTTGCATAATTTTGCATATTAATTACATCTCAGATGAATAATAAATTTCAGCAGATTTTTAATTTATGCATAGACACAAAAACAAGTGAAGAAATAATTTAGAAAAAAAATACCAGCAACTATTACTTAGGGCATTCAACTAATTTTGCTTAGTTTAGCAAAACAAAACTTGGTTTGTTTAATATAGCATCTTTAGGCTGATTGCTGTTTATTGCACAATATGTCAGTCTTAAAGCATAGAGAGAAGCCAAGCCTTTTCTTAATAATAATGAAAAAAGTGTTAATTCACAGCATTTTAAGTTTAGGGATTTTAAATTTTGAACAAAATGTTTCAAGGACAATACTATTTGGCTAATATGAGAATGTGTTTGAGAATTGTGGTAGATTTTTTTTTTTTTTTACTTACTAAGCATCTTATTTCAGTTGCAGTTTTAAAATATGAAGGAATAAAAACAATATTAAAGAAAAATCTTGATGAGGAGGTTCCTCTGTTAATCAAATGCAAAATGTTTTCTTATTTAGAGACAGGGGTTAAGCAACTGCAATTTTTGTGACTATTAATTTGAGACAAAGGGCACAATTAAGGCCAGGAAATGTGTGGGTTTTTAAAACAACATATATTTAAATAATTGTAGAGGCATTGTGTAGATTCTAGAACAGTCTTATTTGCTAGACAAATATCTACATAATCATGCCTGCAAAACACATGCAAACTATACCCTAATCCTGGAAAAAATATTACATTCAGTGGGACTACTCATTTGTCAAATTAAGCATATGAGTAAGTGTTTGCGGAGTCAGTGACTATATGCCCCATTTTTTGGCTATCCGTGTCCACGCCCACATTAGCTCCCCCCCCCCCCAAAAAAAAGAATAAATTGATTTTTAAAATTGTACCGTAGCAGTATAGGTGAAAAAGCCTATATATTTGGTTTACTTAATAAAACCATTTCAGTCAATGGATATTTCACATTGACAAAATTGCTCCCGTGAACTGAAGTCATAATTATCAGTCCACTTATTGTTCTTCAACCTAGTCTGTGAAACTTAAGTCCCATTCCATTGTTAATTCACCTAAAACCCTAATCTGGTATTATTCCTTTTATACCTGCTGCCACAGTCAATCTGAAACTGCCTGCACCAAGGATAATTCTATTGAACACTTGCCAAATTATACAAAAGGAGTGGATATCAACACTCTAATAAATCAGGAGAGTGTCAAGATCAATACATGTATTCTGCATCTCTATTGCTTAAAAGGGGGGGGGAGGGAGAGAGAGAGAGAGACTACAAGAAGCATATATTTACCAACTCATTTTATAGTTCTGTCAGTGAAACTGCTGGACAGAATCCAGAAGGAAGCTGTGTAATCTCCAAGAGGCCATTCTATATATCTTTTATCACATTAGTCTGGATTTTGCCAATTGTAATGGTCCAGGAGATTGTAAACAAGAACACTTCGTAGCATATGTTTCTGCTGCTCTTGTTACAGATCATCATTTTTACTTGCTAGGAAACAATTTGATCTGATGACTACTGGGCTGTTTTTATTTTACAGTAAAATGTTTTTAATTAATGTCTCTCTGGAAAGTTCTCCTTCTCTTTAGAAAGTACTAAACACAGTGAATGCTTTCTTTTATGATGTCCACTGCTATCGTGTCTGGTTCTGGTATCAGGCTTCTGTCACTTGGCTCCATCCATACATCACACTAAATCCCATTAGTAGCACCGTCTTTAGTACCCTTCTTGTTAAAAGTTGAAACAGTTTAGCTTTCAAAAATAGCATTCTAATGAGGATTGAGACTGTCCTTTTACTTTCTGAACATCCCATTTGGCAGAGTTCAGATAAGCAGGGGGAAATTGCATTGAATGAACTGAATTGTGGAACCAAATCCTCAACTGTTAAACAATGATTCCCTCTCATGGCCATTGCTAGCTACTGCAATTTGGGGAATTAATCCAACAGTTTTGAGATATTTTAAAAGAAAAATCGTTCATCATTCTTCATCCCAAGCAATATATAAATATATGCTGTGTAATTCCAACTGAAATTTTCCCAAATCCCTTTATTTAATCATACAGTTTTCAGAGCATTATGTGTTGATTAAAATACTCACCTTAACTTCAAGATGCATATTGCAACTGAAATTCCTAATATTTTATTAGTTTGAGGGATATGTTAAGATAAGTAAATTGGGCAAATAAGATTGACAAGATTCTCCTTTCCTTTGTAGCCTTACTCATTCCTGGCCTTAGGGTTCTAGTGATTGTGTTTGATACTGCAAGATGGAAAAGGCCAATTTAAATTTCTGGGATTTGAAGTGGAAATTAGGCTGCACCCACAGTCCTGATTTACAAAGGTAACATTCCTCCTTCTCCCCATGTCCTTCATCCACCATTGCTGGGAAGGGACATATACACTTTCACCCTGCTCCCAGGATCATCAAATGAGTGTTGTCTGGTCATTACCCTTATTGCCTTTGCTGGCCCTGCTGCTTTCTTCACCTCTCCTCAGTTCAGTAGAATAGCAGATCCTCATGCACATAGGGGAGCAGAGAATATCATGGTATATTTTCTACAGGTAGGACCACCTATTTGAACTACAAATCCCCAAATTATTTCACGAGTCTACATCAGCTGTTATCCTGAACTTTCTGCCATTTTGATTGGGAGATTGGATCAAAGCTGGATCTGTTAGAAGGATTTCAATCAAAATTCAGTCTTGAAATTTGATCTCTAGTGGAATCTGCTTGTGGAAGCAAATACTGCCAGGTTAGCCATTCTCTGCGCAAAAGACTTGGGACCCACTGATGTCCGCTGGTGTTTTTCCGGGGTATAGGTTTCAGGATTTGACCTTACATGAGAACATTTGGATGCCACCATTCTGCAATCTCCAAATTTTCCTAGATACAAAGTCACCTTCTAGGCATTTCAATAGGAAATATTCTTGAGTTCAGATTGGTAAAGGTTAGGATGGAATATTTAGGATCAGGTTTAATATTTTAAAATATTTTCAGCTGAGTTTAGGGGATTTGTATTGATATTTAATGAAGATTGATATTATCGGCAGTATAGAAATATTAATGAGTAATAAATATGTAAACTTTTAACAATTTCAATTAATTTAAATAAATGAAAACCTCCATATTTGTCAAGCAGTTTTCAAGCTGCTAAAAATCCAGTCCAATAACTACTGCTGGTCACAAAATGTGGAGGGAAAAGTCTATTAAAATTATTGCAGCATGTTTTTTTTTTAATTGTCTGACCATCTGGTCAAAAAATATACACAAAAATAGAACAAAGAGGAAAAAGTCTGTGAAAGATTTCATGAATTTTTTTAGGAATTTTTAATGAAAATTTTAAAATGATCCACCCTGATCTACCAATAAGATTATGGGTAAAATTTTCTTTAAAAAATTTTTTTAAGTGAAAATTTTTTGCATATGGAAAATGTGAAATTAACATTCCAAGACCCCAGTCCTGCAAATCACCTCACTACTGCTCTACACATGTGTGAGGTTGCGTGCAACAACTTACAGGCTCAGAGACCTAGAGAATATTTTCTACAGTTTGTCCATAGTACACAACAGCAGGTGTAAGTGCTTCTCAGACTGCCCTAGCAGTGTGCCTTATCCTTGTTCTGGGTACCACAACGAGGGGCGAGACAGCAGTTAATTCTTGGTCCCTGTGCAAAGAGTGACATTATAGGTATCGATTCCTATCAATACTGAGGGTGCTTTTGTGATGAAGATGCCTAGCTACCCAGAAATGGGCTGGACTGCCAACTCGTTTCACATAAGAAAATCATGCTTAGTAGTGGATTATAATTTCCCTCTCTTTATATTGTAGTTCATTGACTCTATTTCATTGTAATTATATCACAAACTATACAAAACAGTCAGTCTCCTATATTGCAGTAATGATTTTTTTTTACCATATTTAAACCCTACTGAGACCATCATGTCTATTGCCTCCTAGCGACATAGCATGAAAAAGCCCCAAGATTAATCAAAAACTTGGGTCAGTTATGCTTCAGTTGGGACATGATTTTTCTGCCATAAATTTACTTCAATTAGACTTTTAGTTGGGGATTTGTCTGTTTTGTTTAAGTTTTAAGCTGTTACTTTGCTCTTCTCCTCAATGCCATTAGACTCCAGAAACAGAGTTAGTCAGTGAGATTTGCTATGCATGTCATAACTTCCCTTGAAAGGTAGTATTTAAATGTATTATTTAAAGCACTATATAGTGTTTACAACATAGTGTTTCATAAATGCTAGAGAACCACAGTGTGAGGTAAAGAGACAAGGAGTTAGATGCCCTAGAAAAGAGTAAACAATAGAGTAACTACAGGTTTGGGAAATGAAAGCCCTGACCTGACATTCAAAAGATGCTACTTGGCAGTCTGAAAAAGAGGAGTTAGAGTTTCTTATGTGGTGCTTGTAGAGTTTAGCTGTGCTGTAGTCTTTTTCTGACTTATGTAAAACCATTTTTGCTTCCCTTGTTTTAACCATTGCACAAGAACTCTTGGAAATAAAAATGGGCAGAAGAAGAAGAGCTGTTGACTAAAAATGTATTTGTTTGTTTTTTCTTACCAGGCCAACTGACCTTTTTCTCCAGGTTGCAGATTTGGAGAACCTAATCTTAGACTTGAGACAATTAGTAAAGTCACCATATATTTTTCCTTTACTCTGTTTCACTTATTTTGACATTACAACCCTTACCAAGCCAAAGCAGAGAGAGAGGCACATAACATTTAGTTCTGCCACATTTTTTTTATAAAATGGAAAGGACATACAATATATCAGTAGGATCACGTGCATCTCTCTTAGCTGGGTGGATGTTTCTGTATATCTCCAGAGACCCTATAGGGTTAAGTTAACATAGTGGGACAAATTGGTCCACTGCTCTTATTTAAAGCAGCCCATGATTACTAATTCATGAGTGTGCTATTTTCCATGCCTGTTTCTGCTTTCAAATCTCTGCTTTGGATTGGCAAGATTTGCTGAGTAAATCAACTGAACTGAAATGAATAGGTATTCTCATTTTTCTTCTACTTTCTGTTTAATATATAGCAACCCTGAATATCAATCAAGAAGGTAAAGTATTGGGGGGAAACCCTGGCCTTCATGAGACCAGCAAAGAAGCATTAGCCATAGAGAAGTGAGAAAACCACAAGCTGATTTCATAACTGGCAAAAATATTGTCTGGGATACTAAGCTGCTTACTAGACTCTTTGTCTCCCATCTTGTAGATAAAGAGAGTTTAAAATCTGTGCTAAATTTTCAAAAACACCTTTAAAAGATTCCATTACTTAAAGTGATTTGGATAATTGTGTTCAATGTTAGCCATTATTTAAAAATATAATTAGTTGCTGAACTCAGAGAAGGAGGGAAATTTCTGCAGGTGTTTCTCATTATTTGCTATGCATACAAAATATCTGCATAAATTACCATTATTATTCCAATGTATACTAAGAGACAATAAAGCATTAGCAAGCAAAGAAAAATGTTGTTGACCCACAATCTGTGATAGCAGCATGGATGTACAGTAATAGAGTTTTGGCCTTCAGTGCTTTTGATGCACATGTGCAACTGCATTCAAGATTAAAATTATAGTTTTGCACCTGTAACAATATTAAGCATGTAACAAAAGGTGCATCTGAAAGATACTGAAAATGCAGAAGACAATGTGAGAAAGATATCAGTATTTGCCTGAAAATGTTTTATGAGCCTGTATGCATAAATAGTAATGGTAGGCAGAATGTTCCTTTTTCGTGTGGTGTTTTATCCAAAGTAAGCTTCCCCCTCCTTCCCGCCCCCCCCCCCGGCCTTTTACCGTAATGGAAATTTCCAAGTTTCTCCCTTTTAATATCCCTCTGATGTAAGGGAAAGGTCTAGGCACTACTTACGAGCATCAGACTCAGAGCCTGGAGTTCCTGAGGTCTGTTCTGGTTTGGAGAATGAATTGCTCTGGGGCCTTGGGCAATTGTCTATTTCTAAGTCTGTAAATGGGAATAATAGTAATAATCAGAAGTGAGCAAACAGAGGTAAACTCCAATTATCTATATGTTTTTCAGACATTCAGATAATCCATTTCAGATAAATGAATTTTGGTTCCACCATGAATCTCAAATATGAGGTTCAGAAACTATTTTCAGACAACCTGAAATTTTCATGAAAATTCAACCAAATAAAAAACTCTGAGGTTGTTCATTGCATTTTAAATTTCTTTTCCCATAAACACTCATACAAATGATAATTTGTTTGCTTGAATATTTGTGGAAAGAAAACTCATAAGAATTCAGCGTATATATTGTGTAATGAGAAATATGTGCATTTCTAGTATGAATCTCTTTGATTTCCCTCTTCCTGTTTGCAAAAGTTTATCCAGTCAGAGGGGTGAAACAATAGCATGTGACTAATGTACTGAATAATGAAAAATAAATAGTCAAAGAACAGTTGAACACTAGGCCAGGTGGAAATATGTCTGTGTAGGGTGTTCGCACAATTTTAACTAATGGACAAATTATTAAATATCCAAGTTTTTGTGATTAATTTGTGAACAGAAAAGGGGCAGCATTTTGCAAATTTATTTGTAAATACATGATTTATTTATACAAGCATCTCACCCCTCTCTATTCATATTTACTTGCTTACCAACTTCACAGGGTGAGGATTAATAAATGTTTGTAAATCAGTTCAAAGTTGCCAAATATTGAATTAAAAAAGACAAAAGTAGTTGTGTTTATATAAGGGCCAAGAATCAAGACTTTAAAAATTGGAGACTAAGGCTAGGTTCCTAAATCCATATGTAGATACCTAAATAATAATAGTTATCATCATCATCATCATCATCATCTCTTTTCATCTTTAGACCTGAATGTGCTTCACAAGGGAGGTCAGTATCATTATTCCCATTTTACTGATGGGGAAACTGAGGCATAGGGCAAAGAAGTGACTTGCCAAAAGTCAGCCATCAGCCCAGTGGTGAGCTGGGAATTGAACCCAGGTGTCCTCAATCCCAGTCCACTGCTCCATGCACTAGGTTATACTGCCTCCGTGGGTGCTTGGTGTTGTGGTCCGTTGTGGCCACCGAGGGGGCAGACCTCCTCACAGAGCCCCTGCTACACAACTCCCATCTTCATGTGCAGGTGGCGGAGTCCCCCTCAGTGCGCCGGAGGCTGGTTCTGGTAGAAAGCACCAGAATCGGACACCTCCTGCACTATGACGGGGGTACAGGGTGGATCCCCAATCGCTCAGCCGGCCCATGGGGCTCTCCACCCTTCAGACCCCCCTGCACGTACTCCAGGAGGTGGGGGCAGCCTTGTTGCCCACCTCTCGGATTTTCCTTGAGCGGGTCCTGTGAGAGGGGTGCTCCTCACCCACCCCTCACCCCAGGCCCCCTCCCTTCCACAACCTGAGCCGGTTGTGTGCCCTGCAGCCGGTTTGCTTCCGAACTGCATCAAGGGAACAACTGTACATGTTCATGCTCCACATATTTTATTTCTTCACCCTCGTGTCCTGCCCTGATACCAGGTGGCAGGACTATCTACCACCAGTAGAGGATGAGGCACCCTGGTGGGCCTGCCTCTATTCCACCCTGGTCCCATGGCCCGCCAGGGATATTGGTTGGCAGCTCCTTCATGGAGCCATGAGCACGGGCGTGTACCTGGCATGGTTCACCCCCATTCCTGACACCTGCCCCTTTTGCGGCGTGAGAGAGACGCTGGTGCACGCCTATCTCGAATGCGCCAGGTTGCAGCCCCTATTCCGGCTCCTCCTATTGAGGGTCTGGCTGCACTTTTCCCCACACCTGTTTATATGCTCACACCCCGTCCGTGGCCTCACGAAGTCATGAGACCTCCTCATTAACCTCCTACTGGCACTGGCCAAAGTATCCATCTACAACACCAGGAGAAGAATGCTGGACGAGTGGGTGCTCTGTGACAGTGGGGCCTATTTCCGTTCCTCCCATGTCTCACGCATCCGGGCAGAGTTCCTCTGGGCGGTGTCCACTAGCTCCCTAGACAGCTTTGAGGAGCAGTGGGTGCTGTCCGGGGTTCTCTGCTCGGTGTCACCCTCCGGATCCCTAGCTTTGAACCTGTGACCTCCACTCCCGTCCCTGTTATTTCTTAGTTGTCCATTGTGTTTAGTTGGATCCCAGGTCCAGTGGTCCCTTCTGCAAGGCTGTGGGAGAGGCCTTTAGCCAGGGGCGGGCTTGTGCTTGCCTCCTGGACATTCAATAAGGCCCTGGACATTCACTCCTGGACATTCAATAAGGCCCTGGGTGCTTGGCACTTCTGAAATCAAATCACTTATTTAGGCACCTATAAAGATGAAGACACCCCTAACTTTTGTCCTACATTTTTGAAAATCCTTGCCAAGATTTAAAAAAAACAACCCCCCGCTATACTTAGATTAAGTGGACTGTTTTTTTAAAGTGTTAAGCATCCAACAGCCTTCATTAACGTAGGCAGGAGGGTACATGTTAGGAGAAAGGACTGAGCAAATCTACACCTAGATTATCCGTTTCAAGTTTGTTCATCTTAAGAGATTTACAATAATGTTGTGCTTGGCATTCAAACAATACCATACACTTGATGTTTGTATATTGGGCCAAATCATAGCTGTTGGTCAATAACTTCTGTCACAAGCACATGAAAATCACAGAGCTCACAAAAGAGCTGAACCTTTCATTCACTGTTCACTGACATCTCCTCTGGCCATTATGTCCCTCTCTCTTGACTTTACCCTGATAGAAGGGAATGAATAATTATTTCTTGAAAGCAAGCAGTTACTCAAAACAAAGAGTTACTCATGTGTGTTCACTTCTTATGTTACATTCCTATTCAGTGCATTGTTTCTTACACACACCCACTCACCTGAATGCACAGCCTATGATATAGGAACAACCCCCTTCCAAATAAATGGGAGCTCTTTTAGGTCTAAAAATTCAAAATATGAAAAACAATTGATTAAATACTGGAATTTATCCTGATTTGACAGTGGAAGAGAGCTGCATAGATAGGACAACAGAATTTTAAAATTAGGTATATTTTTGTTTTGTTTTCCAGTTTTTAGCTTTCATGTGTCCGAGACTACTGTGTCTAGTAATTGATCCAAAAATACCTAACTCTACTGTTACCTTGACCTCCCTTTTCCCTGCCCCATTTGCCTGTTTATTCACGTGGGTCTTGATCCAAATCCAACTGAAGTAAATGAAAAGACTCCCATTGACTTCAGTATTATATGTGCTATATAATCAAAAGCTGCCTCTTTTTGTAGTGAGTTCAGTCAAAGGTGCTAAATTAGCAGTTCTGGTGACTGAAGTCCTTTATCCACAGAATAGGAATGGCACAGACAAAGGCATACAGTCTTCTTCGTGCTGTAATGTGGTTTAGCCTGGAGATAGAAAGACTGCCTATGGGGTTGGGAAATTAGTTCATTGTCCAAGACCATCCCATTTGCTTTGTTACAGTGGCTTTTCACTACTTTACATATGTTCATTGGGAACTGGCCTGAGACCAAGAATTCCTTTCATTCAGGTCAGTCATATACTTATCAGATGTAAACATTTTTTATGATTGCTAGTATAAGTCAAATTCAGATCAGTGATCTAAAAGAGAGAGGGTCCATATCAATTTACCAGTATCTGGGGCTATCCAAACAAGGCACTTATGGTCTCCAAGGTTGCTAATTTCCTACAGTTTCCTATTAGAAGAGTACAAAAATCTAGTCACTGTCTTATAGCCAGTATTAAAATAAAAGTAAACATCATCATGAATCTTTATCATAGCATAGGATCACAGGAATTGCTATACTGGATCAGAATTAAGATCCACCTAGTTCATCATCCTGCCTCCAACAGTGGCCAGTACCAGATACTTCAGAGGAGGGTGTAAGAACTAGAACTGGGCAAAATGGTTTGACCAAAAAATTTTCAATGAAACATGCCAATTTATACTGATTGAAACATTTTTCAAATCTGTGTCAAAATGTTTTGACTTTTTCATTCAAAATGATTTTTCATTTAAAAATTTTCTTTAATTTAATTTTCTTTAAAAAAAACTTTTTAAAAGCTTCAAGTCTACATGAAACATGTAGTTTCAGATCAAACCAAACATTTTGTTCAACCTAAAAATATATACACCAACAATTTCTAAAAATTTTGTTTTCAGGTTGACCTGAAATTATCCCACCCTCCCTCCACTCCGGAATTGCTAGCAATCCAAAAATCCATTATTTATATAGACAAATGTGGGATAATCTGCTGCCCACATTAGATCTTTACTCATCTCTAATAGTTACAGATTGGTTTAAGCCCTGAAGCATGAGGTTTAATATCTCTTCCAAAATTTTTATAATTAAGTATAACAGCTCTGGATATTCTTGTTATCCATATAAATGAGAAGAGGCAAGAAAGCAAGGAGAAAAGAGTTGATTCAAACTCCAGGAGCAAAAATATATCTTCACCTAAATATCTTCCTCCAAAGTTTTTCCGAGTTCATTTATTTCTGTCTCTGCATTTAAGGTAGACATTTGTCTTTCAGGAGTCTCTGACATCACTCTGGTTACCCATTAAACATAATTTACTCCATTCAGAACCAGGCAAACTTTAGCTGAACACAGCGCTCCTGCTTCTACTCCCAAGTGGCAAATTTCTTAAAGCATTTAATTTGCATATTTGGGCTTTATGGCCTGAGATCCATCCAGAAACATTATAAACTACTTTTCAAATGGAAAATCTGTATTTCATTTTTCATGTCTAGAAAGACGGGATTCCAATTCTGGACTGAGGAAAATGATACCATAATGAGCTCTCTGATCTGCATTCAGAGGAGTCAGTTCATTTTTTAATTTGTCATGTGCATTTAGTTTGTTTAAAGTTTTTAATTGACAGTCCTAGAGTCCTGGTACAGCAAAGGCACTGAAAACATCAGCACATTACCTATCTCTGGTGGTGAGGGAATAGGTTTGCCTCCTTGGCCTTTCAGTCCTTGGTCTCTTTGCTAACAAGGAGTCCAATTAGGGTATGTCTACACTGCAATTAAAAACCCACGGCTGGCCTGTGTTAGCTGATTCGGACTCGTGGGGCTCGGGCTTCAGGGCTGTTTCATTGCAGTGTAGACTTCCAGGCTGGAGCTGCAGTCTGAGCTCTGGGACCCTTCCACCTTGTCGGGTCCTAGAGCCGGGGTTGCAGCCACATAGCTTTATGGAGGTTTAATAGAATGTTAAGTAAGTATAATAGAATGTTGAGATACGGTATTCATCTTTAATTTTGTGACCTGAAATGTGGCATAGGGATAGGGGGAGCTATCATATGATTATATGTAGGAACTTGGAATACTCTAATCTCAGGAAGTGCTTGATGAGAGAGAACAGTATGTGTGGAGGAAGAAATAAAGCCTGAATGTTGCACTGTCTTGGCTCTCTCTTTTTATGTTCTTCCACAGAACAAATGGGATGGCCAGGCAGGGCTACTGTCCCATAAAACCTGAGAATATTCTCAGGGAACCAGCAAGTGGCCTGATCTTCCCCCAGGGAAGCTGGGCAGGGAAAAAAAATCCCTTCTCCCTTTTGCAACAGCTCCTTATTAAATCACAAGGTCAGGAAGTGCCCCCAGATACATGGCATAGAAGCTAGAGGTCCCCAGATAGGGGATGCTTAGAGGAGAAGGGTAAGGGCCAAACTTGGTCCCTCCAAGAGAGCAGCGATGTGGGTCTATTGTAATCTGGTCCTGAGACTTCAGTCTGAGACCATTACTGTAAACCTAATCCTGCAAGGTTCATACTATATTAATCACAAGGTGCCATGATGTAGCTTGTCCGGGGACTCCATGTTGCACCCCAGTGACTCAGCGAGAGGGGAGACCCTGTGGGCTGGTAGTTGGTATGCAGATATAAAACATCCCTACACGCTGCCAGTAGGTGCTGGAGAAAAGAGGGTCAGTTTAGAAATGGAGAGGAAGAAAAGTGTCAGGGAGAGAGCAAAATAAGCTAAACAAAATCCAAATCTCACTCTAGTACTGAACAATCTTTATCCAACACCACACAAGCCCCTGGCAGAAATGTGGCAGGTCTGCACTTTTGCCATTCCTATCCTTGCTGACAGAACGAGAAGCAGTCATCAGAATCCTCTTTGCCCACAGAACTCCTGAGGCGCTGCTTTATTGTGCTAGAGCATGTGAAGCAACATGCCAAAAAAGCCTGATCCAGTGCCAGTGGAGTCAATGGAAATCTTTCCATTGACATTAATGAGCTCTTCTTCAGACCCAAGGTGCACAGCTACACAAGTCTGCAACACTCTTATACATTTTTAAATATATGGAATTCATTTAAAAGGAAATGAGAGAGTGTGACATTTTTTGTATTAGTTGAGTAGTGACACTATTACATTTGATGTGAAAATATTCTGGATGCAGCAGGTTTATGAATTGTACAATTTTCCTACACTTCTAGATCTACTTATGATGTTTAGAATGTAATACTACCAAAGAAGCACGAATGTAATTGCTATATTTTCCCTCTTACTTATTGGTAGACTACGTCAGACCAGTACATGGTATTTGGTATAGGTTACATTTATTTTGAGGGCTTCACTGGGATTTAAGTGATGCATCAATCTTCTGCTGGCTGCCTGCAGAGGAGTAAATTTCACCCCAAGGCCAAATTCATCCATGTGCTACTTGCGCAGGGACTGAGGGGATGTGACTTGTACCTCTCCAGTTCTGGGTTTGCCAGGGGGCAGTACAAAGTGGCCTCAGCAGCGTGAATTATTGGAGCTGGTACAAAACCTATTGAAGGTGGCAGAAAGATTCCCTTTGACTTTAATGGGCTTTGTATCTGGTCCAAAAGGAATAATGTAAAACCTAGTGGGCCAATATTCCAATGTCATGTGATCCAATGCATTTTGCTTATAAAAATCTGTGTTAGAAAAAGAACCATTAAGCTATATGAAACTGAGTTAAAAGAATCAGTCATAGTAGAAAATAAGAAGTCATTTAAATGGCCACCTTTAAATAATTTGGGCCAGATCCTCAGCAGGTGTAAATGAACATAGCTCCATTGACTTCTGTGTCCCCTGGAACTACTCTGATTTACATCAACTGAGGATCTGGCCCCATTTTTTTTTCCTAACCTGCCTTTATTAAATGTAAAATATTTTCAGTTCGGGTTTTGGAGGGTTGAGTTGTCCCCCTACACACACACAGAAAGAGAGAGAGAGGGAGAGAGAGAGAGAGAACTTTAAGAAGTTACCTATAATCAAGTAAACTATATGCATTTTTTAAAAAGTACAATCTTAGTAGGATTTAAATATGGAGGGCCAGATCTTCAGTGGGGGGTTTGAGCTACTTTGGCAAAGCCAAGCAGCCATAATGCTGGCTTAACCAGCTGGTGGAATAATCTTCCTGTATGGGAGAATCCCAGATGGTATATAGCTGCCGTAGCCAAGGGTGCACATGGGAGGGACGGTGGGCATAACTCTGTTGCATGGTCCCTCCGTGTTAGTGATAGAATGCACATTGTGCTCTCCAAACTAGTTGTCTAGAAAAGGACTTTGTTTAAAGTATTGTGGTTAACAAAAGAAATATTTGTCCTCTTCAAAAGAAAAAAATCCTATAGTTTAAATTTGTATGTGGTATTTTAATCCTTGAGTAGTTCAAGCATCATAGCTTGATGGCAGCACTGAAATCTATAAAGAAATTGTGATCTTCTGAGTATTTTAGTGGCTTATCAGAGAACATAGAAGAACTGATGTATTTATTCTTTCTTCTGAGATTAAATGTAATTGGTTTAAAAAGATAATCATTCTTTTGTTTGAGTTTTATGCATTTCTTATGAAGAGCTAACACATTTTCCTGTAGGCTGACAAAGTGTACAGTCTTTTATCCTTATTTCCCAGTGGATAAATACTTTGTTAATTAATAAAGTATTATACTAGCACTTATTGTCTGCATTTAACTGTAGAAGGATTTTATTCAGATTATGTTAATAGATTGTCAGCTTTATTTTTTGCATTAATTACAAACTTTTCTGTGATGTTGTCATATGAGAATTGTTGCTACGAGTACAGGGCATTTTTGGGATTATTTTTTGTTTGACTGTTTTGAAATAATGTTGGCAACATATTGTTACATACTATATATTAGACCTGTACTGAATTATTTACTGAGAATTATATTAGTTACAAATTCAGCCATTTTTCCTGCCTCCTAATTGTTTGCAAACTAAACCTAGTATATATGAATCTACTTATTATTTATAAATACTCACTACATAGTGCAAAACAGTAATCAAATAATTTCTTGTGAACTGTTCTGAGCTGCTATTCGCTACTCATTACTTGTAATTTTTAATTGGTCACCTATGCCACAGAGTATTGTTATTGTTCCTGGACAAGATGACTGACTTTTTTAAACAGAAGGTTGACAAATGGAGAAATAACTGTACATTAATTATGCAAGTCAGATTTCAGGAAATTGCATATGTGAATTAAATAATGAGATTTAGCTATACAGTTATGGGTCAATAACTGTACAGCATTACTGAATTATTATCGTCTGAGACAACTCTATTTCAGTGTAACTTCTAGTGAAGTGAGGATTTTTGTTGTATATTGTCTGGGGGAGAAGACAATGTTCATTATATTGCTGCGGATCCCCCATACTTAGTATCTGGAGAGGTGTAATCAAGATGTTTAATTTTTGGCCAAACTTCCTTTGTAACAGGAAATAACTGACCTTGCCACTTCCTGACATTCTATTCATTATTATTTTTGTGTACAGATAGAGATAGTGAATAGTCAGGTACTAATAGAGACACCAGTCCTTCATGCAGAATCTCATTGGCTTCTATGGGACTCTGGTTATATCACTCTGTACAGATCAGGATCCAGGATTAGAGCTAAAATAATAATGGAATTGCATTTTAAAACAAAATTTGTATATTGCAACATTTTACTTTTAGGTTCAATTGGTATCCACATCCCAATTATTCCCCATGTCTTTCTGTTATAAAACCATAGCAGAAATGTAAATATTGGAACTGAAGAAACAGTTGGGTTTTTTAGACTAACATTCAGAATCCAACATCTGGTGTATTTTCAACTACAAATGCTATCTAAAAGCACAGGTTTTTTTAACTTATCAAGAGCAGTGGCAGTTATCATATACCTCATAAAATAGATGTTTGCTTGGCTCAAGATATATTAGTAGGCTGTTAAAATAAATCTTTCTTACATATCTCAGGAGGCAGAAAATTATTGAAGGGGTATCATTCTACCAACCATGGGCTGCTATCCTTCCAAATGCCTCTCTGTGGCTTCTTTTTTTTATTGCTTCAATTTCCATTGTGCCTGAATTATAAACATGCTAACATGCACTTCAGTGCTGTCAATCTATACAGAATGGGCTGATAATGGAGCATTGCTCTTAGTAGCCCTAATTTAGTCACATAATGAAAACATCATAGACCAGTTGGCAATTTCTGATGAAGAGATGTCCAATGCTGGGATAGCTGAGGTATTGGATGTCAGAATTGAGGTGTACAGGCACAGCTGTCTGGAAAAGCTTGTATAGCACTTGCCCACAGTATGCCTGGCTCTTGTTGGTGCTATCTGTTTCTCCTTTTTCTATGCATTCATCAAATGCACACAGAAAAATATGGTGAAAATGGGAAAAATATGGATACACTGGCAACCATATACAGTATATAAACCAAAGTATTCCAGCTAAAGTATATTCAAATATAATGGGCTAAATCCGGAAGTCCTCCAGTTTTTAGTGTCCTCATTCAGGCAAAACTCCCATTGAATTCAGTGGATGTTGTTCCTCAGTAAAGCCAGTATCAATTAAATCTCAGAATGTCCTCTCTTGTGTGTATGTAAGTGATATCTCTCTTTCACTGTGTGTATGGAGGTGATCTCTCTCTCTGTATGGGTGGATTTCACTCAGCCCATGTGCCAATGTGGAAGACAGAGGAAATTATTATATCACTATGTATACAACCGTTTTGTATCCTGTTGAATCCTGATACAGTTTGTGTCACCTAAAAAATTCAATTTAAAAAGAATCTTCCAGTGAGAACAAACCAAGGGATCCACAAACTCTAAGCATTTCACTGGTAAGGACACCACCAGTCCAGCCAAATCTTTGTCTATCCCTCTAAATGGAAGGTCAAGATTACAAAATAATCACTTGAGGACCAGGGGCGGCTCTATGTATTTTGCTGCCCCAAGCAGGGCAGTCAGGCGGCTTTCGGCGGCGCGCCTGCGGGAGGTCTGCTGGTAATGCGGATTCGGCAGCATGCCTGTGGGAGGTCCGCCGGTCCCGCGCCTTCGGCGTACCCACCGCCAAATTGCCTCTGAAACCGCGGGACGGGCGGAACTGCCAAAGGCAGCCTGACTGCTGACCTCACGGCGAACGGCAGGCCGCCCCCCACGGCTTGCCGCCCCAGGCATGCGCTTGGTGCGCTGGTGCCTGGAGCCGCCCCTGTTGAGGACTATGAATCCTTCTTCCTCCTGGAGATTAGTGGTCCTTAAGGGAATGGAATATATGATGGATCCCTTGGACCCCAGGAGATGCAGTTTGGCATGTAAGACCACTCATTCTCGCCCAGAAGTTATCACTTTAGAGAGTGGTGGAAAGAGATGTGCCAAGTCACCAACTGAAAACACCATGTAAGGGAGAAAGTGGGATTGGCCCTACCAGACTATTCTCTGAAGAAACTAGAGGCAGGGCCTTACTAGCCCAGAGGATGATGCATCCTGGGCCTAGGGCAAAGTGATTGTGAAAATGCATTTTTTAAATGCAAAAATACCTGGGATATTCAAAAGCACTCATGGTTGGCTTAACTCTGCTTTCATTGTAAGTCATTGGGAGTTTTACAGTTGACTTCAACGGAAGGAAAGATAAGGCAACATTCAGCACTTTTGCAAATTGCACCCAGAAAAGAGTAATTGTGATTAACTTCTTCATTCCTAATTTTTTTATGAGTGGAGAGGAAGAGATAAGTATTAGTTGGACCTTGTTGAAGTTAAGGGTTAGGTGGATACTTTGGTGAGCAGAAGTGTAGGGCAGAACAGGAAATGCAGGCAAGAGAGGATAGGCACTTACAAGAACAGATGTCAAACTCAAGAAACAACTGATCAGAGTTCTTCTACAGGAGGTAATTAGTGTATGAAAGGGGTGAGTAATGGCAACACTTTTCTCACGTATATGTTTTATAAAAGAGATTTGTGTTTAAAGGAAAAATACTAACACTAAAAAGGAGGAAAGAACCTAGATGAGGATGCCTGATGGATTTTGGTTTGTTCTATGAGGTGTTTGTTGTTTTTCTTTTTAAAATTGTTTGTCAGGGTTTTTGTTTGTTCATTTCACATTCTGAAATTTTAGAGTAAGTAATAGACCAAGATTAGCATCTGAGCGCCTTCTAAATAACCGGGAACCTTTGTCACTCAACATATCTAACATTTAGTCCAGGCAATCATACCTTCAATAGGGAAGATTTGACTGTATAAGCCTCTTAGTATTGTGACAGCACTCTGTTGTCATTTATTTAAAGAACAGTGAAGTAATGTGACTGGACTTTCTGAGCAAAGTTGCAGATACTATTATTATCTATGTATAACCTTTTTAAAAAATAAATTTGGAGGCATTCCAGTTCATGCTGTCAGTATAGGCATAAGATGGGCAGTACCAGTTGACTGTTTTTGATAATGCAGTTTAATAGTTTGTTTGGAAGGCCCTCGGCAATTTGATTAGTGCTGTTTGATGCTGCAATGACATCAGCATGAAGTGGAACAGTTCTGCTTGTAAGTGTCTGGCAGGAGATCCGAGTTTCTGTGCATCACACGGGCATAAGCATCAAATAGCATGCTATTGTACATTCCAGTTTAGATTTTTTTTATAGCTTAAGAAAATTAATAATGCATGAGCATCCAATAGGCTTCCATAAGACTCTGCCTTCAAAATAAAAATGCAAAATACAATTTGTAGTACTTTAAAAGTCTCTTCTGCATATTTCCGGGCATGTTTTCTGTTTCTTGAGGTGATAAGAGCCTGGGATGTAATCCTGGCCCTATTGAAGACAGAATTCCACTTGACTTCTCTAGGGCCCCCATTTCACCTATGCTTAGTAGGATGAAAGGTTGTAATGATGTTGCTATTCTGGATGTTTCATAAGGTGCTGCTGGTAGATGGCATAGATTGTTGGGGTAACAGGAAGTTATTTCTCTCCCTCAGGTTTTCTTCTGTTCAGAACATTAGGGATACAGTTCAGGTGGCTGTGGATTTATGAGACTTCAGTGTCAGGTACACTGTTTATCATAAGTAAAGACCTCTGTTATTCCATGGTCAGATATTATTATTACACGTATTTGTTGCTTCTGAAGAACAAGCTGATTGCATGCGTAAGCAGGATCTGAATGAGCTCTCCTCGGACACCTAGTGATGAGCTAGGGAAGAGGACATCAGGAATTGACCTTGTTAGCATGGGCACACCCACCCTGCCTAGGTGCTCAGCATGATGGGACTGCTTTGCCCAAATGATCACTTTTGGCTAGTGTTTGTGAGAGGGGAAGTATTGCCTCTTAGAGGTGCCCAGAGGGTGGTATGTAATTGTCCCAGGTTACTGGGTGGGGGCTCGAGCCAGTCTTGTGATGTATTGTTGAAAAAGAAAAAAACTAGATATTGAACCATGAACCTCTTCACATTTTCACCTTGCAATTACCGCGCTGTGGCTGATCTGGGGGCAGTGCCACAAACCTAACCCTATGAGTGACCAACTTTAAGTTGGGAGTGAGGAAGAAGAAATGGTTCCTTCTCACGGATGATCCCAGAGCTTTGTTTGACTATAGAGAGTGAACCTAAAGACTGTGGCTTGGAAAACATACAATAATAGATTCATAGATTTTAAGGTCAGCAGGGGCCATTATGATAATCTAATCTGATCTCCTTCTTAACACAGGCCATAGCATTTCACCAAGTGTATCCTGCATCAAGCCCAAAATGTGTTGCTGAGTGACAGCTTATATTTTAGAAAGATGTACAGGCTTGATTTAAAGACTTCAAGTGATGGAGAATCTAGAATCCCTTTGTAAGTTGTAATGTTTAATTACCCTCAATGTTAAAAATCCGCACCCTATTTCTGGGCTGAATTTGTCTAGCTTCCACTTCCAGAGATTGGATAATATTGAATGCAGTAATGGTCCTCCTGGAAGTTTGGACTTCAGAATGGTCCTGCCAGGGGAGGATCGCTCAGGGTAGAGATCATCTTCATATAAGGAGCTGTGTAGGTGGACTTCTTAAGCCTTCTTAGTAGAGACTGACATAATTGCAACAGTGGGTAAGTGGAACTAAGACTGTGATAGAGTGAGGGTAGTAGAGCTAGGTTTACATTGTCCCATATAATCAAATTCAGATAAAATATTGCATTCGTTTTTATGGAAACAGATTCAGCCTATGTGGTTGCACAACCAAGGAAATGAGTGGAGATTGTTTTCTAGTGAGTTAGAGCCCTTCATAAGTAATACACTCGTTACCATCTGTGACATACCAGGGTACAGTCCACACTAATGAGGAGCTGTGTCATCCCTGCCCTTTAACCTGGTGTGCCCTTTACACTGCGTTGCTGCTGTAGCCTCCAGCCTGAACTGCTCACAAAAAGCCTCCAGTTCTGTCTGTGTGTGTGCATCAGCCAGCCAGCCAGATCTTGGTTCTTACCAGTCTCGGTTATACTGAAGGGTGACCCCAACACCCTCCCAGTCTTAGATTCTCCCCCAGAAATGGGTATCCTGTACTGCCCAGAAGTCTCCTGGACAATACAAGTTTCATATAAAGTCCATTATGTCTTTAATAGAAATAATATGCACACAACATGCCATCTTAAATGTAGTTTCCCAAACACTTCAATTTAAACACACTGGATTAGATAAAACAATGAAAGAAGTCTATTAACTACACAGAGATAGATTATAAGAGAATACAAGTAATGAGGCATAAAAGTCTTAAATGTCTACAAGAAAGATAAAGATAAAATGTAACTGGTGCCTAACTTAACAACCTACATTAAATTCAAAGCAAAGTTTTCTCACCACGTGCTTTCAGAAGTCTTACTGACCAAACTCCTTGGGTCAAGACACCTTCCCCCAAAATCCAACTTGTTGTGTTAAGTGCCATGAGAGACAGAGAGAGAGAGAGAGACTGGGGGTGTCTTGGAGTGTTTGTCCTTCATTTTTATTGTTTCAGTGCCCCTCTGGAAAAACACTTCTAGCTGGGTACCAAGAGACAAAAAGTCTATAGGGAAAGATGTTCCCTGGTGCTTTTTTCTCACCTATTTGAGCTTCCTTTGTTTCCCTTCCTGCTTGATGACTCTGTTTACTGCTTAAATGCAAATTTCAGCAGAGCACATCTTGCTGTTTGAGATAGACCCATTTGCCAACCTCAGTTTGGAACATGTGTTAATAACACCATACAGTGGAATCTTATAACTTCACATATGAGGTTGCCACATGTTTTATCAGGACAATACTAACCAGGAAATTATGAGTTTTCAAATGATACTTTATAAGTCATACTTTGTACAAAGATTATTAGTGTGTGGGGTGTGGACACAAGGGTACATTCTGTCATACCAGCATATTCTGGGCAGGGAGCTGGCTAGCACAAGCAGGAAGGGGAGAAATGGAGGATCAGAATAAAACAGTGAGTGGAAAATGTGAGTAATATATTTACTGGGGAAAGAAGCTGAAAATTTATGTGACTGATAAGGTAGATAATTCCTAGCTTTTAGGTTTATTAGTATCAATACTAATACAAATAATTATTTTTAATATTAAACATAGTAATTTTATTGCCCTTTTGGATTGTTTTAAAAAATACAGACAGGGCACCAGAGTAATTGGAATTTATGAATCTTTAAATAAAACCTGTAGATCTAACCTGGAAGTATTCAGCCAGCAGTTATTCCTCTTCTTTGGCATGTTCCAGTGTAATAGTGAGGAGGAGTTAATAAAGTGATCACTTTGTCCATAACTTTTTACATTTTTACATTTTTACATAACATATGTCCATAAATTGTAATGTCATTTTGTGGATTGGGTAAAAGTGTTATGTTGTTCCAGTGGATAATTTCATGTCATGTAATTTGTCGAGATAAGTAACTGTAGAAGCAGTTTTGAGTTGATATGTAGATCTGCCAGGGTTTCATGGATTTAGATTACTTAAAAAATTAACCCCAAGCAAGATTAAAAATATCAGGGACAATACAGAGCAGAGTGTCTTACAAAAAGGATGCCTTTATAGCTCATCAGTGAAAATTTCTTGTCAAAAAGCTCCCTGAGCTAAGTAAAGGTTACTTATTCATATGAACACCTGACTTATAAAATCAATCAAGCCCTGATATCAAAGATGTCTGGTTTTTGCATCTATTCAGGTTGATGCTTCCATTAACTGAACTTCATATCCTAAAAAGGTATTTCATTTTTAAATCTGCTATGCATAACTCATTAACATCATAGCCCCTCACAGTAATTGCCTGAAACTGAGTAAAGAAAATCGAGAAAGATGAAGAGCTGAATTAGCACTTAATGAAAGGAAAAAAGTCAGACTATTTAATTGGCTGCCTGTCTGCCATGCAGCAGCTATTCCCTGCTTTATGGAAAATGTACGTTAAAAGTGTTTCTAGTTTCTAGGTGGTATTTACAGTTTGTAGAGAAGCTTTTATAGTGGGATGTCAAAAAGTGAAAAGCAGTGTTAAACATTTGTTTTAAACTGCAGTGTGCAGTATGCTTCAAGTGTAAAGAAAATTATCCAAGAAATACACATGTTTGCAATCATCTAATATCACACAAGAAATTTTTAAAAGTTTTCAAATATTTCTAGAGGCAGAACCTAATGCTTCTTCAGCTGATGTACTTTCTGTTACAGTAGCTCTGGGTAACTATTATTAACTATAGAGTTAACCTCCCAATTTTCTGAAGGTTTGAGATACCAAAAGACTTCTGAAGGTTTCCTGGAAGTAGAAGATCAATGCGTAGCTTACGTTGCCTGACTGGCCTTCAGTTAATGAGGAGTTTCAATTAGTTCAAGGTTGGAATAATTAAGGTAATATTATATTAACCTCTGTTCTTACATTTTTCTGGATTTCACCTACAGTATGAGGGTGGGACCAGATCCTCAGCTGATGTAAGTCAGTGTAGCTTCACTGAAAGTAACGGAGCTTTGGAGATTTACACCAGGTGAGGATCTGGTCTGGTGTGTTCAAAGAGATCATTTGGGAAACAGATTAATAAAAGCTAAAATATGGGAAAAGTGAAGGTGAGGAAAAGTTTTCTTCAGTATTACAAGCTATCATGATAAATGGGCCACTCCGCAGGCATGGCTAAGCAAGAGGGTGCCCATTGGGAGCTAGTGGAAACTGTATGTGAAAGGCTTTATGAAAAACATTAGGACATGTAGGAGATACAGCTACATCAGGATCATAAAGCTGGAGCCACTAAAATTACAAGACAGGATTCTTAGAAAATATGGTGAAGTTGCCACTGAAAAGTGACATGAAATAAATGGAGCAAACATGAAATCCTGTAAAACAAAGAGGATGGGCTACCAGTAATTTAAAGGTGATTGAAAACTTAAAAATAAAAGGGGGGGCAGTCTTATATCTGGGGAGCTGGGTTTGTTTTTTGTCATGTATAATAAAGGCCTGAAAGGTTTTTTAATACTTATAAGTTCAGGGCTTGTCTACGCAGGAAGACTCCATGATCATTGGAGATCTAGGCTGAGATCCTCATCTTTGCTCCAACTCCTGTACAGCCACATAATAGGCCCAAGTGGCATGAAGGGGCCCTCCTTTTAGAGCCCCCTTTATGCCACTTGGGTAAAGGCACTGTGGAACGCAGACCATAAGCACCCTGGAGCAAAACAGGACCAGAAGGGTGCAAAGGTGACTTAAAACCTATAGCGTTCCTTCCCTGGGTAGAGACACATCTTAGAATCTCATCATTCGTCAAATATGATGTCACACGATCAAATCACACTAACAATGGTGATGTCACACTAACAAATTTTGGAAAATTGGAGTAATTCTGAGAGACTGAAGGACTGCCAAGATAGTTCCAATATTTAAAAAGCATGACTCAGGGAGCTAGAGACAGGTTAGCCTGACATCAGTCCTGGTAAAATAATGGAATGGTAAATTTGATATCCACCAACAAAAATTTTTAGGCTAAAAATATAATCTGATATAGTATACTTGGATTTCTCCACGGTGTGTGACTTAGAACCGTATGACATCTAGATTAATAAATTTACGTAACATGGAATTAACAGGACACAGATTAGATAGATTAAAAACTATGTTACTTACACATAACTCTCAAAATGTACTTGGCAATGGGGAGATACCAATGGCTGTTTTGAGCAGTATCCCTCATGGATGTTGGTCCAAAGATATTCAATATTTTTATCAAGTTAGATGATGATATAAAATCTTTGCTGGTACAGTTTGTAGATTGGTGGGGTAGTAAATAATGAGGAGAACAGGATACAGATACAGACTAATCTGAATCAGCTGGTTAAATGATCACAATCCAACAAAAGGCTTTTTTAAGATAGCCAAATGCAAGGTAGTACATGTTATACCTACAGCATGAGAGAGACTGTCTTGGAAAGCAGTGAATCAGAAAAGGATTTAGAGGTCACTGCAGATAACCACTTCAACATAAACGCTCAGCACAATACTGTGGCTAAAGGAGCTAATGTGATTCTAGGATGTACAAAAAGGGGAGTGTAATCACATAGAAGTAGGGAAGTGATCTTGCCTCTGTACACAGCATTGGTAAGACTGCTACTAGAATATTGTGAACAGCTGTGGTGTCCACACTTCAAGAAGAATGCAGAAATAATGGAGATAGTTCAAAGGAGAGCCACAAAAATGATCCAGTGGCTGGAAATGATGTGATGCTGAGGGAACTCAGTCTATTCTGCTTATTGAAGAGAAGGATGAGAGCTGACTTGATCACTGTGTATAGGTACTTACACATGGAAAAGATGCCAGGGGTCCTCAAAGAAAGCCAGGAAAGAACAAACTTGACACTCCTGATATTTCTAGGTTAGAAAAAAACAAGCAAAAAATGTTTATTTAAAAATCCTTTCAGACTTCTTTATAATCATAAAGAAGCAAAAATGCGCACAAGCTCAATTTTTTAAAAATCCTGTACAGGTCACCTTTAAAGCAGCTGCCATTAAAATCTTTGTAGTGAGAGAGAGAATTTGAAATACTGCCAAACAGCTAAACAAAAAATATGAGGTTCCTGAACATACGTGCATATGAGCAAACCCTATCCCAATTATTTCTCACAAAAAGAGAAAAAATAGCCCTGATTCTGATCTTACTTTATCAATGAATTTCCATTTATTTCAGTGGAATTACTTCTGATTTACACCAGTGTGAAATCCTTTATGTTGTGAATGGTATAAAAATATAATTATATTATTTTCAAGCCAGGTGGGTTTGCCTCATTTCTTATTTACTTAGATTGTAGTCTTGCTCTGGAAACTAATGTACTGATTTAATAAATGGTGTAGATTTGCCAAGGTCTGCTTAAAAACAAATATAATATAGACCATTGCATAGTCCAGGTAGGTATAATATCTAAATATTTAAATGTATATGTATGTAAAGTATTAATGAAGTCTGTGTAGAAGAAAGCTGCTGCAGAAATAACAAAGTGAGCAAACATTCATGTGTGTCCTGCAGCTGTAGTTTGGCTTAGGTACAGTGAATTAACAGTATTGGGTTTATTTTAAAATACTCAGAGTTAATTGTGAGCCAGAGAGACTCTGACAAATGCTATTTGATCACAAATGTGCCTTATTACTAGCAATCAGCAGTCCCATGGCTGAAATGTTTAAAGAGCTTCTCTTCTCCCTGAATCTTTTGCAGGCTCCCATCCAATGCTTCCAACGGATATTTCAGATAACCCTTGATAACTCTTCAGACTTTTTTGGATTTCTCTGAAGTAAACTGAACTTTGAGCTTTGGCCATCACTGTCACTGACCAGAGCTGTGAAAAGCTCCTGGAAAAATCAGCAACATAAACAGTTTTTTTAAAAATTTGTGGTGAAAGATGCCTTCACAACTTAGCAATGAACCATGAGGCCTAGGTATTCTTCTGTTCCAGGGGTCCCCAACGCGGTGCCCGCGGGCGCCATGGCGCCCGCCGGGGTGTCTAAGTGAGCCTGCATACTGGCTGGTGGACGAGCATCCGCCGAAATGCCGCCAACAAGCAGCGTCATCCAGAGGCATCGCCGCCGAAATGCCGCCAAAAATTGGCAATATTTCGGCGGCGATGCCTCTGGATGACGCTGCTTGTCGGCGGCATTTCGGCGGCGACACCTATTGACATTGCCGCTTGTCAGCAGCATTTCAGCGGATGCTCGTCCGCTGCCGCGGTCCTCCGTGGCTCGTCGTCTGGCGCCTGCCAGACGAAAAAGGTTGGGGACCACTGTTCTGTTCTATTCTGTACCCATCACTGTGGTACCTGAGTGCCTTCCGATAGCAAAATAAGCATCGTGACTAATATCTGTTGCATGTGGTTCTCTCACTCTTATTCTCTCCAGGGCAAATACTGCATGTGCATATTTTTTTCTTTAAAAATATATATGTATGCTAACAATATACAATGTGCTTTCATAAGGGAAGGCAAAATCAATGAAGTTCACCTTGCACTTGAAATGGAATGTTGGCAAGGCTTTTTGTGGTTCTTTGATCCTGCAGTTCATTCCACAGTTCTAAATCAGCCCCTGAAAGTGCTCCATCTCCCGCATAGATATGTTTTACCCTTGTCACAGCCAGTTCCATTGCACACAAGAGCAGTTTTTGGTCACAATCTTCATCCTGGAGCTTCAGGAAATCTTCTAGGCAATCCTGGACCCAGATAATTAAGTATCTTGAATATAACTGAGGTCTTGAAGTTGTCACCTTCTATGAGGAGCCAGTGTAGTGAGACATGCTGCTGTGTCTTGGAGTAGTTTCAGTTTTGAGAGCCTATGGTTTCATGACTGGGTAGATTGCATTGCTGTAGTTCATTCAGGAGGCAGGTCAGGCCAGGTCATCCCAAGATGGGATGCAGTTTCCTAGCCAGACAAAGATGGTAAAATGTGATGCTTGTGGATGCTGGTATATGAAAGCTCAGTGACATCAAGGAATCCAAGTACACTCCTAAACTATGTTCTGACTTGACTAGTTTTGAGTATGCATCTTCAACCAGTAAAGATTAGACCATGGCTGAGACCTCATCAGAAGTTTTTCCTCTGCCAACCAGCATAACCTCCATCTTACTCAGGTTTAGCTTTAACTGGCTGTTCTTCAGCTATGAACTGATCTCAGATGAGCATTGGGCTAGCTTGGTGAGGTAGGCTGTGAAAGATAAATAGCGCTGTTTGTCTTCTGCATATTTTTGGCAATTCAGTCGATGATGTCTGACCAGCTCTCTCAGAGGTTGCATGTAAATGTTAAATATACTAGAGCGAATTGATCATTGTATGATTCCAACAGTGAGGAGTATGGTGAGGAAGTCACATTTTCCCCATCACTAATCATTGGGTGAGTCCCTCCAGGAAAGACTCAAGACATTTTACTTCATCTGCTGGACTCCTGACAGCTTCCTCAGACAGCACAGCAATATTTTTTATCAACTATGTTGAATGCTGTAGAGAGGTTCAAGAATGTAAGGATGGATGTCTGTCCTCCGTCCAACAGCATGACTCATGCTGTTTCTGTTCCTTGTCCTGGCCAGTCTCCAGATTGTCCAGAGCCTAGAAAATTGGCTTTGGCTAGTTGAACATGAAGAAGGCTTTTTGATAGTGTCCCAGTGAGCTTGCTCAGGAATGGAAGGCTTGATATTGAGTGTCAGTTAGCTAGGTCTGATACACCCAGGATGGGTTTTGTCAGTGTTGGTCTCTCTATGTGTTTTCGAAGAAGCAAGAAAAGATTACTTTCCTGAGTAAGGCATTTCTTCTCCTGTGGACCTTTTGGGACCCAAGCCCAGAGAAATTACATAAAAATTCCTTAGATTATATTTTGTTCTTCCTTCCTGGACCGTTTTTGCTTTTCTGAAATTCCCAATTCTCTTGTTGCCCCACTTGTCTTCTCAGCCAGTGATCTGCCAAGATGGAGTTGTAGCATGACTCATAGCAGCCATTGAAACCAATTATGCCAATTTTTCAAAGGCAGATTCTTAAATTATACCCATACAATGAATACTTTTGTCTGTAAATACCCATTTTCAGTTCAGTGAGTAAATTTGTGTCTAAAAATGTTGAGGATGCAACTTTGAGGATGCTTGCTCTGAAAATATGTCCCTTTAATTTTTGTTAAGACACAATGGATTTCTTCATGGAGACTAAGAAAAGCCCAAACTGAGTGTAACTGAACAAACTAAGCAGTTTTTTTGGAGTGGATAAAATATTGCCAAATAATTTAAAAAAATGTGGTGCTGTGATTCCTTGAATCCCATATGAATCTCCATTAATACTAAATAAAGTTGTGGTCCACAAATTTAAGTTGTGGCTACTGTTTAGAGGGTCCCTGGGTTGGAACCCAGAGTAGTGGGTAGAACTGGATTCCCCCACTGGCAAAGTGGCCTAATCCCCGAGAAGAGGACAAGGCTCCTTTAGAAGCCTGAGCAAAAGGCTAGATTTAAAGGGCCCTGGGATGGGGCTGAAGACTCTGAGGGCAGACAGTTTGTTGAACTCTTTGCTACCCTGGAAGGGGTTCATTTTTCCCTGTGTGACTTGGCTGGAGGGCTGAGGCATTGAAGACCTGCCTAATGAGGTTGGCAACCTACAGGGGGTGTCAGGAGTGGGGGAAATAATTGCAGTGCCAGACTCAGCTGCGAGGAGGCACTCAGGAGGTGAGTGCCCCATTGCACTACCTCAAAGAGCTTACAGTTGAAGTGTAAGGCGAGACCACAGGCTGATACAGCAGGCCGAGTTTAAGACTAGGTAATGATGAGACAATGTGGTCAGCAATAGTCACAGCCAGGGCCAGCTCCAGGCACCAGCGAAGGAAGCAGGTGCCTGGGGCGGCCAGTAGAAAGGGGTGGCAGTCCGTCCGTTGCTGGGGTGGCACGTCCGGGTCTTCGGTGGCAATTTGGCGGCGGGTCCTTCACTCCCTCTCTTCACTCATCGGCGGCACTTCGGCAGCTCAATCAGCTTTTTTTTTTTTTTCTTCACCGCTTGGGGCGGCAAAAAAGCTGGAACCGGCCCTGGTCACAGCACACTAGCTGCCTAACCACTGAATTTTTTGTAGGCCTCACATCAGAGGGAGAGGCTTGAAGGGGATAAAAAGCCTATCCCTAGGCTTGGTGGATATTTTTGAGACCTCCTCCCCTGCATAAGGGCAGAGTGGAAGGAAGCAGTGTCCCAGAGAGGGCCGTTGCAGATGAGTATCAATTAGAACAAGCTGTGGGTCTGCTTTATCTTACATCAGAGACTTCTCTGTTCCCTAGCCACCTGCAGATCCTGCAACAGCCTTTGCCCAACACTTCCTGGCTCCTATGTTGAGCTCGGCTCATTTGGCACTGAGAATTGGGGCAGTGGTTTTCAGTTTTGCCCATTTTAAGTTGACAGCAAGATATTAAGGAGGAGATGTCAGAGATAGGCTGAAATATAGGCTTGAAAGGCCCCAGACCAATCAAGATGGGAAAAGCTGACATACAAATCAGCATAAAGATGTTAATTGAAGCCATATACGAGGTCTGTGTCAAAATTACGCTGCTTTCTCCTGTGTCTTGAACTTGATAAAGCAGAGTCAGGAGATTAAAATAGCTTTCCTTTCCGTGTGTAATCTTTGTTGTCCTCTTTGTAATGATGCCATATGTATATGTGGTGAGATATCAGCACATCTTAAATGTATATTGAGGCATGAAAGGTTTTATGGAGAACTGGCTCCTTAACTCAGTCTGATTACCAAACTGAGATTCATTACTCTGAGTGATCCTGAAAGAAGGACTACTTCAAATATTGTATCATGAAGCTTGCAGGCATTCTGAGTTTCTATTGGCATTCATCAAATACTAGTATCTTGTTATGCATTTGGCTTTCACAGTCCAAGTGTTCATACAGTGTATTATTCATTTATGTGTGGATGAATCCAGTCCAGAATAGCAGACCTTTGGCAGCAGACAGGTTCAGTTTTACTGTACTCGATGGGGCTGAATGCAGAGAATCATTTATGAAATGTGCAGGGAGTGAGAAAGGGCAAAGCTCAGAGAGTCTTGGGATGGGTCTAGAAGACAGGATTGACCACTGTTTGAATCCCACCATCCTTCCTCCCTGAAGGAGGCCACATTAGGATTATTTACTGTCACACATCGGCCCAGGTACAGAGGCTGGACATGGGTATTAACTTTTTCCCATATTGAAGAAATAAGGAAAAGTTCTCTTCATTACTATACATCTAGATATCTCTTCCTGGTGGGTGAAATTCATATCCCCCATGAAAAGCCCAAGTAACTGGGCTTAGAGTGGGGGTCCTTTGCATGTGATTGGAAGATGGATTCCTCTTCCTTACTTGCCCCAACCTTGAGGAAGGGCACAGGGCACTGCAGTGCTGCAGCTACCACTACAACTCACGCTTAGGGTGACCATATGTCCCTTTTGGCTGTTTTGGCTGTTTAAGCCCTGTCCTGACCATCCTGACTTTTTTGGCAAAAGTGAGCATTTGTCCCATTTGCTTTTATCAACTTGATCAGTTGGCAAGAGCAAATGGGACAAATGCCCACTTTTAAAAAGTGGGGTGCACAGGAATGTGCAGGGGCAGTGAGCGGCGTGGGCCAACCCTATGTGGGGGAGTGGGAGGCTCGGGCAAGCAGCTTGGGCCAGCCCGGCGGGAGAGGAGGGCTCAGGCTAGCCCCATGTGGTGTCCCGTTTTCCCTTTGAAAAATATGGTCACCCTACCCATACTGTAAAAAGAATGTCTATGTATTCATTCTATTTTCTACAAATAGCATTCTCCAGTCATTGACTCATAGACATTAAGGCCAGAAGGGACCATCATGATCATCTAGTCTGACCTCCTGCACATTGCAGGCCACAAAACCTCACCCCACCCACTTTTGTAGTATGGCTCCAGGACTGGGGAAATGGTAGCAGTATGAAGAGAAAAAAGATCCCAAGTTTCCTCTTGTATTATAGTGAGAGTAGTTGTTGCTTACTGTTAAAGTTGCAAAATAGATATCATTATAACGGTTTTTTTTCAAATGGTCATAATTTTCTAAACAATAGCGTTGGTTGGGTTGTGGGTTTTTTTTTTGTTTTTTTGTTGTTGTTGTTTTGAAGAAACTGGTCTCAGCCCAAAGTTGAAATTTTTAGAAAAAAATTGAGGAAATTTCTTTCATCTGGTTAAGCTTAGTGATCATCAGTAGACACATATCTCCTGTTTATAAAATGTCTCAGTCACAGCTTTTGGTCATGGCTACAGCAAAAATAACTGAAGTTTGAAATTTGCCATGTAGACAGACTTTAATGAGGAGTAGTGATATTGCTAGTTTTTGTTTTGTTCGGGAGAAGAGGGGAGGGGAGGGGAGAGGAAGGGAGAGAAACTTAGAAAAAAAAAGTTATAAGCAATTGAAAAAGTCTCTTCTGAATATGTTCACTAGTTAAGACTTTTAACAGAGCATAATGAAGGCTCCTTGCTCCTCCCCCCAGTGATATAACCAGAGAAACATGCTCCCAGCCTTATAAGCATCATGGATTTTTGCTAGGACATCTTCCATGAGAGAGAATAGAAATGTCTCATTACCCTCAGCAGAATCTTACAAAAACACTAATTTCAGTCAAAAGAGATTACTGCAATGCAAAATAAATAAATAAAGAGAGAGAGAGAGAGAGAGAGCAGATTTTATGATGTAAGTACATCTCAACTTTTGTTGCTTCATTCTGCAATATATATTGAATTCCAAACCTGCATTAAAAACAAACAAGAAAACTTTCTACCTTTGCCCACTGTGAACACACACTATGGCGATGTAAATTGATGTGTTGCAGGTATCAAGTTTTGAGGAATGTTCTCTCCAACCAAACCATAGCAACATATGCACTGCTGTGGCTTCACTGTAGGGTGCTATCTACACCAAAGGGAGGGGTTCTCCCACTGATGTAGGTAATCCACCTCCCTAAGAGGCAGTAGCCAGGTTGGCAGAAGAATTCTTTCGTCAACCTAGGGCGGTCTACTCCGGGGATTAGTATGGCTTAACTATATTGCTCAGAGGTGTGACTTTTTCACAACCTTGAGTGATGTAGCTGGGTCAACCTTACTTTTTTTTAGTGTAGACTAGGCCTTAGTTTCTCTTTGTGTCTGCTTTCTCTATCTTTCTGGAGATTGTGAACACAGAACTGCTGGAGTTCTGAAAATGTTGTGCTACAACTGTGAGTTACAAGCTGCCATATTTTTATCCCTGTTCACCTGCTTGAAAATATAAGATACAGCATGCAGTGAATATGGTGGTTTACTTGATGCAGACATAGCAGCAAAATGAGGACAGACTTATGTATAAAATTAAGAAGCAGGCTGCAACTTTTATTAAACTTTAACACAGGGGAGAGGTGATACCCACCCATTGCCAGTGCACTCCTGTTCCAGGCATTTAATTGGTTCCAGTGGAGGGTTACAGGCTCCTACCATATAACCCATAACTTGGGGTAGGCTCTCCTCAGCCTACCCCCCCAGGATTCAGCTCACTCTGAGTCTTAGCACCCTTCCCTCTACCATGAGGGGAACAGAGGGTGCAGAAGGATGGGGACCTCAGTCTGTGAGGGCCACAGGATCTCTCCCTATCCCATTAGCTTAAGGTCCATCACCAAATCCCAGGTCCTTTACCTCTGGGAACTGTTCATTTTATCCTTTTAACCACACCGGAAACAGGCCACAAGTTGTGACAAATTAACAACTCAACCCAAGTACCACAGTTTGGTTCTAAGTGCCTTCCTACTTAACCCACTGTGGCTTGAAGGAGCTGTGATCAAGGCAAAAAGCTCCCTGATCTTCTGCCAATTAGCCTATTGGAGAAAAATTGTCTCCTGACCTCCAACTGGCAATCAGCTAAACTTGCAGTATCAGTCAGGCCAGACTCCCATTCCTAGTTTGGGGTGGGTAGGGTGGGGCTGCTGGAATGGAGCCATACATGGCCCACTCTCCAGATCACATCTTGGGAGCTGATGAATGCTGTAACCTTCCTGCTCAGCTGGCCAATGGGTGCCAGAGATTCCCCGGGTAGGAGGAGCTGCCTGGTGGCTCTCATTGAGTGTTTCTCTCCCTCGCTGCTTGGACTGTCCTCCTTGACCACCAGCCCATCAATTTCCCCCCATCCATTGAGGCAGGTGGGTGGCATTTCTGTCCCCATATGGAAATAATTCACTCTTGCACCTGATTACACCATGAATCAAGTTCCTGACATAATATTTGGCCCCTGGAGTCCAAAGTTTCCTCACTGAGCTTTGAAGGAGATTGTAGTGGCAGAAAATGGAACTATCATTTGATCTTGAACATTTTCTGCCAATTGACTTGCAGCTCTTCTGTCACAGGAGTGCAACAAGCCTTTGTTCTTGAAGCCCCACTTTCAAAAGGAAAAAAAAATGCATTTCTCAGTTGTGCTTATGTTTGAATACAAGGTTGCTTTTTCACAGCAGATACGGAATACGGTTGAGCAAAGTCAATGTAACGTACAGTGAAGTTAAACATTTTCAATGACTTCAGTTTGTTTAATATAAGCATACTCCAATTTATAACTTACTGAGGATAAGCCACATTTCATTATCTCGTAAATTATAACTGTCAGCAGACATATAGAAAATGATAGGCATTTGATTATGGATGTACATATTTTTTTTTGCCCAAGCAAACATTTTTGAAAGCAAAATAGAAACTGGAAGAAGAGATTAAGCTTACCTCTTCTTTCTGTATTTTTTGGACTGTATAAGGCAGAAATCATTGTCCCAAATAAATAAATTGAGTGTACTGCTCTGATTAGTGTGTTTCTATTTCTTCTAATTAGGTTGTTTATGCAGGTTTTTCAGTCAAATTTTTGGTGTTGGGGAATACAGGCAGAACATGTGGCTAGATCTGCCTGTATTCAGACAACAATTGCTCCTTTGAAACAATACCATACAGACCTTCCTATTTCATTATGGGTCCATTTGAACTATGACATTTCAGGGTTTTTTAAATTTTCATGAGGCTAAAGCTTGCCCCATCCCTACAGCTGTCAAACACATATGACCAATTCTCTTCCACTGTTTGTGTTGAGTATGGATGGGTTTTGGGAAGCCATACAGGGAGGAAGGGCAGTTCTACACAGTTTGTGCATTAAGGAGCACCGCTTCAAGGGGCTGCTGCTTCTATGTGCCAGCATAGCAATAATCTGGGGGTAAGGTATAGTAGGGTCCAGTAGGGGTAAGAATATAATTAAGGGATTAGTGGGTCCACTGCCATTCTTTTTGGAATGGAGGAGTAACAGCGATTTGAGCAACTGCAGCCTCAGAACTTCAGTAGAAGATATAAAGCATTTCCCTAGTACATGGGCGTACACATATCACGAAGTGATCACTCCATATCAGATTTCTCAGTTCTTGTCCTCAAAGGAAACCTGCCCAACACCTTCAAAAGACAAGCCTGGGAATTTAAATTAATAACTCTTCTAGACACAAAAAATCATAGGCTCAACAGAGATATTGTTTATGGCTTATTACAACAATCTGTAACCTACTAACACTTATCTGTCCTATGACTGCAGGAGTGTTAATTGCCCACTTCATTTTTAACTGGACTCCTGCAATATGTGTTAACTCTTTTATGCTTAACCCTCTGTCCCACCTTGTATTTAGTTGTATAACTCTGATTTCCTTTTCCAGACCTGAAGAAGAGCTCTGTGTAGCTCAAAATCTTGTCTCTTTCAGTTCATCCAATAGAAGATATTACCTCTCTTATATATGTGTATGGGATTTAGCAAGGGGAACACACATGCTTCAGTTTTTTCCTAGGCTTCACATAGGCCATGTCTGTACTAGAGAGCTTACAGTAGCACAGCTCTATGGATGCAGCTGTAAGATCTCCCATGTAGCTGCTCTATGCTGAGGGGAGAGAGCTCTCTCATCAACATAATTAAACCACCCCCAAAGAGTGGCGGTAGCTATGTTGGCGGGAGAGCGTCCAGCGTGTCCACACTGGCACTTCTGTCAGTATAACTTATGTCACTCGGAGGAGAGTTTTTTCAGATCCCTAAGTGGCATAAATTATACTGACAAAAGTGCTAGTGCAGACATAGCCGTAGAAAAAGGGTGGGGAAGTTGTCTAATGTAAAGAAGTCCAATTTCTACCCATTAGAAAGGTTTGCCTTTTTTCACATAAAAGAAAAACATGTCAGTAGGCCAGTTTGTAACGTGCTGTAGTGAGCTAAGTTTTTAATGTTCATTCTACAGGTCCTGGATGTAATGTAGTATAAGGCACACTAGATGGTGTTCTTGCCACATCAGAGTCCAGCTAAGGAAATGTTTTCCTAATATGTTGTGGAAAATCCCATTTTGAAAATAGCACTTCATTTTGTTCATGGTAGAAGTATGACAAACATAATGTTACTGAAAATCTTCACTGTGGGCTGGAAGAACAATGCATGCCAGTTTTGCAATTACAAATCTGCAGTAGGGTTGCCAACACTCCAGGATTGTCCTGGAGTCTCCAGGAATTAAAGATTATGTCATGAGATGAAACCTCCAGGAATACATCCAACCAAAATTGGCAACCCTAATCTGCAGGCAGTTGATTTTCCTGAACCTCATAAATCTTACTTATTTGGCAATCATTACAGCAATTTGTTCTTCTCTATTTTCCTGTTTTTCTAACAATGGGTTTTAGGTGTGAGAGAGGGAGTTAATGGCTTCATAGTTGAAATACATGACTTACATTTTTCAGATGGAACATTTGCATTTGTATTATATTGAGCAACTCTTGTTTCACATCTTGCTTTTCTTTACTGGTTTGTTTACACTGCACTTTCATTGTCATGATAAGATCATGCAGGGATGCTGCACATTATTCAAAATGTAAAACCAGGTGTGGGCAGGGATAATGCCTAGTTAAGACCACTGTTGCATAATCCTTGCTTCATACATGATGCTTGCACTTTTCTGATGCTGCACGTTATTCAAAATTTAAAACCAGGTGTGGGCATGGATAATGCCTAGTTAAGCCCACTGTGGTATAATCCTTGCTTCATACATGATGCTTGCACTTTTCCAAATATTAATATTTCTGTAAGGAGTGTGTGTACGTGGATGTGCCCCTTGAAAAAAAAGTCTCTACAAGAGTTCCTGGTAATTACAGGCCAGTGAGTCTAACTTAAGTACCAGGCAAATTGGTTGGTTGAAACTTTAGTAAAGAACAGGATTATCAGGCACATAGAATAACACTATTTGTTGGGAAGTCAGCACAGCTTTTATAAAGGGAAATCATGCCTCACAAATCTATTAGAATTCTTTGAGGGCGTTAATAAACCCATGTGGACAAGGATGATCCAGTGTTCTTGGACTTTCAAAAGCCTTTGACAAGGTCTCTCACCAAAGACTCTTAAGCAAACTAAGCAGTGATGGGATAAGAGGGAAGGTCCTCTTCTGGTCAGTAACTGGTAAAAAAAATAGGAAAAAAAGGGTAGGAATAGCTGGTCGATTTTCAGAATGAAGAGAGGTAAAAAGTGGCATCCCCATGGATCTGTGTGGGACCAGTGCTATTCAACATATTCATAAATGATCTAGAAAAGGAGTACACAGGGAGGTGGTAAAGTTTGAAGATGATACAAAATTGCTCAAGATAATTAAGTCCAAAGCAGACTGTGAAGAATTACAAAAGGATCTCACAAACTGAATGGCAGAGCAACAAATGGCAGAAGAAATTCAATGTTGATAAATGCAAAATAATGCACATTGGCAAATATAATCCCAACTACATATACAAAATGATGGGGTCTAAATTAGCTGTTACCACTCAAGAAAGAGATCCTGGGGTCATTGTGGATAGTTCTCTAACTATCCACTTAATGTGCAGCAGCAGTCAAAAAAGCTAACAGAATGTTAGGAACCATTAGGAAATGGGTAAATAATAAGACAGTCAATATCATAATGCTGCTGTATAAATCCATGATATATCCATACTTTGGATATTGTGTGCAGCTCTGGTTGCCCCATTTCAAAGATATATTAGAATTGGAAAAGGTATAGAGAAGGGCAGCAAAAATGGTTAAGGGTATGGAACAGTTTCCATAGGAGGTGATATTAATAAGACTGGGACTTTTCAGCTTAGAAAAGAGACAATTAAGGGAGGATATGATAGAGGTTTATAAAATCATGAATGGTTTGGAGAAAGTGAATAAGGACGTGTTATTTACCTGTTCCCAGAACACAAAAAACAGCGGTCACCCAATGAAATGAATAGGCAGCAGGTTTAAAACAAACAAAAGGAAGTACTGCTTCACACAATGCACAGTCAACCTGTGGAAGTGGTTGCCGGCGGATGTTGTGAAGGACTGAACTATAACTGGGTTCAAGAAAGAATTAGACAAGTTCATGGAGGATAGGTCCATCAATGGCAATTAGCCCAGATAGTCAAGGACACAATCTCATGATCTGGGTGTACCTAAGGATTTGACTGCCAGATGCTGGGACTGGACAACAGGGAATGGATCACTTGATAATTGCCCTGTTCTGTTCATTCTCTTTGAAGTATTTGGCACTGCCCACTGTCAAAAGATAGGATACTGGGCTAGATGGACCATTGGTCTGGCCCAGTATGGCCCTTTGTGTGTGTGTGTGTGTGTGTGTTTGTTTATGTAAATACTTATGTCTATACTTGTAGGTATACCATCATATATATACCCACAAATATTTGAAAGCAAAGAACAAAACAATCATAGCAGCAATCTAGAGATGTTCCTGCTCCAGCAACCTAGATCCAAGCTTTGCTGTACTTTGGGGAAGTTTAGATTCACACTTCACAGCTGGGCCTTATCTCTAGAATGGTTGAAACCAAAACCGTGGATCTCAATGCCCTCAAACTTGGGGAAGTTCAGACGCAGATTTAGATATGAATACTGGTGTATAGGGCCACCTCCATTCCTTCACTGAGAAGCAAACATGAAACATCTTGATAAGTAAAAATAGGAAAAAAGCAAATGAAAAGAAAAAGAATAAAGAAATGGAGGAAAGGATGGCTATTTGCCTCAACTGAACACACCTGAGAGACAGATGGCAAGAAGGTTAAGAGAGAGATTTTTCAAAGGCACAAGTGGCAGTTAAGTACCCAACTGCCACTGAAAGTCAGTTTCTTTGAAAATCTCTTCCCATACCCCTTACTAAGTGATGATGACCGAGTCTCATGTCTGTGTATGAGGATTCGGCAAACCCTATAGGTGAACATTAAGGAACAAAGGCCGCATCTGGATTTAAGCCTAAATGACTTTGGCCAAATGTATAACAAAAGTTAAGATAGTTAAAAGATGGTTAAAGCAGCTTTTTGTATGTAGACAAAGGGTCATTAGGATAAAACCTATACATTTGCCCTAGCTGCTACCCCACTCCTTAGGCTATTTCCCCAGTATCATAATTAACTCATTATTAGGAGAATGTGTGGAAATGAGCTAATGAGTATCTTTAAATATAATTCATGATTTGTTCAAACAATTGAGACATTTGTGTCTGGGGTCTAAATTGGAAGCTTGCCTAACAATTCCTTGTCACATGACAACTTCTTGCATCCTGTTTTCAAGAGAAATCTGCAACAAACTGGGTTACAACACGTACACTCTAAACTGGAACTTTTGATGTAACTCCAAGACCAGGTCATTGGTCCCAGATGAACTATCCCACCATGCTGGAACCCCTAATTGGACAAGAGTATCCTTTGGGGTGGGTTCGAGGAATCAGTGATCCCTATAAAAGATGCCATCATTCAGAGCAAGGAGGGGAGTGCTCCCTTGCACCAATAAGATACCTTAAGCTGTATCCTGCTCCATTCCCTGGGCCAGACACCCAGAGAAGGAGAAGTGAAGATCAGTAACACTGACTAAGCAGAGCTTGAGGTGTAACCAAGAGACAGGTAAAGATCAGAGCCCCACCACATATAAAAGTGGAGATCATGTCGTATCATTGATGGAGATACCGGGAAATATCAACTTAAGTCCATGTGAGTTAGAGACTTTAATGAGAAGAAGGTATGAATTCAAGGATGCTCAAACCACTCCAACTCATTAGAGTGTGTGTATATGTGTGTGTCTCTTTGTGTGTTACTGGTTGTTCCCCCAAGTAGACTCTACACCCTGTAAGTATGTTGTTGAAACAGTGAGGGATCCCAGGGTTAAACCAGTGTTGTTCTAAAGCTGCTATACATTTGGAGTTTTAGAAATCATTTTGTGTTTGTGCCAGACTGTCAAAAAACTACAGGCATTTTGTAAGTGGGGAGGAAAATATATTTGACAAATCGAGCTTAATACAATCTTTGTGAACAGCAAAGCTTAATGGGAGAAAGGTAGCCAAAAAAAAGCTACCAGGAAATTGTACTGAGAGTTGTCTTCCTGAAAATCAAGATGAAGTAACAGCTGTTGCTTTCAGCAGACTTTGAGTTAAATTAATCAAGTTAATAAAGGAAAAGGGATTCTCCCATCAATCTTTCCATAAAACCTTAGGAAGGATTATTTTTCTTAACTTATTCAATATGATTTAATGTCCAGTTATGGTAATTGGCGATCCAGATAAATCGAACCATTGACTTATTGATTGTAGTCCAACTGTAATATTAATTAGATAATTGTAATGTACTCTTGTAAATTAAGTCAAGAGAAAGTTCACCTAGCTAACAGTATATTTCACATAAACCTATATTCGTTTTATAACTGCTTGCTTAATCTTTTAGTACATTTATAAAACACACACTGAACTGGTTTATTTCCCAAATCTTCAATGGAAACAAAGTAAGTTATGTAGGAGAAAAAAGGTATATTCCTTAACAGTCATTTCTGAGCCCATTCTATATTTCAGGACCTTAAAATATAGCCCTATTATTCGTACAACACGTAAATGTGAGGTCAGACGAATATGAGAACCACAAACATGTGGAACAGAGAAGATTGTCCAGACCATTGTTGACTGTTGTATCCTTGCTTTGTAGCTGTTCCTGTTTTTCACATAAGGTGTTAAGTGCTTGGCTTCAAAGTGGATAACAGTGACAGGACAAATGTGCCGCCACCTTGCTCTGTCATGGGCTGTTGCTTACTAGTTGCTGGGGTCAATCTGACATGCTTTCAAGCTTGACTTCAGTATATCTTCATATTATTTTTACTGGCCACCACAAGAATGGGTGCCTTGCTTTAGTTGACCATAAAATACAGTCTTGGGTATTCTCAAGTTGGCCATATAAAAAAGATGCCCAAACCTTACAGCTGAACTTTTATGACCACGCTTTAAATGCCAGATATCTGACAATGATGAAGAATTTTGATATTGGGAATCTGGTCCCACCATTTGACCCTGCAAACAGACCAAAAACAGTGCATATCGAACTGATCAAGTTTGCTGCTGTGACAGCAATATTGTCCATGTTTTAGAACCATATAGAAGCATTGTGAGCACAACTGCCAAATAGATATTTAGCTTAGTGCTTAGTCTGACACCCCTGTCATTCCACAAGCAGTGTGAGAGCATTCCAAATGCAGAGGTGGCCTTGGCTATGTGATGGATAATTTGATCATCAATTGTAGCGTTATGTCACAGCATACTCCCTAGGTAGAAAAAATTCTCTCCAGGCTTGAGAGGAATATTGTTGATTTTAATAATTGGGAAGACAGGTGCGTCCCCAGCACAGGTTGGTACAGAGCTTCCTTTTTTTTTTAGGCTGATTGTGAAATCCAAATGATTGACTGCACAGACAAAGTGATCAGTTATACACTGAATGTCATAGAATCATAGAATATCAGGGTAGGAAGGGACCTCAGGAGGTCATCTAGTACAACCCCCTGCTCAAAGCAGGACCAATTCCCAACTAAATCATCCCAGCCAGGGCTTTGTCAAGCCGGGCCTTAAAAACCTCCAAGGAAGGAGATTCCACCACCTCCCTAGGTAACGCATTCCAGTGCTTCACCACCCTCCTAGTGAAACAGTGTTTCCTAATATCCAACCTAGACCTCCCCCACTGCAACTTGAGACCATTGCTCCTTGTTCTGTCATCTGCCACCACTGAGAACAGCCGAGCTCCATCCTCTTTGGAACCTCCCTTCAGGTAGTTGAAAGCAGCTATCAAATCCCCCCTCATTCTTCTCTTCTGGAGACTAAACAATCCCAGTTCCCTCAGCCTCTCCTCATAAGTCATGTGCTCCAGACCCCTAATCATTTTTGTTGCCCTCCGCTGGACTCTTTCCAATATTTCCACATCCTTCTTGTAGTGTGGAGCCCAAAACTGGACACAGTACTCCAGATGAGGCCTCACCAATGTCGAATAAAGGGGAACGATCACGTTCCTCGATCTGCTGGCAATGCCCCTACTTATACAGCCCAAAATGCCTTTAGCCTTCTTGGCAACAAGAGCACACTGTTGACTCAGATCCAGCTTCTCGTCCACTGTGACCCCTAGGTCCTTTTCTGCAGAACTGCTACCTAGCCATTTGGTCCCTAGTCTGTAGTACTGCATAGGATTCTTCCATCCTAAGTGCAGGACTCTGCACTTGTCCTTGTTGAACCTCATCAGGTTTTTTTTGGCCCAATCCTCTAATTTGTCTAGGTCCCTCTGTATCTGATCCCTACCCTCCAGCATATCTACCATGCCTCCCAGTTTAGTGTCATCTGCAAACTTGCTGAGAGTGCAGTCCACACCATCCTCCAGATCATTAATAAAGATATTAAACAAAACTGGCCCCAGGACCGACCCTTGGGGCACTCGGCTTGAAACCGGCTGCCAACTAGACATGGAGCCATTGATCACTACCCGTTGAGCCCAACGATCTAGCCAGCTTTCTATCCACCTTACAGTCCATTCATTCAGCCCATACTTCTTTAACTTGGCGGCAAGAATACTGTGGGAGACCGTATCAAAAGCTTTGCTAAAGTGAAGGAATAACAGATCCACTGCTTTCCCCTCATCCACAGAGCCAGTTATCTCATCATAGAAGGCAATTAGGTTAGTCAGGCACGACTTCCCCTTGGTGAATCCATGCTGACTGTTCCTGATCACTTTCCTCTCCTCTAAGTGCTTAAGAATTAATTCCTTGAGGACCTGCTCCATGATTTTTCCAGGGACTAAGGTGAGGCTGACTGGCCTGTAGTTCCCCGAATCCTCCTTCTTCCCTTTTTTAAAGATGGGCATTACATTAGCCTTTTTCCAGTCATCCGGGACCTCCCCCGATCGCCATGAGTTTTCAAAGATGATGGCCAATGGCTCCACAATCACATCCGCCAACTCTTTAGCACCCTCGGATGCAGCGCATCTGGGCCCATGGATTTGTGCTCATCCAGTTTTTCTAAATAGTCCCGAACCACTTCTTTCTCCACGGAGGGCTGGTCACCTCCTCCCCATACTGTGCTGCCCAGTCCAGCAGTCTGGGAGCTGACCTTGTTCGTGAAGACAGAGGCAAAAAAATCATTGAGTACATTAGCTTTTTCCACATCCTCTGTCACTAGGTTGCCTCCCTCATTCAGTAAGGGGCCCACACTTTCCTTGACTTTCTTCTTGTTGCTAACATACCTGAAGAAACCCTTCTTGTTACTCTTAATATCTCTTGCTAGCTGCAACTCCAAGTGCGATTTGACCTTCCTGATTTCACTCTTGCATGCCTGAGTGATATTTTTATACTCCTCCCTGGTCATTTGTCCAATCTTCCACTTCTTGTAAGCTTCTTTTTTGCGTTTAAGGTCAGCAAGGATTTCACTGTTAAGCCAAGCTGGTCGCCTGCCATATTTACTATTCTTTCTACACATCGGGATGGTTTGTTCCTGCAACCGCAATAAGGATTCTTTAAAATACAGCCAGCTCTCCTGGACCCCTTTGCCCTTCATGTTATTCTCCCAGGGGATCCTGCCCATCTGTTCCCTGAGGGAGTCAAAGTCTGCTTTTCTGAAGTCCAGGGTCCGTATTCTGCTGCTCTCCTTTCTTCCTTGTGTCAGGATCCTGAACTCGACCATCTCATGGTCACGGCCGCCCAGGTTCCCATCCACTTTTGCTTCCCCTACTAATTCTTCCTGGTTTGTGAGCAGCAGGTCTAGAAGAGCTCTGCCCCTAGTTGGTTCCTCCAGCACTTGCACCAGGAAATTGTCCCCTACACTTTCCAAAAACTTCCTGGATTGTCTGTGCACCGCTGTATTGCTCTCCCAGCAGATATCAGGGTGATTAAAGTCTCCCGTGAGAACCAGGGCCTGCGATCTAGCAACTTCTGTTAGTTGCCGGAAGAAAGCCTCGTCCACCTCATCCCCCTGGTCTGGTGGTCTATAGCAGACTCCGACCATGACATCACCCTTGTTGCTGACACTTCTCAACTTTATCCAGAGACTCTCAGGTTTTTCTGCAGTTTCATACCAGAGCTCTGAGCAGTCATACTCCTCTCTTACATACAGCGCAACTCTCCCACCTTTTCTGCCCTGCCTGTCCTTCCTGAACAGTTTATATCCATCCATGACAGTACTCCAGTCATGTGAGTTATCCCACCAAGTCTCTGTTATTCCACTCGCATCATAGTTCCCTGACTGTGCCAGGACTTCCAGTTCTCCCTGCTTGTTTCCCCGGCTTCTTGCATTTGTGTATAGGCACTTAAGATAACTCATCGATCATCCCGCTTTCTCAGTATGAGACAGGAGTCCTCCCCTCTTATGCTCTCCTGCTCGTGCTTCCTCCCAGGATCCCATTTCCCCACTTACCTCAGGGCTTTGGTCTCCTTCCCCCGGTGAACCTAGTTTAAAGCCCTCCTCACTAGGTTAGCCAGCCTGCTTGCGAAGATGCTCTTCCCTCTCTTCGTTAGGTGGAGCCCGTCTCTGCCTAGCACTCCTCCTTCTTGGAACATCATCCCATGGTCGAAGAATCCAAAGCCTTCTCTCCAACACCACCTGCGTAGCCATTCGTTGACTTCCACGATTTGACGGTCTCTACCTAGGCCTTTTCCTTGCACAGGGAGGATAGACGAGAACACCACTTGCGCCTCAAACTCCTTTATCCTTCTTCCCAGAGCCACGTAGTCTGCAGTGATCTGCTCAAGGTCATTCTTGGCAGTATCATTGGTTCCCACGTGGAGAAGCAGGAAGGGGTAGCGATACGAGGGCTTGATGAGTCTCGGCAGTCTCTCCGTCACATTGTGTATCCTAGCTCCTGGCAGGCAGCAGACCTCTCGGTTTTCCCGGTCGGGGCGGCAGATAGATGACTCAGTCCCCCTGAGGAGGGAGTCCCCGACCACCACCACCATCCTCCTCCTCTTGGGAGTGGTGGTGTGGAACCCTCATCCCTAGGACAGTGCATCTTTTGCCTTCCAATCGGTGGAGTCTCCTTCTCCTCCCTTCCTTCAGATGGGACATCTAGTCCACTCTCCGCATTAGTACCTGTAGAGAGAACATGGAAACAATTGCTCACCTGTATCTCCATTGCTGGTACATGGACGCTCCTCTTTCTCCTTCTGGAGGTCACATGCTGCCAAACTTCTTCACCATCCTTCTGTCCCTGCTGCACCTGCTCTGAATCTTCAGAACATTGTGACTGTAGAAGCATCTCCTGACGTCTGTCCAGGAAATCTTCATTTTCCCTTATGCAACGCAGAGTCGATACTCGTTTCTCCAGACCTCAAACCTTCTCTTCCAATATGGAGACCAGCTTGCACTTTGTACAGACAAAGTCGCTTCTGTCCTGTGGAAGAAAGACAAACATGGCACAACCTGTGCAGGTTACAACAGCTGATCGCTCACCTTCCATATCACCTTCCTCTTAAGAGCTTCCTCAGCTGTTGCAGTAACTACTCAGAGAAACTCGCAGATGAAAGCCTCAGTGAGTTCTCCCCAGGCGAACTCCCAGGCAAACTCCCTCTGTGAGCCTCTGCTGTTCACCGCTCAGCTGGTTCGCTGCTGACTGCCCTTATATACCAGTCAGGCCCACTCAAGGCCCACCTGGAACAAAGCACTCCCAAAGCACTCATCAAATTGAGTGAGCAACCAGTGCAATCATCAGTGCACTTTCATGTTAGCACTGAAGAGTTGCAGATTGAACAACTTCACATCAGTGCAGAACTGGATAAATGTTACTCTGTCAATGCCATGAAATGCATCCATAACCATATGGAAAATGCAAAAAAGGATGGAAAAGAGTGTTGGGTGCCACTGGAAACAGGAAAGGGGTCTGATATCTCACCATTTTCCACCACTGTGGCCATCATCCCATCATGGAAGGACTGGATAACAGACTTAACTTTTCAGAGCATCCAAAGATGAACAAAAGTTTTCAGAATCCCTCGTGATTTACAGAGTCAAAAGCTTAAACTTATTTGACAAACACCATATAAAGACCACAGTTTGCTCCTGGCACCTTTCCTGAAGCTGACAGGCTGTGATGATCATGTCTAGAGTGCCCCATCTAGACCAAAATCCACACTGAGACTCAGGGAGGATGGTTTTCCACAAGGCAGGTGTTAAGTTCGATATGGCCAGTGAAATAATTTCCCCAGCAGCAGAGATAGTGAAAAGTTGTGGTGATTATCACAGTTTGCCCTCTCACCCTGATGTTTACAGAGGTGGACAATGTTGGCATCACTGAAATTCTGTGGCACTGACTCTTGCTCCCAGATAATGTGGAAGAGTCATTTGAGGTGCTTTGCAGTGTGGTGTAGTACCCACCCTGCTTATAGCTCTTTGGTGGAATGCCATCTGGTCCAGAAGTTTTCCCTTTTGACATCTGCTTGCTTGCTCATTTCATATGATGAGCATTAGTGCAAGTTCTTCTTTTAATGGGCTTTGTGGAAAAGCATTAATTACTTCCTCAGAAATGTCAGAAGGATGGTTGAGAAGTGAACTGGAATATTCCATCCATCGGTCAAGTATTTCTTTTTTCAGTCAGTTACATTATAAATGGAAGGTAGGTCTATACATTTTCCAGTACATACATGCATTACATTTAGCCATCTACTGAAAGGTGTTAATTAGAGCTAAATATCTGTAATGTTTTTTTCAGTTAAAATGGTTATTTTGAGGACATGAAAAGTTCATGCAGAGGAAGCAAATCTTTGAATATTCCAGATTTTTAAAAAAAATCTTGAGGAAAAAATCTCTACTATGAAAAGGATTCATTTCTTGTTTGTGAGTGAACATTTCACACTGTATTGAGGGTTTCATATTACAAATCTGAACGATTGGGTTTGGATGCACAAGACACATGGTTATGTTTCTGTTCGCTCCTTAGATGAGCATAACTTTACAATGCAATTACTCACAAATTCAGAATTCTTCCTGCAATATTCTCTTCAAATTCACCATTTTGGTAAGCACTTCCAATATTATGCTCACTTACTAAAGTATTTGTGGAAAGCTAATGCACAGGTTGAAGTTAATTAATTTAAAATCTGTAATAAATATTTGCAGAAACATCTTTGCTATTTTTGAGCAGTTCTAACTGTTAACATATATATAATTTGTGGCAAGGCTGGTTCACAGTATGCTTTAACATATAGGATATGTCCACACTGCATACTCCTTATGGAGGTGCGCTGGAGGGCCATAGAGTATGTGTACTCTACAAGGCTCTCTAGCATGCATATAATTAGCAATGTAGATGTTGAGGCCCTGCTTAGACTAGTAGAGAAAAGACATGCCTGAAGCTTTATGGTACATACCCTAATCCCTGCATGGCTCTCTACATGCCCACGCTGTGCCTCCCATGTCTACACTACACTTTTTAGCAGTGTAGTGTCCCATTACCTCCCTAGTGCCGGAGACTTTCCCTGCTTCAGTGAAGACTCGGGCAGTGGGGAAAGGCTCCAGCTGCAGGGAACTGCTGGCGCCTTTCTCTGCTGCCTTCCCCTGCCAGAGCCTTTCCCTGATGCATGTAGCTACACATTGCAGTGTGGACGCAACCTGCTTTTCACTGCAGTGTGTACCTACATATACCCGACACACTGCTGCCAGTGGTGTGCAGTGTAGCCATAGTTTGGCTATATCAATACTGGCCTTTATGCATGTTGTTGTTATTGTTGTTTTGTTTTTGTTTTAAAATAATAAAATTCCCCTTAAAGTCACATCACAAGAATAAGTAATACTTTGGATGGGCTTCTGGGGAAACTCTGATGGCCTGGTGGGAAATTGGCTGATTTGCTTATTTGTAGCCTGATCTTGTAAACTACTGAGCAATCTGCCCCCAATCTAGCAAAGCACTTAAGCTAGTTCTGAAATTTAAACATGAGTAGTCCCATTGACCTGTGAATAGTCTCATCATGGTTAAAATCAATCGTGTGTTTAAGTACTGACTGGGTGCGGGCAGATTGCTCACTCAGCACCTTGCAGGAGCAAGTCTTACGTTTTCAACCTCTGACAGGCCACTGATTCAGAGCAATCTGGATTGCTGGGTAAACTGGGCATAAGCAAACAATATGTGTTTCAACATGGCTAAATGTAAATGCATACATCAAGGAACAAAGAATGTAAGCCATAATTACAGGATGGGGGACTCCATACTAGGAAGCAGTGACTGAAAAAGATTTGGGAGTCATGGTGGATAATCAACTGATCAGAGCTCCCAGTGTGAGGCTATGGCTAAAAGAGCTAATGGGATCCTGGGATACATAAATAGGGGAATCTTGAGTAGGAGTAGAGAGGTTATTTTACCTCTGTGTTTGGCACTGGGATGACTGCCCCCAGAATACTGTATCCAGTTCTGCAGCCCACGATTTGAGAAGGATGTTGATAAATTGGAGACAGTTCAGAGAAGAGCCACCAGAATTATTAAAGGATTAGAAAACATGCCTGATAGTGATAGACTCAAGGAGCTCAATCTATTTAGCATAACAAAGAGAAAGGTAAGGGGTGACTTGATTACAGTCTATAAGTACTTACATTTGGTAAACAAATAATGGGCTCTTCAGTCTAGAGAAAGGCGTATTACATGATCCAATGGCTGGAAGTTGAAACTAGACAAACTGAGACGGCAAATAAGGCATAACTTTATAACGGTGAGGGTAGTTAACCATTGGAACAATTTTTAGCAAGGGTCATGGTGGATTCTCCATCACAGACAATTTTTAAATCAAGATTGGATGCTTTTCTCTGGGAATTATTTTTTGGGGAAGTTCTATGGCCTGTGTTATACAGGTGGTCAAACTAGATTATCACAATGGTCCTTTCTGGGTTTATAGTACACCTCTACCTCGATATAATGCTGTCCTCGGGAGCCAAAAAATCTTACCGCGTTATAGGTGAAACCGCGTTATATTGAACTTGCTTTGATCCACCAGAGTGCGCAGCCTCCCCCCCTACCCCGGAGCACTGCTTTACCGCGTTATAGCCGAATTCGTGTTATATCGGGTCATGTTATATCGAGGTATCAGTGTACATGAATCTATGAAAAACTGTTCTCTCATCACTGTGACGCTTCCCAGAGGAACGGAGGATTGTGAAGCACTTTGTTACCCCCTGCCATTAGTGTGAGTGTCTGTGCCGACTGTGTATCAACTTCCTGATTCCATCAGTCTCTGGCAACACAAGCTGTCAAGGCTGTATCCCTACTTTGAACTTTAGGGTACAAATGTAGGGGCCTGCATGAAAACTTCTAAGCTTATCTACCAGCTTAGCTCTGGTCCGCTGCCACCATCTTAAGAATTCCCTCCCTGGGAAGCCTTGAGAAACCTTCACCAATTCCCTGGTGAATACAGATCCAAACTCCTTGGATCTTAAATAAGGAGAAATTGACCCTTCCCCCCTCCTTCCTTTCACCAACTCCTGGTGAATACAGATCCAAACCCCCTTTGGATCTTAAAACAAGGAGAAATCAATCAGGTTTTTAAAAAGAAGGCTTTTAATTAAAGAAAAAGGTAAAAATCATCTCTGTAAAATCAGTATGGAAAATAACTTTACAGGGTAATCAAACTTAAAGAGCTCAGAGGAATCCCCTCTGTCTTAGGTTCAAAGTATAGCAAACAAGATAAGCACTTTAGTAAAAGGTACATTTACAAGTTGAGAAAACAAAGTAAATCTAAGACGCCTTGCCTGGCTTTTACTTACAATTTTGAAATAAGAGAGACTTGTTTAGAAAGATGGGGAGAACCTGGATTGATGTCTGGTCCCTCTCAGTCCCAAGAGCGAACAACCCCTTAAACAAAGGACACACACAAAAGCCTTTCCCCCCCCAAGATTTGAAAGTATCTTGTCCCCTTATTGGTCCTTGGGGTCAGGTGTCAGCCAGGTTACCCGAGCTTCTTAACCCTTTACAGGTAAAAGGATTTGGAGTCTCTGGCTAGGAGGGATTCCATAGCACTGTACACAGGAGAGCTGTCACCCTTCCCTTTATAGTTATGACACGCCCCCCAAATCACAGATAGTGTTGGACGTCCGGTTCCACACTGGCTGTGATTTCTTCCTGGAGCTTTAGGAGAAAACAGAGTTAATAAAACACATGTACCTTTAGACATACTACTGATTATATAAAAACTAACAATATGTTTTATTTCAAGAACAATTGTTAACCAGTTAACTCTGGGAAACTTTCCCGGGAGAGTGCATCAGCCACTTTGTTAGAAGCTCCCGAAATGTGTTGTATTTCAAAATCAAAATCTTGGAGAGCTAAACTCTACCGAAGAAGTTTTTTGTTATTTCCCTTGGCGGTATGAAGCCACTGTAGCGCAGCATGGTCTGTTTGTAGTTGGAAGCGCCGTCCCCAAACATATGGGCGTAGCTTTTCCAGCGCGTACACAATGGCGTAGCATTCCTTTTCGCTGATTGACCAGTGGCTTTCCCTCTCAGACAGTTTCTTGCTGAGAAACACGACAGGATGGAATTCTTGATCTGGTCCTTCCTGCATTAAAACTGCTCCCACGCCTCGCTCGGAAGCATCTGTGGTTACTAGGAACGGTTTGTCAAAGTCTGGGGCCCTTAGCACAGGGTCAGACATGAGTGTTGCCTTAAGCTGGTTAAAGGCCTTTTGACACTTATCAGTCCACTGAACTGCATTTGGCTGTTTCTTTCTGGTTAGGTCTGTCAGCGGGGCGGCGATTTGGCTGTAGTGTGGTACAAATCGCCTATAATATCCGGCCAAGCCTAAGAAGGATTGGACCTGTTTCTTTGACTTTGGAACCGGCCACTTTTGGATAGCATCCACTTTGGCCTGTAGGGGATTTATAGTTCCTTGACCCACCTGGTGCCCCAGGTACGTCACTCTGTTTTGGCCTATTTGACACTTTTTAGCCTTAACAGTTAGTCCTGCCTGCCGGATGCGCTCGAAGACTTTTTTCAGGTGCTCCAGGTGTTATGTCCATGAATCAGAAAAAATGGCCACATCATCGAGATAGGCAACGGCAGATTCTCCCAATCCCGCTAAGAGACCATCTACAAGTCTTTGGAAGGTGGCGGGTGCATTTCGCAACCCGAAAGGGAGTACATTGAATTCATACACCCCTGCCTGGGTGACGAAGGCGGACCTTTCCTTAGCGGGTTCATCTAGTGGTACTTGCCAGTACCCCTTGGTTAAGTCTAAAGTAGAGATGAATTGGGCATGTCCCAATTTCTCCAATAGCTCATCTGTGCGTGGCATTGGATAGTTGTCAGGACGAGTTACAGCATTTAGCTTACGGTAGTCCACGCAAAAGCGTATTTCCCCATCTGGTTTGGGAACTAGAACCACTGGAGATGCCCATGCACTGGTAGAGGGGCGGATTATACCCATCTGTAGCATGTCCTGGATCTCCCTTTGTATAGCCGCTAGGGCATGAGGTGACTCCCGGTAGGGTGGGGTTCTAATTGGGTGAGCATTACCTGTGTCAATGGAGTGGTATGCCCGTTCGGTCCGTCCTGGAGTGGCTGAGAAAATCGGTGCAAAGCTTGTGCACAGATCCTTTATCTGCTGTCGCTGCAGACGTCCCAGGGTCGTGGAGAGGTTCACCTCTTCCACGCCACCATTCCTTTTTCCTTCATAGTAGACACCTGCAGGCCACTCCGCGTCATCAGTTTCCTGGGCTGTAAACTGGCAAACGTTTAATTCTCTAGAATAAAAGGGCTTAAGAGAATTAACATGGTATACCTTAGGCTTTATGTTGGAGGTGGGGGAGGCTATGAGATAGTTAACAGCTCCTAGGCGCTCCTGGACCGTGAATGGTCCTTCCCACGACGCTTCCATTTTATGGGCCTGGAGCGCCTTTAAGACCATGACTTGGTCTCCTACTGTGAAGGACCGTTCTCTGGAATGTTTATCATACCAGGCCTTTTGCTCTTCCTGAGCATCCTTTAGGTTTTTTTTAGCAAGGGCTAAAGAGTGTCGGAGGGTGTTTTGTAGGTTGCTTACAAAGTCTAGAATGTTAGTTCCTGGAGAAGGCGTAAACCCCTCCCATTGCTGCTTCACCAACTGTAATGGCCCCTTAACCTCGCGGCCATACACAAGTTCAAATGGTGAAAACCCTAAACTGGGATGTGGTACAGCCCTGTAGGCAAAAAGCAACTGCTGCAACACTAGGTCCCAATCATTGGAGTGTTCATTTACGAATTTACGTATCATGGCCCCCAAAGTTCCATTAAACCTCTCCACCAGACCATTGGTTTGATGGTGATGAGGGGTGGCAACCAAGTGATTCACCCCATGAGCTTCCCACAGGTTTTTCATGTTCCCTGCCAGGAAATTAGTTCCCGAATCTGTAAGGATGTCGGAGGGCCAACCTACCCTGGCAAAAATGTCTGCTAATGCCTGGCACACACTTTTAGCCTTGGTGTTGCTTAAGGGTACAGCTTCCGGCCATCGGGTAGCAAAATCCATGAAAGTCAGTACGTACTGCTTTCCTCTGGGTGTCTTCTTTGGGAAAGGACCCAGAATATCCACAGCTACTCGCTGAAATGGGACCTCAATTATGGGTAGTGGCTGGAGAGGGGCTTTAACCTGGTCTTGGGGCTTTCCCACTCGTTGGCACACCTTACAAGACCGGACATAATTAGCAACGTCCTTGCCCATTCCCTCCCAGTGGAAGGACTTCCCCAACCGGTCTTTGGTTCTGTTCACCCCAGAATGGCCACTGGGATGATCATGGGCTAAGCTCAAGAGTTTTACCCGATACTTAGTGGGAACTACCAGCTGTCTTTGAGGATGCCAGTCTTCCTGGTGCCCACCAGAAAGAGTCTCCTTGTATAAAAGTCCTTTTTCTACAACAAACCGGGATCGGTTAGAAGAGCTGAGAGGCGGTGGGGTGCTCCGTGCCGCCACCCAAGCTTTTTGAAGGCTGTCATCTGCTTCCTGCTCGGCCTGGAACTGTTCCCTTGATGCTGGAGACATCAGTTCCTCCTTGGACTGTGGACTGGGGCTTGGTCCCTCTGGAAGCGATGCAGGTGCTGGGGCTTTTTCCATTGACTGTGAACCGCTGTCCGCTGGTGCACTATGTGGTATTTCAGGCTCTGGCTGAGCCTCTTGGGTAGGGTTATCTGCTGCTTCCGCCAGTTTAGGCTCGCTGGTGCCCTCTGGCATTGGAGTTGTAGACGGGGTTGCAAGCGCTGGACTCAGTGCTGGCAATGGTTCTGGTGTTGGTTGCGTTGCCAGTTCCGGTTCTGGGACTGGCTTTGGCTGGGTCTCTGGGATTGGATCCACTACGGCTGTTGCAGTCGTTGGCAGGGGATCTGGTTCCACCACCTTTGGTTGGGTCTCCGGTAACACAGACGGGGTCCTGGTGGACGGCTCAGGAACAGGGATGGGGGTGAAAGCTTGCTTAGCCTGGCTGCGGGTGACTATTCCCACCCTCTTGGCTAGCTTCACATGGTTGGCCAAGTCTTCCCCCAGCAGCATGGGAATGGGATAATTGTCATAGACTGCAAAAGTCCACATTCCTGACCAGCCCTTGTACTGGACATGCAACTGGGCTGTAGGCAAGGTTACAGACTGTGACACGAAGGGTTGAATTGTCACTGTAGCCTCCGGGTTGATGAGTTTGGGGTCCACTAGGGATTGGTGGATAGTTGACACTTGTGCCCCTGTGTCCCTCCAAGCGATAACCTTCTTTCCGCCCACTCTCAAGGTTTCCCTTCACTCCGAGGGTATGAGAGAGGCATCTGGGTCTGGGGTTCCTTGGTGTGATTGGGGTGTAATGAACTGTAATCGGTTGGGGTTCTTGGGGCAGTGAGCCTTTATATGCCCCAGTTCATTACATTTAAAACATCGCCCTGCTAAGGTATCACCGGGGCGATGTTGGTTGATGGAGACTGGTGTGGTGGGGTGAGAAGGCGTCTGGGGTTTCCCTTGGGATGTGGGTGGGGCCTTGGGTTGTCCCCGGTGATAAGGTTTTGTTTCGGCTTGCCCCTTCTGATATTCGCTCCAACTGCTACTAGCTTTTTTCTTTTCTGTCACCTCCACCCATTTGGCTCCAATCTCCCCCGCCTCGGTTACAGTTTTGGGCTTCCCATCTAGGATGTACCTTTCTATTTCCTCAGGAACACCCTCTAAAAACTGCTCCATTTTTACTAGGGAAAGCAGATCTTCCAGAGATTTAACATTTGTTCCTGATACCCAGGCATCACAATTTTTGTCAATGTGGTAGGCATGCCGGGTAAAGGACACATCTGGTTTCCACCTTAGGGCTCTGAACCGCCGACGGGCGTGCTCGGGTGTTAGCCCCATTCTGAGTCTGGCCTTGTTTTTAAAAAGTTCATAACTGTTCATGTGTTCCTTAGGCATTTCAGCCGCCACTTCTGCTAAGGGTCCACTGAGCTGCGGCCTCAGCTCTACCATGTACTGGGTTGGAGGGATGTCGTATCCAAGGCAGGCCCTTTCAAAATTTTCTAAGAAGGCCTCAGTATCATCGCCTGCCTTGTAGGTGGGGAATTTCCTGGGATGGGAAGTGGTACCTGGAGAGGAGTTGTTAGGATGGTCTGATGCACCCTGCCTAGTCCTTGCTACTTCCAGTTCATGCTTCCTTTCTTTTTCTCTCGCCTCCTCTTTGGCTTTTTCCAGCTCCATCTCTCTCTTGTGGGCCTCCTCTTTGGCTTCTTTCTCGAGTTTTTTAATTTGAAGTAGTCTCTGATGTTTTTTTCTCATTTTCTTCTGCTTCTAGTCTGGCCAGTTCTAGTTTGTTAGCTGCTTCACTGGTAGTCATTTTCCTGCTTTCCTGTGCTGGGCCACACCCCTCTGCAGTTGACTGAAACTGGGATGTACTCAGCTCTGGCTGCTGCTGAGTTAACAGAGACTTTCTAACTAGCTACTCACGAGGATGTAAAAAGAAAAAAAAAACAATTCAGCTTGTAAATTCCTTTTACCAGTCGTTTGCTCATTAATTGAACCCTTCTCTTAACAAAGGACCTTGTTAAAAAAAACTTAACACCTCTGCCTTCAGGCAAGGAGAGATAAGATATGCATCTACCTTCAGCTCTGCTTTCCAAGCAGCTAGAAGGAAAAAAAAAATCTTACTGGCTTTTGGGTTTAAAATGATCCCACCGCTGTGCCACCATGTCAAGGCTGTATCCCTACTTTGAACTTTAGGGTACAAATGTAGGGGCCTGCATGAAAACTTCTAAGCTTATCTACCAGCTTAGCTCTGGTCCGCTGCCACCATCTTAAGAATTCCCTCCCTGGGAAGCCTTGAGAAACCTTCACCAATTCCCTGGTGAATACAGATCCAAACTCCTTGGATCTTAAATAAGGAGAAATTGACCCTTCCCCCCTCCTTCCTTTCACCAACTCCTGGTGAATACAGATCCAAACCCCCTTTGGATCTTAAAACAAGGAGAAATCAATCAGGTTTTTAAAAAGAAGGCTTTTAATTAAAGAAAAAGGTAAAAATCATCTCTGTAAAATCAGTATGGAAAATAACTTTACAGGGTAATCAAACTTAAAGAGCTCAGAGGAATCCCCTCTGTCTTAGGTTCAAAGTATAGCAAACAAGATAAGCACTTTAGTAAAAGGTACATTTACAAGTTGAGAAAACAAAGTAAATCTAAGACGCCTTGCCTGGCTTTTACTTACAATTTTGAAATAAGAGAGACTTGTTTAGAAAGATGGGGAGAACCTGGATTGATGTCTGGTCCCTCTCAGTCCCAAGAGCGAACAACCCCTTAAACAAAGGACACACACAAAAGCCTTTCCCCCCCCAAGATTTGAAAGTATCTTGTCCCCTTATTGGTCCTTGGGGTCAGGTGTCAGCCAGGTTACCCGAGCTTCTTAACCCTTTACAGGTAAAAGGATTTGGAGTCTCTGGCTAGGAGGGATTCCATAGCACTGTACACAGGAGAGCTGTCACCCTTCCCTTTATAGTTATGACACAAGCACTATCTTTCAGGCCTCCACAGACCTCACTTTCTCTGTACAGGTTAGCAATAGGTACACATCAAACCTGAATCCTTCAAGTATCCCCCTGGAGTGCTCAGCCCCTGATCCACTGAACACTCACAGAACGCTCTGATCCTCTGTACCCAAAGGAATAACTAACACTCCCCCCCCCCCACCAGTTTACAAGAATCAACTCGGGATCACCACTCCGCTGAATGCATGGCACACAGGTATATTTATAGTGAAAATGGGAATGTTTATTATCAAAGAACAGAGATTCAAGTGACAGTAAGTAAGAATATTGGAAACAAATGGTTACATATAAAACTAAATTATAATACACTTTCTAAAGTTCATAGAATATCAGGGTTGGAAGGGACCTCAGAAGGTTATCTAGTCCAACCCCCTGCTCAAAGCAGGACCAATCCCCAGACAGATTTTTACCCCAGTTCCCTAAATGGCCCCCTCAAGGATTGAATTCACAACCCTGGGTTTAGCAGGCCAATGCTCAAACCACTGAGCTATCCCTCCCCCCCAAAAAATAACAGAATATCAGGGTTGGAAGGGACCTCAGAAAGTCACCTAGTCCAACCCTCTGCTCAAAGCGGGACCAATCCCCAGACAGATTTTTTTACCACAGTTCCCTAAATGGCCCCCTCAAGGATTGAACTCACAACCCTGGGTTTAGGAGGCCAATGCTTAAACCACTGAGCTATCCCTCCCCCTAATCTTAACGCACAAAATATTCCCATTTCTTACAAGATACCTCACTCCAAGTCCTTTTCCCAGCATTTTCAGATAGGATACCTGGGATCCCCCTTTCATTAGATCAAGCCTCCTGGTAGCTTGTCTTCACAGACTGAAGGATGCCAGAGCAATTCTCTGTATTCGCAAGTGTAGCAGAACAGACATTTGATCATCACCTGAAAAGAGGATTCCTTCCTACCACTGTTTCCCTCTTTTTGTTAATTTCCTTCTGAAGTCTCCATAAGCTCTTCATTAGCCTCAGTATGCTAATAGAGTCTATTGTGAGATACACAATGGTCCACCAGCGAGAGAAATATTTCCCACCTGCTATCTCAAGGCATGCTACCTTTGATTGACCTGGGTTTAACCACAAGTCCTCGAGAACACAATTTTCTGCATATATACATACATTTTGCAATGATTATGATGTGATTACAAGTGTGACAGGCTTTTGTTAGAGACCTTACATAATATCTTTTGGTGAACCCAGGGGATCCCCTGTGCCCTCTGCCACTTGGCATCCAGAGGTCCTTGGGTCACAAGTATCCCTTATAGTACTTAAACAAACGACATCCCCTCCCTTGGTTAGTGTCAGGTGAATATTTTGTTGATTTATGGCAAGAGGTTTTTTTAAGGTATCTTTACTTTTTCATATTAAATCTAATATAGTGCAAGTTGTACTCTGAATGTTATTTAATATTTATGGGAAATTAAGGAAGTGTTCTGACTTTATGATCATTATATTCATCCTATTATGATTATGAATCCAAAGCCCCTTGAAGTCAAAGGCAAGAATCCCATTTTTTTTAACTCCAGTAAAAGGAATGTACAAAATCTTGAAAAGTAGTATCAGAATGTTTTAAGATTTCAAGTGGCAGTGTGGACTAGTGGATAGAGCACTGGAATGGGACTCAGAAGACCTGCATTCTATTCCCAGCTCTGTCCTTGGCCTGCTTAGGCAACTCCATTCAGCTTTTTGTGCCTCAGTTTCCCCATGTGCACAGTGGAGATAATGATATTGACTTCTTTTGTAAAGCACCTTGAGCTCTATTGATGAAAAGGGCTATATAAAAGCTAAGTATCATTATTATTATCTCACTTGCCCTTCTAATCTGAACATCCTTTTTTTTCTGTAGATGGTCAAGAAACTTGACAAATCCTACACATATTATGCAATAAAACCTACAGAAAAAAATCAGAAATGGAAATATGTCTATCTAAAATGCATTCTGTATGCACTTTGGTTAACTCTTGACTCTTGTGTAGCAGATGCAGAGTAATTGTGCCCATTTTCAATTAGGTTCAAAGAGTATTTGTCTTCTCTTGGAGAAGTGATCAAGTTTAGCTAACATCTGGTAGACTACTTTTCCTAGTCTACCACATGTAAACTTTAGTACTTATGCTCATTTTTCATCTGTAGAAAACAGATTTTTTTGCAAGACAATTATTGATTTAAAAAGTTCTTGAAAAAAAGAAATTTGAGGAGGGAAGCTACAAAGTTAAAGACTCAGGGAATATTGTATAGTTATTCCCTAAGTATGTTTAACGCATGGCCATGCAAAGCACCAGAAATATAGTATTACGTAGCTAAGTTTTGAAGCTTACAGAGCAGGTAGTTTCAACCGAGGTGTGAATTTTCCTGACCTCAGCATCTTAATTGTATGGGATTTATAAACGTCATTTTTCTGTAAGGGCCTGATCTAAAAGCTGTTGAAGTCAATGGTTGTCTTTCCATTGACTTCAGTGAGCTTTGGATCAGGCCCTAGATTTGCAGTAGTCTCGTGTCTAAACTGTGCTCTCTTTGTAAGTAACAAGATAAAGATGCTTTCCACCAGGATGATAGATGGGCAAACAAAACATAACTTTTTGGGGACTTGTAGAATTTTAAGAATACACTCATTTCATAGTAAAACCCATGGATTTCTAATTTTTAACTTATTTATACTGGATATTTTTGACCTCAGATGAGGAACTGCGCTAGTGTAACAATATGTTATATTCTCTAGTCTGGGTTTAATTTTAGATTTATATTCTTAAAGTTTTTTGCTGATCTGATGTGTATTTTAAACAGTAGGTGGCGCTTACCCTTTACATTAACATCAAATTGTAGGTTTGTTAGCATGTGCTATTGTTTGTGTAGGAAGTTCTTTGGAGTTTTTTTCAGCCTGTGTTCATAACAATGATGTGCGATATTATCAAGGAATGTTTTTTTCAAATTAGAAAAGTATATGTGAGGAGTACAGAACATGGTTTTTAAAACATCTGAGTGCTATATAATGAAAATATTAGAAAGAATCTGTGGGATTTGGAATTTGTCCCATAAGATTGAAAGCAGAACTCATGAATCAGGAAGGTTAAGTGAAATTAAATTATGGACGCCTTTCCTTCGGAGTTGGAGTTGTTCCAGATCTCTCAGACGCGCATTATGTGTTCTGTCTACAGTACCGTGGGGAAGCAAAAATAATTAAACCTGAAAATTAGATTTAAATACTGTTAAAGGTATGACTCAAACCAATAAAAGCAAGGAAATTCAAAGTTAACATTGACACACCATCCTTAAATTGTTCTGTTCAATATCACAAAGTGTAAGGTTATTCACTTAGTGAGAACAAATAAAAAATTCAGGTACTTGCTTTAAGCTTAATGGACTAGAGCTGAAGGAAACTTGAAATAAAAAGCTAGGGGGTGGTACTGATTAATGAATAGTATGAAAGTGGGTGGGAAAAGAACTGAATGGCAGTGCAAGGAGAGCAGAGAAAGTAGTTTGATTGTTTTTATATGTCAAATATGCACAGTAGTTAATTGTCTAAGGAGATACTGATTTGACTGCCAAGCTGACTGAATTACTCTTGAAATACACTTTTGACCATTGTATTTGAAAAAAGGAACTATGTGAGCCCCGAGGTTCATTTAGCAGTGCCCTCAGAGGAGGTGAACTTTAAAAAAGGCGACAAACATCCTTTGAATTTGTTGTTAGAATATTAGTATAGGATTCTTAAGAGCTCTGAAGAGCCTCCTCTGAGGTACTGCTGCCAGCTAGGCCTGGTCTACAATAGAAAATTAGGTCAGTTTAACTATGTTCACCAGAGGTGTGAAAAATCCACATCCCTGAGCAGAGTAGTTAAACTGGCCTAAGTCCCCATGTACACAACTCTTTGAATTTTCTATCTACGGGCATGGCTACATTTGCAGATGTAGAATGCTGAGAGTTAAACCAGCCCTTGGCGACCGCAGCAGGGAAAATGCTGCCGTGTGTTTACACCGTCAGCTGCAAGTGCACTGGCGTGGCCAAATTAGCAGCTCTTGCAACGCCACAAAGAGCAGTGCATTGTGGTAGCTATCCCAGTGTGCAAGTGGCTGCAACGTGTTTTTCAAATAGGGGGGTGGAGTGTGACAGGGAGTGTGTTGTGTGTATGTGGGGGGAGAGACAGTATGTTTTGGGGGGGCTGAGAGCGTGTCAGCATGCTGTCTTGTAAGTTCAGACAGCAGCAGACCCCGCCCCCCCCCACACACACACACACTCACAACAGCAGCATTCCACAGTAATGGTTTGCTTTGTCCCGGAGCAGATAAGCATGCCGGCTGTCAGAAACGGATCTTTGAAAGGGGATATCCGCATGCCTGCAGCCGATTTCAAAACAATGAGAAGAATGGCCACTTGACTTAAGGGAATTACGGGACATTTCCGGACAGGGCCGGCTCTAACTTTTTTGCCGCCCCAGGCAAAAAACAAGAGCGCCGCCCCGCCATAACCCCCCCCCCCGAGCGACGCAACGCCGAAACCCCTGCTCCCCCCCGAGCGCCTCGCCGGGTCGCCCAACCCCCCAAGTGCTGCGCCAGGCCGCCCAAACCCCCGGAGCGCCGCGCCGGCCAAACCCCCACCCCCCCGAGCGCCTCGCCGGGCTGCCCAAACCCCCGTAGTGCCAGGCCGGGCCTGCCAAACCCCTGCCCCGAGCGCCGCGCCGCCCAAGCCCCCGGAGCGCTGCGCCGCGCTGGGCCGCCCAAACCCCCGCCCCCCTGGAGCGCCGCGCTGGGCCACCCAAACCCCCGAGCGCCGCGCTGGGATGCCCAAACACCCCCGCCCCCCCCCCCCCAGCGCTGCTGAAACACTCCCCATGCTGCCCGGACGAAACAAAAAAAAACAAAAAACAAACCCCTCGAGCACCGCCCCGCCGAACAAAAAAAACAAAAACAAAAACACCGCGAGCGCCCCCCGCCACCCCAACATTGGCCGCCCCTTCTAAGGTGCCGCCCCAAGCACGTGCTTGGTCGGCTGGTGCCTGGAGCCGGCCCTGTTTCCGGAGGCCAATTACAGCGCAGTAATGCAACACCTCGTCCACACTGACGCCCGGGCATTTCAGCCAGGGCGCAGCAAGCTTTATGCTTCTTGTGGAGGTGGATTACCAGGAGTGCTCCAGCTGCAGTCCAGGCTCTCTACGTGCCTTGCCAGTGTGGACACCTCAGGAGTTAGGGCACCTGGGACTGCTTTAATGCACCCTAGTTACTGCCTCTCAGGGAGGTGGATTACCTACACCCATGGGAGAACCTACGTCAGCATAGGTTGTGTCTACACTGAAGTTCTAGAGCGGTGCAGCTGTGCCACTGTAGCATTTTAAGTGTAGACAAGCCCTTAGAGTTTGAAGTCTACACTTTACTGAGATGAGTGAAGCAAAAGAGGGTGCAGTGTACAAACCTCAATGACTTGAAGTGGAGCTGGATTTGTTCCAGATCTCTCAGACGCTATTTTTGCTAGGAATCAGTTTTGCTGCATGGATGGTTTTACCTAGCAGGGGCACATCTGTTTCCATTGTGATGACTATATCTTGCCAACAGAAAAAGAAAGGGACTAAGGGCTAAATTATTTTAAAGATATTTGGGCACAGAAAGATGCAGATAGGTACTTAAGTGCCTGACTTGCTTAGGTGCTTAAATATATTTAAGAAACTGACCCCTAAGTTTGCTGCTGTTTTTATGCTTGTTTTTAGATGACTGCTTAGATGTTCCATGCTAACTAACCAATATATTTAAAAGCAGATTAAAAAAACAGTTTGTTAAATGTAATATGGAAACACAAATGAGTGCTAAGGCTCTGAGACTCCAGATTAAAAGGGTACTTAATCATGTGCCTAACTTTAAGCACACAAGCGGTTCCATTAAAGTGAATGGGACTACTTGCATGCTTAAAGTCACCCAAGTGCTTAAGTAAACATCCGACTCAGGGCCAGACACTGTGGGTTTTATTGAAGTATTGGAATGACATTTCCAATTTATTGTAGCATTTATATTTCCAAAAGGAAAACCCCTGTGTATTTCACTTACAATTATAGGCCTAGTCCAAATTTGATCAAAGTCATTAGGAGTCTTTCTGTTGACTTCAGTGGCCTTTAGATCAGATTTTCTCTCTCTTGAACTACTTGTTTTCCCCTTGGTTGCTGGTGCCTTGTTGATAATACATTACATGCACATTCAACAATAAATAACACCAAATAAAATATTACACTGTATTTCAAATGAAGCTTAACTAATGCCATAAACAGTGATTCATGAATGGGAACAGTGCCCCTCAAATGAAATAAAACCTTCCTGTTCATGTTTAGTTTGTATTCATTTATCATGCATAATATAATCAGGAAATAAAAAAAAATAGTTAGAAAAGGGAGATACTGGAATAACAGCTTGCCAAGGCAGTATAAATATAGACAAAAAAACAGATTGTGATGGAGCAAAACAAAAAGCAAATGAGAGAAAAGCAAAAATGGCACATTCAAAGGAATTACTAGGGTAATGCTGCATATTTCATACGAAATGAAAGTATTTGGTACATGATGAAAAATATTCTGCTACAGATTACTAAACTTTTAAGCAAATAAAATGTATTGTGCAACCATTAGGTTTTTACCCCCAAATATTGTTAAGGGTAGTTACAAAACATCTAAATTAAAAAATGGAAAATATTTGTTAAAATGTTTCATTTTTCTTTAGCAGAAACAAATTCCCCTACTTTTAAGTGTTATTAATATGTAGAAGCACCTTAATTACTAACCTATTTAAGTATCACAGTCAGGGGCGGCTCCAAGCACCAGCGCAGCAAGCGCGTGCCTGGGGCGGCAAGCCGCGGGGGGCGGCCTGCCGGTCGCTGTGAGGGCGTCAGGCAGGCGGCTTTCGGCGGCATGCCTGTTGGAGGTCCGCCGGTCCCGCGGCTTCGGCGGCAATTCGGCGGCGGGTACACCAAAGCCGCAGGACCGGCGGACCTCCCGCAGGCATGCCGCCGAAAGCCGCCTGACTGCTGTGCTTGGGGCGGCAAAAAACATAGAGCTGCCCCTGATCACAATGACTACCTGTTAAAATTAAATTTAATGTTTAGATAGGTTGGTAAAGTTTAAACGTTATGAAATGAGTGCACTGTACTAAGCAAGCCCTGGACACTTTTTGTATATTTTTCTCTCCTGGGTTTTCAGAGTCAAAACCAAAAGCTCACCAACGGTGTGTGTACACTCCAATGTAAACCCAGGATTAGTGGAATTTGATTCAGCTGACCTGTGTCAGGGAGCTCTGGGCTTGAAAGTCTACATTTGGAATGTTTTCAAAATTGGAAAGAACTTGAATTATGATTGAAAAAAGGAAAAACTATCGATGAAGAAAATTTACATGTGATCAAGGAAAAAGAAGAATATTGGCAACAAATATTAGAGCGTCTGATTGCTTTAGTGAGAGTTCTCAGTGGGCAAAATTTAGCATTCCACGGCCGTGGTAGAAATGAAAAATTATACACTCCAGGTAATGGAAACTTTTTAAAATTTGTTGAATACCTAGCTTTGTTTGATCCAGTCATGAAGGAGCATCTATGTAAAATAACTGATCATGAAACACAGGTTCATTACTTAGGAAAAAATATGCAGAATGAATTGATTCAAATCCTAGCAAATGCTATTAAAAAGAAAATTGTAGAAGCTGCCCATTCTGCAAAATACTTTTCAATAATACTGGACTGTGCACCAGATGTGAGTCATGTTGAACAAATGACAATGATCATTCGTTTTGTGGATATGGAAAAGTCTGCAGATGAAGATAATGTTGAAGTGCTCATAAAGGAACATTTTTTGGGTTTCATACCACTTAAGGAGACGACTGGAGCATTTATGACTAAAACTATTCTACAAGAGCTTGAAACAATGTCATTATCTGTTGAAAACTTACATGTCCAAGGCTATGATAATGGGAGTAATATGAAGGGTAAAGACAATGGTGTGCAAAGGAGAATGATGGAAATCAGTCCTAGGGCCTTTTTCGTTCGTTGCAGTGCACATTCTCTGAATTTGGTTGTCAATGATGCTGCTAGATGCTGTTTGGAGGCAAGCAGTTTCTTTGACCTGGTGCAATGTGTTTATATGTTTTTCTCAGGCTCAACATGCCGTTGGGAGATTCTGACTCGCCATGTGAATTCTCTAACTGTGAAACCACTTAGTCAGACAAGATGGGAGAGTCGCATTGATGCTTTGAAGCCTCTTTGGTATGAACTTGGAAACATTTATGATGCCCTAATTGAAATTTCTGATGATACTACCTTTACTGGATCATCTGGCAATACCGCACGTTCAGATGCAGAAGCTCTTGCAAATGGCCTTTCCAAGTTCAAATTTGTGACTTCACTCATTTTGTGATATAATATCCTTTTCGAGTTTAACCTCACTAGTAAGCAACTTCAGGAAAAGAACCTGAACATACATTCTGCTATTCAAAAACTGCAGCAAACTAAAAATATTCTGGAGCAATTCAGAAGTGATGAAGGGTTCGAAAGAACACTGGTAGATTCTCTCGAACTTGCTGAAGAAATAGATTTTCCAACAGAATTTGAACCAGAGCCAGTTCGCATTCAGCAAAAGAAACAGCAGTTTTCATATGAAGGATGAGACACACCCATTCAGAACCCAAAACAAAGGTTCAAAGTGAATTTCTACTTTGCAGTCCTTGATACTGCTATTCACTCGGTTGATGAAAGATTTCAACATATGCAGCAGCTAGAGTCAGTATTTGGCTTTCTATATGATATCCACAGCTTGCAAAAGAAAACAGCAAAACAGGTAAGAGAATTTTGTATAAAACTGGAGTCGGCTTTGACTCATGAAAATTCAAAAGACATTGATGCTGCAGATTTGTGTAGTGGGCTTTTTCAAGATGACTTAAGAAACATTCCACTCCTGAAGAAGAACTGAAGTTTGTTTGTGAAAATAAACTCACAGACAGTTTTCCAAACATTTTTATCGCTCTACGCATTCTTTTAACTTTGCCAATTTCTGTAGCTAGTGGGGAATGTAGCTTCTCAAAGTTAAAATTGATAAAAACATATCAGCGTTCAACAATGGTGCGAGAGAGACTTGTTGGACTTGCCACAATGTCAATAGAGCATGAAATAGCTGGAAAACTGGATCTAAAAGAAGTAGTGACTGAATTTTCAAAACGTAAAGCAAGAAAAGTCATGTTTTAAAAGCACAGAGTGTTTTTTATTCGGAGTGTTTTGTAAATACAGTTTAAAGTTCATTGAAGAGTTTTCTTATTTCTTTCTATATTGGATGAATTAATGAGTAGTTTCAGTTGCCCAGAAACTGCATGTTGTGGTGAATAAACTATTCAGCCATATTTTATTGTCCAACCCTACCCCAATCCTGTAAAGATTTATACAATGTGGGCTTGGTCCTTCCAAATACTGATCCTGCAAAGCACTTAGGCCCTGATTCAGTGTGGCATTTTAACACATGCTTAATTTTAAGCATGTAAATAATACTACAGTAGGGTTACTCATATATTTAATTACGTTTCAAGTACTTTGAGGGATCAGGACCAGAGTGCTCAACACTTTGCAGAATTGAGCCTGACTCAAAGTTTTAATAATATGCATAACATTTATTCAGTATTGGAGTCGGCAGGATTGGAGCATTGGCTGTGCACGGTCTTAATTTTATTCACCTTGATGGAGCATATGTGCAGGTGTAAAGTTAAATACGTGTGAAAGCATTAGAAGAATTGGAGTCAAAGTTTGTGTCTGTATATGTGACAGTTCTGCCACAGTTCCAAATAGAACTCAGGGAATACTCAGACAAGTAAGTATTGCTCAGCACATGGGTTGCAGCATCAATTCATATTGTCAAGTAAACAAATGAATACAGCAGCAGGACTGGGTATGAAATGACTTTCCAATCCTTTCTATTTATATTATATTCTGTTAGTGTAAAACTATTCAAGAGGTATACCTAATAAGGATCTGCAATTGTTCTGCTTGCATTTTCATTTGAGAGACAGACAGAGTTTGGGGTAGAGCATTTGAGTGGTGTGCAGAATGTTTATTTAACAAACCACTCACATTTAGGTTTTGAACATCATTAATTTACATTATATCTCATTCATTAATAAGATTTGCTGTAGTATTTATTGTGGTATAATGGGTCTTCTCACATGAGTAAATGTTGAAGAAATGGGCCCCAAATCAGCTAAGATCTTGGGGCCAGATTTACAAAGATAGTTAGGCACCTACCGATATAGACTGCTGCCAAGTGGGATTTACAAGCATATTTAAGTAGGTTAGGCACCTAAGTCCTATTGAAATGAATGGCAGTTAGGCACCTAACCTGCTTAGGCACTTTTGAAAATCCCACTAATCACCTACCTGGATCTTTAGTCACCTAAATACATTTGCAAATCTTGCCCCTAGTGTTTCTCCTGTTGAAGTCAGTGGCAGTTTTGCCATTGACTTCACTGAAAGTGGAATCAGTTTCTTGTACTTTAGTATTTATTGACTGCAATAAAATCAGATTAATGGGGAAAATTAAATTCATTTTCTACTCTCTCATCCATAAAAGAGCTGTATTAAATAAAGAAGGTACAAATATCAAGGGCTATCGAGGACTAAAGTTTAATACACAGGTGTTGGCTACTGAAATTATTGCAGCCACTAATTATGTTAAGAAAGGAGGTGGATTAGGGAGTGAAAATTTAATCCCAAATTTACATCCAAACATTTCATGATTTTCTGAGTATTAATATAATGCATCTTAATGCTCAAGCAGAACCCAGTGTTCTTGCGGTTGTGTGACGCTGCTCTGTTATGGCTGTGGCTCTTCATTTTTAATAGTCAAATTACTGAATGTACATCTTATAGAAATATAACAAACCAACCAGTAAAGCATCTTCACCAACTACCACAAGTTAACCAAACAGGGAAACAGCACTATATTATGTGACTTACAGATGGTCAACACAATGTGATTTTTTTGCATATGCATAGTAAGCTGAGTGTGATCTACCTGCAGGCCGAGAACTACCTCCTGAAGAAATTCAGGAATAATTGAGCATGGGGGTGGAGCATGAATTAGAGAATTCCTTCATGTGTTCCTGGATCAGAACTCCCCCACCAAAAAAAATTAATTAAAAATCATGTTGCTAATTAATTCACTGAGCTCTACAGTATATAAAATAGGAGCTAAGTTTCAGAATGACTCCTTTGTTTATTCAGAAGAGCCCTGAGGTTTGACCATCCACCCTTTCTGCCCACCTTCAAATTCTTTACAGAGAGGTTCTTGCTCGTTAAATGTGTTATGATTCATTGTCTTCGTCTCTAGTGATTTTCCTCACAACTACAGTAGCATTCAGCATTACTAACACAAAATGACATGTGGATCTAAGCCTTGACTCTGAAAGGTGCTGAGGACTTTGCCCCTGATCCAGCAAACACTTAAGCAGAAGCTTAACTTTAAACACGAGTAGTGTCTCATTAACTTCAGTGGGATTACCCACATGCTTACAGTTATACATGTGCTTAGCTGGATCAGAGCCTGATAGCTCAACACCTTGCAGGATCAAGCTGACGATGCCCATTTTCCCATTAGAACTTAAAATAAAGAGCCAGAATGTCCAGTACAATGCAGTTGCTTTGCACTGCAACCCTGGCATATTTGGAGTGATGTGTCTGACCCTCTGAGGGTCACTCCAGTGTAAGAGGAACCTTCCAATGGTATAGACATGGCATGGAGGCTCCTTCAGCCCACCTACCCCATGCTTCCAGCATAGGTGTTATGGTTGGGACACTCCTATTTTGCTCTGTTCCCTGGCTGAAGTTTTGGTCCATGGGGGTTGTTTGCAGTCAGGGTATTTTAGAGCAGCTCCAAGGCAAACAGGGGCAGCAGGTCTGAAGGAGTACAAAGTAAAGCTTTAGGTGACTTTTGCAGCCCACTGCTCCACAGCTGCATAGTATACATTTCAGCTGGACCTCGTGATCTAGGCCTAAAAGTACACTGCATTGCCAGCAACCGAGCAATAATACCTCCTCTTTCTATTTACAGTCAGATCATCCAAAGATGACCATGCATTTCTGTCAATTTTTGAAAAACAGATTAGGGTTGGGGTTGAAATATTTTAAACAGCTCTAGCCCAAGAAAAATGTCAAGCTCTGAATTCCTGGAATATAGTCTCTATAATGGAAATGCTGACAGATTCTTAATTACAAGACAAGGCCACACAAATGATGTGGCAAACTGGCAATGTGTTCTGTGCTATCATTTATTGCTTCTCTGGGAGAAAGCATCAGAATGCTGGCTGCTGGTGTTCTAAGGACAATGGCTTGTATAAAGACTGTATTATTAGTTTAATTTTAGTCTTCTTTTGGACTAAAAATCCTGCAGTACGCACATTTTCTGAACTAAATTCTGTAGTTACCCCAAAACTGGCTATGTGACAGTAAATGCCATCATAAATAAGAGATTCTTCTTGAGAAACATACTAAGAATATACAAGCTGATGTGCAATTAATAAAATGAAATAATAAAACATCCCCCCCCCCACAGACACACACACCATGGGTAATTAATGTAACATGACTAGGAAGCAGATTGTACATTATAAATAAGAATCTACGAGACTTTGCATTTACTGCAATGTTTGATGTTTTGTGTAGAATAGACTCTACATATATTGGCTCTGATTCTGCAAGCAGATGCTGGGCTGATACTTTCACCTATATTACACCATATTGACTTCACTGAGGCTTTGTGCATGGGCAAGGGTCTGCTTGCATAGATCCAATTGTAGGCCATTATCTATAGAAATAGTTGGAGAACTATAAAATGAAGTGTTTTGTAGAAACAGTTGCTCAGGAAATAATTCTGCAGTAACTAATATAGTGGTGATACAACTTCACTTCATTTGGAATCCCAAGATATTACAATTTGTGGAAATAATACAATAGTCAACATTATAAATAAGAATTAGAAATGTTGTCCTGGTCACAAGCATTCTGTTTTGTGTCATCACATACAAGCAAAGTGAATTGATACATTTCAGTCCTGTGGGCCTGATCCTCAGGTCTTCCTGAGATTTACTCAGCACAGAACCTAAGGGATGGAAGCTAAAACAGCATAAAGTCACCTCTGGGATCCTTGATCTTGGTGGTAGCCAGAGTACAAGGCACTCCATGCCCCTTACTGCTGCTGCCAAGCCCCCAGCACACCCTCCTGCCTCTGTACCCTGTGAAGGGTGAGTCAGGAGAAGACTGCATATAGCCTGTTAAAGCCAACAAGAGTTGGATCAGGCTCCAAGTGCTCACCTGTATCCTTTTCTTCATATTTATGTAATGAAAACCATCTTGATGTTTTTCTCCTTATATAAATAGACTCTTCATTTTTTCTGCTTATCTTTGCGCTCCCTGAATCTCCTGTTGTTCCCCATCTTCTCCCCTGTGCTTGGTTCACTTTTTTCACCTATGTGCTCTCATTTGTCACCTCTTCCCTTTACACTTCGCTGTCTTTTCCCAAGACCTGGAATGACAGATTCCTGTGCCAGATTCCTCCATTACATCCTCCCTCCAAACTCACTTTTTCCACCTTGCTTTCTTTCATTGACTTCTCCTCCTGTGATATCTCCTTCTGCATTATTTCTCTATTTAAAAAATCTGAATTCATAAGTTGCTCCCTATATAATATGGCTCATTTTTGTTTGTTTGAAACCTTATCCCTTCTTTCCCCATCCCTATCATTTGTCTCTCAGTAGTCTATGCCTGTGTAGTTTATATTGTAAATTCAAGGCGTGCATGTGTGTGTGTGTGTGGTTTTTTAATCTTTATAAAGTGTCCTGCAAAATATTGGTGGTATATGATTATTAATAATAATCAGAGTAAGAACAAAGGAGATTTATTTAAGTCACTTGAAAAGTATATTAGGCCTACCAAATAGAAGAGTGGTAAGAGGAACATCTGCTGATGTATCCAAATGAGTTCCTCTATTTTAATGGCCTCATGAGAGAGAGAAACTAATGATGCTGTTATTAAGAAAGGAAGGTAGTTGGGTTGGAGAAGATTAAGAAGCAGATGAATCAATATTAAGGCAATCTGTTATACTCTTGCTGAGCTCAGGTTACTCTGCAGTTCCTTAATTAACTAGGGTCTATCTCAGGGGTGGGCAAACTACGGCCCGGGGGCTGCATCCGGCCTTCCAGACATTTTAACCTGGCCCTCGAGCTCCCGTCGCGGAGTGGGGTCAGGGGCTTGCCCCACGCCATGTGGCTCACGGAAGCAGCAGCATGTCCCCGCTCAGGCTCCTACATGTAGGGGCAGCCAGGGGGCTCCACATACTGCCCCTGCCCCAAGCGCTGCCCCCACGGGTCCCATTGGCCAGGAACTTCAGCCAATGGGAGCTGCGGGGTGGCGCCTGTGGACAGGGCAGTGCGCAGAGCCGCCTGGCCATGCCTCCGTGTAGGAGCTGGCGGGGGGACATGCCGCTGCTTCAGGGAGCTGCTTGAGGTAAGTGCCGCCCGGAGCCTGCACCTCTGACTCTCTCCCCTGCCCCAACCCCCTGCCCCAGCCCCACCCCAGAGCCCTCACCCCCAGCTGGAGCCCTCACACCACCCAGGTACCCCAACCCTTTGTCTCAGTCAGGAGCCCCCTCCGGCCCCCTGAACTCCTAATTTCTGGCCCCACCCCAGAGCCCGCACCTCAGCCAGAGCTTTCACCCCCTCCTGCACCCCAACCCCCAATTTCGTGAGCATTCATGGCCTGCCATACAATTTCCATACCCAGATGTGGCCCTCAGGCCAAATAGTTTGCCCACCCCTGGTCTATCTGTTCCCTTCTGCAGCATTTGTACCTCAGTTGTATTTGTATTGTATGCCAAAAGTTGTTTGTGACGTGTAATAATTCATTAAGTGTAGAGAAAAGTATAATGATGAATTAATACAAAAGGGAAACACAAATATCATAAAATGTGCATTCACACAGCCTGATCCAAAGCCCATGGAATTCATTGGAAAGAATCCCAATGACTTCCCTGAGTTTTGGATAGGCCCCATCATGCACAATATGCATATACACATGGTGTGTTGTACTCTACATATGATGGGTGAAATCCTGGACTGTGACAGGGTGCTTGGCAAGAACTGCTGACTCAGCCCTCTGTCACGCCAGCTCCCATTAAGGGAAGTAAATTGGAGCTGGCTAGAGAAAACCTGTGCCTAATTGATGAAGGGGAGACAGCTGCCTGCCCAATTACCCTGGGGCTGTACAAAAGGCTGGGAGGAAGGAAGCCCGGAAAAGAGGGGGAGTGGAAGCAGAGCGATAGCGCTTCCCTCCTGGGTGCAGACGCTACAACCCAAGCTGTGTATGGTGAAAAGGTGGCGGGAGCACAACCTGTAAATAAATGGCACCAGTGGTTACTGAACTCCAGGGTCTCCGAGTGACTTTGTCAGCACAGCAGGGGCAGGAGCCAAGAGGGCCCAACAGCACCCTGCTACATGGACTCATTGACGTGAGTGGGAGTTTTAACATTGACTTCAATGGAAGCCAGGATTTGATCTTGTAACTTCTGGAGAATAAGCTTTGCTTTAGGATATCCAGAAAAGGGTCTCTCTTTTTATTTTCCCTTTGTCCCAGGAGTTAATCTTAGGCTAGGTCTACACTACCCGCCTGAATCGGCAGGTAGAAATCGATCTCTCGGGGATTGAAGTATCGCGTCTCGTCGGGACGCAACAATCGATCCCCGAATCGACGTGCTTACTCCACCAGGGGAGGTAGGAGTAAGCGCCATCGACGGGGAGCCGCGGAGGTCGATTTTGCCGCCGTCCTTACAGCGGGGTAAGTCGGCTCCGATACGTCGAATTCAGCTACGCTATTCGCGTAGCTGAATTTGCGTATCTTAAATCGACCCCCCCCCCGTAGTGAAGACCACTACGGGGGGGGTCGATTTAAGATACGCAAATTCAGCTACGCGTATCTTAAATCTTAGTAACTCCACCTTAAGGCACTGATACTGAGATAATGATATTGACATTCCTCTTGACTGACTATTTTAAACTGGTAACCTCCTCTTCCATTCCTATTCTCCCAAGTCCCTAGTCCCTCTTTCTCGAAAATGTATATTTTAAGAAAAAATAAAATCTGGCTCCCTCAGAGCTGATGACAAATTTCATGTTTCTAAAATTATTCAAATGAATACTGTACAAATGGTTTGTTACAAGCAGTTATATAAATATAAGATATAGCTGAATATGTAATAGAAGGATCACCATCTACTGGTACATAAAAAAATGTTTTACTATTTCATAGATTCATAGATTCTAGGACTGGAAGGGACCTCGAGAGGTCATCGAGTCCAGTCCCCTGCCCGCATGGCAGGACCAAATACTGTCTAGACCATCCCTGATAGACATTTATCTAACCTACTCTTAAATATCTCCAGAGATGGAGATTCCACAACCTCCCTAGGCAATTTATTCCAGTGTTTAACCACCCTGACAGTTAGGAACTTTTTCCTAATGTCCAACCTAGACCTCCCTTGCTGCAGTTTAAGCCCATTGCTTCTTGTTCTATCCTCAGAGGCTAAGGTGAACAAGTTTTCTCCCTCCTCCTTATGACACCCTTTTAGATACCTGAAAACTGCTATCATGTCCCCTCTCAGTCTTCTCTTTTCCAAACTAAACAAACCCAATTCTTTCAGCCTTCCTTCATAGGTCATGTTCTCAAGACCTTTAATCATTCTTGTTGCTCTTCTCTGGACCCTTTCCAATTTCTCCACATCTTTCTTGAAATGCAGTGCCCAGAACTGGACACAATACTCCAGCTGAGGCCTAACCAGAGCAGAGTAGAGCGGAAGAATGACTTCTCGTGTCTTGCTCACAACACACCTGTTAATACATCCCAGAATCATGTTTGCTTTTTTTGCAACAGCATCACACTGTTGACTCATATTTAGCTTGTGGTCCACTATAACCCCTAGATCCCTTTCTGCCGTACTCCTTCCTAGACAGTCTCTTCCCATTCTGTATGTGTGAAACTGATTTTTTCTTCCTAAGTGGAGCACTTTGCATTTGTCTTTGTTAAACTTCATCCTGTTTAACTCAGACCATTTCTCCAATTTGTCCAGATCATTTTGAATTATGACCCTGTCCTCCAAAGCAGTTGCAATCCCTCCCAGTTTGGTATCATCCGCAAACTTAATAAGCGTACTTTCTATGCCAATATCTAAGTCGTTAATGAAGATATTGAACAGAGCCGGTCCCAAAACAGACCCCTGCGGAACCCCACTCGTTATGCTTTCCAGCAGGATTGGGAACCATTAATAACAACTCTCTGAGTACGGTTATCCAGCCAGTTATGCACCCACCTTATAGTAGCCCCATCTAAATTGTATTTGCCTAGTTTGTCGATAAGAATATCATGCGAGACCGTATCAAATGCCTTATAAAGTCTAGGTATACCACATCCACAGCTTCTCCCTTATCCACAAGACTCGTTATCCTATCAAAGAAAGCTATCAGATTGGTTTGACATGATTTGTTCTTTACAAATCCATGCTGGCTGTTGCCTATCACCTTACCACCTTCCAAGTGTTTGCAGATGATTTCCTTAATTACTTGCTCCATTATCTTCCCTGGCACAGAAGTTAAACTAACTGGTCTGTAGTTTCCTGGGTTGTTTTTATTTCCCTTTTTATAGATGGGCACTATATTTGCCCTTTTCCAGTCTTCTGGAATCTCTCCCGTCTCCCATGATTTTCCAAAGATAATAGCTAGAGGCTCAGATACCTCCTCTATTAGCTCCTTGAGTATTCTAGGATGCATTTCATCAGGCCCTGGTGACTTGCAGGCATCTAATTTTTCTAAGTGATTTTTAACTTGTTCTTTTTTTATTTTATCTGCTAAACCTACCCCCTTCCCATTAGCATTCACTATGTTAGGCATTCCTTCAGACTTCTCGGTGAAGACCGAAACAAAGAAGTCATTAAGCATCTCTGCCATTTCCAAGTTTCCTGTTACTGTTTCTCCCTCTTCACTAAGCAGTGGGCCTACCCTGTCTTTGGTCTTCCTCTTGCTTCTAATGTATTGATAAAAAGTCTTCTTGTTCCCCTTTATTCCCGTAGCTAGTTTGAGCTCATTTTGTGCCTTTGCCTTTCTAATCTTGCCCCTGCATTCCTGTGTTGTTTGCCTATATTCATCCTTTGTAATCTGTCCTAGTTTCCATTTTTTGTATGACTCCTTTTTATTTTTTAGATCATGCAAGATCTCGTGGTTAAGCCAAGGTGGTCTTTTGCCACATTTTCTATCTTTCCTAACCAGCGGAATAGCTTGCTTTTGGGCCCTTAATAGTGTCCCTTTGAAAAACTGCCAACTCTCCTCAGTTGTTTTTCCCCTCAGTCTTGATGTGCAACAACTTTATTGGTCCTACATATTTATAAATATGTAGGACCAATAAAGTTGTTGCACATTTTAAATGGCTCTCGCTATACTGCTTTTAACACAGCATAGTTAATCCCTTCTGTAAAGACAGTGTGGTCTGTCTTTCTTCATCATACACCCATCACCACAGTTTCTAGGCATTCTGCAATTAATTAATTGTACCCTGTTCTCATTAAACTTAAATATGTTCATGAAGACGGTATAAACACATTCTATACTCTTCTTTATAATAAGCATATAACTTTTCCCATACTAATGCTAAAAATAATCCAAGGAATTGTTTAAGTAGAGATAACACTTTTATTTAAATCAGCTCGAAAAATGCAGTTTTATGTCTTAAAATTTAAAAAATGTTTTTATTTTATTCAAAATATTTTATGGGAAATTTGATTTTTTTTCAATAAAATTCTACATGAAATGAACATTTTCATTTAATTGACATTTTTGTTTTGATTTTTCTAAACCAAAACATAATAATTTTTTTGATCTGGGACTTCTTGCCCTTTTTCCTTCGCTCAGGAAGGTTTAAAAGGGAAGAGAAAGGAAGGAGGAGAATTTTTTTTTTCATTTTTGAAAATCAGAACTAAATGAAAGCTTCAATTAGAAACTAAACACATTTTTGTTTCATTTCCATTGTTTCACTGAGCAGCTGAAAATTTTGTCAAAATTGGTCTGTGAAACATTTTGACAAGGCTGCATTTTTCAATAAAAAATAGATTTAATAAATTTCATATTTCCCTACATTTTATGATCTACCAAATGATGTATTTAGGTGTTACAATAATCAATATTTTAAAAAGAAAGAGAACGACATTACATCTGCCAACACCTCATTGAATTTTTAAGAAGATACCAAGCACAAACCCAACATAGTTTTAAATTTGGTGATCAGCACACATACAGTCCAGTTTGTCAATGATCAAAGGCTTCATTATACCTTTTAAGGCATGTACAATTAAGTTAGTGAGATGTAAATTGTGTTTGACTACTGAGAATAATGACAAAAATGTTTTTGAAACAAAAATGCTTCAAGAGCTAGCATTCACAGACTTAGTTACAGTAGGCAAACAATTTATTTACACAATATGAGTGAAACTAAAGACATTGATTACAAATGTATAATGGAAACAAGCTCAATTTTATGTTAGGAACTTCCTTCAGTAAGATGTAAATCTTTAATAAAAGACAAAAAATTGATACGATCTGAAGATCCTCAGCTGGCATAAATCAGCATAGCTCCATTGATGTAAATGGAGCTATGCCAATTTTCACCAGGTATGGATCTGGTTCAACATCTTCTTACTCTTAGTTGTGCCTCTCTGGCAAACCATCTCATCAATTAGGGTCTACACATGTTTTACTACAATAGTTACATATTTTAAAATGTGATTATGTTGTTGCTAGTGGTTTTCTTGCAATAGAGAGAAATGGCCTATTCAGTTTTGTTAATCATATGACATGCCTACCGAGACATACATGCTTCATGGGACAACACTCATTTCCGTATCTCTACTGTTCATGAATATAAAGAGAAGAAAATATATTAGAAAATATAAATGGAATTGCCAGTGTTACTGCTTTGGGTGGACTGCACCTCTGACCCCTCTTGGTCTCCCCAAGTGAACCCCTTCTAGGTCTCAGGCTATCACAGGAGTCCCTCACTTTCCATCCAGGTACTGGTTGGCAGTTCCATGTGTCTTAACTATGATTACCTTTGCACGTGTGACTTGAGCTCAGACCCTGCATTTCTGTTCCTTCCAAGACAATGACAGTGGTAATTAGTGATCAAACAGCTTCCTTAAAGTAAAGTATTGTTTATTTAGAACAAAAGCATTTTAGAGAAAGTGTATCTCAAAGCCAATAGAACGTACTGTATCTATATGTATTCTTCCCTAAGGCTTACCATTCCCTGGATGTGGAAGGACCAATTCTTTCAGATTCCTCCACAGTGCCAGCCTGTGCCAGCTTCTCTGCCTAGACAGCTGCTCACAGGTGAACCCCTTGCTATTCTCCCTCTCCAAGAATCTTTTTAACTCTTTAGTCTTCTTTTGCTTTCTAGTTCCCCACCTGGCAAAACAAGGTTTACAGCTTGTTGGAGACATGATACAGAAACTATTAATCTAACAGCTGGCCCCTATTGTCTTTCTAATGTGTACCTACGTATTCTTATCTGGGAAGCTTTCCTGTATAGTTCCCATTGAAATCAAGCACTATAGGCATATAAAAAACATCCACTAACCCCCATACAAGTGAGATCAGTGCATTCACACTGGAAAATATTATAACCCAGAATAGAATAACTTCCCTTCACTGACCTGGTCATGTATAATGTGCATCCTATTATATCACTATTCATAGATTAACCCATAGCAATTCCTACCATAGTCATAACCTTATTACATTTCAGCTCCATTTCTTTCATAACCAGTAAATAGATCTGTATGTAACCATGCAAGACTGAAACACATTACAGAGCTTTCATAGGTTCAGTTGCTAATCTCATATTTTAATATGAGAACTAAATTTCACATTTACAAATAAAACAAAATCTAAAATAGCAGAAGTAATAAACATCACTAATATTATCCTGGGTTTCTCTTAATGAGACCTCCAAAGAAGTGATCACATTGCAAACTATGTTGAAGATGGCATCACAGTGGAAGACCAATCTTTTTTTATAGCTTTCTCCCCATCATATAGCCTGCAGTAACTGACATGCCTCAGCTTATCAGAATCAGTCTGGGAAATCTTTAGTGTTCTCTTGATGAGTACAAGAATGGCCATTAAAATGTTAAAACAAATTAGCGTTACCATAGTATTATAGATATTCCCTATAGTTAGTACACTTTTCACACCAGAAATACTGATAAGTGGGCCTTATTCTGCTCTTTCTTACACCAGTGGAAATCAGGAGTAATTTCACCAAATTCATCTGAGTTACATTGGTGTCAAACTGGTATACCTGATACAGAATCAGACCCCGTATCCATTGTATGCTAAAAATATTAGAAAAAAGAACAAATAATTAGTCCTAGTATTTGCTATCATGTAGCCAACTGAATCACTCAAAAACAGGCTCAGGTGGACTATGTTATGAACTACGATTCTAAGGCTGGTGTTTGGAAAGTGATCATACCTAAGGGTTAAATCCTGTGGTCAGGGAAGTTTTCATGCTTACTTCCCCATGTTCAGTGGATCTCTGCATACAAGCAGGGCAGCACAATTTCTAACAAATTCCTATGGATCTGGCTGTGGGAAGGACAGTTTTACAGATCTGCACTTCAGAAACACATGTTTAGGGCTTAACAGCTAATCCTGTATCTAAGGGGATGCTTAAGTGTGCTGTCTTTGTTCAAAGTGTTTTAGTGTGTCTGCTAAATACGGACTATGCTTGATGTCAAGTCACAGTGAAAGATTCTGCTCCCCTACTCCCTACTCTGCAAGTAACCCTCTTCATTTTAATGGGACAACTTCCAGAGAGAGGGTGGCAGAACTAGCGCATAATAATCTTCCTTATTTGGAACGGCATTTTTAAGCAGATTTTTTTTTTCCTTTTTGCTGAAATTTCAGGATTCCAGCAGATAACTATAAAGGATTATTCCTTGATCCCAAATAATATATTAAAAATATAGCACAAATAAGACAACATGCAGGATACTTCGGTGATGGAGACTCTGGATAGTCATGTTTATGTTCACTAGGTATTAGAACAGGGGTTGGCAACCTTTCAGAAATGGTATGCCGAGTCTTCATTTATTCACTCTAATTTAAGGTTTCGCGTGCCGGTAATACATTTTAATGTTTTTAGAAGGTCTCTCTCTCTAAGTCTATATATAATATAACTAAACTACTGTTGTATGTAAAGTAAACAAGGTTTTCAAAATGTTTAAGAAGCTTCATTTAAAATTAAATTAAAATGCTGATCTTAAGCCGCCGGCCTGCTCAGCTCGCTGCCAGCCTGGGGTTCCGTTCACCTAGGCCAGCAGCGGGCTGAGCGGGGCCTGCAGCCAGAACCATGGCTGGCAAGGGGCCAGCAGCCAGAACCCCAGGTTGGCAGCGGGCTGAGTGGGGCCAGGAGCTGGGACCCCAGCTGCCAAGGAGCCGGCAGCCAGGACCCCGGGCCGGCAGCTAGAACCCCAGACCGGCGGCGGGCTGAGGGGGGCCGGCACCCCAGACCATCAGTGGGCCAAGTGGCTCAGCCCGCTGCCGGTCTGGGGTTCCATCCGCTGGCTCCTGCCAGCCAGGGTCCCGGTTGGCAGCCCCGCTCAGCCCACTGCCGGTCTGGGGTTCTGGCTGCCGGCCCCTTGCCAGCTGGGGTCCCAGCCGCCGGCCCCGCTCAGCCCGCTGCCAACCTGGTGCTCAGGGTGGGGGAGTGGGGATGTGGGGGGTGCAAGAGTCAGGGCATGGGGTGTGGGGGGGCTGGGTATGTGTGGGGAGTGCAGGAGTCAGGGCAGGGGGTGTGGGGAGTGCAGGAGTCAGGGCAGGGGTGTGTGGGGGGGCTGGGTATGTGTGGAGGGTGCAGGAATCAGGGATGGGGTTGTGGGGGGGATGCAGGTGGCTGAGGTGCAAGGGGGTGCAGGGGTCAGGGCAGAGGGCTGGGGGTGGGTGGGCTGGGATCTGTGGGGTGCTCCCAGCCCCCTGCTCTGAGCGGCTCACGGCAGGGGGCTGGAGGGATATGCCCCGTTCCTAACTCCCTTCCCCAAGGCCCCACTCCTGCCTCCCTTCCCTGCCTCCTTACCGGTCTGAGCAACAAGGGCACTGGGGCTGCTCTTCTCCCCCCCCTCGCAAGGGCCATTGGCGGCAGAGAGGGAGAGGAGGCAGGGCTCCCTGCAGCACGCTGGGGGAAGAGGCGGGGGAGGGGGAAGCTTGGCTGCCGGTGGAGCCTGCTGTACAGCAGCAGCCGGCAGGAGCAAGCTTGCTTCTGCCCCCTGCTCTCGCCAGAGAGAGCGGTAGCCGGGGGGCGGAGAAAAGCGGGCTGGGTTGGGCAGGATTTTTAATGGCATGCTGCTGCCTGCCGGGGTCCGGCTCAGCCCGCTGCTGGGGTTCGGCAGCGGGCTGAGCGGGACTCCAGCAGGCAGCAGCGTGCCATTAAAAATCGGCTCGCGTACTGTCTTTGGCACGCGTGCCATAGGTTGCCGACCCCTGTATTAGAAGAAAAGCAGTGGGAAGACTTCTAGCATTTATTGAACAGAAAGCATGGCATATTTTTAGCTGTGTGGAATGCAACAAGATCCTCCATGTCAGTGCTATCTTGTTGTATGCCACCATAAAACAGGTAGGTGTTGTGTGACATGCCTTTCATGTCAGCATTTTGTATTTTGTTCTTTTCTCTGATATACAGTTTGTTTTTTCATAATCTGTTCCCATTTTTGTCAACCTACACTTTGACCTCATCATGGCAACTGTCAGAGTTTTCTTCTGATCTAAACTGGACTTAATTCTGGCTGAGTGTTGCTTCTTGTCTGTGCATTGCTGTGCTGTTGAAGATTGCTGAGTTCTGGTTTGGGGCACAGAAGTACAATTTCCCTTTTAAACGGACAGATCCTCATGGGAGCTGTGGCACAGGTTGTAGGTGGTTATTTTGTTGGGTTTTTTTTTAGAATGATCTCCATAAAGAGGTTGCTCAGAATGATCATCAGATGCTTAGTTGCAGATATTTCATTAAGACATTTGCTTTCAGAGATAATCTTACATACAAAAATTATCTTAAAAACATGGAAGAAATAGAATTTGATCATGTAGTTAAAGACTTTATCATAATGCATATGCACAAGAGGGCTAACTTAAGGGTGTACAGGCAACTTTAATTCTCGCATTTGCTAACTTTTGAGTGTTTGACTTGCAATCTTAATGATGTTCTTTTAATGCAGTGAAATTTAATTCTCTTGTGTGGCTAATTTCCTAGGTTTTTAGAAGAGCAAACTGAAAAATCAGAAATTCTGTCATGTGGCATCATATTGACATCCACTTTGTTCATCTGCAGGGTAGAAATCTTTAGGTCCACTGCATAGACCTATGCAACTGGAGCTAACAGAGTTACTGATTGCAGCAGTAGGTTGAAATCATCTATGTAGCTCAGCACTAGAGGGGAATGAGACACTTAGCCAGAGTGTTTCACAAATATTTGCTGACAGCAGAGGAATGGTGGAACTCTGGAATCTTGGGTTCTATTCCAAGCTGTGGATGGGAGTGTGCTCTCAGGGGCTCGGACTCTTCCACCTATTTCCCCCATTCTTATAGTGGGAATTGTTGGGCAATCTTAGTGTTACCAGCCCAGCTTCTAACAAGGATGTGTAAATTCCCCATTATTAAATATGCTCCTGAACAGGGTGTTCTTTAAACTACCCAGGCCAAATCTTCAGCTTGTGTAAATTGGCATAACTCCTTTAACTTCACTGGAGCTACACTGATTTACACCAGCTAAGGAACTTTGTAGATCTAATTCTGCACCAGTTTACAAAATGTGGTTTACATGGGATATAAATCTAGATAAACTTTGGCCCAGATTGTCCCTCATTTGACAGACGTTTAATTGTAAGCGATCAGATGGATGAAATGCAAAGTATGCAGCTTTATTATTATACATGTTCTATTGTTGACATATTTAATTTAAAAGAAAATAGCTCAGAGTGGTAAAGAGCAGTGGTCACAGAGGTGTGCTTAGTGCTTCACTGTGATACAGTAATATTCCTAACAGGCACTATTTCAGATTACATTAGCTATTTCATGGCAGATGAACGGCGGGTTGCCACTTCCTTGGCCTTTTCTAGTATTTTTAGACTCTTACCTAGTGCTCTCTCTCCCCTTGGGGGGGCCCATGTTAGCAAACAAGGAAGCAGGTGGAAAATTCAAGCACAAAAGGATGACGTAGGTAGACCTTTTGGATCAGTAATTAGATATTTTTTGTTAATTATTTTCAGTTGCATGGTTGCAGCAGTAGGTAGGGTCAAATGTTTGTGCTGTGAAAGCAGAAAGCAGCTCCTAAATTGTTACACTGCAAGATGATTCATAATGATTCACAATATTCTTCAAGGAATTTGAGAAGGAAATATGGTTCATATCCAGCATGGGTTATTTTCTGTGGGTCCAGACCTGAAGGAATGAGCAATGTCCCTGTAAAATTGTTTTGATCTTGTGAAAGTGTGATCAAACATAAGGGAGGGTTCCTTGGCCCTAACATGTCCTCAGGGACCAGAGCAGCTGCACAGCCAGATTACTGTTCCTGGGTGTGGTGATCTACCTCATGCATCCCTCTGCTCCTTCATACCAGTCTTGTGCAAGACTTGCTCACCATACCCCTGTTCCTGGGTAATCAGTGTTGCTTAATAGAAAAATATGTAATGCATTAAATATAACACTTGTATTAGATTAGTGAATAGTTGGGACCTTATCGCTAAGCTTACATTTTGTATATTGAACAATCTAAAGCAGTGGTTTTCAATATTTTTTCATCTGTGGACCACTAAACATTTGCAAAAGGAGGTGCTGACCCTTTTGGAAATCTTAGACATAGTCTGGGGACCCCCAGATGCCTGCGGACCACAGGTTGAAAACCACTGTTCTATGGTAATGACAATCTTTTGCAGACCCCTTAGACATAGGCCACGTCTACACTTTCCGGTAGAACCGCACTGCTGCAATCGATGAAGCAGGTGTCGATTTATCGGGTCTGGTGAAAACATGCTAAATTGATGGGAGAGCGCTCTCCCATCGATTTGTGTACTCCACCTCCCCGAGAAGAGTAAGGGAAGTCAGCGGGAGAGCATCTCCTATCAATCCTATGCAGTGTAGACGCCACGGTAAGTGGATCTAGCTACGTCGACTTCAGTTACGTTATTCACGTAACTGAAGTAGCGTAACTTAGATTGATTTACTGTGGCAGTATAGACCAGCTTATAGACTGCGGACTCTCAGAGGTCTCCAGAGCACAGAAAACCACTGATCTAAAGCAACAAACTTTGCTTGCTGGAATTATACTTGTAGTCTAAATTGTAAACACCTGATTAACCTGGGTTTACCGTGGGGAGACACTGATGAACCTAAACTATAGCAATCCTATTAGACCCCAGTATATTATTTTTGGTGTAGTCTTTCTTTAAGTATCTGCTTACATTATGAACTCAGTAAAATGCTCAACTGCACTAATATAAATGAAGAGAGAAAGGAATGGAATGAACTGTTTACCAAAAATAGTGATATAAGCATATAAACAGAAATGAAAATCAACTCTCCAAGTTACTCTTATTTTGCTATCTTTGATAGCAATATAAGTGAATGATCTTGTAAAATCAGCATCTAAGGATATTTACTACTCAACTTTAAATTTAATATAACAAAATGTAAAGTGAATTTGCTGATGGATAAGAATAAGATATAAATACTTTCTTTTTGTCTGTTCATATACCAGGAAAGTAAACACAAAAAGAGGGTAAATATTTGAATACCTAGTATGTGCAAAAAAACCAAAGGTTTCTATCTTAACTAAAGCAAAAGAGGTAATTCTCCAGGACCTGACAGCAGACTTTCATTTGTCTGCCCATCACATTCAACTCCCTTTTAAATACTCTAGGCCTCTTAGGGGCATGTCCACACTGCAACTGGGACGTGTGATTCCCAGTGCGGGTAAACAGACTTGTGCTAGCTCTGCTCAAGCTAGCACACTAAAAATAACAGTGTGCTAGCTTGACATGTGACATGGGTTGTGCCTCAGGCTAGTTGCCTGAGCTTGGACCTTGGGGGAGGAGGGGGCTTGAACTTGGCTACTAACCACAATGTCCACAGTGATATTTTTAGCATGCTAGCTCAACCAGATCTAGTGTGAGTCTGTCTACCTGTGCTGGGAATCGCACCTCACAGCTGCAGTATAGACATACCCTTATTCTTTGCTTTCTTGACCTTCCTGTTCTCAGCACACTACTGTTTCAAGCTGCTAATTTATCTCATTTGAGCTATTCCATACTTACTGCTTTCCTATCCTTTTGAAACTTTTTGCATTTAAAACTCCGATGTAAGTATCAGATTGATTTCATTGGGACGACTCTTGTTAGTAAAGGGTTGTGGAATCAGCCTCAGTTGATTTCAGCCCAACGTGCAAAATAGAATGCCAGTGCCAGCACTAATGCATTTCCACCTCTTACCTGTTCTTTCCTGTGTCCCACTACCCTCTAGTAGTTCAATGTCTATTTTTCATGTGTATCTACCTTTTAAACTATTTGATCAGCTCTAGTAGTAACTGCAAGTTCTAATGGCTGTTCTGAGGCATATGAAATGAGTTTGTGGTCTAAGTCCAGTTCCTAGTTGTCCACAATACAAAAGTCATGGTCATAATTGGCACTATTTTTATTACTGGTATACTACTATTTATATCATGGTAGCATCCACAATGTGCTATGCACTGTTCAAGCATAAAGTGTGATACACTATCTGCCTATATTCCCCGTCCTCTGCCCTGAAGGACTCATCATCCAGGAGACCTTTGTCAATTTCAACTGAGAGGCCAAAGAATGAATGATATTAAAGATGAAATATTCTCTCTCCCTCATATGTAGTCTCTCTAAAACAGGGCAAAGGCACATAGATGATGCAGTTTGCATTGCAACTGCCAATGCTATTCCTCTAGCTAGTTGCTAGAGGGACTTCAGTCACTATGACACTCAGTCCTTCACCTTTCACCAGAAATGAATTAATGTTTGAAGCATGCAGGAGAGGTTGCCTGGCAGGTGTTAGTAACGTCTGTATTTTCATGTCAATATAGATTTTTTTTTTTAAAGTGCCTTGGTTAAGCTTTTCAATGACAGGATTTGTTTTTTTTACTTTTCCCCCTTGTTTTCATTACACAATCACTGTGGATTCTTTAGGAAGCTCTGCTACCCTTCACTGAATGGGGCTGGTCCAGAAGATGCTGTGAAACCTACAGTTGCCCAGGCCCCACAGGTCACGGAGACCCCAAAACTAGCACAGTGTTTACTGCTGCAGTGCCATGTGATGTGAAATACCATATGAGACACTATGAGCTGGCAGAGTTCTCTAATTATGACAACTTGACTTTTCTAGATAATCAGGACATCTGCCTGTCACGGTGCTGGCTGGTGCAAAATGTAGGAAACTTCCATCCATTATATTCTAACTCCCTCCACAAACACACACATGAGTTGTGGACAAATTACTTATTCTCTCTCCTGACACCCCTCCTTCTCCATTGTACCCTGCTTTGCACGATATAGGAGTTTGGGGCAGATGGAAGGAGAAAGTCACAGACTGAATCTTGCCTCTTACAGACACAATTTGATGTGAACTATTTCGCAAATTGCAAGGGCCACAGTTTTACTTCTACTTTAGCAAAGGGGCCTTTCTGCTGCCCATGATAAGTATGTGAAATCTAGTTTGGACTGAGATCTGCACCCAACTTGGGAGACAATATTCAGTGATTAAGAGAAATGAAATGTTACTTATAGTGTAACACCTACTTAAGTTGGAGTATATAGGCATAGTCTAGGAGACCTTGGATACTTTCATCTGAGGGGCCAAAGAAACAATTTTGACACAGGGAAGTAACAATGGCTCAAATTTTCAGTTTGCATAGTTTTTAATACTAAGGTACCCTGCTCGTGCCTGGTGTGAACGAGAATCTATACTAATCTACCATCCATCTGAAGTTTAGTCAATCAACTAATGTAGCTAATGATTCATCAGGATGTTGAAGGCTTTTAAGGTGACAGCAGGTAACTGTAGGACAGAGAGTGTCTCTACTCCCATGTTCCATTTAAAAAACAAGCTGGGAGCTCCCTGTTGCTGAGCCCCAGCAACACAGCTGGGACCCACCAGTGTTTCCCATGGGCTTCCAATAGAAGGAGGATTGGACGGATTAATGTAATCTCTGCAAAATACTGCTGTATTTGCAATGCCAAGGTGAGGTTGTCATGGACAAGCTTTATGCTGTGCAATAAAATCAATGCATCAGCATCCTCTTACCCCATGAATCTTCCTCATCAATCCTGCTGCAAAGAACATTTTTGACCCTTTTGTGCCCCCACCCATGGTACTTCTCTTAGGGAGTGAGAAACCAGATCTTATCTGCATTGTCAAAAGGAAGGGAGACCACAAAGAATTAGGAACTGCCAGAAATAAAAATAAAAGAGGCAAGAGAAACACTGTGAAATAATGAAAGCCAGAACCCTCTGTTTAATGCACAGGGATTTGAAAACCTACCCTTGCCTACCTCCTGGTGAACCTCTTTGGGGACTGAAAGAACAGAGAGATGTTTTGCCACCACAGCTGCTACAGTAAATGAAATGACTTTACTCTGGGGAGTAATACTAGGCAACATTCAAACAGCAACACAGCCTGAGCAAATCACTAGTCTCAACAGAGGAGTGGCTTTCATGCATGCCAATATCACTCCCTTCACTCCCCTTTTCTCTCTAGCACATAAACTTGTCATTCTGTGCTGTGACATGCATCTTCACACTTTCTTTCCTTTTCTTGTTAAAAGGGTTGTTTTTTTTCAGGTTAGGCAGAACTCCTGAATCACAGGTTGGGAGATCGTCAAAAAGAATCTAAAAACACTATATAGGAAAACAAAACCAATCTCTAGGGTCTAGAGTAGTCCCAAAATGCATACAACTCATTTGAGACTGTACTGCTGTTAGAAAGTGGATAAACTCCTGATCTTATGGACCAGGGAGCATCCATAGTTTCATTTATTTATACACAAAAATCTTAAATGTTTGTTCTTTTTTCTAAATAGGATCCTGTGCTTTGTCTTGCAAAGTTATTTCCCACAAAATTATGGCTCAAACTATTTAGTGTGACACAAGGATACAATCAAGGAAACAACATTTTTAAAAAAACCCTTCACAATAATTAAAAAATGCAGTGTATAGGGAACTAAAATGCATTTCTTACAAGGCAGTAAGTGAGGTGAGCAACAGCAACAAGGAAGTCACTCTCTTATTAAGAGATTAATAAGGCAAATTAAAAGGAGAAGGGGGGTCTGGGTAAAAGGCAGACCCTGCCAAATCTTCCCAGTTTTTGGCTCCAGCCCCACAAATTGCACTACCTAAATGGAGAACAAGTCTAGCGTCTCCTGTTGGTCCAAAATGATTCACACCATGAGGCATCTAAGTGCAACAGTGCTTCAAAAATGACAATCCAGAACCCGGTTCCTGCTGGATTCTGCCAATTTTTAGCCCATCTCCCCAACTTTTCTGCAGAAAAAGAGAAGAAACGTAGACACCTCTCACATACAAATCGGGGGAAAGAGAGATTCAGGCACCCAGTGCATCTTGGTTCAATAGAACCTCAGTTATCTGGATCCTGCCAGCTTTTGCCTACACCACCCAAGTCCCATGATTATCTATTTCCACTACACCTGGCTCTGATGTTCTTGTGAGCAACAGCACTGCAGAACTCAGATCCAGTGTCCCAGGTGGACCCAGCTGGATTCAATTTCTGGATACACATTTTTGCAACATTGCTATATCACAATACATTGGGGTTGAGACTACTCTAGTGGAGTAAGAGTAACTGTATACCCATTAAGTTTAGACAGTAAAACCAGAAGGGATGCAGCAAAAAAAATAGGTGGATCCAGCAGGTACTGTTGCCAAATTAGAGTTTTTGCAGCTTTCTGTACTAGACTGCGTACAGGGAGAGGGAGTCAGATCTTTTAGGAGGAATAGTAGCAGCAACACTTATTCTCACTTTTAATGGTACAATTTGTAGGTTTGGGCCAAAAATTGGCAGGCTCCTGATGCTGGGTTTTTGCAATACTGTTATATCAGGGTCTACGTTTTTAAGGTGTAGTTTGGAATTGGGAGCCAGAAAGTGGGAGGATTTAGGTATTTGCAACAATACTGTGGGGTTTTTTTTGGGGGGGGACTGGATTTTTTGGGGTTGAAATGGAGTCTATATTCTTATGTTCTATTTAGGCAATAGAACTAAAAGGATTGAGGCCAAAAAAGCGCCTGGAAACAGGTTTTTACAGCTCTATTGTGTTGAGGTTCATTACAGCCTGGATTTTATTGGTGAACTCGTTCTTTAAGCACACTCTCTCTCTTTATATATATAGGACTGGTGGAGGGGGTGTGACTGGCTGGATGCGGGAGCCTCAGCTGTTACCTTTCCGCTAGAAGGTGGAGTATTGTCAGATGAACGCACACTCAACGTGCACCCCAGTCATTTGCAATCCCAGCTGCCCTTAGCATCCTCCCTTACCCCCAGCCCACCTTTCCTCCTGGGACTACGCCCCTTCTGCCCAGGGGGCCCGCCACACACGCCAGCCAGAGGCTCTCCGCTCCGAGGAAGGGCTGAACAAAGCGCTTTGAGTGCAAACAAACAACCCCCAACCCACGCGCCCGCCACCCCACGCGTCTGCGGCTCCCACGTCGTGCAAGGAACCTCCCACGCCCCCACACATACAAACCCCTCCCCGGGTCTCTCTCGCCAGCCAATCAAGGGGGGGAATGGAGCGCGCGGCGGCTGCTAGCGGGCGCAGCCGGCGGGCGGGAGCTCCGGCAGCTGGTGGAAGGGGGGAGGCGCCGAGCTCTCTCGCTAGCCTATGTGTGGCCGGGGAGACGGGCACTTCCCCGGTTCGGCGAAGTCGCAGCGACCCGCGCTCCCCCCTTCCCTCTTCCCCCGCCCTTTGCACTTTCTTTGCGAGCCGCCCTCCCGGACAAAGTTTGATGGAGAATTTCGCACCGCGCTGGAAAGATGCCGGTGATGAAAGGATTGCTGGCCCCGCAGAACACCTTCCTCGACACCATCGCCACTCGCTTCGACGGCACGCGTGAGTCGGGGGCAGCGGGAGCGTGGTGGCCCCTTCCCATCCCTGCAGCGGAGCCGGGGGGCTGCCGGGGAGAAAGAGGCAGAGCTGGATGTCGGTCCGGCATTGCATGCACCCCTCTCCCCTGGTTGTGGCGGTGCGCCTTGGCAGCGGGGGGCGGGGTGGCTCTCAGCCCCTGGCTGGGAGGTGTCCCTGGTGTGCTGGGTGTCGGCTGGGGCAGCTCGCCAGTTACCAGGAGACCGGGATGCGCTTGGTGCCTCTTTGGGAACTTGCAGGGTTATTCCCGGACTGCGGTCCCGGCCGCTCCCAGCTGTTCTCTGCATGGAAGTTGTAGGCTCAGGCTGCTGCTTCCCGGGGCTTTCTGCCCCTCTCAGCCGCCCTCGTGCCGGCTGCGTGGTACCGTGTAGCAGGTGCAGCCCCCCTGAGAGTAGGGAGCGAGGAGAGATGCAGGCTTCAGACTCGGGACGTGGCTTTGAAAGTCTTTTTTTTTTTTTTAATCTCTTTGACAAGATTTAAGCTTTTAATCAGGTTTTGTGTTGGCCAGACAGCTGTGCAGGGGGTTGTTGAATGAACGTCTGCGGCGGTTTAATGAATGAGTTGAGTTGTGATTTCAGGACCCTGGACAGGTCCTGCTCCTCTCCCTTTGCGCGTCACTTACCTTCTAGCTGTTCTGACTTTTAGTCTTACCACTTGCACCCAATTTCCTGCCCCCTTCCCTCCCCTCGGCTCTTACTGCTGCTCGGGTCAAGCCTGCTCAGCGGTTCCCTTGCGATGGGCTGCATCAATCTGTGGAGTTTGTTCAGGTGCGGGGAAATAATTTGCGACTGGAGGCGCTAGGCTGTTGTTTAGGGGCTCCCTGTACCTAATGAGATGTTAGTCGTTACTGTAGTTTAAACACACAACGGCGGAGAAAACGTTTCGCCAGCGTAAATCTCTTTTTCTTGGGGGGTGGGGAGAAATCTGAAACGATTCATACTGGAGTGAAAATAAAATCTTTAAACTCATTTAACTTCGTTTTTCATTTTCTGCCAAACATTTTGATGTTTATATATTTTTAATCTTGTATCTATTGGCGTATTTTTATTACTGTTTTGGTGTTAGTGTGAGATGAAAGAACTGAGCTCAATTACTATATCAATAAATTGTAAAATCTCAAGACACATAGTCACACAGATAACTGCACGGAAACATAAAATCACGTTACAACTGTCTCTCTAGTCTGAGGGTAGCTTGAAAACATGATTAAAGGCTGCTTTAAATCTATATTCCATTATAAAGTAACTCTTAGAGTAGCTGTGCCTTAAAGAGCTATATCTATTTTGTTAGTGTATATGTCACAATATTCCAAATCTCCCCCCACCCTTTTTTTTTTTTTTCAGTTAGAGAGTTTACAATCAACTATCCAGGTGTTATTGAGGAGGTTAATTCTTGCAGATTTAATGTTGTAAGGTTTTTGTACTTGCTACTGTCACTTGATTGAAAAAATAATTCCCCTCTGCTGTCTGCTTAGAAACTCCCTACAATGGCTTCCAGTTCAAAGGACTGACCGCAGTGTGTGAGGAATTTACTAAAAAAACACTTCAGAGATCATTTATTTTGGGAGGTTCAAATTGGCTAAACTCCCTACTAGTGATATATAGGCTTTTAATTATTTACACATTACTATAAGAATAATTTTATTGTCTGTGTTAAGAATGACACCTTGGTGTTTGGGATGTTTATTGGGTTAGTTGAATCTTAAGACTAAGCACAATTTCTCATTAATTTATGCAGAATAAAAGAATTGCTGCTTAAATTTAGCTGTTCTGTTCAATCCCCTATCCTTTCTAGCAGCAACATGTAAAACAAAAGCATTAAAAGACATATATCTGGCACTTATTTGAGGTTTTTAAGAAGTTAAGTTTTGTATGAGACCTGAAGAAGAGCTGTGTATAGCTCCAAAGCTTGTCTTTCTCGCTAACCAAAGTAGATCCAATAAAAGAGATTACCTCACCCTCGTTGTCTCACTAATGTTTTTGGAAGGCTTTTAATAAATACATTGTTAACTCTTGACATCTTAGTGAATACATTCTGACGTTTTTATTGAGGGAAAAAATCTACGTGACTAACTTATTTTAAAATAAGTTAAATATTGGCAATTAATGAACTTTCAAACATAGTAATACACTTTTGCACAAAGTAATGGGAAACATATTCTTGATGTCTCTATTGAGGAAAATCCCCATTGGTTTCAGTGGAAGTTTTGCCTTTAAACAGGACTTTGGGATTTGGCTTCAATACCTGATAAACAGGCATTATTTAGAAGACATTACCATGGACAAATATATTTCTGCCTTTAAATGCTCCCAAAAATTCACAACAGAAAGTCTTATCATTGGCTGTGTATTACTGAGTGGGACTGATTGGGATGGGACTACATGTGGAGAATAGTACTATTTGGTGTAAAGGGGGCAGCATCTGGCTCTTAATTTACAGATCCGTAGTTCTCAACCTTTCCAGATTACTGTACCCCTTTCAGGAGCCTGATTTGTCTTGCATACCCCAAGTTTCACCTCACTTAAAAACTACATAATTTCAAAATCAGACATAAAAGTGTCAGAGCCACACTTTTACTGAAAAATTGCTTGCTTACTTCTTTTGTCTGTATAAAATTTTAGTTTGTGCTGACTTTGCTAGTGCATTTTATGTAGCTTGTTGTAAAACTAGCCAAATATCTAGATGAGTTGATGTACCCCCTGGAAGATCTCTGCATATGCCCAGGAGTACACGTACCCCTGGTTGAGAACCACTGAGGTAGATAATGCATTTTTATATTATTCAAATATATCAATTAAAACAAATAACATAAGTTATTAAACTATATCTTTCCTTGAAGAATGATAATATAGATCAAGTGCATAACATGATACAATTTTAAATCTGCAAAAATAGTTTTTTCACTTTGAGGCTGATTTGATATGATCTAGTTGGCTTTTTTTAAATCTAAAATTAATTTGCAAAGTACTTATTCCGGTGGTGGTTTAACTAGATTTTTTTTTTTCATATAGAAAAAAAATGCTGTTTTGTAAAGTCTAGCGCAAGCTCTGGGCCCAAATCTGCAAACTCTTAAGCAAGTGAGTAGGGTTACTCACCTGAGCAGTGTAGTAATATCAATGATAGTGCTAGATTAAGAAAAGTTACTCAATGTGTAACTCTTTATGGGATCAGGCCCTTCATGTTTTTAAATATGATTATACATTTTATTTTGGGGTTGACATTCAATATTTAACACAGGATATGTTACATAAACTACTTTGATTTCAGAGGTGATATTCTGTTATAAATATTTTTCTGCGTGTTTTGTTACAGTAATGATGTCTGTAGTTAACAGACCTCCTTTTATTTTAAGCCTTTGGGAAGGATATATTTTTGTTGTCATCAATGATAGACTAATCCACCAATGCATCTTTAATCCAGAGGAGAATTAATTCTAATTCTGGGCAACAGTGCAGAAAAGGATTCCAGAAAACACTGGAAAATATGCTTCACTTCGCATAGAACTTTATGAATGAGTTTTCATCATAATATTTCTCTTGGTTTTAATGTTGTACCAACTTACCCATATCATGAAATACACTGTGGGGGAAAAACAGAGAATCTAGAACATTTGTAGATAATGTGCACCCTCAAACATCAATGTTTAGTTTTATTATGTACTTTAGATACTTGGAACTTTCATGGTCATCATAATTTTAGTTGTATTATAACATCTGTGTTAGACTGAAATATAGACAATGATCATCAAACTATCGAATACATGTCAGTTACGGGGAGTCAGGGCACTACAGGAATTGCTCCATCCCTGATCCCCTGACAACACATTTATGCCCAAAAGCAGACCTCCTGCTGCCTCACATGCAAAGCAGGGCTTGCACACCTGGAGAAATAGGCTGCACCCCTTAAGGTGTGTAGTACAGGCATGCTCCCTCTGCATTCTGGAAACCTCCTGATGTTTCCCTTGTGGTGCTGTCCCTTCATATTGCCACTGTCTTGAGGCTGTGCCTAGTGGGCACATAAAAACTGCCATATTGGATCAGACCAATGGTCCTTCGAGCCCAGTTCCCTGTCTTCCGACAATGGCCAATGCCAGGTGCTTCAGAGGCAATGACCAGAACAGGTAATCCTCAAGTGATCCATCCTGTCACCCATTCCCAGCTTTGGCAAACAGAGGTTAGGGACACTTTAGAGCATGGTTTTGCATCCCTGCCCATCCTGGCTAATAGCCATTGATGGACCTGTCCTCCGTGAACTTATCTAGTTCTTTTTTGAACCCTGTTCAAAACCCACAATTTGAACCCCACAATCTAGTAAAGCTCTCAGGAATTTCTCCACAAAACACTTTTTTAATTGGAAAATGCTGATTCATCAAAACTAAAACTTTTGTGGGAAAGAGAGGGTTAGTTTTGACAAATGTTTTTAGGAAAAAAAAGTTGAAAAAGAAAGATTTGATATTTTCAAAACATGTAATTTTGATACTTTAAACAAGAAAAATTCCAGTTTTCTGGTTCAAAATCTTGCAAATTTTGAATTTTAAGCTCATTATAGTTTATTTTTAGTAATAAATGGTTGACATAAAAACAAAACACTTAGGTTTTTTTTTCAGATGTTTATCTCTGAACTTTTTTCAGTCTTTTGATATATTTTTTTTTGGTCCTGTCTGTGATGGGATTTCCCCCCCAATTTCAATTTTTTACAGATTTCAAAAACTGTTTCCCAGAAGCTCTACAATCTAGACTATATACTAGAAAAATTTTCACATCAGAGCCTGATGTTGCTGCCGCTTCTGTTGTGGATTCTTATGCTACTTTCCTGTGGAGCAAGGTTAAACTACATTTTAGTAAATGGACATGCCTAACTAAATTGTGCAGAAAACACACTATTTCTCAGTGTGATTTTATTCCCTAAAACCCCTCTAAAGATGAAAATCTGGAATTTTATAGTTGTTTTTCAGTGCTTTCTGTACCAAACGTTCTCAAATTCCAAATTAAATACACCTCTACCCCGATATAACACTGTCCTCAGGAACCAAAAAATCTTTATAGGTGAAACTGCGTTATATCGAACTTTCTTTGATCCACCGTAGTGCGCAGCCCCCCCACCCCCCCCGGAGCTCTGCTTTACCGCTTTATATCTGAATTCGTGTTATATCAGGTCGCGTTATATCGGGGTGGAGGTGTATGTTTTTCCCCTGATTGCTAGCCCTGTAAACTGAATCTAGGATTTGAGTCAAGCTTGCTTACCATTAACTAACTGATAATGACCTCTCTGTAGGAGAACTTACACCTTCAGTTACACTGTTTTCTACTTACAGCTTGATTGACACACATGCAGACTCATTATTGTCAACATGTTGGTAAACAAGAAAGAATAGACTCCAGCTCTTAGGTTAGGTTTTGATTTGCTAGCAGGAATAAAAAGCAGTAAAATATTTTTTTTCACTAAATGTAGGGAATGAGGCTACTGTGTGTATTATTTTTACAAATCTCATGTGCCACTTAAGTTATTTGATATTAACTTGCTTGACTGACAGGAGTTAAATCAAAAAAGGCTGTTAAGGGAGAAACCCACAGGAAATGAAACTATGACAGATATAAGAATCTTTGAGGAAAGGTGGCTGGGCCATCAATGGGGAAGAAACTACCTATCTGGCTTTGTGCAGGCTAGAATGGCTTACTGTTCCCAAGCCTAAAACCTGTTATCAAAGAGGATCTAAACCCTCAAAGATGTAAAAGGGGCTGCCTAGTCATTTGTCAGTGAATAGGTGACAGGCTGGCAAAGTCGTATGAAGTGAGGTAGAAAATGCAGCTGGGGCAGTCTGTTTCTCTCTGATAGATATAGGGTTAGCTGAGCTGAGGGGAACTTACAAAGGTGTAAATCATATCCATGTGTGTAGGCTTTTTATTGTGTTAACCCATTTTCCTAAATGCTTTCTACTTTTGAGGAATTAATAAATGATGCTTTGTTTTGATTATGCTATCTCTGTGTCACTGCAAAGTATACTGTTAGAGGCTCCTCAAGGAAAACTATTGTGTACCAAAGTTGAATTGGGCCTGTATCATTAACATGGCAGGAAGCCAGGTTTATGCCACAGTTCACCCTGTAGCCATGATGTGAAAATCAATACACATGATTTTGAATATAGAGAAGAGGCCAGATCTTGGCCCCAAGTCTGGCTGCTTCTACTACTCTGGCACTGATAGCTGAGATGCCATCTTAACCAGCTACCTGTGCATCCTCACAGTGTGAGTTGCTTGATGTCATAGGGTTGCTATGTCTGGCTAATCCCTGGCTACTGTTGCCAGCAAACATAACTTCGAGCAACCCTTAGTCTGACCTAAGCTGTTGCTTGAGACCAGCCTGGATGCTTCAGGATCAAAAGGATGTAAAGGTGACTTAAAGCTAGGGTGACCAGATGTCCCGTTTTTAAAGGGACAGTCCCATTTTTTGGGACTTTTTCTTATATAGGTGCCTATTACCCCCCACCCCCATCCCGTTTTTTCACAGTTGCTATCTGGTCACCCTACTTAAAACCACCTTTGCTCCCTAGTTGCTGAGCTGCACCAGCTACAGAAGGGCTAGTCCTGAGGATTTGGTGCAAGAAGCATCTGTTACATAAAAATTGCACCTTTTTACTTGTTGCCTTTCAGAATAGAGCTGTGCTTTAAAGAAGGCTCTTTCATTTACACTGGATTCTGAGGTGATTTTTCTTCATAAAATATTTATTTGAATTAAGTTAATTTATTTTGTTTTGTTTTGTCTGAGACTAGAATTAATTTAGGAGTGGAGGAGAGTCATTCATCAACTGACTAATTTTGCAGAATTGTATAATTATATATTTGGGGCCCAATCCTCAGCAGTGACCAGGTGACACCACACAATTGAAGGGGTGCCAAAGTGGCTCTAAGGTGGTGTCTCAGTCCAGGGACATCTCTTCTTTGATCAGGTTCCCTGAAAGAAGTTACAGCAACCTCCTGCACCGGGGCCAACGACCTCAAGAGGTTATCATGGCAGTTGGGGATGATCAGTGTGTATAGAAGATCCAGCCTTGCTCCCTTTCTTCTCAGCAATGCAGGGGTAAGGGCTGGTGCATGAGTTGCCACGACTGAGGAGCCTTCATCATGCAGTCAGGTAAGATGACTTCAGGACAGCTTTCCACTGGAGCTGTACACAGCTGTCCTACTACAGAGGAGGATCTGAACCATAGTTCTTTGCACTTCTAAAGCATCTCTTAAAGAGTTTTACAAACAATAATAAGTGAAACCTCACATCATCACACAGAGGAGGTAAATAATATTGTCCCTATTTAACAGGTAATTGGAGAAGAGAAGCAATGTGAGTAAGATTCAGTAAAAAGTGAGTGGGAGAGCTCAGACTAAAAGATTCCTGATGCCCAGTTCTGTACTCTGACCGTTAGTCAACACTAGCATAAGAATGCTGGGTCAGACCAGTGGTCCATCTAGCCCAGTATCCTGTCTTCTGACAGTGGCCAATGCCAGATGCCTCAGAGAGAATGAAAAGAACAGAGCAATTATCAAGTGAATCCATTCCCTGTCATCCAGTCCTGGCTTCTGGAAGTCAGAGACTTAGGCATGGGGTTGTGTCCCCGACCATCTTGGCTAATAGCCATTGATGAACCTATCCTCCATGAAGTTATCTTATTCTTTCTTGAACCCAGTTATATTTTTGGTATTCAAAATGTCCCCTGGCAACGAGTTTCACAGGTTGACTGTGCATTGTGTGAGGAAGTACTTCCTTATATTGGTTTTATACCTGTTGCCTATTAATTTAATTGCGTGACCCTTGGTTCTTGTGTTATGTGAAGGGGTCTTTCTTGAGTGGCAACAGCTAATTTAAACTCCATCATTTTGTATGTATAGTTGGGATTGGTTCCCAATATGCATTACTTTGCATTTATCAACATTGAATTTCATCTGCCTTTTTGTTGCCCAGTCACCCAGTTTTGTGAGATCCCTTTGTAACTCTTCGTGGTCTGTTTTGGACTTATCTTTAGTAGCTTTGTATCATCTGCAAACTTTGCTATGTCACTTTTCACCCCTTTTCCAAATCATTTATAACCTGTTGAAGAGCACTGGTCCCAATTCAGGTCCTTGCGGGACCCCACTACTTACCTCTCTCCAATTGGAAAACTAGCCATTTATTCCTACCCTTTATTTCCTATCTTTTAACTAGTTACTGATCCATGAGAGGACCTTCCCTCTTAGGCAAGATAATCAGTCATGGGATAAGAGCCTTTGGTGAGGGATCTTGTCAAAGGCTTTCTGAAAGTCCAAGTACACTGTATCAACTGGATCACCTTTTTCCACATGCTTGTTTACTCCCTCAAGGAACTCTAATAGATTGGTGAGGCATGATTTCCCTTTACAAAAGCAGTGTTAACTCTTTCCCCAAAAAAACATGTTGTTCTATTTATCTGATAATTCTATTCTTTACTTAAGTTTCAACCAATTTGTCTGGTACTGAAGTTAGGCTTACTGACCTGTAATTGCCAGGATCACCTCTTGAGTTTTTTGTAAAAATGGGTGTTGCATTAGCTATCCTCCAGTCATCTAATACAGAGGCTGATTTAAGTGATAGATTATATATCACAGGAAGAGTGCTAAAATTTTGTATTTAAGTTCCTTCAGAATTCTTGGGTGTATACCATCTGGTCCTAGTGATTTATTACTGTTTAGTTTTATCAACTTGGTCTAAAACCTCCCCTACTGACACACAAATCTGGGACAGTTCCTCAGATTTGGCACTTAAAACGAATGGCTTAGGTTTGGGAATCTCCTTCATATCCTCTGCAATGAAGACTGATACCAAAAATTAACTTAGGCCTTGTCTACACTACAGAGTTTAGTCGACAAAAGTTTATATAGACACTCAAAAAGCGCTATAATAAAAATCAATATTGCATGTTCATACCTGCTCCCTCTGTCAGCAGAGCACAACCACAGTTGGGGCCCTTTCATCAGCAGTGTGAGCAAGGCACTGTAGGTATCTATCCCACAGTGCAGCTCAACACCTTCTGCTGCTAGGTCTTGTGGGAAGGCGGAGTGGATCGCTGCACATCTTGGGATTGGGATCAATGTTCCATGATTCATTGTTTTCCATCCCAGCATTCTATGGGCTTCCGGCTTTCTTTCACAGCATTTTTCAAGGCCCTTGTTTGCTGTGCACCCCGGCATCTTTGTGTGAAGGGATGGATCCCACACTGCTTTCCTGTGCTCTGATAACTGTCATTAAAACATCACGAATGGCACTGCAGTTAATCATGAAGTTCCTAACCGAACAAGACTCCCAGATGCCTGACATGGTGTGTGATATGGATAGGAGCAACTTAGATTTCTTTTGACATTCACGGAACAGCTACACATGGTAGACTGTCACTTTTGGTGGGAGGATTGTATTGTCATGCAGGTCTGGGATGACAAGCAGTGGCTACAGAACTTTCGGATGCGGAAAGCCACCTTCCTGGAACTGTGTGCAGAGCTTGCCCCTGCACTGCGGTGCAAGGACACCAGAATGAGACATGACTTATCAGTAGAGAAACACATGGCAATCACAGTGTGGAAGCTGGTGACTCCAGACTGCTACTGGTCAGTCACAAATCAGTTTGAAGTCGGGAAGTCGACCCTTGGGGCTGTGTTCATGCAAGTGTGCAGGGCAATTAAACACATCCTGCTATGAAGGACTGTGACTTTGGGGAATGTGCGTGAAATAGTGGATGGCTTTGCAGAATGGGTTTCCCTAACTGGGGAGGGGTGATAGATGGCACACACATTCCAATTTTGGCACCAGACCACCTTGCGATGGAGTGCATCAATAGGAAGGGGTACTTCTCCATGGTGTTGCAGGTGCTTGTGGATGACCGTGGGTGTTTCACTGATATCAATGTGGGGTGGTCTGGGAAGGTACATGACGCACACATCTTCAGGAACACCGGCCTATATAGAAAGCTGCAAGCAGGGACTTTCTTTCCAGACCAGAAGATTACAGTAGGGGATGTTGAAATGCCCATTGTGATCCTGGGAGACCCAGCATACTCTTACAGCCATGGCTCATTAAACCTTACACAGGAAACCTGTATAGCAGTAAGGAGTGGTCCAACAACAGGTTGAGTAGGTGCCAGATGATGATGGAATGCGCCTTTGGCAGATTAAAGGCATGCTGGCGGTGCCTTTATGGCAGATTAGATCTCAATGAGGATAATATATGCATGGTGATAGGCATGTGTTGTACATAATATTTGTGAAGCTAAGGATGAAAGGTTTGCTCAGGGGTGGAGTGCTGAGACAGCTAGATACCAGGGCTATCAGAGGGGCCCAGAAGGGGGCAATTTTAATCAGGGAGGATTTGAGGCAACACTTTGAAAATGAGAACTAGTAATGTATATATCTGTGATTGGTACTGCAATGTTACATTACATCTAGTTTTTCTGGGAAGCAATTGTGAAATTTGGGGACTTAAATTCCAGTAAGCAAATGATAAAACTGCCTGTGTATGTCTTGGTAGTGCCTGCTATCTCCATTTGCAGGACAAAAATAAAGATTAGTTATTCAAAAACTTTGCTTTTATTGCACAAAAAACAACGCGCGCAGACACATAAGCACGCTTGGTGGGAAAGGAGGTAGCAGGGATGGGCAGACTTTCAGAGCTGTGTAGTTCCAGCTATCATTTTGCAAGTTGTCCGCAGGGGTGGAGTGAATGGGAAACTGAGGAGTCTGGGAAATCAGAAAGGAATGTGCGGGTGGAGTTGGGGGTGGGGAGGGGCACAGAAAAAAGTTCTGAATGTGCTGCAGGGGAGGGTGGGCATGCATCTGCTCAGTCTGCTTCATTTTTAAGGACTTCAGCATCTGCATTCGCTCCTCCATTACTTTAATCATCCGCACAGTAGCGTCCTTAACGAACTCCTGAATTTCTTTTCTGTCCTGTCTTTTGGCTTCCCTTCACTCTCTGCATTGAAAAACTGCAGTATCTCCTGGAACGTGTCGTCTTTGCTCCATCTCGGGCACTTTCTTATCTGGTGGAGACACTCGGCCGGTGTGCAGGCCACATCTGCAGAATCATAAGAAACAATGCACAGAAACATGATTTTTAAGTTCATGTGCAGCATTGAAGCATAATCGCTTTCTCACTGACCCTTGGCAAGCGCACATCTCGGCGAACACCCAAAGCATGGTGTCTTGGCCTGGGCGGGGGGTGCTCTACATAGGGAAAAGAGCACTCTGGAAGGGTTGTGGTGCAGCCAACTAGGGAAAAAATTCTAAATTCTCCCACACTTTTCCAGAGGCAGGGGTCACAGTAGTAGGTATCTCACTCCTGAGGGTAAGCAGGAAAGCAAGGGCACATCTATTACATGCTTGTGGCTACTGCCCTGGTCCCTATGCTGCTCGCCTGTGTGCCGCTTTGGTCCCTGCACAAGTGATTGCCGAATGGCGTGGGAAAGCTTCCTACAATGGGGGAAGGAACAAAGCAGCTCTGCCAAGGAACCTTTGGCAGAAGATTGCCGAGTACCTCCAGGAAAGTTTCTAAGAGATCTCTGTGGAGGATTCCTGTGAGATCATGGCATGCATTAACACCGTGTTTCGCCATATTGATTTGCTGCACAGGGATATGTCCGGCACACAGAAACACAGCTAGGAAACACAGCTAGCCTTGTACACTTCTATACATCTCCTCTCCTGCTTCTTGCTCACTGGAGAGCAACTGCTGAGACCGGCTAGACACCTCTGGAGTGGTAAACAGATCCTGGCTGTCTGCACCACCGAGCAACCCTGCTCTGGGCTCCACATCACCGTCTAACTCCACCTCTTCATCAAGGACTTTGTCCTTTGGGTTAGGTCCTCTTTCCACCACCTCCAGGCCCGCTGAAGTATCCACGGGGCTCTTGGTGGTGTAGGTAGGGTCGCCACTGAGGATCGTGTCCAGCTCCTTATAGAACCAGTAGGTTTTGGATGCAGCACCAGAGCAACTGTTTGCCTCCATCGTCGTATGGTACACCTGCCTCAGCTTCTTTATGTTCGCTCTGCACTGCACCGTGTCCTAGTCAAACCCCTTTTTGCAGAAGCCTCAAGAAATCTGCCAAAATTCCTATGGCTGAAGCCCAGCTGGGACTGTACAGCCTCCTCTCCCCAAATACTGAGCAGATCCCAGCAGCTCCGCAGTGGTCCAAATGGGAGAGCATTTGCTGCGTGAAGCTGCCATGGTCACCTGGGAAGATGCAATGAGACCTCTCCACACTGAGCAAACAGGAAATGGAATTTCAAAAATTCCCCGGGGCTTTAAAGGGGAAGGTTGTTTACCGGGCTGCAGGGCAGTGGAGTTCAAACTGCTGACAAGAGCGGTCAGGGTGGGCATTGTGGGACACCTCCTGGAGGCCAATTAAAGCGATTAAAATCAAGAGCAGTATCTGCACTGGCACTTTGTCGACAAAACTTTTGCACAAAGAGCCTTGCATCTCTCGTTGGGGTGGTTTTATTTTGTCGCCAAAATGACATTTTTGCTGCCAAAAGTCACATCGTAGTGTGTATGTTTCTACTGTTTTGTCGACCAGAAGCTGCCTTTTGGAGACACAACTCTGCAGTGTAGCCAAAGCCTTAATTTCTCCACAATGGTCTTGTCATTCTTGAATAGTCTTTTAGCACCTTGATTGTTCAGTGGCCCCACTGATTGTTTGGCAGGCTTTCGGCTTCTGATGTACTTAATTTTTGCTGTTAGTTTTTGTGTCTTTTGCTAGTTGTTCTTCAAATCCTTTTTTGGCCTGACTAATATTACCTTTACACTTGACTTGCCAGAGTTAATACTCCTTTCTGTTTTCCTAAATAGGATTTGACGTCCAGTTTTTAAAGGATGACTTTTTGCTTCTACCCACTTCTTTTACTATGTTGGTTAGCCATGGTGGAATTTTTTTGATCCTCTGACTTTTTTTTTATTATTATTTTATTTATTAGAGGCTCAAATTAAATGTGTGCTCAATTAGGGCTTTTTAAATAGCTTCCAAGCATTTCACTCTTGTGGCTGTTCCTTTTAATTACTGTTTAAATAGCTTCCAAGCATTTCACTCTTGTGGCTGTTCCTTTTAATTACTGTTTAAATAGCTTCCTCATTTTTGTGTAGTTTCCCTTTCTGAAGTTAAATGCTACTGCAATGGCATTTCCCCCCCTACAAGGATGTTTAAATTTAATTACATTATGGTTGCTATTACTGAGGGTTTCAGCTATATTTATCTCTCAGACCAGATCCAGTGCTCCACTTAGGACAAAATCAAGAACTGTCCTCTTGTGGGTTCAGGAGTAGCTGCTACAAGAAGCAGTCATGGATGGAGTCTAGAAATTTTATCTCTGCATTCCATCCTGATGTGACATATACCCAGTCAATATGGGGCTAGTTGAAATCCCCCATTCACAATAATTAGCATTTCACAATCACTGCCACCATTCTGGCCTGGCTATTCAAGCCTGGAATTTCTGTCTGTAGTGATTCTATGATACGGTTTGAGTCATTTAAGATTTTTACTATATTTGACTCTGCTTTTTTCCCACTTATAGTGCTACCCCCCACCAGCGCAACCTACTCTGTCATTCCTATATATTTTGTATCCTAGTATTACTGTGGGCCATTGGGTATCATCATTCCATCAAGTTTCTGTGATGCCTTTTATATCAATATGCCCATTTAATACCAGACACTCAAGTTCACCCATCTTAGTATTTAGACTTCTTGCATTTGTATACAAGCACTTGTAAGACTTGTCAATATTTAATTGTCTTCCTTAATGTGATGTAATTGAATGGTACCCTTGTTCATTTGACTTTCTCTTCAGTTCCTACCTGTACTTTATCAACTTAGCCTAGTAAAGAGGGGAGAATCTATGGAGTATTCTCTTTAATCCTCTCCTAAGGGATGTGTGTGTTCAAATCATGTGCTCCTCGGCACCTGTTTATTTTCCCCCAGTCCTTAGGTTTTTTTTTTTTTTTTTTTAAACTGCCTCTTGTATGTTTTAAATTAAGTTTGCTGTACCTTATTCAGTTGATCACAGTAGAACTCTCTATATAGATATTCTAAATCTAATAGAATGATGAGAGTTCTTTACTACTCATAATGGTTGTGCTGTTGAAGAATAAAGAATGTCACATTTATTCCTGATATAAGTTCACTGAAGTAAATGGAGTTACTGTAGAGGTGGGGCTACTCCATTATTTGCTTTGGAAGCTCTGGAGCAGATTTAAAAAGTACTTCTAATTAGAAATTAGACTCTTTTAACCTAACTTTTTGCTGTGAGTACTCGTAATAATTTTATAAATCTCATTCCTTTCACATGCAAAGCAGATGTGCTTAGGGTACTGACCAACATAACGAAATGATTAAAATATGATAAAAACATCATAGTGCCTTCAGTACGCATAAAAAAGAAATCAGTTTGTGTAAGGTTGTGTTGTGCAATTATAACTAATTTGAGACTAAGAGCCTAATTTAAGTGTGACCTGCTTTCATTTGCAGTACAGCACTACCTTGCCCTGCTGCTGAAAAAGAAAAGATGGGAGGTGGGGGGGAAGAGAAGTCAAATTAAAATCTCCCTTTACAAATCTCAAAGCTCGCTCTCAAACTTCATATGGGAAAAACTTCCTTGATAGAAGGAAATTTCTGTTTTGTGGAGCTTCTCTGTGCCAAGAAACCATTGGCTGCTTTTGTGTTCCAGGACCTTGTAATATGACTCAAGGGCTTTAGAACAGCTGTTATACTTAAAAAACTAGTATGTTCAGAGAGGGCATTGAATATCCCTTGAATGCTCCTAAAACTTTAATCTAGCCTGTCAATTACTACACAGAGTTAAAACAGATTGCAATGTGGGAAAACTCCCTGCCTTCTCTTGTTGACCTTACACTCAGGGCTGGTATTTTTAACAAAAATCTAGTGTCTTGTGATCTTGCAATGAAATATGCCTTCTAAAATCTGGCTGATAGTAAGTTTCTGCAAGCTGTCTGTCCTATTTTTGGTGGCTGTTCAGCACTGAAGTTAAGGAATCCTTAGGTCCTTTTATGAGAGTGCCTCCCCATAAGCCTTTTAAGAAGGGCTAGCTATCTGTCTTCAAAACTCTCTATTCAGTAGTATTTTAAAGGATTTTCCAGGAATGTTCTCCATCTGACATTAAATAAAAATAAAAATAATAATAATAATAGTTCACAATAATCCCCAGGATATAATTTGAATAGCCATCTCCTTAATGGAAGCACTATTTCTTTTTTTATTAACACAAACTGAATCTGATAGGCATATATTTTATATAAAGGAAGAAAACAGATAACAAGGAATGTCAAAAGAGTTGCCTTCATATTATACAACTTCCAGGTAAATTTCTCTCCAGTGGGATAAAAAGGCATAACTATTTCTATAGCTTTGTTTCTCTTCTTCAGAGGAATTTAGGAAATTTAATGAAAACTATAGGAAGAAAACTACTATCTGTGTTAATACAAAATGCCATGAAAACCCTGGTTCTTGGTCAATTTCCTAACTTCTTCATCATAATGGCAAATCCCAAAGGATGTGGCCTTCTTTTCAAGTGAGCTCCATCTGGATTGAGCTCCGGCAAGGTGCTTAAGGTGGTCTGATTGTATCTTGTCCGTCACTGGCAATCTTGTCACATCATTAAAGGTTTTGGTGCCCATGTGATCGTTGGATGTGTAGGAACATTCTTCGGTACACACACTTCAGAATTCATTGCCCTTTCCTTTTTTTATATGTCCATACCAAGAAAGCTGCAGAAACTGAGCCCCTGCTGATAGAGGTGCTTGCTGTTTTCAGCTTCGAATAGCTTCATTTCTGATCTTCTCCTGCCACTTGATATGGAGCAGCTAATGGAGAAGATGAGAACTGAAAATGTCAATCCAGTGTTCTTCAGCCTTCCTTAGTGCCTATGTTTCACTTACATGCAACGGAGTTGGATAACTGGTTTTATAGATCCTCAGCTTTGCAGGAAGCTTGATGTCACAACATCCATATGGAGGCCGCTGAAGGGCCTGATACATAGCTGCAGCTACTGCTATACCAGCGTCCATATCATTCAAGAATTCTCCAGCACAGTGTATTTGTTGCCCAAATATTTGTTGGCTACAACCTGCTGAATATCCTATCTGGACAGGTTAATACTGAGCTGGTTGTAATCTGGAGCTGGAGGCTGTTTGATGGCAATGGCCAGGGACTTTGTTTTATCAGGATTAATCACCAGACCCATGCATGCCACTTCTTGACGAACCAGATTGGCCATCAACTGCAGTCATTCACCAAACTGAGCCAACCATAAAATGACAAACAGAATGGTGGTCAGCTGAATGTTGCTGATAGCTGCCTCTTCAAGGTAATCCATCACCCAAACCATGCCAATATTGATGGTGACAGGTCACAGTCTTGCTAAACTCCCATGGAGATAGGAAAACATGCTTTGTATCTGCCATTGACTCAACCAGAGCTTTTAGTTCCATTATAGAGATTTTCTGTCAATGACACTATTGTCCTATGGATGCCAAGATGCTTCATCAGATCCCACAAACTTGCTGAATGCACTGAGTCAAAGACCTGATGGCAGTCTATAAAAGTGCTGTGTGCAGCTTATTAAATCCAGCCAACTTCTCCAAAAATTGTCTCAAGGTAAAGATCTGGTCAGTAATGGAACAACCAGGGTCTAAAGCTATACTTGGTATTCAAGCCTTTGCCATAAAGGATGTCGCTGATTTGAGATATTAACATGGAAGCAAAGACTTCTCCTGGGACTCATAATAGCATAATTCTTCTATAGTTGCTACATTTGACTTTATTGCCCTTTTTGAACAGAGGCAGAATAACAGCCTTCTTCCAGTCATTGGGGATATTAGTATACCAGATGGTTTGGAAGAACCTATTGCAGCCACGAAACAATACTCTCCCCTGTCTTCAGCAACTCAGGGGTAATGTTACAAACCACTGGTACCTTCCCAGGCTTCAACTTATGGACTGAAGTCCAGACCTCTTCTTGGTTGAAGGAAGATGGATCTACTGGAATTTCCTGCCCTTTTTCAAATAGAAGAGGGACTGAAGGTGACAGACAATTGAGGAGCATCTTGAAATGATCTTCCCGTTGATGCAACTGATCCTGCAGAGTATGGCTGCTGCTGCCACCCTGATTCTGTACAGGAAAAGCCTCACCAAAGGCTCTTCCATAAACTAAGTTGTCATGGAATAAGAGGGAAGATCCTTTCATGGATTGAGACCTGGTTAAAAGACAGGGAACAAAGGGTAGGAATAAATGGTACATTTTCAGAATGGAGAAGGGTAACTAATGGTGTTCCCCAAGGGTCAGCCCTAGGACCAATCCTATTCAACTTATTCATAAATGATCTGGAGAAAGGGGTAGACAGTGAGGTGGCAAAGTTTGCAGATGATACTAAACTGCTTAAGATAGTTAAGACCAAAGCAGACTGTGAAGAACTTCAAAAAGATCTCACAAAACTAAGTGACTGGGCAACAAAATGGCAAATGAAATTTAATGTGGATAAATGTAAAGTAATGCACATTGGAAAAAATAACCCCAACTATACATACAATATGATGGGGGGGGGGGCTAATTTAGCTACAACTAATCAGGAAAGAGAGCTTGGAGTCATCATGGATAGTTCTCTGAAGACGTCCACTCAATGGGCAGCGGCAGTCAAAAAAGCAAACAGGATGTTAGGAATCATTAAAAAAGGGATAGAGAATAAGACTGAGAATATCTTATTGCCCTTATATAAATCCATGGTACGCCCATATCTTGAATACTGCGTACAGATGTGGTCTCATCTCAAAAAGGATATACTGGCATTAGAAAAAGTTCAGAAAAGGGCAAGTAAAATGATTAGGGGTTTGGAACGGGTCCCATATGAGGAGAGATTAAAGAGGCTAGGACTTTTCAGCTTGGAAAAGAGGCGACTAAGGGGGGATATGATAGAGGTATATAAAATCACGAGTGGTGTGGAGAAAGTGAATAAGGAAAAGTTATTTACTTGTTCCCAGAATATAAGAACTAGGGGCCACCAAATGAAATTGGGCAGGTTTAAAACAAATAAAAGTAAGTTCTTCTTCACACAGTGCACAGTCAACCTGTGGAACTCCTTGCCTGATGAGGTTGTGAAGGCTAGGACTATAACAGGGTTTAAAAGAAAACTAGATCACCTCCATGAATTTAAGTCCATTAATGGCTATTAGCCAGGATGGGTAAGGAATGGTGTCCTTAGCCTCTGTTTGTCAGAGGGTGGAGATGGATGGCAGGAGAGAGATCACTTGATCATTACCTGTTAGGTTCACCCCCTCTGGGACACCTGGCATTGGCCACTGTTGGTAGACAGGATACTGGGCTGGATGGACCTTTGGTATGGCCATTCTTATGCCACCTTCTCTGAAAACACCATGAAGTTGAGTAAAGGGTGTGAAGATCATGCCTGGCAACAGCCTGTTCTAAACTGGCTGTCTGGATTCCTTTTTTTTTTTTTTTTTTTTTTGCATGATGACTTGACAATGTTCTCAAGTCAAACCCATTCAGCCTTTGCTTTTGTGGTCTACTAGCATGTCTTTGAAGACTCAAATTGTAGCTATTTCCTTAGTTCCAACTGCTGTCAGCATCTTCAGGCTGATCCATGGATGACATTTGAAGGGTAGGTCCTAGCACTGAGCTCACAGCAGTCAGCACTGATGACTTGAAACAACGCCATTTCTCATCAGAGGACAGAGGGAGTGAAACATCAGTCCCTAATGTTTCAGTGTGCTTATGCTATTCAGAACAGAGAGCCATCTGATAGCTTGGTTATAATAAGAGCTTTAGATTGAATCAGATTAATTTCAGCCCATTAACTGGCTGTCTTCAAAGTCTCAAAGTGCACTTCTGTCAGCAGAAGCCAGTGTTAACATGGCAAATTACAAAGCTGATATGTAGGCGAAATTTATTGCCCAAATAGCAAACTTTCTAGGAAAAGAGGGTTGGATTTTCAAGTATGTCTAGTATTTGAAACCTAACTTTGCTACCATTGAAGTCAACAGGAATTTGACTTCCATTAAAGTTGAACTCTAGTAGGCCAATATTGAATAAATTTGAAAATTCCCTCAAAGCATTAACAAAGGACACTGATTTCTGTTACATTAGTGTGAATCATCTGGGATTACTCTGAGGTCATTTATTTGCTCCAGACCCACATTGGAGTAAATAAGATCAGAATCTGACCCTAAGAAGTAAGAATGTGCAAAATTTAATTTTGCACATTTGTTAACTTATTCATGTACTTTTTTAATTTTACAAATTCTGTATATCGCTCCATTGTTTTTGGAAAGTTCTTTCTCTAGTTCTGAATACAAAGCGATGTCATCTTCAAAAATTGGAATAGTGAAATTGGTAGTTAAATTAAATCTTCCAGTGAACAGTACAGTGGGTATTGATCTCTTTTGGTAGCAAAGTATGTAATATTCAGGCAATGCAAATCTAACACACCTCCAGTATATTGAGAATATGTTTATCTCGTCCATCAACCAAAGTTATTTTCTGCATTAAATCTATATCAGGCGTTTTATTTTGCTTTCCCTTCAAGATGAACCTATTGAAATGCACAGAGATCTCTGAGGCTTGTGTGGCACTGAAACTTCTTATTGCTACATTATGTGTTTTTTCTTTTCTTTTGAGCTTTCTGGAGAGATGTCCTCATTCATGTCAGAACGGCCTTCCTTACTTCAAGGATCTGAGAGAGAGGGAGCTCTGAACTGGGAATCTTATCATTTTGTTAGATTCCCCTCCCCACCCCCCCAAAGACAGAATGATCCATTGAATTGGACTAGAGTTTATCTAAATATCAAATATCTGGTCTGATGAGAGAAACTTGCACTAATTGTGTTCCCCCTTCCACCTCCTCTCCCCCTCCCCCCCCCCACAACCTTGGAATTAACAGTGGTAGAGAACAGAGAGGGTATAATGTATTGGCAGCTTTACATTTTAAAAGAGAAAAAAATTCTCAGAAATATGAACTCCTTTTTTTTTTTGGTGAAAGATTCATATCTTTGGCTAAAACACCTTTAGCAAACCATTAATGACCATATTGTTTCAGAAGTCAGTTTAAATATGATGTACCAGATTAAAATACAAAAGTATTGTTAATCATAGCTTTTCTTTTGCGGTCATGGACTGGTGCATATACCTATGAAGTAATACCTAATTGTTTGAGATACAGAAATGTTTGAATTATCATATCCTGTTATCAACTATTTTCTTCATTCAAGTGTTGTGTAATAAGTTGGCTGAACTGTGATTCTTGAAACAAGTTTGTCTGAGGCCAATATGAATAACTAAAAGTTTTGGGGATGGTTATTCTCTCTCTCTCTTTTTTTTTTTTTTTCCACCTGTGACTAGTAGAAAAGAAAATCATAGTTTCAGAGACTAAGGTTATTGACTAGAGTATTATATGTTTCAATAAATTAAAGTTTCAAGTAGGAGAGGATAGTTAAATATTAAAGTAAGAAAATAAGTTGTATATGTACAAAGATCAAAGAAACTTAACAGGATCACTGATAACTGTAGATAATACTTATTCCTGCCTTGAGTGCAGGGGACTGCACTAGAAGACTTCTTGAGGTCCCTTCCAGTCCTATGATTCTATGAACTTGGAAGAAAATGTGTGGAGCCTGATTCTCAGTTACTATATTCCAGCACTTGGGGCATGAGCAAAGGTGGCACAAAGCCACTTCTGTGTTCCCCATATTATGGGGCTGTTTATGGGTCCTATTGTAAGAGAGTAGCCCAAAGGCTGCCCTAAAACTTATGCTCTGATCCCCATGGCCTCCTATGCAAACAATATCCATAGTACTAGGTATTCATGCCATGCTCCTTCCCTAGCCCTCCCTCAACACTCCCCTTACACTTGGGGCTGAAAGAAGGGTGTGTAGTGATTAAATGTATCTCTTTAATCTCTTCTTCTGCTTTTAAATAAATATCAATTTAAAACATGTTTAAATGATTGAACTTGGAGGAAATACTTGCACACTATTCAATAGCCTTTGAATGCCTGCATTTAATAATAGTTGAACCATTTACTACCTGATTTTGCACCCACAATCAAGTAGATGCAAGTGCAACTAGTGGAGATGTGAATTATGCCTGTAAAAGGGAGGCCACCCTTCTCAAATTAACTACTTTTTTGTTAATTACATTTTGTTACAATTTTGTAACAAAAATTAACAAAAATGAGAGGGATATTATTGGAATCTGAATGAGATGTATTGAAGAGTCCGTTTTATAGATATTGGATGATGATTAGTTAGAGGAATGATTGATTTGCAGAAGAAGGTGATGTGGTCAGATGTGGTATTGTGTACAAAACATGTTTATCCAAGTAGCAGAGCAAGGGTGCACTAGCTGGTTGTGACTTTGCACTCTATATGATTTTATTAAAATATGCTAATGAGTTTAAATATAATGTAACTGGAATATGCTTTATGCAAAAGGTCTCTTGTAAGGTATCATTACAAAGCTTATAATCTACTGAGTGTGGTCATCCTATTTGTATAAATGTACCACTCTTGTATCTGAAACTAGAAATATGAAATATAACTCTGAGAGCCTATTGTAATTATGCAAAGTGTGGGCCATTAATGGTGGTTTGGAATCTTGATGACTCTCATTAACCTGCACTTAATCTGCACTTGGCTCTGTTTTACTTGTAAGTCTCCCTGTATACTTGTGCTGGAAAGTGGGCAATGAAGTCTTACAGTGACATGTGATCATGTCACCTGAACTGGAATCCATCTTTAACCCGGTGCTTTTCCATTGAGAAGGAGGGGGTAGGAACCCAGAGAGGGACAAAGGATTCCCGCCTTATGCAACAGATATATAAATGGGTGGAACAGAAAAAAGGGGGAGGCCATCATGAGAAATCCCCTAGCCACCACCTAAGCTGGAACAAGGGCTGTACCAGGGGAAAGGACTGTGCCCAGACTAGGAAGGCATCCAGTCTGTGAAAGAGACTTATTGAAACATCTCTGAGGGTGAGATTTTATCCGTACTTGGTTGTATTACTTGGTTGTATTATGCTTGGATTTGCGTGTTTTGTTTTATTTTGCTTGGAAATTCACTTCTGTCTGTCACTACTTGGAACCACTTAAATCCTACTTTCTGTATTTAATAAAATCACTTTTACTTATTAATTAACCCAGACTATGTATTAATACCTGGTTGGGGGGCAAACAGCTGTGCATATCTCTCTATCAGTGTTATAGAGGGCGAACAATTTGAGTTTACCCTGTATAAGCTTTATACAGGGTAAAACTGATTTATTTGGGGTTTGTACCCCATTGGCAGTTGGACATCTGAGTGTTAGACAGGAACACTTCTGTAAATTGCTTTCAGTTTAGCCTACAGCTGTCAGGGCATGTGGTTCAGACCCTGGGTCTGGCTCAAACCAGGCAGGGCACTGAGGTCCTAAGCTGCCAGGGCAGGAAAGCAGGGGCAGAAGTAGTCTTGGCACATCAGTTGGCAGCCCCTAGAGGGTTTCTGTGATCCAACCCGTCACACTGGTAATAAGCTGTGAATCACTAATCAATTTGCTGAGTGAACAGTGGGCAGTGGCTTGGAATGAACTAAAGAGGAATAACCATGTCAGAAGTCTCTTATGGAATATTGCTAAGTTATAGTCTTCTGTGAAGTCAATTACAAGTTAGAGGCTGATTTGCTGGAGAAGCGATGTCTCTTTAATCACGAAACCATCCATCCTCCCTGTACTAAAGTAGTGGACTGTGACCTGGGAAACTTGGTCTCATTTCCCAGCTATGTCACAGACTTCCTGTGTGGCCATGAGCAAATTATTTAGTCTTTCTGGGCCTCAGTTCTTAATTTATAAAAGGGGGATAATAATACTTTGTGCTTCCTTGTCTGTTTGTCATATTCATCTGTTCTCTCTCATCTAAAACGTATGTGAACTCTTTAGGGCATGGACTGTCTTTTTGTGTGTGTGTGTGTGTGTGTGTGTGTTTGTACAATGTCTCATACATTGGAACTGGAACCTCTAAGTGCTACTGTAATTCAAATTAATAATAATCCTTGTCCTCCTCAGGCAACAGGAGAGATCCAAGGGGAATCGGAGTGTGAGAGAGGGTTGTAGGTTGTGGTGATGTTGGTGACCTGTGGAGACTATTCAGCTGGAAGTAAATCCACATCCAGGTGATTCACTTTCTGGTGTTAAGCAAATATCGCAAGCTGCTCTTGTGATATTTGCAGCACCTTTTGAAGTGGAATCAAAATGGGCTCCGGAGGGCTCTGATTCTGGCTGGAACACACATTCCCAAGAATTAGAACAGATAGCTGAATCACCAACACTTAGGAAATATTCAGAGAGGAAAAATGTTCCAATAAGTTTTAGTTTTGTCCATTTCTATCATGAACTAGTTGAGCCACTAATTTTTTATTGTGGGTAAACAGAGTTGTTGTTGATGTAAATGGTTTTTCTTACATAAGCAGTAACACAGAGGGATTTTTACTGGGCCTGTGGAGCTGATAATTGAAGCTGTCAGAAATTAGTTTCCTCTTCACCCTAACAGTATCCTAACAAAAATCAATTACTTCCCCACCCCTCCTTGCAATCATCTGCATTTGGTGCATTTTTATAGAGTGAAAAATGATTTGTTTTAATTATGAGAGAAAACACACTTTAGTCTAAACAGGAGAAATTGTTCATGTACACTTCCTCCTCCTAATAGATTCCCCTAGTAATGGTTGCATGGACTATATGCTGTGTTAGTTACTGTTATTAACAGAAAATCAGGTGGAGCCTTTCACTTGTGCTTTTGACTCTGAATATTTTGCTAATTTTCTTTTTATTTAATTATCCTAAACCAATGTGGTGAGCATTACATCATCCAAAATGGAAGCAACTACCAAATATACTTTTTTCCTGTGTAACACGTTTAACCAATCACAATCATATACAATTGTGGAAATTAATTTCTTCATGATGAACATCGGGGGGGGGGGGGGGAGGAAGAACTACTATATACAACAAAATTGTAGATGTACAGAAAAGGTAAGTTTGCCCAACAACCAGCCCTGCAAGTGGCAGGTGAAAAGTAAAATTTTACTAATCTTCCTAGTGAAATAGGTTCATTCCTGCATCATCACTTCTCACTCCCATTCTGCTTTAAAGCCCATTTTGTCTTTGATTCCTGTTTGGACAGGGTCCTCCCACTGAAAGGAAGAAAGGGGAAAGCAAAACAATGTCTCTCTGTAGGCTACTAAAGTACTGTGTATGACATATACCATATGGTATAGATCTTAATGAGATGAATTTTAAGATTTGTCTGAAACCATTACAAGTAAAACAACAGTTTGGAAATAATACTGGGGCATTCTTATAGGGATATATTTTTGCTAATATGGCTGACGTGATTTTCCATGATCTACTATTTGGAAAACACTTTCAGGGTTACAGTTAAAAACATTGAGACATATTTTGGTGCCTTATTGTGTAGGAGCTGACTTCGAGACCTACTAATGATTTCAATAGGACTATAGGAGAACAGAGTGCCACTCAGTGTGAGTAATGCGGGCAGAACTTAAGCTATAATTGGTTGCTTTCACTGTAGCTTGAATTATTTCTCTCCCTTACTTGCACAGCAGGTCCCCTCTGCGTGCCAGCTTGGAATAGATCTCCATGGAAGGGACAGGGTTTGCTGCTGGAATGGCATTGTCTCACATGTGCCTGAAGAATCTAGGAGGAGCCAGAGCTTGGCTGCTTAGGGGAGGAGTGGATGACCCAGGGCAGGGGAAGGAGATTGACACATCAACTCCAGATTTGTGGAGATGTCCAAAAAAATAATATCTTATCAAGCTGTATCATCTTTTCCACAAAGTCCCCGTCTCCCCCCACCAGCCCCCATGTGCATTTTCAGGGATTGCGTTGGGGTGCGATGGTGTGATAGGGTGAACTAGCAAGGGTTAACAAGCTATTGTGGGCTCAGTCAGTCCCATTTTCAGGTTTGGAGGGGGCAGTTACAAGGAGAAGGCCCAGCTCAGTTCCTGCCTGGCTGGAAGGAGGAGCAGATTTCCTATTCTTGCTCCCTGAGAGAGAGGCTGGTAGGCACCAGGACAGGCCAGAGCCTTCCTCAGGGAAGATAGGTCTGGCACGGGACTATTATGTGTGCTTTTCTACCAGAAACTGTCTGGGTAAGATTTCCACATGTGGCCCTCTTCAGAGGGGAGCGATAGCTCTCAAAAACAAAACAAAACACTCTGGATTTTTTGCTCCCCACTGGAGTCCACACTGATTTGTCCTAAGCCCAGAAGTGTCCTGGTCAAATGAGGCAGAAAATGTGGGCAGCAGACTAGCCCCTGTAGAAGAGCGAGGCCTGAGTGGCATGGTTCTTCAAACATACCTAGGCTGAGAACTGGAGCAGATGCTAAAATGGATGATAGAAAACCAGCAGCAGCTCCTGCAACAGATGGTGGGCAAACAGCAGCAGCTGGTTTGGAAGCTAGGTGCTCAGCAACAGGAGTCACAGCAACAGCAAGGGATGACTATCTTGCAAACACTGTCATGGGATATAAAATGTCATGCCGGCTTAACAAGGGTTAATAAGCAGCTATGGGCTCCATCAGCCCCTCCCTACTAACCCTGCCTGTGCTGTCAGGCATGGTAGGGGGTGGTTAAAGGGGGGTCTCAGCTCTGTTGCTGCAGGGCTGGCAAGAAAAGAAGTCCTTCTATTCCAGCTCCTGGAGATAAGGGCTGGTGGGGATCAGCACCCACTCAGAGACTGCTAGTGGCCACAGCCTCCCTGGGGGAAGGTAGGCCCAGCACAGGATTATTGTATTTGTTTTTCTGCATGGGATTACTGTGTGTGGTTTTTCTACCTGGAGTGGCTTCTGGTCCAAACAAGACTACTGAAGGTCGCACCCATCTGAGAGGGATGACTGCCCTTAAGAACACTCTGTGGATTTTTTCACCCTACTGGAGTCCACACCATAATTCGTCCTGATCCCAGAAATGCCCTGCTCACAAATGGCCATAGAGAGATCCGGGCACTAGTGCAGCTCCAACACAGCCATGCAATAAGGGGAGAGTGGGACTGCTGCAGCCAGGATCGTGCCAAGTTCAGTAAGTTGGAGCAAGGCATGTGATATTCCCATAAGTAGTAGAGAGGGTATAACTGAACATAAAATATAGGATCAGCATTAATTTGGGGACGATGAGAGAGAGGAAAAAAACATAACTTGCTATACTGATTGCATGTAGGTATTGGCACAGACAGGAAATTACCCACCTTTGTAGATGCCTGGAAGTGCATAAACTACTGAACTAGTTCTGCTCAGATCTAATTAAAATATACATAACCATAATTACTCTAATGACAATATTTTTCTAAATCCAGTTAATGAAGAAAAAATTCATTCAAAGGCAATTTTTAGTTCAACGGTTGCTAGATTTCCAGCTATTAAAGTTTAACATTATTGCTGAGCAGAGCATAGTGATTTCCTTTTTTCTCCTTTTAATGTTCAAATTATTGCACTAGTTTACATGACACTTCAATTCTTTGTGGTTCATTTATCATGGCTAATTTGTAGCTTCTAGCAACAGTTTGTGAATGGCACAATAAAGTAAATACAATAATAGAATGGTTTTCTCTGGGGATTGGCTGTCTGCTGATTGTTACTCTAGCTTGGGAAATGGCCTTAGTGGCAAAAATACGTTGAAGTGAGTTTTCTAAAAGCTTTTTATATCTATGAACAAGCTGAACCCCTACCCCATCTGTAACAGAGCATGAAGATCCTGATCTGGGGCTAGATTAGAATTCAGAGTAGAGGTAAAGTCTTCCATGAGCACCTCAGTGAGGAATTATGCCTCAGATAGGCACAATTTCCCCCCCTTGTTCCAACAGATCTACTACTGGCCCTTATCAATAGCAGATTGGTTAGTGCATTCTGGGGCAGGGGGAAGAGCCAAATCTCTGGCCCCATTAGACCCTCACCATCCATCTGCTAAGCATGTGGAGAAGGATATAAAAAGGATGGGCATTCCCATTTTGGGTAGGGGAATTGTGAAACTAGGCCACAGGAGGTCCTAGAGGAAAGCCCTAGTCAAAGGGTAGATGCTTAGGCAAAAAAATTATATTGTTTTTGAGTTACTGATCAAGCCAAACTGGAGGAGGTGTGTGATGGCCTTCAAATTGGTGGTATTAGTAGGAAAGGAGGTGAGAGATTTGCCAAGGAGGAGGGTTGCAGCATCTGCTTATACCTTTGCACCCAGACCAAGGTCCAGGTACTCTGTGTGAGAGTTTAGTGGGTTTTCATTTTCCTGTATTCTGTGCATGGATATGCAGTCAGTCACAGTCTAGCCCGTATTGTTAGTAAGAAAAAATATAATGGCATTGAATGAGCTCCTTGTTTTCCAACTCTCTGAAAATCTGGATCAATCTCAGTTTTAGTTAGGTTATTCCAGGGATCGGCAACCTTTGGCATGTGGCCTGTCAAGGAAATCTGCTGGCGGGCCGGGATGGTTTGTTTACCTGCAGCGTCCGCAGGTTCAGCCAATCGCAGCTCCCACTGGCCGCGGTTCGCCATTCCAGGCCAATGGGGGCTGCGGAAAGCGGCACGGGCCAAAGGATGTGCCCCAGCATGATTGGATTGATAAAAATTGTCAAATTCATAGCTGTCTTTATGTACTTCAGCAAACAAGTGAGATCATTGCCAATTGCTAGATTAGCTAAAATCCAGTTTATCATGGTTCCTTTTCTCTCTCCAAGACTTTCCCTTATTATCTCCTTCCCCTCCTATCTCACCAAGTTGTTTTTTGCTTCCATTGCTCTTGTTTTCACACGCCTTAGGCATTGTCTAGACTAGTACTTTTGTTGGTCGGGGGTGAAAAAACACACCCCGATCAACATACGTTTCACTGACAAAAGCACTGGTGTGGACAGCGCTATCTCTGCGGGAATGCTACTGCCGTGCATTGAGGGGAGAGCTCTCCCGTTGGCATAGAGCGGCTACACTGGAGACCTTACAGTGGTGCAGCTGCAGCAATACAGCTGTGCCGCTGTAAGCTCTGTTGTGTAGACGTAGCCTTAATGTCAAGATAACACTGGTATGTGGGAAGGTTCATGCTTTCTTACAAGACAGTTTTTCTTTGTCTTGTTACTGCAGCCACTCTTACCATTGAGAGAAAACTTACCTTTGTTTTATTAGTTACTTTTTTTTTTTTAAACCATACATTTCTTCCCACTACATTCTGGTCTTATAACTCCTGTTTCTTGTGGTCTTCCTTTACTTGTTGATTAGGGCCTTTTTTACTAGCCACAAACTACAAAGCAAATATATTATTAGCTTAAGTTTGGTTAAGAAAACTTTAATTCTTTAATTTCATAACTATCCTACAATGTATTTTCCTACTCTTGACATAAGTGACATATTTTGCACTTTCTTTCTTATACTTGTTGTATGAATGAGTTATTACACTGAGGATAGAAATGTAGCTACCGTATGTATAGTTCCAAAATTATTCTTGTAAGAGATCATGTATGCAGATAAGCAGAAAATGTCCAAAAGTTAATTTAGTCTCATGACAAAAATGCAGAAACAAAGCACAGAACTAACAAGTGCAGTCTCATGGAAATTAGCCAAAACCGAAAATAGCACATTCATACTAATCTAGGGATGCTCTGAATTTTGTAATTTCTAAGATCTAGAGAATTCTTGGTGACAAGTGATAACCCCTTTCCTTGCAACAGAGGATGCTAACGATTATAAAACAGCATCTATCTAAAGACGAATCATTTTTATGCTCTCAATGCATACCTTTTATCACATTAATGCTCAGTCAGCACGATACAATCCTTTCAGAAACTGTTGTAGTATATGTCAAGGGACAAATGTTCCTATAAAAATGTATTTCCTACTTTCAGAAAATTGTTTCCAGAAAACAAAATACAACTGATACTTAAAGTGAAAAGACAATTACATAAACTTAAGAAGCAGTTGGGTGGCTATTAAATTAAAACAAACTGAAAACAATGCGAAAATTGTAGCATTAATAGTTTTGTTTTTACATACTTTCATCATTTATTCATTTATCTCTTAACTTCAGTGTTGCAATGGACAGTATTTTGGTCTATTATACAGAGGCTCTTTAACAGCTCTGAGTGATGGAAAATGTACTGGTTGTTAGGGCTAGTTGAGCCGTAGTGTACTGGGGTGCAACTCTTTCAGTCAGTGGATCTAAATTTGCATAAAGCGTGATTGAATTTGGTCCATAGTTTGAATACAACCCCAAGATTTCCGTGTTTGTTTCTGTGGTTTTGAATTCTTTGAGATAATTTCCTGTTAGTTTGTATGTGGAATGCAACTGCTCTATTGATTTCATAGATCTCTTATCTTTTAGGAGCCTTTTTTGGCAAACCTTACTCCTAAGAATAGCCCCTATGCAGGTGAGCTGTCCCATTGACTGCCAGCAAAAAAAGGGGTTTACAGGATTAGGACCTTTGCTAAATGTTTTCTCATGCAGTGTGAACAAATCTTTTGGTTATTACAGAATTTTATAATGAAATCTCATTCCTTAGATTTTTCCTGTGACCTTTGGGGAAAAAATGGTGACAGAATTTCAACATTAAGGATAGGTTTACATTTTCAAAACTATATTCATAAGAAAAGGCTAAAAGCCTGCTTGTTTTATTGTTCTAAAATACATTCTGAGACTTGTCCTTGTAGTTTCCCCCTCCCCAAGATTAGGGGACCCCCAGCCAAAAGCTACCTCTGCCCCCCAGCATTCACCTGGAATTGACTGAGGTCATTGGGGAAACCCTTCCATCATTGATAAACAAGGCAAAGATGTCCCCAGAGTGAGATTTCCTTTTCTCACATGTTTGCAGTGTGTCGTCTTATAGTTGCTGCTCTCAGCTGTTATACTTCATAGGATGTATTCTAAGCATTTAGGGGATCATCATCTGAATACCATTGCTTTGGATGTAGCTCACTTGTCTTGAAACCTGGAGTCCTGACTTCAAGTAAACAATCTGAAAAGAAAAAGTGGTAGAAATACATACTGTGAAACTGGCACCTTCCATATGCATTAAATTAATTTTGCACCAAATTCTGGGGTACTGTGTGTCTGTGCTGAAATCCAAATAAGGGTGAAGTCTTCTCATCCCTTCTGATCTCCATGACTCTAGAAAGCACACATTTGTAACAGTGAGGATAATTAGCCATTGGAACAACACATGAAAGGAGGTGGTGGATTCTCTATTACCTGAGTCTGTAGAATTTAAGGCCAGAAGGGACAATGAGATCATCTAGTTTGGCCTTCTGCATATCACCGCCCAGCACCCACACACTAAACCCAACAATCAAAATTGATCAAAGTTTTACATCGCACAGGAGACTAGACTATTATGTGCCACAAGTAGAGAATAGGAGGGAGCAAGGTGCACAAGGGCTTGAGCCCCCCCCCCCCCAAAGGCAGGGAAATGATTAGGTGAGCTATACCAGATAATCCTTGCATGTGACCCTCACCCACACGCTGCAGAGGAAAGCAATCTTCCCCCCTCGCCCTCCGCTGGACTCGTTCCAATTTTTCCACATCCTTCTTGTAGTGTGGGGCCCAGAACTGGACACAGTACTCCACATGATGCCTCATCAATGCCGAATAGAGAGGAATGATCACGTCTCTCGATCTGCTGGCAATGCTCCTACTTATACAGCCCAAAATGCCATTAGCCTTCTTGGCAACAAGGGCACACTGTTGACTCATATCCAGCTTCTCGTCCACTGTAACCCCTAGGTCCTTTTCTGCAGAACTGCTGCTTAGCCACTCAGTCCCTAGTCTGTAACAGTGAATGGGATTCTTCCGTCCTAAGTGCAGGCCTCTGCACTTGTCCTTGTTGAACCTTATCAGATTTCTTTTGGCCCAATCCTCTAATTTGTCTAGGTCCCTCTGTATCCTATCCCTACCCTCCAGCATATCTACCACTCCTCCCAGTTTAGTGTCATCTGCAAAATTGCTGAGGGTGCAATCCATGCCATCCTCCAGATCATTAATGAAGATATTGAACAAAACTGGCCCCAGGACCGACCCTTTGGGCACTCCGCTTGATACCGGCTGCCAACTAGACATGGAGCCATTGATCACTACCCATGGAGCCTGATGATATAGCTAGATTTCTATCCATCTTATAGTCCATTCATCCAACCCATACTTGTTTAACTTGCCAGAATACTGAGGGAATACTGTGGGAGACTGTATCAAAAGCTTTGCTAAAGTCAAGGAATAACACATCCACTGCTTTCCCCTCATCCACAGAGCCAGTTATCTCATCATAGAAGACAATTAGGTTATTCAGGCATGACTTGCCCTTGGTGAATCCATGCTGACTGTTCCTGATCACTTTCCTCTCTTCTAATTGCTTCAGAATTGATTCCTTGAGGACCTGCTCCATGATTTTTTCCAGGGACTGAGGTGAGGCTGACTGGCCTGTAGTTCCCCGGATCCTCCTTCTTCCCTTTTTTAAAGATGGGCACTCCATTAGCCTTTATCCAGTCATCCGGGACCTCCCCCGATCACCACGAGTTTTCAAAGATAATGGCCAATGGCTCTGCAATCACATCCGCCAACTCCTTTAGCACCCTCGGATGCAGTGCATCAGGCCCTATGGACTTGTGCTTGTCCAGCTTTTCTAAATAGTCCTGAACCACTTCTTTATCCACAGAGGGCTGGTCACCTCCTCCCCATACTGTGGTGCCCAGTTCAGTAGTCTGGGAACTGATCTCGTTCGTGAAGACAGAGGCAAAAAAAGCATTGAGTACATTAGCTTTTTCCACATCCTCTGTCACTAGGTTACCTCCCCCATTCAGTAAGGGTCCCACACTTCCCCTACCCTGCAGCAGTGCCCATGCAGTGAGTGTGCCTTCATGCTTACAGAAAACAGGCTGACGATTTCACTCCTCATCCCAACATGTACATGATTCTATACACAATTTTGACATAAGACAGAAAATACTTTTTTTTTTTAAAGGTTTTTTCACATCCTGATTTAGTTCTTCTGGTGTTTTGTCTCCTTTCAACTTCATGGTGAGTGCACTATGCTCCCAAATATTGCTCCATGGAAGATGCCAATTTGAAAGGAAACTATTCGCCATTTGTATGTAATATTACTTTTTAGTGGCAGAGTGGTGTATAAAACTCTAACAGAATATTTAAGAATCAAGGGGTTCCCAACTTATTTGAAACCCATCGTTCATTTCTTCTTGCTCCTAGTCATTCTTGTGCTGGTATTTTGAACTGGCTTCAGTGAAATGGTGATGAAGAAAAATATTGCTGCTCTTTACAATTGCTGTTTGGGATGAAACTCTGTTTAACCTAGTAAGTTCCTGTGGTAATTGGAGAGACAAGGTAGGTGAAGTAATATCTATTGGACTAACTTTATTTGGTGAAAGAGACAAGATTACATAGAGCTCTCTTTCAGGTCTGGGAAAGATACTCAGGCCAGGTCTACACTACACCTCTACCCCGATATAACGCGACCCAATATAACACGGATTCGGATATAACGTGGTAAAGCAGTGCTCCGGGGGGGGGGGGGGCTGCGCACTCTGGTGGATCAAAGCAAGTATAACGCGGTAAGATTTTTTGGCTCCCGAGGACAGCATTATGTTGAGGTAGAGGTGTATAAACTTAGGCTATGTCCATGCTACCACTTATGTTGGTATAACTTATGTCACTCGGGAGTGAATAAGCCACCCCCTGACGGACATAAGTTACACTGACCTAAGTGCCACCTCCCACTAACATAGCTACCACCGCTCCTTTGGGGTGGATTAAGTCAATGGGAGAGCTCTCTTCCGTCAGCTTAGAGTGGGTACACTAAAGAGCTTACAGTGGTGCAGCTGCGCCGCTGTAAGGTCTCTAGTGTAGCCATAGCCTTACATCGGTATAACTACGTCTCTCAGGGTGGATGTGACCCCTAACCAATGCAGTTATACCAACATAACCCCCGCTGTAGACAGCGCAATGTCGATGGGAGAGCTTCTCCTGTTGGTGTGGTAGCATCTTCACTGAAGCACTACAGTGGCACAGCTGCATTGGTGCAGCTGTGCTGTGGCAGCCTTTTAAGTGTAGACCTGCCCTCAGTATCACAGTTAAATACAAGCTGGAGCAGATTGTTTAGCATAAGTAGCTAACACACATTGTAAGAGACAATTCAAGGAGAAGTGGCTGATTAACACCTCTGCACCTTTTTTTAAATTTTTGGTCCTATGAGGGAACACTTTTCACAAAGCAATCACTCCATATCTGACATCTCAGCCCTCATCCTCAAAGGAAACCTACGCAACATCTTCACAAGACAAGCCTGGGAGCTTACATTCATAACTTTGCTAGCCACTAAATATAATGGACTTAATAAAGACACCTGATTTATAACATGTTATAGCAATCTTGAGACTCTTACTGTAAATGATACACACTTAATATTAGTTTATAGCAACTACAATGTGAGCCAGAGTTCTCCAGCATTCTTGAACGTAACCACTTTGGCAAGAGACATGAACCTTTAGGGCCTAATCTTGCATTGGTAATTTTGAGCATGCAACGAAGCCATAGGCGGACTTGGCAAATATCTTTGTTCTTCTTTGCTTTTTCCTTGGGTGCAAAACAGCCATAATTTTAAAAATTGTTAAAGAATTGAATACACATCCTTTTTTCAACTTCCCCATGACCCGCACAGCAAATTAAGCACAAGAAAAATCCCGATGGACCATAGCAGAGTCTGCAGGGGCTTGGAGTGTTGGACAGGTATAACTGAAAGCACCCCTGTAGTCATACCCTACATGTAATTGTAATATTTGTACAAAATATTCCTTGTGAGGTACTTGAAAACTAATAATTGCTGGTCATTTAATATCATGGTGAAATGTATGTAGCAATGCAGTATTTAAAGTTATGACTCCACCTGTATGATGATGTTAGCATGTGGTCAAAATTGCGTAGCCCTGGCTAGGCAAAAAGTTGTTAAGCAGCTCTATCCTAAACAAAGGCATGTGTGTTTACCTCAGTTTACATATAAGTAGTAAACAAGATCCTCGAGACAGCATGGGGAGGAGGAGATGGCAGACTCAGCAAATTGGCCTTTCAGTAAAGGCAGGTGAGGAGAAAGCATGGAGTCTCCTAACCCACCAGACTCCATGTTGTCTTCTTCACTATTTGAATAAACTTTACTTTGAAGGGTTTGTCTCAGAAGAATCCACTTGATTTCTAACTTTATCTCTTATACTTGAATTCACTGAAACTCTTATCTTCCTTTTTTTAATAAATGTGTTTTAATTTTTCATCTAAACTAATCCAGTGCTGTGTTTAAACTGAACTGTTGGGTAACATCAGTTAAAGTAATAAACCATTGAATGTTGACTCTTTATAGGGCATTGAATGCTAATACCTGAACTGCCCAGGAGAGGGCTGCACAGTGCAGAACATATGTTTTTGGGAAAATTCAGGACTGGGAGTGTTTTGAGGTCACCCTGCAAGTCCTAACCAAGGCTGGTGGAAGCCAGTGTGTGACTGGTATGTTGTTGACAGGCTGTTGGGGTCAGGGCTGCAGCTATCACAGGCCCTCAGGGTGTGACCTACATGCTGTTAGGTTGTTTGTGAGCAGCACAGGTTGGGAGCTACAACAGCAAATCATTGTGAGGAGCCCAAGGTTGTGGGGCAGGCAGTGACACAACCTCTCATTGGTCTGGATTGCACCCTGGAATGTGACAACAGGTCTGAGTGCTCAGTCCCTAGGGTAAAGTGTTTCCCTCACAGAACTCACGAGCAGCCACTCTAGCTGATGCCCAGAGCTGGGTTGATTGCCTCTAAACAGGGACATGTTCACACTTCCATGGCTGAAAAGAGAGGTTTTGAAGAGTGATTTCGAGAGTGTTGTCAGCATTTGGGAAATGAACATGTTAAAATAGTGGAAAGATGGGAGGTTCTACAGGTTCCTGTGGAAAAAAATGAAGCTAATGTTTGAATCGGTGAGTAGTTATTGGAGCATCCTGTTTGTGTCTCTGGGTCTGTCAATCTTTCCTTTTTTTTATTGAGAAATCTTGAAGATCACTCTTTAAAAATTAACAAACTTGTATGGGAATGTATCGCATAGAATTGTAAAGACCTCTCTGTTCTTCTGTCATTTACTGGTTTGATTACTTTGCCTGTCAGATATTTTGGAGGGCTCTATGTGCAGGGAATCTGGGAGGATGCTATATGCTACCCTTTCTCCTAAAGGATATTCTGAAAGGTTGTTGAAATTTTACAATTAAGGGTAGGAAAACAGAGACTGACCCTCTGCTTGAACTGAATAAACTGAACATTGCATAACTCAGGAGTCAGCAACCTTCGGCACTCGGCCCATCAGGTTAATCCGCTGGCGGGCCATGAAACATTTTGTTTACGTTGACCGTCTGCAGGCACGCCCTCACCACAAGATCCTAGTGGCCGCATTTCGCCATTCCCGGCCAATGGGAGCTGCAGGAAGTGGTGCAGGCCACAGGGACATGCTGGCAGCCACTTCCTGCAGCTCCCATTGGCTGGGAATGGCGAACCGGTGATAGGAATCCTTTGAGACCCTACCAGATCAGACTGTATCCCTAAATATTGGGACAAATTGTATTGCCATTCATCAAAAAGATTGTCTCCATAAGCATATGTATTTTGATCATGTGATTGTTAATGTTGAAAAAGGGTATAGAGTGGTGAAAAGCTAGCCTTCTTTGTCAAATCCTTATTTTTTTTAATTGCATCTGTCTAAAACAGATGGATTTTGAGCTAATTTCGTCAGTATTAATTACTGCTGAATTTAACTGGATAGTTTGTGCTTGAGGCTGATTAGAGATAAATGACACTTAAGGAGTTATCTAGGTAATGAGTTTTTACACAAATTTCAGTTAAATCGGAGATCCAAACTCAAAATGAAACAGTTAGGGATAGCATGTAGATTTGTAACACATTTGGGCTGAGGGCAGGGAGGATTTGCATCCATAAACCAACTCATCCATATATATAATTATTATCCATATCTGTGTAAAACAGAAGACTATAATATAATCTGTTTTACACAGATATGGATAATAATTTTAATCTGTAATATTTGTTTAATTTAAAACAAATTCCTAATATATGGCCAGATTATAATACTCTTTCTGTCGTTGAATAGTACCTTACACCATAAGTATACTTGCCAAGTAAGAGACCCTAATTTACACTAAGTATTTAAATCAATCCCTTTTTTAAATTTTATTTAATAGTTTCAGAATATTCTGAGTATACAACTGACGGGTAGTTAAGTGATGTAATGAAGTAGATCTCAACCTTTCCAGACTACTGTACCCCTTTCAGGATTCTGAGTTGTCTTGTGTACCCCTATATTTCACCACACTTAAAAACTACTGGCTTACAAAATCAGGCATAAAAATACAAAAGTGTCACAGTACACTATTACTGAAAAATTGCTTATTTTCTCATTTTGTCTGTATAAAATTTTAGTTTGTACTGACTTTGCTAGTGCTTTTTATGTAGCCTGTTGTAAAACTAGGCAAATATCTAGATTGAGTTGATGTATCCCCTGGAAGGCCTCTGTGTACCCCCCCAGGGATACACACATTCCTGGTTGAGAACTACTGATACAATGCACTGATCAAGTACATTTTATTGCTTTATATATTTTATAATTTTTAACAGACATGGAAGAAATTCTGTATGTATCAATATCTTTCTGCCCCCTTAAACTCAGACAGCTCTTCCATGTCTATCATACATATACAAATGCAATTATTTCAGCGCCACCAAACACCATACATTACCACACCGTTCCTCATACTTGCTTCCCCCATGTAAACTGGAACAAGTACTTCAGAGAAGAGAAAGCAGAGCATCCCTGCTGTGTTTTGACCTGTCACAACAGCTTTAAAAATGCCAAACACAAGAGAGCCTCACATTTTGCTATATCACACATTTTGCAATTCTCACAAAAAAAGGAGAGTTTCTTCTCCACTCTGTTAGCAAAGAGTTTTATAGCAGAGTGCTGCAGGGAAGTCTCATATTGCTAAGAATTCATTATTTTTTCCCAAAAGATACTACAGTACATTTGCTAGCATACGATGATGTACTATCCTAAATAATTAAAACTATACTACAATTACTACAAAGTAAATAGTCTCTCTTGTGATACATTATGTTTGGAGTTTGTGTGTTCACTTGCTTTCTAAGGTCCTGATATAAAGCCTATTGTGGAAAGACTCCTATTGTGTACTGCATGTTTTGTATCCGGTCTTAAATTTAAGTACATGCTTTCAATGCTTTGATGGATCAAAACCTAATCTGCTAAATTATATAATTCACAATAGGTCTCCCAATCATTAGTGCAAATTTGCAAGGTAGTGTTGTAGCGGTTACACATGTTCCTGTACACAGTATAAATATATAACCACTATAAAGACAAGTAATAATGTAATACACCTCTACCCATAACGCGACCCAATATAACACGAATTCGGATATAACACGGTAAAGCAGCGCTCTGGGCGGGCAGGGCTGCACGCTCTGGCGGATCAAAGCAAGTTCGATATAATGCGGTTTCACCTATAACGCGGTAAGATTTTTTTGGCTCCTGAGGACAGTGTTGTATTGGGGTAGAGGTGTACTTAACCTCTATCACTATAGATGAAAATAGTCAAACCTATAGCTTAAAGTATGTAGAAATCATAGAATCATAGAATATCAGAGTTGGAAGGGACCTCAGGAGGTCAAATCCAGAGTTCATAGCTGGTCAGATCTGTTACTTGAGTACCTCTGTGTCAATAACTTATTCTGAAATGGTTGGCATTTAAAAAAAAAAAAAAAGATGCTATAAGATACCTAGACATCTGAGCTATATTCCTACAGAATTGCCTTAAACTCTTAAAAATATTGTTTAGTTGTAGGTATTAAACTTGTCTTTTGGGCCATACTTTAAAAGAACAGATACCTAAATTGTACATGCAAAACATGCACACATTGGTGCAAACATGTAACTGTGCATGTAAAATATGCTTCTGTTCATGGAAAAGAGCTATTCTCTGAACAATTACCTATTTTCTGAGTGCAATTACTTGTTTGACCTCATGTGCGCATAGGGCTCAATCCTGCCTTCTGTGTGGTGCTGAGTGTCCTTAATTTCTTTTGACTTCAGAATCTGATCAAACTCCTAATTTAAAGGTTAAATGTTGTCATCGTTGGAGCCAGGAATTTCAAAGGTGCTTAGGGGAGCTACATGCCTTCTCCCCTTCCTACCATTGGACTAACTCACCTTAGGCTCCTTTGAAAATCCTAGCCTTATTTATGTGAGTGACATTCTAGATGGACTATTTTAATAACTTCAAATTTTGTTGATATCCTTGTCTGAAGATATAGGACATTTTTTCCTTTTAGTTTTTGTATTGAGATCCTTAACTCCCTCTGTATCTCAAATACCCTGAAAGAGGAGTGCATGTTTTCTAGGAGTCTACACCCTAAAACTTGTGCAAGAGGTGTTCTTGTTCCTAATAACCATTTTAAATGGAGCTTGCAGTGAAGTAGCAAGATACTTGGAACCACATCCCACAATCTTTACTCAGTTTTTAATCATATAAAACTCTCATTGACAATAATGGCAGTTTTGTCTGAGTAAACACAATGGGGTTTGTTTTGCAATGGCAGAGTGCTTTCTTCTCATTAGACTCTGTTGTACCATGTGGTATTTAAAGATTTTGCATATAAACAGGTTTTTAAAAATAATTATATTTTTATCCATGATTAAAAAGGTGAATGATTGAATGTATTTGTATTCTAAAAACTACAGCTGCCTCAAAAGTGACACTCTGTTTATACGACAGCTGGGAGTGAAGCTCCCAGCCCGAGTAGAGAGACTGACCATAGCAGGGCTTGAGTGAGGGTGCTAAAAATAGCAGTGTGGAATTTGCAGTATCAGCTAGACACCTGTGCTTGGACCCACTTTACCTTCAAGATTCACACTCAGGTGGCTAGCCCGAGCCTCCACGGGTTCCACATTATGCACATCACTAGTTTTAGCACACTGGGGTGATCCCCACTAATATAAGCCTGTCTGCTTGGGGGGAAAAGTTCTCTCCCAGCTGCAGTGTAGACATACCCTAGAGATACAAATATATAGATATATTTTAGGAGTGCAGATTCACATTTTTCTTTCAGAATTAATTATTCATAGAGGAAAATAATTGAGTTTTTTGGCTAAGTCTGCATTTGTATTTAGTGCATGTGAAAGTTGAGTAATGAGAAATAAGGCCTCTCATGGCATTTTTCAGTACATTGATAAGAAATTAGATTATAGCTAGTAATTCATCAATGATGAATCCCCAAGTGATTTATAATTTATCACATCTTTTTTTATATACAACTTTAGTTTTATGACTAATATAAGTGATTTATTAACATAGTTGACTTACTTCTACAGAGCAGAGTATGTAAAGTATTAGGCCAAATTCAAAAGTAGGATAAAATTCAGATTTTGGTTAAAAGGAATGGATCTGACCCATAAGGGAATTGCTATGGCTCTACTGTGGAGAAGGTATACCAAGGGGACTTGGGCTTTCTGAGTTGGGAGAAGACCTGATGGGTGCAGGAGTGATCTGGGGGATTGCTGCAGTCTACATTATAGGCCTCCTCAGTCCCATGGGGATGTGGCAATGTGAGATAATCTTGACCCTATAGTAGTAGTAGCAATTTATTTTTCCTTTCCCCTCCACACATTGAAACTGAAGGTAGCTACTGGTCAAGAACTGAGGAGAACATGGTTCTTGAGAGAACTCTTCTGCCATAGAGAGGGGAGGGAGAGCATGGAGAATCCACCAAAATGTTCCAGCCCTTTGCAGATTAAGACCTATCCCTATCCCAATACCAGGTGCTAAGTGCTTCCTGTGAGCTGCTGAACAACCCCAAGCTGATTGCTTAGACTCTTGTGAGCCTGGGCTTTAAGGAATAAGAGTTCTGAAGATGTTATCATACTAACACACACAACAATTTTTCCAATTATGATATTTTAGTGGGAAATGAAAGTCTTCTGTCCCTGGATAAGATCTATGTACTTCAGGGGTGGGAAAACTATGGTCCGCGGGTTGGATCTGGCCTGCCAGCCATTCTAATCCTGCCCTCGAGCTCCCTCTGGGGAGCGGGGTCTGGGGTTTGCCCCGCTCTGGCGCTCCAACTGGGGAGTAGGGTGGCGGGGCGTGCCACACGGCTCCCGGAAGCAGCGGCATGGACCCCCTCTGGCTCCTACGCCTAGGGGCAGCCAGGGGGCTCTGCTCTGCACACTGCCCCCGACCCAAGAGCCACCCTCGCAGCTCCTATTGATCGGGAACCATAGCCAATGGGAACTGCAGGGGAGGTGCCTGCGGATGGGGCAGAGTGTAGAGCCACTGGCCGTGCCTCCATGTAGGAGCCGGAGAAGGGACATGCCACTGCTTCCAGGAGCCGCTTGAGGTAAGCGCCGCCCAGATCCTGCACCCCATAGCCTCTCCCCACACCCCAACCCCCTGCCCCAGCCCTGATCCCCCTCCTGCCCTCCAAACTGCTCAATTCCAGCCCGGAGCACCCTCCTGCACCCCAAACTCCTCATCCCAAGCTCCACGCCAGAGCCCACACCCCCAGCTGGAGCCCCCTCCCACACCCTGAATTCCTTATTTCTGGCCCCACCTGGGAGCCCTCACCCCCTCCTGCATCCTAACCCCAATTTTGTGAGCATTCATGGCCCGCCATACAATTTCCATTCCCAGATATGTGGCCCTCAGGCCAAAAAGTTTGCCAACCCCTGGTGTACTTGCAGACATAGTTATTTTATAAGATAAAATATGACCTGTAGGCTAATCAACAAATGTTTATTAGTTTAGTTTAACCGGACTACTTTTTAAGTTAGTTTTGAATGAATTCAGCATTAATTTGTTAATGAACTTATATCCAAGAGAGGTGTGGTTTGAGCAGAGGAACTTCTGAACTTCACCATAATCCTGGCTCTGACACCGCCTCCCTCTGTAGCCTTGTGCAAGTTGTTGTTGCATAACTGTTCTGCCTCTATTTTCCCATCTCTAAGATAGATGATGATAGCTATATGCTTACTTATCTCATGATGGGACTGTGATGATTACAGAGTGTCTGCAAAGCATTTTAAATATGAAGTACGTTGTACATAAATGCTAAGCATTATTCCTTATTACTAAGGAATTATTCTATTCCCAAATCCATTAACATAGCTATTATTTGAATAATATAGAAGTGAAACAACGTTGTTCACTTTTGGTTACTGAAGTGTATTAATAATTTTCTGATTGAGATTTGCAATTAAACTGTCAGAAGCCTGAAAGCTACATTTTCCCCACCCTAATAAAACCTAAGATTTTTGATTTAACTCTTTGATTACCTTCAATGGCGCTAGCCACCCCATTTGTAAAATTGTCACTGGGATCCTGATTCAGCAATCATCCCTATTCAGCAAAGCACTTGGGCATGTCACTTAAGTCCCAATGACTTGAAGTGGACTGAAGCTGATGTTTAATTGCTTTGCTTTTTATGTTTGCTTCTGAAAGACATGTAGGTCAGAATTTTCAAAGCAAATCAGTACCTACAATCAGGGCCCTTTCAAAGGAGCACATCAGATGAGGGTGTGAACACATTTGAAAAATCTAGGTGTGATGTCACAAGGGGAGCTGTTAGGTGCTAAGAACTTCCTGTCAGGAGCATCTTACTCACTATCTAACACTTGCCAAAGAAATGCATGGAGTGGAAAAGCCTTAGTCAGCTGCTTCTTTCTAGCTAGGATGGTATCTACAGGAGTCTCCTTGGATTTAAGGTAGGTTGGCTTTGGATTGAAGGTTACCTGTTTTATTAGGGCTGCCAGATCCTCCTCCTAGGAAAGTCTTGCTTCAGAGAATCTGGGCTGATTTATTTAGGGGAGATAAAAATTGGACCTTTATGCCTGGGTGTAAGAGGATGCAGTCAAATCCAGTCAAAATTTTATTTTATTTTTCCTAATTATGGTGTAGGGTTTTTTTAAGAAGTTTCATTGTTTCCAACATACCCATGTTCTCTTCAATGGGCATTGTCAACATAATTAAAATAAAGAAGGTTTTGAGAAGGAATCACTTTCACCTGTATTTTTAATCTCTTTACACTCTTGTTTAACTATTACTCACCATTTGTTACCTTGCTGCTTTTTTTCTCCATATACTTGGTTTTTCTTTCAAGTGGACATTATTCTATGTTTCTATCTGTAAAAATACAAAATGTATTTTTGAAAAACTACTCACTAAAGGAAACATACTGTACTATTGTAATGAAAATACAAAAATATTATTTCCACATCTCAATGAATGAAAAAAATGTGTAGGATTGTGCTCTCTCTCTCGCTCTCATGTGGCCTGTTATATATCTTTTTTGATTTGAGGGAATCCTCCCCTCTTGAGAGCATTCAGTTTTTCCACTTCCTCTGCTGGAGATGGATAGATGATTGGGATAGTTGAAGGACTAGGGTCTTTATTATCCCATTTGTTGCTAGGACACGTGTGCCTACATAAAGCAAATCTATATATCCCATGCTGCCAACAGGGCAATGTAGGACACTCCCAAAACATGGGACATGGAAGTTTGTTGATCCCTGAAATATTAATTTTATTTCTTTCCGTCTCTGCTTTGATTGTTTACCCTTTCCTTTATCACTTCCTCCTCCGTCTGCCCTTCCCTAAGCATTATGTTTAGCCCTTGCCCATTCAAAGTTCAATTGGACTACTCAGAGAGCATAGAGGTAAGCTTGTGTGTAAGCTGTTGCACGACTGGGGGTTTTAATGTCACCCTTTAACAGTAAAATGCACTTAAAAAGCTCAAAAACCTGTAAAAGTTGCATAAAAAGCAAATGTTTATCCACAGTATAGCACCCCCCCACAAAAAAATCCCGAAAGGAATAATTGTTTTGCTAAAATGAACTTCTGTTGTTCACGTTTGTTTACCTACAAAACTTTATACCTGCTGGGGAACCTTAAGTAGCCTCAGAGTATTGCAGCTTAGCAGCAAAGCTGTTCAAATAGAAGTGGGTTCAAAATATTTAACGTGTGCTACCGACGTTTGTACTACAAGTATAATTAAACGTCAGTAGTTGAGAGCCACCAAATGAAAAATACAGGTTAAAACCTGAGCCCCCTGCCATTTTTAACTGTGCTGGACTCATGCCCAAGAGCAGCACTTTCCTACTGCCTCACAATTCCCAGTAAGATTTTTCTGTTTAAAATCCTTAATACCATAGAACATGTTTAGCATCCATTTTTAATAATAGGGTTGTGTGGTAAGTGTGCTGATTTCTGCTATTTCTTATGGAGTTTGGTCGAGGCTTTTAGAACAAGTGCCATAAATGTCAGAGCATAAATAATCTATCACTATTCAGCTAATTCATAAATAATACATAAATCATGATGCAAAAGAGCACAGGCTCAGTAGACTTTCCAATTGTTGACAAACAACCACAACAAAACTTTGTAAATACAGTTCTCAGCTTTGCAATATTTAAAACCTGGCAAGTAGATAAAACAAATGTTTGTATGATGCATGAAAACAAAATGCACCCTCAGGCATTACCTGCTGTAACTGCATGTCATTGTTGTTATTGTGTTGATCTAACACTGCACAGGATCAGCATATTACTGTACTATTAGTAAATTAACTTAAGGAAGAGGCACTTGGAATATGTGCAGCTTCTCATTGTAGGACAACATTTGCAGATGGCATTGCTGGTTAGAGTGTGTAAATATGTAACATTTTAAATGCATTATGCCAGATGATTCACACAAGATTAGCAAAGTAGCATTTAGAAAGAAATATTGCACCATTTTAATATTGATTGAAAATGTTCTACCTACTTGGTTCATTTTATTTTGCAACAATTATTGATTAATCATATAAGCATTTTCGTTCTTGTGTGGGACTGTGGATTTTGATTGCTACTGAATATGTATTTCGATTATTATATATGTTTTAAAAGTTGTTTATTCTGAAACGTTCTTAATGAAAACAACCTCTTTGTCTATATTCTGTTTATAGTACTACTACATTCTGCTTATTCCTGCTGCTGCATAATCGTGGATAATTGCAAAATGCTGTTCCCTTGAATATAGGATAATCATTTCAAAGAACATATTTTCATGTTCACATTTGTAACTAAAAGTTTTATAAAGACTAACAAGGAGCAAAGATGAAAATGGGTATAACAAATCCAGAAAATATTATAAATTCAGAAAATGGATCAAATTCTACCAAATCATATTATAGGATTTAGGACAAAATGATGTATTACAGAAATATTTAGGGAAAATATACAGATAATGGCTGTGCAGGTACACAGACAACGGGATGAAAATAAAACAGAAACCAAAAGGTAGTATAACCTGCAATGAGGGGAAAAAATCTATTGCTATGGGATTATTTGGGTTTATCTCCTGATATTGCATTGATCGCTGCATGCAAGGATAGCTTCAAAACTTGTCCAAATATCCCTTGGTCCCCAATGCCCCACTCCCCATGCCCATGTACACACACTTATAATTCTTAATATGTGAACTGGGTTAAAGAAAGGTCATAGGAATGGTGGGTGGGACTGCATTTCAGAAACGCATGATCAGAGTTTAACCAGCATCTAACACATTATCTGGGATGACACTTAAGTGATAATTCCTGTTGGTTTATTCAGTCTGCCAACACAAAACGGACCCCCATCCACATGGCATTTTGTTGCCTAAAATTAGGATAGTCATTCTAATTTGGAATAACATAATCTGAAGGACTTTTATGATTCTGCTGATTAAACCAGGGTCCCAACTGATTGTATGAGAACTGTTGCACAACCCTGTATCGTAATTTCCCAAATCATTACATATTACGTATTAGACTCTCTTAGCTCTGTTAACTGACATTGAAAAAAATTGTTTCCACAAGAGAGCAAGAAATGTTGAATCATCTTGTAGCACACATATAATTAAGCAGGCATATGACATGCCTTTTATTCTGTCAACTGTGATATGCCACCAAATTATGCCATGTCTAATTTATAGCATGCCACTGCTGAAAACCAGGGCTGTAACATACCTTTCACTTTAATTACATGCATGCCTCAAAATATCACATTTGGGCAAGTCTTTCATTTTCACACATGGCGTTCATAAAGTGCTGGGAAAGAAAGCTATATCAATTTTAGATGATCCCTGCATTCTGAAATGTAACAATATGATCCCAAACTATTTTTCATATATATTTAGAACTATATTCCTGTGAAATAGCAATTCTTACTGTTTGAGATCCTAGATTAGACATACTAAGGTGCTTTGATGCCTTGTTGATAGGAGCCTCCGTCCGTCCTATTTTTAAAGCAAATAGGTACAGTTACCCTCTTTTTAAATAGTATGAATTACATGGTAACAAGACTGTAGATGTCACAATTTTATATAATTCAAGCATATTAGTGTTACTGTAGCTATTGCACTTTGATATTTGTAGTTGTTTGGAGACCCTCTAGCTAAAGAATTTGTCTCTAGAAATCCCAAGTTTACATGCATTTTCACTACCATTCTTGCACAGAGCAGTTTTAAACACTTTTATTCTCAAAACAACAGTTATTCCCTATATTCAGATACAGCTGAGCAGCAAGGGAGGCTCTTGGGCATCATGGGGGAGAGAGACAAGGTCTCAAGAGGTATATGGGGACTATGCACAACTGTGGAGGGACAGGTAAGAAAGGGGACTGTACAGGAGTGCAATGGAAATTTTTTTTGACACTACTGACTGGGCTCCTTAATAGTAGGTAGCCCCACCCTACAGGAAGGAAAGGAAGATGTAGTGGGGCATCAGGGATGGGGACAAAGAGACTGAGTGAGGTTTGGGAGTAGGTCATGTGAGCAAAGATGTCTGGGCACCTTAATGGGTTCCCCCAAGCCCTGGTGTAGCAACATAAATTAGAAGTTATGAAGTATAGAAAATTGCTAAGGGAAGCAAAAGACATTAGGGAAAAAATCCATGGCTGGTAGGGCTAAGGACAATAAGAAGGAGCTTAAGTATATTAGGAACAAAAGAAATTCTAGCAATGATATAGAACCATTAGTAAATGGATATGGTAAAAAAAAGCAGGTATGGTTAACTTGTGCCCAAGTGTCCTAAAAGAATTGGCTAAGGCATTCTCTGCCCCCTTTGATGTTGATTTTTAATAAAACTTAGAATATTGGGGAAATTCCAGAAGAGTTCAAGAGTTCTAATGGTGTGCCAATACTCAAAAAGGGCAAGTGGGCTGACTTGGGTAATTATAGGTTGGTTAGGCTGATATCAGTCCTAAGCAAATTAATGGAAAAGCTGTTATGGTCTTCCATTGAGAGAGAATTAACAGATAGGAATATAATGAGAACAAATCAGCATTGTTTTATGGAAAATAGATCTTGTCAGATAAACCTGATTTCATTTTTTGCTGGGATTACACGTTTAGTCAACAAAGTAAATTACATCTACACAGTTACCTTTTGACTTTTGTAAGGGGTTTGACTTAGTATCACATACCATATTGATTTAAAAAAAAACCACTAGTATTCTCCAGTATCAATGGAATACACATTAAATGGATTAAGATATCAAAAAGTAGTTATCAAGGGAGAATTGTCTCAAATTGTTTCTAGTGGGATTCCAAAGATGTATGAGTACTAGTCCCAACTCTATTTAACATTTTTATCTGTGATCTGCAAGTAAATATAAAATCACTGCTGATAACATTTGCAGAGATTGGTGAAGTGGTAAATAATGACAGGACAGTCAGAGTGATCTTGATCACTTGGTAAGCTGGGCCTGTTCAAACAAAATGTGTTTTATAAAGTCAAATGCAGAATCATACATATAGGGAAAAAATAATTCAGGCCATTCCTACAGACTGGGGAAATGTATCTTGGAAAGTGACTCAGAAAAAGGATTTAGGGGTCAAAGTGGACCAGCATCTCAATGTGAGCTCCCATTGTGATGCCACAGCAAAAAGGGATAATATGATCCTTAGATATATAAATGGAGTAGTAAGAAAGAATAGGTGGATGATTTTATACCTGCATATGGCTCTGGCGAGACCAATACTGGTATACTGTGAACCGTTCAGAAGTCTGCATTTGTTAAAAAAGATGAAAAATTGGAAAGAGTGAAGAAAAAAAGCAAAAAAAAATTGTCGTCTGGAGAAAATGCATTACCGTGAGAAGGCATATCTACAGGGGTACACTTAAGGTTAGTCGACTCAAGGTGTGAAGTAAATGTATGTAAGTTAAAGCATGAGAACCCTCTGTGTAGATGTTTTCAATCAGGAGTAAAGTGGTAGTTTGCTGTAACTTTGTTATAGCAAACTAAGGTCACTTTACTCCACAATAGGAGGTTTGGGGGTGGGGTTAATATACTTTACTTACACCCCTTCACTTCACACCTGCCGTTGATTTGCCTTCGCTTTCCTGAGTGTTCCTGCGGAGATGTGGCCAGAGACTTAGAACTCAATTTGTTTAGCTTATCAAGAAGAAGAGGTAACAGATTACAGTGCAGAAGTACATTCATGGGGAGAAATTAAGGGGTACTGAAAGCCTCTTTAATCAAGTGGAGAATGGTGTAACAAGAATCAATGACTGAAAACCATCAATGAGAGCACAGTTGGACCCCAAATCTTCCACAAAAGTAGTGGTACAATTTTAAGTTCCCAAATTCATATGAGGTTCTTGAGTACAAAAGCATTCTTATGCAGCAGATTGATTGCTATGAGTATTGCAGTTATCAGTATTGTATCATGTGAAGCCATGATGTTTGTAATTCAGAATCCTTCAATGCAACCAGATTCATCCAACAGACTTACTTGTCTCCTCTGGAACAGACTACAGGCAGCACCATGCCTTAGGATACTTGCTTTAATTTTTCATTTTCCCCAACATCACTCTACTTTTACCCACCCACAGCCTAGCTAGTTTGCATACCTGTCAATGTGACAGCCCAAATGTGAGACACAATGAGTAATACCCCAAAAAAGGTGCAGGGTGCAAGGAAAAAAAAAATTCTTACAGAAATGTAAAATGTGGGATTCATTCCATTGGTGCAAATAAAGTGTGTTCCCTGCGCGCGCGCGCACACACACACACACACACCCTGTAATATTAGTTTAATTATTCTTTTTCTGAGTAAATAATTTTCAGCAATAACAGTGAGTGGACATCAAATTTGGGTGGAATGTGAATAACTTTGGGACTAAAATGAATAACTTTTTTCTAAATGTGGTGCACGTGAGAAAGATGCTAGCATTGGAGAAGAACCCCATTACAATATGTTACTAGCTAACTCTTTCACCACATCAGAAAGACTGTTGAGAATATTGTTTTGTCTCATGTACTTGCACTCTAGATATAGATTGAATTTAAGTGAGTCCAAATTAGTGTTGTAAATGGAGGGGAGGAACTTGAACCCATTGTGCTGTACTAAGAGTACTTCTTTTTGGCCAAATTGCACCCCTTTCTAGAGCTCCAGCTTCTGAAACATAATAAACATTTGCCTGGAGTCAAACACTCTGAAGCATGGAAGAATTTTGAAGAACATATGTTAAGCTTTTCAGGCTGCCATGAAGGGATGCAACTCTAATTTTAGGAAAAACATGCATGACTCTGATAGAACTTTGTTCAGGAAGCCACGAGTCAAATATTTATCATTTATTGAAGATACTGCCATTTAAAAAATATATTGAGACATAATATTTTAAAATAAAGTAATTTGCTACAATGATTTTGAAAAAAAACCCAACCTTTGGTAAAATGCACATAATCTTATTACTTTGATAGTGACAAGCTGTTGAAATATTCACTGGAATACAAATCTTGTATTGATGGCAACTCTCACTCAAAAAGTCACAGTTAGCTAATTTAAGAAGCGATTCTGTTCCTGAAAAGTTTGAATATTAAAGCTTCTTGTGACTCTTATTAGCAGGTTATCCGTCTGAATGGTTCTTGGATTACCATATATCACCTACGTTGTCATCAGCGCACGTCTCCTCCTTGGTCTGCATGCGTTCCTCTGTGTGTCTGACTGCAGCCCTCATGACATACCATCTGGGATAGAACCTGATCTGTTTGGTCTGTGCCTTTTTTGATTGAGACCTCTGAGTCCATACACACTTTATCCTTCACTACCTCTCCTTAAATGTTTGAACTGTTTTACATATTTTTGGGCTGCATGCATGATATCCATGCAGCAGTCCACAACACATACAGTTGTGTTTAAAGCATGATTTATTAAGAAAGAGAATCCATAAAAACAAAACAAATGGTTTTGTATATTAGACCTCATCTGAATGCCTTGCAAAGAAAAATGGGGTAGCGTGACCTGAGTTTACTTTCCACGTAGGCAGGAATTTTCTTTGTTTTTAAATGTAACTAAAGTCACTTTCGGACCATTTTTGTCAGATCTCTTTCTTCCCTGTCCTCTGTATCTCAAGAGCTGTTGTTAAAGTTCCTGGTCAGTATGTTGGTTCCTTTGATAAGTATATCTTAACATCATCCCAGACATGCCCTCCCTCCATATCCCATATAGAACAACATATAGTTATTCTGGTTTATTATCATACCAAGCATCGTTCACTCATTCCTCTGTGGGTAGATCCATAATAGGCTTTTGTGCACATTTTGGATCATCAGGAAAGGAAGAATAAAGTATTTAGGAATGCTAATTACCTTTCAAATAGTTAATTTCCTCCTCATAGCCCTGATACGGGAAAGCATGTCAGCACATGCGTGACTTGAAGCATGTACTGAAGTGTCATCTTCAAGAATTCTCCCCTCCACTAGGTGGGGGGGGGAGAGGAGAGAATTCTAGGGGACAATGGGATTTCAGCAATACTTATGTGCTCTTTTGAATAGGTATGCTTTTCCAATTTGTGGCCCAAGCTTCTGGTCTGCCATGTGAGAGCCATTCCATTCAACTTTCTCTTTAGAAATGTAGCCTATAGCCCTTCATAACACATTCTCAACATAATTCTTCATATTATAGATCTCTTATTGACAGATATCCGAGCCTTTGTCACATCAAAATTAAAATGAGTTCACAGTAAGATGATTGTTAGAATTCTTTCTACCTTAAACAGTTCAGTTTAATCAACTAAAATTAGGCTTACTTGTGTTAAACCATACATTTGGAATTGCCCTGTGTGAAAATGTGGGCACAAGTTAGCCCGATTGCACAACTGGCAGTGTATTCTACTCTTACGTAGCCACAGCTCTGGATTTTGTGTACTGTAAATGTGTACTGTATTTTGCCTGTAGTCTTGTGATCTAAAGGCAAAATAACACTACTGCAGTTACGGTACTTTTAGACTAAAATGTCTGCACTCCAGATATTATCAAATGAAATTTTGCAAAATGAAATTGCTTTCCTTGCAATTTTCCCATTAATATTTTTTCCTATGTGGACTACATAGATTCCAATTCATCTCAGTGTGGGAGAAAAAGGGTGAATCTTTCTATCTGGCCTAGAAGGAGTTGGAAGGTAAGGTGGAGGGAAGAGATTTCTGTATGAATCCTATAGGCTGTTTGGTGGTTGCAGTGGGTTTCTGAAGTACTTTAACAATCATTTTTGATTTGGTGTGGTAGGAGGAGAGGTGGGGTCTGAATAGGTTTTACCCAAACTAGTTTTGTTTCTGAGAACAGTTTAGACTTAATGGCCCAGCTGTGACAGATGGGACCTGACTTTGTGGTTCATTGATCCTGGGGCTCTCTATGCATCCGGCTGGTTCCTGGCATAAAGCAGAACAATGTGAAGACTTCTCTATATCATGCCATTTGCCCCATGGTGCTGTTTCAGCAGTTGGGTTTTGGCAGGATATAGGGCCAAATACAACAAAACCTTTTTTCTCAGTCTTACTCCTGTAGTAACTGCAGTGGAAGATGGTGCATGAGCCACTATAACAGGGGTAGGCAACCTATGGCACGTGTGCCGAAGGCGGCACGCGAGCTGATTTTCAGTGGGACTCACACTGCCCGGGTCCTGGCCACCGGTCCGGGGGCGCTGCATTTTAATTTAATTTTAAATGAAGTTTCTTAAACATTTAAAAAACCTTATTTACTTTACATACAACAATAGTTTTGTTATATATTATAGACTTATAGAAAGAGACTTTCTAAAAACATTAAAATGTATTACTGGCACACGAAACCTTAAATTAGAGTGAATAAATGAAGACTCGGCACACCACTTCTGAAAGGTTGCCGACCCCTGCACTATAACATGTCTGCACCACCTGAAAATTTCCTTATACTGGGTGTATTCTCAATTGGCTGGGTAAGCCATTTTCACATAACTTTACATTGCTGGGGAAGTGTAAAGGTGTCTTATGCACAAGAGAATCTGTTCTGATGACTCTTTAGTACCGAAGAAAAGTGAAACAATGGGAGGTGACAATTAATACTTCCATAAGAACACAAGCAAAGAAATCATCTACCTTACAGATTAGGTGACCAATATGTGATTGGTGTACACAAATACAGAACAGGTTTTTTTTGTTTTTTTTTTTTAAAGAAATAAGTTACACCTTCAGCAAGAGATCTCCAGAAAAGGAAAAATAAGTTCTAATGGTTTTGATTGGGCGAGACTGGATGCCTTTTGGCATCAGCATTGACAAGAATTACTTAAAGGTTTATCTGTTGGCTATTGGAGTGCATTAACAATCTTATATTCATCGTAAATCCATGAGTGAATTTTGGTGAGTATGTACAGTTAGTCATTAGAAACCTGTCCTAAGTTAGATGATTTTCTTGACTACTGTAATACCATACAAAGAAGATTAACAGTAAGATATGCACTCATTAAAGTTAGTCTTGTTCAAAAAAGAAAATTTGTAAATGTTTTTAAAAAGTGATTGAGATATAAAAAAAACAGGAGTACTTGTGGCACCTTAGAGACTAACAAATTTATGAGAGCATAAGCTTTCGTGGGCTACAACCCACTTCTTCGGATGCATATAGAGTGAAACATATATTGAGGAGATATATATACACACACATACAGAGAGCATGAACAGGTGGGAGTTGTCTTACCAACTCTGAGAGGCCAATTAAGTAAGAGAAAAAAACTTTTGAAGTGATAATCAAGATGGCTCAGTACAGACAGTTTGATAAGAAGCAAGTGTGAAAATACTTACAAGGGGAGATAGATTCAATGTTTGTAATGGCTCAGCCATTCCCAGTCTTTATTTAATCCTGTGTTGATTGTGTCTAGTTTGCATATCAATTCCAGCTCAGCAGTCTCTCGTTGGAGTCTGTTTTTGAAGTTTTTCTGTTTTAAGATAGCCACCCGCAGGTCTGTCATAGAATGGCCAGACAGGTTAAAGTGTTCTCCAACGAGAACACTTTAAACGAGAACAGACGAGGATGCATCCGAAGAAGTGGGTTGTAGCCCACGAAAGCTTATGCTCTAATAAATTTGTTAGTCTCTAAGGTGCCACAAGTACTCCTGTTCTTTTTGCGGATACAGACTAACACGGCTGCTACTCTGAAACCTGAGAGATAAAAGGTAATTTCATACTTTCGTCTTGAGCTCCCATGTACTTGAAATTTTGGGGCAAGGTTCTCATCTGTTTTACTAGCACAAATTCTGAATGACTCATTGACTTGTAAACGTCACTGTTTAGTGGAATTACTCAGGATTTATATTAGCATAACTGATACCAAAATCTGTTGTGGTTTTTGAAGTGTTCCCTCCTTACAACATGGATATATAAGTATGAATCTAATGAGGAATTTGCCTCATAGTTGAAATAGACAGGTTTTCATGGCATGGCCCACATCCCAGGATTGTCTGGATTATATCTTCTCTCAGCGGTAATGGATAACATCTCCGTGGCAACTACAGCAATTACTGTAAGGAAAAGTAGTGTTAAGAATGCATTAATGCACACTTTCTTAACTATTTTAATGCAGTTTAGCAGGTGGAAACAAGTAGGAAGAGTCTACCATCTGATTAGCTAGCTCTCTGTGGTAACCTGTAAATTTTCTGAGGACCACTGGCGGCTGAGACATCATAGCTATTGGACTCAGTACAGGGGTAACTAGGTGGAATGGTCTGTGATATAGAGGAAGGAGGTCAAACTAGATCATCTAATAGTCCATTCTGGCCTTAAACTCTATGAAACTATGAATACTCTGGGAACCACTGATAAACAAAAACTCATATCTGTGTGAGTTTGTTTTCTGTGTACATTTAAAAAAAATGGTATGCGTGTGTACAAAGGTATATTTAGAAAGATGTATGTATTTATGAACCTGTATATTATGCAGCTAGTCTTAGATTGTTGTGTGTATATATATTTTTTTCTGCAAATCTAATATAAAATTTACCTCTGGTGGTAAATTTTGAATGCAGGTTCTAAGGCAGGGGTCGGCAACGTTTGGCACGCGGCTCGCCAGGGTAAGCACCCTGGCGGGCCGGGCCAGTTTATTTACCTGCTGACGCAGCAGGTTCGGCCGATCGTGGCCCCCACTGGCCGTGGTTCGCCGTCCCGGGCCAATGGGGGCGGCGGGAAGCCGCGGCCAGCACATCCCTCGCCCACGCCGCTTCTCGCCTCCCCCATTGGCCCGGGATGGCGAACCATGGCCAGTGGGGGCCGCGATCGGCCGAACCTGCCGCATCAGCAGGTAAATAAACTGGCCCGGCCCGCTAGGGTGCTTACCCTGGCAAGCCGCGTGCCAAACGTTGCCAACCCCTGTTCTAAGGGCTATGATTATTAACGATATAACCTAGTTTCAATTCAAACTAGTGATAAATTAGCAGAATTGTATGAGTACTGAAGACTAATGGAGACAAAGGTACTTTTCTTTACCTAAAATGTTAACATAATTGCTATGGATCTCTATTTTGGAACACATGGAATTCAGTACAAGCAGTTCTCGTCCTTTGTATGGTAGGTTATAATATATAAAACATACAGCATAATACTGTATTCACTTAAAGAAAACTGGTACTTAATATAGGAAACACCAATCTTTTCCCTATGGATTTCATTTTTCAAAGAATGAAGCAGGATTTATGGTAGTGTATTTAATTACTGTCTTTTCCCTGCTACATGTTCTAGACTGTGTTAGACACTAGATGCTATAGTAATTAATTACTTCAGTATTCAGGCTAGTTATTAAAAGATTTCTCATGAACTTTCCTTGGCAATGTACACAGACAGGAGCTATCTCAGAATGCAGCCAGTTGCCAGTTAGCTGAGTTCAACAATACACTTTAGCCAATAAAGAGACACTTCATTCTCTTGAATTACTGTAAGAACAACACAGATGATTATAGCTGAGTGAACAACTTATGGCAAATAATTGAACAAATTTAGCTCTTTTTCTGCATATGAAATGTTCACGATGAGATCATGATTTCCTTGAATGTATTTGTTTTTTTAATTTTACCAGAGAAATATTTTTATATGCTAATTTTTCCTTTGATTTTCCTCTATGGATTGATAACTAATAGTTTGCTATGAGTATTTCATACTCAGCGTTAGGTCCCAGTCCTGCCACTGTTTATATACATGACTAGCTTTAGGCACGTAAGTAGTCCCCTGGACTTCAGTGGAACTACTCATATGTTTAAAGTTAAATACATGTGTAAGCATTGGCAGGATTGGGACCCAACATAGCTAAAATGTTGACCAATCCTAATGTGGAAACACTTATCTGAGAAACTGCTCATCACTGAGAGTAAGGGATTAACTATCTGGTCCACAGTAATTTATGTGCATGGTATTAGCTATAAAGATTGCAATGAGTTTCTTATCTAACTTTAATGGCATCTGTACGATTTTTTTAGAAAAGGGTTTTGGGAAGCCTGATCCCTTCTATGTCAAGAAGTGCTCCATCCCATACATAATTCCATATCCTTTCCAAAGTTGTTTTACTTAAGCATTCATCTGAATAAAACTGAGTTACAAAAGGAGTAGGAGCATGGTCAAAAGAATTTGGGTCAGATCCTGCCACCCATATTCTCATTCAGTAGTACCTTAAACCATGAATACTTGCATTAATTTCATTAGGACTCCAAGCAGAGCAAGCCAAATGCTGGCTATGCTAGGAGATCAATGATCTGTTCGGAGCCCTCTGACTCCCATCTCAGGCTCCTGTATTGTGGGTAGAAACATGGGGGAAGGAAAGCAATTGTTGGTGGGATGCTGCTATTCCTCCAGTGCAGGTAGGCTGCAGGTGGGCCAGCAGTAGCAGAGAGTGGGTAGAGCCTTGACTCTACCTCTCTCTCTCTCTCCAATATGTCAGCCCCTGCATCCTAGTAAGCACAGCCTGGGACATAAGATGTATGAGGAGAAGGGCTGACATAGCTTACTTTCCCACCACAACCCCACCCCATGGAGAAAGGGGAAAGCAGGAATCAGATTGTCTGAGTTGCAACTCATTCCACATACTGCCTGGGGACAGCACAGCTACTGCTGAATCTTACTCAGGGTGGATTGAAGGGGCAAATCCATCATAATGTGAATAAGGGTGGCAGAATATGGACCACTTGTTTTTAAATTTGAACAAATGATTAAGGAAAACTTGTTGGGTTTTCATCAATTACAACACAGGGTACATCTATACTTACCTCCAGGTTCGGCGGTAAGCAATCGATCTTCTGGGATCAATTTATCGGGTCTTGTCTAGACGCGATAAATCGATCCTGGAAGTGCTCGCTGTCGACACCGGTACTCCTACTCCGCGAGAGAAGTACACGGAGTCGACGGGGGAGCCTGCCTGCTGCGTGTGGACCCGCAGTAAGTACCTTGTAGTTCGAACTAAGATACTTCGACTTCAGCTACGCTATTCACGTAGCTGAAGTTGCATATCTTAGTTCGAACTGGGGGGTTAGTGTGGACCAGCCCACAGAAAACTTCAAATGCAATTATTACCACATTATTATTACTATTTTGCATATTCCAGTGAAAATAAAATAATCATACTAATTATCTGTCAAGGTATATGTAGAACAATAATAAAGTAGATGAAATACAGTATTGATTTTCTCACTTAAGCCATTTGGAAGTGATAGATTAGCTAGTTATGATCCTAGGATTGACGTGTTGGAAAATACACAGCTCTGACTTTAGCATTACTTTGTTTCATTTGATAGTTGTGACTGGTAGGAAGATAGGTATAATATTTCTTCATACCTCCATTAGTCTTGAATCGAAATGAGCATAATCTGTAAACCATCATTGTTATCTGTAATATTAGAGGCAGCTATTAAAGAAGCTGGGTTTCTCAGAAGGTGATATTCACAGCATATTTCAAGTATATTTCTTTATCTGAAGTTTCTTTTTATAGAGGCTGCAAAAATGTGAAATTAATGACTCCATGAGGAACAGCTTCTTTTTAGAAAGATAAGCGCAAATAAGTGGAGGAATAACTAAGTTTTCTTTTAACCAGCATGAACAAGATAGGCCAGCAGTGGAGAATATGAATATAGGAAATTACTAGAGCAGCCAAACCATGACTCCATCCAGTCTTCACATTATTAAACAAAATTCAGCATTCAATGATAATTAAAAGACAAAGGCAAGATAAAATGAAAATAGTTAAGGCCAGGCATTATTAGAAATTAAATTGATGTATGAAAGCAAAGCCAGTAATCATATGACATTTTCAATTTAGAAAAGCTCATTCTTTACAGAATTACTCCACATATTGTTAAACATCTATATTTTCCCATGATAAGTATAGTTCATTGTAGTTCTTTTATAGGCTACCCTGATTCAGCTTCCTCTGCTTTTACTCCACTCCACCCCCTTTTAAAAAAATGGATAGTATGTTTTTCAGAATTATACATATTCTGATTTAGAGTGAAATTCAGATTCACCCAGCTGTTCTGCCTGTCCTGGAATTGCTTCAAATTGAGATTTTGGATAGTGTGACTTAAGGTTATGTTATTGCCTCCTAAAGAATGCTGGGAATAAAAGAAATTGCCATGTATACAAAAATGGTATAAATTAAGTAGATAATACCTACTGAGATAACCAAAGAGAGAGATAACAAAGAAAACAGAAATCCGTGGGCTTTTGATTCACCTTTTGTGGCTTTACACTGGTATAACTTCAATGGAGGTCTGATTTATAAAAGGATGAGATAAGAATCAGGCCCCATAACTTTGAACTTTCACTTAATCACAATTCAAAAGCCCAAACCTGCAAACTTTTACTAATAATCCAGTCTGCTCATATGAGTAAGAGTTTGCAGGGTTAGACTGCAAATGAAATGACTAAACTGGTAATCTCAATAAAATATCTTTCTAGATATTCTGAGATTTCTGGATTTGTTTTCTGAATTTGATATACAATACCAGTTAAAATTTCAGTTATAATGAATCCGAGCATTGGGCCAGATCCTCAGCAGATATAAATTAATATAATACCAATGGAGTTATGCCAGTTGACACTAGCAGAGGATCTGGCCCATTAAGTTTCTGCTTGATTTCCAGGGAGAGCTTTGGAAGCAGTCATTTATTTGTAACTGTTTCTCCTCAAATAAGTTAAGCCCATCGTTCATGCATTTTGTTCTATATTCAATAAATGAGTAGTAGTTTGAAAGGGGTTGGTGTTTTGTGGGAAATGGTATTTATTGGAGATTGACCTGGAGAACTAGAGGTGAGTAAGCATGGTGCCTGGGAAAGGAAAGATAACCTTATAAATAAGTAGCTGTAGCAGGGAGTTGCGTAGGCAGGGGGACCAAAAGTAGTGGCATATTGAGACTAAACTAGGACACTGAGGTTTAGGACCTATAAACAGTCATTGGAGTAATTGAGAAAAACTCTAGCAGAATCAAACCCTTTTAAAATTTTCCAGTGTTCAGTGTTTGGTAAATCTACTGGTATTGTCTTTTTGATAAGAAACATAAAAGCCTCTCATTTTGGAAGCAATTATCCCTGTCAGAAGCATCCAAGAATAAACTAGGAATATTCCTGTAAATAAGTGATACTCTATAATCACAGGTTGAGGATCTTCAAGGCACTGCATTCAATTTTTGTGGAGACTACATCTGAGGCACAAGTTTAGTCTCCGGCAGTGAGTACTGATCACAAGAACACTCCTCATACTGCGTGAAGCGCAATATTGCTCAAGGAGCACTGAAAAAATGGACTGGACTTTCAACATCCTTTCCAGTCCCACCAAGCAGTCAGAACTAAGGAGAAAGAGGAAAACCAATTGATATTTCTTCCCAGTGGCCAGGAAGGAGAGAGAAAACAGTCAATATTCTATATCAGCAACCAAGAAGGGAGAGGAGAGAAAGGAGGTATTGTGTTTAAATGGAGATGTGCCAATAAACAATCATGTAAAGTTGACATGCTTGGGGACGTCAGCATAATAACATTACATCAATGTATAATAGCATTGTGTTTTGGATGACTGCCATCTCCTGTTCCAAATGCTGCAGTAGAATTTCAGGACAACAGCATGCACGTTATTGGCTCTCCAGAGACTAAGTTAGCTGACTAATTGGCTTATCAGCCACACAAAGTTCAGGATCATTAGACTGGTATGTAGTCTCTCTTTAGTACAAAAGTTTCTGTATTGTGGGGATTGTCTGCTTTCGCAGCGCTTAATTTTATATAATGATTGCTGTGTATAACTAGGGGACAGAGGAAATAAACAGGATACCATCAATGAAGAACTTGTCATCCTTTCAAAGACATCTATATACATGTTGATTCCCTGTAATGCTTCATATTTAAGGCCCACATTCACAAAGGCACTTAGGTACCTAAACCCCAGGTTTACATGCCTAAATCTGGGTTTAAGCACCAAAATCCCAGTTTCAGGATCACTGCAATGCACAAAACTGCCACTGAACCTGTTAGTGCCTAAACTAATTTGGTGCCAAAGTGTGTTGTGTTTTGTTTGTTTGTTTTTGGTTTTGGTTTTTTTTGGCAGTAGAAGTTACCTAAGTGCCTATGTTTCTGCCTCTGGGCATGCACATGGCTGCTACTCTAGCCATCTGGATGCCCATCTCCCACCCAACCTCCAGAGCAATTCACAAATTTGGACAATCAGGACACCCAAAGCATGGAGTTGCATATCTGACCATCTTGGCTAATGGCCATTGATGGAACTATCCTCCATGAACTTGCCTAATTCTCCTGCCTAATTCCCATTATAGTTTTGGCCTTCACAGCATATTCCTTGAATTATATCAATGTGGCCTTTTTGTTTAGACTAACTTAGTCTTTCTGTCTCCCTTTGAACCTTTTCCCATCAACATTTGTTATTATAGGTAATTGTGACATTTTATGAATTTTTCACGTACTCTTACAGATGAGCTTAAAATTAGGGTAAATTTATAGGCCCAGTTGTCACAACAGGTTCCCAGTTCAAGTCCCCTCCCCCTCCTCCATCTGATAAGAGAAGGGTTTTGAACAGGGACCTGCCATCTCAGGTGAGTGTTCTAACCATCAAGCTACAGAGTCATTCTCATGCTTGTGCTCTTCCCCTCTGTCTCTGGCCCAATAGCTCTGTTTTATTTTAAGTATTTTTACATTAAGAGGGTTTCCTTGAGGAATCTGCCATAAATGAAGGGCTGATACTCTAATAATAGGACTATCCTCTGGGACAGCACATTTTATCCTAGGAGGATGACATCCTTCGAAGATTTTCACATTGTATGGAAAGTTTCTGTTTTTGCCTCTGGGTGTAATAGGTTATTTTTCATTCAAAATACTCCAGGAGTGCTTTCAGTCATAATATTCTGAGGATGGAGAGAAATGTGGTATTTAAACTGTGGCAGTGGAGGATTTGCAGTACTTATTTAAATAAACAAAATAGAGATGACAGCAGTGGAGGAGCTATTGAAAGCAGGGATGTCTGCTGACTAGCAGGGAAAACTGCTAGTAAATAAACTAGAAATGCTAGTAAATAAACACAACTATGACAATGTTAGCATCACAGACTTGGTGGGATAATACGCATGACTGGAATATTGGTACTGACGGGTACAGCTTGCTCAGGAAGGACAGGCAAGGAAAAAAGGGAGGAGGTGTTGCCTTGTATATTAAAAACATATATAATTGGACTGAGGTTGAGAAATAGGACACAGACTTGTTGAAAGTCTCTTGGTAAGGATAAAAGGGGTAAAAAACAAGGGTGATGTCATGGTACTACAGACTACCTAACTAGGAAGAAGAGGTGGATGGGGCTTTTTTTAAGCAACTAACAAAATCATCCAAAGCACAGGACTTGGTGGTGATGGGGGACTTCAACTACTCAGACATCGGTTGGAAAAATAACACATCAGGGCATAGATTATCCAACAAGTTCTTAGAATGTATTGGAGAAATTTTTTTATTTCAGAAGGTGGAGAAAGCTACTAGTGGAGAGGTTGTTCTAGATTTGATTTTGACAAATAGGGAGGAACTGGTTGAGAATTTGAAAGTGGAAGGCAGCTCGGGTGAAAGTGATAATGAAATGATAGAGTTGATGATTCTAAGGAATGGAGGAGGGAGAACAGCAAAATAAAGACAATGGATTTTAAGAAGGCAGACTTTAACAAACTCAGGGAGTTGGTAGGTAAGATCCCATGGGAAGCAAGTCTAAGGGGAAAAAACATTGAAGACAGTTGGCAGTTTTTCAAAGAGACATTATTAAGGGCACAAGAGCAAACTATCCCATTGCATAGGAAAGAAAGGAAGTATGGGAAGAGACCATCCTGGTTTAACCAGGAGATCTTCAATGATCTAAAAAATCAAAAAAGATTACTACAAAAAGTGGAAACTATATTCATCCTTTGTAATTTGACCTAAACAAATACTACAAGTATGTAAGGACAAAATTAGAAAGGTCAAGGCACAAAATGAGATCAAACTAGCTAGAGACATAAAGGGTAACAAGAAAACATTCTACAAATACATTAGAAGCAAGAGGAAGACAGAGGACTGGGTAGACCCGTTACTCAATAGGGGTGGGGGAAATAACAGAAAATGTGGAAATGGCAGAGGAGCTTAATGACTTCTTTGTTTCAGTTTTCACCAAGAAAGTTGGTGGTGATTGGACTTCTAACATAGTGAATACTAGTGAAAATGAGGTAGGATCAGAAGAGGCTAAAATAGGGAAAGAACAAGTTAAAAATTACATAGACAAATTAGATGTCTTCAAGTCATCAGGGGCTGATGAAATGCATCCTAGAATACTCAAGGAGCTGACTGAGGAGATATCTGAGCCATTAGCGATTATCTTTGAAAAGTCATGGAAGACTGGAGTGATGCCAGAAGACTGGAAAATGGCACGATATTTGCCCCTCTATTAAAAAAAAGGAAATAAGTACAACCCGGGGAATTACAGACCAGTCAGCTTAACTTCTGTACCCGGAAAGATAATGGAGCAAATAATTAAGCAATCAGTTTGCAAACATCTAGAAGATAATAAGGTGATAAGTGATGGCATGGATTTGTCAAAAAACAAATAGTGTCAAACCAACCTGATAACTTTCTTTGACAGGGTAACAAGCCTTGTGGATGGGGGGAAGCGGTAGATGTGGTATATCTTGACTTCAGTAAAGCTTTTGATACTGTCTCACATGACCTTCTCATAAACAAACTACATAAATGCAACCTAGATGGAGCTACTATAAGGCAGGTGCAAAACTGGTTGGAAAACCATTCCCAGAGAGTAGTTATCAGTGGTTTACAGTCATGCTGGAAGGGCATAATGAGTGGGGTCCTGCAGGGATCAGTTCTGGGTCTGGTTCTGTTCAATATCTTCATCAGTGATTTAGAAAGTGGCCTAGAGAGTAAACTTATAGAGTTTGCAGATGATACCAAGCTGGGAGAGGTTGCAAGTACTTTGGAGGATAGGATTAAAATTCAAAATGATCTGGACAAACTGGAGAAATGGTCTGAAGTAAATAGGATGAAATTCAGTAAGGAAGGACAAATGCAAAGTACTCAACTTAGGAAGGAACAATCTGTTGCACACATACAAAATGGGAAATGACTGCCTAAGAAGGAGTACTGCAGAAAGGGATCTGGGGGTCACAATTGACCACAAGCTAAATGAGTCAACAGTGTAACACTGTTGCAAAAAAAAGCGAACATTATTCTGGGATGTATTAGCAGGAGTGCTGTAAGCAAGACACAAGAAGTAATTCTGCTCTACTCCACGCTGATTAGGCGTCAACTGGAGTATTGTCCAGTTCTGGGCACCACATTTCAGGAGGCATGTGGACAAATTGGAGAGAGTCCAGAAAAGAGCAACAAAAATGATTAAAGGTCTGGAAAACATGACCTATGAGGGAAGATTGGGGGGGGGGATGGGTTTGTTTAGTCTGGAGAAGAGAAGACTGAGAGGGGACATAACAGTTTTCAAGTATGTAAAAGAAAAGAGGAGGGAGAAAAATTATTGTTCTTAACCTCTGAGGATAGAACAAGAAGCAATGGGCTTAAATTGCAGCAAGGGAGGCTTAGGTTGGACATTAGGAAAACATTCCTAACTGTCACGGTAGTTAAGCACTGGAATAAATTGCGTAGGGAGGTTGTGGAATCTCCATTGTTGGAGATTTTTAAGAGCAGGTTAGACAAACACCTGTCAGGGATGGTCTAGATAATACTTAGTCCTGCCATGAGTGCATGGGACTGGACTTGTTGACCTCTCGAGGTCCCTTCCAGTCCTATGATTCTATCTCCCACCCTCATTTTGTGTTTGCATGATCTTTAATCAATAAACAATTTCTGGCAGAGTGTATATGAAGTGGTACTTCACAACTGCAAGAGTCTACTCCAGAGAAATATTTAGGAAAACTAGAAGCCACCGTCCCAACCATTTTTAGGTGTTGATCAGGAAAGAATTAATTTAACATGTAATACAGATATAATAGTTAAATGAACAGTAAGACTTTATGGGCAGTACATTTTCTGGTAATGATTGCATCATGTTGCGTTGCTACTCCACGAAACCAGAGGGGTCTACTGCTCCCTACATATCAGATTTGATTGCTGAACATTTCCCTACTGCCCTCCTGTAGGGAGAATAAACCTCCCTGGAAATTAAATAGGGAAGGATCCAGGAAAGCAAGTGTAAGTGTTGTTAATAGAAGCTGGCATAGGTAAGGTTTAGTACGTCTGCCTAATAATTTCTAACATAGCAGATAAAGAGAGACTGACTCACCCTGCAGCAAGCATCCCTCCATCATTGCCTGCTATTAGATTATGGTTCAAATAAAATTGCCACTTACCTTTGATTCCCCCAGTCCCATCGAATCCCTCTGCAGCTTGCTATGAGGAATTCCTTTTTATTCCTGTGACTGTAAGATATGGAAGATAAAAGCATAAGCACAAGTTTGATGTATTTGTTAGGCATGGAGGGGAGATAGTGATTTCATTGTGCTAATTGACTACTTTAAACACCTCTGACTCTGTGTTGTACAAAAACTCCAGGTTCCCTCTGGGAGAACACCATAGGAAGTTGCTACATCACTATATCTTTGAGTTTTGGCTATTCTCTTAGCCATAATGGGCTTTGTTCTGCCCAACATTTTGTACCATATACAATAACTTTTGTTTTGGGGTAGATGTAACAAACTTTTGCATTACAATCCCATGGTACATTTTTGTGTTTCCTGCCTACAGGAAAGACTTCTGAATCCAGATATTCTCCCGTACAGGAGAGTGCATTCAGATTTGCCAAGTTGATGGCTTCTACCTTCCACAATATGTCTCAATTTAATCTGATGTAGACCAGAAGTTCTCAAACTTCATTGCACCGTGACCCCCTTCTGAGAACAAAAATTACTACATGACACCAGGAGAGGAGAACTTAGCCTGAATCTGCCCGAGCCCCGCTGCCCCGGGTTGGGAGGCCAAGGCCCGAGCCCTGCTGCCCTGAGCGGGGCAAAGCCAAAGGCTTCAGCCCTAGGCAGGTGGCTTGAAATCGGAGCCCTACCACCCAGGGCTGAAGCCCTCGGCCTTCAGCTTTGGCCCCAGGCGGTGGGGCTCAGGCTTTGGTTTCAGCCCTGGGCCCTAGCAAGTCTAAGCCCGCCTTGGCAACCCCATTAAAATGGGGTCGTGACCCACTTTGGGGTCCCGACCCACAGTTTGAGAACTGCTGATGTAGACTATTCCCACATCTACCACTCTCATTTCCTGAGTCTGTGGGTGTTGATGGCAGCTTCACTGTGGGACTATACTGAAATATGGATCTACAAGCCTAACTTTAAGCACCCTTTTTTGAATATTTTGGCCAAAATGAAGTAAATATTTTAAGAAATTACACAGCAGGTGTAGGAAATTTTCTCTCCTCCCCCAAACAGAGTTATGTATTTGCTTCCCTTTCTGTCGTCCTCTACCTATTTCTCTGTCCTAGGTATCTAATTTTATCTAACTCTGTGTTATTGGCAACTCTAGGCTGTGGGGTCCTGATGGTAGACAGGTCAGGAAGACAGACAGACCTGAAGGATGTATCACATTTGTCCAGCTATTGAATGTGCATTTATGGCAGAATGTGCCTGTGTGTGTATGGGAAGGGAAGTGGTTGTGTTAAGATGAGTAACAGTGGTGTGGGGAGTGAAGGAAAGAGGTGGGTGGGAAGAGATTCCTCTTTTCTCAGAGGGAATGGGTCAGTCGGCTTTTGTAAGTCTGATTTTGCTGAAGTTGAGTGTGTGTCAGGAGAGTGAAAATAAAGCATGGATAGATAGCAGAGAACCTTTAAGGTCTGTACTAAAATACAATTATTAGTAATGATACTCAAAAATCACAGACACATAAATAAAATCAGAGTCCCTTCCTCCTATAACTATATAATTATTGGCCTAATTAAACACCTTCTGCTATAGACCAAATAATAGTTTAAAAAGTATTGATTTAGGAAAATAGAATGGGATTAAGGTGCAATATTTCCTGGTTTTTCATCCCCCAACATAACTCTGGTTGCCCTTACTTGTCTTTGGTTTCTTATTGTCACTAAACTTTTAATAATTTTCTCTTATACGTTTCTGAACTGACCTCATTGCTGAAATTAGTTTGATATTTTTTCTGTCATCCCCTTCTGCAATAATACATGCTGCAGAACTACAGTAAGCAGTCCACTAAATTACCTTATTTTCCTTTTCTTTCCTGTAACTGAGTGCCTATTAGGCCAGAATATAAATGCACAGCTGATGCCACATAATTCATGAATTCCACCTTTTCATGAATTCCACCTTTTCCCTGAGGCAGAAACTGCCCAGCTCAAAAGAGGAAGGGGGAAGAGAAGGGAGGGGGAAGTGAAAGGAAAAACCTAATCCCTTATTACTGTTTTGCTTAGCACTATTCTGTAGTTACTTTTTTAAAGTTAACTTAAGTATCACAACAGGAGGACCTTGAGGCCCCAACCAAGACTGAGGCACTATTGTGCTAGGCACTGTATAAGCACCTAGTAAAAGACAAAGCCTCTTTCAGTCTAACTACACTGAACAAAAGATGGGAGAGGGAACAGAGACACAGAGGTAAAGTGACTTATCCATTGTTATACAGCAAGTTAATAGCAGAGCCAGAAATGGAACCTTGTTCTCTTCAGTTCCAGTTCATTGCCCTGGCTGTTTGACCACACTACTTCAGATAATCAATTTCCATATCCAGAATTTATAGAATAATTATTTAGAAAATGTGGGATGGGAGTCTACTTCAGATTAGATGCTTCCTTACCCTTTTTTAGTTTCTACTCACATTACCTAAACTCTGCGATGCCATTACTCGGATGAATGAAATGGGATTATTTTCTTTCCAATTCTGCTCTTAAATGCATTTCTGACCTTCCCAGTTATCACACAGATGTTTTGTAGGAAAATGTTATAAGATTGAATACTTTTTTTCCCCACAGCCCATTTGAAATGGAAGGATTAGAAATATCTGTTAGAGCATATCCATTTGAATGCATTAGTTTCTTTAAGTTACTCTGTTTTTTGACATTTTCTCTTCAAGATAAAATTTCCACATTACTTAGATGCTATTATGCATGCAAACCTGTCACTTTTTAAAAATGTTACTTTAGTTGCATGACTGCTTTCGGAGTTCTCACTAGTCAGAGAAGCGGGACCAAGAAAATTGTTTAACGAAAGCTACCTGCAGACTTTTCTTCTAATCAGGATCATTGTACACACATTAATTTAAAACCATAGGGCCTGATGCTGTTCCTATGACAGTTGGTGGCACAACTCCCACTAGACACATTTCAATAGTTCACACCAAATGTGCTCTGAGCTTCTTCGTCAGGGAAGGAATTGATAGTAATTCAAACATTGCTATAACATTCATGTGTGACTTTTCTGCACTTTATTTATGTTTATGCAAAATGCTTGATCTCCGGATTTACACTGCAGTTGGGACAGAATGGAAAATTCTACTGAAAGCTTTTGAATTTCTGAGACGTTTAAGGCTGGGAGTCCTATGATCAGTTTTCAGTACGTTGATCCTAGTGCTGTTTGTCCTGGTTTCATAACAATGTATGCTAGTTTAATCATAGATTCATAGAACTGGAAGGGACCTCAAGAGGTCATCTAGTCCAGTCCCCTGCACTCATGGCAGGACTAATTATCTAGACAATCCTGACAGGTTTTTGTCTAACCTGCTCTTAAAAATCTTCAATGATGGGGATTCCACAACCTCCCTAGGCAATTTATTTTAGTGCTTAACTGAAGTTTTTCCTAATGTCCAACCTAAACTCCCATTGCTTCTTGTCCTATCCATATTTAGCTTGTAGTCCACTATGACCCCCGGATCCCTTTCTGCCGTACTCTTTCCTAGGCAGTCATTTCCCATTTTATATGTGTGCAACTGATTGTTCCTTCCTAAGTGGAGTACTTTGCATTTGTCCTTATTGAATTTCATCCTATTTACTTCAGATCATTTTGAATTTTAATCCTATCCTCCAAAGCACTTGAAACCTAAGTTCCCTCTAGGTTGCGCAGCCGCCTATTAAGCCTCACACGGGCTCAGGGCTGTGGCGGGGAGAGGCGCCTCTCCCCCAGCCCCAAGCTGCTGTGGCGAGAGAGGGCTGGGGAGAGTGATCTCTCTCCACCACAGCCCTGGGGCAGCCTGCACCCCAAACCCTCATCCCTGGCCCCACCCCCCTGGCACCCCAACCCTCTGCCCCAGCCCTGAGTCCCCTCACACATTCCGAACCACTCGGCCCCATCCTCACCACATTAATTTTGTTATGTGCACCAAAATGAAGGTGATGTCACACATCACCTTCATATTGGTGCACATAAAATTAATTCCACACATGGACGTAAAAAATTAGAGGGAACACTGCTTGCAACCACTTCCAGCTTGGCATTGTCGACAAACTTTGTAGGTGTACTCTGTATGCCATTATCTAAATCATTGATGAAGATATTGAACAGAACCGGACCCAGAACCAATCCCTGCAGGACCCTTCCAGCATGACACTGAACCACTGATAACTCCTCTCTGGGAATGGGTTTCCAATCAGTTTTGCACCCACCTTATAGTAGCTCCATCTAGGTTGCATTTCCCTAGTTTGTTTATGAGAAGGTCATGCGGGACAGTATCAAAAGCTTTACTAAAATCAAGATATACCATGTCTACCACTTCCCCCTATCCACAAGGTTTGTTACCTTGTCGAAGAAAGCTTTCCGGTTGGTTTGACATTATTTGTTTTTGACAAATCCATGCTGACCATTACTTAGCACCTTATTATCTTCTAGATGTTTGCAAATTGATTGCTTAATTATTTGCTCCATTATCTTTCCGGGTACAGAAGTTAAGCTGACTGGTCTGTAATTCCCTGGATTGTCTTTATTTCCCTTTTTATAGATGGGCACTATATTTTCCCTTTTCCGGTCTTCTGAAATCTCTCCTGTCTTCCATGATTTCTCAAAGATAATCGCTAATGGCTCAGATATCTCCTCAGTCAGCTCCTTGGAACATGGCTGCATAGATACAGATATAATGCATTGAACCCAGGACATTCAATAAATAAAAAAAGAAAACATAAGCCCCGCTGAAGCTAAAGGAGTAGCTCCATTAGATGTGAGTAAGCAACACTCATGTTTGATTCAGGCCGGCGTCTGAAGGGAAACGTGTTCCCAGTGTTAAGCCAGTGTACTACACTAGCATATTTGGGTTCCCGTTCTTACCTATCCATTGCTGCTCTTTCCTGTAGTTCACTCCAAATTCCACTGAGGTCAATGCCAACTTTGATTGACTTCAGTAGGGGTTGGATTGGGCCCCTTGCTTGCATTGTCTTCATACTTTTTCAAGCTGCTGTAAATCTTGTAGAAACATCTTTTATCAAACTACTTCTTAAAGTGCTCTCTTTTTAATTTGCTCTTTGGGGAAAGGTGTAAAAAAAAAAAAAAAAAAAGACATTTGTATGGCTCAACTTTAAGTGAACAGATTGCCCTTTAATGTTTGCAGAAATACTTTTAAGTGACTGCATCAACGTAAGTGTCTGTTTAAAAGGAAACATACACTCACACTCAAAATCTGTCTTTTAAAGTATCAGACATTCCAAGTTCAGTGAAATCTAACTGTAAAATCTTCAGTAGTGAATACAGAGAAATTGAGAGGCAGATTCTGTACTACTTCAGCAAGATGTAGTCCGCACAGGAGAGGGCAATCAGAGAGCCATTTATAGCTCCCTAATTCTGAAGTTACTGCCATTTGGCCATGGTGTAAATTAGAGCAGCCTAAGGATTGCTGTAATTTATGCTAGCTGGATATGGTCCCTAAGGGTATTTCTATACAGCCATTAAACACCCATGGCTGGTCCATATCAGTTGACTCAGGCTTGCAGGGCTGTAAAATTGCGGTGTAGACATTTGGGCTTGGGCTAGAGCCAAGGCTCTGGGACTCTCTCCTCCTCACCCCCACAGGATCACAAAGCACAGGTTCCCGCCTGAGCCCAAATGTCTACAATAAAATTAAACAGCTCCTTAGCTCAAGCCCAGAGAGCCTGAGTCAGCTGACACAAGCCAGTAGCAAGTATTTAATTGCAGTGTAGACATACCCTTAGGGACCACACAAAAGCTGAGAAAGGACAGAGTGAAAATGTGGGCTGCCATAATGCTAATGCACCTGTTTTTTCCCTCCCTCATGCTCTCTTAGGGTGACTAGACGTCCCGATTTTAGGGGACTTGTCCCGCGTCCCGACCTTACATTGGTTGGGACGCACTTTGTCCCGATATCCGGGGGGCCGTGGCAAGCCGGCGCCACTCACTTGTTCTTCCGGGGCCCCTGGGGCAGCGCTGCAAAGCTGAGCTCCCAGCTGGCACCTGCATGCCGGCCGGCAGGAGCCTACAGAATGCAGCAGCAGCCCGAGGCACACACAGAGGTGAGGCAGGCAGTGAGGAATTCTCCGCAGCTCGGCTGCATGCTGGGGGGCGTGGCTTGTAGACACCGGCAGTGGGCAGAGAGACTGAGTCCCCCGTCCCCTCGACCCGACCTGCCAGCGACGTGACCCCCTTAGGCTAGGAGCCAGAGCGGGACCTGCCTGCTGGATGCTTGCTGCATGCTGCTCCAGGTAAGCAATCAATGGATCAACTTACTCCTGCTTTTGCTGCGGCTGTATGTGTGCCTGTGGGGGGATCCGCCGGGAGGCAGTGAGAGCGCGGGATGCTGGGGGGGGGGAGCTTTTATAGAGTCGCCAGGTGCATCTCGCAGCCGCTGGCTCCGGCCTCCAGCAGCTCCAGCCCCGCCGTTCTGCTCTGCTGATGCAGAGGGCCGCTGGCCCTGGTGGGCATGGGGGCAGGGAGCCACGTTCTTTCGGGAGGGGGCTAAGCATAGCAGTTCCTACACCCCCCAGCCTGCTAGGAAGCAGCTCCTCTCTTGTGGAGGAAGGCGCCAGTGGGGGGTGGGGACATTGAGTGATTGGGGGGGGGGTGAAAATAAAATAAAAAATAGGGGAGGAAAGAAATAAGCCAAGGAGGGCGACTGTCCAGCAGGGTTGGGGGGAGGGACGCTCAAGTTGTGACAGATGTTCTGATTCTGAAAGATTTCGATGAATCCGGTGTGCCTCAGTTTCCCCTATATTTTGCATGGCTACCCAGTGGGGGAATGGCCAAGCAGGTGTGAAACCTGGCGGCCAAAGGGGGGACTCCCAGGGAGGGTGCGGGGCGAAGTGACTCCGATTCTGAACAGCTGCGGAGAAGGGAGCGGGGCGGGCTTGGGGGAGACCCCCCCCCGCACCGCCCAGCTGGGGGCTTCAAGGCTTTAGGAAACAGGGCGAGCCCGGCCCTTACCTCTCCTGCTCTTGCCAATCTGCCCCAGCTTGGGGGGCCTCTTGTTCTGTCCCCCCTCCCCCCACGAAGAAGTTGCTGGTAAATCAATGTGGGCTTGTGCAAAGGGCACCACACACATGCCATGCTCAAGGATCAGTACTGGAGAGAGTGTGCCTTCTGAGGTAGTGTTTTTCACCACCACTGCATGCAAGGCAGGGGCTTGGAAGCCACAATCTATCTAGCCCATGGCACAGACAAGATAACTAGTCTAATCAAAATAAAGCTTGGATGTTTTCCCTTAGTACAGACTGCAGGACTGATCCCACATTCTGTATTCAAACTTACTGATTACAAGTGAACACATGGTGCAATAAAGCCTCATAATGATTAAAAAATTTCTGCACTGTGAGCATGTTGCAGCTAAGGGTAGAAAAAGCCTGTATTCCATATGCTGTGGCCACACCTCAAGGTATGTCTACATTGCAATTAGACACTTGCGTCTTGCCCAGGCCAGCTGACTTGGGCTCACAGGGTTCGGGCTAAGGGGCTGTTTAATTGTGATGTAGACATTCAGGCTTGGGCTGAAGCCTGGGCTCTGTGAGGTAGGGGGGTCCCAGAGCTCAGGTTACAACCTGAGCCAGAATGTCTACGCTGCAATTAATGGTGTGGCCGGGTGGGTCCGCTGCCCCTGGCCCTCCGCCCGCTCCTGCTCGCTCGCAGCCGGCAGACAGGGTCACCGCTGGCCCTACAGCCCCAGTGGCCCGGCAGGGGAAACGACACCGGTGCGGGGGGGGTCCCTCTCCCGACTGGACTCAGAGTCTGGCTCAAGGGGGGTGGGGGGGGTCATTAAGTCTTGTAAAAGCCATCCACTCACACACACATAGGCGAGACAAACATTGGTATGGAAAGGATGATTTGCATGCAGAATCCATGATTATTCTGACCAGTATATGGCAAATTTTGAAGACTTAAAATAACTTTAGCCACAAATAACACACCAAAGCTTTAATGCAAATCTGTATTTGATTCAAATTATTTATGCTGTGATATTTTAAACATGCATCCCCTCTTTAGATGGGCTTGATGAAAACTGACAGGCAAAATACAGTGAGCAATGTCAATTAAACGTTATGGGTAGAGAGGAATGTATGAAGCAGAAGGATGCCTACAATGGCATGTAGCTGATCTGTGACTTCTAGGAGCAATACCCCTGCAGCCATGGATAGGGCACTAGATGGGGAGGGTTCTGAGGGCTTGTCTACACTATCCGCCTCTGCACATGCTGATTCTACACAGGGCAGGCTGGGGCTGAGCACTGCTAGGCTGCTGCCCAGTTCACTTACCCACATTAGCAAGCAGGGATTGCACCTGGCAGCGTACATCTGCTTGATGTACAATTGGGACGCCATTGTCCCGATATTCAGGTAAAAGTTTACATTTGGTAGTGAAATAGAAAATTAGTTGATTGGGAATGTCCCATTAAACCTGATTGTGATTGGTTATCTACTGGCATTTTTGTTTTTTCAGGTTGTTTTCCGATGTAACGCAAATTTACGGTAGTGTACAGTTCTGAACCACAGTGCATACCGTAGGACAAACTACGGTGGGCACGTAATAACACGTAAGAAACACCGAGACTGCACAGTTCTTTTCAGTGTCTAGCTAGCTAGCTAAAGGTCTTCAGCCAAAAACCCCACCTGAAATGGCAACGGCAAGGGAGGAGCCAACTACCGAAAAACAAGAGAGACAGTGCAGATACAGGACAGAATGGGAAGCCACTTACACCTGGATTCGGAAATCCTATGTGTGTGATTCAAAAGCCTTTTGTAAAGCATGCAGGAAGGAATTTACCATTTGCCATGGCGGTGAGTCTGATGTTAAGCATCATGCTGAATCAAAAAATCATGGACAAAACACCCAGACTCACAAGAGCAATACCCAGACTCAGCAAGCCAAATGAATCCTTCAATAACAAGGTTATCACTGTTGAGCTAACTCAAGTTTATCAAACAGTAGTCCATCAACACTCCTATCGCTCGTCTGACTGTGAACTTAAACTGGCACCTACCTTCTATCCAGATTCAACTATTGCAAAGCACGTCAGCTGTGGCCGGACTAAAATGGAGGCATTGCTCAAAAAAGTGCTGTCACCACTCTCAACAGAATTTTTAAAAGACCTCAGCAAGCCAGATGGTCTCTATTTCTCAGTTGCCACAGATGCATCTAACAAGGGCAATGTGAAAACTTTCCCCTTATCACTGAGATACTGGACACCTGAACATGGGGTCCAAGATAAACTGTTAGACTTCTATGAGCAAAGCGAAGAGACCGCAGAGGCAATAAGCAACACATTACTTGAAAAACTTGCGACACACAAACTAGACCTAAACAAAGTGTCTTCCTACTGTGCTGATAATGCAAACGTGAATTATGGAAAGCGACAATCAGTGTACCAGAATTTAAAAAAACAAAATGAAAATATCTTGCCAGCAAACTGCCCTGCCTATATTGTACACAATGCCGTGAAACATGGTAGCAATACCCTACAAGTTGACATTGAGACTCTGGTGATTAAGATGTTCAATCATTTCAGCAGTTCTGCTAAGAGAGTAGCAGCACTGAAGGATATGTTTGACTTTGTGGATATGGAGTATGCCACTTTACTGCGCCATGTTCCAACGCGCTGGTTGAGTCTTTTCCCAGCTGTAAACAGGCTTGTAAATACGTAGCAGGCTGTTAAGTGCTACTTTGTTTCTCTGGGCAGTGAGAAGTGTCCAAAATTTCTATGGATGCTGTTCTCGGACAGGGAAAAGGGTGAACAAGGTGAGGGGCCTAGCAAAGTTGCGGTTCATCTGTTTTTCCTCCAGAATGTCCTGAAAATCTTGAATGATACTGTGCTCTGTTTGGAAAATGAGAGTATGACAGCATGTGAACTGTATGCCATAATGAATACTCTGAGAATTAAACTTCAGCAACGGAAAAATGACATATTCTTTGGCTCCAAAGTTGAAAGTGCATTAACTGAGATGCTGCCTGTCACTGCTGCATGTCTCCAGAAAGATTTCCTGAACTTTTACGATGTGTCGATCCTATATTTGGAGAAATGGTTTGATTTTTCAACAGCTGGCTACTTGTTCAATACCTAGTGCTTGAACATCAAAGTTAATAGGGTATTCGAATTCAAGGATCTGTCTGCAGTCGTGACAGTTGTAAACCTTCAGAAAACAATGGATCTTGATCAGCTCTATGATGAGTACTGTATCATCAAAGACATCAACTCCAAGTTGGAGCCTGGAAACTATTCAGTTGGGGAACTCTGGTCTCAAGTGCTGAGAAACAAGGACAGGAGCACTGAATTCCTGAACATGGCAAAGCTGGTGTCATACGTGCTCAGTATACCCGTAAGCAATGCATACTCTGAGCGTGCATTTTCAATCCTGAAAGGTGCATGGACTGATGTCCGGAATCGAAGCAGCATAGACTTGGTGCGGAGTGAAACCCTTGTCATAATGAATTTCCAGATGAGTTGCAAGAACTTCTACAACTTTGTGATTGCCCAGAAGCAAGTTATGGCTATGGCAAAGTCAGCCAAAAAGTACTAGACTTCTGGCATATCTGAGAGATATGCAAATTGGGAAGTTGATTTATTGACTGAATAAAAAACCCGGCCCTTTACCCCTGTTGTTTGTTTAGTGTACAAATAAATCTGTATGTTTAAATATGTATTATGACTAAGTCTATAATTTAGACTCACTGATTCCAGACCTCTGTGATGTAGTTTGCTTCAGCTGTCAGTGGCTGAAGCTGGGGCTGAAGCCAGGACTGGGGGCTTCCCCTCTGTGACTGCGGCTGGAGCCAGAGCTAGAACCGGGACCCTTCACTCCCCTGCCCTGCAACTGGATCTGACTTTGCAACCAGAATCCTGTGCCCCTGTCCTGCAGCTTCAGCCGGGGGCTGGAGCCGGAGCCCTCTGCCCGTGGCCCCGTGGCTTCTACTGGGGGCTGGAGCTGGGGCCATGAGTCCTTGCCCTGTGGCTTGTGGTGCGGGCTGCAGCAGGGGCTGTACAACCCCTCTCGCAGCTTCCTAGGGCCTCCTCTCGCAGCTTCCTAGGGCCCCCTCTTATGGCTCTGTGCACCTGTGTCTGTCGTCGTCATCTTTCTCTCCCTTCTCCCCCCCCTCCCCCCCCCCCCCGCTCGTCCAATGTGATATTTCACTCTTGCGATCTGGTCACCCTATGCTCCCTTTTTCTCAAATATATTGAGAAAATAGAAACTGGCTTCCCTGGCTTTACACAAGCTGTGAGGTCACTAACCCTTGGGGAAGTCTTAACTGGGCAGTTGTGGCCAGATTCTGTATAGCCTGAATGGTGCAAAGAGGCCAGTTCAGGGAGAGGAACTCTAGCCCAAGAGCTGACTAGATATGGTTCTTTTTGTGTAAGTACTTTACTAAGAAAAGAATTTTTGCAATTTTGGTGATTCTGATTTTTAAAACTTAAATCTTGCAGAACCCTCCCTCCCTCCGGTGCCCGCCGGGCCGCTGCAGAACCCTCCCTTCTTCCGGTGCCCAGAGGCTGCAGGAGGTGCTGGCTCAGCCGCTCCTTAAAGGCGGCTCGGCCGGGCCGGGCTCAGAGCGGCGCGGGAGGCAGAGGCCGGTGCAGGCAGCGGGGAGTGGCGCGTCCCGGGGAGCCCGGCGGCACGATGAGTGGCGGGGATCGCTAGTTCTTGCCCCTCCCGGGCCGGGGTCCGTGCCCCTGCAGGGCTGGGCTGGCCACCCCAAGATTGGCCAGAATGCCGCCCCTTACAATGTATCGCCCCAGGCATGTGCTTTCTCGTCTGGTGCCTGGAGCCGGCCCTGATTAGTGTCAGTGCCCACAGATTCACCTTAGGCACCTGCCTTAAGCTACCATTATTGGTCCTTTATAGTTTTTAAATAATTTCCCTGTTAGCATTTTTAATATCTTATTTAGTGATGGTGAATTTTATAGACTTAATCTGCTCAAACACCTCTTGTCTGCTATCGGAATTAAGTGGTGGCAGAAATAGTGAAGGGGCAACCAGGTTAGTAAATCCTCAATGGATACTCTGGGTTCTAGAACGCTGGCATAAGAGACGTGGCCAGCGCAGTCTAGCATGTGATATCGTACACCCATTAGAACATAGTGAAATGTCAACATGCAAACCTGGAGATGTACTATGGGTGGAGTGATGCATTACTAAACACTTCACCATTTCATTAAATACAACCAGGTTATTATAAATCCTGTCAAATAGTCAATTTTTCTTTTTATTTTGAAGTTTGAAGAAAAGTACCGTTAATCAAATGATTCCACAGGTCAGCAATTACACATGTAATTGCTAAATACACAGATCTAAATAGAAGATTTCCATTATACCCCATCTCATTCTCTTTGCTGTATCTTGTATATTGAAGAGGTGTCTAAGGAATGACTTTCATGTAAAAATCAAATTGAGCAAGAGCAAATTTTCTTTCTGCGGTATGTATTGTCAGAAAATTCCTGTATCGCTTACAGGCACATTTTCATGGAACTTCATTTTCAAAGTTCTGAAGTTATAGTAATTTTTAGTGACAAAAATTCATAAGGCATATTTGTGGATCAAGGCCTTTATGAAGTTCTTGATTAGCTTATTGGTATTGATATCAGATGTTTAAACAAAGTCTCTTAAATTTGCCCCAACACTTTTGTCTGTGATTGACATTCTGAACTCTTTTTCTGGATTGAGATATCTGATGTCTATCATTAGTAGAAAATCTGGACAATGTAGCCAAAGAATAAAAGCAGTGAGTTCAAGGGGTAGATCCTGAAAAATTAGATTGCTGTGGTACATGGGAACTAGATTACTCTGGGACAATGTGACAAATGTACATTTAGGTAAGTATGGTATAACAATATTTGCAAATGAAGTGTCCAGAAACTTATTTTCTTTCTTGTGATAACTAATTGCTCCCATGATTTACACAATAATAATCTGAACAATTGTCTCAATGTTGTCTCTGCTGTACAAATCCTGTCAAATCATACTGTGCTGTGAATGACTAACACTTGGAACACTTAAGTCACCATTTCAAGCAGTAGTACTTACTTCATAGTGCAGAAGTTGGAAATAACTTATCTGACCATCAGTTTTAAAGTAAATACTTATTGTTGCTGTCTTTGTTCTTGCCACTGGTTTATTTATATCTTCTGCCACTGCTGTCAAGTGTAAAATGGATGCATTTGTTAAGAGCTACTTAGTGATTTAGGAGGGTTTAGAGAGGATGGAAAAGTTGGTGTGCCAGTGATCAGAGATAGTTGAGCTGATTGAAAATGAGGACAGCATCTTTCAATAAGCTCATTTCACTTTCAAGACTTATAGACTCATAGACTTTAAGGTCAGAAGGGACCATTATGATCATCTAGTCTGACCTCCCGCATGATGCAGGCCACAAAATCTGACCCACCCACTCCTCGAATAATTCTCTCCCATGACTCAGCTGTTGAAGTCCCCAAATCATGATTTAAAGACTTTAAGTCGCAGAGAATCCTCCAGCAAGCGACCCCTGCCCCATGCTGCGAAGGAAGGCGAAAAACCTCCAGGGCCTCTGCCAATCTACCCTGGAGGAAAATTCCTTCCCGACCCCAAATATGGCGATCAGCAGAACCCCGAGCATGCGGGCAAGATTCTCCAGCCAGACCCACATTGACCATTGATACTAATTACCAGCGATGGCACGTTATTGACTTATTGACTAAAATCACATTATCCCATCAAACCATCCCCTCCATAAACTTATCAAGCTTAATCTTAAAGCCAGAGAGGTCTTTTGCCCCCACCGTTTCCCTCGGAAGGCTATTCCAGAACTTCACCCCTCTGATGGTTAGAAACCGTCGTCTAATTTCAAGCCTAAACTTCCCGACGGCCAGTTTATATCCATTTGTTCTCGTGTCCACATTAGTACTAAGCTGAAATAATTCCTCTCCCTCCCTGGTATTTATCCCTCTGATATATTTAAAGAGAGCAATCATATCCCCCCTCAGCCTCCTTTTGGTTAGAGTAAACAAGCCGAGCTCCTCGAGTCTCCTTTCATACGACAGGTTTTCCATTCCTCGGATCATCCTAGTAGCCCTTCTCTGTACCCGTTCCAGTTTGAGTTCATCCTTCTTAAACATGGGAGACCAGAACTGCACACAGTACTCCAAATGAGGTCTCACCAGCGCCTTGTATAACGGAAGCAGCACCTCCTTATCCCTACTAGAAATACCTCGCCTAATGCATCCCAAGACCGCATTAGCTTTTTTCACGGCCACGTCACATTGCCGACTCATAGTCATCCTGCGGTCAACCAGGACTCCGAGGTCCTTCTCCTCCTCCATTACTTCCAACCGATGCGTCCCTAGCTTATAACTAAAATTCTTGTTAGTCATCCCTAAATGCATCACCTTACACTTCTCACTATTAAATTTCATCCTATTACTATTACTCCAGTTTACCAGGTCATCCAAGTCTCCCTGCAGGATATCCCGATCCTTCTCCGAATTGGCAATACCTCCCAACTTTGTGTCATCCGCAAACTTTATCAGCCCACTTCTACATTTGGTTCCGAGGTCAGTAATAAATAGATTAAATAAAATCGGACCCAAAACCGAACCTTGAGGAACTCTACTGGTCACCTCCCTCCAACCTGACAGTTCACCTTTCAGTACGACCCGCTGCAGTCTCCCCTTTAACCAGTTCTTTATCCACCCCTGGATTTTCATATCGATCCCCATCTTTTCCAATTTAACCAATAATTCCTCATGCGGTACCGTATCAAACGCTTTACTGAAATCGAGGTATATTAGATCCACCGCATTTCCTTTATCTAAAAAATCTGTTACTTTCTCAAAGAAGGAGATCAGGTTGGTTTGGCACGATCTGCCTTTCGTAAAACCATGTTGTAATTTGTCCCAATTGCCATTGACCTCAAGGTCCTTAACCACTTTCTCCTTCAAAATTTTTTCCAAGACCTTGCCTATTACAGATGTTAAACTAACAGGCCTGTAGTTACCTGGGTCACTTTTTTCCCCTTCTTGAAAATAGGAACCACATTAGCTATTCTCCAGTCCAACGGTACCACCCCCGAGTTTACAGATTCATTAAAAATTATCGCTAACGGGCTTGCAATTTCTCTCGCCAGTTCCTTTAATATTCTCGGATGAAGTTCATCCGGTCCGCCCGATTTAGTCCCGTTAAGCTGTTCGAGTTTGGCTTCTACCTCGGGTACTGTAATGTCAATCCCCCCTCCTTTATTCCCCTCTGTCACACTGTCTCTATTCCTAAACCCTTCATTAGCCTCATTAAAGACCGATGCAAAATATTTGTTTAAACATTGTGCCATGCCTAGATTATCCTTAATCTCCACTCCATCCACAGTCTTCAGCGGTCCCACTTCTTCTTTCTTTGTTTTCTTCCTATTTATATGGCTATAAAACCTCTTACTATTGGTTTTAATTCCCCTCGCAAGGTCCAACTCTACACGGCTTTTGGCCTTTCTCACTCCATCTCTATATGCTCTGACCTCAATAAGGTAGGTTTCTTTGCTGATCCCTCCCCTCTTCCACTCTTTGTACGCTTTCTGCTTTTTCTTAATCACCCCTCTGAGACGCTCGTTCATCCAGCTCGGTCTAAATCTCCTGCCTACGATCTGTTTTCCCTTTCTCGGGATACAGGCCTCCGACAGCTCCTGCAACTTCAACTTGAAATAATCCCAGGCGCCTTCCGCCTTTAGATCCATAAATATGTTAGTCCAATCTACTTCCCTAATTAGTCGCCTTAATTTATTAAAGTTAGCCCTTTTGAAATCGTAAACCTTAGTCTCCGATTTAATTTTGTTAATCCTTCCATTTAGTTTAAACTGAATTAGCTCATGATCACTCGAGCCAAGGTTGTCCCCTACAACCATTTCCTCAACGAGGTCCTCACTATTCACCAAAACCAAATCTAAAATGGCATCCCCCCTCGTCGATTCAGCAACTACTTGATGAAGGAATTCATCAGCTAGCACGTCTAGGAAAATCTGAGCCCTATTATTGTTACTAGCATTTGTTCCTCAATCTATATCCGGGAAGTTAAAGTCTCACATGATTACACAGTTCCTATTAGTATTTACTTCCCTAAAAACATTAGAGTTCCCTATCCATATCCAGGCTAGATCCCGGCGGTCTATAGCACACCCCAAGCACTATCCCAGGGGAGGCTCTAGTAGTTTTTTTACCCAATGTGAGTATTGCCCAGACAGACTCCGTCTTATCCATTCCCTCACTTATTATTTCTTTACAGTTTACCTCATTATTGACATACAATGCTACTCCCCCACCTTTACCTTTGTTCCGGTGGTTCCTAAACAGCACATACCCTTCCATACCTGTACTCCAGTCATGACTACCGTTCCACCACGTTTCGGTTATTCCTACGATATCCGGTCTCATTTCTCGGACCAGGAGCTCCAATTCCTCCATTTTGTTACCTAGGCTTCTCGCATTGGTGTATAAACATCTTAATTTATGCCGTTTAGCCTCCCTCCCATTTGTTATCCGATTTGGTACGGACACTGTACAGCCAGTATGACCTATTAGTCTAGTATCCATCCCCCCCGTCTTCCTTATGTCCAATCTCTTCCCCCCGGCTATGTCTGTTCTTGTCTCGTCACCCTCCTTCTCAATGTTGTAATTTGGCGTGGAGATTAACTGGACATCTCCCAACCGTCTCCCCTGAATTCCTAGTTTAAAGCTCTCTTGATGAGATGAGCCAGCCTCCCTCCCAGAAGTCTATTTCCTTCCCTACTTAGGTGAAGTCCATCCCGTGAGAACAGCTGCCTGTCCCCGAAAGCCTCCCAGTGGCCATACCTCCCAAAGCCCTCCTTATAGCACCAGTCCCTTAGCCAACTATTTATCATCACAATCCTGTCAGCCCTTTGCTGCCCTTCTCTAGGAACAGGCAGAATCCCACTGAAAATGATCTGAGCCTCGATTTCCTTAAGCGTCTTCCCCAGCCTGGCATAAACTTCCTTGATTCTCTCTAGCGAGAACCTAGCCGTGTCATTCGTTCCTATGTGAAGGATGATCAAGGGGTTCTTACCTGCTCCTTTTAGGATCCTTTTCAACCGCAGGTCCACATCCCGTATCTTAGCGCCTGGCAGACAGCACACCCTTCTGTTCTCTGGGTCCGCCCTGGTCACAGGCCTGTCTAACCTCCTCAGTAAGGAGTCCCCAATCACATAAACCTGCCTTTGCCTGGTGACAGTGCGATCTACTAATCTATCCCCTGTTCCCTCTAGTCGCAACCCCTGTCTGTTCCTATTTTCCCTTATAGTCTCTCTTATGCCACCCTGTACTGTCCCGGGGCCCAGATTTGGTGCTGTCTCCATCAACTCCTCCCCTCTTTCTATGGGACTAGCCGCTCTTCTCTTCTTCCTCACCCTTCCCCCTTCAGTGACCATCTGCTGCACCCCTTCCTCGTTATCCAAACACCCAAACCTGTTTCTGAGCTCTATTTCTCCTTCACTGACCCTCCTTTTCCTTGGCCTGCTTCTCACGGTCACATGCTTCCACTGCGCTTGTTCTCCCCCCGACATTCCCCCCTCACAGACCCTGGCCCCTGCTTCCACCTGTACCCCTGAGCATTCCCCTTCAGCCACCCCTTGCCTTTGCTCCATTAGCTGCTCAAACCCCCTTCTAAACTCTACCAGGGTCTCTACCTGAATCTCCAAACCTCGGATCTTTTCTTCCAGCAGCTCTATTAGGCGGCATTTCATGCAGACGTACCTCTGGCCAGGCACCCCCGCTAGGACCATGTACATACCGCAGCTGCCACATGCAATCATCTGCATTGTGTCCCCCGCTGCTTGGCTCATGGCTGCTGTGGTCTCTGCCCACTGCACCTGGGGGAACACAGCACACGGGACACCGCGCCCTCCTGTCTCCCCGTCCACCTCCCCCTGCAAACTCCCACTCAAACTCCCCTGTTAGCAGCCCTGTTTGCCGGCTCCTGGGTATTGAAGTAAAAGGTGCCAGAATTTTCCAAAACGTCTTAAGATTCATTTTCTCTGCCTCATGATGGAGAATATTTCTTTTACTAGACTGCTGAATTTTTACTCCCAAAATCCCTAGCAATTTAAGACACCGTTTTTAAATATTTGTGGAATAGGTTGAATATACTTTAGAAACTAGTAATAACTGCTTAAACTTATTTCATCCTAAAGAAACTATAGAACACTCTTATGCATAAACATGCTCTGCAATTTATCTGTTATCCTTGCAGAATGATTTATAATGACTAGAGGCAATCTATGATGGTCCAAAAATGTGACTTCTGAAAGCTGAGTTGGCAAAATTATTTTTGCTTCCAGATGAAGTAAAGCAATATCTAACACTGGGACTCCTTAATATGTAACTAAAGTAGTGGGAATTATATCCTGTCCCCACAGAATGACTCCATCTGCAGTTGCAAATGAAAATGCACCTTTGAGGCATCATAGCACAATTGGGAATTTAGAAACTGAACAATGGACATGTTTGAAATTAAATATTCATGGTCTCAAAAGCCAAGCCTATTGACAACTTAAATTAGCAGTTTAATAACATTTGTCTATACTTATTTTTACAGGCTAGGCAAATCAACAATAGTGCAGTTTTACCATTTTATGAAATCACTTTTTCACTACTATGCTGAAATTATTGGTGTTCGTGTATAAAACAGAACAAATATGACCAGATACAAATGCGAAATACTACCAAGGGACTGTTCTTGAAATTCAAAAACACTGATTTCATCAGGAGATGAGCAAAAAGTTTCTTTCCCTACCATTAGGAAAGCTATTAAATAAACAACACTTCAGATGTTGTTAAAATCACTGTGTCATCATTGGTCAGGATATACCTTATTTTAAATATATAAACATACAAAGCCTTTTCTGGTTCCTGTAAAACCAGTGGAAATGCACTATATTGTCACATTAAGGTAATAATATACATTGCCATTTTTTAAATTAAAGGATCTATAATAGGTTAGAATCTCCAACAGTGACGGACACAGTGAGTTTCTAATCGAGAATTTCCAAGACTTGTTTTAAGTCTGAAAGAAAAGAATAATGCACTTTGTGTTTCATCTGGCATTTATCTAGAATTTCTGTATTAAATCCTGGTCCCACTGAAGGTAATACAAAAACTCCCAGTAACTCCAATGGAGCCAGGATATTTTTCTCTTTTTCTCTTTCTCTTCTCTCCCCTCCCCCCTCCTCACCCTTGGGTTTTATATTGCCACCAATCACAATAATATTTGAGTGCCTTCCATGTAAAAGGGAATGCAGCTGTGGCAGTGGTTCATAGACAGAAATATCTTTGTAGCTGGCGCTTGATCTGTTCCTTACTATGAAAATAAGGAACAGGGCCTTAAAATGACATGGGAAGCTGACTAGTAGCCAATAAAGGGACTTGAGTACTGGCCATATGTGCTCAAGAAAAAGGCGGAAAGTAGCCTGCTGTACCAGTTGGAGCTTGTGCATTGTCTTCACATTCAGCTTCAGCTACAATGAGTCACTGTAATCCAGCCTGGTGGTGACAAGTGTGTGGATTACTGTGGCCAGGGAGGAAATTTCCTAGCAAGCTGGAGGAGAAAGAAGTGTTCTGTGACCATATGGTTGTCTTCTAGATGGGTCAGTACAAGCAGGCGGAATCCCTGGAATGATAACACAGACATGTGCTCAGTAACAATAGAAGATGTGTTACTTACTGTAAGAGGGCACAGAGGCAGCACCCCTCCTGAAGCTGGTGCTGCTGATGTTCCTTCCCTTAGACCGCAAACACCCTGCCCCCCAAGCTTCCTGAGTCGAGATGTCCTTCCTCTCTGGGAGGAGCCCTTTAGGGTCTGTCTGTGGATGTGCCACACACCCAGACCCAGCCAGCACAGTAACTCTGTTACAGAGGGTATTTCTGAAAACTGATGCTACCTGGTCACCCAGGCTTATCAAGGTGTCAGAAGACCCTGAGGCTTCACAGACCTTTGCAAATGGGGGCTGTAAGACTTTGATAGAAAGTGGAGACACTGTTTTGGCCAGCTCTTTGAAGCATTTCTCCTTTCCAACCAGCATCACTTGATCTTGCTTGGGCTCAGCCTGAGCCAGCTGCTCTTCATCTAAGAGGTGATTTCCTGTCGGCATTGTGACATTTTAATAGTGTCTGGGGTTGCATCAGTTGAGAATGAGATATATAGTTGAGTGCTATTGGCATGCTGATGGAAGCCAAATCCATGGCATCTCATTATATCTCCCAGTGATCACAGGTAGATATTAAAAGGAAGAGGGATAGTATGGATCCATTTGGAACCCTGCAGGAGGGGGCCCTCAGAGAGGAGGAGGAATTACCCATCATTAGTCTGAGTTCTGCTGGAGAGGAATAATTGGTGCCACTGTAGTGCTGAGCCATCTACTCCTGCTAGGTCATATAATGTTAGTAGTACTATGTCAAAGGCTACAGAGAGATCTGGCAGAATGTGCATGGGAGATCTTACCTGTGTCCATGGCTATGAGGAGGTCATCTTTTAGTGTCACTGGAACTGTCTGTACTGTGCCCTGGTTTCCACCCAGTGAGGCATTGAGGATGTTGGCTCATGTCATACGGTGTCAGAGCTTGGAAGTTATTACTTCTCCATTTGTTTCCCCCACAAATGGGAGGTTGGAGATGGGATGGTAGTTGAAGAGATTTTCAGAGCAGGGTGTTTAGCCTCTTGAGGATTGGGTGAACTTATTACATTTTTTCAAGGAGTTTGATAGGTGTGCCTCTCTGAAAGAGGTTAAACAGGGTTGTCGTCTTCTTTAAAGGGTAGGTGCCTGGGGCAAGCCCACCTTGTTCCGTTATCAGACCTATTTGGGAAGGGGTCAGGTGATGGTAATAATGACTGAGATTGGAGAGTTAGCAGGAGCTGCAGGAGGGAGGTGGGCTCCTACAATCCTTCCAGAAGCAGGGGGATGATTGAAGGGAAGGATGTGTCTGCCTTTCAGCAGTGAGAGAAATAAGGGGAAATGCTTCTGAGAGTTATAGTCCATGGTGGGCTAAGTGTTTGTTTTTGTTTTGATGTTTTCCCTAAATTTTATGTTTAAAACTGTCCTCTGAAGGAAGTATGTGAAAAAGAATGGGACATGGCACAGAGTTCTTTTTGGGCTGGAGAGGGATTCCATGAGGCTGCAGAAACACTATTTCCATTAGTAGTGGGCATCATTGTTCTTCACTGGTTTTACCAGCCTGGAGGGGCATGGATCTGTTTCACAGGTTGTGGCTCTAATATGTTTCAGGGCTTCTTGAAATTTGGTAGGTGTGATTGGGGCCAAACTTAGTCAGGGATGGTTGGGCGGATAATCCATCTGGTCAAGGAGTTTGTATCACTCCTTAAACTCCCATATATATGGGAGAATGAGTTGTTTAAAATATTATTTGCAAAATACATATCTTATGATGAACACTCTATCTATCTAGATATAGATAAATGCAAAGTGTAGATCCTCAGATGGAATAAATTATCAGAGCTCCATGGAAATTAATGGCGCTGTGACAATTAATTCCAGCTGAGGAGCTGCCTCCTTGTAAACAATATATTAGATCCCACAGATACACAGTAGAAGGACAGACAGTTGATGGGATAATTAAGAAAAAAAGTCTTGGTAATAACTTTAAGTACTGTTGATTGCTTGATAGTTATTAGTAATACTGTTACTACTATTTGGCTCTGATTAAGGAAGGTACTTAAGCATGTGCATAACTGTAAACACATTATGCACAAATAATACCATTGACTATCTGTCAATGTACAAGTTAGGACTAGTCTACACTGGCTACGCTAATTTAACATGGCTTTTGTGGTCGCGGCACAGCACGGGGAGAGAGCTCTCCCAGCACTCTAAAAAAACCACCTCCACGAAGGGTGTAACTATCAGCGCTGGGAGCCCGGCTCCCAGCGCTGGTGCATTGTCTACACTGGCACTTTACAGCGCTGAAACTTGCTGCGCTCGGGGGGTATTTTTTCACACCCCTGAGCGAGAAAGTTGGAGCGCTGTAAATTGCAAGTGTAGACAAGCCCTTATATATGTGCTTACGTACCCTCCTTAACTGGGGCTGCTATTATGGTAGTAGCAACTAAAAGCTTCAGTCAAGACTGAGGTCCCATTGTACTGGTTCTATACAAACACATACAGTATGTGGACCTTGTCTTGAAAAGCATATATAGGAGTTTATTTAAAAGGGAAAAAACATAATGTATCTCATCATAGTTATAAAGTTCAGAAAATAGCAGTTGTGAATGTCCAACAAAAGCACTTAATTGGTATGTAAAACATAAAATCATTTGTAACCATGAGTAAAGAATGGCATGCATTGATGGTCTCCACTGTGGGCTGATAAGCAAAATGATACAGCAAACAACCACCCAGCAAACGAGCTAGTCCATGTGTTTTATTTCATATTTTACCCTTTGCATAAAATAGTTGTCTGAGTACAAATTTTACCTAAATTTCCTGATTTTTCTTTGTTTTTAATGGCCTACCACAGGGCGGCATGGTGCTTTTAAGGAAGGTGGTTTTAGCCCTCACTTGTGTCTGATTAGCTGTCTCCCAGGTGATGGATCTGAGTTCATAGCCTACAAGTCATCAGGTGTTCAGATAAAAGGCCTGTAAGTAGTTCAGCTAGGAAAAGAGACCTGCAGAGAGTAGAAGACCTTGGGACAGAGGAAAAGTGTTTGAAGGGAGCTCTCCACATAGGTGGAAGAACTGTCTGGAGATACCTCCTGTGTGGGCAGGGGCACAAACTTTGAGGAGGAGGGGCTAAGCAGCAACACCTAGCTTATCTGTTTGGTCTGTGTTGGACTGTTTTCGTTTTGAGAAATAAATTCATCCCTGAAGAAAGGGGTTGAATTTCCGCTGCTGTTGGAGTTTTATTTGATGCACTAGCCAGTGAGTCAATCATTTTGTTTTAAACATTCACTGCTGTAAAATTTGATCTCTGTTGACTTTATGAATCCCTTGCAGAACTCTGAAAACCTGCATTTAATTAGGTCATCCTCTCTTCCATGAAATTTTTCTTTCTCAGTACTATAGTGTGGGGAGGATAGGAAGAGCAGGATATAAATGATCATTCTATGCATTCACTTCTCCCTGTTGCCAGTTGAAAGCTGACATCAAACCACAACACTTATTTTCCCCAGTTAGAACACTGTTTCTCAATTTTTAAAAAAAAACGTTGATATTTATCTTTGTTGCCCTATACAGGGTAGTATATAACCTGTAGTAAGAGGTCCAACAATGCATGCAATATTTCACATGTCAATCAGGGTCCTTATTATTTTTGGGGTGTAGCGTTAGAAATCAGTGGCGTAGATTATGCACCCTTTGCTCATATGGATGAGTTTTTCCTCATGTGTGGACTGTTTATGTAAATGCCCACCAGGGTGAATAAGGACTCTAAAATATAACCCAGTCTAGAGTTGGAATAAGAAAGATGTAGTAGTGTGTCAACCTCAAGAAAACTGGAAACAATGTCCTAGATATCCGAGTCAAAGTTTTCATGTAATGTAGAGGAAAATGTAATTCTTCAAAAGACTCCATCATCTCCATGTTATTTAGAAAGAATTTTGTTTCCTGATTTGACATACAGGTTCTGATCATACTCCTTTATATGATGTACACACACAACTTTGAGACCCACTTAGTTTTTCCTAAGCCAGGGAAGATGGATTGGTCTCTGACTAACTACCTTAGAACCTTGGAGTTATGAACGCCTCCGGAATGGAGGTTGCTTGTAACTCTGAAATGTTGATTAGTCTGAACAAAATGTTATGTTTGTTCTTTCAAAGTTTACAACCGAACATTGACTTAATACAGCTTTGAAACTTTACTATGCAGAAGAAAAACGTTGTTTTTAACCATCTTAATTTAAATGAAACAAGCACAGAAACAGTTTCCTTGTCAAATCTCTCTTAAACTTTCCCTTTATATTTTTAGTAGTTTACATTTAACACAGTACTGTACAGTATTTACCATTTTGGGTGTGGGGGGGGTCTTATCTGCTGCCTGATCGCCTACTTCCGGTTCCAAATGAGGTGTGTGGTTGACCAGCCTGTTTGTAACTGAGGTTCTACTGTATTGCCATTTACTTTTTTAAAGCCATTGTCTATTACATCTATAGAGACACTGACCTATGGCTGTGGAAGAAAAGACCTAGAAAATGTAAGCAATACAGCTATGTCTACTTTTTTTTTTAAAAAAAAGCAAAATCTCATTCTCTGCAATGCAAACAAGCTCTTGAGCACTACAGTAACATGTCAGGAAATTAACTCCAGACCTAACAAAGATTTTTTTTTAATTAACAATTCTTAAAAGAGAGCATTATATAGATGCTAATATCTTCAATGCACTGTACAAGCATTAGCTAATTAATTTAAGAGTCTACTATAATTATCTCATTTTATTCACAAAGCTTGGAGGGGCTCAGACTTGTGCAGAATACAGATGGGCTTAAATATTTATAAATAATAGCCATGATAAAAGTTATAGGGTAGATATTACCAAAAACATTAAGCCTAAACTGTCCTTTGCTCCATTTATTGTTTGAAATCCTAATTTTAGATGATTTTATGTACGAAGTGCCCTCTTTCAGAGCCCTTAATGCAACCTAATATAGTAACGTAAGAACCACCTTGTTAAAATTTCCATTCAAAGGATTCAGTACAAAAACGCAGAAAAGGCAGGTTAATAAATATAAAGGTAAAAAACCCACAACTAACAAAATTGTCTCGTGACAAGTCTGAAAAGCAGGAAGAGAGACAGCCTGGGAGAATGACTTTAGATCACAGCAAAGCAAAAGTGAGATCACTTGCCAACCTAACTCGCCATGTTAGGATCCCTAAAAGGTATCTTCTTTGTGATAACACTTACTGAGGTGGTCTTTACCAAGGGAGGGTGCAAGGATGTTTTGCACCCTAGGCGAAACTTCCACCTTGCACCCCCCTCACGCCCCCGAGCCCTGTGGCAGCTCTCCACCCCCCCCCGGCCCTAAGGCGCACCCCCTGCGGCAGCTCCCCCCGGCCTGGGGAGCCGTGCAGCAGCTCCCCACCCCAGCTCACCTCTGCTCCGCCTCCTTCCTGAGCACGCCGTCACCGCTCCACTTCTCCCACCTCCCAGGCTTGCGGCGCCAATCAGCTGTTTGGCGCCGCAAGCCTGGGAGGGAGAGAAGTAGAGCGGGGCGGCGTGCTCAGGGGAGGAGGCGGAGCAGAGGTGAGCTGGGGCGGGAAGTTCCCCTGTGTGCCGCCCCTCCCCTTACTTGCTGCAGGCGGCCCTTCCCGCGCCCCCCTGCCCCAGCTCCCTCCGCCTAAATGCCGACGATGACCGGGGCGGCCGAAGCTCCGGCCACCGCGGTCGCCGCCGAAGGACCCGAAATGCCGCCCCCCAAATGCTAGTGCCCTAGGTGACCGCCTAGGTCACCTAATGGGTTGCACCAGCCCTGTCTTTACCGCCAGGGCTTACTTGGGGCTTTGAAACCTCACAAAACCAACTTACTCAGTTCACCATTTTGTAGGTGAAAATATAAAGAACACAGAGCAGGCATAACATATTCATGCTTGCTTAAATCAGTGAACAGCATAAAATAAAAGTGGTGGTGCTGCTCTATGGAAGTGATCATGAGAAATATGTTGTTTGGAGATCATCACAGTATATAAGGTCATAACTAGGGCTGGACAAAAGTTTTTGGATGAAATTTTTTTTAGATGATAAATGCAGATTCAGTAACACTTAATGATATACAGGTGCATGTTGGTTTCGCTAAATTGTTTGTGATGAGGAAAACAAATTCCAAAAAAGTCAAAACTGTGAGTGGGGTGGGGTGCAATGCAGAGAGAGGGTAGTGGCATGTTAAAAGGACATTCATTCATTGGACTTCCATACCACAAGATGGGAAACTGAGGCAAGGGACACTGACCAACGTACGGTGGTGTTGGGGTTTGCTTAATGGTTACATGCTTTTGAATCCTGGTTGTGGTGTTTTCTCAAACTAATGCTGTGTTCCCTTTCCTTTTTAATAAGGTTCTTTTTGTTATACACAGACTCATTGCTTGTGAGTGGGGAAATATTGCATCTCGGCTCGGAGGCGCTCAGGGATTGTGTTTAATTTTCCCAGGTTATTGGGTGGGGCCTTGAGCTGCGTCTCTTGTGTTAAGAGGAACCCCTAGATAGTGAACCCAACCCTTGTGGCTGCAGACACCGCCTGGCCAGAAGGGTTACGTATGGATTTAGCATGGTGCCTAAGCTGTCTGATGCCCGGAGAGGATAGCTAGCAGACATAGCGCCTCCCTGCAGCCTGGATTTCAGCTCCTAAGTCTGTGAGCGGGCTGGGTCTTAGTTTGCACTACTTTGATTGGCATCTCCCATTGCAGGTAGCTCCCTGCCTACCATGCTGGCTTTTGTGGATCCAATTCTTAGGCACTTCTCTCTCCCCATTCATTGCATAGGGAGCCTAGACACCTGACTCAGGCCTTGTCGATCCCATTGTTGTTCCTGTACATTTTTAGGTAACTAAAAGTTAGACACTGCAGTGCAAAGTGTTGCAATGCCTAAGTCCCTTTGTGGATCCAGGGCTGGATGTTTTAGAGGTGTGTTCTGCCTTATCCCATGCTGTTTTCGTTGCTATATTTGATCATTACTCACAGCTTAGCTTGTTTGATAGAAATGCCCCCAAAGTTGGTTTGGTTGATTTAAAGATGTGAATTTTGTTGTAATTCCTGGACATGGTGATGGAATTAACTTTTCATTTTCAGTATTCTGAAGTTAAGGTATATATCGTATAAAAACTAAGTAAATCCTTCTCCTTTGATTCACAAGGCTAGCTGCACAGTTCATAGATATCAAGGTTAGAGCCACAAAGTATTTCTGTTCTATTCCTCACCTACTTACTCACATAATGGACAAAACGATCATTCAAAAATAGGCTGCCACTTCAGATTCACCAGTCATATTTTTATCTCTGCTGAATTCATTAAAATCCAGGGCATGATGTAGTGCCTTGTTATTTGTAAAACCTTTTATTTGTGGGTTTGGCATGGAAGCGATTGAGATTTTATTTTTTTTAAGTGGTAAGAATTTTGTTTGTCAGTTTGGATTTTGGTTAATTAATTAGCCCATTTCAATTTTGTCCATGTGCTTAAAGGAATGCAATAAGTTCATTTTGTAAACTTAAACTAACTTTAGCAAGGGATTCTGCTTTTGTTGTTCATCTTAAAACTTAGTATGCAGTCTGTTTCATCTGAGGTAGCTTGAAGCAGACAATTAATTTAGGTCCATATTTTCCATCCTGGGCCAGGGTGTGTGGACCTCTTCAGGAGTCCCAGACTAGTTAAGAGGGGTAGAGAAGAGGATCAATCTGAGCAGGAAAAACTGTAGGGCTCTAGATCCACCCTGCACACGTGCAAAGCAAACCTCCTATTTCATTGGGAAATAAAGCACCGGTTGGCTCCTAGAAAGCTACTCCTATATCCTCCTGTGCTCCTGTTGTATCACCTGGTATAACAGGCTGCAGTAGCAGCTAACATGTAGTGGAAGCCCACCAGCCCAAGCTTCTCTCCTTTGTCCAGGGCCTCCAGCTCTGTTTCAGGTGGCACTAATAGATGCCCTTCGCTCCGAGGAGCCAGTAAAGAGGAGTGGGGTCAGAATTATCAGAGAGTAGAGTGGAGCACAGAGGAGCAGAGTTACAAGAACACTTGTAAAAGAGTAAGAAAGGAAAAGGTTGAAAAAGGAAGGGTGGGGGGAAAGGAATGTCAAGGTGGAAGAAGGAAAGAGTCCAGAATCAAACATTTAAAAAAAAGTAAGAGGGGAAAAGTAGAGAGAATAAAGTAGAGATGGCAGCAACTATGTCAGGTCTGAGGGGACCTGAATATGGTGGGAGTCGGGGCTGGGAAAGCATACATCCATCAGTCCATCCCAAGAGGGGCTTTAACAACAACAAGAAGTTGGGAACTTCTGATTTGAGCCCTTTGTCAACAGGCTGAGACCCACTGAAATGTGCTTTATGCTGAAAGCTGATGCAAGATCACCAGGACTAACAACCCCTACTAGGTTGTTTTTTTTTTTTTTTTTTGGTGGAAAAGAACAAGGTTGCGTCTTTTTTTTTTTTTTTTTTTGTGAGGCAGCATCATGTTAAAATCTCAGAATAATGAAGCAGGACTATCCATCAATACAGTGGGCTTCTGTAGGTAGGATGTACAGTATGTGGGACGTGTCCTCAAAATAGTGAGCAATGTGCCAACAATTCTGCTTCTTTAATAAGCCGGGTCCAGTGATTCTCATCTAGTGGAGGATGTCAAATCACAGACACCAGAACAAACCCAGGGTTTATGCCAAATTCACTGGTGTATACCCAGACATAGGTCTCTAGTGATGCAAATCTGCCAGGGGCGCAGCTGCAACTTTCCCTGTGCTGAGTGCACAGGAAGCTAGCACTGCCTAAGAAGCGACTGAGCTAAGATGTGTACATTATTTCCTGCATTACCTCCTCTGTTGGGGTTCCTGTGGATACCACAGAAATTGACAATCCCCTCCTCCACCACACACACCTGGTAGAAAACCTAAAGTAGGGCAGCAGAATAACACAACTGTCCTTTATTCTGGGTGAAGGCGACCTGGTGCTAAAAGGGATTACCTAATCTGGCCCGTGGTCTAAACAGATTAAGATGCAATTTGGAACTGCATTAAATCCCATTGCAAAAAGATAGGACTCTCCCCTAAATTAAACACACATGGTTAACAATCTTCTTCTTCTGCTCAAGAAGAATTGTACATTCCCCTTCAGCCTACCCTGACTCTATTGTCTCACAATTATAGTGTACATGTCATTATCTAATGGCTGGAAGTTAAAGCTAGGCAAATACAAACTGGAAATAAGGCATACATTTTTAACAATGAGGAGCAATTAATTGTTGGAACAATTTAAGGGTTGTGGTGGAATCTCCATCACTGGCAATTTTTAAATGAAGATTGGATGTTTCTCTAATAGATATACATTCTAGTTCAAACAGGAGTTACTTTGGAAAGTTCTGTGGCCTAGCTATACAGGAGGTCAGACTAGATGATCAGTGGTCCCTTCTGGACTTTGAATCTATGAATTCTATCTGAGTTGCAGGCACCTTACACTGAGAACAGATGAAACAGGTGCAGGGGAAGAACTGCTGTATTATGTGGATATTGGGCAAAAAAGATCTCCATTCATTTGAATCTTACTTTCTGTGACAATTCCCTCTCCACCATTGCCTTGCCCTGTGCTGTTACTGATGGATGAAAATGCCGAGTGCTCTCTGAAGTCTTTCTTTATTCTGCTGCATACACGTGGCAGGATTTATATAACATGAAGCAGACTAGGTTTGACACTAATAAGAGAGGGGAAGAAGAGATGTCAGTTTCAGCAATGACCATTTCAAGTCTATTGTTAAGGCATCTTATTGATTTGGTTGATGATGTGTGGTGGGGATCTGTTGTTTTAACAAACTGAACCAAAAGAATAATTATTCAGCAGATGATTGATATTGTGAGATCTGAACAGGTGCAGGTATTTCAACTTGAAATTCTTCCAGAGCAGGAAGAGAGAACCCATAATTCCCAACCGATCTTGGTTATAAAAAGAATAAAAAATTGCCTGCTTTTCCTAGTGTATTTAACCTCTCTGCTTCATCACAGAGATGGCAAGCAAGGAAGTAGGGTTAGCTCAATAACATACAGATTGGAAGAAAAGATGCAAAATTACCTTTTTAATAATGGTCTCATATCTTGTGTTAATTGGAAAATTTACATCTTATTCCTAAACAGTTCAGGAGGTTGGAATTAAAATTCCAAACAACTGTGTGAAATATCTCCTCATTGAAAAGTCTGTTGGCAAATCTCTCAATCTTTTGCTTTGGAGCTGCTGCTGTGGTTTTATTACTTCTAAACTTTCAAAGCTTATTAATTTAACAAGCAATTTCTCCACGGAATAATCATGCACTCCCCACAGACACAGATGGGGTAGATGACAAGAGAGAAACTGTGAAGGAATAGAAACACATTTTTGAGATTGTCAAATATTTTCCAGACTGACAGGTTGAAAGTTGTTCTGTGCCATTCTTTTTGCACTTCTTCGCAGAGGGAAGGAACTAAAAAAACCCAAATTCAGCAAGAGAATAAATAGTGCAACATCTGCTCAAGAAGAATCTATATGATTATTATAGAAGAGAAGGGGACATAGGGGTTTGGAAACAGACTACATTAGTTGGCACTAAAATCAACAGCAACCTAAAATGTTTACGCTCTTATTTACCCTTTCACCATGACTTTGTGATAAAAAAAATATTATCTTTTACTTAAAATGGTGAAAATTGCTGGATTGTTTTTACCATTATTCCCTCTCTCTTAGTAAATATTTTCTGTGAGAGGCAGAAGAATATTATTTAAATCAGAGCATAATTTGCCAGCTGCTGGAGGAAAAGCATCTATTTAACTGAAACATTTTTCAAAAGAAGTGAAATCTAATCTGTATTGCCAGATTCCTATCTGTTACATTAGGGTAACTCCATTAAAGTCAATTGAGTTACTTTGGATTTACACTGGTGTAATAGAGAGCATGGAAAATTTGATGATTTTTATTTGTAAGGAGGGACACAATAGATCAGTTTCTGAAGATGGAAAAATTATGCTTTGACTAAAATGGCATTCGTTCCGCCTCATTAAGAACATAATTCCTAAGGAGTTCAGGGAGAGGAAATCGTGATGAAGTTCAGGGAAAACGTTTATTTTCTGCTGCTCCCTACTTTTTCATTACTTTTGCATGATAAGAGAAGAAAATGAATTATTTAAGTTTTGTTCTTAGGCCTGGATGCACAAAAGGTGTTAGACACCTAAACCTGATCTGCACTACAAACTTATGTTTAGGTAACTGAATTTTCGACACCCCTGAGTGATGCAGTTATACCACCCTAACTCCCGGTGTGAACAGTGCTATGTCCACAGGAGAGCTTTTCCCATTGACATAGCTACGGACTCTTGGGGAAGTGGATTAACTACGCTGACAGGAGAAGCTCTCCTGTCAGTGTAGGGGGTGTCTTCACTAAGCGCTATAGCAGCGCAGCTGCAGTGCTGTAAGTGTAAACAAGCCCTTAGTCCCTATTTTAGGGACAAAACTCCTGCTGAAGACCCTCTAGGTGCCTAAATTCACTTGGTGCCAAGATTTTTTTTTTGCAGTACAGATCTGCTAGGCACCTGTGTTTCTGGCTCTGAGCCTGTGCGTTGCTGCTTCCCTCTACGCACCCAGGTACCTCTCTCTCTCTCTCCCACTTAAGGCCCCAAGCAGTTTACAAACCAGAGGAAGATGTATGTTTGGCCACCTAACTCGCATGCATTGCCTGATCTGGTAGGTGCTCAGAGGGCACCCACTGAGTCAGGCCCCACAGCCAAGTTCACACAAAACAGATGGAGGTGGGAGGGAGGGTAAAGTCATTCATTCATCCCTCATAATTTTTAGCCCAGCAGTCAGGGTACTCACCTGGTTATGGGAGACCCCCGGTTCAAGTCTCTCCCCCCCACCCCACCCCACCCCCCAAGGGGAGAAGGGATTTGAACAAGGATCTTCTATCTCTGAGTGCAATAACCACTGTTCTGTGAGCTGTTCTGGTGTGTGTGTGTGTGTGTGGGGGGGGGGAGTTCCTCAATCTCTCCTGTCATAACTAGAAAAGCAAGCCAGAAAATGATACCTGAGCATCTTGTCTTCCTTGGAAGCTGGATGCTGCTGACTTAAGTCTGTTTTGTACAAAGTGATTCATAAAAGTTTTGGATCTTCATCTAGCTGGGAAAACAGAGCTACCTAATGCTTACTTATCAGCAATTATCTGAAGGAAAAAAAAACCCTAATTCAATTTATTCCCCCCCCCTCATTAATTGAGAGACTGATGCTATGAGAAATTAATCAAGGGGCTGCAGGGTTAATGGGGTATTTAGAATGGCATGGCTGTCATTTGGACTCCATCTGAAAGAGCAGCTGTATTGGTTAAAAGGAGCAAGTGCTTGCTTCCAAATAAGCACAAATGCCAACAACTGGGCATTGAATCTGTTGTACCTTACTGCACTGAATCTGGAATGAGGTACAGGCTGGTGAAGAAAGTCAGCTAGCTCAGCAATTAAACAAAATCATCGAGAGAGAGACTTATCCAAGACTTTTTCTTGAGCCTTAGTTACAGCAAAAGTTAATGCTAAAAATAGAACCAACGGGACTTTGGGTTGCAACATGCCTGAAGAAGCTTCTTTTGACTTCACTTGTATCAAGTGAGAGACGTGATTTCAAAACTTTGTGGATTTGGCATCTAAAAACTTGGGAAAGGATTGAAGTTGATGGAAAATTAGGCACCCATTGTCCACTACCTTGCACCTTGGACTATATCCTCCTGCGCCTTTGTGGTGGCACAGAGGGGCCACACAGCCAGTTTAAGTGCCTACTGGAGGATTATCCTGGAGTGGGGGAATAACCAGGTGGTAGAGAACCAGCTGGCTCTGTGCAGTCCCCTCTTTCCTGGACAAGGAAATAGGGTCCTGACATGGGGGCTTTGGCCTGATTGCTTTGCTGTAGCTGCAGAAATGCTCTCCTGGGGCCATGGGCAGCAGGGGTTGATCTATAGCAATCCAGTGTAAGTCAGAGAAAAATCGGGTCCAGTATTTGTTTTTCTTCCAGTTAAAAATGATGTTTGGAACAGTTTATATGGACAGGTTGATAAAACAAAAATCTGACGCAAAAGGCATGTTAGTGGCAATACCATATGGATGGGTGTTCTGGTGAGTACAATAGCAAACAAGAGTGTAGGGATGTGTATACTATACACTTACTGAAAATTGCTGTACTGTGTTGAATCTGTAAATGCACAATTCCTTCAATCTGATTGGCTGAGACTACTTCATTTTAGTAAAACTGTTCAGCAAATTGAATCGTATTAATGGATGTTTCTGTATCTGATTGCTACCATGTTACATATTCATAAATATAAATACTGCATAAAACTTAAATCAAGACAATTCAGTTCACCTAAGAGTTCTGCCATTTTTTTTGTTATTAAGCCAGCACTTGTGAGTATTATGCTATACAGCGGTTCTCAAACTCTGAGTCGGGACCCCAAAGTGGCTGGCTTAGACTTGCTGAAGCCCGAGCCCCACCACCTGGGGCCAAAGCCCGAGGGCTTCAGCCCTGGGCGGCCAGGCTTGGGTTACAGGCTCCCTGCTGGGGCTGAAGCCCTTGGGCTTTGGCTACCCCACCCAGGGCGGCAGGGATCGGGCTTTAGCTCAGGCTTCGGTCCCCATTCCTGTGGTCGTGTAGTAATTTTTGTTGTCAGAAGGGAGTCGTGGTGCAATGAAGTTTGAGAACCCCTGTGCTATGATAGTTATGTGAGTAGCAGTCAGACCAAGCAGGTTGCTTACTGCAATTGCTTTTTAAGATGCTGAAACTATGGGTCTGTATTTAATAAGGGGAAGGCCTTTATACACCATACAGTCTTTTCCTGGCCCTGAATGCACTTTATGTTCCTAAGCCAAACATAGACTATGCAAGTTAGGGTGTTGGGAGGTATTCGCAATCACCACCAAGACAACAAGCCCAGATGCATTGCACTGTGCTTGACAAACTGACATCAACATCATTGCTTTAGGCAAAAGCATCAGCCAATATATTGTTAACAATGTTGCTTAACTACCAGCAATACTGTGTCCTAAGAAATGTGCTGATTAACAAAGTTAAAACACCAGTAGAATGCAGCTGTCACATGACTGGGGCGTAGGTACTTGGCTCTTTTTGGATAACCGTATTCTTGGAATGCTACATAATTTGCATATTCATTCTGTTACGGATATGGTTTCTGTTTAACATTTTATGGGGGGGGAAATCCTCTAGGATATGAAACATCTCAATACAGAAGCACCTTTGAGGATCAGGGATAAGAAGTACATTACCACAAATTACAAAACTCATCCCATACTTCTAGCATACAGCATATTGTAAAGGTATAAATATTCTACCAGAAATATTGTTTTCAAATAAGAAAGCATATTGAATTTGAAGATGAGAAAATAGGTCATTTGACTCCTTCAATCTGATTCCAATTAAAGAAAGCAATTTAAGTGAAGGAAGATTTAGTCGTTAGCTTTAGAAGCTGTATGTGATTGGCTCAATTAATATTGGCTCCCAGTTTTTAAAGTATAACTAGCACTACTAAGTCTAACAAGGAAAGATTAATGTGGAAAATTGGGAAATGTAACAATCACCTATTTACCAAAGTTAACCAGCCCATCTATTTCATACATAATATAATGAAGAATGTGCAAATTAAATGCTTTAATCAAAATTTGAGATTAAATTTGTAGAGGGGAAAAAAGGATGTAAGAGAAAATCCTAGGGTCCTATCTCAGTGGAACCAGGAGTGTTGGAGAGCAAAATATAGCATAAATCCAACTTTTATGGAAATTGGAATTTTGCACAGGCTGTTAGCCGGGGTTTCAAATCTATGCTATTGGTGCACATCTGATTGCACTCATGTGCTGATTACATCACCACAAGACTTGTATGGGGGCCAGTGGCCCAAACTGAAAGAACCCACTGGGGGCCACAAGGCCTTTCCCAAGAACAATAGAAATAAACAAACAGGGGAAGGGTCCTTGAGACTTGAGGAGGAAGGATGGCTGCTGGTTGGAGGAAGACTGTGCTGAGAGAGGGCTGTGTGAACCATGTCAGTCCATGATGAACTTGTACTGACAAACTGAGGTTCAAGAATAGGATGAAGCTCAAAATCATAAGTTGAATTGGTTCAGGGTTTGGTGCAAATGTTTTACCTTGCTCTGCTTAATTAGTTCCCTGTTTACTGAAGCAATCTAAAGACGACTATCATAAATACCAGCCCAGCACCCTTTTTGAAAAATTAAATCTGCTCAAACAAGCGGTGGTTCTGGAAATGATAATGGCAATTTGGTTCACCACAGACAACTCTGATACCTAATCTTCTTAGCTGCTTAAAGACAGTAGAGAATTTGAATGACCTCTACCACCAACAGTCATTGCTGAGAAGGAAACCTACATCCCACTCCCAAACCATGCAGTAGCTTGAGTGGTACTTACGTAATAGTTTCTCATTTTAGCAGACATCACAAACTGCCTCTCTTCCAGAGTAAAATGATAAAGAACCTACTAGAGAGCTAACTCCAATTTCAGCTGCTGGTACCTTGGATCTCTCCCAATCAGATTTCCATGCCAGAATGTGGAACTGAGACAGAACTGGATATGCTGATGGATGACCTCCTCTTCTCCATGGACATGGGGCGGATGCACGCACACACATGTCCAGCATGGTCTCTGAAGCATTTGAAACTACTCAACATCAAATATCACTTTCCCCATGTTTGAGAAATGTCCAAGGTGACTGGAAATGTGCTGCATTTGATCCACTCCTTTCTCTTGGGCTGTCTTCCCAAACTTGGAATGAGGCATAATAAGCAAGTGCACCTCCTCATCCAAAGCCCTCAGCTGTGGAATTCCTCAAGGCTCTACCTTTCCCCATCATCTAATTCAATATCTTTATGAAGCTACTAGGGGGAGATTGTGGAACCTAGGAAAGAAGGCCAGCAGCATGCCATCAACATGCGGCTCTGTATCTCTTTTTCATCAAACATAAACAGCACCATCACCCAGCTTTCTCAGTGCCTGGCTAAAATAAGCACCTGGATGCTGAGCTAAAGCTGAGCCTAGGCTAGGCTGCTTCCAGGATAAAGTGCAAAACGAATGTGCTTGACTTTCGCTTCTGTACAATCATTTATTATTTAAAAGATTCAAAACAAATTATTACTACCTGTGGGGAGGAAAAGAGAAGGAACAGATATTAGAGCATTTTTTGTGTGTGATTTGAGTCCATTAGATACCATAGTAATGGGTGTAGTAAAGCACCTAACTAGCATATACAATATTAAAACAAATTCCTTCCTGTAAAGTCTAAAGGAATGTCAAAAGATACTGAAAGACTTCAAAAATAAATATACATGACATGATATAGATTCATTCCTTGATCTTACCTAGTTCCATCTCCTGGTGAATAATTATAGTAACAATTATCTTTACGGTATGCCCTCAGCCAAAGGAGATTTACAGAATAATACTTGGTAACAAACGTCTCACTAGTTGAAAAGCTAGTAAAAACAAAATCTTTGTTTTTCCATTTAGTTTAACTTCGTTCATTCCATTTTAATTTTAAATTATTTTTAAAATATAAATTTTCTTACCATACTCTGTAATCAACTATGCTTAGTGGATTTTCTTAAGATCTCTGTTTCAAATGGCAGTATATGGAAAACATGTGTAAATTTATATTCATTTTTGCCTCCTTTTTACATCTGGTAAGATGCAGGCGAAGGAGGAACAATATAGCATATTAAGATGTAGATCTGGAAACCAACATTGCTGGAAAATGGCAAAATACCTCCACATTAGCTGTATGGTAGATGAATTGCTCTCTGCCCCTGTAATGCACAAGTTATGCCAAATTCTGAAGCTCTGGAGATGAGAGCTGAATCAAGCTCTAGGAATGGGTGGCAAAAGATTCTCTGATACAGATGAGAAATAAAGATTGGCGTAGTCAAATAAGTTTTTTTTTTTTTTTTTTTTTTTTTAAGAAATCAGTTATTCTATTTTTGCTACTAGTCAATGTCTTGCAAGATATATTTCTACAAAAACATCCAATTTGACATTACCTATCTATGTATTTATTATAACCATCTTTGAAAAACTATCTGAAATTTAACCACAAATCTAAAAAGAGCTTATTTTGGAAACTGGATGGAGAGATACTAATGCAAAGGAGTGGGACACCTTCAGCTCTGTTATCCCAACTTCCACCAGTATAACTAAGGCCTGGAGTACACTACAAAGTTAGGTGGAGGCACAGCAACTTACATCGAGCTAACTGTGTAAGTTTCTATGCTAAAAGGTCGCTCCCACCAATGTAACTCACCAGTTTCACCAACTTAATTCTTTCTCTGCAAGAGGCATAACATTTAGGTCAATGTAGTTAGGGTGATGCAGTGTCAGTATAGACACTGCACTACATACATTGACTTTAGTGGTCTCTAGTAGGTGTCCCACAATGCCCCACCATGACCACTCTGGTCACCATTTTGAACTCTGCTGCACAGCGGCCAGGTACATGCGCCTCCCCTTTTAAAGCCCGCAGATTTTTGAAATTCCATTTCCTGTTTGCTCGGCATGGAGAGCTCACCTAGCAACTGCCCAGCTGACCATGCCGGCTTCACGCTGCAGACAGACTCCTGCTTGGAGTACACAGGAGGTATTGAATCTACTGGGTCTGTGGGGAGAAGAGGCTGTGCAGGCACAGCTCCAATCCAGCCACAGAAGTGTCGATATCTCCGAGAAAATTGCTTGGGGCGTGAGTGAAAAGGGCTAAAGGAGAGACCCGCAGCAGTGCCACGTGGAAGTCAAGGAGCTTTGGCAGGTGTACCAGATGGCAAGGGAGGCCAACAGTCACTCCGGTGTGGAGCAGCAGACATGCCACTTTTACAAAGAGCTGTGTGCCATCCTCGGTGGAGAGCCCACCACCAACCGCACGGATACTTCAGGGGAACTGGAATCACTGGCCCCCAGAGGGAACAGTAAGGAGAAGGTGTCGTGACGAGGAGGAGTATGTGGGACCGGCGACTGGGGGGTTAGGGTGACCAGATGAGAGGAAGAAAATATCAGGACACATGGGGGGGGGGAGGGGTCCGCCGGCGGAGCAAAAAAAAAAAGGCGAGTGCTGCCGGCGGAGCGAAATATCGGGACAAATTGCATCCTGACCAAAGATTGGTCGGGATGCAGGACAAACACCTAAAAATCGGGACAGTCCTGATTTTAGCGGGACATCTGATCACCCTATGGGGGATCCAGTGATGCAGCAAGCCACGACCTGTTTTTGTCATGTGAATCCTCCATAGAGATCTTGAGGAAACTTTCCTGAAGATAGTCTGCAATCCTCTGCTGAAGGTTTCTGAGGAGGGCTGCCTTATTTCTTCCTCCAGGGTAGGACACTTTCCAACACTACTCTGCAGTTACTTCATCAGGCACCATTACAGCACTCAAGCGAGCAGTATATGGATCTGATCTGCAGCTGGACACCTGCAGGAGTTGTTCCCTTTCAGACTCGATTACCCTCAGGAATGAGAGATCCGCTAAAATCACCACTGCCTGTGGAAAGCACTGCAAGTATTCAGTTCAATTGCCCTATCTGGATATACTCATGCCCATGAGAGATCTCCCCCCCCCCATATTGTCCTAACTGCCCCCTGGGCCATACTCCCCATGGCTGAGACTGCCACTGTGCTCTAGGAATCCCAAGGAGAAGTAAGAATGCAGTACTTGCAACTTGTGTGGATCAAGGGGAGTGAGTTCAGTTTACTAAATTTCCATTTACCTTGTGAATATACTCACAATAGTACCTCTGTGTAGCTTTTGCAGCTGGAAATGTGGGCTTGAGGGTCTCTCCATCCACACCAGCAGAGCAGCTCAGCCACATAAGGAGGAGAAGAAAGAGGATTCGGAGTTAACCTGATTTTTAGAGGGTTCTATATTATAGGCTTGCCAATGATCTGACTAGAAGATAATCAAGTTCTTGTCCTGGAAATCCGGCTACACAGAATTAAATGTAGAGAAGTCAATACTTTTTGTAAGGACCCTCGGGGTATGTGGCAAGAACAATCTTGCTGAGGACAAAGCCAAGCTTTAGAGATTTTTATTAAAATAAAGGAAAAAGTGATCAAAGCTCCAAACCACAGAAACAAACAGAAATAATACAGTTCTGGGGGTACCTGTTGTATCATTCCTTACAAAGTCTACTTAGACTAGCACTCACACCCTTTCTTGGGGACCTGATGATACGAGACAAAGGACCATCTTCATCACTGGCATGCCAAATAAGTCCAATGGTCCAGGTTCCTCAATATCCGAGATTGATGGTTGGAGAAAAGGGTCAAATGTTGAGTAGCTAATTTATGATGAAAAGCTAAGCTAAAAGTTAAAGAAGGGGGGAAAAAAAACAAAAGGGAACTTAAAAGAACTAAAGATTCACTCCACATGGTAGTTTGCCCTCTTATAGGGTCATGTCACTATCCTGAATATTCATGTCAGTGCCCAACCTTCCAGGCCCAAATCTAAATTTCCTCACCCACATAAACTTACAGAACACTTACTATATAGGATAGCATATTCATAAATATTAATCCCATCTATCTCATTCTCAAAACCAGTTACCTTTGGCCTGAACCATTACTTCCATGTTCTTGCAGTGTTCCTTGTGGTTACCAGCAGGTCCTAAAATTTTGGTGAACACATTCAGTTCCCTAAAATCTAAAGGGTATCTAGTAGGCCATTTATCTATGCCAAAGATTACAAACACTCATGTTAAGACTAAGGCCTTGTTTTTTGTTGGCATCCTTTTCTCTACGAGAGATGGTGGGAATTGCAGCCTATGATGTAGATGGTTTGCAATGCCTCATGTGACTGAATAGTCCCATCTGAGATTTTCATTATCTTTGGCAGTTGTTTGTATCTTGGTTGGGAGCTCCTTGCTTCCTATGGGCTCTTTCCCCTTCAAACTGTAGGAGCCAGCTCCTGTCCTGGACTTTGATACCCTGATGGAGACAATGGTGACACTTGTTACAATCACTTGCCAAGATTTCCCAAAGGTCAGGATCAATTCCAAATTCCTTCATATCTTGCCTGCATGTGTCTTTATAGCTCTGATAGCTCCCCATATAGCATGTACTTGGGTATGTGTCTGTCTTCCAATCTACTCAGATGGCCCAGCCAGCGCAGTTGTCTTTGCTTGAGCAGGGCTGTCACACTTGGTATAAAGAACCTCTGCATTGATGACTTTATCTTGCCATTTGGTGTTGAGTATGCAGCATAAACAGCGCAGATGGAAACTGTTTAACCTTCTCTCTTGAGGAGCATAAATTGTCCATGTTTCCCACCATACATGAGAGTGCTGAGGACGCAAGCTTGGTACACTAGCATTTTGGTGTTTATGGTAAGCTTTGAGTTGTTCCATGCTCTTTTAGTTAGTCTGCTAAAGGTGGTGGCAGCCTTTCCAATGTGAACATTTAGTTCTTCATCCAGTGAGAGGTTGGTGGTCACTGTAGAACCTAAATAGCTGAACTGTTGGACTACTTACAGCTGGTTTTCATCTAAGGTGATTGAAGGATCTTGTGGAACCCCCTGCCCTAATATAACCATTTTCTTAATGTTGATGGTGAGAGCAAATGCCTGACAAGCACTTGAAAGGTGGTCCATGAGTTCTTGTAGTAGACCTTCATCGTGGGCTATGAGGGCAGCAACATCAGCGAATAGAAGTTCCCTGATTTGCTTTAGCTAATCATACAGACCTGTAGATTCCTTGCATTACCGCCAAATATAAAGTAATGTCTACTGAAATTATTCAGTACAAAAATATAAGCCTAATATAATCAAACCAGTAAATAAAGACACAGGGTATGATGTAACAAGCTAGCAGGAGCAAGAGGACATGTTCCAAGTGATCCTGCAAGCCTCTGGTGTTAGGATATAGAATACAGGGCTTGGAGGATCACCCTCCTGGACAGGGATAAAGCGAAGAGGAGAAGTGCACCAGGTGATGCCAATGCTTCTCAAGTGGCGAACAGACATGCTGGAGACTCATGTTGACCTTCAGGTTCAACAGACCCATGCTCACCTCCCTTTTCAGCCCCTAGAGAACTGCATTCTGGGACCTCCCTACACCCCTTCCCCCGATATTACATATGTCGCGTCCAGGACCTCTGCACTACCCCCACCACCCTGCCCTTGGGGAGAGTACAGACCATCTCAGCCACGCATACACTGATCTGTGAGAGATGCAGTCGCTGTATGTTTGTGAAATGAAAATGACTGTTCTTTTTCCATGTGTTCATAAAGTGTCATTCAGTTACAAATATGTCTGTGTGCATGGGTTTGGAATAAAAGTCTATTTATGGAAACTTAATTCATCTTTATTAGTTAAGTTTATTAGCTGGATGGGGCTGACATCATTCACAGATGATAGCAATAGGTGCATTTGCAATGTTATATTACTATACACACAGCACTAATTACAAGTTCATTCCAGGGTACAAAAAAATGATGCCACTATTAAAATGGTCTTTCAAAGCCATATAGTTTCCTGTTGAGCTCTTCTTATAGCCCTGGTATATGGCTGCTCAAAATCAGCAGACAGCTGTTCCACCTCTGCCCTCCTCCTCCCCCATCCCCTGTGGAAACTTTCCCCCTTTGATTCACAGATACTATAAAGCACACAGCAGCCAGCTATAACCATTGGGAAATTTTTTTCAGTGTGGTCTAATCTCATGAGTAGACAGCGCTAGCCATCTTTCAAATGGCCAAAGGCACATTCAGCTCTCATTCTCCACCTGCTGCTGTCGAGGTGGCTGTTGTACAACTTCATGAGCCCTGATAGTGAGGGGTAGGCTGGGTCTCCCAGGATCTCTGTTGGCATTTCAACATTCCCATTGGTAATCCACTTGTTTGAAAATCTTTCAGCTTTCTGAACTGGCCTGTGTTCTTAAAGATGCACGTGTCATGCACCTTCTTCGACCATCCTGCACTGATTTTGGTAAAATGTCCCTGATCATCCACTGGGGCTTGCAATACCTTAGAAAAGTAGACCTTTCTGTTGATGTACTCTGTGGAAAGGTCATCTGGTGCCAAAATAGGGATATGTGTGCCATATGTCTCCCCACCAGAGTTTGGGATCCCCATTGCTACAAAATCATCCACTACATTCTGCACATTGCCCAGAGTCAGTCCTTCATAGCAAGATGTGATTAATGGCTCTGCACATTTGCATTACAGCAGCCCCCAGAGTGGATTTCCCAACTCCAAACCGATTCCCAACTGATCAGTAGCAATCTGGCATTGCAAGCTTCCACACAGCAATCGCCACTTGCTTCTCCATTGTCAGTGCAGCTCTCGTTTTGTTGTCACTCTGTTGAATGGCTGGGGTGAGCTCCACACAGACTTCCAGGAATGTGTCTTTGTGCATCATCCGAAAGTTCTGCAGCCACTGCTCATCATCCCATACCTGCAGAAGGATGTGATCCCACCAGTCACTGCTTGCTTCTTAGGCCCAGAACCAGCACTTCACTGTTTGCAGCTGCTTCATGAATGCCAACAACCACCTTGAATTGTTTTTCTATGTCCCACAGTAAGCTAGCCTCCAAAAAAATCATCATATTCCCGATGGCTCCTCTGGTGGGTCTGCAAATACAGCAGGATCAGGTGCATTGTGCTCACAACAGTCATCACAATAATGCAGAGCTGTGCAGGATCCATGCTTCTCGCAGAGAGGGTGTACACGTGGGTTTGTGGGGCTTTTGAAAAGAGCAATGAAACATTATGGGATGCAGATAAAATTATGGGATAAAGAAAACTGCATCATGGCACATTGAAACCATGTTTCCAGTCACCTCGCGCGACTTGTTTGCCCCCATGCAGCATTGCAAACCCTTTCCAATACACCCTGTGCTAGATGGTGGCCAGTTGCACAGTGGGATAGCTATGCAGGTGCACTGCTCTCCGCATTGATGCAAGCACTGCTAGAGAAGACGTGCATCACTGACACAAGGAGTATAGTGTGGACATGCAAAAGCGATTTAATTACTGTGGAGTCTGTACGTCAACACAGCTTAGGTTAACTCAGTTTTGTAGTTTAGACTTGCCCTTAGGGCACAGGATCCATATTGTGGGAAAGTGGTTTGGCAAGACACAGTGCCCCCAGGCCCACTCGACTTTGGGGTATGGAGTCACCATCACCAAATGTCGGCGGCTCTTGCTGAGGATGAGGTGTAGCTAGAAAATGGGCTAGTTGAATATATCTCCTGAGTAGTCTATCGAGTCCCACCCAAAAGCTGCCTTGCCCTACCAGTCATATGAATCCCTAACCAAAGAGAGAAATGATTCTTTAAAGTTTGTCTTTTTTCTATGAAGACTGTTTGGTACCAGGAACTGTAGCCCTTTGCCATTGTGAAAGAAGTGGTCTAAATAACAGTAGTTACAATCCTCTGATTTAAAAAACACAAAACAACCAAATTATCTAGGTAGAAAATAAAGATTGAGTACTCTAGAGCGGATGGGAATAGACTTTCTCCAATTTAATGAAAATCGATCTCAAACTTTCACAATAGTTCTTTAGTCCTATAGGGACCAAGACATTCACTATTTGGATGTCAAAATCACAAGTATCTCTCTTGCTTTACTCTTGATCTGCTCCTTCTCCTTTTCTACATAAATAGATTAACGATACAGGAGTGCCTAATGTACTTACACAGTAGTCTCTGCCTATCTTTCTCAATTTCATTGTGATTCTCTTAATTCCTTGCAATATTTCATAGAATTGTCCTACTAAAAGACACAACAGCAACTAAAACGCGTCAGAACAGTTTCCCCAAAACTAATAAGGCAAAAATGAATTATTTTGAATGAAATTGCATTTGATATCTTCTGCATTAGCATTGCTAAATGTAATTAGAGGTGCCTGGGGTGGTGTTTCCAAAGCACAAATAGCAGATAAGCACCCAGCTTTGAAAATCCCCCCCTTAATTATTACATTTAGAATGTCAATAGACAGTGCAATTGGTTATGTAACTGCTATTTGAAAGCTTCTCCCTTGCTCATTTCAAGGTACATTTAAAGAAAAATCTTTATTGAAATATCATCAGTGTATTACAATGCACACGACTACATACATTTCTTTTTCTCATGCCCTGCAACAGCCATCTCATTTCCATTGTTATTCCATTATGGAGAATATATCACAAGTATAAGATGAATATTGGGAGAACCAGTATCCATCCTCTCCCATGTGCTCCTTTTACATTGTCATTATCTCATATGAAACACAAATTTGATATTGTTTATTAGAGAGAAAGTTAAAGCATTGCTATGTGAGGTTCATCTTTGTAACTGCGTGGTCTGACCCTTAAGGGCCAGCTGAGGCTAGCCGGGCCAGTTCAATTATCAGACCCAGCTAGGAAGGGATCAGCTAATTATAAAAGCCAGAAAGTGGCTCAGGGAAGAGAGCTGCAGGAGGGAGGCTGACTCCTCTGATTGGTTTTTGGAGCAGAGAGAGGGGTATAGAGTGAAAGGTGCAGCCTATGTTGCTCAGGGGAATTAGCTTTGTTGAGTGTTACTTCTTGAGTTCTTGACTGAATTAATAAATTGTGGCCTAAGAGAAGGGTCTGAAAGAGTCTGGGGAAGGCAGGCCAACAGCCCTACTTTGGCTTGTCAATTTACTTCATGATTGGTTTCATTTCACATATCTATTGTAGAGCATATAGGGACACTGAGGAAAACGAAGGCAAATCAGCTAAAGGTGTGAAGTGAATGTGTGTAAGCCAAAGCAAGTTAAATTCGGGTGACCAGATAGCAAGGGTGAAAAATCAGGACTGGGGGAAGTAATAGGATCCTATAGAAGTCCCTAATATCAGGCTAGTCTCGATAAAATAGGTACATCTGGTCACCCTAAGTTAAACCCTCATGTGGATGCCTCATTAAAGAGTAAAGAGGCCTTTAACTCATGCACAGTAACTTCACACCTAGTAGATTAGCCTTAACTTTCCTCAGTGTGTCCACGGAGACAAGCTCTTACTACCATCCTCTTGGAAGATGGATCCTCTGAAGCCAAAGTTGTATGAAAAAGATACCTTAGAAAACCAAACTGAATGAGTTAATTAGCACAGTTGTAGTAACAATTAGTGCATCTTGTAGTTCTGAAATGTCCTTTAGAGTGTGGTGATTTTTTTGAAGAAATAATGAAGCTTTCTCTCTGGGGCAAATTCTATACCAACTTCATGAAGACCAAAACCTAGTTCTTATTGAAGTTATGGCAGTTTTTCAATTGACTTAAAAAGAACCAAGATTTGGCCTTACCGAGAAAGTGGAATTTTGCCATTTTCTTTGTGAACACTGTTTGTTAGTAGAAATAGTTACATTCATAAAACTATCAATGGAGCATTGCAGCCTCTGCAACCCATAAGCATTCAGTTCGTCCCAAGAATTCCCCAAATCCTATTTCATAACAGTACTGGACTAATACAATTATATTTATGAAGATGCATAAGCTATGGGTGGCTCACTTTCCATGTAATAGTCACATGGGGTCTTTTTTACAAACCCCACACTGGGCCAGGACAGGAAGAAGTTAATGCTTTGACCTGCAGCAGGGGCTGATGTCAGTTGCACGTCACAACACTTCTCAGAAATGGCAAGCTTATTTCATAGATCACAGTAGTCTCTGTGACCTTGTGTTCCCCTCCCCATCTATTTATTGTATTCACCTGTTGCTTGCCCCATACTAAGGGCTGGTCCATACAGTGAGTTACTGCATGGCAAGCCAAGGTGTGAAACTACAACACACAGTGAGGATACTGCAACAGCACAGTGAAGCCCTGCCGTGAGGCTTAGTATAACACTACTTGAAAGCAAAATATGAGAAGTTCAGGCTACGGATTGTTCATCCATCCATTCAGAGACTGAGAAAGCTGGACAAATTTCCCTGAGGCAAGGGTAAGGGGAAGCCTGGGGAACAACAGTATGGGGGAGGGTTTTTCCTGCTGAGTTGAGGTTATAAACTGTTTGAAATCCTAGTGAATGGGAGAAATGGAGGGAAAAGGAAGTCTGGGAATAGTCTAGAGGTGGTGAATTTCTCCCCTCCCCCCGCCGTTGAAGGAATCCTAGTTTATTCCTAGTTAGGATGACCTATTATTGAGTCTTTGGAATAATTACTTTGATTCAAGAGTTGTTTTCCTGCCTTATCCTACAGCATGCTTTCTTTTTAGCTCCTGCTGTGGCGAGTCAGCTTTCTCATGACATGGCTCCCACACTGGCTTACATATTTATCTGAAACACAACACAGTAACATTCAAGTTCCAGGCTCTTTATTAAACTGTGTAGTTTATTCATCTTGTGTGTCATGAGAGAGTGGATCAAAAGAAATTGAATACCAAAAAATTGTTTAACTGAGAGGTATGAAATGCAATTGTGCATTTTCTTTGTTTCAAAACGCTACAACCATTGTTCATATCTGTTCTAAAACAAAGTGTCATGTTGAGCATAAAAATAGCTCTTACATCAGTTTCTTTTTGAAAATGCTCTTATGTAGTTTAAGAACTGCAAAAAAAGACAGATATAATGTAAGAGCTAAAAAGCAAGCAGAATAGAGAAGGTATACAGTTATGTCTACCTTATAAAATGACAGGTGAAGAGGGTGAATGTAGAAAGGGGGTTGTTAAGTGTCACAGAGCAGCTGGCAGTATGCATGCTGCAATGTCAGCAGATTGAACAAAAACATTTCACTTTCACGAGGCTGAGAGGAAGGAAAGAGCTGAGTGACAAGTACAGCAATACCAGTTTTGAAGGGTTAGATTAAAGGTCCCAGCCAGAAAGGTATCCATCATCACAGAGAAAACTCTGCATAAGCCCTTTTCCAGTGTTCTTTCATTCATACTAAAGCTTAACTGTGTGGAGTTTGTTTAATGTACACTTTGGATGCATATGACTTAGTGGAAATGGAATATACCAGTAATTTGATTTCTTTACTCCTGTCATGTTGAGTTTAGCTTACACTTTGTCTCTTCTCCTTGGGGAGCCAATATTGAATAATGGTCTCTTCAATCCAGTAGAGAAATATGTAATACAATCAAATGGCTGGAGTTTGTAGCTAGCCAAATTTAGACTGGAAATAAGGCGTAAATTTTTAAGTGTGTAATTAACCATTGGAACAATTTATCAAGGGTCATCGTGGATTCTCCATCACTAACAATTTTAAAGTCAAGATTGGATGTTTTTCTAAATATGTTCTAGGAAGTATTTGGGGGAAGACTAAATGATCACAATGGTCCCTTCTGACCTTGGAATCTATTAAACCTTTGAGCTCAGTGGTCAACCGAAGATGATTTGCAACTTGGATAGCTTTCTTTGGCATACAATTATCAGCAAAGTTTCAGAAGTGCTCATGTATCTTTTGACCCTGACACAAGCAAAGGACGAGTGTGAAGCCTGTGGGGGGAGATGAAATTGTACTATTCTACAGCCTTATCACCTTAGGACAGTGGTTCCCAAACTGGGGTTCGCAAAATGTTACAGGGGGTTCTCGGGGGGGGGGGGGGGAAATTCCCTAATGGCGGACAGAGCTGTCCCTAGGGACCCCGGGCAGCACGGGTCCAGCAGCCTGGAGCCCCTGGACTTCCAAGAGCTAAGCAGATCAAAGCAAGCATATCTATCACACTGAGGAGATTTAAACTTCAAGACTCCTTATAAGAATTGGAAAGGGAGATGGATATTTTTTGCTGTTTCTAAAAGTAAATAGGTAGCTTGTATTGTTTTTAAAATTTATTATGAAGAACAAGTTTAAACTTTGTTGTAACGTGTGTTGTTTGCCTGGACTGCTCAAGACCTGAATGCTTGTGTAGGAGGAACTCTTTGAGTTGGTTTCTTAAATACCTTCATGCCGTTTCACATCTGATACTCCTTGATGAAACATAGGAGCCTTGTCTTATAACAGGCTTATTCAAAGTGATACAAGCTACAAAAGTGAGATCTTGGAAGAGTGTTGCTGTTTTCATAATGTACTAAAAATACTGTAATGATAAATAATAATTAATAATAATGTGTAATAAGCATGTCATTTAAAAACAAATTTTATATTTCCAAGATCACTGCTTTTATAATTTATACTCAGGTAAAGGAGACAATCCCTGGAAATATTCATTTTTAGGAGGGGGTTCGCGAGACTTGACATTTTAGTGAAAAGGGTTCACAGGTTGTTAAAGTTTGGGAACCACTGCCTTAGGATAATATGAAGAGGAGGCGCTAGGCTGCTTTCCCTTCCAATCTGTATTATTAGGCATTGTTTTTCTTTTTGTGAGCAGTGTACAAATATAGAACCTGATCCTGAAAGATACTGAACTAAAACTCCAGTTGACTTCAACGTGTGTTGAGGAATCGCAGCACAAGGTTCTGTGAACTTTACTGATAAACAAGCATAAGTAAGATGAACTGTATATTAACTGACTTGTTTAATATCTTGAAATATTCTTACATGGAAAGGGTTTGATTGTTGGCTTGCCAATACACTGGAATGTGGGATGGGAGTGGGGGAGAAGAGGGCAGAAGGACTCTTCTCTACTCATTACATGGCCAGCACGTGGGCCTGCCATATTGCAGTCCTTGCACTCAAGGGAGGAAGGATTATCTGTGGCATTAGCAGAGGGGGAGGGGTCAGACAGCCTCATCCTGTAGGGAGCAAGCAGCAACATTTCCCTGCACGCTGGTCTGTTCAGAGAGAATTGGGCCTTCCTGAAGCATAGCTCCACCCAAAATCCCTGTGTGTTAGTCCAGCTCCCTCGCCCCGCCCCTAACACAGACCGGTGGCTCAATGATACAGTTGTGGCCCAAAGTATTTGCCACAATTGTGGTGTGGCATTGCATTACAGGTTAGCATTTATTGCCAGACAATGAACTGTTATATCACTACCAGTCCTTCTTTTTTTTTTTTTTTTTTTTTAAAGACAGAGGGACAGATATTTGTCATGATGATAAGGAATCTTTGCTTATTGAGGTGGTTTCTTTTCTTTTCTCTACAAATCCCCTGCACCATATCTTTTGTGCTTTACTATTAATAAAAATGGCCAAGTTTGAACGGGTTGTATCTGAGGACTGCAGCATTTTCACATTTTTGAAGGCTTTCACCTGAGGCTCAAAGCCATTTACCAACACTGATTATGTAAAGCTACTCACTACACTGTGAAATAGGTGCATATTATTATCCCCTTGTACAGATGCAGGCACAGAGTCACAAAATGGTTAAATGAGATCTTTTTGTAAGTCACAGAGCAGGCCACTTGAGGAGTCTGGAAAACCACAATTCAAGAAGGATGTTGATAAATTGGAGAGGGGCATGGTTAATCATTCTCATGGCTCTTCCCAAAATTTGAGGATTAAAAAATATGTCTTAGATACAGAGACTGAAGGAGCTCAATCTATTTAGCTTAGCAGAGAGAAGGTGAAGAGGTGATATACACTAAAATCATAAGTGCCTATGTAGAGAACAAATATTTGATAATGGGAGTAGCAGAGAAAGGCACACCTTGATGCAATGGCTGGAAGTTGAAGCCAGGTAAATTCAGATTGGAAATAAGGTGTATATTTTTAACAGTAAAGGTGATTGAACATCGAAACAATTTACCAGGGGTCATGGTAGATTCTGCATCACTGTCCATTTTAAAATCAAGATTGTGTGTTGTTTTAAAAGATATACGCTAGGATTTATTTTGGGGGGAGTTTTATTGCAGATGCTATATAGTAGGGCAGACAAGATCTCAGTGGTCCCTTCTGGCCTTGGAATCTATGAATAGTATCCGAGAATCTGAACTCCAGTTTCCTGCTTGAACTACTGAATATTAGTGTCCCTTTTTCTTATGTAAGAGCAAAAGGGAGTGCAACAAGTTGGAAGAATGGTTTTCTTTTTCTTCTATTGAATTCTAAGTAAGAAATTAGTTCTGCTTCTCTCCCCAGGGGTGAATTCCTTATTTGAATGCTGATGCTCTTTACTGTGTTTTTGCCCTTTATGAAACATACATAACATGAAGAAATCACAAGGGCACAGAGGGGTTTAAATAACTTTACTAAACATAGAGAACTTGCAAAGTCTAACTACATCTGTGCACTGCAGCTCTGGCTTCTGAAAAAAAAGACAGGGAGGCTTGTTAGAGGACTTTCAAATTATTCAAAGGGGGGCTACAGCATCCAATATACTACATATTGTAATGTGAAAGACCATAAAGTCATAAATGCATTACAATTATTAAACATACAATATGCTACAATTCAATCTGAGATGATTTACAACTTCTCTCTGGATAATGTCTTGTAGGCATCACAACAGTATCTGAAATAGTGTGTCTATATTTTATGGGGTAGCTGTATCAACAATATTTTCCTGCTCTGTACTGTTAGGGTCACTTGCAGTAGAGAGCAGGACATGATGTTTACAGATACTATTACAAGTAACCGTCTGCTGCTGTATTGTAGCTGTGGTATTTTCAGTGGATGTCACTGATGTAGAACATACTGCAGCTGTTATGGTGATGGCTAACACCTTGCACTTCTTATGAACAATACCACCCTGCTTGAACAGATGAATTAACAGAAACCTTAGAACAATGGTACCGCAATAACAGCCTTGAACCCATTACATGGGATCCGGGAGAACTACAAACCAGTCACCGAGAAGGATAGGCAGCACCAGATTTTCAGACCATAGACAAGGATGTGCCCTTTCTCCTTGAGTAGGCTTCTATTCTTCCTCAAAAGAAGATGAACACCCCAATTAGGAGGATTGGTAGACTATTAACCTTTCAGTTTATTCATGCACCTGTGTGGATTGTTGGAAGCCAAAATCAAACCTGGGACCTCTGGATCTTAAAGCATAAGCCTCTACTGCCTGAGCTAAAAGAGTCTGCTGTGGTCGTCAACACAGTAGTAGTCTCATCAACCTCTATATGTAGTCCAGCTACTACTACAAGGGGACAGCACACCACACAGCATGGGAGTGGATTACACAAACAGCCCTCTCCTGCCTTATGAGGGATTTAAATGCCCACCAATTTTCACTGAAGAAATGAAAGTGTGCTCCATATGACAAGATTCTGTGTACTTTGCTCTCCGATGTGAAAAAGTAGAAAAATGCCACCAATTAAACAGCAGCTGAATTTTAATTCAAAGATGGAAGCCTCAATTCTGCAAGGTAAACAAGCAGCCTCAATTCCCAATGTGATTTAACCCCTCTTCCACGTAGTGCAGCATTGGTGGGGAATGCCTTTTCAATACTATATATCTTGTTTGTTGTATCTCAGTTTTGTTCCCCTTGAATGTTGTTTTATTGTAATGTAAATAAAATTGTATAATTATTTGTAAGTATTTGACTGCTAGGACATGGGCATTTTTAAATTGGGTCACTATTGTACCACTTTACAGATAACATAAGGAGAGCTGGGTTGAAAAACTTCCAGTGGAACTGTTTTCCATCGAAAAATGCAGTTTCATCAAAAGCAAAACATTTTGTGGAAATGTGTTTTCAATGACATTTTTGATGGGGAAAAGGTTGTTTCAGTTTTCATTTTGATTAATTTTGTTTCAACTTTCATATTATATTTAAATATATAAATATTGCATTTAAGATGTATTCCATATAGTATACATATTGAAAATGAATTGAAAAACATTTAAACACTATCAGAATGCAGTGTTTCAATGGCCTCAAATTTAATTTTTTCAAAATTTTCCTTTGGAGGATAATTTTGAAATTTCAGCTTCTTGTTGAGATTTGGAACGCTTCTTTCCCCCCACCCCCAATGTTGGAATTTCCCATTGAATGGAAATTAGACCAGGTCTAATTATACATATTTTTAGAATGGAAATAGAGCCCTAGAGACATGCTGTGATAACAAATGTTGTGTGAATGATAAGCATGGCTGTGGCAGTTACTTCTCAGGGTATGACAAGGTCCTTCGCCAAAGGCTCTTAAGCAAAGTAAGCTGTCATGGGAGAAGAGGGAAAGTCCTCTCATGGATTGGTAACTAGTTAAAAGATAGCAAACAAAGGGAGGAATAAATGGTGAGTTTTCAAAATAGAGACAGGTAAATAGTGGTGTCCCCCAGGGGTCTATACTGGGCTGAGTCCTATTCAATATAGTCATAGATTATCTGGAAAAAGGGGTAAACAGTGAGGTGGCAAAATTTGCAGATATAAAATTGCTCAAGATAGTTAAGTCCCAGACAGACTGCAAAGAGCTACAAAAGGATCTCTCAAAACTGGGTGCCTGGGCAACAAAATGACAGATGAATTTCATGTTGATAAATGCAAAGTAATGCACATTGGAAAACATAAGCCCAACTATACATATAAAATGATTGGGTCTAAATTTGCTGTTACCACTCAAGAAAGCGATCTTGGAATCATTGTGGATAGTTCTCTGAAAACATCCACTCAATGTGCAGCGGTAGTCAAAAAAGCAAACAATATTGGGAATCATTAAGAAAGGGATAGATAATAAGACAGAAAATATCATACTGTCTCTCTATAAATCCATGGTATGACCACATCTTGAATAGTGTGCAGATGTGGTCGCCCCATTTCAGAAAAGATATTGGAATTGGAAAAGGGCAACAAAAATGATTAGGGGTATGGAACGGCTGCCATACGAGAAAAAGAGATTAATAAGACGGACTTTTCAGCTTGGAAAAAGATGACTAAGGGGGGATATGATAAAGGTCTATAAAATCATGACTGGTGTGGAGAAAGTAAATAAGGAAGTGTTATTTACTGCTTCGCCTAACACAAGAACTAGGGGTCACCAAATGAAACAGGCAGCAGGCTTAAAACAAAAGGAAGTATTTTTCCCCACAACGCATAGTCAACTTGTGGAACTTCTTGCCAGAGGATGTTGTGAAGGCCAATACTTTAAATCTTAATTGCCAATATATCAACTGATTTCTGGTCTACACTACAGATTTACATTGGTATAAATACATAGCTTAGGGGTGTGAAAAATCCATGCCCTGAGCAAATGTAGTTATACCAACCGAACTCCTGGTATAGACACTACTATGTTGGCAGGAGAGCTTCTCCTCTCAGGGAGGTGGATTCACTGTGCTGATGGGAGACTGGTCTCCTGTTGGCAAAGAGCGTCTTCATTAAAGTACTGCAGCTGCGCCAGTGCAGCATTTTAAGTGTAGACCTGCCCAGAGAGATGTTAGAATCTCCTCTCCTGAGGATGCTAGATCCCTTGCTGCAAACTAATGATGTCAAAACTCTATGGGCTGTTTCACCTTCGGGCTTATCCCTGAATAATGAGTGGGATAGAGCTGTACTGTTCCAAAGAGAGCTTAGGAAAGGAATTGTGACTCCCTCTCGGTTTTCCCCCTACTCCTCTCTTGCTTTGTCCCAGGGATAGGGACTAAAGTACGTCCTCTTATTGGGATGCAGTTCACTCCTCCTTTGCAGTCAGGCAGCTCTGCTAGCTGAGGTGTATGGGGGTAAGGGGATGACTCCATTCCAGGAGGCAGGAAGTATATTCTGTAAGCTGATGAGCACTCTTGTCAAATCATGAAGCCTCTCATTCAACCTCGTTTCTCAAGAGGAATGTATACAGTGATGAGAGAGCCACTATGTTCTTGTTCTTTCTACAGCTTTTCATTTTATTGGCAAAAACATCTTTTGAAAGCATACATTGTATGCCTAGGAATGATTTGTTTTGTAGAGTCCTGTCTACAGCTAAGGGCAATATGACGAATGAAAGTAGGTGGAAGTCCCCAGGAATACTGGATCATCCTTTCTGTGAAATATGTATCTCCTGCAACATTCATCACAGAGTAGTGAGGTTCTGCAGACAGCACAAAGAAGGCTTTGATATAAACTAAATCACTGAGAACAGGAAGATTACAAGTACTCCCTTCCTAAATATTATCAGCATTTGCAGAGACATATACATGAAAGGACAGAGATAAAGCCTGAGAGCTGTTTAACGTAATGGTATGCAGTGTCTGTGTGGGTAAGAGAGTGGCTTTCCAATTCACCCTAGGACAATGGTTTGCTTCTAAGGGAGGCCAAACTTCAGATTGTGATGTCTGGCTCATTAATCAAAAATCCAAACTTACAGCAAAAACCAGCCACCATGAACAGGCATGCCATGATCAGGAGTTTTGGATAAACTGTCTGAATCCCAAAATAAATCTGTTCTCAAAACCAGTCAGAATATAAGACACTAATACTAAATCAACTTCCATAAAAAACAAAAACTCCTCTGGTGAGAGTAGTATATTGTAATCTAATAATAGAAAATCAATATAGTCATTTAGAAAATGAATATTTTGGGTGTACCTTAACATATTGGGCTCAAAAGGATGTACTAGATGAGGAAACAATGGACGAGTATACTCCGGTAGCAGGAATTCCTTGAGCCAGTGGAACTCAGACCGGCACAATGCCTTCCAGAACACCGGAAGAGCATGGCTACCGCACCAGTCTGAGAGATAGCTTGAGTGGCAGTGGGGTAGATGAACCTCCCTTGGAGATTGTAACAAGGCCATAGTGTTGCCCATAGAGGCCAGGAAGGGGAAAGGGGAGACTAGCCCTGGAGTCCCGTTAGCCTGGAGTAGTCATTTATGCTCCCATTGTGCCTGACTCCTATACAGGGATACAAAGTGGGGAGGATTTCCATGAATGCAAGTATGAACAAATGAGCTCATCGGTAGCAGCAGGAGGCCTTTATTCTGTAGCATCTTTATTTTCCCTTGATAAATGCTCCTAATAAAAAGAGCTGCTTTGCTGTCACTTACAAGCTGAAATAAATGTAGTCCCAGCTCAAAGTATTAAGTTACAGTTCAAATAGGTCTCCATTTTGGCCTGTTATGATTAATCATAGTTTTGGAATATCGCTTACCTATATTTAATTATATCCATTGGAACTGTGTTATTGACAATAGTAATCATCTGTGTCAAATAGTTGATGTAGTCTACCTGTTTTAAGAATGTCAATACTTTTCTGGAAGAGAAAGGAACAAGGACCATTTGTTTTGTAAATTGTTTTAATTTAGCTCTTAGACCATTGGTGCCTAATGCTGTACAAATATAGAAGTAGATATGATCCCCAAATAGATAGGTAGAATGCGAATTTTTTGAGGCAGGGAACTGAAATGCGCTTTCCCCTCTTTTTCTGATGGTTGCTAAATTTGACTGAGTAACACAATTACTGACCTTTTCAGAGTAATCTCCTCCTGAGGAAGAGTCAAAGGAATACTGCTACTAATAGAATTTGAACTTGAAGAATTTACATAATAAGGCATCTGTTATCAAATAATGTAATTATGGGTGATGCCAGATATGTATTGCACTTTTCTTGGATATTTTACTTGATTGACCACAGAGCACTAGTTTTTAATTCCCAAAGAATGTTAAATATCTTGTACCAAAAAAAAAAAAAAAAAATCACCACCAAACTCCCCATACAATATAAACCAAACTTCCCATATAATATTCCCATAACCCAGAATGGGGAGAGGTACTAGTTAACTATATTCTTTCAGTTCACTTAGGTCTAAGTAAATCCCAGAAGGCAATAAGAAGTAAGTTTACTTAAACCTTATATTAGGTCTAAGTAAACCCCCAGAAACATAGCGAAATTGTGTAAATGAATTATTACCTATTTTCTCTCCCCCACAGCTGTCCTTCCTCTTTTTTTTGGTCACATATGTATATTACATCTTATCTCAAATTATGCTAATGCTCCTCAAGGTGGGGACAATATCCATCTGTTGGTCTTTTTCTCATAATTTTGTACTACCACCAATCACTGTAGTATCCGAGCACCTTCCATGTAAATAGAGTGGCACTGACAAAGTTGCTAGTGGACTTCATGGAGTTTCTAGCTCTTCTCCCTTTTTGAGTTATAGAAACTTCTGCTTTTTTTTAATAATTATTTTTAAAGCATAGTGGTAGATGTCATAAATGGGGTTTTGGTGAGAAACGTTATTAAATAGGAAGGTTAACAGTGTTTCCTAAAGGTGGTCAGATTCTGGCTTCATCTAATCTCCCCTGGAAGTCCATTCCACTATCAAATCCCCTGAGCTGAAAATGTTTAACTCCTGGCTCTGATGCACTTCATTCTGGGCTTTATGCTTTGCATTATCCCAGAGGACCGCATTTCCATGCTGTTCATAGAGGGAGATGTGGCTTCCTGTTTAGTTGTGACCTGAGCTATTAGTGGCTTTGAAGATTGACCAATGTCCTGAACTGGCAGTGGATGAGAGGTGGGAGCCAACTGAGGGACCACGGCACAAACCCAATGTGCTTACATGAGCAAAACTGGGATGGATATAGACAGCTGTCGTTTGCCCCAGACTTTGCATTGTCTTCACATTCATCTTTAGATACAATGAATTGTAGTGTTCCAATATGGTGGTGACAAATGCATGAATCGCTGTGGCCAGGGCTTCATCTAGCAGGAAGGGCTGATGATTCTTAGCAAGTTGGAGGTAAAAGGAAGTATTTCCAGCCACTGAAGCTGCCTGCTCATCCAAGTTCAGTGTCATCCTCTGTGTTCGTGTAGCATCTAGCACAATATGGGGTTCCAATTTTGAGTGTAGTTTTTAGGCACTACCACACTACAAATACAGTAACTTCTAAAGGCTCAGCTAGGATATTAGTTACATGACATGCATTGCTGCATAGTTGGTAAAATCAGCACTGTGATACAGCCACACACAATACCTGAGATCAGAGTTAGACCACTAGATGGTGATAAAGATACTAATGGTGAATTCAATAGTGCAAATTAGAGACCGGGGAAGTCCGGTACAAGATTGACCCATTTCTACTAGTATGGTAACACTTTATTGGCCAATACCCCCAAACCCTTTTTCTCTGTAATGCTCCTAATTAATTATTCAATGTTTTATTTGGTGGGTCTGAAGGAAAATTCCATACTAACTTCTACAAAATTACTTTTGGAGGCAAAAGATTTGACTGACTATATAAATTTTGGGCCAACATTTTCAAACATGAGTACCTAAATTAGGCAGCCAACCCAAATTTGAAAGTTTTAGACTTTTTTGTGGGGGACTGGGCAGAGGGTGGAGCGAGAAGGGGGTGGAGGTGGAAAAATGTAGTGCAGACTTTTCTATTGAAAGTAAGACAGTATTGAGAAGTGATACCTTCAGGTCACTTTATACTGAAGAGGTTTCTTAAAATAAGGAACTAATTATTATTATTTTTTAGAGTTAAGGGAATAATTCATAATGAATCATTTATTTGATACATTTTGTCTCCACACAGATTGCAATTTTCTCAAATTCACCCATTATCTTGAGAGAATTATTTGATTGTATGCTCACTTTTGAGCAATTTGACATGAGTATCTGGTATGTGAAGTCTGAGATTTAAGCTGTGTAAAATTAGTTACTTAAGTCATGAGGTACATTTCTGTTCCTTGATGAGAACTTTTAGAATCACATTTTCCAGTGTGTGTGTTTATGGCAGGTGAATTTTTAAATTTGACATCTGGGAATATTCTCCAGTATGTGCTTAAAAATTGCTGTTTCTGTGAGCATTTAATTCTTAAAGTCAATATTTGCTGAAAGTGTTTTGCAGTGTCTGCCTAACTACATAAAACCAACCCAATTACCACCATTCTGCAAACACTACTAGACACCATACTTACTACAGAAAATAGTCTCATTGAAGGCCCATTAAACTTACTCATGGTAATAAGCAGTGATGAGCTGCCAGAATGTTAACAACCAGTTCCCTACCGGGTCTTCGGCGGCGGGTCGTTCACTCGCTCTGGGTCTTTGGTAGCACTGAAGGATCCGCCGCCAAAGTTCCGCCGAAAACCCGGAGCGAGTGAGGACCTGCTGCCGAAGTGCCGCCGAAGACCCGGTAGGGAACCGAAGTGCCACCGCCGACCTGGTAGGGAACCAGTTATTAAGCGCCGCTCAGTGAGTACAAGTCCGAGACCCCCCCCCCCATCATAAATGCCCCCCAGGACCCCACCCAACTTGCCCCGCTCCCTGTCCCCTGACTGCCCCGACCCCAGGGTTGAAAGTAGAAATAGGGACTTACCGGTACGGGGTTGGGTTGGGGCCGGCTCTGGCCCCCGGAATGGGAGGGGCCTCGGGCGGAAGGGGCGGGGATGGGGGGGGTCAGAGCCAGCTCCAGCCCGCCCTGTACCAGTAAGTGCCCTCCCCCTCCCCCGCCGAGGTAGCAGCCGGGGGCTCTGGCAGCAGTTTAAAGGGCCCAGGGCTCGGCCGCCGCTACCGCCCCTGGCCCTTTAAACCGCTGCCGGAGCCCCCAGCTGCTGCTGCTACCCCAGGGCTCCGGCAGTGGGACTCCGGGGGCTATTTAAAGGGCCGGGGCCGTAGAGGCAGCAGGAGCCCCGGGCCCTTTAAATAGCCCTTGGAGCCCCGCCGCTACTCCAGGGGCTATTTAAAGGGCCCAGGACTCCCCTGCTTCTACTGCCCCAGCCCTTTAAATAGACCCCGGAGCCCTGGGGTAGCAGTGGCGGGGCTCTGGCAGCTATTTAAAGGGCCCAGGGCAATAGAGGCAGCGGGAGCCCCGGCCCTTTAAATAGCCCCTGGAGCCCCACTGCCGCTACCCCAGGGCTTCAGCCGTGGGGCTCTGGCGGCAGTTTAAAGGGCCTGGGGCTCCAGCCACTGCTGGGAGCCCCAGGCCCTTTAAATTGCCACCTGGGGAAGCCGGGCCGCCCCGCTACGGCACACCAGCTCTTGCCAGTACACCGTACCAGGGCGTACCGACTTACTTTCACCTCTGCCTGGCCCCATCCACCACCACCACCCCGATAGACCCCCGGAACTCCCACGCCTACCCAACCCCCCCCATTCCCTGTCCCCTGACCGCCCCCCCAAAACCTCCCCCCCTTCCAACCGCTCCCTGCCCCTTATCCAACCCCTCCTCCCCGGCCCCCTTACCATGCTGCTCAGGGCAGCGTGTATGGATGCCACATGGCCCACTGGAGCTCGCAGCCCCACCCCCTTATCATGCCTCTCAAAGTGGCAGGAGCTGCAGAGCTGCCCAGGAGTGGTCCTGAGCGCTGGCTCCAGGCTCTGCGAGAGGAGGAAAGGCAGGGGAGGGGCCGGGGGAGCCTCCCCAGCCGGAAGCTCAGGCGGGCCGGACAGGACGGTCCTGCGGGCCGGATGTGGCCCACAGACCGGAGTTTGCCCAGCCCTTTAACAACTGGTTCTAAACCGGCTTCTAAATTTAACAACTGGTCCGTGTGAACCGGTGCGAACCGGCTCCAGCTCACCACTGGTAATAAGTCTTACACAATATTTTCAGTATCAGTCCTAGTTTTGTAGCTATTCCAGTGGAAAAGGTATATTTTCTACCCACTTTATTTGGGACTGCAATCCCCAAAAGTTTTTACACCTAGAGTCACATCCTGTGGGGCATTTGAGTCATCTAGCACCTTGATTTCAATGGGAGTTGAGGTAGCTCAGCCCCTCATTAGATGGGCCCCATTGTTGGTTGTAGTTCTGGGTTGCTATAGGGTCCCACACAAGAGCAAGCCCCACATTCAAAGAAACAACTCACCAGGTAACACGCCCTTGTGGCTAGGTGCAGGGCCTTCCCCTTGGTAGGTTCTTCCTGTTGGACATCTCTCTTCGGGCCTTTGGTGGCCTAGTCCTCTGGCCAGGTCAGTTAAAAGTTCAGTCCCATCCAGGGGTATTCAACATCCCAAAATGAGCACCACTTTCAACAACAGTCCCAAGTTCCCAAAAAACAAAAGGTCCTTCACTCCTCCCAGGTTCAACTCACTGTTCTTCTCACTCTTATCAGCCTGCTGACTCCCTAGGCTTTCCACTATTGGGTGTCCAAGTATATCATAAACCAAAACCGTCTCCTTCCACCACAGCTTTTCTTCAGATGCCTCTTCCTTGTGGAATGATGGCCTCAGGATCACATTCCAGTGGCCTACCACAGGAGTTCATACTAGTCTCCTCTACAGCTAGCTCCACACTAATGGGCTTCCTCCCCACAGACTGCACAGTTGTTGCAGGGCGGGGCTAATTAAACAGGGTTAGGGCATGGCTACACCTGCAGATGTAGAGCGCTTTGAGTTAAACCAGCCTTCATAGAGTGCAGTAGGGAAAGTGCTGTAGTTTGTCCACACTGACAGCTGCCAGCACACTGGCGTGGCCACATTAGCAGCTCTTGCATGCTGGGATAGCTACCACAATGTACTGCTCTCTGTGGCCATTGCAAGTGGCTGCAACGTGCTTTTCAAATGGGGTGGGGTGGAGTGTGACAAGGAGTGTGTTGTGTGGGGGGGGGGAGAGTGGGTTTTTGGGGGGCTGAGAGTATGTCAGCATGCTGTCTTGTAAGTTCAGACAGCAGCAGTCCTCCCCTTTACCCCCCGTCTCTCGCGCTCGCTCGCTCTCTCACTCACACACACAAAATTCCATAGTAATGGTTGCTTTGTCTCAGAGCAGATAAGCATGCCGGCTTATCCAAAACAATGACGAGTGGCCACTTGACTTAAGGGGATTATGGGACGTTTCCAGAGGCTGATCAGAGTGCAGTAATGCAACACCTTGTTCACAGTGATGCTGAGTGGGGGCACATCAAACGTTATTCTACTCGCTGAGGTGGTGTACCAGGAGCTCTCTAGCCGTGGAGTCAGAGCGCTCTACGTGCCTTGCCAGTGTGGACGGGTAGTGAACTAGTGCACCCAGGGCTCCTTTAATGCGCTGTAACTTGCAAGTGTAGCCAAGCACTTAGTCAGCCTCAGGCCCCCGGCCTATAAAGGAGCGGGCCACCTTGTTTCATGGACACTTTAGAAATAATTGACTGGGTTGAGCGAAGGTATGTTTGTACCCTGCATTTGTAAATGTTGCCTAACTATGAACACATATATGCAATGAACTAAATCAATGTCAGACTTCACTTGGAGAGACTTGGCCAATTAATTCAATTGTAAAGTTTACAGTGATGGGTCCTGCATTCATAAGAAAGTACAGACGTGTACTTTATTATGTAACATTTCTATCTTCTTCAGTGCCACTCCAAATGCATTTAAAGATATAATATTCCCATAACCCAGAATGGGGAGAGGTACTAGTTAACTATCTGCTTTCTTGCAGTTCACTTAGGTCTAATTTAGTGCATCTGAAGAAGTGGGCTGTAGCCCACGAAAGCTTATGCTCTAATAAATTTGTTAGTCTCTAAGGTGCCACAAGTACTCCTGTTCTTTTTACTTAGGTCTAAGTAAACCCTTGTCTCCTTATTATGATAAGCAGTCTGATAGACTTCAATGGGCCATACTCATCTGAGGAAGATTTGGCCCTCAGAGAGTTTGAGTTATAAAATGCTCCCATCCTCAAGTCCACCATGGAGACAATTAATGTTTGTTGAAAATAGGTCAGGGATTAAATCGGTTTCTGTTACATCTGTTAGCCTTAATATTTTCAGCTGCTATTTTAGTCATTCAATATACTCTTACACTTCTTATTGTTACATTCTTGCACCCCCTAACTTGGGCAAAACTGCCATTAACTGACTCACGTCGTGAGTTGCCTGAGCAGGAACTGTTGGATTAGGCCTAAATATCATAGCTCCTCTGATTTGGAAGGATTCTGAAGCATACTCCAATCTATATATTAGTTATGTAAATTATTTACTCCATTAATTTAGCCTTTGTCTTCTCTTGAGGTTTGTGTTCTATATTGTTGTTTTTTTCACTCTGATCATGAACAGTTTGCTGAAAGTATTTAATACTTAGTATCAAGGCCGGCTCCAGGCACCAGCGGCGGAAGCACGTGCCTGGGGTGGCACATGCTAAGGGTCAGCATTCTGTCCATTCTTGAGGCGGCACAGTCTGGGCATTGTTGGGGGGTGTTTTGGGGTTTTTTTTTTTTTTTTGCTTCGGCAGTTCGGGTGGCAGTCTGAGCGGCTTTTTTGGGGGGGGATTTTATTTCAAATTTCAAAATTGTGGAAATAAACCACTATTAAATCAAATTACTTAGCTGCGAAGAAACATTATGCCAGTATACATTTAAAATAGTACTTAATAGTATTTCTTTTTTAGAATCTTTTTAATTAACGAGCAGATCAATTTTTGTTTAGAATCCACTGGGCCTATATATAAACTATTTTTAGCACAAGTGTTGAAGCAACTCTTACAAATATTAATTGTTCAGGCAGTGGAAACATTTATACGTTTTCTTCTGGTTTTTGTTTATTTCATGGGTAACTATGATTTATACTTTGTATAGTAGAATTATAAGTACACAATTTCTAGTTAAAGCGGAATTTGCAAATCAGGAAATAGACTATGGCCCTGATCCTGCAGCATTAAAGTTAGTAGGAGCTTTGCCATTGACTTTAATGAGTGTATGATCAAGCCTTAGGAACCTGAGCCAACATATTTTAAAGTCAGTGGAAAGGCTGCAATTGAGTTCAGTGGGCTTTGGATCAGGCTCTTTGAGCATTTTTTCCCCCCCTCTGATTTATGCAGCAGCACTGATGTCAATGGACCAATCCCAAATTTACTTCAATGTAACTGCTGGTAGAATTTGCCCCTATTCCATGATTTACAAGTTCTTAGTATAATTGGTATATTCTAATCTATTCCTGTATCTAAAAACACATTCAAACTCTCCTACAATTAGGTAGCATTCTCCAGAACCCTTTTTGTCCTTTCAGTGTTCGAGTCTGCTTCATGCATCTGACACTGAATTAGATAAAGAGATAAATGACTTTGCAGTGGATAATTGTAATTTAAGCAGTAAGAAACCCAGAAATAAATTAAGTTTATAGCTACAGTTGCTTTTGGGATGTGAGATCCATCACTTTTATACTGTAGCACCATCATTAAGTTGCAGTGCAAGCATATGATTTTAATTCTTTTGGCAGTATGGGGATTTGATTTTGTGTTGACAGCAGGAGCAGTATATGTCAATGTACAATTGGTAATAATTATTCCTTAGTTAGGCAAATAAAAATGACAGGCTGGGGAGTCAAACAATACATTGAACTGATCTAGATTTTTTAAAATAGATATGTGGCAAACAAGAAGTATCTATTTGAATTTCATCAACAATTTTGAAAAGATCTTTAATTAGATAGTAGCAAAGAGTGAGTAATTGAACCCAGACATGTGAAGTGTAACCCCTGAAGGCAAACCTATCCAAAGAAAACTCTGCATTGTCCTAAAAATACTGGTGTCCCAGCAAGTATCAGCCAACATCTCTCACTATGGTGTAAATAAGGAGTAACTCAGTTGAAGTCAGTGGAATTTCACTGATATAAAACCTAAGTATGAGGAGAATCAAGCCCATTGTTTTTTCCTGTAGGTTTATACACTGTCTCCCCACCAAAGAGCTATGAATACTTCATTGTTTACATATTTAGATTTATATATTGTGCAGACTGACCCAAGCCATTATCCGCTTATGAATATTTATCCAGGGATGCATTTTATTCAGCATCTTCCCCCTCACCACACAAACAGTTCTAAACAATGAAAGATGTCTGCTTTGGGAGAAAGCTGCACCTGGGTCCCCTTTAGGATGCTGTAGGGTAAACACACATTAATGAGCAGAATACAAGAAAAATACTGGCTTTTGGCATTCAGGGTGAAGTTTGGACAGACCACGAAAGGCCCCCTACAACACTGAAGCCCTGCATTTTATCTTGATGGTACGAGAAGCACAGGCAAAAAGGCTGTGCAACGGGACCTATACGCCACATGGAGGGGGTGCCATACTAGTCCAAAAGAGACCAGAACAGAGGGGACTGCTGAGTTAGGGTGATTGTGTGTCCCTCATGAACCAAAAACCCCAAAAGGAGTTGCAGTCACCTTCAGATTCGTCCACCGGGGATTGAAGTGAACTGTTCCCTGCAATTTGAAAGGTTTAAACTGGATTTGAACCTCCAATCAAAAACTCCTGTAGCCAGCCCCTCTTTATTTCCATGCCACTTCAGCAGCTCCCAGCACCACCACCCACTTCTTCAATGTCTTTAACTAAAACCTCTCCAGCGCATCATCAGAGATCTACAACCTATCCTGAAACATGATCCTTTACTCTCACAGATCTTGGTAGACAGACCTGTCCTCGCTTACAGACAACCCCCCAACCTAAAGCAAATACTCACCAGCAACCACACATCACTGAAGAAAAACACTGACCCAGGAACCTATCCTTGTAACAAAGCCCGATGCCAATTCTGTCCACATATCTATTCAAGTGACATCATCATAGGGCCTAATCACATCAGCCATACCATCAGGGGCTCGTTCACCTGCACATCTACCAATGTGATATATGCCATCATGTGCCAGCAATGCCCCTCTGCCATGTACATTGGCCAAACCGGACAGTCTCTACGCAAAAGAATTAATGGACACAAATCTGACATCAGGAATCATAATACTCAAAAACCAGTGGGAGAACACTTTAACCTGTCTGGCCATTCTATGACAGACCTGCGGGTGGCTATCTTAAAACAGAAAAACTTCAAAAACAGACTCCAACGAGAGTTGGAATTGATATGCAAACTAGACACAATCAACACAGGATTAAATAAAGACTGGGAATGGCTGAGCCATTACAAACATTGAATCTATCTCCCCTTGTAAGTATTTTCACACTTGCTTCTTATCAAACTGTCTGTACTGAGCCATCTTGATTATCACTTCAAAAGTTTTTTTTTCTCTTACTTAATTGGCCTCTCAGAGTTGGTAAGACAACTCCCACCTGTTCATGCTCTCTGTATGTGTGTGTATATATATCTCCTCAATATATGTTTCACTCTATATGCATCCGAAGAAGTGGGTTGTAGCCCACGAAAGCTTATGCTCTAATAAATTTGTTAGTCTCTAAGGTGCCACAAGTACTCCTGTTCTTTTTAATGTCTTTAATGTGATTCCTTTTGCCTATTAAAATGTGGGGGACAGAGGCTGTTTGAAGAGGAGCAGAATTTGCCAGCTTTACAGCTAGGCAAACAATTTCAGCCCATGCTTCTGAAATTTCACATGAACAGTTGAAGTTTGCAAACACATTGAACTTTGAAATCAAGACTGAGTTTGAGTGGGCTTGTGATTTAATATGACTATTGCATACAAGAGCTTCAGTCTCTAGATGAGTCATGATTCAGATGTTTTGAAAGAGTGGTACATAACTAAATTATCAGAAATTTACCTCTATTTCATGTGATTTTTGTCTTTGGTGTAAACTACAATTATATTCTGAACAGTGGTTCTGTATGTGACGTTTTACCAAAGATCCCTAAACATTAGGAATTATCAAATAAAATGTGATTGTAAGTAAACTCCTAACCAGTATCACTGTTATTCTTCAAGTAGAGTTATATGGAGCCTACCATGAGTTCTAGAATGGGCTGCTGCAACAAGAGAACTAAGAAACAGATTAATTTATATAGTGGTTGTGATTCACCTTCCTGTGAATTCTACAGTATCCCCGTCTCTGCTGATATGAGGCCAAAGCTAAAATGATTAGAACATTAGCTCATTAGCATGCACTTTTAAGAAATGTGTTTAGAAAAATGCAGTTCTCATTTCTTACACACGTTCCAAATTAACTTCTTTGTAATGTATATTAAACGCATGATCAACTTGGCTGGAGATAAGACAGAATGTTGTTTGTTTGTTTTTTAATTGGGTGAGCAGCAGCTCAGACTTCTGGAAACAAGTTTGAAATATTTGAGAAGCAACAATAGGGGGATTGAGAGAGATTCAGGAGAAAGGTGATTGAAATTAGGATTTCTCTCTTATGTTGTGGTCTCAAGAATGAAGAAGTTGAAGCACTAATCTAGGACCCAATTTTCAAAAGTATTAGGTTTATGAAGATACAGATGGTCACCAAATGAGATTTTGAAAAGCACCTGCACAGCTTAGATATCTTAGACATCTAGGGTTTCATCGTTGGCTAATTTTTCCTTAAAGATTTTTTTAGACGCTTTTCTGAGCTCCTCCACTATTAATTTTCAAGTTACCATTTCCTTAGTAACATAAAGGTTAGTTCTTTTGTTTTCCTTCTTAAAATCAATTTGCATGAAATGACTCTTTAGAAGTCTTGCTCACATTTTAAAACACATTGCAAATAAAAATATGAGGTTTAATAAGCCTGATAATATTAAAGGGAGCAAATTATGTGGTTCTTAGTTGAGCAAAACTCATTTACTTCAATGGGAGGCTTGCTTGATTATGAATTTTGTCCCAGAAGTTTTTTTTTTTTTTTTTTAATTATAATATAGCAAATATGTTATAGATCTTTTTAAATAATGTTAGGTTTTTAAAGTGAATGCTTGTGAAAAGCATTTGTGTGACAGCTTTTTAGACTGAAATCTGCATCCCCAAAGAGGAGATGCACCCTGAGAAGTAAGAGGGCAGCTGTCTCCACAATGCTTCACCAGCATGCCTCAATCCCACCTTCAGGGATGCCTCAAGAGATATTGTAAAGGGGTATTTAAGTTCTTCTCATTCAGTCATTGGCTTCTCTACTAAGGTGCTCAGTTGTGGTTGTTTTGATATATTGACAGCAGTCCACTAAAAAATGCTCTGAAACCATTAACTTATTTTAAAAATACCACACCGATCATGAAGAGCCATTTGAATGGTAATGTCTTTTGGCTACTGGACTTAATCTAAATTCAGTCTAGTGAGTGAGAAATGGAAGTTTCAGTCTGATCCCTCTTTCCCACAACCCCTGAGTTATGGGATAGGTAAAGTTGGGGGCATTGGTTTGCTATTATTCTCTTTATTTCAACCCAATAACATACTTCTGTTGTACACAGGCTGGTTTTATGTATTCATGCACAGTTGTGGCATCCATCATAGCTATTCACAGAACTATGATAGACATGCTGTAATTCAGTCTGTAATTCATGTTTTACTTCTGTGTTCCTCTGCAGATAGTAACTTCATCCTTGCAAATGCACAGGTGGCTAAGGGATTCCCTATAGTTTACTGTTCAGATGGCTTCTGTGAACTTGCTGGATTTGCACGAACTGAAGTCATGCAGAAGAGCTGCAGCTGTAAATTTTTACTTGGTGCTGAAACAAATGAGCAGATGATTCTTCAAATTGAAAAGTCACTGGAAGATAAGGTGGAATTCAAAGGAGAAGTCATGTTTTATAAGAAGAACGGTGAGTTTTATTGCTTTCATCAGTGTTCTATTAGTTCCAGACAAGCTGAAATTTGCTATTATTCAGCATAGTAGTTCTATATCCACTGTGTTTAACGATACTGCATGTGAATGTTCAGAAGGCTACAGAAATGGATTTGAATAAAGGCAGGGCTGTTATGATGGTAGAAGTGTGAATATATATGTAGAAGTGGTAATATCTATGTGATAAGTTGCAGGGTATTGTAAAAAGCTGGAGAGACATAAATTGCAGTGTGGAGCACTGAGTTATTCAGTGTAGAAGGTGCACCATGTCTACTCATCTTGTAATCAAACATTGACCTGGTCTTATTGAAACTTTAAAACAAAAATTAAATTAAAACTCACCTACAGTGAAACTGTTTTCCTTGGGAAAATACCATTTTGACCAAAAAAAACCCCACAATTTTTTCACAAAATGGCTTGATTTTGAGAAAATTTCCCACAAAATTTGTTCAGAATTGGAACGAACAAACAGATTTTCAAATATCAAAATGTTTTACCAAATGGAAATTCCAAGTTTCAACCAGCTCTACTGATTCTGAAATTTTCAGAAAGTTTTGAATGTCTTAGAGTGCTCTTTCTCTAGCTGCTATAATACATGTAATAGCCAAGGTTTAAAAAACAAACAAACAAAAAACAGATGCCTCAACTTAGTTCAGTGGATATTGGATTGGGACCCAAAAGCACAAGCCCCTACTTATTTACAGCTAAAGGAGTTCATATTTGTATGAAGAGGTAGAGGCTTGTGCGTTTTGCGCTGAAGGCCCTAAGTTTGATCCCCATTTATGACTGTGATATCTGTCTGTGTCTGCACAGAAAATATATCAGCAATGATACCACAAAGGGGAAAAAAAGACTTGGGTTTGCACCAGCATGCCTGTAGACAAGTGATATAGACCATTCTTCCACCCATTCTGTTGTTGGCAGGCTCCTTCACTCCACTTCTTAGAACACCTCCTTCACTCGTTGCTATGTGTTTTGATTGTGTTGCCTTTGAAGTGAAGCACTGGCCATATGTGATGCTCAAGCACGAGTAACCAATGGGTGAGCAACTGACATAATGCCGTGAGAATGGTCTCAAACAATTAAAAAATATTTAGGGCTTGAGGCTGTAGTTCACTGTGTATCAGCTTTCATTTTTATTTTTTAAGCTTAGCATTTGTGAACAAATGTTCTGGCTAGGTGCCTTCTTCACAGCTCTTGCTTAATATTTATGTGCTGTTGAAATGTTTCCCTGTAGAATTATATTACTTTGGTATTATACGTTTTTAAAGATGAGCATTTTCAAATAATGGATAATACTCTGAGGAAAGAAAAGACAATGTATTGAAAATACTAGGAGAAAAATTGTCCCCTTTTCTGATTGCAATATACGAGGGGAAAGGGTCATATAGTCTATAGGCTCATAAACCTCAGGCTAATACAAACTCCATATTTAAAGTGTCGTATTATGTAAAAACATTTTGAAGATGCAATAAAAGGCTTCCCTCTCCTACTTTTAGCATTTAAAAGAAAACGTTGCAGTGTGTCTGGAGCACATGTTCTATGAAGCTGATTCAAAGAAGTCAATTACTGATTTACTGATCTTTCTTGGATATGAAAAATGTTCCAGAAGTTTCAAGGGCCACTTTTTTTTCCCCATTGTTGGATAGTGGTGACTAAACAAAGTCCTAAGAGAGAGGATTTAAGATTAGGTGAATGGAAGAATTAGGGCCAGTTGTACTCACTGGCTTTTACCTGGGATGTAAATTGAATTCTCACTGTACCATCAGCAATGAATATCGCCTGTAACACTTATGGTGGTAAAAAAGGCAGAAAGAAATTATCATGGAATTGTAGGTAGACTTCCTTAGCAATTAAGGAGTTGGATCACAGATCAGTTGGGATGGACAAACTGGTTTGGATAAAAAAATTTCCACCTACTTTCACCTCTTAAACCTTTGTATATAATTTGAATCAAACTCATCAAATCATTTTTCAAAGTATAAACAAATTCCTCTTACTACCCATTATATTTTATTTTCATGTATTTATGCACCAGTGCTGAAATATCATGAGACTGTTTTTGCATAAAAAGTAAGAAAGGCAAGAAATCTCACAAGAAAGATTATTCTTGTGGTTTTTCAACTCTCAGTTGCAGACCCAGAAAATTTGGCAAAGCATCCATAATTTATGTATCTGAATAAAATGGAATTACTGAAACTCTGAGGTTTGCCCAGAAATTGAAGACATAAGACAGTATGTGGATTTTTTTATTTTATTTTAGCTCTTTAAGGGCATCTATGGAATACAAAAAAGAGGTTTTTGGGTTTTTTTTAATTTAAAAAACAAAAGAAAAATTGAAACCCTTTCATTGAAAGCACTCCCTTTTTTTAAGCCTTGTCCCAGCTGTCCTCACTTTTTTGGCAAAACTGTTGGCAAGAGCAAATGGGACAAATGCCCACTTTTGTCCAAAAAAAAAAAAAAAAAAATGTGGAAGAACGTGCGGGGTGGGGAAAGAGGTGAGAGGGTGAGCGGCAATGCCAGCCCCATGCAGTGTCCTGTTATTCCCTTTGAGAAATATGGTCACCCTAATCACAGAAAATCAGAGTTGGAAGGGACCTCAGGAGATCATCTAGTCCAACCCCCTGCTCAAAGCAGGACCAATCCCCAACTAAATCCCCAAATGGCCCCCTCAGGGATTGAACTCACAACCCTGGGTTTAGCAGGCCAATGCTCAAACCACTGAGCTATCCCTTCCCCACCATCAGTCATATGAATATTCACATAACTGAGTATCTGGGTTTAGGACACTGTTCACCGGTGCAGACTCACCCTGGGTGCTAGACCAGTTGGGATTCATTGCACATAGTATACATTACTAAGAGTCTGCTTAATTAAAGAAAATGATAGAAAAAGGGAGAGAAATAAGGTTCTGTTAGGAGAAACCCTAAAACAGTCTGCACAGGCTAAGCCAGGGGTCCCAAACACGCGCGGCCCACGGGGTTCTTTCGTGCGGCCCGCCAAGCTCCCTGCACCCCCTCTGCCTACCCCGTGGCACCGCGAGTACTGTGCCGCTCTCTGAAGCGGCTGGAACTATATCCCTGCAGCCCCGGGTGGGGGGGAGAGCAGGAAACAGCGCCATGTGCTGCTCTTGCTGCTCTCGCTTCCAGGCACCACCCCGGGCAGCTCCCATTGGCCGGGAATGGGGAACCACGGCCAATGGGAGCTTTGGGGGAGGTACCTGGAGGAGCAGCAAGAGCAGCACATGGCGCTGTTTCCTGCTCTCCTTCCCCCCCCCCCAGGGACTCTGGTTGCTTCCTGGAGCGGAGCGGGGCCAGGGGCCAGGGCACGGAGCCTGCCCTGGCCATGGTACGTGGCACTGCTACCCCGGAGCCGCTCTAGGTAAGCGGCGCTGGGCCGGAGCCCGCACCCCTCCTGCACCCCAACCCCCGGTCCGGAGCCCCCTGCCACATCCCACACCCCAGCTCCCTGCCCTGAGCCCCCTGCCACACCCTGCACCCCAACCCCCTGCTGCATCTCTCACCGCTCCTGCACCCCAACCCCCTGCCACACCCTGTACCCCAACCCCCTCCTGCACCCCCACCCCAACTCCCCGTCCTGAGCCCTCTGCCGCACCCTGCACACCTCCTGCACTCCCTGCACCCCTCACCCCTCCTGAACCCCCCACCCCAATTCCCTGCCCTGAGCCCCCTGCTGTACCCTGCACACTTCCTGCACCTCAAACCCCTGCCCTGAGCCCCTGCCACACCCCGCACCCCTCCTGCACCCCCTGGGGACAGGGAGGAGGCAGAGTTGGGGTGAGGACTTTGGGGAAGGGGTTGGAATGGGGGCAGGGAAGGGATGGGAAGAGGTAGGGCCTCGTGGAAGGGGTGGAGTGGGGGCGGGGCCGGAGGCAGCAAGGGGTGGGTGTCAATGCACTAGTCCTCATGCGGCCCTCGTAGTCATTTGAGTTTGAGACCCCTGGGCTAAGCCTCTGCTGGGTAAGATTTATGTTGTAAGAGTAGTCAGGCCTCAGGCTTCTGATACATGACTTTAAAAATAAAAAATAAAAATTTACCTCAGGAAGGAAGTGAGTTTAGATCATAAAACCCTTGTACGTGTTCCTCGTGGGAAGCGGGGCTTACTCCCATTTGAAACCTGTGTAGGCACATAAGTTATTAAAAATCATTATAACTTTTGTTTTAAAAGTGCTCTTCATGCTGAGAACTAATTACTTACCAAATTTCCTATTAGATTTGTACAGCTACAAAAACCACTCTATTAAAAATCCAGTAGATTTGTCCAGCTCTTCTCAGTGTGACACTTCACTTTCTTCAGTATGTCCTTTATCATGGTTATTTGCTTATTTTTTGGCTCTCCCTCTGATACTAGGCATGCATCTCTCCATGAATTGTGGTTCAACTTTTAGCTTCTACTTTATATTTCTGACAAATACCGTTAATAGATCATAACTTGCAGGTACACAGCATCAGTGTGCCCCCTGATCTTAGTTGCTTTATACAGCAATGTGATTGGGCTGGAAGAAGTCTGAGAGTTTTGCTCTGGGAAGGGGTTGGCTATTGGATAGCTGTGTAATCCCTGATCCAACTAGTGAGGAACGTACCTCCCTGCAACCTATGTTGCCCAGATGGCTCTTTTGCCTATCCTGCACGAGGAGTCATGTAGCATAGAATAAATTCCTAAAGTTCTGACCTGTCATGCAATGGGCTCACCTTAAAACCCAAGATAGAACTGCCCCAGATAATCTAAAGTCCTGGTCAGTAATGTGAAGAGATGTCCTAGTAGGAAAAGCTGTTACTGTAATATATTACAGTCCTTTAATTTGCTTGTGTGTTAGAATTGCAATTTTACACATAAGCATAGGCAGAGAATATGGGGTAACTTTGGAACCGAGTTAGCTATCCTGCAAAAGCCAACATGGAAAGTCATGGGGAAATACTTTGAAATGTGGGCACTTGCAGTAATTTCAATCTGCAAAAACAGGAATGTACCCATTTGAACCTGCTAACCTCATATTTGACTATGTAAGGCATTTCCTACTTATTAAAAGGATATAGAACATCCTAATGGCTGTACTTAGGTGAACAACATCGTTATATTAGTGCTTCAGCTGCGAATCTCAGTAGATCAAATATGGACTTAACTGCTGAGCCACTAACATACTTAAATGTATACACTAGATCTGGCTTTAATAAAATGGTTGTAGTATGTGTGCCTGTTTATTTTAATAAGCCCTTTAGATAAAATGCACACTATCTATCTAGATAAGACACGTTAACCAGACAGGAGTGCTGAATTAATGAAGATGTCCACAAAAAATTGTCTGAGCCATGTATTTATTGCACTCAGCATCAGGTTTTGTATTGATGTAGTCCTGTGTTCATATAGTCCTGGGAAGCAAACCAGTGGTCAAATTCTTAGGCCTAAATTCTGCACTCAGACACCTATGCATGGTTCCCAATTTGGTTAACAGAAGTATTATGTGCACACTCAATAGACTTATCAGACAAACTGGGCCAAATTTAAGCCTGGTGTGAGCAGGGGCAACTTCACTGACTTCACCTACTTGACCTATGGCACCTGCTTACACCAGATCTAAATTTGGCCCATAGCAAGTGTGCAAAGTTTTACAAAGTTGTCTGACTTATAAATGTGAGAACAGGCTTGTTCCCTCTGAGTATTTATTTTTGTTTTAGAAGGAACAGAAAGCCTTGAGACATACCAGCAAAAAAAATATCAGATTATTCTATAATTCTGCAGCATGCCTGACTTCTCTAATTGGCAGGTCTGACATACCCTCTAGGCAGGCTTGTCTTGCTACCTCAAGAGCTGTCTCAGGCACAGTTCTGAGTTCACAGTACAGATTGGAATGTCCTCTCAGCACTTATTTAAAAGCTTCATAATGAGCACTGAGCTATGATAAATAATGATTATCAGAGGACACCATGTTTGTGAAAATGCGGTATCGGGTTTTTTTGGTTTACTTTCTCTCTGTATTTGATGTAAAATGTAGGGCTAGTATTTTGTAACCATTTAGTAATATTTTATTTTATGCCTTATCGTGCTGGCAAGACACAGACCCAAGCTGCAAAATCTGAATACAAGTTCAGTGCTGGAGTTTGAACGCGCACAAACTTTTTCAGTGTTTTTATCTAAGCTTCCAGTTTGGCATATTATGGAGAGAAACTATTATGAAATTTGAAATCAAGATTAGGTTTGGATTTGAGTCACTACATAGTTTAGGGTGTTTGGATTCAAGTTTCTATTTCAATCCCATCTCTAATGCTAGCCTAAATTTAGTGGGTTTGACTCTTGCCCCCAGCACCCTACCAGCTTCATAATTAATTTTTTTCCCCCTATCACTTAGACGTTTCAGTGGTAGTTCAGCTCAAGAATGTAATTGTCAGAAAAACAAATTACAGGTTCTAATTAAAGCAACCCCACTAACTCTCAGAACAAGTTCAATGGAAGTTTTAGAGAAAGTACTGCTTTAAACTGACATCAGCAGAAAGTAAAACTAGCTCGTAGGCACTGAACTGAGAGCTGCATGAAGTGTATGAGCTGTACGTGGAAAGCGGTGGCATACCAGAGTTGCACTGTACATCTTTGTCTTTGCAATTATTTTATTCCTGGTCCATGATTAGAGTTAGCAAAAATTTTTTGCCCAAAACTTTATTTTGGCAAAAGATGCAGTTTGGGTTCACTTATCAAATATGTGTTGATGTCAGCAAATTGTTTTGGTAAAAAAGAAAAAAATTCAGAAATATTTAAACAGTTTCAACATTTCCAAAATGAAAGTTAGATTTTGGGGGCTACCTTCACCAGGGATTCACAAAATAGAGGAGGACAAGGTGGTGATGCCCCCTGTCCTTACACTCAATAGCTCAGTGGGTAGGGTACTCAGCTGGATGGGAGAGACCCAGGTTTGAATACCCACTTTGGAGCAGGGATTTAAATGCAGGTCTCACTCCTCCCAGATGAGCGCCCTAGCCATCAAGCTATAGGTTCTCTCTCTCTTTCTCCTGTTGAAGCTGTTCCACTTTGTATACGTATTTCTGTATTCTTTGGGCTAGAGAGAGTGAGAATGACTCCATAGCCCAGTGGTTAAAGCACTAATTTGGAGAGTGGCCCCTGGGTTCCTGTCCCTAGATGAGCACCTAAGTGCTTGGGTGCTTTTAAAAATCCCACCCTATATTGACTTTTATTATATATCTCAGTGTTTATGTGGCTCCTGACAGCTTCTAGCCTCTTACTTCACAACATCTTGAGTAGAAGTATGGTGACGTAGAAAGAAACAAGGCAATTTATCATGGTGTTTTCTACTTCAGAGGGCTTTACAGAAAGGGGTACTTCAGCAGGATATTTTCATAGATCTTTTCCAAGTAGACCTTTGCTTTACCACAGACGCTGGGCCAAATTCTGATCTCAGTTACAGCAATGTTAATTCAGAGTAACTCCACTGAAGTAAAGAGATTTACTGTGGATTTACACCAGTGCAACTGAGAACAGAACCTTGCTCACTGGATCTCATTGCTCGAATAATCTGCAACCAGAAAAATACAGCATTGAAGAAATATATTTAGACAATTCTCATCAAGTTAAATCAGGTCTTCGGAAGCCCCAGAAGTAGAGCACTAACCAATAGTAGATTGGACTTTTTCCTATATTTGTGTCTGTCTAAGAAGATGCTACAATGAGCTGTGTAATTGTTGAGGTAGTCAAATGTAACATCTCTACACTGAACTTGAATTGCTATTGAGGTCACATCCTGACTCATTCATGCCCTTGACAGACTAATTCCCTAAATCTCTCCCAGAACTTGAACAGCCCAATGACTTTGTCTCTTATTAAAGAAATTTCCCCCCTTTTTGGCCAGCTACTTTACTTTTCTCGTTAAAATTATGACTACTTAAACCTTTTTGTTTTATTGTGAAATTTCTCCTTTCAAGAATCAATGTAATAGAACACAGGTGTTCTGAAGAGCCCTTTTCTTTCTCTGTCAGTGTAGGTGAATGCACTTTAGCAGTTGTATGATAATCAGTGGGACTACTGAAGGAGTAAGGTATTGCTCAGTGGGAGTAAGGATGCTGGGAGCATTAGACCTGATAACAAATTAAAAACAAAAAAGAAAGCTAGCAAAACTGAACAGCTTTATTATAAAAGTACTGAATACCATTTAAGAAATGGCCAAAGTGGGCAGCTGATTAGGAAGTTTAGGGCAGATCCATCTTCTGTGATGATGACCAGATCTGGCAGCACTAGCTAGGGTTGCCAACTTTTCAATGTCTGAAAACTGGACACTTCTGCTCCTCCCCCTCCCCCTGAGGCCTGCCCCCTGCTCCACCCTCTCCCCCAAGGTACCACCCTCCACTCATTCCTCTCCCCCCCCTGCGCCCAGCCCGGGGACTGCCGCACTTTCCCCACCCCACCAGTTACTTGCGGGGGGGGGGGGGGTTCTCTCCTCCCGCTGTGCCTGCCCCCTGGCATGTTCAGCCACTGTCCTTGGCTGCCGGGTCCAGGTGGGGTGTAGCCTGCCGCCACCGCCTTTTACAGCCAGGCTCTCTCTGAGGCAGCCCAGTCACCGCATTGGGCAGCTGGGCTCTCATGCCAACCCAGAGCGGAGTGGCCGGCAGGAGAAATGGGTGGTCCCGCCCCTTCCACTCCCCAGCTAATTTCTGGCTCACTTAGCCTGTACCCTGGCAGCCGGGCCTGGGCAGGGAGTGAAAGGGGCGGGACCATCCACTTCTCATGCCAGCCACTCCACTCTGGGTCGGTGTGAGAACCCACCAGCATACCAGCCAATGCGGTGGCTGCCTGGGGGAGAGAGAGAGAGAGCCTGGCTGCGGGAGGCAGCAGGCAGCAGTGGGAGAAAGACAGAGCCCCACCCGCCCCCGACAGACTACTCTGTGGAGCATTTGCACCTGCATGCCCCCCCAACTCTTTGCTCCTGCAGGCGACAACCGGACTTTTGGTCATACCAGACTTTCCGGTCAAAAACTGGACACCTGGCAGCCCTAGCCTACATAACAGAAGGAGAAATCTCTTGTTAGCAAGTTAACAATAGAAGCTATCAACATTATTTAAACATGGAGTGCAATAACTAAACACAACAACATGAAAAGGGGGTTGAGGGGAAGTAAAAAAGCACAACCAAGCACTAGTAATGAAAGTCTGATATTGTTCAATTGAAATTACATATCCCATTGACCACAGAGTCCATCTTTTTAATTTATAAAGCTAGCTTTACCATTATTCCCACTGGCCTGTTTTACTTGTAGCTCAATAGTTTCAGCTCCCTGGTGCTCTACTAATTACATTTCAGATAAGCTGTGATTTTAAAAACCTTGTATATTAATGCAAGTAGATAGGGAGGAATGCTTTGAGAGAGGAAGTTATATCCTATTAACAGTCACTGATAAGGAACACTTTCGTACCTTCAGCACCTTTTTTCTCTCTTTCCTCCAAACAGTTGACCTTATTCACTTGTGGCCACTGATTATCATTTGTATTACTGTGGTGCCTGAAAGCCCTATTGAGACTGCAGCCTTATTGTGCCAGGTGTCACACAAATACATAGTAAGAGAGAACCTCCTCTGCCCTGAAGAGTTCACAGTTTAAAAACGCAAGACACAGAAAGGGTGGGAAATAGGAAGTATTGTTATTCCAGCTTTTATAGTGGAGAACTGAGGCACAGAGACATTAATGGCCAGATTTTCAAAAGAGCTCCACACCCCTTCGGCACCTCCATGAAGTGGCCAGACTGCACTTAATGAAAGAGATAAAATAAGGGGACAAATTTCATTTTAAAAATAGAAATGGCAGTAAAATAGCCCGTTAGTAACATGATCTGAAACATTCATGATCTCTCACTGTAACTTAGTTATATTTAAACAGAAATATTGCTGACTGACTGATGGAGTTGATACTGTTCTTATATTGTTGGCATTGAAGTTGACACAACCTACTAACTCCATTGAATAGCAACATGATTTAATTCTGGCATAATCCAGTGAAAATGGATTTGTTCCAGTAGTTTCAAACTGTGATAGTCTTAACCTAATCCATACATGAGTTTTACTACTGATGGCACTGTTATAGAGAGAAACAGACTTTTTTCTTATTTATAGCGATGTTTGCAAGTGACTGCTGTTCACACACATATGCAGTTTATAGATGCATTTGGGACAACCAGTTGTAAGACGTTACATGCATTTTCTTATTTTTGATCAGGTTTTTTTACTGCTTTTTTTAAGTGTCCATTTTAAGTACATTGAGGTAAGAGTGATGCTCCAGCTCTTTTCCCCGAGTGGTTACAATTAAATTAACACTCAGCAGTGTGTACGAGTAGTTCAAATAATCGTTCCAATATGCATGACCAGGCATTTTTGAACAATGATTTTCACATTTCAGATTGTCCATTCATTTAGCATGGTTAGGTTAGAGTTCCTCATGCTCTTCCCTAGTTTTGACTATTCTAATTTTATGTCTTCTGTAACTTTTGTCACCTTCTACTGATCCTTGGAGCACCCCAATGTTAATTTTTTGCTAAGCTGAAAATTGAGTGACCATTTATTTCTTCTCCTGTTTTCCATTTCTTAGCTATTTTCTATTACATGACAGCACTTTGTCAAGTTCAGACACTTTTCAATATCCTCTGAGTAAGGGGGAGCCTCTGGGAGTCACATTTCAGCCCCTGGTTCCCACCTTGCCCTGTAATCTGCTCCAGCCTTGTACGAGTAGGAAATCACTTCTTGTTCCATAGTGGCATAGCTGTGCTGGCCAGTATGTTGGGGTGCAGTCCAGGCTCCCTGTTCCCACCCATACCCTACCCTCTCTTCACTGACCTGCACAAGAGGGTGATTCATGGCCTCAACCATGCTGCTGCCCTTCCCCTCACAGTATGACCTATGATGTGGGTAGCCCACACAAGCAAATAAGGAGGATACCTTCTTGCCCTTTTTGATGATTTAGGTTCTTTACTACCCTCCATGAGGCGTTTTGTTTGACTTTTTGAACATCCAAATGAATTATATGAACTGACACTGGTCTACAATTTTTGAGACGTCATCTGCTTCAGAGATAAAAATGTGCTATTTATTATGTATTTTGATGTGCTGAATTCAAATATGACAATTTAAAACAACTGATTGGCTACTGTTTCTAAGATATTTAAGTTTTTACATTTTATGTCTATGTATATTGTGTAGATAGTAGAGTTTTAATCATAAATTGTAAACCTAGGTCTTTTCATGTGTTTATGGTTGCTTTACATGATATTTCACCTGTCCTGTTTATGTAACACTTTAAAAATCAGCAAAAGGGTTATATAAATATTTATTATGAAACAAAAGGCAAAAAACGATTATGTACATAGTTTAATCCTATTCAGTGTCTACTCGGCGCTTCTTGGCTTGTCTCTTGTATTCATTAAATGGAGCATCTCTTGTCACTGTCCAGCAATAGTCTGCAAGCATTGATGGGCTCCATTTGCCCTGATAGCATTTCTCCATTGTTGCAATGTCCTGGTGAAATCGCTCGCCGTGCTCGTCGCTCACTGCTCCGCAGTTCGGTGGAAAAAAATCTAGATGAGAGTGCAAAAAATGTATCTTTAGTGACATGTTGCAACCAAGGCTTTTGTATGCCTTGAGGAGGTTTTCCACCAACAACCTGTAGTTGTCTGCCTTGTTGTTTCTGAGAAAATTTATTGCCACTAACTGGAAGGCTTTCCATGCCGTCTTTTCCTTGCCACACAGTGCATGGTCAAATGCATCATCTCGAAGAAGTTCACGAATCTGAGGACCAACAAAGACACCTTCCTTTATCTTAGCTTCACTTAACTTTGGACATTTTCCACGGAGGTACTTGAAAGCTGCTTGTGTTTTGTCAATGGCCTTGACAAAGTTCTTCATCGACCCAGCTTGATATGTAAGGGTGGTAACAAAATCTTCCTTGATTCAACAAGTGGTGGATGCTGAACACTTTTCCTCTCAGGCTCCAATGACTGTCGGAGTGGCCGATCTTTCTTGATGTAGTGGGAATCTCTTGCACGACTATCCCATTCGCAGAGAAAACAGCAGTACTTTGTGTATCCAGTCTGCAGACCAAGCAAGAGAGCAACAACCTTCAAATCGCCACAAAGCTGCCACTGATGTTAGCCATAGTTTATGCACCTCAAAAGTTGTTTCATGTTGTCATAGGTTTCCTTCATATGGACTGCATGACCAACTGGAATTGATGGCAAAACATTGCCATTATGCAGTAAAACTGCTTTAAGACTCGTCTTCGATGAATCGATGAACAGTCTCCACTCATCTGGATCGTGAACGATGTTGAGGGCTGCCATCACACCATCGATGTTGTTGCAGGCTACAAGATCACCTTCCATGAAGAAGAATGGGACAAGATCCTTTTGACGGTCACGGAACATGGAAACCCTAACATCACCTGCCAGGAGATTCCACTTCTGTAGTCTGGAGCCCAACAGCTCTGCCTTACTCTTGGGTAGTTCCAAATCCCTGACAAGGTCATTCAGTTCACCTTGTGTTATGAGGTGTGGCTCAGAGGAGGAGGATGGGAGAAAATGTGGGTCCTGTGACATTGATGGTTCAGGACCAGAAGTTTCATCCTCTTCCTCTTCCTCGTCTGACTCAAGTGAGAATGATTCTGGTGCATCAGGAACCGGCAGTCCTTCTCCGTGGGGTACTGGGCGTATAGCTGATGGAATGTTTGGATAATGCACAGTCCACTTTTTCTTCTTTGACACACCTTTCCCAACTGGAGGCACCATGCAGAAGTAACAATTGCTGGTATGATCTGTTGGCTCTCTCCAAATCATTGGCACTGCAAAAGGCATAGATTTCCTTTTCCTGTTCAACCACTGGCGAAGATTTGTTGCACAAGTGTTGCAGCATATGTGTGGGGCCCACCTCTTGTCCTGATCTCCAATTTTGCAGCCAAAATAAAGATGATAGGCTTTCTTAACCATAGTGGTTATACTGCACTTTTGTGATGCAAAAGTCACTTCACCACAAACATAGCAGAAGTTATCTGCACTGTTCACACAAGTACGAGGCATCTCTGCTCACTTTGGCTAAACAGAAATATGTCCCTTTGCAAAATCAAACACTGACAAATAAGAGAGCACGACACTGTATGATTTCTAGAGCTGATATAGGGCATTTTGTTCAGCAGAGTGATGTAAGCTTCGTTATGATTGCATCATCCATGACTTCTAGGAATAACATCATGCAATTCATATCATGTATGACGCAATACCAGCTTCAGATTGCATCATTCATTGTTTTGCCTAAAAAGCAAGTACTGTCCAAACCCAGTCATAGATTTATTCATAGATCCAGTCAAAGATGTATTTTAGTCATTTCTGGTTTAAATTGAGATCCCTTCCCTTTATAACTCACTTATCCTCCGCCATTCCCAAGTCAAGGGTCGTATATACTGACCCAATAACATATCTTGAAAACTAGAGCCAATCAACAATTTTAAGCATCATTTTCGTTCTCAGTGACCCAGAATTAGCAAAGTTTGACTACATTTATTTCAGAAGCATTTTGGCTGTAGAGCAGTGTTATCCACATATTTTTATAGACATTCAAAGAATACTAGTAGATTATCGGAGCACAATTTTCTTTAATAGAAGTGATGCTGTTTTGTCTCTATCCTGTCATGTTCATCGAGGTGCTTTGTATTTCTATATTTAATCTTTGACTATTGGCTCGTCAAATAATATAATAATTCTGATTCCTCCTAATTCCTATTTTATGCTATTACCTGCCTTAGTTTGAGTTCCTTGGTGTTGGCTTCATGTAGGCTGGATTTCCATATTCTGAAGGATTCCTATGTTGGAATAACTTCTTGAACTTTGTCATGTAATCATACTGTTTCTTCCTTGACTTCCAATTCCACTCTTCTAAAGGGGAATGAATAACTCTGTGTCTCTCCTCCTTCACTAGCCTGTATGCTGAATATAAGGATGCCAGTTTTCCTTATTGTTAACTTTAGAGCCGCCTTTACCAAGGCTTTGTCTTGTGCAAAATGCACCTGCTCATCTTATCTATGGGTTAGGCTACCTTAAGCAAATCAGATCTGTGCTTTGGTCCCTCCTCTGGCTCTGTCTGTTTCCATGACAGTTGACAGCCTTGGTCCTGACCTTCAAAACCATTAAGGAACCATGCCTGCGCTACATTAGATACTATATCTCTAGCTATGAATCACCAAGACAGTTGCTCTTCTCTGGAACAATTCAGTTCACAAAGCTTGTGGCAAAACATGTGAAAGACGGTGATGAGATATTCTTAGACAAGGGGATCCTGCTGTTGAATGAACTTCCAAAAGAGATTACACAAATCCAGAGTCTGACCACCATTAGCTCATGCTGCAAGACCTTGTTCTTTTGATAAAGCTTCCCCCACCCATCTAGTATGACATTTACAACAATCACCATCCCATTTAGAAAAAACATCCCCAACGTTATCTCAAGAAGCAGTATCTTGTACCTGAGAAGGAAAAAATTCCAAGGAATCTGTAAAGTACACAAGAGGCCTTGTTATACCAATTTAAGTTATGTGGGACATGCTCAGATCCCATGATTGTAGACTGTGGAGGGAAAGAGATGGGGATGAACCATTGCTTCACTGATGTGTAAAGCAGGGTCACAGGAGGGACAGGGGTTACTGCAGGCTCTGGACTGTTCTGGCAGCTGTTACAGCCCCACTGTGGAACTCAACTTTTCTTAGAGCTACTTGGAAAATTTCTAACAAAACAGTTTTTCATTGGCATTTGCTCATTTGTTCAAATCAAAATCTTCAGCAGAGACTGTTCGAATTTGACAAAGTTCCTCAGGAAACCAGGGCTGATAGTGCTGCATGAAAGAATTTTGGGGCCCTGTGCGCTAAGGCAGTTGGGAGACCCCCCGCCTTACCTGTCCCTGGGAGAGAGAGGCCCCGGGGGTGTGTATCAGGGGGAGGCTCCACGATGAGAGGGGGTTAAGTTCTTCCCTGGGGGGGGCGGATTTGCGAGAGGCCCTAGGTGTGGGTGTTGGAGACCAGTCCCACCCTGTACTTATCCTGCAGTGATTCCTGTCTGGTGAGGCTGACCCAGCTTCCCACTCCAGCTCCCATTGGTTCTCACCGCATTGTGCAGGCAGGGCCTTCCTGCTGCATCACCCAACCTCCTTCCTGGCCTTCATGATTTTAGTTGGCGTGTGTGTGTGGGTAGTTCTGACCCCCTCAGCGAGTGATTCTCCTTCCCCCCCCCCCCCCCCCACCAAGATGCACCAAGTCATCTTGGTTAATCTGAGCCTGCAGATGGAGCTTTCAAAACCTTTTCCCTAAGGGCTGTTCAGGACTTCCACGGCTGCTCTGAGACAGCCACTGCCCTGAAAACAGAGACCCTGGTTTACAGGGTTCATGACTCAGGAGCAGCCAGCCAGGCAGACTGCCAGTGATTTAGGCATCCCAGGGTTTACAAAGTCCATAGTTTGGGGACGGACAGCTAGCCATGGAGACAGTCTCTTTTTTGCTGTGGATTTCGTTTTTGGTTTTCATTCTGAATAGGAACAAAACCAAATGGAATTATCTTTCTCTGAACACCTCTAATTGTGCTAACCCCTGGACTTGCTGTAGGGAGTAGATTTGGCCAAAACATTATACGACATTGTGTGTTTTTATATAAAATGTTAGCAGTGAAAAGGTTAAACCCTACAATTTTCCAACTCACAGTGTTACTATAATTCTCTTCAGTGAGCAGGCTCACTCTGTGTACAGCATGTGCTCATGCAGATTCAAATGATGAATTGGGAAGAATAATCCTCTGTACAGCCTTGTGTAATTCCTCAGCATGTGCTGTAAAATCCTATTATGCAATGAACGTAACCTGGCAGAAAGGGCAATGATATCAAGCCCAAATCGCGTCCTCTGTGACATGTCAACTCTGAGAACTCTCTCAGGCTCCAAACTTAGGAGCTTTTTCCAAAAAAGTGCCAGGCAGCACAACTTCAAATGCAAGTGACAACTCTAAGAATGTATGTATATGCTGGACACACCTTAATTTAGGTTGTAACTCTTGATGGATGTGAACAGAATTAAAAAAAAATATTAATTGACATAAACTGATGATGATCGGCGATCCCTCGATTTCGAGGATGATCTCTACCACGGATTTACATATAGGTCCTGACATGACTCAGGAGTCCGATCCTGGAACTGCAAATCCACCTGCAGTAGGTACAGACATTTTGTAGCAGGCCAGTGGCCTGCTGGGAGACGGTTATTTCTTTTTCCTTCCTCCTCTCTCTTTTCATCTTCGAGGGCAAGGCGCTTCTCCTCGAAGCAGGCCACCGTCTGATGGAGGATATGGCGCCATTGGGGTCGGTTGGTGGCTTGCTCTTCCCAGCTTGTGATGTCCACATCAGTTTTCTTGAGATACATTTTCTGTGTGTCTTTGTAGCATTTCCTCTGACCACCACAGGATCTCTGACCATGGGTAAGCTGAGAGTAGAGGACTTGTTTTGGGAGGTGAGAGTCTGGCATCCTCATACAATGTCCAGCCCAGTGAAGTTGGTGCATGAGGATCATTGCTTCAATGCTGGTGACATTGGCTTCAGCAAGGCTGCTGGCGTTAGTGCGGCAATCTTGCCACTTGACGTGAAGGATCTTCCGGAGGCATCGTTTGTGATACCTCTCCAAACTCTTGAGTTGCTGTTGATAGGTCACTCAGGTTTCGCATCCATAGAGGAGTGTAGGAACAACAATTGTCTTATAGACCTGGATCTTAGTGTCCTGCCATAGGTCACGGTCCGTGAAAACGCGTCGAAGCAATTTCCCAAAGGAAGTACTTGCACACTGGATCCTATGCTGGATCTCACTGTCGATTTTTGCATTTTGAGAAAGTTGGCTACCAAGGTAGCAAAAGTGCTCAACTATCTCCAAAGTCTGACCCTCAATGGTGATTTGTGGTGGGTCATGTGCAAGGCCTGAAGCAGGTTGATAGAGCACTTTAGTCTTCTCAATATTGAGTGAGAGTCCTAGGCTTTGGTAAGCTTGTGCAAGAAAATCCAGTATGGACTGAAGGTCATTCTCAGTGTGCACGAGTATGACCCAATCATCAGCATACTGAAGATCAGTAATGGACGCCCTGAAGACTTTAGACTTCGAGCAGAGATGTCGAAGATTAAAGAGCCGCCCATCCATTCTATACTGAATGTCAACTCCACTGGGGAGGTGATCTTTAACGAGGACCAAAATGACTGCTAAATAAATGGAAAACAGAGTTGGGGCAATAATGCATCCTTGCTTAACCCCAGTTTTTATGATGAAAAGTTCTATCTCAAGGCCATTACAGAGAACCGTGGCAGTCATCTGATCATGGTGTAGCCTTTGGATCTTAATACATTTTGGAGGGCAGCGAAATCTGACCAGCACCTTCCACAGGGCTTCACTATTGACAGAGTCAAAGGCCTTTGTCAAATCGATGAAAGCTATGTAAAGGTCCTAATTTTGCTCCCGAGACTTTTCCTGGATTTGGCGGGCAATGAAGATCATGTCAGTTGTCCAGCATGATGATCTAAAACCACACTGAGATTCCATCAATATTTCCTCAGCAAGGAGAAGTAATCGGTTTAAGAGGATACGGGCAAGAATTTTCCCTGCTGTAGATAGCAAGGCAATGTCTCGATAGTTTACGACTTATCTCCTTTCTTAAAGATTGTAACAATGTTAGCATTTCTCAAGTCTTCTGGAATCTTCTCATTATACTAGATATGAAGAAAGTTTGTGGAGTTTCGCTACCAGTTCTTCATCTCCATACTTGTAGACTTCAGCTGGTATGCCATCTGGCCCTGCTGCCTTGTTGTTCTTAGTTTGCATAATGGCTTGTGTTACTACTTCGAGGGTGGGAGAGGTCAGCAAGAGATTCTCTTTCATGTCATTGAGGTATAGATTCAATAGTGGCATCAGAGACCATTAACTCACGGTTCAGGAGTAACTCAAAATGCTCTTTCCATCTGGCTTTGATGGCTTTGCTGTCCTTAAAATACGTTGACCCGTCTTGGGCTTGGAGTGGTGTGGGTCCATGGGAGCACGGGCCATAAATGGCCCTTATTGCCTGAAAGAAACTACTCATGTCATGTTTATCAGCATAAAGCTCAATCTCCTTGGCCTTTTCTTATTTTTGATATCATGGATTTTCCTTTGGCTTTCAGCTTTGAGTTGCCTGTATGACTCTTTCTTCTGCTGGTGTGATATGTCATTTTACCACATGCGATGAGCTTTTCTTTTCTGGTCAAGCAGGCCCTGAATCTCCGCATCATTCTCATCAAACCAATATTGGTGATGGCGGGTAATACAGCCAATGGACTCGGCACATGCTGAGAGAACGGCAGTCTTTAATCCTTTCCAGAAATTTTCATTATCAGCGGTAGCAATAAACTTCTCTTGGAGACACTGCTGAAGTTTCTCCCGAGTCACTATATCTTCAAGGGACTTGACGTTGAATTTCTTTTGTACTGATTTTGCCTGCTTGCGATGCCTTGAGGCGATCTGGAAATTCACGATTGATCTAACAAGGCGATGGTCTGTCCAACAGTCATCGATTCCATGCATGGCCCTTGTGATGCGGACATCCTTACGATCTTGAGCTCTAACAGTAACATAGTCAAGAAGGTGCCAATGCCTGGAGCGAGGGTGTCTCCAGGTGGTCTTATACTTCTCACTTTGTCTAAAGAGGGTTTTTGTGATGATCAGGCATTGTTCTACACACTTGCTCAGGAGGAAGATGCTGTTGGAGTTAGCCTTTCCTACTCCTTCTTTTCCGATAGTGCCATTCCAGAGATCTGACTCCCGCCCAACTCTAGCATTAAAATCTCCAAGGAGAATGATCTTGTCCTCCTTGGGAATGTTGGTCAAGACTCTCTCAAGATCTGTATAGAATTGTTCCTTGATATCCTTAATAGAATCAAGCATTGGGGCATACGCACTGATGACAGCAGCAGACTGGTTGTTGCTGAGCTCAAGACGAAGAGTCATCAGATGCTCATTGATTCATACCGGAAATTCTATAAATTGACTGACAAACTTATTCCTAATTGTAAAACTGACACCATAAATGCGCCTGTCCTCTGCAGATTTTCCTTTCCAGGAAAAGGTGTAGCCTCCGCCTTCTTCTCTCAGTTGACCTTCATCTGGGCACCTTGTCTCACTCCGGGCAGCACCACTGATGTTATATCTAGCAAGTTCCCTAGTGACAATAGCAGTTCTTCTTTCTGGCCATACATTATCTTTGTTATCCATCAGGGTGCGAACATTCCATGTAGCAAAAGTCACTGTCTTATAGCTTTGACTGCAGACAGAGTGATCCCACTGGACCAGGTAATCCACCCAGGAGTGGGTGAGACAGCCTAGGTTTAGGGAACCTTTTCTATCCCTCTTCCCATGCAGGGTGAGCAAAGGGGATCCTAAAGAGGACTGCTCAGTCGCGATAGTAGCTGCCTGTCTCAGTCCAGGTGCCAGACGACCATCTAACTACCGCTGCCTACATGCAGATTCATGGCTAGGGACTGCCAGATTGACTAATCCTGTCCCCGTCACCACTAGTCTGTTGCCCCAGGGCTTGGAAGGTTGGAAAGTTATTTCCCATGGTAGAATCCTGCATGTGATTTCTTTTAATGTGGGGAAGCAGGTGAGCCTACAGCGACCACACTATCATGACAAGTTGGAGGTGTGAGGTTCAGTGGCTGGGAAAGTCCGAGATGACTGGAGATCTCCACTTGCTGCAGCCTTCATTTGCTTTCACAGCCATTGAAATCTGAGGACCCTCTTCCACCTGATCCACCATTGAGGATGGGGGGATTGGACCGTGCTTTGTCTGGGACCTCCCCTCAGACCTGTTCGCCTTGGGAGACCCTTCCAGGAACATGAAGCTCCTGACAACTTAGCTCTGAGGTTCACTGGAACACGCAAGACCCTTCACCACAGCAAGGTGATGGTCCCCAGAGAGGATTGACATAAAAACTAGCAAGAGAAGTAACATTTTTCTTGTTCAATAACAAACATCCCTGAACCCAGTTAAAACGTGAAACTCTTTTGGAAAATCGACCTGACTGTAACCAAGAAAATAGGTTATATTTCTAAAATAGAGCTTTTTAGCAGTAGAGTAGAAGACTAACCTACACATATAAACCCTTGGAACAGTAACATTTTTCCATTGAATAAGGTGCCTGATATTCTTTATTAAAAAAATATATATATATGTTACTTTTATTCATTATAAGAGGAGTGAGACTGGAGTAAATGCAAAAGCTTTTGACTCCAGGAGAATTACATCATGAAGGCAGTTTGTGGAAATAGCTGCTTCACCACAGGAGACGTGATGAGCTTCAACTCACCAGAAACCTCATGTACACAGTTTAATTTATGCCCCAATTCATGATTAGAACAAGATGACTGGAAACTCTTACCTCGGAGGAAGAGTTTTGCATCCAGTTTTGTTTTTGTAAATGAAAACAACTAACATTTTCACTTTATTCCTTAAAAAGGGGGCTTCAAAATGGTGCTCAAAGAACAATACACTTGTCTGACTATTTAGTTTTAAAAAAATGTGTTTATTCTAAAACTTCCAGTTGAATATATGGCCATCCATGATGATGAATACATTAGATAATGCTTTTGAAGCAATGCAGCAAGGAACAAACAAAAGACAGAAATAAAACTCATTATACATACTGGATATTTCATTAACTTATAAAAATGAGCTGTTTATTTTTGAGAGTAAAAATTCCTTTTAATCTAGTTTTCAGGGACAGCAGTACATTCTCAGTTACCTGAAAAAACTACATTCGCTAGTGTGATTACTTGGTTATTCTGAACTTGGAGCTATTAGCATCCAGCAGCATTAGGCAACAAGTATGTGAACATGGTCTTTAATGATAAGATACAGCAATGCTGGTGATCAAGGGGAAGTAAACAATGCCTGCTGGTTGTATGACTGCCAAATAAAGGGAAATAATAGAGGTTGACAGAAGGAAATACCTTGAGAACAAAACAGTGGAGGGATTGGAATGTTGAGAAGGGGAATGATCTGGAGAGGATCTTTCTCTAACAAATTACTCCACGGAGACAAAAGTTGGAGGACCACTATTGTAAGTGATCCAAATACAAGTAACTCATTGGGGTGTTTCTTGTTTGTTTTCAATTACAGTATACTAGGGGAATAATTATATCACTAGAGTTACAACAGCCACTAAATACTACAGCTAGAAAAAACCTATTGAACCTGGTCTATCGTTAAAAAATGGAGATCTGACACTGAATAGCTAACTAAACTCTTTCTAGATTAGTGCTCTATAAGGGCTGTATAGGCCAACCTGCCACCACTAATGTAGTAATTGGTACATTGTAATGCCCTTGGAAAATAATTGGGGGAACTGCAGACAGCTTAGATCCAAAAACTATTCACGTCAGTGGGAATCTTTCTGTTCACTTCAATGGTGTTTGGGTCAGACCCTAAAAATAATTTTGTGTGTTTCCCTAACTGTTGGTTATGTAATCTGGTAAATTTCTGACACTGGGAGGTCACTGTCTTTTTAAATGGAGTCTCCTCCTAATCTGTTGTAGGAGATAAGAAAAAGGAAATTAGAGCAGAGTAAAAGTAAGTAGTGCACATAAGGACAAGGGAAGAAAGTCACGTGGCTGCAGCAGGGACTGCTTAGCTTTTCATTTTTTGTTCAGTGGCATTCAAGGAAGTGTAATTGAAGGATTTCAAAATTGTGAGTTTTATAACTGTGACATCCCTTTCAATCGGTGAATGGAGAGAGAAGAAAACTGTGAGTAAACAAAGACAGAAAGTAAATGTGGATATATACTCAGGGACGGCTCTATGTATTTTGCTGCCCTAAGCACGGCAGTCAGGCGGCTTTTGGCGGCGCGCCTGCAGGAGGTCCGGCTGGTAACGCGAAATCGGCGGCATGCCTGCGGGAGGTCTGCCGGTCCCGCGCCTTCGGCATACCCGCCGCCGAATCCGCGGGACCGGCGGATCTCCCACAGGCATGCCGCCGAAGGCTCCCTGACTACTGCCCCCACAGTGACCGGCAGGCCGCCCCCCACAGCTTGCCGCCCCAGGCACGTGCTTGGTGCGCTGGTGCCTGGAGCCGCCCCTGTATATACTGCTCTATGTATGCTAGAGTCCCTAAGTAATCTACCAGTATATGAAAACTACACTGTATATTATGCCTTAAACATACTATATATTGTATTAAAAATTAAAAGAACATTAAGGTTGCAGAGTCAAACACTCCAAAGTTAGGAAATGACAGAGTTAAGGTTGCCTGTGCAATCTTAATTCAGTCCCCTCCTACATGTGCATTATATTAATGTGACTCTATATGACACTGAAAGTTTGTGGCAGAGCTAAGAATGGAACTTAGCTCACTTGGGTACCAGTCCAAGGCCTTAAACACAGGGAAATCTCCTTGTTTCTCTTACAACCCTCTGCCTTATTTACTATACATCCCATGCATCTACAGGGTCCTGTAGATCATGCAATTATAGACTGTATCATAATGTATACACAGAAGAGGGCTGAATTTTTTTAATGGAATTTGCTATTTTGCTGCAGCCAGGAACCTGACTTTTTTTGTGTGTGTGTGTCATCTTGCCTGCTAAAATCTACCTGCAGCTGTCTTTAACTCTCCAGCTTTTCACATGAACAGAACTGAGTTAAAGCATTGCTAGTCCTCGCCCCAGCATAGCCTTGCCCCTCTATGCCATGGCAGCCATGGCAGATGGGAATGAAGGATATTTAATGCAGATACAATAAGTTACTTACCACCTAATTTAGGAGATGCTTGCTACAGAATTTGGTCCTATTATGCAGCAAAATCCTCAGAACCCTGATTACAACTTATCAACAAATAGCCAGTATATATAGCCTCAGTTCCATCTCTATATTCTAATGCCTTTATAATACCCTGGAGACATCCCCTCTAGGTCCCTGTCCAAAATTTTAGACCAGCCAAAGAAGAGACTGCCCCCAAGAGATTCTATTGCTGGTTTTACTTTGATCCTTGTGTATGCTGGGACAAGTTTTAGAGAGTTTAGCTTGTGCTCTGTGCCCTTTCAGTACTCATGCAGTACAGGTGCTATCAACAAAGCTCATGATCATACATCTCACAACTGAGACTTAAGCAGATCTCAATAGTTGGAGGGGGGAACGCATCAATACTTATATTTTAAAGTTTCTGGCATTATAAAGGTAGAGCACTGCTTGAAACTTTAAAGTTGTTTGTTTTTTTGAAGAAAGGTTAGTAGCTCAGTTTCTGCACAGACTCCCAGGTGAAGGCAATTTGTGCTTATTTTGACAGAGGGAGTGGAGGGATAGGTAGAAGTAGCTGTGGATGAGAGGGTGACCATAAAATAGTCACCTCCGTGTTGCTGAGAACAACTATTGGGCTAGTTGGATTGCTCTATGATGAGATTTTTCTTTTGTTCTGCCTCTCCCTCCTGTCCTGTGATGTGCTATTCTCTGCTCAAGGATATTAAAATATATTTTGAGGCTTCAGATCTTACTGCAATGGAAAGAAAGGAAGCTTTCTGATAGAGATGTAGCCAGGGTCAATAAAGAAGGCCCATAAAAATAAAGCTGCAAAGGAAATCTTTTTGGTAGACAATGATTTGTTGACAGTGCCCTTTGTATGCACTAGCTGAAGCAGGAAAGGAATTCCCCTCCTGAAAAAGAGTTCTCTCAACAGAATAATAGTAACATTGGGTTTTATTTATCTAACAAGTAAGAAATCCTACTATAGGCATATAACATTGTGTGATACAGCTTTTCAATGTGCAGACCATATGCAGTGGGTTGCATTATATTTTTTTCAGTGAAAATCTGACAGCATTGAAAATTGAAGTCTACTCTTTTTCTGCTGGAAAGGTACAAACCCTTCATGATCTGTCTAAACCAGGGGTGGGCAAACTTTTTGGCCTCAGGGCCACATCGGGGAATAGAAATTGTATGGCTGGCCATGAATGCTCACAAAATTGGGGTTGAGGTGCGGGAGGGTGTGAGGGCTCTGGTTGGGGGGGTGCAGGCTCTGGGATGGGGCTGGGGATGAAGAGTTTGGCATGTAGGAGGGTGCTCTGGGCTGGGACAGATGGGTTCGGAGGGCGGGAGGGGGATCAGGGCTGGGGCAGGGGTGTGGGAAGGGGTGCGGACTCTGAGGTGGGGCTGGGGATGAGAGGTTTGGGGTGCAGGAGGGTGCTCCATGGTGGAATCAAGGGGTTTGGAGAGTGGGAGAGGAATCAGGGCTGGAGCAGGGGGTTGGGGCGTGGAGAGAGGCTCAGGGGTGCAGGCTTTGAGCGGCGCTTACCTCAAGTGGCTCCCAGAAGCAGTGGCATGTCCCTTCTCTGGCTTCTATGCGTGGAGCGGCCCCCGACCCTGCTAGCACTGGAGTGAGTCCGTGCGGCCCCCGACCCTGCGCCCCAGAGTAGGGCTATGCCGCGGCTTCTGGGAGCCGCGTGGTGCGGTCCCCGACCCGGCATACTGACTGGAGCGCCGGAATGGGGCCAAGCCACGTGGTGCGGCCCCCGCCCTGGCTGGAGCACCGGACTGGGGCCGAACCCCAGGCCCTGCTCCCCAGTGGGAGCTCGTGGGCCGGCTTAAAATGGCTCACGGGCCGGATCCAGCCTATGGGCCATAGTTTGCCCACCCCTGGTCTAAACCCTGACTTAGGAAATCATCTCTCCTGGGCTGAGGGGATACTTCACCTCCATACCCATTCATTCCATGGCCTTTTTGCCAAGACTGCAATGGGGTAGACAGTTGTTAAGGCATGGTGCAGAATTCAAACTGTTGATCCACATTATGGTTAAAAGACCCCATTACTAATCCCAGATCATGTGGTTCCTTCATTCCAGGAGTTACCTTGTAGCTCATGAGAGAATTAGTATATGCATCTATTTTAAGTTGGTGGTCTCCGCAGCAGTTTTTATTTGCTTTGTTCAGACAGTGTTTACACTGGGAGGAAAATAAGAAAAGATACGTAAGGAGATAATATGGCTGATGAAAACCTGACATGAAACAAACAACATTATGCAAGCCTGCCATAAAAATGCTGAGCAAGCTTAATGATTATTATTCATTTACTGAATCCACCGTAATGCAGCTATTTTAACTAAAGCAAATGTTGCACATTGTGAAATATTGAAGGGCTTTCTGTGTATTATAAATACTTTTGTAAGGACAGAGAGTTTGTTTGACGTTAATTTCCCTAGGTCTCAGAATCAAATTAATCATTTCAGATAAAGTTACCAAATGCAAAATGCAAATTAATGCACACTGGAAAACACAATCCCAACCCCATATAAAATAATGGGATCTAAATTAGCAGTTACCACTCAAGAAAGAGATCTTGGGGTAAATCTCTGAGAACATCCACTCAATGTGGACTGGCAGTCAAAAAAGTGAACAGAATGTTGGGAATCATTAAGAAAGGGATAGATAATAAACAGTAAATATCATATTGCCTCTATATAAATCCATGGTAAACCCACATCTTGGATGCTGCATGCAGATGTGGTCGCCCCATCTCAAAAAAGATATATTGTAATTGGAAAAAGTTCAGAAAAAGGCAACAAAAATGATTAGGGGTATGGAACAGCTTGCATATAAGGAGCAATTAATAAGACTGGGACTTTTCAGCTTGGAAAAGAGATGACTATGGGGGATATGATAGATGTCTATACAATCATGACTGGTGTGGAGAAAGTAAATAAGGAAGTGTTGTTATTTATTCCTTTTCATAACACAGGAGCTAGGGGTCACCAAATGAAATTAATCAGCAGAGGTTTAAAACAAATAAAAGGAAGTATTTCTTCACACAACACATAGGCAACCTGTGGAACTCCTTGCCAGAGAATGTTGTGAAGGCCAAGACTAGAACATGGTTCAAAAAAGAGCTAGAGAAGTTCATAGAGGATAGGTCCATCAGTGGCTATTAGCCAGGATGAACAGGGATGGTGTCCCTAGCCTCTGTTTTCCAGAAGCTGGGAATGGGCAATAGTGGATGGATCACTTGATGATTACCTGTTCTGTTCATTCCCTCTGGGGCACCTGGCATTTGCCACTGTTGGAAGACAGGTACTGGGCTAGATGGGCCTTTGGTCTGACCCAGTATGGCCATTGTTATACCAAATGTATTTGCTAGAATGTATTTATATATATATTTTTAAATGTCTGATGCCTGTAACATTATTGCCACTAATCCAGTGCTTTAATGGCTGTTTCTGTATTGTTGATGCTAAAACTATATCAAAACAATAGAAAAGAGAAAAAAATTCAGCTACTTCTAGAGTGGATAACAATAGCTGTTTAAAAAAGCATAGCGGCCAGAAACAACAGTTTTGCAGAGGAAGTGAAGAATAACATTGTATCCAATTGAAATTATGGGAGAAATTTAGCTAGGCAGAATGTAATTTTAAAAAAATGGAATTTGGCTAAGTAATATGAGTTATAGTAATATTCTTTAGAGACTTGCAATTCTGTCTTTCAATCAGAAAACTATAAAATTTTACTGATGCTTTTCATTTTGGATACACCAGTATAGATTGATGTATTGGTTGCTTTTCAACAAATAAGCGACAGGAAGTAGCACCAATCAGATTTTCCCAAAGGTTTTGATAAAGGAGATAACAGTAGTCCTACCCTCTCTCTGCTTCTTGCTTTGTCTTGCTCAAAGATGCTCATAATAAAACGTGCTTGCTCCATCACGTCTGCGTGAAAAGGAATAAGAAATTCAGGATGGAAAAAAGGGGGAATAAGCAGGCAGAAATCTTTTGCTTCTGATCTCCCATTTCTACCCTCTTTTTATGATGGTATCTTTGCTTGCACTGTTTTCACAGCTTACAAAATAGTTAAAACCCAGTATAGACCCATTCTGTTTCATTTGCCATATCCTTCTTTCCTCCCTTTCTCACTTTCCTGATTTCCTTCAAACTGGGAACCTGGTCCCAGCTGCAGGTTAAATTTACTAACCTAACTAAAAGCTGCCCAACTGCCTCCAGAGAGCTGTGACTGAGTTGGGAGAGGAACAATTGATTTTCCTTTGAAGCATCCTACTGGAACTTCAACTGCAATAACACTTCAAGGGTAACTGCTATATCCCCTGCTAGGCTCGGCCCCAGCTCTCAAGAGGCAGTCAAGTTGATTTTATATTAAAATTTAGATTAGACAGCCGAATTGTAAGCAAATTTGCAGTGCCTGGTACCATTTTTTAAACTGCAAAGTTGAGAAGAGAGAAAATAGGGGGACAGGGACAAGAGCGCCAAAAGCAAGCAGCTCTAATCTGCTCTTCCAATCAATCTTTTCTGAGCTCAGACATATTTATATACATATTAGCTATGTATTTTCAGCCATAGCTAGTGGCCCAGTGACCATGTTTAGTTTTATTTCATGAGAACTGGAAGTAGCCTTTGAGCATTAAATTGTTGCCAAAAGAGCAGTGAGATGGATAGGATATAGGAGTCTCGGGGTCAGGCACGCCCAAAAACAAATTTCAAATGAAAAATACTTAGTCCAATAACAATGATCCATCCCATTGTGAACATTAGTGGTCTGTTGGTATGCTGGAAGTGTCTGAAGATAATTGTTTTTCCTTTGTGACTTACAGAGATGGGCCCAAGCTGCCAACTATAGTTAGACTCTAGACTGATTTACCCCAAAATCAGTGGGGTTTGGATCCAGGGTTTTGGTATGATCTCAGCTTTACTCACAATGTGCTTGAACTATGCTGCAGTACAACACCAACACACTGGCAATAATTAGCTTCTATGCTGAATTATCTGGGTGAATTACAATCCCAGTGCTTAAAACCATTAGACTTGAATGTCCTATTTTCCAAGGATGATTTGACTTTTAAAAAAAAAATCTTTCTAGTTATACAACAATTTGACACTAAATAGGCAAGTTGTTTTACATTTAAAAAAAATATTATTTTTTACCCAGGCTACTAACTGCTATTACTGCAGTTAACATGTAACAGGGAAGATCTTTATTGTCATTAATTTTCACAGATAAAATGTGGGTATTATAACACTCATCTTCAATGAAATACAAGGACTTTGAGTTTTCGCTTGCCTAAGTTTAACAGCTCAGATTTGAATAATGGTACTTTACTTTCTATTTTAAGTCACAAGTCTGATTAGTTTAAGTATCTTCGAATTAGTGAAGCGATACACTAGCTACTGGGTCTTCTGCCAAGGGATGATGAGAGAGCCAAATTTGATAATTAATCTAAGGTAAAGATATTTCATAGTAAACATGGAAGCTTCAGATATCAGAGTTAACGTAGTGGCAGACACTCCATTAAAATACGAAGTGCCAGAATCAGTTAAGATTTCAAAGGAAAATGTGGTTTGAGAGAAGTAAGCAGCTTCATTAAACTCTATTAATGTTCCCAGTAGATAAATTTTGCATTTAAATTAATGCCTTGATTGCACAGAATGCAGCATTACTGAGCTTCGACCGATGATGCAAAGAGATTTACATGAGCTGAACATCTGTGATTTCCTGACTGACCTTCTAAATAAGATTTTTTGTTAGAATTACGTTAGTTGCAGCTTTAATAGTTTGGATTTTTCAGCAAAAAGACAGCTGTTTGAATTTAATTCATTCTGTATCCTTGCAGGGTCTTCATTTTGGTGCCTACTGGACATTGTTCCTATAAAGAACGAGAAAGGAGATGTAGTACTGTTTCTGGCCTCTTTCAAAGATATAACCGATACAAAGGTGAAGATTGCTCCAGAAGATAAAAAAGAAGGTCTGTATAGTTTCCAACAAACACTGATAAATACTATCGATACTTCAACATTTTGAGATATAGTCACCATTAAATAAAGGGGTCGGGGTGGAAATTCTTTTGAAGTTCCCTTTTAAAATTCAAAAGAGTACATTTATGTAGGACTTTTTGGGCTAGAAATGTAACCAAAATCAAAGAACTAATGATATGGAAAATGCAATGTTTTTTATTTGTTTTAATTTAGATCTTGCCCCACATTCAATAAGCTTTGAGTCATTGCCCCGGAAAATAGAGTATTCTGTAATTCAAAATTAAATTTAGAAACAGAAAATAAAATAAAAATTTTATTTTTTAAAGGAACATTTTGAAGCAGCTAGAACTGTCTCCATTCTTGGAAGATCTGGAAATATTTGATTTTTTTCATGCAAGCAGAGTACCTTCCCTTTTTAGAAAGAAGCTGCGGTTGCACTTTTCAACAGGGAAGAAAATGCATGACCTGATAATATTTATTTCAAACAGTGAAACATTAGAGAGCAAGTGCTTTCCTCAAGGGTTATAGTTTAGTATGGATTTTTGTCAAGGCCCACTAACATAAGAAGAAATGGCATATTACTAGTAAGCTTCTATTTTTCTCATTTAAATAGGAAGTTATCAAGGATTTTTATTTCAATGGGGAGTTTCACTGGTAAGTCTTTGCACCATGTTGATGATGCAAAGCAGTCATAAACCCATCTATTTTGTATAATTAGGTTTATGACTGGTTTGCTGTTGTTGGCAGGGCACACACAAAGCAGAGTGTACTGGTGAATCTGGATCTGAAAGGGTAGCCTTGTCATCTTAGAGTAGTTGTGGTTTTGTTTTGCTTTTAATTTGTGTTTAAAAAATTAAGGCCATACTTCATTTTGAACCTTAGCAACTGACTAAGGGCTGCATAATTTTGCCTTACTTGCAATTATTTAAAAGGTCTACAAATGTATGAATGATTAACTTTTAGTACATTTTTCTTGAACAAATACCATGACATTTCTAACATAATCAAATAAGGAATAAACGACATTCATACCTGCTCTAACTTTGACAGTGGCAACACAACATTTAAAAAGTCAAGGAAGAACTCAAAATAACAACGTTGGAAGAAAAGGCTCTGAGCAATATTCTCGTCTCAGTTAACTTTGTGTGTAGGATAGGATGGGGTTGGTATATGGTGTAATTGTTTTAAATTGTTACTCTAGTTTAAATGAGAACAGAATTTGGATCTTCATCTTTCCAATTCCTTTGAGTGTCAGGAATCCAGAACAGCAGAGCTTGAAGAATATAATTAATGGACATGGTAGGAATATCTTTCAAAATTCCAGCAGGATGTGCCTATATGCTGGAGTTCTAAATTCCGGTACTGTTGTTTTCTTTAATTATTTTTAAAACCTCGTATGTTGGCTATTCGTTCTCTACAATACACTAGAACAATGTAGACATGCCCCCTAAACTCTCCTGTGCCCCACTTCCTCATCCTACAGGATTTCTGTGTTTTGGCACCCACCGAAAGCTGATTCTGCACTTGCTGGAATAGGAACTGTGTAACAAAATGCAAATTATATGCAAGCTGTGACAGTAATAGTAATGTAGTATCTCATTACAGTATCTTATCATTTGGAAATTAGAAAATGTTACCCTTGTCTTGTGATAATACATATTCTTAAATCACTATGAATTCTAGAAATGTCTGATTTTTCCTCACATTTTGACAAATAGTTTCATCATTGTCTCATTTCCCCCCCCCAAAAAAAAATCTTATACAATGGAAGTATTTTTACACACCACACTTCTTGCAAAGAATATAATTTGTGAATTTCTGAGCCAGGAGTCTAAAAGAGAGATTTTGAAGTAGCACCTAAGTACGTTTCTGTAGATAACCTATACATCCAGTCTCAACCAATCCTTTTCACCTCAAAGTAGAAGCCGTCTCATATCTGTATCTAATTTCTCCCTGAGACTTAAAACATCTTCCATCTACAAAAGCTTTAGGGAGATAAAGGTTATTAAAATGTGGTGTGCGGGAGCCTTGTAGGGGAGAGATTATTTGAACATGTGTGGTCTGAAGGCTAATGATTCTCATTCTAAGAGTTGCATATCTCCAGAATACAGTAGCTGCTAAGCCCCATGAAATATTTCAATTATCATTTGAAATGGGTATAATAAATTACTTCAGTTCTTTTTAAAAAAAAAAAGATGAATATTGTTTTTCAGTATCTAACACCATAGATTCCTATTCTCCTCTCAGAAATGGGGGGGACAGTGCCTCTTAGCTTTTCATATGAAGTCTTAAATTTAAATAAAGACCATGAAATATAAAACAGATTATAACTCATACATGCCATTGTGAATTTTAAATGTACACTTAGGGCTTCTGAAGAAGTGGGCTGTAGCCCACGAAAGCTTATGCTCAAATAAATTTGTTAGTCTCTAAGGTGCCACAAGTACTCCTGTTCTTTTTGCGGATACAGACTAACGCGGCTGCTACTCTGAAATCTACATGGTGTGTCGGACTGCACTAGAGGTGTGAAAATTGTACAGCAAACAAGCTTGTTGGTGCACTACTGGTGCACACTAAAAATTCCCTAGTGTGCATTAATGTAGTTGTGTTTGAAACAGGACTACATTAATGCGCCCTGGGGAATGTTTAGTGCACACCAGCAAGGTCTACACAGGCCCGTTAGTGGGCAACACGTGAGTGTGGACTAAAATTTAACTCCCCTTGTGCAGACTAACGCACTGTGTAGACAAGCTCGGAGGCAAGGTGTTTTGGGTGGTCAGCGGGCCTATTGGTCTGGGTCTCCACCTCCAGCCATTCTATTAGTTCACAGTATCCCAGCTCTCTGGGTGAGGTCTTATCTGGACTGGACTTTTTGATGGTAACCCCTAGCTCTGTCCTCCTCAGTTCAGGGGTCATAGCTCCAGGGTAGGTAGGGGGACCCAGGGCCTTTCTCCTAAAAGTGAAGTGGTATGTACCAGCCTATGTTCAGCCAGGCCACTTGCTTACCTTTCACGGGCCACTTCCTATCACCCCTGCATCTCAGGTGGGGGTATGGTCATAGTCTTTGCTTCAAAGGCCCCACAGTCTAGGGCTGATGCCTGCAGCCTTCTTGAGCCCTTGGCCACAGTTATCCCTCCCTCCTTCCCTCCCAGAGTGTCTAGGAGCCAGGGGAAGACTGACAGCCAGGTCCCCTAGGTAGACATTTTTCTCCTGTTTCTGCAGAGCAGAGTTCATCCATAAATGGTCTCTTTCTGGGGCTGCTGAAGCTTCCTTTATACTGATGTTCTCCTCAGGAGCATGTGCGGCAGTCCTTGAGAGGCAGGACCTCCCTGGCCCAGTACTGCTCCAGCCCTTCCCCGTCTCGGCCTTAAACCCCATCACAAGCCCATAGACCCTAGTCCTGTAATATATAGCTTGTGGGCAGATTGTAACAATCATGCAAAGCTCTGTGAACTTCACTGGCACGCCACGCAAGCACAGCTGCATGATACACAATGCCAGATTGGCCCTTAAGGATTGAATACTGAAATTCTTCTTATCTTGAGTGATATATCCCTGAGTGCACAAGGTTTAGGACAAGTTCTGCTCTCACCTATGCTGGTGTAAATCCATAGTAACTGTTATTCTCTGTGGAGACACTTGCGCAAATGAGAACATATTTTGGCTGCTGGACTTTTTAAAAAAAAAAAAAAAATTGAGCAAAACCTGATCTGTATAACATGCTGAGACTGGAAATGATCTTCAGTTTATTTTAAAATACATTTAACATTTCTTAATTATTGTATTGTATGTAAAAAACGAAACAAAACAAAAAAAAATACATGTAGGTGCCAGATTGTGAACACTTTACTCACAAAGGTGAATGACTGTGCTACAGTTGGTATCAGAGGTATACAAACCTCACGCTGGGCCAGAAGGCAATCATGGGCCCAGGTAGCCCTACCCCTACCGGCCTGAAGATCAGGTTAAAAGGTGCTGAGAAGCCCAGGCATGTGGTGTTGGACAGGATGCAGGAGAGAAGAACCCTTCTCCAGGAAGCCAGACAGAAGGTTGCACCTGAGAGGGAACCTCACAGTGGGTAAGGCCTCCAGCAGCACCTTCTCCAACCACCACCTACTTTGAGAAGCAGCATGTCTTGCAGCACACTGCTCGTTTGGACTTGCTTGTGAAGCTATTGACTGTTTAGACTATAGGGGTCATGTCCCAAACTGAAGGAGCACATGGCTGAGAAGTAGCCCAGATTTAGGCTCTCTGTGGGGAGGAATCTGTCAATCTTACTTCCCACAGGGCCTTGAGCAGGGACCTGGTGAGAGGAAGGCCCTGGGTTCCCCGTACCATGACTCACTTAAGGGCAAAGGCCCAGGTGCAGGGGGGAGGCCTAGACACTCGCAGCTTACGGGCAGGAACCAGGCACTACTACTACGCCTCTGCCCCTGACAGCAAGACAAAGGGTAGAGGTCAGGTGCACTAACCACTAGGCCACCCAGCCCACTGAGCACCCTATCACATGGCCTCTTCCTGGGTTATTTTACTCAAATAACATAATTTTAAATGCTTAAGACTCGGTTCTCCCTTGTTGGTAAATCCTACAGTCCTTGTCTTTACTCTGGGAATTTTTTGCAGGAGTAAGAGTTCAGAAAGGACTTCATAATTTGGCTTTGGGAGAAACTGGCATGACCCAAAAGGTTTATCTGTGTGTTCTATGAGCCTGATCCAGCACCGGAAATTCCCACTGAATTTCCCAATGGAAGTTGCAGGTGCTCGTCATCCCACAGGATCAGGCCCACACAATGAGCCAACCTTAGCAACTTTAGACAACTTTAGCCTGCAAAACAATTTTACATTTGCCCCTCCACCCATGAAGGCAGCTGATTTCTTTTTATTTTATTTTATTTTACTATCACACACAACTCTAACTTCTCTGTTTTTGAGGAGGCCCAACAAGAAGCTCTCCAAAATTATTTTTCAATGAAAGCTCAGTTTCCTGGGAATCAGTCTGGCTCTGACCATAGAAGATGACAGAGTCTACACCATAAACAGCTTTTTATTTCTGTCAGAACTGTGTTCTCCGATCTGACTATAGACAGGGAAGGTTTATAAACAAACATGCTCCGTGTTTAACCCTTATGACTGCATAAAGGTGTTTACTAATAGGATTTTCTTTCAACCTTTGCTGTCTTCTCTCTATCCTATCCAGAAAAGACCTTCCACTAGCTATTTATTGGACATAATCAAAGAGGGCTTAGTAAAACTTCCTGATTTCTAAACTATTGAGCACGTCATTTGCAGCCACTGCTTGAGTTCCTGTCATCTGTTCTCCTCTGGTATCCTCTTATCTCTCTGGCCACTCCTTTGGCATCTCTTCCACTGTTTTCTTTCTGCTTCCATAGGATCCCATTCTTGGCCCCCTCCTCTTCTTGCTCTAGACTGTTTATTTGGGTGATCTCCTCTGCTTACACAGCTTCAACTACTATATTTATACTAGTTGATTGCCAACCTAACTGCCCGTTCTTGACTAATTTCACTTCATCTCGATTCAAATCTCAGCCTCTGTCTCTGACCTTCCCTTCTGAATGTCTCAGCAGCAATTCAAACTTAACATGACCAAAAAAGAACTCCTCGTGATGCCATCCTTGAAATGGCCACTCGTCTGCTTCTCTCTCAAACAGCTGAGTTTTCTTCCACGCTGCTCCTATGTATGTAAAGTTCTCCCTGAATTAATCTGTATGGCCACTACCCCCTCCCAAAAATCCACTGCTGCTATGAAGCTGACAAGAAATCATCCAAGCAATGATGGGTAGGTTGTGCAATAGCTAACCAATGGAACCACATGATGTTAACTTCATTTCCTAGGTCATCTCTCTACCCTTCAGTCTTGTTGTTTGTCATCCTTGCTTGTTGCTTCTTATTTCAAATCAGACGGTAAGTTCTTTGGGCCAGGAACCAGATCTACTTGTATGTTTGCAGAGATTCTAGCACAATGCATTCCCAATCGCTAAAAGCATCCCCTGTATAAATAATAGTGACTGGTAGTAATGGTGTCTACAAATCCCATACTGAGCAGAGGCAGAAGGAGGAGGGGAGCTTCTCCTGCCTACAGGCAAGCAGCTTGACCACACACCCACACAGCTGCTACAACTGCCAGTCATGGAAGGAGTCACCCTCAGCTGCAACCAATGAGGGGAAAAAAGGCCTGCTATAAAAGGAGGGAGCTCAGAGGGGGAGGGGAGGCGAAAGGCCCGGGGCAGGGAAGGGGCAACACCCCTGCACCAGGTTTCCTTCAGGAATAAGACACAAAAGCAGACCCCTGGGCCTAATTAGAGGCCACGGTCCAAGAACTGCCCTGATCAGGGGCTAACCAAAGGAAACCAGGCAGGTAGCAGTAGAGACGCCCTGCAAGACCACACCAAGGACTACTGACACTGGCCTTAGAGGGCAATGAACAGTCTTGGGCTAAAATGAAACGTTTGAAACAGCCTATATAACATAGCAAGAAATTTGTAATATTTACTCCTTGGCCCTGATTCTGATTTATATTAAGGTTATTTTACACCGCTCTGGCAATGTATAGGGGATTGAAAGTGGCTGTAAATATATACAATAAATTCCCACTGACTTTAATGGCTGCACGATCATTAATACATAAGGAAACTTAATAACAGCATGTTATATACTAAAGCTCTGTTCCTGCTATTATTCTGTATAAAAGCTCCCACTGAAGTCAGTCTTGACAGACAATGGCAGTATAAGGCCCTACTGCTTCAATTCTATATATATGCACATGCATACCACCAAAAGTCGGAAAAAATGTGCATTTAAGGGATGGTAGTAGTCTCTCTGTCAGACAGCTGCTATGACAATCTGCTACTGTCCTTTAAAAGTGACTGTTATGCATTTAGTGCCGCTGTTTGTTTTTTTTAATCAACAAGCTCTTTGATGGACAGTAGGCATGTTGCAACTTTTCACCGTTTACACTCTTAATTTGCCTTTACACAAATAGATTGTTTCCCCAACGCAGTAATGTATCAGAGAAATCCCACCATCCTCCTTGTCTCTTTAAAAATACCTATAATCAAGCACTGTTGTAAAAGATAGCTTTTCAACACCCTCTTTGCCAGATTTGGAATACTGTAACAAAATTGATGGTCTTTTCTTTCCGACGTACAGAAAATCTCTTATTTTAGAAAAGCAATTGTTCCCATCAGAAGGCGAGGAAAACACTAGTTGTTTTGCAAGGCAAAAGTTATTTCAATACTATGTACTAAGCTGGGAAGCCTATAGGTTAAATTCTGATTGTGGTTACATCTTTTTAAAATCTGGAGTAACTCCCTTGAAAGCAAGCAGATTTAAACTGGAGTTACTGAGATCAGAATCTGGCCCTCAATGTTGGAAAGTTTAGGGCTCTATTCTGCTTTCATATACATGCAGTAATGTCCTTTGACTTCTCTGGAGGTTACAGTTGTGTTTCTGAGAGAATAATTGACCAAACAAGTGAGTCCTGATTATCAATGCATTTCTTAATCTGAAATCCTGTAAAAAAAATTTATAGTGGAGAAAATTAGGCTTTGGTAAGAGGGGCAATATTCATTGTGACAGATATGACTGGTTTGGAGAAAGTAAATAAGGAAGTGTTGTTATTTACTCCTTTTCATAACACAAGAACTAGGGGTCACCAAATGAAATTAATAGGCAGCAGATTTAAAACAAACAAAAGGAAGTATTTGTTCACACAATGCACAATCTGTCTGGAACTCTTTGCTAGAGTATGTTGTGAAGGCCAAGACTATAACATGGTTCAAAAAAGAACTAGAGAAGTTCATGGAGGATAGGTCCATCAATGGCTATAAGCCAGGATGGGCAGGGATGGTGTCCCTAGCCTCTGTTTGCCAGAAGCTGGGAATGGTGGATGGTTCACTTGATGATTACCTGTTCTGTTCATTCCCTCTGGGGCACCTGGCATTGGCCACTGTTGGAAGACAGGATACTGGGCTAGATGGACCTTTGGTCTGACCCAGTATGGCCGTTCTTATGTTCCTATATTATGATATATCCAGCAAGCCCGTCTGCCTAATGGCCAGATCCTGTGTTTTGCTTCCTCTTCAAGGACAAGGAGCAGTGCAATTGCCGACAGTTACCACACAGCACTTGGTCAGCACACATTTATTTTTAAGATAAAAGCCGTACAGAGAGAACATACAAAAACAATAGTGGATTGGAGTGTTGTTCTAGTGATTTTTCTAGGTGACTATAAGTTAGGGTCAGCATCACAATGCCTATCCTTTTTGTGGTTCTGAGCCAGGGAGAAAATTTACGACACTTTGGAGGACATACTATTAGTTGACAGTAGCACCTGGGGCCTGATCCAGCTCCCATTGAAGAACGGGAAAACTCTGTCGCAGGCTGGCTGGCCTTTTAACACAAGCCAAGCTCAGCCTTTCCTGTAACCTAGCAGCCTAAGCTGATGGTGATTTTTGGCAACTGAAGGCTCATTAGTGACCTTACCTGTGAATGGGTTAGGAAAAGACTATACAAGTATGCAGGGGTGGGGGAAGCCTGTAGAGAAGGCAGGACTCTCCTGCAAGTAGGAGAACCCACAGAGCAAGGCTCCTGTGAGGGGGATACATGAGCTAGAGCCTACAAGAGCTGAGGAAATCCCATGGGAAGCTGCCAGAACCCCTGAGGAAGGGAGGAAAAACCTGCAAAGATAAGACATTACAAAAGAAGAACTCTGCAGGGCAGGATAGGCTCCTGTGCGGGAGGACCTGAGGAAGGGATAGTAAAAGCACATCAGTGGAGACTGAGAGGAGCAGAAAACTAATTAGTTCAGCAGAGAAGGAAGAAGGAAGAAGCAAGAGGCCTGAGAACCAAGGGGAGGCTGTGTTGAGCACAGGGTATGGGGAAGCAGCACAAGGGGGCTTGGAGATAGGAAGCGGCCCAGGGAAACAGAAGCAGGGTCTGAAGAAGCAGTGCTTAATACAGGGTCCCTGGGCCAGGACACAGAGTAGAGGATGGGCCTGTGTTCCCCTACCAGCCCCTGAGGAAGGGGCATGCTAGCCCAACCACAGAAGTGGGTTAGGCTCCTGGGAGGGAGGCCCAGTACAGATCCTCCAGCAAGTAACAGAAGGAACTCTGAAGAAGTAAATTAGGCTCCTGTGGGGAGAGGCCCTGATGAAGGCGAGTAAGAACACTTCAGTGGAGCCCGAGAGGGGTGGAAGAGTTATTTGGTCATATAGCTTGGAATAATCACAGTTAACACACGTGATTAACTCAAAAAATTAATCGTGATTAAAAAAATGAATCATGATTAATCACCGTTTTAATCACACTGTTAAACAATAGAATACCAATTGAAATTTATTAAATATTTTGGATGGTTTTTCTACATTTTCAAATATATTGACATCTATTACAACACAGAATACAAAGTGTACAGTGCTCACTTTATATTTTTTTATTACAAATATTTGCACTGCAAAAATGACAGACAAAAGAAACAGTATTTTTCAATTCACCTCATACAAGTACTGTAGTGCAGTCTCTTTATTGGGAAAGTGCAACTTACAAATGTAGATTATTTTTTTATTACATAACTGCACGCAAAACTTTAGAGCCTACAAGTCCACTCAGTCTTATTTCTCGTTCAGCCAATCACTAAGACAAACAAGTTTGTTTACATTTATAGGAGATAATGCTGCCCACTTCTTATTTACAATGTCACCAGAAAGTGAGAACAGGCGTTTGCATGGGACTTTTGTAGCCGGCATTGCAAGGTATTTACATGCCAGATATGCTAAGCATTCATATGCCCCTTCATGCTTCGCCCACCATTCCATGCTGATGATGCTTGTTTAAAAAAAATGCGTTAATTAAATTTGTGACTGAACTCTTTGGGGGAGAATTGTATGTCTCCAGCTCTATTTTACCTGCATTCTGCCATACATTTAATGTATTAATAGTCTCAGATGATGACTCGGCACACGTTGTTCATTTGAAGAACACTTTCGCTGCAGATTTGACAAAACGCAAAGAAGGTACCAATGTGAGATTTCTAAAGCTAGCTACAGCACTCGACCCAAGATTTAAGAATCTGAAGTGCCTTCCAAAATCTGAGAGGGACGAGGTGTGGAGCATGCTTTCAGAAGTCTTACAAGAGCAACATACTGATGCGGAAACTACAGAACCCAGACCACCAAAAAAGAAAATCAACCTTCTGCTGGTGGCATCTGACTCAGATTATGAAAATGAACATGTGTCGGTCTGCTCTGCTTTGGATTGTTATCTAGCAAAACCTGTCAGCATGGACACACGTCCTCTGGAATGGTGGTTGTAGCATGAAGGGACATATGAATCTTTAGCGCATTTGGCATGTAAATATCTTGCAACACTGGCTATAATGGTGCCATGAGAACACCTGTTCTCACTTTCAGGTGACATTGTGAACAAGAAGCGGGCAGCATTATATCCTGCAAATGTAAATATTTGAGCTTGTTTGAACGATTGCCTGAACAAGAAATAGGACTGAGTGGCTTGTAGGCGCTAAAGTTTTATATTCTTTTATTTTTGAATGCAGTTTTTTTTTGTACAAATTCTACGTTTCTAAGTTCAACTTTCCTGATAAAGAGATTGCACTATAGTACTTGTATTAGATTAATTGAAAAATACTATTTTTTTTACAGTGCAAATTTGTAATAAAAAATATAAAGTGACCACTGTACACTTTGTATTCTGTTTATAATTGAAATCAATATATTTGAAAATGTAGAAAAATCAAAAAATATTTAAATATTCTATTATTGTTTAATGATTAATCACGTGATTATTTTTTTAATTGCTTGACAGCTTCTATTTATCTATCTATCTAATCAGTTTCTAAGACTAATCCATGTACCCATGGCTGAAAATGCACCTTTAAATTAAAGTATCTTGTCACTTTTTTTGGAGGTTTTATTTTCCTCTGCTGGTATTTCGTGTGGGTTTTTCTAATACTGGAGCAAGAAGGGGCACAAAATCCACACTACAAAATGTCCATAGAGACTCCCCATCTCCTCCACCAATGTGTGTATGAACCTTTTCCCTTTTCAAGTACCACCAACAGCAATAGATTCTGCTGCTGCTTCCCCTTGCCTGCTCTGAGCCTCTAGCTACATGCTGCTCAGACACAATTTAGAATGACAAAGTATGAGATCGATTCCAGGTGCCAAATTAGTCCAATTAAAAAATAAATCCTTATTGCAGTTTGAATGTGCCATGTGTGTGAGAGAATTTAGCTTCTTATTTAAGTATTTTTATAAGATACAGTAAAAAGAAAGAGGTTATAGGGTAGGTAAATCATCTTTTTTGGGTGCACCATCATGTCAATAGTTCTGTAATGACTTGGCTGAGTTTGATAGAAAGATCATAATACATGCTCATAGACTATCAGAATGGCTTCCCCCAGAGTCCCGCAGCATGTCCATAGTGATACTACCTCTTCTGTCATTCACACACAAGCAGGATCACATCAGTTTTCTCCTTCTTTAATGTGCATATATATAAAATATATGACATGTTTCAATGATGCTGGCTATAATTAAGCAGCAGGTATGCTCTCCAGTGGCCACGATTGCATTTATTTTTATAAAATATGGCATATTCCTATGCAAAAAAGATCTTTATTATGTCGATATATTCTCCACTACAGCCTTCTTTCCCTTTTAATGAAAATTGAGGGTTTATCAATATTTATACTAAGGGGAAGACTAATGGCCCTTAAAGGATTAATAGGTGTTTAAATGAATGGTTAATCAATTGCTATAGCATCCAGCAGGCCAATATTTTGCTTATTATCATGGCTTATAAACATAGTACCTTCTACTGATGAGCTTATAACCACATAGAAATCTTCTACTCGTGTGTATAATGAACATTATACTAGCCCTTTATAAAACATTTTATAAATGGAATCTTAATATAAAATATGGCTGACTATTCTGTACCTTCTTTATGATCTTTCCTTCCACCATTTTTTGCTCTCCCGTGCTGGTGCTGCGCTGGGCTCCAGGCAGCTATGGCACACTCAGGACTAGGCTCCTCCTAGGCAATGCCCTGTGCAGAAAGATCTTGGGCTTTCTTGGGGCACCAGCCTAGCCAGAGGCAGTGGGGGAGGAAGGAGCCCACCAGGCAGCCTGCAGGTGTGCTGAGTGTTCCTGCCAGGGGTTGGTTCTCCACACAGCCTAGGGAGAGGGATGTGCCCCACCAGGGTTTATGGAGAAGCAGCGGGGCTGGGGTGGGGGGGAAGGGGTAAAGGGAGGAGAGATGCTGGGGAAGGAGGCAGCAAGAAGGGGAGCATGCAAAGGGCTGATGGTTGGGCAGCAGAGGCGATGCATGGGGCAGTCAGGTGCCCCTCCACTATCAACAGTTACATGTTCTCCCTGCAAAAATTATTCTTCTAGCATGGAGATGTTGAACAGGACCCTCGTTATCCTGCAAAGAGACAGTGGGTGAGTGAAATGAGGTATGGATGGGGTTTTTTACTATTGTGTCTGGGGGAGAAAGTGTAATAGCTGCCATTTTGAAAAGGTCAGACAAACAAAGGAGAAGTATGGTAGCAGCTGTCTTTAGAAAGGCAAAACAAGCAAGGAGAAAAGATAAAATTTAGATGTCTGAAAAAGGAAATACATCCTCCAATACAAAAATCTGTTCCCATGGCCATGAAAGAGAGTAACTCCCACTCCAGCAAACAAAGTATGGAGGCTGATGGAGAAGCACCCATCACTAAGGCTGACTTGAAGGACATGCTGGTAGAAATCAGAAAGATTAATAGGAGATGAGGGAAGAGTTCCAGGCTTACATTAAAAATATAAAAAGATTAATGGGAAAAATCAGCTGTGGAAACAATTAAATGAGCATTACTAATCCAGATGACAGATTGGGGAGAAAAAGAATTAAATCTGGAGGATGTGGAATATAGAGAACATATGAATAACAGAAGGTTTAAAGGTATTCCAGAGGAGACTGAAGGAAGAAATCTGCTGGACACATTGGACGATATTTTCCATGACACACTCAGACTGGGCAATAAAGATCTCATTCATACAGAGAGGGCTCACAGATCCCTTTTCTCCAAGCCCTCAGAAAGCTCTGGATCAATGGATGTAATTGTCTGTCTACACTGCTGTCAAGACAAGGATAACATACTGAGGGCAATGAGGAAGAGAGGTGAAACACTGATGATTTTTAACCACCCCATACAAATTTTCCAAAAGCTGGCAACCTCAATCCTTAGCAAGCAAAGAGAGCAATGCCAGGTGCCATCTATTCCTAAAGAGAACAGTATAAGATACAAATAGGGGTTCCCATTTAGACTGTGCTTTAAATGTAATGACAGGTATGTCTGTCTGAGATGCAGAAGAAGGGAAGCTGGTACTTATAGACCTGGGAATAGGTGAATCCATTCAAGAACAATTTGAATGAGATCATAGGCATCGGTCCTACAGGTCACCAAGAAATCACTAGGTATCCGTGAGATCTAAGAGAGCCTGAACATCTCAAAAAGATGCACAATCACGACAACAGTACAGACATGAGAGCAGAAGAAACAGTCCAGATCCAGAAGAACAAGATGAGTGTATAGGCTAAGATACTACAATAAACCAAGAATATAATCTATTAGGTTATAATGATAAAGGGATATAGTTAAATGGAAGCTGAGATGTATAGCATCCAGGTGATTTACTCTGTGTGGATACAGTATACTTATGGGTATAGCATAGTTTAATGTTATGAATTATATCAGTGATACACAATTAGATCTACCCATTGGCCAATTTGAGAATTTTATGACAAGAGGTGGGCCGTTTGCACGGAAGGCTGACCAAAAAAAAAAAAAAAACCAACCTTCAGCTACCAATAAATAAGGACCTTGATTACAACATAAGTATTAGTACTTCTATCTTTTAACAAAGTTTATAAATCAACATTATTATCTGTGTTTGTGGCAATCTCTAGTGGGAGGGGTGACACTGACAATCTCTGGCAAGCTTTGTGACGAGTGGTTTGTAGAAGGTCAGGGCATGACACATGCACTGAAGATGCTCATCTGTCAGATGATTGCAGTTTTGGTTCACAGAGATATGTTGATCCGAACATCGTTAAAAGGTAGATGGCTACATTCTGGCTATCCTGAAACTGGTCAGCATATTGAATCCAGAAATCACAATGTTCCCCACTTCTCTGAATTTTGCCTTCAAGACATCTGAGCTCTGGAGCCTTACAATTTCTAATTGAAAGACACTTTCATTAATTGAGTCAAGAATGTTCTTTGCTTCAGAAGGGCAAGGTCCATTGGTAGAGACAACAAATGGTTCACAAAGAAAAGCAAATCCTTGGAATTCTAAAATTCTCAAATCAAATTTTAAAATTTTCGATCAGAATGTTTAGGAATTCTTGCATCGTTTTCATCAAAGTTTCATCTGTAGCAACAACACACAATGTGGGAAAGTATAACATTTTTTCCTGTTAAGGCTGTTTGAAATATTTCAAGATTCCGCTGAAAAGCACACACTTTTTCAAACAGATCCCCAACTCTGCTTGAACAGCCTTGGAGCTGCAATTAGGGAATTCAAGTGACTAGTAATATCGCTCAGAAAAGCGACCTATGACCAGTGGCAGATTTAGAGTTAGTTGGGCCCTGTGCTCAGCTTCATTTCTCCCTCCCCTCCCCCCGGGGTAGCATTCTCTATCTCCCCCCCCCTTTTTTTCATTTTTTCCCCCTCTAGTCTCCTCTTGGGACTCAGGGCTGCGGGTGCAGGGTCTGGGAGGGAGTTAGGGTGCGGGAGGGGGCTCAGGGTTGGGGTGCAGAGTCTGGGAGGGAGCTGCAGTACGGGAGCGGGCGGGGGAGACTTAGGGTGCAGGAGGGGGTTCAAGGCTGGGGGTGTGGGGTCTGGGAGGGGGCTCAGGGCTGGGGCAGGCAGGGGGTTGGGGTGCGGAACACTTACCTGGGGCAGCTCCTGTTTGGTGCAGGGGGTGCAGGTGGCTCCGCGCGCCCCCTGCAGCTCCCATTGGCCACGATTCTCAAAGCCACCCCCCCCCCCGCCAGGCAGGGCTGGAACGCAGGTGCTTTAGGGGCTGCAGCCCAGGGAGGGCCCCAGGCTAACCGGGGCCCTGGGCTGCAGCCCCTAAAGCCTCGCCCCCTTTCTGAATCCAGCCCTGCAAGGAGCAGCAGGCAGCCAGCAGCCGGAGAGAAGCAATGGTTTCCCCTTCAAAGCGCCACTTCTCTCTGGACGGCGCTCCCGCCACCCGCACCTCCCGTCTGCTCCCCTGAGGCTGCAGGTGAACCTCCCTCCCTGCTCCCCTGCCCCCCCCCGCAGTCCCACCTGGTGGGGGGTGCGCCGGTGCTGAGCTGCCTGAGTGCCTGGCCCTGGGCCCCCTGTTGTTGGGGGGGCCCCATGCCAGGTAGAGTGACCAGACAGCAAGTGTGAAAAATAGGGATGGGGTGGAGGGTGGGGGTAATAGGAGCCTATATAAGAAAGTCCCAAAAATTGGGACTGTCCCTATAAAATCGGGACATCTGGTTACTCTAGTGCCAGGGTACCCTGTGTTTAATGGTAAATCCGCCCCTGCCTATGACATAGAGGAGACATCATTCATAAATTCCAGGAACTCGCAAGCCTTGCTGGTCTTGTGGTTTGAAAGAAATTCTATCATTTCTTTTTGAAGCATACAAAACCTCTCTAACACATGCCCCCTACTTAACCAGCTAGCATTGTGCTGCAACAAGTCACTGTATTTGGCTGAAATGTCTTGCAAGCTAGAGGTTGAGTCTAAGTAGTTCACTAATCTCATTACAGTACCATTGTTTTTTTTCAAGTCCCCAGACAACTTACCCCTCAGGACAGTCTGGTGAATGATGCAGTGAAGTGTGTTTAATGAAGTGTGTATCGCTGGCAAATGTGAAGCAAAACCCTTTTCTTTCCCTGTCATGGAGGCACCACCATCTGCACAAAGCAAGTTTACTTTCTGGAAATCTAAACCATTCTCTCCCACTGCCTCTTTCCTACCCCCTCCCCTCCCCCCCCCCCCCGCAAAAAAAGCATGTTACCTTTTCAAAAATGTTCACTCCTGTGGTGTAGGTATTAGGAACAAAATTGGAGAAGGGTCACCTATGGTGGAAAATTTTAACAATAAATGAATTTAAAGATGGTATAATCTCATAATGATGGATGTTATATAGATAGTTTGAGATTAGACAAGGCTTGGTTCTTAAAGTGTGATTATATAGATATAAAAAGAAAGAAGAAAATCCCCCTGTAGCAAAGAACTAACATGCCCATGAAGAAAGTAAGGAGAGCCCAGGCTAGAAGGGACACGTGACAATGGTGGAATGTATGGGGAGTGAGGGGATAAGAGAACAGAAACAGATGTTAAATATTGTTATATGTTTTAATATTGGTTATTAATTTAAAAAAGTCAGGGCTCAGAATTTAAGAATCTATGGTAAATGAGACTCAAGATCAGGGTACAACAATATAGGTGTTAAAGAAAGGAAAAGCAACATATGTGGGAGTTTTAAAATTACTCTGTGTGTGATGTGAGCTGTATCTTAAATGTCTTATTTAAAGAGGAGTTGCAAATGTAACGGAGACCTGACAACTTTCTGGCGGGGGTGGGAAGAAGCTGTATGACTATTTTTAACAAAGGGTAATATACTGGGGGAGAGCAGACTTAGTCCTCATGGGTGAGTTTATTAATGTCATGACTAGTAGTGTTAAGGGGATGAACAATCCAACAAAAAAGGAAAAGGAGGCTCTGTTCACTGAAAAAGGGTTTTCCTAGTATAATCTAGGTACAGGAAACACTTGAAGGAAAACAATGATAAATACCTGAATGCTTCTTGGACACAGCTGCCATGTCTCTCCAGGGCAATCTAATAGAAGAGGGGTGGCAATACTGTTTGCTAAACACTTCCTTTTTATTGTTTCAGCAAAATTCATAGATACAGAGGGCAGATATATTTTAATTAAAGGATATTTTTGAAAGGTAAACTTTTCACCATAGCTAGTGTATATGCTCCCAATCAAGGGGAAGCTTCTTTTTATCAGGTTTTTTTTGGGATTTAGGAGATTTTAGGGAAGGGAATATTATTCTTAGGGTGATTTTTAATGAGGTGTTTAATCCCATTTTGAATCAATGCAATATACACAGAGGGCGTTTAGGAGGAGGAAGTGTAAATTTGGTGCATCACCTAGAAAATGAGGATCTGGTTGATGTCTGGTGGGAGATGAATCTGGATGTCAGGGACTATACATGTTGTTCTGCTACTCACGGATCTTATTCAGATTGACGTGATTTTTGTTTCTAGGACCAGGGCTAATTTGGTCTAAAAAGATAATCTCAGTTATAACTTGGTCTGATCATGCCCCTGCATATATCAGAATAAAAGATTGGTACTCAGTGGAAAAACAAAGGGCCCAGCAGTTGAATAGAGCTTTGTTGTATGACCCCCTTAGAATTTAAGATCTGGAAGAAATTTTTTCAGAAATATATAGAAGAAAATGAAGAAAGGGATCCATGCAAGTGTTCTCTGAGATGCTGGGAAGGTAGTAATGAGGAATATCTTTATAAATAAAGCATCATACATGAAAAAGATCAGAGCTCTTGAAGGAAAGAGTTGGTTAAACAACTTTGTGTTTGGAAAGGTAGACCTAGATCTACAGGATCTAAAAGAGTATAAGAAAATAAATTATATGAGAGGGAAGATTAACCTGTTTAAAAACAGTTAAGATGTGCAGACACTTAGATAAATGTAAAAAATAGTATGAAAAGGGCAATAAACCTGATAGGCTTTTAGCCATAAAGTTAAAAAAGAAACAGGAAAATCAGCCATCCCTCTGATTAGAAATAAAAAGGGAGATTTAGTAAGTTGCTCCGTACAGATCTCTGAAACATTTGCTAACTTTTTCAATATTTTGTATGCTTCAAACCATCCAAATCCTGAACTTATAAATAGATATTTGAGAAGTGTGAAATTACCTCAGTTCTCAGAGGATGATGTGGCAGCTCTTGATAGGCCAGCTTCTTCAGAGGAAGTTGAAGTTGTAATTTAAAATCCAATAAAGCTCCAGGTCCAAATGGGTTTTCTGGAAAGTATTATAGAGCTCTAATGCAAGTGTTTGTTCCTATTTTAACTGATTTTTAATGGTATATTTTGGGGTATGAGATTCCAGATTCATGGAAAGAAGCAAAAATTGTGGTCATTCCTAAAGAAGGAAAAGATCTTACCAATTGCACGTCCTAGAGACCTATTTATTTAATGTGGTTGCTAAAATTTATGCTAAGGTGCTAGCAGACAGATTGAGAGTCGTCTTGCCCAAATATGTTCACCCTGACAAATCTGGATTTGTTGCTGGTAGGCATCTATCTGACAAGATTAGTAGAACTCTGAATGTAGTCTATAATGCTAATTCTAACAATTCTTCCTTTATACTGCTTGCTTTGGATACTGAGAGAGCCTCCGACTGGTTTGAGTGGGAGTACCTCAGACAGAATTTGGTTAGGTTTTAGAAAACAGTTTTATAGGGGCATATCAGCCCTATTGACTCATCCTCAAGTGTCTGCTTTGGTTAATGGTCATCAATAGACTATTCACACACTGGGTAAAACTCGAACAAGAGTGAAGCCCAGATATAGCTATTGCTAGTGATGGGATAAAAAGAAAGTTAGGTCACCTAAATAAATAAATAAGGTGGTCTGGATGAAAGGGTTAATAGCTTTGGACAATTTTTTTTAAATTCCTGTTGCCAAGGCCCTCTCTCTTAAACATGTTCAATAATAACTGGAAATTTATACTTAGGAAATATCAGAGTGACTATTGGTTCTGAGTAAGGGCTTAAATTACTCAATTTGGACAGCTGTTCTTGGGTCCTGATGTAAAATCATACCAAGAGATATGTAATACGATTATATCATATAAAGATTATATAAATATATATATAAATTATATAAAGATTCTATAGTTTCAGTATTTACAAGTCAAACATTTTATTGTGAAATCGGGATGCAAAGTGGCGCTATCTAGAATTTTAACCATCTTTGAGCAGTTGACCCAGGACGAAGCTGGGACAAAAAGTTAAATTTCTAAGATAATATGCAATTTTGATTGAAAAGGATGTTAAGAAACAACAATCCAGATGAAAAGTTGGGAGAGGACTTTTGATAAATAAATTGACCTGGGTAGGGAAAGGGAATATACATCTTCAATTTGGGTAGCTCATGAAGAATTTTTTATGAATTACCATATAGCTGGCATTTGACAGGCTAACCTCTACATCACAGCATTTGGCCTGAATAACTGGGGCAGGCACTAGACAAATGCACAGGTGCAGTTGTGGGGAATTGTTCTCCTTCTCATCTCAGCCATAAAGCGCTAGAGAGCCTATGTGGGCCACTTGATGTCCCTCTCACTGTTTTTTGGTGGTGATGGAAGGATCTATACAGACGTGGAACCCTATAGGTCCTGTACCCACCCCGCCATTGGTGTGTTTATTCCCTATTCCTTCCCACCCCCTTTGGGTTAGCATTGAGGTGCTTGCGGGACTTCCCTATCACATAATAGAAGATGCCACACACAGTCCACACATCCAGGCACCCCTTGAGCAGAAGAACTACACGAGTTCCACACTATGGGGTCCTCCTTAACTATGGAACAAAGGGCCCGGTTTGACCCACCCAGCTCTCATTTACTTTATTGGGAACCTTACTCATGCATCCAGAGACAGAATTTGTCCTTTAGACAGTCTTTGCTTAGCTATTATTTGACTACTTGAAAATTGCCTTCTATTTTGGCTAATGACTAACTTTCCTGTATAGATTTTTTTTTTAAATAAAAAGAACCTCAGTTAAACTAACCTATTAAGCTATCTGATGCCCCAAGAGAATAGTAAAAGAACAGAAATTCATAAAGTGGTGAACATGAAAACTGTAAGACAAATGCTCCTTACTCCCAGGTCCTAATTCATTAATGATTGCATGCATTATTCATGCAAAACTTGAACAGGCTTCTATCAGGAAAAATTGCTTTAAAGTACATATAGTGAGGAAAGCAGGCACTATTACTATTTTAAAATCATGTTTTTTCTCCTGTCTGTTTCTCTCTCCATTAGGCATCAGTGGTGCAGGCAAGCAAAATCACAATGCCCCATTGTATTGTGATTCATAAGTGAACTTACAAAGGGGAGTTAAAGGAAGTATTCCAATTAACTCATTTGGTTCTTGCTCTATGGTATCTCTAAGAGTAGGTCTACACTTACGGCGGCGAGTAGAGTACAGACACTGCATGCCCCACTGGCATGGGTATAAATAACATTGTAGACAGTGAGGTACTGCTTAAGAGAGTAGAGTGCCCTATATGCCTGAACCTTAGAGTATATACCCTACATGACTCTTTCCATGCCCAATCAGTGTCTTCCAAGTCTACACTGCAATTTTTAGCAGTGTAGTTTCCTGCTGTCCTCCCTGCTTCCCTATCATAGGGAAAGGCTCTGGCAGTCAGAAAGCAGCAGAGAAAGGCTCTGGCATTGGAGAGCTGACGGAATCTGCTACTATACATTGAGGCTTTCACTGCCATGGATAACTACACACAGCAGTGAGTGTGGACGCAGCCTGCCTTTCACAGCGGCGTGTAGCTCCACATATTCCCCCACATTGCCACCAGTGAGAACTAAATAGGTTATCTTTTAAAGAAGAACATAATTTTTGACCCCATCATAACAATATAAGAATGGTCATACTGGGTCAGACCAATGGTCCATCTAGCTCAATATCCTCTATTCTGCCGGTGGCCGGTGCCAGATGCTTCAAAGAGAATGAACAGAACAGGGCAATTTCATATGATCCATCCCCTGTCATCCAGTCCCAGCTCTGGCAATTGAAGTTTAGGGACATCCGGAGCATGAGACTGTGACCCTGACCATCTTGGCTAATAGCTTGTGATGGACCTATTCTCCATGAACTTACCTAATTATTTTTGAACACTTTCATATTTTTGACCTTCATGACATTCCATGGCAATGAGTTCCACAGGTTGACAGTGCTTTGTATGAAGAAGTACTTCCTTTTGCTTGTTTTAAACCTTCTGCCTATTAATTTCATTGGGTGACCCCTAGTTCTTGGGTTATGTGAAGATGTAAATAACATTTCCCTGTTCACTTTTTCTGCAGCATTCATGATTTTATAGACCCCTATCATATCCCCCCCCATAGTCCTCTCTTTTCTAAGATGAACAGCCCCAGTCTTTTTAATCTCTCCTCATATGGAAGCTGTTCCATACCCTTAATCATTTTGTTGCCCTTCTCTGCACCTTTTCTAATTCTAATTATATCGTTTTTGAGATGAAGCAAGTGCATATAGTATTCAAGGTGTGGGAGTACCTTTATATAGTGGCATTATGATATTTTTTGTCTTATCCCTTTCCTAATGGTTCCTAACATTCTGTTAGTTGGTTTGTTGTTGTTGTTGTTTTGTGTTTGTTTGTTTTTTTGATTGCCATGTTCATTTTGAGCACATGTTTTCAGAGAACTATCTATAATGACCCCATGATCTCTTCCTTGAGTGGGAACAGCTAATTTCGTGGGGCACAAGATCTGGCCCGTCATTTTATATGTGTAGTTGGGATTATGTTTTGCATTGTGCACTACTTTTGTATTTATCAACATTGAACTTCATTGCCATTTTGTTGCCCAGTCACCCAGTTTTGTGAGCTTCCTTTGCAATTCTTTGCAATCTGCTTTGGATTTAACTATTCTGAGCAATTTTGTATCATCTGCAAATTTTGCCACCTCACTGTTCACCCCTTTTTCCAGATCATTTATGAATATGTTGAACAGCAGTGGTCCCAGTACATTTCCCTGGGAGACCCTTTCATTTACCTCTCTCCTTTGTGAAAACTGATAATTTATTCCTATCCTTTGTTTCCTATGTTTTAACCAGTTACTGATCCATGAGGAGTTTCCCTCTTATCCCTGCTTACTTTGCTTAAAAGACTTTTCTGTGGGACCTTGTCAAAAGCTTTCTGAAAGTCCAAGTACCCTGTCAACTGGATCATCCTTGTCCACATGCTTGTTGACTCCCTTAAAGAATTCTAATAGATTGGAATCTATTCCCTTACAAAAGCCATGTTGACTTTGTCCCAACAAATTATGTTCATCTGAGAGTCTGATAATTTTGTTTTTAGTATAGTTTTAACCAGTTTGGCTGGTACTTAAGTTAGGCTTACTGGCCTGTAATTGCCAAGATTTCCTTTGGAGCCTTTTTTAAAAATAGGTGTTACATTAGCTGCCTGCAGTCATCTGGCACAGAGACTGTTTTAAGAGAGAGGTTACATACTACAGTCAATTATTCTGCAATTTCATATGTGAGTTCCTTCAGAACTCTTGGGTGAATACCATCTAGTCTTGATGACTTCTTATTTAGTTTATCAATTTGTTCCAAACCTCCTCTATTGACACCTCTATCTGGGACAATGCTTCAGATATGTCACCTAAAAATAATGGCTCAAGTATGAGGATCTCCCTCTTATCCTCTGCAGTGAAGACCGATACAAATAATCCATTTAGCTTCTCCACAATGGCCTTATCTTCCTTTAGTGTTCCCTTAGCACCTTGATCATACAGTGGCCCCAATGACTGTTTGGCAGGCTCCCTGCTTCTGATGTACCTTTTTTTATAATTTTATTTGAAAGGATGTCTTTTTGTCTCTAACTGCCTCTTTTACTCTGCTGTTTAACCAGGGTGGCATTTTTTATTTTTATTTTTTGGTTCTTTTGCATGCATTATTTGCGGTATACATTTAGTTTGAGCCTCTATTGTGGTTTTTTATAAGTTTCCATGCAATTTGCAAACTTTTCACTCTTGTGACTATTCCTTTTAATCTGTTTAACTAGCTTCCTTATTTTTGTGTAGTTCCCCCTTTTTAAGTTTTTGTCTTTTCCTCCTGCAAGGATGTTAAATTTAATTATATTATGGTTGCTATTGCCGAGCAATTCAGCTATATTCTTGGGCCAGGTCCTGTGCTCCAGTAAGAACTGAGTCAAGAATTGCTTCTTACCTTGTGGAGTCCAAGACAAGCTGCTCCAAGAAGCAGTCTTGGTGGTGTCTAGAAATTTTATCTCTGCATCCCACCCTGAGGCCACATATTTGCAGTCAATATGAGGAAAGTTGAAATCCCCCATTATTATTGCATTTTCTGCCTTTGTAGCCTCTCTAATCTCCCTGAATGTTTCGCCATCACTGTCACCATCCTGGTCAGGTGGTCGATAGTATATTCCTACTGCTGTACTCTTATTGTTCAAGCACAGAATTTATGTCCATTGAGATTCTGTGGTATAGTTTGATTCATTTAAGATGTTTACATCATGGTTTTAAGACATAGGCCCATGTCAGAGCTGCACCAACCCAGGAGCTCCCCAGAGCCTGAGGGAGTGTGCACATACTGCCACACTTTTGGAGGATAAAACATGTCTCCTCCCTGCTGCTAACCTGTTCCACTGGTGATATGGCTTTTTAAACTGGTTTGCACTACATGGGGCACTAGGAGGCAGCAGTCCTATGCTGCAGCTGTGCCTGGCCATAGGGATGGGTGCCAAAGGACAAAAGCCTAGTTATTCCTTCTCACTGCTTGCTCTCGCTCACAAGGACTGAAAAAAAATAGTCCTGTGTCATTCATACCACACTTGGCCATTAATATACAATAGTTTAAAACAGGGGTTTGCCAGCAAATGGGCTTTGCCGGTTGAATATCCATTGTAAGCCAATAATTGTCAAGTTGTAGCCCATCACTTGTCTTCAGAGCTCTTCCTTGTGGTCTGCCGAATTAGACACTTTGAAACCCAAGCAATGGAGGACTGAGGTGTTGCCCATTGTGGTAGAGTCCATAAGATCTTTCCTTCTGATTAGGGCCATACTAAATTCATGGCCATGAAAAACGTGTCCCAGACCGTGAAATCTGGTCTCCCCCGGTGAAACCTGGACTTTTGGGTGCTTTAACCCTATACTATACGGATTTGACAGAGGAGACCAGTGTTTCTCAAATTGGGCGTTCTGACCCAAAAGGGAATTACAGGGGGATCACAAGGTTATTTTAAGGGCGTTGCGTTATTGCCACCTTTACTGCTGCGCTGCCTTCAGAGCCAAGCAGCCGGACAGCAGCGGCTGTTAACCGGGCACCCAGCTCTGAAGGCAGCATCCCGCCAGCAGCAGCACAGAAGTAAAGATGGCAATACCATACCATGCCACCCTTAGTTCTGCGCTGTTGCCTTCACAGCTGGGTGGCCGGAGATGACAGCTGCTGACTGAGGGCCCAGCTCTGCAGGCAGCAGCGCAGAAGTAAGGGTGACAATACCATACCATGCCATCCTTACTTCTGTGCTGCTGCTGGTGGTAGCTCTGCCTTCAGAGCTGGGCTCCCGGCCAGCAACTGCCACTCTCCAGCTTCCTGGCTCTGACACCAGTGCTGCTGCCAGCAGCAGCGCAGAAGTAAGGGTAGGAGTACCACAACCCCCCCTACAATAACCTTGTGACACCCCCACCCCCAACTCATTTTTGGGTCAGGACCCCTACAATTACAACACCGTGAAATTTCCGATTTAAATAGCTGAAGTCATGAAATTTATGATTTTTAATATCCTATGACCCTGAAATTGACCAAAATGGACCATGAATTTGATAGGGCCCTACTTATGATAAAGTGGCCCATTGAATAAAAAGAGTTGCGTTACTTCTTTTTATGGGCCCTGCGCTGTAGGCACTTACGCACTTGAGTAAGTTTACCCACATAAGTGATTCTGCTGAAGACAGTGGGGTTACTCCCAAGAGTAACTTATCTAATCATTTAAGTGTTTGTAGGATTAGACCCTAAAAATATTTTATGTATCTTCTCCCTCTGCTCCCACTGTCACTTCTAAGTTTTGAAATAAATCATTTTCCTAGTGATTAAAAGGGATAGTTGTATGCACTTGCTGTTTTTCTGGTTTCTGACTTTGTGACTGCTACCTCAATGTGACAGTGTGTGACCTAAATAAAAAATTATTGAATAATCATTGGAATACACCTCTACCTCGATATAACGCTGTCCTTGGGGGCCAAAAAATCTTACCGCATTATAGGTGAAACCGTGTTATATTGAACTTGCTTTGATCCACCGGAGTGCGCAGCCCCGCCCCCACGGAGCACTGCTTTACAGCGTTATATCCAAATTCGTGTTATATCGGGTCGTGTTATATCGAGGTAGAGGTGTATACTTGAGATAGGCAAGTGCGGTTATTTTTAAGATTATTTTTATTTACCTATGATTTTAGATTTCTCTGGCACTTGTTAGGGCTTCAGGCACACACGTGTATGCATACACTGAATTGGGTCCTCTGTTTGTTCCTTTTAGTAGTCCACCCAGCCTTTTGTTTAAACAAACTTTCAATTAAATATTAGAGATGTTCTTACAGAACCCTGTTCTACATAAATAAGGGTGGTTCTTTTGGTCTCTAAAGCAGCCTCTTATGAATTTATTTGGTTGCTGAATCTGTCTAGACTACTACTATATATTGAAATCCTGCTCATGTGATTATTTATGTCAAAAATAAATCTCCAGGATTTTTCTGGGTAATGTGAATGAAAAATACTATACAAAGGCTGGGTATTAATCTTCTCACACATGCGCGCGCGCACACACACACACACACACACATGCACGCACAACAGCTTATCTAATAATTATCCATGACTAGACCATGCAAGGGCAAGGGACACTGGGGGATCCTAGTCAGAAGAGGAGGTTCTAGTTAGGGAAACTTAAGGGATTTCTGAGTAACACATCCAGTTGGTGGATAATGTTTAATTAGCAGAGGAAATAAAAGCAGTGTTATAAAGAGACATTGAAAACACTTAATGTCTGACCTAATCCTGTGGAAAAATACCAGAGACTGAGACACTCTAAGTCATGCTTAATTTGGAGTTGCAGTCAACAAATAAAAATTTATGGCTGTAACCACCACCTAAGGTCAATATTGAATCAGTGGTATAACTTTTATCTCCCACTTCATGAATAAACATTTTATTTTATATTTCAGATTTTTAAGAATCACACTTCATTTAAGGAATAAGAATATTATAAACAAATAAAGTGTTCTGTACCATATCCACTGCTATGCACTGGCTGCTTTGCCCTACTCTGATGATGCAATGTATGGCTCAGTCAGCCATATAAGCTGAGTTTGCGATTCTTTTACATTGCTAGAGCAGCACAAAGCCACTGGAGCATGTCAATGAATCTGTCTTCTGATTTATGAATAAGGGGGAGCTTTTCAAAGGTACAAAAAGGAATTTAGGTACCCAACAGCCATTGACTTTCAATGGGAGTAACAAATGTGGAAGACATTTGAGGCTTGATCCTGCATACACTTTTTCCACTATCAACTTTGGCAAACAGGATGCAGGATCATGCCTTTACTTTATATTTGGAGGTTTATTAGCAGGCAGTGCCATGGGTCTAATATTAAGATTTACCATTCTTACCAAATCATATGTTTCTTGTGACATAATTTCTAATCTTAATACATGTGATTCTGTAGATGACCATGTATAACAGAGGGCAGCAGGAAGAGATGAAAAATGAACGGTTGCTTCTATCACAGGTGAAGAGGTGGAGTGAAAACTAAACTGGAAAACATCCTTTCTAAGTGCTATTTTTTTAGGTTTTTTATCACACAGGAACTGGGCATCTGAACAGATTTTCAGCCCCAAAATGGAGCTTTTTTTGGACTGTTAATCCGTCACAGTAGAATTCCTTTGTTCTAAGGAGTGATTTGCAGACCTGGTACAATAGGGAATGATCAGGAGTTGCAATACTTCATAAAAAAATATACACAGATTTCAAAAACACAATCAGTGAATAAGGAAGCTGAGAAGGAAATCAGGATTGACTCCTTCAGTGGTTGCATATACAAGTTCAGGAAAAAAAGGAGAATTCAGAAACTTCCCTCATCCAGTATATATGTTACAAGTGATGGTTTAAATGGGCCAACAGCCTCATTAAATTCTCTTCTTTTTCACAAGCAGCTCCTTTTCATTGTCATCACTAACTTCTACTCTAGGATGGGAATTTTCTGTCTCATTTCTGTAGTATTTTTCTCAAATGTGTTCTACATTCCTTTTTCCTCCTTCTAGTGATCACTGGGACTTCTGTTGCTAGTACTCCTAGTGATACAATCTCTAACAAATAATGGAATCATCAGGCTCCAACTGGAGTCAAGTGCTGTGGGAAAGCTACACAAATATGCAAACTTTGTAATTCTAACTGCCATATCAAGCTATAGAGCCTGACTCTGATAATGAAGCACTGAAAGAGATGCTAGAATGGGAGAGGGATGAAGATTCTGGAAAGAAAAAGAATAGAACAAACCGAAAATAAGTTTTGAAAAAATTCCACAGAAACCACAAGTGCTCTCACACTAGAGCAGCAGTTGGGCCCTGATTCAGCAAACTGAGGCACATGTTAAAATTCATCCCCATTTAGCAAAGCACTTAATCCCATGCTGACTGTTAAGCCAATTGAAGTAAAACGGACTTAAACGAATGCTTAAAATTAAATGTGCTTATGTATTTTGCTGAATTGGAGCCTTTGGCTATGTCTCCACTACAGACCTTACAGCAGCACAGCTGTACCGCGGCAACTGCGCCACTGTAAGGTCTCCTGTGAAGCTGCTCTATGCCGATGGGAGAGAGCTCTACTGTCAGTATAATTAAACCACCCCCAACGAGTGTGTTTTTTCACACCCCTGACTGACAGAAGTTTTATCGATAGAAGTGTTAGTGTAGACAAAGCCTTAGTGATGACAAGGAAAAAGAATTACATGTGAAGATGAACACCGAGGTTAGTGGTGCTGTTGGTGTGTTCAAAAATTCATATGCATCAGTCTTGCCTTGCAACACATCTCACTGTTATAACCAGGGCCGGCTCTAGGCACCAGCGTCCCAAGGGGCGGTACTTTTCAAGGCGGCAGCACTCCGCCCCCCCCCCTCTTTTTTTTTTTGCTTGGGGCGGCAAAAAACCTGGAGCCAGCCCTGGTTATAACCTTGGCTTTGCTGAGAAGAGACTGCCATTTGGGCTAAATTATGTAGTGGATTATTTTATGTGGAAAAGTGTTCACCAAGGAATGGATGATAGTACCAAACTGTGACCAGAATGGGATTTGAACTCTGAAAACAAAGGTTTGCTACCATCTGTGGCCATGTGTATCTTAGGTCCACATTAGGAAATACATATGGTCTGACTTTCAGAGGTGCTGACTACCAGGAGCTCCCATTGATGTCTGTGCAGCTGCTCATCTCCCTTAAAAGTCAGGGTAATGCAATTGAACAGTTTACAATCCAGTGACCTGATCCTGCAAACATTTTACTCAATTACATTACTCATATGTAACTTTGCTCATATCTGCTTAATAATCCATGGTTTGGAGTCTAAATGGTGGCCCTAACTGATATGTGAACATGCCACAAAGGCAAAAGGGCAAGGATGGATATGGGGTACAGATGTATAATTACCTGGCTATTCAGTGGGTGCAGCAGCTTTCTGGGTTTTTTTAACTGAAGTATAAATACGCTCCTTTTTGTTTGGCTCTGTTGCATGAGTTAAATGTAATATTCTTCAGTTAGAGGATGGGGAGGTTGGCTCCCTCCACATTGCCTCATTAATGGTCTCGTTCTGCATATTATGCTTCACATTAGTTCTGTAGATATCAAGGCTTCCTGACTTCTCCTGGGCAGGCTTCAAGATGTGCAGCTTTTGGCTACTAATTTCTGGCTGTGCTAATTGTAATTCTTCACCTGTACATTCCGCATTGATTTTAATTAGACTTGCTTGACAGACAGATTCGTCCTATACTCCCACAATTCCTTTTCTCAATTGTGGTGATACTGTTCTTGACTTTTTGTAGAATATGGGCCAAACTCTGCTCTCCTTTACTCCAGCAGTAATCCAAGGTAATTCCACTGACTTCAGTGGATATACTCTTAACTTGCTACATTATAAGTGAGACCTGAATTTGCTTGTATAATTGACAGTTGCAGATATCTGAAGGGGGGAGGATCCTTGTCCTTAATGGATTTTATGTCATTAAAGAATGCATCAAGTGATGACTATGTGACAGGAAAATTACAATTCTAAAGACATGGAAACGAGAATTGGACATTCGTAACCATCACACTTGCTGACAAGCATATATTGTCATTGTGGAAATCTGTTAGGTTTGGGTTTTTTTTCTTTTTTTTTTATTACACCTCAACAGGGGGATTTCTAAATTTACATTTCCAACATTTTTTTTTTTTAAACAAAAAGTAGTTGATGGAATTTTGAGGACATGGTGATTAATCCCAGACACTGTTGCCTTTGGTCAGTAATCAGTCGCAATTTATTTTCTGAAAACGAAAAGGAAGAAAAGCGCTGTATTTTCCTGTCTGAAGCCATGAGTTATAATGAATTGTTTTTCATTTGAGCAAAGTTATTTGCCTTTTTATAGGAAAGTGATTTTTGCTTCCCTTTCTTCTGAAATAGGGTATTTTGAGGTATACAACACTTACATGTATTCTTATTTGTATCAAACTCTAAAATGTCAGTAGTTCAGCTCTCACAGGTTAAAGTGACACCAGCTGTTGTTTAATGGGCTTTCACTTTTATTCTACAGAAAAATGCAAAGGAAGAGGAAGAGCAGGTTCGCATTTTGATTCAGCTCGGAGGCGGAGTAGAGCTGTCCTTTATCATATCTCCGGACACCTGCAAAGAAGAGAAAAGAACAAATTAAAAATTAATAATGTAGGTGTAACGCATATGTTTCATTTTCCCTCCTTTTTTTGGCACATATTTTCCCTTGCTGCTGAAAGAGCAGCAGATGCGCTCACTAGCTTTACTAATTATTTTTCATTTTCTTTGACATACATATTTGCACAGTTGTTTCTTTTAACGAATACACTGAAAAAGGTCAGCACATACATAAGAGAAATCCCTAATCACAGTGTTGTCATAGCAAGAAGATTAAAGTATATGCCAGTGCAGTGCAGAGCAGCAGGTAGACAGCTTTGGCTGTGGTATTTCATTTGCAGTTTATGAACCCAGACAATGTGTTTAGTCACATTATTTTTATCAAAGGAAAAGGCCTTATGAAATTTCTCAAAACTTAATTTTAGCTTCCAGTTTTCCCTATATAATTGCTTTTAGTATCTTTTGCTAGAAGATCCATGAATAGATTAAAGTAATAAAAACCTACATGCTACAAGAAATTGAGAAGGCGATTTCTCTGAGAATAACATTTGATTGGAATGTATCAAAGTTGCTGCAGTACATAACCTGATGTGCTCGTACTTTAATTGCAGTAAAACGCTCTCTGTATTAAGAAAATCCTGGTGCTTATCTCTAAGTAACAATAACTGACAAGTAAGTTAATAAAATACTCTGTGGATGTTGTATTTTTTTTAACTTTGTCAGTTTTGTTCAGCATCAGCCTTCTATCATTATATTCCTGACTCCCCTTCCCAGAAGGCACAAAATAAAATAACTAAGTTCTGGGGAAAGCCCTTACACTCTTTTTTAATAGCTATTTTATTTACTGGTTAAAATTTATAACTGTTACCATGATGCCCTATATGTCCATAATCTCCTTCCTATCAATTAATCCCAAAGCATGTCTATATGCTACACTATGACAGCCATTTGCCAAAGTGGCACTCAGAACTTCAAGAGCCAAATCCTCAGCTGCAGTAGACCAGCATCACACCATTGACACTGATGCTTATTTACTCCAGCTGAGGCTTTGGACCCACGTCTCCAATACCTTTTGAACTTTAACCCCATATGGGGGACTCCTTTGTTCCCCCACCTCCACACAGGTGAGTATTCAGAATCTTCTAGAGAATAGTCTTTCTGGGAATCTTAATGCAATAGTACTAGTTATGCTTGTCCCACAACACTCCATGATGCCATATCAGCACATTTAGTCTCTGCTGCCATTAAGCAGGACTCGTGGGTGCTGCCTCTGCCTCCTGAGCCCAGTGAATAAGACTGACTGCCAATTAAACCTTTGCAAAGGAATCCAATGTACATGATCCTAAGAGAAACAGAAACAAGACTAATTACTTAATTTATGTGCTGAGCCATGATATTTCTCAGAATTCCTTAAACTTGAGGGGCCATGACACATCACTGACCGTAATCATATCACTGACATCCAGGAAATAGGTGGATTGCTAAGTGTGGCGATTGCACAGTATTGTGGGAGGGGAATAAGGAACTTACATAAAAGCTGGACAGAAGTGCTGTCCTTGCACTCATGGAAACTCAGAGACTGCTCCTTTAACAACTCCCTTTGGCGCACCACAAAGGGCACAGGAAAAGGTAAAAAGTTAATAGAGCCATCCCACCCACCCACCCACCCAAACTTGCTAGCTAGCAACTCTGTTTGGCCATAGAAGGGGGAGTATGCCTCACCTTTTAAAAAGGCTTCCTGGTGTATGAGCAAATTCTGAGAGGCACAGTTATTATGGTGCTCTACTGGGGCAATGCAGCTCCTCACAACCCTAAACAAAGGTCTGTGCCTAAATGGCACAACCTAACCCTTAATGATTTGGTCAGTGCCCACTGCGAAAACATTGCCACTTCAAAGGAGGACTTACATATTCTTTAGTGCCCACCCTCAAATACTGAATCTTCCAACACTGGGAAGTAGTCTGATTAAAGTAATGCCTCTGATCAAGCCACGGGCTGGAAGCAGACCACAAAGACAAGCCCCCCTAATTTATGTGTAGTGGTGATAGGGGTCAGACCTGGAGAAAGGAGTAGATTGGGACAATGAGCCTATCAGGGAGAGTGGGACTGAAAGCTGGTGGTGGCGGGGAGGGAAATTGGGACTGAGAGTGGGGGTGGAGGGGAGAGTGGACTGGCTTGGCAAGGAGACTTGGCCTGGAAATGAGTGGAGTCTAGGGAGATAAGGTATTGGGTGAGACTGAGGAAGGTCTTTGGGGGGAGAATTGGAACTGGCTGGGTGAAGAGACTGGAGCAAGGAGTTGGTAAAGGAAACAGTGAGAATGGATGAGGAATCCAGGGGTGGAGACTGGGACTGGGAGCCAGGGGAGATGGATATAGACCGATCAGGCAAGGATGGGTGGAACTTGGACTTGCTGACAAGGAGATCGGGGATAAAAGCTGGGGGAAACTGGGAATGACTGGACAAGTAGACTGGGAGTGGAGGATGCAGCCTGGGACAGAGCAGCCAGAGGTGGAGATTACGACTGACTGGCACCAGGCTGAGAAGCCTGAGGATTGGACACTGGGACCGGCTAGATGAGGACAGTAGGACAGGACTGAGGAGGCAGGGTGGGAAATAAGACATGATTGAGAGAGAGTCAAGTAGGAGGGAATGGGGCACAAAGAGTCAAGCTTGAGGAGAACAAGCAGAAGAGTCTGTGCCCACAAGAGCATCTCCGTCCATCTAGAGCCTGGGTTGGAACCCAAGATTCACGAATCTCACCATTCCTCTGCTGTCAGCAAGTATCTGTGAAGCACACTGGCAAAGTGTCTCGTCAGTCGCCCTCGAGTTCTGGTTCACATCTAAGATGACAACCTCCTACTGCTATCAGTTACTCTGTTAGCTCAAATGACCTTGGTCTGTGTGGCAGATGTAAAGGTTTCAACCCTGCTGATTCATGACTGTCAATATGATTCCACATGATGGAATTTTACTTTTTTCACAGTTTTAAACATGCAGAAAATTGCATACCCTACAATATGTTAAAAGAATGTTAAGGTTGCAAAGTCAAGCACTAAAATTAGGAAATGTCAGAATTAAGTTGGCTGTTTTACCTTAATTCACCTCTCACAGGTGGTCCCCAATTGTGTTCTTCGTTTTCTGCATGCCTGACTTGAGACCTTGGGGTCAGATTTGCAGAAATGCTGAGCACTCACAACTGCAACTGAAGTCAATGGGAACTGCTTTGAATATATTAGTGCTATATAATGCTATATACTCTGAAAATTCAGGTCCAAGGTAGCTCAGATTGGGTGTGCCAAATTAATACAGGGGTACTGGAATAATTTGTATAGTGTACTGCTGACAGCCACTGAACCAAACTGTAAACTCTGTATGTGATGGAAACCACTTCAAGCCAGCGGGTGCGGCAGCACCCCCAGCACCACTACTACCAGCACCTATGAATTAATGGATACTTTTGACCTTAATTCGTCTGCCTTAGTTCCCCATCTATAAAATAGGGATTATACCATCCCCTCACCTTTATGGAGCATTATGAAAATAAAGTAATGTTTGTGAAGCACTCATTTATTAGTGATGATTGACATAGATAGGCCCATGAGGAAATTAATAATTCTTTTTTCAGAGCAGGGTACAAATAGCGTCCAAATAATAAATAAAGGCCTGGGACCATACATTCAATAATAGGGCGGAAAAAAATATTGAACAGCAGCTAATTAAGTGAGCACCGTGCACTGAATGAGGCAGGAGTCCTGTGGAAAAAATAGTATGTGACCATTTAATTAAAAATGTATCGTATTGAATACACACAATTAAAGTTGCACAGGTGAGCTTAAGTCTGGCACTTGCTCACTTTTAGGAGCTTGACTGCAACCATAATGTGCTTTTAATGTATTTTTGTGTATGTAACATAACATTCAATTTGAAAACCGTACAAAACAAAACTAAAGTTAATTTCTAAACAAAATTTAGAAACAGATTTTGAATTTTATCAGCTTTTATTTTGCAGCAACTAAAAGTTCGTGATATGAAAGTAAGGTGACATTAAATGAAAAATATGGCTTTGGATGTGGAGGAAAAAATACTTTTTCATCGGACTTAGTCTCTAGAAAGAGAAAGATATAGTTCACTTGACTGAAGTCCTAAAATAGCTGTATATTGATGATCTCTAGTTTAATATTTGGCCACAGAGCCAAAATATTCTCATCAAAGCTTTCAGTCTGCACGCTAAGGTTGATTTTTAACATGAACAAAAAAATGTTAAAATAACCAAAGTCCATTGTAATACTCTGTGTATACAATGGGTGCTTAATCCAGCATCTTTTGCACACTTAGAACAGGTATCTAAAAGAATGTACCCAAGGTGTAGATTCATAGGTTATAAAACCAGAAGGAACAACTGTGATCATCTGTTAAGACTTCTTGTGTAAGGCCACAGAACTTCCCTGAATTAATTTTCTGTTTGAAATAGAACATATATTTTAGAAAAACATCTAATCTTGATTTTTAAATGTCCAGTGATGGAGAATCTGCCACAAGCCTTGGTATATTGTTATAGTGGTTAATTACCCTCACTATTAAACAAGTTTTGCCTTATTTCTAGTCTGAATTTGTCTAGCTTCAGCTTCTAGCCATTGCATCAGGTTATACCTTTGCTACATTGAAGAGCTTTCTATTATAATTTTTTTGTTCCCCATATAGGTATTTATCGACAACTCACCCTTTACCCTTCTCTTTGCTAATCAAGTTCCTTGAGTCTTTCACTCTGAGATATGTTTTGAATCTTTTAATCATTGCTGTGGTTCTTCTCTGAATCCTGCTCCAATTTATCAATATCCTTCTTGAATTGTGTGCACCAGCACTGGTCACGGTGTTCCAATAGCAGTTGCACCAGTGCCAGATACAAAGATATGTAGCTTGCCTGCTTCTACTTGATATTCCCTTGTTTATACATCCCAGGATCACAATAGTCATTTAGGCCCCGGCATCGCACTGGGCGCTCCCGTTCAGCTGATTATCCACCATGACTTGCAAGTCTTTTTCAGTCCACCATGCTGAAAGTATGGCCTACATACTTATGGTTGATGGTAGAAAAGAAGGAAAAGGCACCAATTGTTAAGCCTCTACAGTCTAGAGCATAGTTAGTTTGGTATAGTTTTTTTATACACATGGAAGGGTCCTGCCAACTAGCCAAGTAACCAATCAATTTAAGAAATCAAGAGGCTGCAGTGAAAACATCAGAAGTGTATTTAGCTAAATGGAAAATTCCAGCGCATATGGATAACCTATTTGAGAAGTAGAAGAATGTCAAATGCCTTAGGATTTATGCTATATTAGCCATTTTTGGACACTGTCCATCTGTTCAATAGGTTAGTATTAAGGTTGGTTTTAGGCACAGGCAGTGCTTCCATTCCTCCATTATTTTTTACTCACTGAAAATAAATATATTATAGTACCATTTTAATTACAGAGGATCATTACACTGAGCTATGGAGCTGTAAAATTGCAGTGTAGATGTTTGGGCTCAGGCTGGAGCCCAGACTCTAGGACCCTCACAGGATCCTAGAGCTTGGGCCCGAATATCTACGTTGCAAATTTTACAGCCCCATAGCCTGGGCCCCACAAGTCCAAGTCAGCTGACTTGGGCCAGCCATGGGTGTTTAATTGCAGTGCAGACTACCCTCTCTGTACTGCAGAGCTTGGGGGAGATATTGTGGTCTGCACTATCCCACACTCAGGGCTGTGCTTTAAAGGCACATCCTAGCCCTGAATGAGAAAGCACATTTGTGTATCAATAGAAGGACTTAATTGACTATATTCACAACTAGAATTGTCCTAGAACCTGACTGGTCAAAACTGATTTTTTTCCCAAGCTACAGTAACTTTAGTGTTCTTAGCAATATTACAATGGTAGCTCTAAGACACTGCTGATCACATTAGACATGCTGCATTGTTCCTTGTCTTTCCTATTGCTTTGTCTGTTCCTAGGAGGGAAAAAAAAAATCAGGAACTTAAACAGTGAACTAAGATTTGTGAAAAGCTGAAGATAAGAACTATAGCTCTTATAATCAAGAACTTAAAGCAGAGGAACAAACTTGGTTCTTGTCAAGCTCAAGATTCTTCCTGCTTAGGGGAAATAATTTCAACAGCTGTACTGCAATATAATTAAACTCACCGAGGCCTATGACAAGGACAAACAAGAAACCACCAATAGCTGTGAAAAAAACACAACAGAAGAAAGATTTTTAGAGCAGTATACTTAGGAGAAAGAACAACTCTTTTTCAGGTTTATGAAACTCTGTCATGAGTATAAGACGACCTAGAGGAGTCTAATGAAGAGACAACTGCTATCCAAGGATGATGTGGAGTATCAGCCTGTAAAGAATATTCACTGGAATATTCTTTGAGGGAGAACTTTGAACAATAGTGCAAGTCTAAGAAAGAAAACATGAAGATACAGCTAGAAGAAAAAATATTTTTTTTTTTTGGTATTATTATAATTTGTATTTTGCTAGCATCTAAAGGCCAAATTGAGATTGGGATCCCAATACACTAGGTGCTGTACACACGTGTAAAAGATAGTCCCTGCCATGAAGAGTTTATAATCTAAATAAACAAATCAGACAAAAGGTGGGAAGGGAAATGTAGGGACTGATCCAAGGGTCATACAGCTGGTCAGTGGGAAGAGAAACCAAGTCTCCTGACTTGTGGGCTAGCGCAGTGTCTTAAGGATCATACTGTCTCTCAGGCACAATTAGGAATGTTTACTAGACTTCCCTGGAAATTCCCCTGGGATGGTGCTAGTGCAAAATAATCCAAAAAGAATTGCAGATGTCAAGTATTCCAGGTCAGTGGAAGCAGCTGTGCCAGGCCCCACTACACACACACACACTCTCTCTCTCTCTCTCTCTCTCTCTCTTTAACAAAAGAAACATAAGCACAGAATTTATATATCCTGCAGATCTTTTTGGGGAGGCACTGCAATTGCACCTTTCACCCACCACAGGCTTCTGTGGTGCCAGAAGAAAGGGAAGCTGGCTCACCGGTGGAGCAGCCAACTGTGGAGAGGGAGGGGGAACTTTGGCCTTGCTGCCCCCACTCCTACAAAGGTTCCAGCACCCTTGCTGTGATCCTTCCTCTGAAGCATCAAGAATGACTGCTGTTGGAGATAGGACATTGGGCATGGGGGAGGGGGGCAGTACTCTGAGGTGAGGCCAAGCATTCTCTTTCTCAGGTGCTTAATTGGCTGGTTCTTGCTCACGTGCTCAAGAAGGTAATTTCCTCCTAGGTCAGACTGGCAGTGACCTTGTTTTTTTAGTTGGTTGGTTTGTTTGCCTTCCTCTGCAATGGTGGGTGCAGTTCTTATGGGTATATCTCAATCAATTTCCTAACACTAGGGCCTTTGGGCATCAGTGCACTTCAGTCCCTCCTCTTTTCTGCCTGTGACACATAATAGTTTAGTCTCCTGCAGGCAGTAATACATTTTGTCTAATTCAGATTGGTGGGTGTGGCGTGTGGGTGGCTGGGCGGTGTTGGTGGCCTGTGATATACCCAAGGTCAGACTGGATGATCTGAAGGTCCCTTCTGGACTTAAATTATATTTGGTGAGTGGAAAAAAAACCCCACAGGTTCAGCAGCTGCAAAAATGGATTACTATTGCAGAGTACAAAGCTAACCTAGCAAGATCTCAGAAGTAATTTGAGTAATTGTAGCAAAGAGAGAGAGCTAGTGTTTGCCACTGCAGAAGAGAAGTGGGAGAAAGGTCATGGAGAAATGGTGAATTCTAAGTTAGCATCAGTAAACATAAAACAAAAGGAGCTGGAAGAGAAGATACTTCTCAAAGGAGAACTAGAACTAATACAAAGATTTTAAACTGTCTGATTAAAAATTAACTGACAGCAGTCTGGACTTAGTGGAACATAGGAAAACAGGATGAAGCTGTTGAAAACAAGAACAAGGCAAAAGCTCGGATTAGTGCAACCGTGGAAATTCAGCCCTTCATCTTGAAGAATGAAGAGGCTGAGGATGGAAAAGACAGGAATATCAGCGTTCTCAGAGAAACTTGCAATGATAAAGGTTGTGTCAGACAAAGCTAGTTTGATTTTTACCTGCAGTCGCACAATTGTTATCCATCTGTTATGTTCATATTGAATAACTTCAGAATCAGAAGCAACCTTGGCTTGCTGAATGCACGCCAATTTCTACACTGTATTTTGTGACGCTTTTCATTATCTGTACTGCAGGCCTGGTGATAGCAGCACTAGCCAGGATCAGAATGACACTCGGCAAGTCCTTCTCTTAGTGAATAATATTATGAAAAGGTTCATGAACTAGATGCTGCTGTTCAGCAGGAGGAGACTTCTTTTTTTTTTTTAAATTGAAAGATGAAGAGACTGAAAATGAGGGAATTGGGAAATGTATTTGAATCTGAACTTTGTATTTGCAGGGACCCCTGCAAATGATAAGGATTCAAACAAGTTGTTCCTCTGGGAAACAAGACTACCCAGTGCACCATATGTATTCTCTAATGTCTATTGGGTCATGTTAAATATATGTGTGAGGCAAGATCTGGTCCTAAAGTAATTATAAATAATGTTAACGTTCATATAGCAGGCATCAAAAGGCAAATAGTTTATCTTAAGATAAAATGAAATAGACTGCTTAAGAGGTAAAAGCGTAGAGGGAACCCTGGGATAAGCTCATAGGAAGAGTCAGTATGGGAGCCTTAAAGTCTACCTGTCCTGCAGAAAAGGAGAGTCCTTTAAAAGGAACTCTGTGGTATTTAATGGAATTTACCCAGCAGAAAAGGAAAGAGTCAGTTCCTGGCCAACCCTATTCTTTATTAATTCCTACATCTTGTGGATTGATGGGGATTAACATTCACAGTCATCAGCACCACCTAGCCACATCAACATGTCCATTAGGGAAAGAAGAATTTTGTAAAAACATTTCCTGTTAATATAGAGGGGGGAAATAAAGAATATGATCATTTTCGCAAGATGTATTTCTGCCTTGTTTGGGGAATGTGCTTCATTAAAATAGAGCTCTTTGCCTTGTAGAGTATGTCTGCTACAGCTGGGAGGTGTGATTCCCAGCTCAGGTTGACCTATGCACACTAGCTCTGCTTAAGCTAGTGTGCTAAAAATATCAGTGTTGCCTGAGGTAGCACGGGCAGCGGCTTGGGCCAGCTGCCTGAGTACATACCCAGGCTTCATAAAGGTTTGTACTAAAGCAGCTAGCCAAGGATATTTTCAGTGCTACTCCTGGCTACACTGCTATTTTTAACATGCTAGCTCCAGCAGAGCTAATGCACTTCTGTCTGTCTTAACTGGGAAACACACCTCCCAGATGCAGGGTAGACATGCCCATAGATACTATACTGAAAGCGTATGGCTATTTGAGTAATTATTGCTGATTATAAGAGACTTGGATAACAAGTCCCTAAACTATGCATGCTGTATATGACCAGGGACAAGCTTAAACAATGGTAGCTTTAAGTGTCAGATGAATGTGGTACTTGAGCAATCCTATTTTTTCATGTTTTTTTCTTTTCTTTTCTAGTTTAAAAACAAACTGGGTTTTGTAGTGGGTTTTCATAATGTCTGTTCCAACTTCATTGTATGTTTAAAAGGAATGCTACTTTCACCCTGGGGATGGGTAGAAGGAGGAAAATTTGGGGACAAAATCTGATCTCGAATACACTGGTGTAAATCCAGAGTAATGTCAGTAGATTGATGTAACTAAAATCAGAGTCTGTCCAATTCTGAAAAGCAAGGTGCTTTTTTCTGGAAAGGTGAGCTCTGTGCTTTGCTAAATTAACTTAATGAAGATTCTTTGCCCTTAGGGTCCAACTGTGCCCCCATGGGAGTTTATTGGAAGGGACCATGCATAGCTTAGTTCAGTTTCATATATGGTAGGGCTAGCATTAGTCAGTTTGGTTCAGCTCTTTTACAGACTGCTTATCTGTGGGCTAAGGCATATCTTCCACCAGAAGCTTTCAATGATTCACATCAATCAAAAGCACAGACCCAACCCTAAATTCAAAATCAATGTACTTGAGGAACAGGATGTTTCCTGAGTCATTAATGTACAGATTCTATCAGGTAAAATGCTGCTTACTGCAGTTAGAATTGATGCTTTTAATTTTTGAACTGTAAGTTGTAATAATAATATCCAGTACTCCAAATTTCTTTGATGCAAATACAGAATGTGCATTAGTTCTGCTAGCCCCCCAGGAAAATATTCTCCAGCAAAAGAACTGAAATAAAAAATTATTCATTAGCAAATTATTGCCTTTGTAGTGCAGTTCACTTAAAACTTGTGTAATGATCTTGGAAATCCTTATATAAGAAATGAGACCACTCACAGAAGTCTAAGTTTCCTGGATCAGACCAATTATAAAGTTGGTGTGAAATCCATTAACTGTATAATGCAAGAAAAAAATCTTGGCACTACTTTAATGTCAGGCCTAAATCTTTTATCAGTTTAAACTACTTCATATCATGCTAAAGTTAAATACAATATGTGTGTGTCTGCATGTCTGTCTCATGTAAATTGAAACAAACTTTCTTTCTCTTACAAGAAGGTAGTATGATTAATTCATAACAATTTGAGTAAATTTTGCTTCTTTTTCTTTTTATGAATGATCTGCAAACAGATTTTCCCCAAATTTGTTTTTGAAAATTGTTTACCAGATAAATTCTTCAAATAATTCTGTGTCTGTAGTTTGTTCACAGGTGGTTCATTGTGAAAATTGGTATATTAAGCTGAAGTAGTTTTGATTGGCTGTGTAGGTCATGTGATGTATATCTGTTCCCCAACTGAATGAATGTAACTCTCAAGGTCAAATTTCAGTGATGTTTGCTATAGCTTATGAATGGAAAATCCACTTTCCTTTGATATTCTGCAATATTTGCTTAACTTTCACTGATTGGGAAAATATTCTAGCAAATGATTTTGTTTTTTAGGCATATTCATAGAGTGAACACAAAAGGGTTTACAAATACATTCAAAGTGAATCTGTTTGTAAATTTGAATGATTATCTACCAAAAAACGTTTTGCAGTATTTGTCCAGCTGTAAGTGTCACAAATATTTCTTGGCTCTTTTTATAACATGAAAGATCAAATTCATTGAAATATAATCTGAGGTCAGATATTTTTTCCTAATTTCTCCCATTCTTTCTCTTTCAGAATGTTTTTGTAGATAAACCAGCATTTCCGGAATACAAAGTTTCAGATGCAAAAAAGTCCAAATTCATACTGTTGCATTTTAGCACTTTTAAAGCTGGCTGGGACTGGCTTATTTTACTGGCAACGTTTTATGTTGCTGTGACTGTACCTTACAATGTTTGCTTTATTGGCAATGATGAGCTATCTACAACTCGAAGCACAACTGTCAGTGACATTGCAGTGGAAATTCTTTTTATCATAGGTAAGATATATTTTTCTGCTTTCTGAATTTTGTTTTTCATTTTTTATAGAAAATCTAAATTTAATGTAAAAAGATGGAGTTATGATCAGATAATTATATCACTTTTTAAAATATTCAATTTCTCAGCAGCACGTCCTAACAGATTTTTTCCTTACAGATATTTGGTGGTTTCTTTATCCTTATATATTTATCATGCCACTTACCAAAATGTGGTTTCTAGTTAGGCTTGTTATTATAGTTTCAGTGAGAGATCTGCTTTAAAAAAGTGGTGCAATATGTTTTTCATATTGGAAATGATCTCCATGTTTCATTACAACACAGGCCACATTAGTACTGTTGGTTATGTTCTGTAATCCACCTGAATGTTTGTATTTGAAGTGTAAATTTTGCTTTTTTGCTTGTCCCCTTTCAGATTCTTAAACTGATTTTTGTTTTATGAACCATCCACTAATTATATCTCCAAAACATTGAGGTAAAAATATAATATATTGGGAAATAGGATTATTCCTGATGGCTCTTTTGAGGTGCATGGAATTTCTTTTTAGAGATTCATTCCTTTTCTTTATGAACACAGAAAAGCTGATCATACACGTTCACATAGGCCTTTGAGTATAACAGGAAGGGTCTTAGAACTTTTTGTAGTTCCAATACAGTTCTATATCTATTGATTAAAAAATATGTAGCTACATTACATAAAAAGTATAGTGCAATTCTGGTGCCAATACATAGCTGTAAGGCCTTTTTTAGAGAAACATGGAAAGTTGAATAGGATTTTATTTAACCCACAGAGACATGGGAATGCAAAATGGTAGAAAGGAAAGGATGTGGAGGAGGGAATAAAACTATCAGCAGAGTAGAAGAATCTTTAAAGAAAATATCTAAAGTACAAAATAAAATGGGAAATACCATACATTTTCCTGCCACCCCCCTCCCACCCCCCAAAAAGGTGATTTGGAATGAGTGGTTAGCTCATGTATGAGAAATAAGAACAAAACCCAAACTTCTTATACACCAAATACCAAATGTAGGCTATTTTTAAAGAAGAAAACTGGGAGGGTGGAGTTTTTTCTTAAGATCATCTTGAAAAATGTTTCTTCCCCTTTGCTGATAGAAGTTTAACTTCAATATAAGAATAGCTAGCAGGGACGATGCTTAGTGGAAGATTCTGAAATATTTGTCTCTTCACCTTTGGAAGTAGAGTTCAAATGCAGATTTAAGGCAAACTTCTTCTCCCTGATACTCATGGTGGATCTTCACTGACTATTATTCTTTATTTATTCCCTGTTAATTGCTCACATTATCCTCAACCATTGCAGAATATGCAATAGAGATCTACGTTCTGCGATGCAAATCAGACAGGAGAATTTTTGTCCTTTGTAAAATGTGTGAGGTTTTCACTAATCAGTTATGAAGTGACTACAGATTACATTATAAAAAGTGCAAAAACAAATCAATTCCATTAGATCCATCTTAGGGAGAGAGAGACAGAGTGTAAAAATAATATAGATTTAAGGTTAAAATAACTGGATGATCACAGGTTCCCTTACCATACAGAATGCAGATAACTGGTTGATGTTATGATGGCGTAATTGGAATCTGAGTATGAGAAAACATACACTGCATCTATCTGATTTATGTGTAGTATTATTTATATGTAGCAAGACAGAAGATTTAAGGCCCAGCACTACCTTTTTCTTTCAATTCCTGGGTAAAAATACACAACTTTGATATCAATAAATCATCAACAATGATGTATCCATGATGCATGTAGCAAATGTTCTTTTTATTTTTCCTGACTTCTCTGATCTTTGCCTGCTATTTTTTGTGCCAGCTCTTGGCTTTGTGATATAGTGAGTAAAGAAAGTAAAATCATGAATAAACACATATGGGTAAAATTTTTGGTGCACTAAGAGGGATTTATCTATCCAATTTCAATTAACAGTAATGAGAATCACAAGCATCACATTGAAAATGTACCCAAATACTATTTACTCTTTTTTTCACACATTTTTCTTTGGTAATTGTTTTATTTATCCCCTTCGCTCTCCTCCTCCCTCTCCCTCCCTTTCTCCCTTCCACTCCCGTTGTTTTTTTTTTTTTAACAAAGAGGCTGGATTTTCTAATTTTTTGATCTATTGTTCTGGAGACAGGTTGTTCAGATCTTTTAGGGTTTCTATTTATTGTGTGTAAGAACTGGTTCTTTCATATTTATGTGGGAGTGGAAAATAGTAGGCTTAATGTTCACTTGTGCCACAGTCTAGCAAAACCCTTAAGCATGGACTTAACTTTCGGAACATGAGTAAGCACACTGAAATCAATGGGATTAGTCATGTACTGAAGGTAAAGCACAAGACTGAGGGCTTTGTTGGCCTTGACAAGGATACTTTTGATGGATAATTTGTGCAATCTTAGGGAGACGTTGAAAAAGTGTTGAGAAAATTCCTCAAGATTAGCAAAGTGAGAGAACTGATTGTAATCAGTTTGTTGTACATGAACTACTGCATCACTGTACTTGCAGATACCGAAGAATCTTGTATCTGTTTTAAATCTCTCTTGGATATCTCAGAATTTTTGATAATTTTTATTCACATGTGTAATTTTGATAAACTTTGTTTTATTTTTAGGTAAGATATGCTCTCATTTTTAGCAGTATCATTGATGAGGGTAAAGCACTCACAACAAGAAGGAAAAATACCTCTTGCACTTTCTAGAAGAATGTGAAGTTTAATGAGCAAGAACAATAGAATACTGTGCCTGCTGCATACCAGTTACCAAGAAAATTAATAGGATGTGGACTGTTGCTTTCCTTTGAGAAAAGAAATGTCTGTTAAAGTGCTGGGGTGAATCCTTTGCCTTGAGTGGAAGACAACTGCCAGGTTTATCTGAGCTGCAATTCAGGAAGGCATTCCTAGCAAAGTACTTGAGCACATGCCTAAATCCCATTTAAGCACATTGTTAAAATTAAGGGCATGCTTAAGTGCTTTCCTGAATCAGTAGCCTGGTGAGTGGAGTGAAGTGTTCAGATTAAATGTCTCTCCTAAAGAGTGAATAGTAGGTCAAGCTGTGGGTTTAACTGCTGTAACTTTTAAAATTCTCAAAAGCAAAGATTGGGGGTAAGAACGTATTTTATTATTTCTAGAGGGGGACATGGTTTTCTTTCACAATTCAACCTAATTTTAATTTGTTAAATCCTGTACATACTAAAGTGTTCTTTTGGTCATTTGTTTTCATGTAGCTATTATTTCAAGCCTTTTTCTATTCTCCTTCCAGTTTTGTATATAGTTCTTATCTAGTTAGACTCTATAAAGAAATATTTATTTTTTATCTGTTTCTCCATCTTTATGAAGAATGCTTTATTTTAACTAACAGGACTACCTAAAAAACTGCTTAAACGTTCTTTTAAAATAATAATAGATGGACCCAAAGAGAAATCCTTAACTCTAGTGAATTTAAATGCTCTCACACACAAGTTTTTAAAGGGTTTCATTGGTGACTAAGAAAAACACATTTATTTTACCATTTATTTCAAAGTTCTTGCAAATGATATTGTACAGGCAGCTAATTGGATAGGATTTGTTATGTAATACATATGCTAAGGATCTCAATCTATCCCTATGCTGTTCTTTTCCAGTATGCGTGAAGGTTTGACATATAGAATATGTTATGAGAGAACTGGATTTGATACAATCAGCAACCTTCTTACACACTTAACCCCATTTGCACCCCCTGAGCTGGAAGCGAGAATACCACAAAACCAGGATCAAAATCTGGCTTTGCTTAGGCAGACAAAAACAGCTGAAAGCTGCAGTTTTACTGACTGGGATAGATAAAGTGAAAGGACAGATTCATGAGAAGGGGGTGGAAATGTGGAAAACTGATCTTGATTCTGGTTGTCTGTGTTCAAGTTTTTTTTGCTGAAGCTGCTTTTCTGATAAGGAAAATAATGCATTGTTATTGGCTGTTGCTAAGGAAATTGTTAGCCTGTTAGGAGCAATTTGAGTTGTATGCTTTGTTTGAAGAAAATCTATAAGAAGTTTAGTTAGCGTGCATTGAAGCTTTTATTTGGGCAAGGATCTGGCACCTAAGCTCCCCTCCAGGTGGAAGGAAGGAGGGCCCCAGAAGGCTGGTTGCTGATTCCTCGAAACCAACTCAGACTTTGAGTAAATGTAAATGTTTGGAATGCTCTGAACCTACCGCAACAGCACATACGTACGTGTGTGTGTGTGTGTGTGCGTGCTTGAGACCTAATAAAAAGGTATTTTTAGGTAAAAGCACACTTGTTTGTACCAATCATTTATCAGATAGAGGAACTTGTCCCCGTTGATTTACTCCTGCCACAGGACCCTCTGTTGCTTTTTGTCTGGAGAAAAACAGTGATGTTTCCACTGCTTTGTTTTCTGAAAACCATGGGTAAAATATAGTATAAGGGACCTTGAGTTATTTGGCATGTTCTCTTTTCCTTCTGGATGATCTAGTTGACTAATCTATCTGGGGAAATTATTTCTTCTCTCTCCATTTTGTTAGTCACACCATTGTTGCCATGTGACTTTTACCCTTGTATAAATCTCCAGTCTCATGTTTTTGTTTCTACGAATTGCTTCATTCTGACTTTCAGATAAAGAACCATCTATTTCATTTCTTTATCTAAAAAAGCATTGATCACCTTCTTAATTGTAAGTGGTGTTACCTGAAAAATCATTGATCTGTTGTAGAGTCCTATCATTATTACTAAATAAAATAATATGAGCAGAATTTATCCTAAAAAGAAGTTGGAAGTCTTTTCAGGCACGTAACACTTTTTTGGTAGATTAGCCATTAGAACTTTGAAGTTTCAGTAGAATAATGATTATTCTCCACATAAGGCTATTCAAACCTAGTAAGATGGCAGATGGCCTTGTAGACAAACTTTTCTCATGTTGAATACCATTTCACAAACAAAACTGAAATGTTTTGTAAGTAACTCATTTTTAATGAGCTACAAGGAAATGTAGAGATCAGTAATATTCACATCCCAACAACTCCGGAACCAACATACCCTGCATGTTGCCGTAAAATGCAATACATCATTTGTTAATTATTATATCCTAATCTTTTGAGTTCAAAATAAGCATATCACAGTCATACAACACACTGTACCTAGCACATCAATTAGAACATTTTCATAAGACACTTCCTTTGTGATATTTTCTGTTGCATGTTATTATAGAACATGGAAAATAATTGGATCATTAATGTATCTTTCACAAATTAAATACCAGATGAATGGATCTAAGCCATGGACCTCAAATCTTCCAAGCATTGCCATAAATCCACATGAATTCCCTGGGTCTTACATTTTGCATATGAATATCTGAATAATTATAGTACAATAATAAAGTACAAGCATATATCTCACTATTGGTTATGCATAAATGATTCAGATATGCACATTATTCCATCAAAGGTCAAGTATAATGTACACTTACAAAATTTGGCCTACATCAGCCGTAACAAGATGGTAGTAGCATTTTAATAACTCACTCCATTATTAACAAAAATACACATGTTGCTTCATATTTTTTCCCAGTGAAAATGATTAGTTATTACTCACGTAGCATCATAGGTGCATTGTAGTGCTTTACAAGTAATGTTCTTGCCTGGAAGAGCTAACAATGTAAATAACACAAACACTGACAAGAGTAGATCAGAAGACTTGTGTATTTACGAGGGCAACAGAGTTCCTGTGGATAAACAGGGAGGCTTCAAAGCTCTAGTTGCTAAACTTGCTGCAAAAAAACCCCAAGAAGGGATATAAAGTGATGATCTGATAGCAGAATTTGTCCCTTCATATGTCACTTCATAATGGCAAAATATGAACTGAATAGAATGCGACTTCTCATACAATTTATTCCATTGGAGGAATATTGTAATAATAACCATGAGTTATGGATTAGTTAGTAATGTAAATCAACTACCCGGCAAGTTGTTTTGTGTTAGAAGTTTGGGGTATTTTATCTATAATTTTCATGTCAAAACAACAAAGTGAAACTGGCAAAAGCAAGGAGTTACTTGCTGACAATTTTTCAAATAGCTTCCATTAGCACACCCACAAAACTTACAAGCAAAGCCACTTGTCTCTCTCAAATCCCTATTTGCATTCATAAAGTATATCTGTCTGAAAATAGAGTGGATAGGCATAAACTACCTGATTTTTCTATGTACAAACGCCTGTTTGTGTGTGGGAGTGTTTCTGTGTTTATAAATGGGTGCAGGCACATTTTACGTTAATGGAAGCCACTTGAAAATGCCATAGTTCAGGTTGCCTCTCCATCTGTTTGTCATCTTGTTTGTGTGTTGCTATTTAAAAGAATCTCAGAGGGCAGCTTAGCTTTCATGTTATAAACCAGCTGGTGTAAATTGGTGTATCTCCCTTGACGTCACTAGAGCTGTGCTGATTTACAGCAGCTGAAGATTTTAATCCCATATAAAAGGCTTCATTTCTTAAAACAACAACAAAATGTTGTTATTGACCGTACAGGCATAAGTGTGTGGATACAGGGCCGGCCCTAGATTATATGACGCCCTAGTTGAGGAGTGTCTTCAGCACCCCCTCCCCCCATTTGTTAAACTTTTGAATACCTTATTTTTTATTGCCTCTGTAGCCCATTTCACGACTTTAATACACGATTTGCATGCATGATTTATCCCTGTCATATAAGATGATACATTTGCATATTAGGATCCGTAAATCTGTATTTATTCATGCCATATATAAACAAATAAGAAAATCATTTCCTCTAAGCTTATAGAAACTTTTCTTAATTTTAAGAATAACTGAAATGTACTAACATCAAGAAATTGAACTGAGCACCAACATTAGGTGGACCAGTATTAAATAGTGTTACAGTAGGTGACAGCCTTAAAATGTGAATTCTAATCCTTTAGTTCAAAAGTTTGCTTTTGTCCTTGCAAACTGAAGCACAGCATCTGAAAATCCAAAGGCAGTTTCAAGTGATAAAATAGCAAGCAATATCAGTCTCTCATCAGCCATCGTCGATCAAAGATATGTTTTAATGAGCCTGAGCTTTGAAAATCTGTGCTCATCACTCGTGACTGTGACTAGCAATGTGAGCAGAATCCTCAAAGCTATCCAGACATTAGGAAAAGTGCCCTTCGGCTCTGCATCATGAATGAATTGGAGAACATGAAGTGGAGAGTGCTTCCCGTGTTGCAAAATGTGACGGTTGTTGTCCAATTTGATATAAAGGTCTTTATCATTGACGTCCGAACATTCCTATGTGTCGTTGTCCGGTAAAGGTCCAGTACAATTGTTCGAGTATTTCCTGTCCGCCAGCAGCTTACTAAAATCATACAAGAATCCCCAAGTCTTTTTGTGGTGCTTCATTTGTCCAAACCTTTCTTCGATGGGCACTCAAGCAGTGTAAATGAGCGAGCAAAAAAGTCCCTCTTTAATTTTTCTTCCAAGCTTCCCATCAACTCATCTCTGCCCTCGTAACCAAACTGTCTCTTCTTCCGATGAATAAGAGTTTCCTTGAAGGCAGGCTCAACTCTGAAGTTTTCCACCATTTCTTTGGCAGCAATGACCGCATCTTCAAATCTGTTGTCTCTGTAAGCCACAACAAAATCAAGGCAGCTTCTCATCAAAAGTAGTAATGGTACCGATGTCCATCAACTGAGTTTGTAATGCCTTGCTTACAGTGTTTACTTGGAACAAGATATCGTGCCAAACCACAACTGAGACTAGAAATTTGAAGTCAGTGATCTGGTTTGTCAGGATTTGTGCTTTGGTGTAGGATTCTGGCCTTGTCTTTATTTGACTATGACAGTTCCATCACAGTGTCATAAACCTCAGTCACTTGGTACCTCACTGGCCTTACACTGTCAATGCAGCTCTCCCAGCAAGTGTTACAAATTTGACCATGAAGTCTGTGATCTTCCACCTGATGATTCATGCTGAAAACTGGATGTATATCCTGTGCAGAACTCCAAATAGAAATACTGTATCTAAAGAAGATGACGCCACATCTGACACAACCAGGTTGAGGGAATGGCAGCTAAAAGGCATGAAGAAAGCTCTTGGATTCAGTGCAAGGATCCTTGCCTGGACACCACTGTTTCTTCCCTTCATGTTCATTCCATTGTCATGACCCAGGCCACAGCAGTCTTGAAGCTTTATTTTATTCTCATTCAAAATATTCATAAACTGTTCTGTTAAGTCTTTTCCAGTAGAGTTGTCCACAGACCGGAAACAGATAAAGTTTCTTTACTTGGATACAGCCACCCTTGTTATCAACAAATCTGTAAATGACATCTTTTCACTGTGGCTGTCAGGAGTGCAGTCCATTATTATGGCATAGTCCTTTGCTTTGCCAAGTCTCATCAATATGTTATCAAGCACCTTCCTTGCCATGAGGTCAATCAATTCATTTTGAATTGTTTTGCTGCAGTAATGGTCCATTGCTTCTTTATGAACTATTCGATGTAGGTATTAGGGAGAGCAAGTCTATGTTCCTCAGTCTTAGAAAGTTATCAAACATTATGTGTTAAGCATGGCACAGAAAGTAACAGAATTTCTTTTATATTGTTGCATAGATAGGGGTTTAATAGATATCTCTGACGTCTCAATAAATATGTCCTTTATTAGTCACTACTTACACTCTTCAACTCTTAAGACACAAGTACATTCTCACACTTACACAATAAAACAAGGTTCACAATATCACAGCTGGGCTCTCGCTTTATTCTTATATCTCACTGACTAGTGATGCCCCACCCCATATATACCCAAGAGGGCATGGCTGACAAGATTCTGGGAGGTTCAAGGCAAATGTAGTACTCAGAAAGCCTGGAAGGCTCCATGATATTCTACAAAGCTCCAGAACATTCCAGGAGGTTAGTGAAAACTGAATCTACTTATGGAATACCTGAAATGTTTTATTCAAACATTCTATTTTACTCTTTGTTGCTAACAACTAAAACAGCACCCCAAGGCGGTCGCCTGCCCCTAAATCCAACCCTGTGTGGAGAGACACATTGGCATGAAAATTAGAATCTGTCTGCATATGTGCTACAACAGAGTTAGGGTTGGAATGTTCATGTTTAAGTTGGAACAATTTAAAATAAATTTTAGTAAATGTAATTTATTTGTTGATCTAGAAATAATTATAAATTAACCTTCTACTGTCGTCATAATGATAATTAAATTAAAATCAGCTCCTAGCAGCTCTTTACAGCCATTATTATTCTATCCGTTCAAGAGTGTAAAAACCTTTCATTATAAAAATACCCATTGTATCAAAATTGCTGGCCTTTTGGACTGACCATGATGTAAATGGAGTAGCTAACGACTCTTATATTATATTTATACTTTTAATAGACATAGTGAGTACACACATCTTTGATCCATGATCAATGGAATCAGGTCAGTTCTATTGTGACTTGTTAGTGATGTTCAGCACATTTATTCAAATTTTTTTAAAAAGTCACCTGAATGGGCTGTAATGATGTAAATGGACTTCTCAAGATGTTTGCAAAGGGGGAAAAGTGGACAATAGAAAAGGCTGTGAACAAGAGAATTGGATATAAGAGGCCATCTTCTCTATCTCACACCATCCAAGCTACAAATAAAGTCCATAGGACAAAATTCTATTTTGTAAAGAAAATATTAAGTTTCAAAGGGCTTGATTCTGAACTTTAAGAAATTTAGAATTGGGAATACCTAGAACAAAGCTGGTCTGTTAAATGTTATAAAGGCCTGCTCCAAAACACATTTAAGTTAACGGGAGTCTGATTGGGTCAGGCTGGAAGTGCAGCACAACATAGACCATATACTGAGTTGCTATTTTTGGCAGAACTGTGTAGGCAGCTGTAACTGTGACCAGATCTGTGAATGTGCTTCTGCCAAATATGGTCAATGTTCGCTTTGTCAGTGATCATATACAGGTCTCTGTTTATAAAGATTTTTCTCTCATATATATCTTTCTGCCTAACCAATTCACGGTTGGTTTCCTAGCCACTTCTTGATAACAGAAACTGAAATAATTGAAATTAGCATCACGTAACAATACAAAATCTTTGGCTGAAGCCATTATTTCTTATCCCCTTATTGTGACTTCTGTGATCACTAATTTCTTGCACTTTAGCAATTAAGTACATAATCATCAGTACGCATTAGCATAATTTTGCAATCAGAGTTGCAGCATTCCAGTAATATGTGACATGGCACTGGGGGTATGTCTACACTGCAATCCACTGACTAAGGCTTGCGGGGCTTCTCCTAACCGACTGTTTAATTGCAGTGTAGATGCTAGGGCTCAGGCTAGGAAGTTGGTCCAATAAAAGATATTCCCTCACCCACCTTGTCGCTCTAATATCCTGGGACCGATATGGCTACAATACTGCATCTCATAAAAGGACACCGTTTTCTGAAGACACTATGCTTTTATAAAGTCTCAACGTATTTAAGACATTTTGTTTATTTAAAATGGCTGAAGGTAAAAACAAATGCCAAGCCCAGAGTTGCCAGCTTTCACGGTTTTATCATGACTTTCAAGGTATTGGATATTATAGTTGTATCACAATTTCTGTTTAAAAGTTGATATTTCTAAGTCTTCTAAAATGGAATAGCTTAGTTGACTTCCTTTGAAATTTGGTGTGCCTTTAGAGAGTGGTGGGTAGGGTTAGTGACCCATGTTTGGGGTTATTTGAGCAAGGGGTTGCGGCCACAGAAGCCTTGAACAAAATTGCCATTTTCAAAATGTTTCTAAGTGGTGGTTTGTTTGTTTTTAATTTCGTTGGGGGGGGGGGGGTTGCGCACAGAGCCAGAGATCAAACTATTGATGTGATGTAGGTCAATATGGTCTCAATTTGTCAAGTTTTACCCAAGGTGGTGCATGGCACCCACTAAATCTTTGGGGCACCCAAATTGAGAATGGTATTTTACAGGGAGGTTTACTGTGAGTGCAACAGAATAGTCAGCAGCTGGTCTAACCAAAATTTTTGTTATATCAGGTGGGGAGGAGCCAGAGACAAAGGACACTGTGAGTCTGTCCGGTGGGAGGAAAGGAGGGGGAGGTTAGGGAGAGGGGTTGTGTCTGTGGGAGAGGGCAGGAAATGTGGACAGGTGGTAAGCAAGCTGTGGATTGGTTGTTTGAGAAAACCTGTTTAATTAGGAGGCACGTGGTTACTTCTTTATCTCGAAGCAGATTAGTGTGATATTTCCAAAGATACCCAGAGCAGAGGTTTTGGAACTGACAACACTGGTATCTTTACCACTGGGGGAAAAGAAATATGTGCACTGACAGGGTTGCCAATGTGTGGATTCTGGATGATTCCTGTATCATGAAAAGTTTGCGGGAGAGCAAGGAGTACCCCATGATATGGTAAGTGCTAAGTACAGACTGATTTGGGTGGAAAGAGGTGACCTGCATTGGCATCATGTTTTGCCCAATTTGCAGTGCCTAACTGGTAACTTAAGAGGTTGTGATCTACTAGACATTATGGTGATTCACTTCGGTGGAAGTGATCTGGGCCTTCTTCTTGGTGTTCACCTCATGTATGAGAGCAGATTTGGAGTGCATCAGAGATTTGAGTCTGGGAGTTCTGTTAATTTTCTCTGATTTGGCAGAGTATCTGAATAATTGCTACAGTAACAATATGAAAGTTAATAATAAATGTTGGTAGAACATTGATCAGAAAATGTGTACTGTGCAGTGCAGCATAGAAATGTTGCAAGCTCTGACACCTCACTGTTTTCAGAGATGAGGTATGGATATTGGATGAGGTCATAAAGTCTTTCAAATATAACTCTCAATATTTTGGAACAGAAACCCAGTCTGTGATTTCTCTCAGCAGCCCTGCCACAGACTCCACCCTCCAACCATTCTGAAACACGACCAGGAACACCATTCCACTATAACACAGGTCTCCTTTGCTCCAGCAACTGCATGTGAGTCGGGTTATAGTGGGTAGGGAAGTAACAGCAAAAGAAATACATGTGTAACAGAAAGTGAAGATTCAGGGAGATGTTTTCCTTGTGTGGATTATTTTGAAGTGTGTGACAGAGCTGTGATTGTGCTATGAGGAGAAATATATTTTGCACCCTCTCATATGTGAGGAAAGGGAAGAGGTGTATGTGTGCCTTCAGGATGCAGTATGCATGTTATCTGTGTAGAATGGTGTGGATTATGTCAGAAGCAAGATATAAGGCTTTTATTACAAAGGACATTATCAGCAGTGAGGTGGAATATGAAAGGATTATAATGCTTTAGTGATGGTTAAGTGAAAGTGCAGGTTGATATTGTATCCTGTGAGTATGTGTAAATGAGCTGTAAAAGGCTGTGAAGTGGTTCTTAAATTGTACATGTGTGGCGTTCTTTCTGGGGAGTTGGCTAAGTGTGGGAAGGTATGCCAGGAACTGAAACCTCCTTATAGTGCCAAGGATGATTATGTGATACATGCTTATTGAGACAGAGGATAGAGGAGAAGTGTCATGAACAACTTTGTTTTCCCCCTTTTTGTCCTTTGATAGTGTTTAGATGAAATCCTGTGGGTGAGAGTGAATAAGTTATAAAAGGAGGTGAAGAGCTTGTACATTTCAGCAACTGTGGTTTTGGCAGAGTAAATGTATGTGTGTTAATAGGGCATTGCTGAGAGAGGGCAAAGTTGAAGTTGCATGGGCAACCTTAACATCATTTAATTTCATGGTTTTCAGAAGTTTTGTGTTTTGCTGAACTCGATGTTCTGCAAGAGGACAACACTCCATCGAGCAACCTTAACTCTGCGTTAACACACCTTTTTTGTCATTGAATTTTTCTGAAAATCCTAGCTCCTGGACTCATATGATTATGTGAAAATCTTCTTTACCAAATTAAAGCTGTTTCTAGCCCTTATGCTTGCCTAACATAATGAATAATGGTTCAACCCACAAAACAAATAAGAACCTAAAATTTCTTTATTTAAAAATCTCCTTTTTTAGCCAATTTCATTATACGATATTTGGAGTTTGATTGATTGATTTTTGGAATGCTTAGAGTTAGCAGCTCTGCAAGCCATAAATCCTTCTCTCAAAATCAAACTCTTTTGTGTAAAAGAAATGGCAATTTTAAAAGTCACAGAATCACTACTGTAATTTACAGAAATTTAATTATTACATTTGGTACTCTATACTGTAATGTTGCATTAAAGCTGGTCAGGTCACAGTGCCAACAGACATTAACCTTTGCTACCACAGGAGCCCTTTAGGCCACTATATGCCTTTAAATTTGCAGATTTGCAGATTGTTTTATAGATCAATAAAATGGTTTACTCTTGGGTATAATTTTAACATCTCATTAAACTCTATTAAAGAAACAAATACTCAGTGAGACAAAGAAATTCATCTCTTTTTCATCTCTTCAGCTAACCCACCGATGTGTTTTTGGAATGTTCCGTCATGGTGTGTGTGACGGGTTTGGTCACAAAGACCCCCTTGGGACTGTCACCTGACGTGCTAAACTACCTCTGAGCCCGTTTTTCCCTTTCAGCTTGGGACTCCAGAACCCTGTCTTGTTGAAGCAGACATGCAAGCCTGCTGCAACACAGACCCAGGGTCTGAACCACATCTCCAAAGCTGCAGGCTTTAACTGAAAACCACTCAGCAGGTACTCCTGGTTCCAGCACCCAGACACCCAGCTCCCAATGGGATCCAAACCCCAAATAAATCCGTTTTACTCTGTATAAAGCTCATACAGGGTAAATTCATAAATTGTCCACCCTCTATAACATTGATAGAGAGAGATGCACAACTGTTTGCTCCTCCAGGTATTAATCACTTACTCTGGATTAATTAATAAACAAAAGTGATTTTATTAAGAATAAAAGGTAGGATTTAAGTGGTTCCAAGTAATAACAGACAGAACAGTGTAAGTCACCAAGTAAAATAAAGCAAAAACATGCAAGTCTAAGTCTAATATATTAAGAAACTGAATACAGGTAAATCTCACCCTCAGAGATGTTCCAATAAGCTTCTTTCACAGACTAGACTCCTTCTTAGTCTGGGCCCAATCCTTTCCCCTGGTACAGTTCTTGTTAGTTTCAGCTCAGGTGGTAACTAAGGTTTTTTTCATGACTGCAGTCCCATTTGTTCTGTTCAACCCCCTTTTATAGCTTTGGCCCAAGGCAGGAATCCTTTGTCTCTCTGGGTTCCCACCCCTCCTTCTAAATGGAAAAGCACTAGATTTAAGATGGATTCCAGTAACAGGTGACATGGTCACATGTCACTGTAAGACCTCATTCTTCATTACCCACGTGCTGGCCCCCATGTCCACAAGAAGGCTTGCAGGTAAATAAACCATCTACAGCCAATTGTCCCAGTCAATGGCTGCCATCAAGAATCTAAACCACCATTAATGGCCCACACTTTGCATAATTACAATAGGACCTCAGAGTTAACTTCATATTTCTAGTTTTAGATATAAGAATGATACATACATACAAATAGGATGAACACACTCAGTAGATTATAAGCTTTGTAATGATACCTTACAAGAGACCTTTTGCATAAAGCATATTCCAGTTACATTATATTTATATTCCAAGCATATTTTAATAAAGCATATGGATTGCAACGTCACAGTGTGTCTTAAGACTTGATCTTACACCCACTGAAGTCATTGAGCATTTTACCATAAATATCAATGAGAGCAGGATTGAGCCTGTATATTGTAGTGCCCCCTTAGGGCAAGGATCATTTCTTCCTTTATGCACTGTACCATATCCAACACTGTCATGCTCAGTAAACAGTAGCAATAAACTCTGTGCCCTCAGGGAGAATTTAGCTGGCAAATGACCCTGGTGCATGCAATAATTATTTTAAGAAAATCAAGCCTACGTATTAAATTAATTCTGCATTCTCAGAAAACATCTTGGTTTTTTTGTTTAAAATTGTATCCAACTACATGATAGATATTTCCTTGTGCTGGTGATTTTAAGAATTCATGGAAGAAAATAGCTTTACACTGGTGCTTTTCATTATTCATCTGAACATTAAGCACCCAACTAATTCTGCTAAACCATTTGAAACGGGCTCCTTTGAACTAACATGTAACATTTAGCTGAAATCAAGTGCCTAATCTTTGTACCCAGCTATCCAAACTAGGCTGGAATGTCTCCAGAATGTTCTGGAGCACTGACACTCACTTGAAAATGGGATTAAGGATTGTGCAAAGGGGAAATAAAAGAGAAAATATGTTTTGCCTTTCGCTCTCTCCTGTTCTAAGATGTCATTTTGCACAAGAACTAATTCTAATCCTTTTGAATTAATCTTTTTCTAAACTATCATGCTCCCAAGTAAGAGTAATATTTTTTTTAAGTGAAATCCATAAGCTCAGAAAGAGAACAAATTTTTCTGTTTGACAAAATGATAGAGCTGTACAGCTCAATGGTGCAGCAACAGCTTGTAGAGCTGAAGTCTGTTTGGGTAGTGCTTTATTAACAACAAACACGCACAAACAAAAATATTGTCAATATTGGCAGACCCCAAACTTATGTTTAACTTGTGTTTAACTGCCTTTATGATCCAGTATGAGCCTCCCTTACAACTGAGAGAGAGTGCCCCATAGCTAACATCTTGACATGTGCTGTGTAGCATACAGGCAGGTTGCTGACCCTATTTAAGTTCTTCTTCCAAGAAGAATCAGCGGTGTGCCTGTGCACTACACATTGCAGGGTTGGGGCCGTTAAGGCCATCATCTCATCAAGTAAGTGACCTGTTGACAATAATCACAGTGGATCCAAATGTCTTTGGAAAGTTTGGTGTGGATGGGCACAGATCATCTGTCAGCCTTTTCCTTTGGCATAGTCAGGTTATTGAAATAGAGAAGTTGCCTAGTTTATTCTTATTTATTTATTTAACATTTATATTGTGTTAGTACCTAGAATCTAACCAAATCAAGATGCCATTGTGTCTAAGGACAAGATTATGGACTCTTGAATCAAATGTATGCATAAAAGAAGAGTTCTGGAATATTGTTGTGCATCGCTAGGACATTGGGATTTATATTTTGTATTTTAGACTTTTTTGTTTGTTTGTTTGTCCTTAAGTTGCTGAAGATATAAAAATGTAGGAAGACTTCTTCATGCTGTTGCCTTTGTCAGACAAATATGGCATCCCTCGCTTTATCATATGGCATCCCTCAATTCATAGATTTATAGAGTTTAAGGCTAAAAAGGGATCATTAGATCATCGAGTCTGACCTCCTGTATATAACAGTCCATTAAATTTCACCCTGTTACCACTGTATTGAACCCCAAAACTTGTGTTTCGCTAAAGTAGGGTTACCATATTTCCACAATCAAAAAAGAGGACACTGGCGAGGGGGAGCCCCGCTCTAGCCCCGCCCCCGTCCTGCCCCACCCCATCCACTCCCTCCCACTTCCCACCCCCTGACTGCCCCCCTCAGAACCCCCAACCCCCCCTGCTCCTTGTCCCCTGACTGCTCCCTCCTGGGACCCCTGCCACTAACTGCCCCCTAGGACCCCACCCCCTATCTAAGCCTCCCTGCTTCTTGTCCCCTGACTGCCCCCTTCTGAGAACCCCCCAGACTAACTGCCCCCCTAGGACCCTACCTGTCCCCTGACTGCCCCAACCCTTATCCACACCCCCACCCCATATTCACACCCCCGCCCCCAGACAGACCCCCGGGACTCCCATGCCCTATCCAACCGCTCCCTGCCCCCTGACAGGACCCCCAGAACTCCCGACCCATCCAACCCCCTCTGCTCCCTGCCTGCCTCGACCCCTCTCCATACTCCCGCCCCATATCCACACACCCCCCCCAGACAGACCCCGGGGACTCCCACGCCCTATCCAACTGCTCCCCACCCCCTGACAGGACCCCCAGAACTCCCGACCCATCCAACACCCCCTTACTCCCTGTCCCCTGACTGCCCTCTCCAGAACCCCCCTGCCCCTTCTCCACCCCCTGGCCACCTTACCGTACCGTACCGTGCAGCGTGCTGGGCAGCAGGGGAGGAGGAGGAGGAGGAGGAGGGAGGAGCTCGACAGCTGCCGGAGGCCGATGTGAATGGCCTGGCAGGCGGCGATCTGAGAAGGGGGGGGAGGGAGAGAGGAGGGGAGGGGAGGAGCTCTAGAGCCCGGCCGGAAGGGGAAGCAGAGGAGGGGCCCTGGCTGCCGGAGCCCCATGCGAGTGGCAGGATCCAGCCAGCTGCCCTGTCAGCTGTGCCCCGCTCTGAATGGGGGGGAAATCCTGGACATTTTTAGACATTTACAAATTCCCCCCCGGACGCTATTTTTAACTCAAAAAGCCGGACATGTCCGGGAGAATCTGGACGAATGGTAACCCTACGCTAAAGCACACCATCCAGAAAGGTATCCAGTCTTGATTTGAACACATCAAGCGACAGAGAATCCACCACTTCCCTTGGTAGTTTGTTCCAATGGTTAATCAACCTCACTGTGAAAAATGTGTGTATAATTTGAATCTGGCTGGCTTCAGTTTCCAGCCATTGGTTCTTGTTATGCCTTTCTCATTTAGATTAAAGAACCCTTTAGTACATGGTATTTCCTTCCTATGAAGGTACTTATACTCTCCAATCAAGTCAACTCTCAATCTTCTTTTTGATACCTAAAGAGCTCAATCAGTTTAGTTTATCTCCCTGTACAGCATTTTCCCAATCCTTCAAATAATTTTGTGGCTCTTTTCTGCACTCTCTCCAATTTTTGACATCCATTTTAAAATGTGGACACGAGGGCTGTACAAAGTATTCCACACTCAATATCACCAATGCCATATGCAGAGGTAAAATCACCTCACTTCTCATACTCCCTACTCCCCTGCTTATCAATCTAAGGGTCACATTAGCCTTTTTAGTCACAGCATCACTCTGGGAGCTCGTGTTATGTTGATGGTCCACCATGACACCTAAATACTTTTCACATAGGTATAGTCTCCATTCCTTGTTCCCTAATATATAGCTTTTCATTTAGCTCTTTTAAAATGCGTTTTGTCAGAATGGGCCGAGCTTACCAAGTAATCAGGTTTGCTCTGCATGACTGTCCTATCCTCACTGTTATTGTGATAAATAAAATGGGGGGGATAGCTCCCTTTGATGGACACCCAGCCAGACAGTTAGCTGTAAAATCCCTCTTGGTAGCTGTTCTTTACTTGCTTTATCTGTAAAGGGTTAAAAAGTTCCCCAAGTAAAGAAAAAAAAAAGGGCACCTGACCAAAAGAGCCAATCGGAAGGCTAGAACTTTTTAAAATGGGGAAAGAAACTTTCCCTTTGTCTGTTGTTCTCTGGAGAAGGAGACATGGAGCAGCAATGCTATGTAAGGCTTGAACCAGGTATGAAAATTCATCTTCCATATCTAGAAGAAATAATTTGGATAGGGAATGTTTAGTTAGACACAATCAGGTTTATTTTTTATTTTGGCTTGTGGATTCCTCTGTGCTAACTCCTGATGCTTTTGTTTGCTTGTAACCTTTAAGCTGAACCCCCAAGAAAGCTAATTTGGGTGCTTAATTTTTGGAATTGCTCTTTTAAAATCTAGCAAAAGTCTAAGTTCCAAATGTATTTTTTTCCTTTTTGTTTTTAATAAAATTTACCTTTTTTAAGAACAGGATTGGATTTTTGGTTTCCTAAGAGGTTTGTGTATATGCTGTTTGATTAGCTGGTGACAACAGCTAATTTCCTTTTGTTTTCTTTCTCAGCTCTTCCCAGGGAGGGGGGCGGTAAAAGGGCTTGAAGGTACCCCTGGGGTCAAAGGTGGTTGTTTGTTTGTTTGCATTTGGGTGGTGGCAGCATTTACCAAGCCAAGGTCAGAGAGACGCTGTAACCTTGGAAGTGTAATACAAGCCTGGAGTGGCCAGTATTAATTTTTAAAATCCTTGCGGGCCCCCACTTCCTGCACTCGAAGTGCTAGAGTGGGGATTCAGCCTTGACAGTTATTTACCACTCCTGAGTCCCAGACCAGTGTTCGACCCACTAGACTACACTGCCTCCCCTTCTCTCTGTTCTGTCTCTTGTCTTACCCTAGATTGTAAGATCTATAGGGATCATCTTTTTGTTGTGTTTGTACTGTGCCTTGAGCAATGGGTCCCTGATCCATGACTGAGGCCCGTAGGCAAGTCCACAATTCAAAGAATACATAATCATTGCTGTTAAACTGTCCTGCAGGGGCTCAAGAGTGAGTTCCAACCTCAGGGCAGACTCTTAGGAAGTAAAGCGCAAACCCCAAATTGGCTTTGAGTTCTATACTTATTTCACCAACCATGTATTAAGTGTTAAACTCCTCAGGTACTATAACAGCCTTAACATGGAGTCACAAACTGTTCCCTTGGATACTCTAGTCTATCTTGTCACCCAGATAAGTTTGCCTTTGTGGTAGGTGGTCCTTTACACCAAAAATCTCAACAATAGTCAGGTTGTGCCCAGTGACTTACCCCATATCAATTGCACCTTAGATCTCACACCAAACACAATGTCTGTAGCCAATCCTATAATAAAAATCTAAAGATTTATCAACTAGGAAAGGGAAATCAGTGAGTTATTTACAAGATTAAAGCAGGTAAACATACACACACACACACACATGAGTTGCAGTCTTGAGTTTCAAAGGGTAATAGAAGCTTCTATAATAAGCAAGTTCTATATGTCCCATAGGGCAAACCTGGGCTAACCACTAGGAATCTCTTTCTTATGCCTACAAAATCTTGCCTTCAAGAACCCAAACAGCACAGAAATATAGTTTCTCCTCCTCAGGGATTTTTATTCCCTTTTCCTCTTCTCTGAGCTTCTATTTCAATGGAAGGGGGAATTCACTTGCACATCTTCTCTTCATGGGGGTGAAGAGCAATCTACAAAGTCTTTTGTCCTCTGATGTTGCACAATAGTTCATCTGGTACTGATGGGTCTTCTCTGTTGGGCAGGAAATACCACCACCTGTAGGAGACTAGTATTTTACATTAGTTAATAGTTCTGTCCTGTTTTGGTGTTAATTACAGAGGCTTACAATTCAAGTGCTCAGCTATTACCTTACAATATGGGATACAGATGTCATAAGTGAGATTAATGCAAGCAGCAATTTACAATCATTCAAATCTGAATACTAAATGCACTTTTATAACTCAGACTTATTTTAACCATAGAGAGAGACAGTAATATGATAGCTTTATAAAAGATATTGCCTCACCCACCTTGTGTCTCTAATATCCTCAGACTGACGTGGCTACAACTACAGTGCCTATTTTAACAATACCAACACACAGGTGAGCCAGACTAATCCCAGCTATGTATTTGTCAGAATCCAAGTCAGGCCTGGAAACTTGGGCATAAGCTGTCACCTGGTTGGTGAGCATCACAATTGCTCCACAAGTAAACTCAATAAATGTGCTACTTACACTGGAATGATGGTATCAGAATCTAGCCCTTAATTTTGCTGATAAATTGGCATGCCCAAAATAAATGGGTTATTTCAAATAATTTTATTTTGCATCATTGTCAGAAAGACAGATGAATGCCATGTACATTTTCTCAGCTGTGCCCTGGGAGATGAAGATCTATGGCACTAATGATATCCAGCCTAACTCCAGATCAGAAGAATGGGCATGAAACAGTTTAAAATAACTACTTAATCTATATTTATTGGGAAAACCAAAAATCTCTACAGAACATAAAAAGGGAAATATTAGAATGCAAATTTCAGTGCAATGAGTTTGAACTGAAAAACTGAAAAAGAAACATAAAGCACAAAAACCTGAGCAACTACAACAGCGAACTTTGGGTACAGGTAATGGAGAACAGAAAGCTGTATGTGGATGATGAGGGAAGATACCTAGCTTTCCTAGAAAGCATGCCTAGCTTGAGAAGCTGAATGCCATAACATTCATTAAAAGGGACATTATGCAGCATTATGCTGAATTTCAAAGAAAGCTGAAATTGCATATTATGAGGAAGAGGAAATGGTCACAGAACACAGTTAAACAGCGGAGGCAGGAGACATCCACAGTAGATATAGTTACAAAGCTACTGATGTCTGATCATGACCATGCTGAAGAAGGAGCTTCCTACTCCTCTGTTACCACATCCCAGTGAGGAGCAATTTGTCTTTGTAGTTTTCATGTGAGCTAGACTATAAGGGAGTCTCAGGTTTACCTTGACCAGCTATCTTGTGTGAGATTTTTTTACCTCATGTTATGTAACTTGTGTTAAACATGCACCTTTTTTTCCTAGTGAAGACAAAGCCATAGAGAGAAGCCCACCTTAAAACAGAAACATTTTAGAACTTATGCTGGCATTTCAGATGTCTTTGTACAGAGTGTGGTGAATGGACATATTTATGAACCTTAAAACGTCTATTGTTTGCTCCTGCTGCTGTTTCTTTAGTTTCAGTTAATTTTTTCTGGGCATTGTTCATAACAGAGCTATTATTTATTTATCCTGTTCTGCTTTTCTGAGCATGTGGCATGACTTATGGAACTTGAACTTGATTTACAACGTTGTTGATCCAATTTACACTGATTCCCCAGAGAGAAGTCTCCCAAGGGATATAAAACTGTATCACTGTCAAAGTTTGTCTACAGCTTTTTAGAAATAAAATTTTTTAGATCTACCACTAGAATTATTATTCATTATTTACTGAGCTCCAGTACTGTTCTCAGCACTGCAAAAATATATGAGAAAAGACAGGTCTTCCCTAGGGGATTATAGTCTCAATCAGGCCCACCCAATACTGTCTGGGCACCCTGGATGCACAGACTGAAGGTTTAGTCTTGAAGCAGTGTAGCTATGCTTCGATGATGATGGTTCAGTGTTTTGCCCAAGAAATGTGTTTTTTAAAATATGCTTACAAATATGCCATTTAATTTGCTAAATAATTACATGTCCTTAACTGTTTTGTAGCTGCAAATCTACTGTAAAACTCATGTCCTTCCTTTTATAGAATATATATCTAAATATAATTTTTAAATGCCAGTGCAATTGGTACATTTGGGACACAAATTTCTAGCCTGTCAGCATTTTTGGCAGTCATAATAAAAAAAATTATTACCACTTCTGGAAAGTCCAGAAGTCTTGCATTGCTCCCACTGACTTTATATTTGATCAGCTCACACTTTGATAAAGATGTTGTATCATTCAGCTTTAATGCCTGACTCTCTCCCTTATTAGCACCAACTTAGTCCCCAGTCTACCTGCTCTGGATTTTAATCAGGAGGAAAATGTTTATTTAAAGAGTCAAAATGCTTAATCTTTCATTTCCCCAAGCAACCATATCAGTAAGGTTCTGGAACGTGTGGTGACTATGTAATTCCTAGAAATAATGAAGTCTCTGAGGAAAATCTCTCTTGTTGATAAAATTTTACAAAAAATGTTTATTGCTTGAGTAGTTCCTGTTTCCACTACAGCATTCCCAAAAAATCAATAACATGGTAGTTAGGCTGTAAAAAAAGTTGCCCAGATGAAGATGTTCTAGGCCCCCCAAAAGTTCAGAAAGCTGTCAAAATGAAAGATAGACCACCATCACCCAACTCACTTTGAATTTCTATATACCAAGTTTGGTGCAAGAAGATGCTGTTGCTAGTATATCTCCTCCTTTTCACAACTGCTGCTTCCCCTTCGTCATCTTTTCCTAGTCAGTTCAAAAGAAAATCTGTACCTGTTGCCCTAATCTGGTTTGAAGAAACTAGCAAAAGAGGGTGAAGTGTCAAAGGAAACTGCCATGTCTGAGATCTTGTATGAGGGATGCTGCATGCAAAATTGTAAGCCTTTGGTGTCCTGGCAGCTCCAGGGAAATTTAGGCCAAGCACCTAACTCCTCTTCAGTTAAGTCTTTCGCTGTCTGTCAGCTACTTATGTGCAGTGAGTGAACAAATAATTTTTACTTCAGTACCTGCTCACCGGAGGTGTTTGAGCCAAGTGAGGATGAGCAGTTTTGTCATATTTCAGGTCTCCTATCCAACAGACTGGAGAAATGCTGGCATGTTTCTACACTGGGTATTTTGTAAAAATTCATAACCAGAATTGAAATTGTGATTCACATTGGGAAAATGGTTTACGTATGAAAGCAAACAACTCTCTCTCTCACCAAAAACTTCTCCACTGATTAGTCTTTACTTGGCTTGCTACCACAGCATAGGAAATTAATGTGAATAGCATCCACCAAAGTCCAGATATGCATGGAGACGGGATGATATTTGTGATCAGAACTGCAGAAAACCATGCTGGTTTCAGGTCCTCATCATTAACGGCTTTATTTTCAATAATGGTTTCTATTTTTTTTTTAAGCTACAAGTTGTCCCTACAGATATTGCATCTGCACTTTTTTGTGCCTGCACTTCAAAGCAAACACAAAACTGTACCCACACAAATAATGCTAGTTTGAAATCTAGTTGGAAATCAAACCTTAAGTGTTATGATGATAATTCCAACTTCCTCTTGAAAAACTTCAATAAAACCCAAACACACAAACAAAATCAATGATGAGCTGCAAAGTAAAATTATTAGTAGTATTTACAGTATAATTCCTGGAGGTTATGTCAAAATCATCCCTTATGTGAATTTATGCAAAGAAGATGCAAATGGCAATGAGACCCACTAAATATCCAATTGTCCAAAGGTTGAAAAGTTAAGCTAATTAATCTTTTGTGAAAGTGAATGTATCCAAATAATGACACCCCCCCCCCCCAATGACAGTTCAAGAGTTCTTCCCTTTACATTTCTTGGAGAAGAAAAGTTTGAAATTTACTTGGATCACCTCACTGAGAGGAAAAGTCAAATGGAGGTAGGAAAACAGGAAAATGTGCATATTGTGAATGTGTTTCAGGGCTTAGATGGCTTTTCATCAGAAACTTCTTAATGGAAAGAATATGATGCAATAATAGACATTCACAAAGGAACTATGTATATTTATAGGCAAATCAAATAGTAGAATTGAGCAGAAACAATTATAAAATTGACATCCTTGTGACACTGTGTATTAGTATTAGGTGGTGCTTTTTAAACACATTTTTACACCTCACTCCACAGAAAGCCTTTTGTGGCCATCATCGCCATAGTATCTGAGCAGCACATCTCAACAAACATTATCCTCACAATAGCCTTATGAAATAAAGAAATCTTATTCTAACTTTAAAGAAAAGGATGAATTGGGATTCTCTTCTTTCCCACTCCCCTCTACAAAATGCACCTCTCGTCTCTTTTCCCTTGTCTTGTGTCCATCAGTCTGTTTTCCCTTTCCCCTTTTTACCTTTTCCTCCTGGCTGTCCCCAACTCCTGAGTCCTTCTGCCCTCTCCAGATCTTGTATCTTTGTCCACTCTGTCTCATCCCTTGGATCCTTCTCCCCTCTTGCCCTACAGCTTTCTCCAGCACCCCTGGATTCTACTTCCCGCATGGGGCCTTGGAGTCTAGTGCTTCCTCTGCTCCCATGGAGCCTACTTTTTCCCCTCTGAATCCTTCTGCTGATCATGCTCTGCCACAGCCTTAGTTTCTTTCTACTGGCAGCTGCACTGAGGAGAACAGGGAGTTGGATAGCTGAGCAGAAAAAGGAATGGAAACATCTTAACCCAACAGTATCAACTTTATCTACAAAGATTGGCAAAAGTTTTTCTAAATGTGTAAAATAAATAAATGAATAACCTTACAAAACAGCCTTCAGTAGTTGAGGGCAAACAATCTGACTAGTTTTAAGATGGAGCTTTATACATTTATGGAAGGGATTATATAAGGCAGTTGGCTGTGATAGCAGGGGACTTGACTTGAGGAGCAAGGAGGTCCTCCAAAGTCCTATGTTACCAAAAGAAATAAGAACACATTTTAATTGTAGCATTTCAAAATTTGTTTAGAAAGTGAGGATTATTTTACAAATGCATGTTCTCAGAGTTCCTTGTAGTGTCATTGACATATTTCTCATTTAAAGAAATGTGCATACTTGCTATGTTATCTCAGGCAACAAATATTGACTTGCACTCGCATTGACAATGACAATATTACTAACTGAATCATTGTTTAAACCTAAGTGTCCCAATTGCTAATTTCTTGAATAATATTACTGGGTAGAGAACTATGGACTGGATTTACCAGATATCTGTCTGTGTAAATTATTTATATTGCTTAAACATGAATTTATTGCTCTATGTCGTTTTTAATTAAATGCAAAAAACTACACTAAGGCTCCTCCAATCGGCTTTCTGAGGGCAGGCACCTGTGTCCAGGTGGAACCTCATTTATTTCAGTGCGGTTTGGTGTAAGCATGGGAGCCAGTTGTAGAATCTGAGCCTACAAATGTACAGTCAGATGGAGTCAGGGATTGCAGAATGTCAAATTTAAGATTGGAATTGCAACCCTAGCTGCTCTTTTTTATATATGAATTATAATGTTTTTATGTGAGCACATCAGAGTGTTCAAATAGTGCATAGTAATAGAAAACATTTTTTACAACCTGACATAAAAATGTTTTAGATTACAAATGATCAAAAAATTAAATACTGTATGCCTGAGGGTGCAGAGCTAATGTTGTGCAATGTACTTTAAATTTAAAGCATTTTCTGATTGTGTGCTTAGTTTTGCAACCTAAATGTTATCATAATATAGTATTGTATTTTATTTCCTAATTTTATTTTTAATTTTTTTTAAAGAACAGATTAAAATACATATAAAATACTTATGCTGATGTTTCTTCAAAAATTTAAGACCATAAATAAATTTAAATATATTCACTGCTTCTCCCATAAAAACAATGTACAGGACAGCCTTTGATACCATAGGGCGGCAATTCAATTCTAAAATGGTGTTCTGGGTACAAGAGGTGACATTTCAATAGACTAAATCCAACAACATGTACAGCTGAGCTTTTAAAAGAAACACAGATGACAAGCTGCTTTATTCTTTTGAGAGATAATCTGTTCAGGTAAAGGCTGAGATAGTTAATGGTGCCATCTTACATAGTGGCTATGCACTGGAATGAACTGCTATTGTAATGCATCAAGTTCTGAGGTAATCAGAAAAGTGCTGTATCAACTGTTTCCCCTTGTTTTCTCCAACACAAATACTGATTGATTGATTAATTGATTTTTTTTAAATGTCCAGGAGGCAGTAATATATTGAAGGGAAAAGCATTTTGTCTGAAACCACATGATTTGATTAGAGTGAAGGAGAAATCAGTTAGAAGCAAGGATCATTTTTCAAAGAGAGAAATGTTATTGAGGTACATGATTAAAAACATGAATGAAGAGGGAGGACAGAGAAATATTTATAATATAAAATCAGCAAAAGCACTTGGCAAAGGGGTGAATAATTTAACACAGGTATGTTTGGAGCTCCATGCTGGGACCTGTATTTTGAATACTTGGGGATAGATTGTTCTTTCACTGATTCCAATCTTACATCAGTGTAATCTCCACTGGAGTTCTCCTAATTTTCAGTGGTGTGAGTGGAGAAAAAATAGGCCCAGGATATTTCACAAGAGTTAGTATCTTCTCGACATAACACAAGCTGTGATGCTGCTCTGAAAAATTCTGTTTTAAAGTGACACTCTTTGGAGTGATGTAATTGTGACCAATGCCTAGAATGGACCATGCTAAAAATACCACACTCAGGACAGACTGCAAGAAACAGGACAGGCACCCCCCCCAAAACAGGTATTTTATTCAATAATTAGATTCACCAAACCAATAACAAAAGAGATTCTGTAGCACCACAGTGTTTAATAAAATGCAGTCTCCTTTAAGCATTACAGCCCTTGGTTCCCATTCAGACAAACTGGTCTTATATGATGAGAGGTTATTGAAAACCCAATTAACCATACATGAGGTTCTACCAATCCCAAAGGATCAGACACTTGCCCCAAGGTCGATATGTATCTCAGATCTTACCCAAATATCATGCTGTCAGCCAATCAGTAAACTAAAGATTCAGAGGGGTAGCCGTGTTAGTCTGGATCTGTAAAAAGCAACAGAGAGTCCTGTGGCACCTTTAAGACTAACAGTTGTACTGGAGCATAAGCTTTCCTCAGCGTATGCTCCAGTACATCTGTTAGTCTTAAAGGTGCCACAGGAGACTCTGTTGCTTCTAACTAAAGATGTTATTAATAATAAAAAAAGAAAAGAGTTATGGAATGTTTAAAAGATCATATACATGACAAATGATTGCAATGTCCTTAGATCAGGTTTGTAGCAGTGATCGATGAGTCTGCTGGCTTGCAATCGTCTCTCGGGAAACTTCCAAAAGCCACTTATGGCTGCGTGTAGAATACAGACACTGCATGGATCTGTATCAATAGGTATAAATATCGGTATAGATAGTGAGGCATAGCTTAGGTAAGTAGAGTAGAGTGCCCTACACACCTGAACTCCCAGGGTATATATACTCTCATGGCTTTCTACATACCCAAGCAGTGCCTCCTACATCTCCACGGCTATTGTTAGCAATGCAGCATCCTGCTTCCTCCCCATTTTTGTAGACTTTCCTTGCCACAGAACAAGGCTTTGGTGGCAAGGAGCTGCTTTATCTTTTTCCTGCTTCTAGAGCCTTTCACTGCTGCATGTAGCTACACACTGCAGTGACAAGTGTGGACACAGCCTGCCTTTCACTGTGGTGTATAGAAACAACTGCAGTGTCTGTACTCTACACACTGGCATTGTGTAGACATAGCCAAAAATTCAGGATGGTTACACTTGCAGCAATCACACCATCTTTAGATCCAGGGGACTGGTTTGCAGCTCTCTACCTCCAAGATGCATATTTTCATATTGCAATCCATCCAGCCCACAGATGCTTTCGTATGGTTTATAGTTGGTCAGGGCCATTTTCAATATCAAGTCCTCCCCTCTGGACTTTTCACCTCTCCCAGGGTCTTCACAAGGTCATGGCGGTAGTAGCAGCACAGCTTCACCATTTCAGAGTAGTCATCTTTCCATACCTAGACGACTGGTTTCTCAAAGGTGGATCTTACGAAGAAATTCACTCTGCAGTATTGAAGCCCTTAAATCTATTCAACAGGATAGACTTACAACTCAATGGAAAAAAAGCCCATTGTCACCCATTCAGAAAATAGATTTTAATATGAGCTACCCTGATGTTCAGGGCTTGCTTAGCAGAAGACAGATTTGTTACTGTAAACAAACCTAATTTCCCAAGTTCAGATGAGACCACAAACTTCAGCAATAACATCCCTGGAACTTCTGGAGGCTTGTGCTTTTGGGGCACTGCACTCCTGTTTATATATTGGTTGCTGGGATGGAGAACCTCTCCACTCATGGTGCCTCCTGCTGGTTGCTCTGGGGATCAGCTCAATCTCTTATCTGCATGCTCCCCAGCAGGCCCTCCACCTGTCTTCTCTTTGTATGCGGCCTCTCTCACTTTGCTGCTGCTTCTGGTCTGTGGTTCAGCCCTCCAGCCATGTCACTAAGTCCCTCCCAGAAAGACTGATTTCTCCAGAAGGGATGAGGTGTCCAGCTGGCATCTCCAGTGCCCTGAGCAATTGCCCAGTGTTTCGTAGAGTAACCCAGGCCCACCCTCTACACTGGGTTCCAGCCCAGGGACCCTATAACATGCAGCCTAGCTCTGTACTTCTTTTAACCTTGCTGCTGTTTCCTCTCTAACTGGCTCCCCCCAGGTTCACCAGCTTCTCCACTCCCTCTTTTCAAGGAGCCTATGCAGCTTGCCTTCCTGCAGCCTCAAACACTCCTCCCCCTTTCCAGGGAGTGACTCTCCGGCCCTAGTTGCTGCCCTCTACTCTGTAGCCAGCTACCGGATTTTCTACAGGCCCTGCCTGTTCCTGCCCAGGTGAGGCCATTCCTCCTCTATTAGCTCCCTGGCTTGCAGTCTAACTAGTAGCTTGGACCCATCTGGCCCCACTCAGCTCTTGCCAGGCCAGTGTGGGGTGCACACATCATCACCGTTGCTTCCAGGTGTGATTGAGAACTGTCTACACTCCCAATAGACACAATCTGGACAAAATAGTGTCCATTCCATGAAAGATTTTGGAATCACTCAACTGGTGGGCAAACCTAGATGAAGTGTGTTCAGGAGTTCCATTCACACCAACTCCCTTCACTGTGATCATAGTCACAGATGTATCCCTGATAGGATGGGGAGCTTGTCTACTAGATCGCACCCTTTGGGCATATCCCATTAAATCCTCACCTTGGCCACATACCTACCAGGATTTCAGAAGATGATAGCTAATAACCTAAGCAGACACTTCTGCCAGGATCACAAAGTGGGAGTACAACAACTCGACACTGAAGAAGGTATTTCTTAGTGGGATTATCTGGATGTGAACCTCTTCACCACCATCACCAACAGAAAATGCTAGCGGTTCTGTTTGAGGACAGGTCTGGGTCCTCATTTGTTAGGAGACACCTTCCTTATTCTTTGGTTGAGAAAAACTTCTATATGCCTGTCTGACTCAGATGGCTCAAAACCATTACCAAAATCAGACAAGACAAAGTCAGAGTCGTCCTAATAACACCAGCCTGGCTGAGACAAGTTTGGTTCCTTTATCTAGTTTGCCTCTCATCTCACCCCTCACTTTGTCTACTACTAATACTTGACCTTCTGACCCAAGACTTGGGGAAGGTCCTTTATCCCAACCTTGTTGCTCTGTGTCTCAAGGCTTGGCTCCTAGAGGGCTGGCAGGAATAGAATGTACTGTTTAAGTGAAGTGCCGGAAGTATTACTGAATAGCAGGAAGTCACCTACTAGAAAATCATACCTACAGAAATGGAAGAGATTCCACCACTGGTACACACAGCAGAGTATCGCATATTTTGGACTACCTCTTTGCTCTGAAGAGCTCTGGACTGTCCTTCAACCCCCACGGTACAAGGATTTTCAGTACTTGCTCACACTGCTATGTCTTGATTCATTAACGGATTAACAAATCTCTTCCCACATGTCAGGGAGGACCTATACCTTGTTTTCAGCTCCCTAATGAAACTTCCTTTTGACCCATTAACATAATTTAAAGACTGAGTCCCCCCAGTACTGTCTTTTATAGGGAAAGATATCTCTTAGACCACATCCTTATTTCCCCCCTAACGTAATCTCAGATTTCCATAATAATCAGGAAATTGAACTCCCAGTCTTTTACCTTAAGCCTCACCAGTCAAGGGAGCAAGCTGCTCTTCATATCTTAGACACCAGGAGAGCTTTGGCTTTCTGTCTAGGGCTTCTCTCTGATTGATTGTTTCCTTTGCCGACAGTATTAAAGGAGCTCCTACATCTCCCCGAAAACTCTGCAAATGGGTCTCTGGCTGTGTTCTGTCTTGTTATGAGGCTGCTAAATTCCAAGCCCCCTTGTAGAGTTATGGGCCCCTTGTACCAGATCACAGTCTACACCAGTAGCTCTGTTGAGGAATGTTCCAATAACAGAAATCTGTAGAGGTGCCATGTGGGCTTTGGCTCACATTTTCTCACAGCATTATGCTCTAGTTCACACCTCCAGGACAGAAGCTGCCTTTGGAACAGCTGTTTTTCAAACAATCTTAGATCAAGTTTCTAAGAGGGTACTGCCTGGGAGTCACCTGAAGTGAAGAACCCATAAAGAAATTACTCAGAGAGGTTACTTAACTTGTACAGTAATTGGAGTTCTTTGAGATGTTTATCCCCAAGAGTGCTCCTGTACCTTCCCTTCTTCCCCTCTGCTTTGGAGACTTGCCTTGAGGAGACATTGCAGTAGAGAAGGAACCGAGAACTCCTTATCCAACATTCCCTTTGTGACAAAGTTCCTCCTCTATCTTGGTGGGTCCTGCGCTTATTGGCAGATTTTCTTGCCTCAGAGATTCACCATGTGGGTTGGGGAACAGCCCAGAGACCTTCCCCTCTGGAAGAACCCACAGTCTAGGTCAATTGGGAGGTTTGGGGGAACCCAGGCCCGCCCTCTACTCCAGGTTCCAGCCCAGGGCCCTGTGGACTGCAGCTGTCTATAGTGCCTCCTGTAACAGCTGCATGACAGCTACAACTCCCTGGGCTACTTCCCCATGGCCTCCTCCAAATACCTTCCTTATTATCACCACAGGACCTTCCTCCTGGTGTCTGACAACGCTTGTGCTCCTCAGTCCTCCAACAGCACAGCACACCCTCACCCTCACACTCTCCCTCTCAGCTCCTTGCACCTCTTGCTCCCAGCTCCTCACACTCACGCCACAAACTGAAGTGAGCTCCTTTTAAAACCCAGGTGCCCTGATTAGCCTGCCTTAATTGATTCTAGCAGCTTCTTCTTAATTGGCTCCAGGTGTCCTAATTAGCCTGCCTGCCTTAACTGGTTCTAGCAGGTTCCTGATTACTCTAGTGCAGCCCCTGCTCTGGTCACTCAGGGAACAGAAACCCTGTCTGACCTGGGATAATAGATCACTCTCCTGTAGCCCTCTGGCCTGAAGGAAGGGGGCTGCTCCTCCTCTTTCTCTACTACATGCTTGCTGGCTGGCTGCTAGACCCACCCACACCCTTGGTTGCTGCTGCTTCAGCTACAGCCCCTTGGGGGGGGCCTGCTGGCCCACTCCCCAGAGGAGGGGAGAGAAAGACCCCAGCCATTGCTCCTGCTGCTGGGGATGCCACCACCACCTCCACCTGAGAAGGGTCCTTCCTGCTGGCCACCAGACTGCCGCCTGGAGCTGCTGCGTTTGCTGCTGGGGAGCTGCTGGAGCCCTGAGGAGAAGAAGAGGATCATCTGCCAGTGGGGGAGCGCGTAGGAATTCTACAGACCACCGTGGAGGGGGCCCTCCCGGACTGAGTAACTTTTGAACTGTGCTCTTGTGGTGGGGATCTAGACTGTGTTTGTGGGGACACAGGGGGTGTGGCGTGGAGCCTGCCCCCTGGTCCATCTGTGTCCCCCCCCCGATCCCCACCACCACCATCATCGTTGCCCCCTCCACCACCCCCACCGACTACTCACCATCTGCCTCGAGCTCCTGCCTCTGGGACTCAGCTGCTCACCTAGGCTTGCCATGCCCTGTTGCCACCATTGGGCCTGATACAGCAGCCAGCCTAAACTGCTTTTCCTTTTGTTACAAGCGCACGTAGGTGCACGTTCCCCCCCCCTTTTGGACTGACCTCCTCCCCCCTGCAGCAAGCCCCCAGCTTTACCCCTGCTGCCTACCCATTTGCCCCTTGCTACCTTTTGCCCCTCCCCCTTGCCCCAGCCCCTTGCTAGCTCCAGTTTGTTTGCCTGCCCCGCCCTTTCCCTCTGCAGCCTTTGTCTGTTTGACCCGCCCCAGCCTCTAAAGCTAGCCCCGTGGTTCCTCTGCCCCATTTCCCGCCTGGTTGCTCCCTTCCCCCTGCGGTCCCCTTGCCCTGATTAGCCCCTCCCCTCGTGCGCCCATGTCCCCTCCCTTGCGCTTGTACCCCTCCCCGTTTTAGTTTGATTCTGTCTCACTGCACCCCCCAATGCTGTTCTATCCTCCCTTCCTTGGTGCAACAAGAGGAGCCGGAAACCTTCCCTGGGTCGGTGACTGACCCCTAGCCCTTGATAGCCCACCCCCATCCACCCCCTCCTTTTTCGGCGCCCTCCTCCCCTACCTACAGCCTAGCGGGGAGGAGTGGTCGACTTGCTTCCCCCTTCCCTACCCCCCCTCCAGTGTTTGCTCTCCCCCCATCCTCATTATGGCAGGGGACGAGGAGAGTGAGACCCCTCGGGCGGACCCTGCTGCCCCTCCTCCACCCGCCCCACCATCGTCCTCCCTAGCCTCTACCTCAACCGCCGCTGCCGAGCCACCTACTACCACCCCTGCTGGAGTGCCGGCAGCGGTGGGTAACGAGGTGACCTCCGCTGCTGCCACGTCCCTCGCCCCCTCTGACTCTGGGGGAGTCCCTCCAACCGGCAGGAAGGGCCAGGGCACAAAGAAGGGTAAAGGCCCCGCTAAAAAAGCCAGGCCCTCCATGGCAGGGGGTGCCCCCACTGCCACGGCCCCGCAACCGGCCGCGGCGTCCCTCCCTGCTGTTCCTTCCACCAGCTCTGTGGGTGTCCCTCCCTCGACCCCCAGGGCATACGCCCAGGTGGCGGCGGCCCCCCCGCCAGCCGCTACGTCATCTCCCCCATCCACCGCCTCTGCTACCATCTATAGCGGCCGGGGCCCCTTCCCCACCTTGACTAGGAAGCACGGCGTCCGTTGCCTCCTGGTACCCGCCTCGCCCCACGTGGAGACCTACGTGCGGGCGTTGGCAAGGGTGGTGGGGCCCACGGCCATTGTGGCGGCCTCCAAGATGTACGGAAAGGTCGTCTTCTTCCTAGCATCGGAGGCCGCCGCCCAGGAGGCAGTGGAGAAGGGCCTGGCGGTAGGGGGCGTGTACGTCCCCCTGGAGCCGCTAGAAGACCTGGGCGCCCGACTGGTCCTGACTTCTGTCCCTCCATTCCTTCCAAATGCCGCCCTGTTACCCGCCCTCTCTACCCTGGGAAGGCCGATCTCTGTGGTCAGCCCTCTCCCATTGGGCTGCAAAGACCCCGCCCTCCGTCATGTCCTCTCATTCCGCCGGCAGGTACAGTTACAACTGCCGCCGGCGGCACGTGACGGAGCGGCGCTTGAGGGGTCCTTCTTGGTCCCCTACCAGGGGGCCCGCTACCGGGTGCATTATTCAACGGGGGAGGCCCGGTGCTACCTCTGCCGGGCGATGGGACACGTCCGGAGGGACTGCCCCTTGGCCCGGCACGGAGGGACATCCGAGACCCCCGAGCCCCGGCAGGGCGCCGGCCCCGTCATCGCCGGTGCCCCTAGCTACCCGGCGCCCGAAGCCGCCCCTCCTCCTTTCTGGCCCACCAAAGCTCCCGCTCGGGCCCAAGGGGTATCTCCCCCAGTGCGCCTAGACGAGCGGGAGGGCCACGCCTCTGCCTCCTGCGTTCTGGCAGGGCCTGTAGAGGAGGGTGAGGTAGGGATACCTCCGGGCATAGAAGAGGGCATGCCCCAGGGAGAATCCTCCCTCCTACATGTTACCCCACCATTACCTCCCCGAGTCCCTAAGCTTTCGTCCTTGCTCCCTGACCCAACACCTGTTAGCCAGCCCCCAGATGATGCCATGGAGGGCTGGTCCTTAGTACAGGGGAAGCGGGGCAAGCGGAAGGCTCGAGCTCCGCTCCTCCCATCTGATGCGGTAGCCCCCCGGAAGACCAGGAAGGGGGGCACCGATGCTGAGCCTTCCGCTTTGCCCCCGGGTGGGTTTTGTCCACCATTACCGGCTAGGGAAGACGTGGCAGCATCGGAGGAAAGCACTACCCCTCCTCCGGTGTCCCTTCCTATGGAAGCCCCTGATGGAGCCCCTCTCGCCCCCTTACAATCTGTAGCCCCTGTATGCACCAAGGCGAGCGTTGCTTTGGGTACAGACGGGGAGAGCCCTGGGGTGGTGGAAGGTGATCTCCCCTCCATTTATGAGGAGATCGAGGCCCTGGGTCTGACCCCGGTTACCCAGGGGGAGGACGACCCTTTGCCAGCGGGCCTCGATCTGAGCGACCTCGCCTCAGCCCCCCTTTCCCCATGTTCCGTCCCCTTACCCACTGCTTCCGCTCCCGCCTCCGAGGAGCCCCTGGACTCTTCCACCAACCCGGCTGCAGATGGCACCCCGCTAGCGGTCGCCGAGCCTCTTGAGGCGACGGCCAGTGCCATGCAACCGGGACCTGAGTCACAAGGGGACTCCCTCATGGCTGAGGGGCAGCCGACCTCCTTCCCGGGTGGGGGCCCCACCGTTGTTTCTCCACCTACAGATGCCGTGGCCTTACCATCTGCCTTGGAGCACGAGCCTGGCATCGCAGAGGGCCCACCTCCCTCCCCGCAAATTCCTGAGCCCATTTGCGGGGTGTTACCCCCCCCCACCCAGTGGCCTGGCTGCTGGGACCCCCGATCCCAATATCACCCCTTCCCCTGTCCCTATTCCTGATTCCAGCCCTACCCTTGACACCGACCCTGTCCCTGTCCCCTCCACTTCCCGTGATGCTTTTGCCGCCCCTGGGGCTGTCTCCTTCCTTATCCCAGAGGATGACCCCCAAGGAGCGGCCTTTGTTTTTCCCTGTCCCGACCCACCAGGGGCTGCTAGTTTCCCTCCGCCGCCCCCCAGTGAGCCGGGATCTGAGGCAGGCCACGTGGCGTCGGCCCATCTGACGCCACGTCGAGGGTCTGCCCCCTGTTTGCCCGTCTCGGTGGGCCACGGGGCTGTGACAGGGGCCCCACTGGGGGCAAGCCTTAGATCAGTAACCCCACCCCCCCATACGCTGAGAGAGGAGCTACGGGAGTTCCTTGAGGACGTCCGTGGCTCCCGCAACAAGGTACAGCTTGCACTCCAGCGATGGGGGGATTTTCATCAGATCCTCCGGGCCGCGAGGGCCCTCATGGGGGAGGGTAAGAGGACCGGGAGGCAGGCCGCTGCGGCCTACCAACGGGTCCGCCTCTTCCGTGACTCCTTAATCGCCCACGGGGTAGGTCACGGATTGTTGCGCGGCCCGACGGAGGCCGTGAGCGTCTCTGCCGGCGAGGATCCCCCCCAGCCCTCCTCATGGCACCGATCATCTTTGCAACATTAAACACCCGGGGCTGTAGGATGGGTCTCCGCAGGAGCCAGGTGCTCTCCTTTCTTCGGGAGGGGGGGTACTCTGTGATTTTCCTGCAGGAGACCCATACGGATCCGGCCGCTGAAGCTAGCTGGCGGCTGGAGTGGGGGGACAGAGTCTATTTTAGCCACCTCACAGTTCGTACGGCTGGAGTGGCGACCCTGTTCTCCCCCGACCTACGGCCCGAGGTGCTGGGGGTCGCCGAGGCTGTGCCAGGCCGCCTGCTACACCTCCGGGTCCGCATGGAGGGGCTTGTGGTTAATCTCGTCAACGTTTACGCCCCGACATTGGGCCCGGAGAGGTTGTGTTTTTATCAGCAGGCGTCCGCCTTCCTCGGCACCTTGGATCCTCGCGAGTGCCTGGTCCTGGGCGGGGACTTTAACGCCACCCTTGAGGAACGGGACCGCTCGGGGACTGAGCAGCACCAGGCCGCCGCAGATGTCCTCCGGGAGATCGTCGAACATCACTCCCTGGTGGACGTCTGGCGCGACCACCACCCGGATGACGTTTCAACATTCACTTTTGTCCGGGTGGAGGTCCATCGGTCGTACCACTCCCGGTTGGACCGCATCTATATGTCACGCTTCCATCTTTCCCGGGCCCACTCCTCCAGCGTCCGGCCGGCCCCTTTTTCAGATCACCATCTAGCCACCGTGACAGCCTCTCTTTGCGCGGAGAGGCCGGGGCCGGCCTATTGGCATTTTAATAATAGCTTGTTGGAGGATGTGGGCTTTGTGGCGTCCTTCCGGGAGTTCTGGCTGGCCTGGCGAGGGCAGCGGCGTGCCTTTCCCTCGGCGCGGCGGTGGTGGGACCTGGGGAAGGTGCGCGCCCGGCTCTTCTGCCGTGACTACACCCGGGGCGCCAGCCGACGGAGGGATGCGACGATAGGGCAGTTGGAACGGGAGGTCTTAGAGCTGGAGAGGCGTCTGGCTGCCAGCCCCGGTGATCCATCCCTCTGCGGAGCGTGCCGGGAGAAGCGGGAAGAGCTCCGGACCCTCGAGGACCATCGGGCCCGAGGTGCCTTTGTTCGATCCCGCATCCGCCTCCTTCGGGAGATGGATCGCGGCTCCCGCTTCTTCTACGCCCTGGAGAAAAAGAGGGGGGCCAAGAAGCACGTCACCTGCCTTTTAGCAGAGGACGGCACCCCCCTCACGGATCCGGCGGAAATGTGCGGGAGGGCCAGGGCCTTCTACGCGGGCCTTTTCTCCCCGGATCCGACCGATCCTAACGCTTGCAGAATGCTCTGGGATGAACTCCCGACGGTCAGCGCGGGCGACCGAGACTGGCTGGAGCTACCTCTCACTCTGGCCGAGTTCTCGGAAGCCCTCCGTCGCATGCCCACCAATAAATCTCCAGGCATGGACGGGCTGACCGTGGAGTTCTACCGCGTGTTTTGGGATGTCCTCGGCCCAGACCTTGTCACCGTCTGGGCCGAGTCCTTGCAGGGCGGGGTCCTCCCTCTTTCGTGCAGGCGAGCCGTGCTCGCCTTATTGCCGAAGAAGGGGGACCTCCGCGATTTACGGAATTGGCGTCCCATCTCGCTCCTCAGCACAGACTATAAAATCGTAGCAAAGGCCATCTCGCTGCGGCTAGGGTCCGTGCTGGCGGACGTGATCCACCCAGACCAGACCTACACCGTCCCGGGCCGCACCATCTTCGACAACTTGTATCTGGTCCGGGACCTCTTGGAACTCGGGTGTAGGGATGGTCTGTCGTTCGCCCTCCTGTCCCTGGATCAGGAAAAGGCGTTCGACAGGGTGGACCACGGGTATCTCCTGGGCACTCTGCGAGCGTTTGGCTTCGGGCCCCAGTTTGTGAGTTTTCTCCAGGTGCTGTACGCCTCCGCAGAGTGTTTGGTCAGGCTCAACTGGACCCTGACCGAACCGGTCAGCTTCGGGCGAGGAGTACGTCAAGGGTGCCCCCTCTCGGGCCAGCTGTATGCTCTGGCGATCGAGCCCTTCCTCTGTCTCCTCCGTAGGAGGTTGGCAGGGTTGGTGCTGCGGGAGCCGGAGCTGCGGCTGGTCCTGTCGGCGTACGCCGACGACGTGCTCCTCGTGGTCCAGGACCCGGGCGACTTGGTGCGGGTGGAGGCTTGCCAGACCATCTATTCGGCGGCCTCCTCCGCCCGGGTCAACTGGGTCAAGAGCTCTGGCCTGGTGGTAGGGGACGGGTGGCAGGCGAGCTCCCTCCCACCCGCGCTTCAGGCCATCCGGTGGAGCGCTGGTCCGCTGCTCTATCTCGGCGTTTACCTTTCTGCCACACATCCGTCTCCGCCGGAGAACTGGCTAGGTTTAGAGGGCAGGGTGTCGGAGCGGCTCCGGAAATGGAAAGGACTGCTCCGGTGTCTCTCCCTTCGAGGGAGAGCACTGGTGCTCAATCAACTAGTCCTGTCCATGCTCTGGTACCGGCTCAACACCCTGGTCCCGGCCCCGGGCTTCCTGACCACCCTCCGGACGTTGATTCTGGAGTTCTTTTGGTCAGGACTGCACTGGGTCTCTGCGGGGGTTCTCCATCTACCCCTGGAGGAGGGAGGGCAGGGCCTGAAGTGTCTGCATGCTCAGGTCCACGTCTTCCGCCTCCAGGCCCTGCAGAGGCTCCTTTATGGTGCAGGTAGTCCGGCATGGAGCGTATTGGCGCACGCCTTCCTGCGCCACTTCCGAGGGCTCCGATATGACCGGCAGCTCCTTTGTCTCCATCCGAGAGGTCTTCCGCGAGGCCTCTCCGAGCTGCCGGTCTTCTACCAGGACCTCCTCCGGACCTGGAAACTGTTTTCAGTGACCAGGTCCGTGGCGGCCACCGTGGGGGCAGATCTCCTCGCGGAGCCCCTGCTACACAACCCCCAGCTTCGTGTGCAGGTGGCGGAGTCCCCCATGGTGCGCCAGAGGTTGGTCCTAGCAGAAGTCACCAAAGTCGGAGACCTCCTGGACTACGACCGAGGAGACTGGCTGGATCCCCTGACGCTCGCTCAGCGCATGGGACTCTCCAGACCTCGTACTCCCCGGCGCGTGCTTCAGGAGGTGAGGGCCGCTTTGCCGCCCGCTGCTCGGGACTATCTCGACCGGGTCCTGCGAGAGGGCACGCCCCGCCCACCCTCCACTCCGAGCCCTCCAGACTTTTTCATCGGGCCCTTGCCCCGTGGACCCAACCAGCCCCCTCCCCGTCCATTCGCCATGAGCCGGCTGCACCATTTGCAGCCGGTTCTGTTCCGGACCGCGCCAAGGAAACATCTATACACGCTCGTGCTACATGTTCTTCATGTCCTCACCCTCGCGTCCCGCCCCGATACAAAGTGGCGGGACCTTCTGCCACCTCTGGAGGGTGAGGAGCCCCGGTGGGCCAGCCTTTATTCTGCTCTGATCCCGAAGCCCACCGGGGACATCAGTTGGCGGCTCCTTCACGGAGCCGTAAGCACGGGCGTGTACTTGGCGCGGTTTACCCCTATCCCAGACACCTGCCCCTTTTGCGGCGTGAGGGAGACCCTGGCGCATGTTTACCTAGAGTGCACCAGGCTGCAGCCCCTATTCCGGCTCCTCACAGATATTTTGTTAAGATTTTGGTTGCACTTTTCTCCACACCTTTTTATTTATGCACTCCCTATCCGTCGCCCCACAAAGTTGCGGGACCTCCTGGTCAACCTCCTTCTGGCCTTAGCAAAACTGGCCATCTATAAAACCAGAGTGAGGAGGTTGGCCGATGGAGTTTCCTGTGACTGTGGGGCGTATTTCAGGTCCTCCGTTCTTTCACGTATCCGGGCAGAGTTCCTCTGGGCGACGTCCACTGGCTCCCTTGACGCCTTCGAGGAGCAGTGGGCGCTGTCCGGGGTTCTCTGCTCGGTGTCCCCGTCTGGTTCGCTTCTTTTGACCCTTTGACCTCACTCCTGTCCCTGTTCTTTTATTAGTTGTCCCCCGTAATTTTTTGGTCTCCAGGTCCTGTGGACCCCCCCCTTAGGCTGGGGGGGATCCTTTAGCAGTGGGCGGGCTTCGCCCGCCCACTTCCTGGATCCCAATAGGTCTGGTCACTCAGGGAACAGAAAACGACTCATCCAGTGACCAGTATATTTGCCCTCTACCAGATTCCTGTACCCCACTGGTCTGGGTCTGTCACACCTTATATGCCCTTATTATGGCACACGAGGATAGCTACAGTGCATGTGTGGACTGAACAGGCACTGCTACCAAAAATCTCCGATCAAAGGTGCATGGGGCTTATGTGTACCTGAAGTGAAGTATCCATAGGGACAAATATGTGGAAAAACTCCAGTTATTGTACAAGGTGAGCAACCTCTCCTTCTCATACTGCAGGCATAGGTCAGTCACAAATAGGCCTCTAGCCTCTGCCTCTGGACCATGACTCTTTTCCCTGGTGTAGGATACCATCTAGCTAGTATGTTGTGGCTTCCTCCTCTGTTTCTCCTTCATACTTGAACAAAGCTACTTACACTGTCTCTACCTGTTGTGCTGGTTATAGCAATAACATTATGGAAATATGTTTGCAGTGTTGTTGTAGCACACTATTGGTCCCAGGAGATGAGAGAGACAAGGTGGGTGCGGTAATACTTTTTATTGGACCAAATTTTTTTGGTGGAAGGGACAAGCTTTCGAGCTTCACAGAGTTTGACCTGAGGAAAAGTTCTGTGAAGCTTGAAAGCTTGTCCCTCCTGCCAAAAGAAGTTGGTCTAATAAAAGATATTACCTCACCCAACTTGTCTTTCTCATTATAGAACTATGTCACTTCCAACGCTGGCCAAGCTTGGAAGCAATTAAACAGAAGACACACACAGAGACAAATCAGAAAGAGGGAGAAAATAGGATGGGACGAAATGACACACAGTGGAGGAGGGTAGCAGGAATCACAAACTTTACATCCTAAAGGTTGCTTAGGATACAGTCTGTATTGGAGTTATGGTATGATTTCTCATGGTTCCAGGTCCGATCTTTAGATTCCTTGGTGATTGTTTGGATGTATGAGAAAATTCCCTCAAAGTTCAAAGGCTAAAATACTGTCTTTTCAATCAAATAAAGTACTTGTGAGTCTCTCTAAAATGTCTAGAAAGAGCATGATCAATTGTCATTGTCCCATTAAAATGTGCAGTCAAGATAGTGTCTGATAGGAATTTCTTACCATTTCAAGAATAGTAAGTCCCTTGCTATTCTAATTTGTAACCTCATAAAAACCCTAGGAAATCATCTAACTACACAAACTCAATACGTACTCTTTGTTTTGTGCTTGCTTTCATCAACACTTCTTATATGAAATTTGTTTAGGTTAGAATAATCCCCTGCCATTTTTTTTACCCATTTTGGCTCAGCAAAGATATTAAAACTCTGTCAAAACTCATACAGTTTGTACACACAAGGGATAAGGAGCCCAGACCTTTCTCTCAAGGTCTATTGGCCTTTTATCCTGTATGAGACCATGGAGGCCCAGGCCTTTTTGTAGGCTGTAGAAGTATTTTACCTTTTTCTTTTGGACTACTTTGACCCAACCCCAGTCTCCTCTCCCTAACACGTACAGCTGGAGAGCTGTACCCCAAGACTAGAAACCAGACAACAATCATGATGCCATCCAGAGAAGAATGTCCAAGGCAAGAGAGTGCCCTCTACACACATCCCCCACAGGGAATACCAGAGAGGTACAACCTATATCAGTCCCCCTTAAATTATAGGTTTTAATACCGTGGTTAGTAGCTGTTTGGCTCAAATATTTCCCTGCTACCTATTTTGATGTATTTAAATAGAAACCTCTAACACCACATAAATGCTTAATTATTTTGCCTCTGCACAGATTTCTAATTGTTTTGATGTATTTAAAGAAGAAACCTTTAAGCTAATATAAATGTTTAATTGTTTTCCCTTTGGCGCGCACGTTAGTGAAAAGCAGATCTACCTACTAATTCCTCAGCAGTCAGATATAATCGTTCTTGATTTTCTAATTGCAGAGCTTTCAAATAAATCAAAGCATGGGAGGAAAACTTTTAACTGTCCAGTTTTGCTTTTCTGTTGTCCATGTTATATGAAAGCCCACAGATAAATACATGTTGGGGTAAAGCTCACCTGGTAGTCTTTTATAGCTTTGCTAGTAATGCTGCTTTATGCATTGAGCATTGGAAATCTACACTTCAACTTTGACATCTGAGAGGAGTTTGTTTCTCTTTGTTTGCTCAAGCATGCCGGATGTTGCATACAACTGTGATGGACTGAATTAAAAAGGCAGAGATAAACAGTTTATCAGGAATTAGGAATTACAAGCACATGATGCTCCATGTGCATGCTGTGGAGGAAAAGTGTTTAATTCCTGAAAGCTCCCTATAAAACAAGAGAGCCAACTACAGAACAATCCTCTCAATGGGAGCTAAGAAAAATAAAAGTTAAAATATTGGGGGAAAGGGGAGTATGAGGTGTGGGAGTGTGAGGGGGGGAGAGTACTGAGTATGTAAGTATGAACGATAAAATTCGAGACGTACTTACAGCCTATCTTTATAACTTTTTCATATAGTTTATTGGGTTGGTGCAATTTTGTTTCACAACTGCCCTACCCAATATACAAGCTACATGTATATAGGGAAAAGAAATACTGATATTTCAGAGCAAAATTGCCTGATAACTCAAGAGATACTAACCACTGGTATTTTGTGTTTTTGTGACTTGACAATAAAAGTGAGCATACCTGTGTAATTTAGTTTGTTCGTAGTGGACTGACATATGGAGATTGTCTACAGAACCTAAACAACCAAGAAAACCCACTGAGGTCTAGCCTACCAGGCCACAGAGATAAGCCACCCTATATCCCTTTGTCTTCACAGGGAGAAAGCCAGCCCTGCCACTCTACTGTCCCTTTGTACCTGGGGCCACACAGTTCTCTTTTATGGGAGGCCCCTCAGAATTCTTAAAGCACCATGCACATTTCTGGTGCTGTAAAAATAAAATAACAATACCCTAAATCTGTGGCAGTGCTCCTTTGAGAAGAGTAGAAGTTATACCAGTAGCTCTCGTTGGCATCAGTAGGAGCTATGTGCATAGCTCAAGGGCAAGATATGGCCCTCGTCTTTTGGGAAGTGAAAATAATTTGAGACTGAACTGTCAAGATCTGAACTCTTATTTGAAATGGAACGTGTTTTAGCATGCCATGTCAAAAAAATCTCTGTGTTGACAGACATGCAGCCTTAAACAATGAAAAGGAAACACACAAAGTGCACAAGCCACCAAATAATTCATATTGCTTCTGATATCTCTCCAACGTACCCCACCAGCCAATTCTTTTCAGATGGCTCAGCACTTTTCTATTTTAAACAAGTGCTTACTGTTGAAGAGGATATTTCTTTTGGAATCCTGTGTTGGGCAGTTATAGCAGAAAGTTGTAATAAATTAGATTTTTTTTTAAATTAAAAAGAATTGTTTCCCCCTGTAATTAATAAAAGAATATTTTAAAGTAATTGAATTACATGCATTGTGGCTTCATTTTTCTCAGTGACGGGCACAGCTATTACAATGAGACTATGTGATCCATTAAAGAAAAATGTTAAGTTTGGATTCTGAGGCTTTTCTTTATTTTTTTTTATTCAATAAAAGCTCCCTTTGAAATCGATGCAAATAATGCCCTAGGGCCCATTCCTTTATACACTGACATATGAGTAACTTTACTCCTGTGACTGGTTCAATGAGAGTAGGTAGGTATGTAAAGTACATAAGTGTTTGTAGGATCAGGCCTGTAGTAAGGATTAAAGGAAAACTGAGTAAGGACTTCAAAATATGACCCTGAGTCTTTCTTACCAAGCATTTGGAAAATAGACTTACTGTCCTGTTTGACACTGCAGTCCATTTGAAGCAGGAAGTACCTGTGTCTAACTCTGTTTCTTCTCTTTGTCAAGCAGATATTATTTTAAATTTCCGAACAACCTATGTCAGCAAGTCTGGCCAAGTTATATTTGAAGCAAGATCTATTTGTATCCACTATGTGACTACCTGGTTCATCATTGATTTAATTGCTGCACTTCCCTTTGATCTCCTTTATGCTTTTAATGTCACTGTGGTGAGTACTACACTTGCATTCTATTAACAGTGTTTATCTCAAGGGGCCATTTTTGCAAATCAGCTTTTTTTTCAGTGGGGAGGGGGAATTGTTATATTCTCATAAGCAAACTAGGGAAATGTGGTCTAGATTAAATTACTATAAGGGGGGTGCACAACTAGTTGAAATAACTGGTTGAAAGAGCAGTCATCAACTGTTGGCTGTCAAACTAGGAGGGTATATTTAGTAGGGTCCCTCAAGGGTCAGTCCAGGGTCTGGTACTATTCAATACTTTCATTAATGACTTGGATAATGGAGTGGAGAGTGTGCTTATAAAATTTGCAGAGGACATCAAGCAGAGAGGGGTTGCAAGCACTTTGGCAGACAGGATTAGAATTCAAAGTAACCTTAACAAATTAGAGAATTGATCTGAAATTGACAAGATGAAATTCAGTAAAGACATGTGCAAAATACTTCAGTTAGGAAGGAAAAATCAAATGCACAACTAAAAAACGGGGAATAACTAGTAGCGCTGAAACTGGCCTCGGTTTATAGACCATAAATTGAATGAGAGTCAACAATCTGATGCAATTGCAAAAAAGGCTAATATTCTGGGGGTATTAACAGTAGTGTCATCTGTAAGACACAGGAGGTGATTGTACCACTATACTCAGCACTGGTGAGGCCTCAGCTGGAGTTCTGTGTCTAGTTCTGGGGTCACACTTTAGGAAAGATGGGGACAAACTAGAGAGGAAAGCAATAAAAATGATAAAAGGTTTAGAAAACCTGACCTATGAGGAAAGGAAAAAAACTGCACATGTTTAGTCTTGAGAGAGAAAAAGAAAAGACCTGAAAACTGTTTTCAAATATCAAGGGATGTTAAAAGAGGACAGTGATCAATTGTTCTCCATGTCCACTGAATGAAGAACAAGAAGTAATGGACTTAATCTGCAGCAAAGAAGAATTAGGTTAAATATTAGGAATAACTTTCTGGAATAGGCTTCCTGAGGAGGTTTTGGAATCCACATTACTGGAGGATTTTAAGAACAGGTTGGACAAACACCTGTCAGGGATGGCTTATGGTCACTTGGTCCTGCCTCAGCACAGCAGGTGGACTTGATGACCTCTTGAGGTCCTTTCCAATCTTACATTTCTATTATTTGAAATTTGTTTTCTCTTTCAGCACTGTGAAATGTTTTGGCCTAAGGTACTAAAGGGATAAATCAAATGCAGTTGTTGAAATGTATTTAACAGCTCAGCCATAGGCATCAAATTGACAAGAAGCCCATCAGTGGTGCTATTGAATTCAGTGGGACTTCTGGTGGAGGAAGGTGCTACTAAAACAGAGTAATGGCCCGTAGGAAATTACTAAGCAGAGCCAAAGTGTCCTCTGACAATGTAACAGTGAGTTGGGCTCTTACCCAAGTGACAAAATGTCAGCCAGACGAAGAAGAATTTTGAGCAGTATTAAAGATAGAATGTGAAGACAAAATAAATTGAGCTTGTGCCTTTTTTGCTTCTTTGTAATGTATAAAGAGAGTGTAAAAATGGTCTTTTCTGAGACTTTTTCCTGTTTGTTTTTAAATGAGAAATTCAGCTCTTTCCTAAACTGCAAGTCTCTATAGCCTTACCAACTTTAGCAAAATTAACCACTGCTGGCAACTGGGGTCAGCAATGGATACATCTGAACTAGATGCTGAAAATGCCTTACTTATCAATGTAGCCAAGGGCAAACTGTGTAAATCATCATCATTTCAGAAGTCCACATGGAAGTTAATGCTCTTCAGATCATCAATTTCTGCTTAGTACCTCTTCCACCATTTCTTTGAGAAGGTGTGTTCCGTACAGATGGAGAGGCTCAGGGGGGAGAAGAGAGCTGGACAGGACCAGGGTGAGGGCCATATCCTCAGCAGAGGGCCTGGTTTCCATAGAATTTGCCTGCAGTTCTTGTGGCAGATTTAGACTCTTTACTTCATACGTGGTTATAAATGTATGCTTAGAGTGGAGCATTCAGCAGAAACTCAATATCTAACTTTGGAAAGTTTTTAGCAGAGATTTTCCATTCCTGTGGGTTTTTCACATAAGAGGACTGGGTGCTTAATGCTTAGCATTTTGTAGTTCTTAGGTTTTTGTCCTCCCAGGAATGGACACACACATCTCTTGTTAGTATTGAGAATTACACATGTAGGTTGAGGGTAGAATAGGTTAGAGAGCAAAACTAGCCAAGCCCATGAAATTAATTTAATTTAATTAATGCATATCTTTTCATGAACAAAAAATAAAATGTAATATAATAAAATACAATATTTACATATTAATTCATAAACAAAATTCAGATTGAAATATCTGTCAATAATCCTCATTATGGTATCTGCCATAAATGAAGAATTTCATTTAATTTATGGTGACTTTCACATGTAGCAAAGTTTTATTTAAACTGAATTTGTTGACCCGTGTTGGAATCCTCTTCTATAAAATACATTCTTCATTTTTATTCTCTTTTAATTCCCTCTCCTTAGCTAACCTCCCTTCTCAACCCGTCTGGCATATTAAGAACAGACAGTCTGATGCTTGTGCTGTAATTTTAATCCCAGCTCAGTCAATGGGTCCAGGTTTTCATATCACAGTTTCTACAAACAGTAGGCATACTAGTTCATTAAGCTACCACTCCAGTTTAGCTCAGTGCATTATAATTGTGCCAACCAGCATGAATGTCAATGAATTTTATTTCCAGTCAGAAATTTACATTGCAACTTTTTTCTGAATGAGCCATTCCAAAGCCTTTTCTTCAAGGATTATTTAAAAAAAAAAGGGAACAAATCACTATTTTAGTCTGTACCATAATCTGAATAAAATGTTTCTTTTAAAACTAGTACTGTTGGCATCAGGGGTTGGGGAGGATCTTTATCGTAATGAATTCTGTGGGGAAGAACCATTTTCCAACAATTATTTTTTCTGTTAAAGACGACACAGTAATACAAATGCTATAATAATTTGATTAGTTCAGATCTGTCCTTCCTATCATTCCTTTTATCATTTGTTGCTGTGGACAATATTACAGTAACTAATAACTTAGTAGGCCGCTGAAATAGTCCTCCCAGTGATTCTCCATAAGATAGGTAGTGAGCCATAGCTCTGAGCCCTGAGTAAGGGACAGTGTATAGCTGTGTTGCCCCAGGAAGTAATTGTGACTCATAGTCACAGCTTCTCAGTTGCTCCGGGGATGAAATAAGATGTTTCATCTTTTTACAAGGTGCAGCTTGCGTTTCCACCCTTGTCCTGACCCAGCTCCATTGGCTTGTGCATTGTGGAGCATGACCCGAGGACTTGTCCACTTACTGGTGGTTGGGGAAGTATCTCCTCCCCACCCTTCACATACCCTTTGCATCAGGGTTGCAAAAAGGGAGTTGTAGGAGCTAGCTGTGTTGACCCTATGCCAGCTGAGGGATGCTGCCATCAGTTAGGGTTATCTCTAGGATGACCAGATAGCAAGTGTGAAAAATCTGGACAGGGGGTTGAGGGTAATAGGCGCCTATCTAAGACAAAGCCTATATAGGACTGTCCCTATAAAATCGGGACATCTGGTCACACTACGTATCCCCAGCAGGGGAGCTATGGGAGGTTTACTCCCTTTGTACCACCTCAATTGAGCAAAGGAGCATATCATGGCAGAGGATTGGCCAGCCTTATCTTCTCATTTAAGTCAGTCTATTCAGATCCTTAATCATATTTATGGCTCTTCTCTGAATTCTCTCTATTATGCAGTGGCCTTTCTAGTTTTGAGAAACCTAGGACTTTTTAATCTTGTGCACTCACTGTCTCCCCAAACACCTCCATGTTTTTATCCAAGGGCATAAATGCCCCACTGCTTTGCACTTTGTATAGTTATTTACCTCTGTGAAAAATTGGTGTTAAGTGCTACCAAATCAGAAATCTGAATATTACACCAGTAGTAGTATTCTACACTCATTTTGCACACCATTTGTTCTAGGGTAAATGACTATCCCTGGTGCAAGGCGAACAGCTACCAGAGTTTCTGTGGGAGTTTGGCCTGAAAAAAGAGAGTAGTGGTTTTGTGTTCAGTGCTGGAGGTGCAGTCTTGATATTTTTTTTTTCCAGTGATTTGTTCTAGATGTCTGGCTTGATTCAGTGTTTGCCGGTATCCCTTAACAAGGGGGAGGAGTTGACCTAGTTTTAAAAGCCTGTCACTAGCAAAAGTTGGAGCAACTAGCAACTAACTGTGGAGTTTCTCTGAGAGAGTAAATGGAAGTTTGGTATGGGTTTCCCCGTCCTGCCCCCCCCCCTTTTTTTTTTAAGGAATAGGGTCTAGGAAAAGAAGACAATGATGCCTACTGAGGCAGCACTAAAAAGTGACCATAGGAGATACAGAAGATGATTGGATGCAGTAGCTGTAGTATGTATGTTATCCTTGAGTGGGTATCTGATGGAAGCTACTTATTGATGAAATGTTGCCTGATAGAGCTTATGAGAGAAGACCCAAAATAGCTAGTGGTGGTGATATCTAGTTGAGTAAAAGGTTTGTTGCACTGGGGAATGGGGAGGAGAAAAGGGCAAAAGATGGGATATCGAGGAAGAAAAGAAGGGAACCAGTCCCTGAAGAAGAGAGGGAGAGATGATAGAAACAGCCAGGGACTCTGTCTAAATGAGGCTGATGTATGAGGACTGTAGTGTAGACATACCCTAAGTTGTTAACCCAGTGGAGGTGACTGTGACAGGGCGTGACTCACCACAGTGGCACCTCCTGCTGGCCATCCTGAGGATTAGATTAGAGTCAAGAGAATTCCTTCCCAACTTTGTATCAAATTTAGCAACTTCATTTCTCATCCCTAATCTCCTCAGTAGTTCGAGGCACTGAAGCCTGCTATTCTTTCAGCTTATGCTGCCTTTTGCTAAACTCTTGTCTTTATGTCATTGCAACAGAAAAGGTTAACCCAGCTAGTCTAAATTGATTAACTGAATGTAGAAATTCAGCTAGCATTGTATTTATGGACAAAGCAAATCTACCCTGGCACAAGTATGAGTGCTGATTCTTCACTTTGTCTTTCTAAATTTATTATAGAGAAAATAAAGCTGCCTGCTTTCATCTGAGATCTTTCCATGACAGATTGAACACAATAGAAGAAAAAAACTTGGAATAACTAATGAGAAAATTCAGTGTAATTATACAAGATTTATTATGCTCATGTGCAAATTTATTTTCACATAATTTCAAGATGTGGGTTTTTTTTAGCCCAAGTAGAAAAATGAATTTTTTCTAGACACCATAAAAAGAAATTGTGTATTGTTTCATCTATTGTTTATTATCCAGTAGTGTTCTCTTTTTTTTATAAAAACAAAATGGTCAAAGTTCAGAATTTAGTCACAATTTATGTATGAATGAACATGGAAATCAGCATATTTTTTTTTAGCAACATGACTTATGCCTGGGGATTTTTTTTAATCTTCACATAACTTTTGCCATGCTGTAGTTATGGTTATGTCTGAATTTAAGCATCTATATCTCAGCTATATTATCATTATTTGCTTGTATTATGGTACAGGCCCCAATTAGAGGTGAGGGTTTTATTGTGTTAGGCACTGTACATACATATAACAAGGACTAATAAAAAGGACTGTTCTTGCCCCAAAGATTTTTACAGCTGTCAACCGCAGTCCTACAAACACTTACTCACATGCTTAACTTTACAAACATGAGTAATCCCCCTGACTCCTTAGCACATGACAAGAGATAGCTAAAACAAGCAAATGCAAGGAAGGGAGGAGGACATGGGGACAGTGAAATGTTTGTTTGGTATAATAAACAGCAGTCTCAGTATGTAAACAGACTGCCTAGCTGTTGTCAGATATTATTGATTGCAGCTCTGTGTCCTTAAGGAAGGATTTTAAAGGAGGATACTGTAGTGGTTTTGTGGATTTTTCCTCCATCGTATAGGGAGCAGCATGGGAAAAAAAGCGAAAGTTCTTGAGGGATAATTAAAATAATGGGCAATGAAGGCACCGGTAAAAAGTTCAGGGGATAATGAAGCATTCAGTGTAAATCAATATCAAGGATTAGTTGTTAATGTTTTATAGTGGTGCCACATCCGTCTATTGGGCCATATTCTGCTGTCAGTAACACCAGTGTAAATTTAAACAGCTTCATTGTCTTCAATGGATTTGCTCAGGTGTAACTGGGAACAGAATAAAGCCCATGGCTGGTTTGGGGTTTCATTAGTCATTCCGAACTTAGCCCAGGTTGCAAACTTGATCAGCCAAACTAGGCCTACTTTTGAGTGAACTGAGCCATTTTATTTAACCTTTTAGAATGTCAACTTTTGTTGATTGAACCAAAAAGCCTTCAGTTCATACTGGGTTAATATACGAAAACAATGGTCAAAAATGAAAAGATTTGCTCATGTTTTTTATAGCACCCATTACTGTAATATACAAATGTTCTGGAAGTAATAGCGGGAGATATGCAGTTTGATTTGTGTTTTTCAGCCAACACAAGACAGACACAGAATGAGTCTTTAAAAATGTATATATTCCTATGACTACATGAAATAAATGTAAATAGTGATGACAAATGATAAGAAATGTAAAATGTAAGCAGAAGGCCCGGAATATCCTCTGGGTTTGGCAGGAGATTTAAAAGCTTGAGTCAAATTTTCACAATTCCTGGAAGTTATTTGGTTTCTGCATCCATTGAAAAATATAAAATCAGATTAATTCACATTGCATTCTCTGAAGCAAGAAGCTGTATCATGTGGAAATAGTACAAGGACCTTCTCTGAGGCATAATCCCTTATGGAGCTCTCCTTTGCAATGGAGCAATAACTCCTCCCATCACTGCTCTCTTCCCCAACACAATAGTGTGCTTGAATGACATATCAGAGCTTGTAACGTTCTCTCTGGTCTCTGTCCTGCAAAATATCTGTAGCGTGCTCTTGCTTCCAATGCATAAACTACATGCCATGTTTTTAACTAATATCCACCTTAGGAGAAACCGCTCATCCCCTTTTTATCCAGGCTTTAGTTACTGAGTCATTTTTATCCCACATGCAGGGTCGGCTCCAGGCACCAGGATAGCAAGCAGGTGCCTGGGGCGGCCAATGAAGAGGGGGGCGGCACGTCCAGCAGTTCGGCGGCAATTCGGCTGCGGGACTGCCACTCCGTCTGGGAGCAAAGGACCTCCCGCCGAATTGCTGCCATAGAATGAAGGGGTGCTAGAGCTGCTGCCGAATTGCCGCCGAACGTGATTGCGATCGCGGCTTTTTTTTTTTTTCCCCCTCCCTGCTTGGGGCGGCAAAAACGCTAGAGCCGGCCCTGCCCACATGTAATGCTATTGACTTTGGCCCAGTGTGGTTTTTTTAATCATACTGTTTGGCTCTTTGTTAGCAGTAATCAAACACTATTACAAAAATGGGGCAGTTTGTTTCTTCATGTTGGAGCCACGTGAAATTTGGTTAGTTTAGCTCATTTTGTTTTTTGGTTGAGGGGTTTGCCTAAATGCAATGCTTAAGTGAAACCCGAGGCCTCGTGCTGCACACAAAGCAAGGCCAAAGATTGAGGCCATCTGTGTTTTGAAATCAGTTTGGCTGCAGTCAAATAAACAAAAAATATATACACACACACTCAGTTTTAAAAAAATGTACTGGCTTAGCCACTGTTTGAACTTGTGAATCTAAATCTTAGCTCAACGCATGCACTGAGTAACCAAGTTGTGTGTGCATGTGGCAAGGAAATTTCATAGAACTTGTGTGGGGGAAGAGGACTTCCTTCCACTAAACCACGACTTTGTCTAGTTTATTTCACCAGTGCTGAAAATTCTTTTGCTTCATCTATTTTCCTAGGTGTCCCTTGTCCACCTCCTAAAGACTGTCCGATTGCTGCGTCTTTTACGTCTTCTTCAGAAGCTGGATCGTTATTCCCAGCACAGCACAATTGTCCTCACACTTCTTATGTCTATGTTTGCATTGCTTGCTCACTGGATGGCATGCATTTGGTATGTCATTGGAAAAAAAGAGATGGAAGAGAATAATCCCATTACTTGGGATGTAGGTAAGAGTCTGTTTTTTACCATATATAAATCACCCAGTGTTTCCTTTGTTGTTGTTAAAGTTTATAATACTGTAGGCTATAAAAGCTAACACTACATAGTATATTTTATCAACCAGGGCATATTTAATACATGTAAATATTTAAAATTAATTGCCTGATGATTAAGGGATAGGTAATCCCACTGAAATTTGACCCAAAGTGTCCATTCCTCAACCCCACATTTGTTTACCTACAACGTGAACATGATTTATATATAAAACAAGATTTTGCATATTTGCTCCTAAGAGGCGAAGTTCTTTTGAGTTTACCTAATTGTAAATTTTTATCTACCTACCTCCAACACAAGACTGTCATTCCTTTAACTGTCTCCTTTTCTTGTTAAAACATAGTGTGTACTTTAATATGTTTTCCATGTATGATGTTTTAAATAATCTATTTTGTTTGGTTTTTCTAGTAATGTTTATTTAAGCACTTTATTATTTTTCTCGAAACGCATTAAACCAGTGGCAAGGGTTTGTTGCCCAAATCATGTGTCTGATGATGGTATTTAAAACATTCATTAAAAGAGAGACAGTATATGGACAATAACATTTATAGGTATTGGTCCATGTTCATCCCTATGATAATGACATTGAAATCAGTGAGTCACCAGGGATTAATTTGGCCCAGTTTCTGTCATTTAAAGCTGTTCTCTTTCCTGATCTGAAAATGTGAACTCTACTAGCACACAAAAAGTTACAGGAGAGAATGTGAGGAACTAACCATTTCATCACTAGGGTTGGGGAAATGCTTTCTGCCTAAATTTGGACCCACTTGAGGTCAAGCATTTGCAAGTTTGGTGCATATTTCATTATTTTTGAGTTCCTGTTTCACTTGGAATTGAGAAGATATCCAATTTTTAAAAAAGGATTAAACTGGAGCACAGAGTAGGAAGAGTGAAAAACAAAGACTGTGACAAATGAGCAGGGAGGAAGAGTCAATAGAAAAATTCTGATGAAAAGATAAATACCACGTACTGGCTTCCCTTTAGTTAGATTTTTTTGTCAAAAAAATTGGAGAATGAGGAGGTGAGAAAAGATTTTAAATTATAGATGGTGGTGGAAGGTCTGAAATTCAAACTACTTCACTGAATCCTGCAAACCAAAACAGTAGCTCATGAGGTTTGCAAACCATGGAAAGCCAGGAGGGGCTTCCAGTTCTTAGTAGCTTCACAATGTAATCAGTAGACCCTGGACTGGCTTCTTTTCTAAAATTCTCCAGTGAAAGGCCTTGTTTGTTTGGGAAGGGTGTGGAATGGGGAGAAGAATATGTCAATGGGGAAGGTCTGTACTTTTCAGGTTAAACCTAAGGGCCAGTTTCCTCAACTGGTTATCTTGTGTTTCTTCTGAGTGATGTTCAAGACTTCTGGAGCTTTTAAAGTTGTATTGGATGGGAATTCCTCCTTCCTTCCCCCCGCCCTAGATTATATTTACGTAGTTATAAGGGTTTGCATCTATGAACTGGGTGATTAATTGACTGTTATATGTGAGTATGAAGAGGTTTGGTAATTATTGGGTATTACTGCAACTACATCACTCTTTAAGGCAGTAACTATCACCCTGCAGCTTTCAATGTCATTTTAACTTCACTCTGAATGAGGAACAAAGAAGAATTTCTTCTGCCTTTTTCTTTGCTGGCCAACCATGAGTCACCTCTTTTCTTCACTTCCTTGTTTTTTTTCTTCCTAGTTGTCTTTTCCTTTGACCTTACATAAAACCTTTTGTTCTTGTCTAGGTGAATGGAAAGAGGGGAGGACAATGGTAAAATTGGTTGGGTCTTGTAAACCCTGTTGATTTTATTTGTTCTGTAAAATACAAAAGGGCTGAATAGAAGCGTGTGAGTATTTTAGATGTGTTTTTGTTGTTTGTAAGAAAGGCCTGTTGCCTACTCGACACAATAATCATATCTGATAGAGGGATATAGGACTCATTCCCTTTCAAATGCCTGCTCAGGAAAATGTTTGGTGAGGGAAGTATACAAACAGCAGGGACCAAGAGTACAGAAAAGTTGGCTCTAGCTAAAACATCAGGTCCTTTTCTTGTCTCCTTGCATGTCTCTCCCCCCACCCTTCTTTAAAAGTTGCTGCAAGAGGAATGGCTGATGGGAAAACTAGTGAGAAGGTTAAAAATGCCTGACCTAGAACTAACTGAGGAAGTTGGAGGGAGAAGAACAGCTAACCACCGTACCTCTCCAGCTTACCGTGAGGCTACCAAAATCCTGTCTGATTCTCTGTCATGCTTGTCTATTGTTCATGTTTTCTTCCTCTTTGTCATGAATTTGTTTGTAAAAAACGGCTACTGGGGCTGGCTAACGAGCTCCTCACAAAGTGCAGTGCAGAAACCTCACAAAGTTGTAGCAGAAGCCTGGGAGATACAAAGAAAGCCCACTGTGTTTGAATTGGCCACACATTCACAGCAGAAAAAAAAATAAGGAAAAAAGTCGCGCTCAACAGGCATATTAAACAGCCTTCCAAGGACATTGTCAGCGGGTTTAGGCTCTAAAAGTTAGTTTATTCAAACACACTTAGCACTGTCTCAGTTACCAGGCAAACTGCCCTCTGATTCCCATTGAGTGCACCCCCCCTACAGTCTCAGGCCATGGGCCATCACTTCATATCAATTATGTGATTCTCCCACTCTGACAGGGTCCTAGGTGGCAGTGTCCAGGTACTAACCACAATTGCCTCAGCCGGCCTGACTAAAGGTATATCTACACTTATGGCGGTGTGTGCAATACACAGACTGCACGCCCAACTAGCACTCTTATAAATAGACTGTGAGGCACAACTTAGGTGAGTAGAGTGCCCTATACTCCCGAACCCGCAGGGTATATACTCCATACAGCTCTCTACACACCTAAGCAGTCCCTCCCATGTCTACGCAGTTGCAGTGTAGTGTCCTGCTGTGTCCTGCAGCGAAGAGCTGCTGGAGCCTTTCACTGCAGTGTGTAGCAATACACCACAGTGACAAGCGTGGATGCAGCCTGTGGCACGTACCTACATGTGTAGCGTCTGTTGTCTACATGCAGCCATAAGTATAGGCATAGCTTTAGGTTCAGCCCCTGCAGTTCTGTGCTCTCTGGGGGCAATGGCCATCGTAATTAGAGACCAAACAGCCTCCTTAAAGTAAAATAGCATTTATTTAGAACAGAAGCATTTCTAGAAAACGTATCATAAAAACAGTATAGCCCACTACACATGTGTCTGGCTTACCAGGTGTTTAACCATCTTCCATGTGGGGACAGAGGAAGAACTAGCTTCCTATACACTGTCCCACAGAGCCTCTTTCTGTCAGCTTGTCTCCCTGTCAAAGCTCACTGATGCTCCCTGGACAGCTCCTGGTGACTCACCACCCTTTGCAGGGATCAAGACAACTTTTTAATTCTTTATAACCCTTTTGATCTCTAGACTCCCAGCCTGACAAAAGAGCCGTGTCACTTCCCCCTAGAGACAGGAAGGATGCCACTGTCTTTTAAGTGTGTGCTTCGGTGTTCCTATTTGGGAAGCTATTTTGTTGTCTTCCTGTATAGACCCCATTGAATTCAAGTATTAGAGGCTGCCCTTTTTAGAGCTAGTGGGCCTGGGGCTAGCCAGCTCTGTTCTAGGCGGAGTGCCATTAAGGACCGGTGTTTGGGCCTGGTAGAGGGGATAATCAGACCCAGCAGGGAAGAGGTCAGGTGATACCTATAAAGGTTGAACTGAGGAGGCTTGCTATAGGAAGCAGGTTGGCTCTGGGAGTGGGGCGGGGGGGAGGATTTTCAGGCAGACAGCCTCTATGGGGACTGAGGAAGAGCTGCCAGAGGCATGTAAACTCTGGCAAGGAAGCCCTGGATCAGGGGAATTGTGCAGCTGTTGAATTAATGTTGAACTATTTATTTTGGGGATTTTTCTGAAGATTGCCAGCACCACCAGTAAATGAAGCCCGGAGGGGAAAAGGCCTGATCCAGACTCTGGGCATAGAGACAGTTCAGTAGCTTACACAGACACATAATAAACATTCCGTTACCCCCTCAAAGACCAGGTCACATACAGCGTTCATAACATTATTACATATCAGCTTCACATCTGTCACGAGCAGCATTGCCAAGCTTCTCTCCATATGTTATATGTAATAATTTAGTATAAGGGTTTTTAAAAGGAAAACTATTTAAAGTATTAGAATCGTTGGAAAACAATGGGCTCAGAAAGACTCAAACAAGGACTAAGTCACCTTCCATAAAATGTACATCAAATCTCTACCTGAACATATCCATGCTCCATATATTAGAACAGTGGGCTATATTCTGCCCTCAGCCAGATTTGTGTAACCACATTGGTTTTTTTCGCATGCAAGTTATTTGCTGGTAAGACAGGATGCTAGATTTTGAGCTCCCTGTGAAATCTGATTAGTGCTAATGTGGCAATGTAGTGCGTTAGCGGTGGTTCCACCACTGGGTCAGTGGGGAATCCAGCTGCAATACGCTAACTGCAGGTTAGGCAGCGATGCAGCCAGACTGAGGTCAGCTACCCCTGAGCCACTTCCTACCCTCCTCTCAGGTTGTACTGGATCCATTGAGTGTCCTCCGACTCCTCAGGATTGGTAGCCAGTGGCCGTCCCAGCGACTCCTCAATGTCTCGGTCTGCTGGCGACTCCAGCCACTCTGGCCAGTCCTCAGCTTGGCGGAGCGCCCCTTCGGTCTCCAGGCTCGGGAGTGGGCAGAAGGTGTCTGTTTCCTCTGACGGCTGCAGCCCAACTGAGCTCCAGGACTCGCCCTTTATACTTCCTGTCCCACCTCTTGACTTTGGGTGGGAGGGGCAAGCATTGCCTGGCTCTGCCCACCTGGGTTTAGAGAGTGGTCCCTCCCCCTGCGGCTCGGTGGGAGGCACTCCACCTGACTACAGACAGTATAAAGCTGATTCAAGCAGACTAAAATTACCCATAATGCAAGGGAATCCACAAGTGTTGTAAAAGCAACGCATCCAGCCCTATGCCACCCCATCTCCCCAGATAAGGGACGTATGTGGAGGAGGTGGAAAGAGTTTGGCTGGAGTGCTGCAGCACACCGGCAATCTCCAGATGCCACTTGGAGCCATAACCTAGAACAATCTTGAAGCTGCTTTACCTGACACCTGGGGCCACACTTGCCCCTGGAAGCCCCAAGGATTGGGAGAGGATAAAGATGTCATAGAGACACCTTCTTCCTGAGAGTACAGCTGAGCTGAACCCAAGGACTGGAACCACAGAGTGTCACAAACAGTTATATTGTATGAATTTCCGTTCACGTTTGTGTAGCCTCTTATTTATGTCATTGAGTTACCCTGTGAATAGTCCCAGGGTAATTATTATAAGCATGGTAGAGTTGGGTCCATGGTAAACAGGACTCACTAGTGAAGCAGAGTTTGTCTTGTTAATTTATACATCTGCATCATATTTTACCTCAAAACATGCTGGGATTTAAATACAATCAAGGAGAACACTCTCTAAATAGGATACAACTTAGCATAAGTATGAATCGCAAGAGCAGGTCCGTAATAATGAGGAGCTTCTCCTCCTGTTTTATAAAGGATGAGAGTCCACATTTATTTAGAGCCCAATTCTGACACTTGCTCATATTAGCTAATACCTTACTCCATTAAGAGTTCCACTGATTTCAATAGCACTACTTGCTAGTTAAGGTACTGCTTAATGCAGGTAAGGGTGGCAGAACCTGGCCCTTAGATTTTGTACCTAATCTGCCAATCGCATTTTACCATTACCTTTTTATTCGATGCAATTAAAACCACAACTAGACACTCAGTTCTTAAAGATGGCTGTGATCCAAAGCCCACTGAAGGCAATGAAAATCTTTCTATGGATTCTAGTGGGCTTTGGATCAGGCCCTAAGCCAGTATTTTGAGAAAGATGTACAGTATATATATCTTTATTCTGCTGTTTTTTTACAAAAGAACATGTCTCCTCCCTAGAAGCAGGTTTTTTCTTCTCCAGTTAGCTGTGGTAGCAAGTGCCTTGTAGCTGAAAAGCCCCTCTGGATTCATGGTATTGCCACTACAGTGCATCTAGCAGCTGAAAGAAAAAGATGGCTTTGGTTGGAGGAGGGACAAAAATTAGTGATTCTTTGTTTTTATACATAGACGTGTTTTATCAGGTCATGTTTCTTTTATCAACTTCCTTACCATGTTTAGTGTTTCCTCAGAAAGCTTTCAACACAGAATAAAGACTGAGGTTTTGATGATGCTCTAAAATTTTTAGGCTGTAATATTGTAACTATTTCTTAGGACCTAGTTGTGCTAACAGATATACATCATAACCCTGATCCCATACCATTGACTTCAGTGGGACATGCATGGGGCCCATGTATCTGTTTCTTTGGCTAATTTAAACAAACCAGGTACTTAATTTGCATTTGGATTAGGGAGAGGGGAATGATAAAGTGCTTCCAATGAAAATACACAAAGCAGAAAAGTGTGTGTGCTGTGTTCTTATTAAGCCAAATCATGAAGTTCTTCCTCAGTTCTTTGTCCTTATTCAGGCAAAGTTCCCATTGCAAAGAATTTAAAATAATAAATTCAAGAATTTTGCCATTCAGTTATGAGAAGAAAAGGAGATGATTTTTCATGAGGGGGTAGGCTGTGGTTCCTGTCTGCAGACGGGGGAGCAGTTATAGGAGTAGACTGACCTCTGTTGTCTTCAGTGTGAGTAACTATCTACCAATGTGAGTAAGATAGGCACAGTCTGGCCCTAAATTTACTTATTCAGCTCGAGTATTAATGAGGTTTTTACTGATTGACATAGAAATTATTGAAATCATAGAAATTTAGGACTGGAAGGGACTCGTGATAGATCATCTAGTCCAGTCTCCTGCACTGAGGCAGGACTAAGTATTATCTAGACCAACCTTATTACACAGGAAGGCCACATAAACCTAAGCGCAACCTTGTGTGTGCCAAATGGATTCCATATATTTTGATAAGATTTAAAGTCACCTGTATTGATTTATATTTTAAGTTCAGCTTGTTTCTATGTACAGTCTTGTCTATTTACACACTTTTGTAAACGACAATGATGTAAACATGACAAAATGCTAACGAATCAGCTGTTAGTATATTATGTTGAAGCAGGCTGTGGACCTTCTGAAATGCTCTGATGGGCCATATATGGCCCACGGATCATAGGATGGGCACTCTTGATCTAGACCATCCCTGACAGGTGTTTGTCTGACCTGTTCTTAAAAACCTCCAATGATGGAGATTCCACAAACTCTCTAGGTAACTTGTTCCTGTTCTTAACTACCATTAAAGTTAGGAAGTTTTTTCCTAATGTCTAACTTAAATTTCTCTTGCTTCAATTTCAGCCCATTACTGCTTGTCCTGTCCTCAGTGGTTAAGGAGAACAATTTATCACCTTCCTCTTTATAACAACCTTTTACGTACTTGAAGACTATCATCATGTCCCCTCTCAGTCTTCTCTTCTCCAGACTAAACAAACTCAATTTTTTCAATCTTTCTATGTAGGTCAAGTTTTCTAGACCTTTAATCATGATGTTTCTCTTCTCTTGACTTTCTCCAATTTGTCCACATCTTCCCAAAGTGTGGTGCCCAGTACTCCAGTTGAGGCCTTATCAGTGCTGAGTAAAGTGAAGAATTACTTTTAGTGTCTTGCTTACAACACTCCTGCCAATATATCCCAGAATGATGTTTGTTTGCAACAGCATTGTATTGTTGACGCACTTCATTTATAATCCACTGTAACCCCCAGATCCTTTTCTGCAGTATTCCTTCCTAGGCCGTCCTTTCCCATTTTGTGTTTGTGCAATTTGATTATTCCTTCCTGAGTGTAGTACTTTGAGATTGTCCTTATTGAATTTCATCCTATTCATTTCAGACTATTTCTCCAGTTTGTCACAATCATTTTGAATTCTAATCCTATCCTCCAAAACCCTTGCTATCCCTCCCAGATTGATGTCATCTGCAAACTTTATAAGTGCACTCTCTGTGCCGTTATCCAAATCGTTTATGTAGATACTGAATAGAACCGGACCAGGACAGATCCCTGCGGGATCCCACTCAGTATGGGATATGAGAAGGTGATACAACCTGAGCCTTCTTGTCTAGGACTTGAGACCCTCACCTGAGCAAGTCTTGCGGCCTTCACCAACCAAGAAAACAGTTGTTCTTTGGTCATTGTGCAGTTTGACTTTATTGCCTGATAAAGCATAGCTACTGGGCTGATCATTTACAGTCCAATCAGCACTTGAGATAGTGTTATGTTCCTTTTTTCTCTTTTGATTCCTTACTACTTAAATCCCTTGCATTTTCCTTTTGTATTGTTTCCATCATTCAGTCCCTTTGGTGAGGCAGCCATCTCCGTGAGACATGGCATGATTTTCTGCACAAATAAGTTTTTCAGTTAGCTAGCACAGAATAGAGGCTCTCATTCTGATCTCACTTACACCAGTGTGATTTCACTGACTTCACTGGCATTGCTTCTCATTTCCACAGGTTTAACTGAGATCAGAATAAGGCACAGAGCCTTTGTTGCCTGTTTTGAATTAGTCCATGCTGAGTTAGCGCCCTTCATGTTCTTACCAGCTATCAGAAGTGCCTTTTAGATCTGGCTGTACAAGAAACAGACAGTACTGAAACTGTTTCTTGTTGCTAAATGCATTCACCCTATGAGAACTGTATGATCTGTTGAAACTGGACTTCCATGAATATACAGTGAGCAGATTAGTAGGCAGCCAAGAGTCAGGATGCTGCTTCTCTTAGATAGTCAAAGCTGTCAAGTATAATTTATGTAACAGTCTTGAGCAGTTCTCCCTCTGTCAGCCATAACTTCAGCAACAACTTTTTATTAGCTCACCTACAGTAACACTTGCAATACTGTAGTCATGGATGATTTATTATCAGCACCAACTTAGAACACCTATATTTAAATGGAAAAAATGTCAAATTTGCCTCCTTTGGAAAGGATTCAAAAAATCTCTTTCATTCAAACTTATTTAATTATTCACGCTTCTTTCAAGAAATTATCTTTATTCTCTTTTCTGATTTATACTTGATAAGTAGTTTTTGTTACTTTTGTGACCATTATGTTTGACTCCGTAACAGTAAAGCTCTGGAAGGTTTTGGACCATTCTATTTGCGCTTATGTTACAAGGTTGCAGTATAAAACTCTCCATGCTGAACTTGTTCTGTGCATAGTTTGTCTAAATTCTGTCAGTATCTCTAAAGTCAGCTGTGGAGCTGGAATATTCATCATGATAATTATCAAATATCATATCCAGAGTTTAGTGGCTTAGCTAGGTTTTTAATGCTTGGAAAGTTTTCCCAGGCTGATGCAAAGAAACTTGAGGCATTCATCATTCTTTTCATTATTTCTTTTGCGGTTACCAACAATCTTGTCCGAAGCTCTGGGGATGTGGTTTGAAGATATCCTTGCGAGCAGGCACTTGAGTCACTTGCACACCTATCTAGGTTAAACTCAAGTTACACTTCTTTTGGAGGAAAGGCTATTTTTTAGGTGTTTGCAAAACCGGAGATATACAAAGCTGCTAGTTTTTCACTTTTATGTTGAGTTTTAGCGTATTCATTAAAATCTCCTAGTAATCTGAGATATGACACAGCAGGCTCAGTGGTATGATAAAAGCCAAGTTAGAAAAACAGCAGTACTGTTACTCTCGGTACATGACCAAAGAAATGTGGAAGCTGGGATGGTAACAATTAATACTTAACATTTCTTACACCTTCACTGTGTTGTACAAATCTTAATGAATCCTCACAACATTGTATAATGAAGTAAATAACATACTTCTCAATGTATGTAACAAAACTGAAGCAGAGAAGTTAAATGGCTTGCCAGAGACCACAGTGGGGAGCATGTACCAGAGCTCAGATTAGATCTCAGGATTTGATGGCGCCTATGCTTATCCTTATGTAGTGCCCTAATGAATAACTATTAATTATTATTCCTGCTGATTATTCCTGCTGTGTTTCTGTACAGACTTAGGCCCTGATCCTGCTGTTGGTTACTTATTAAAATTATTTTCTGTAAGTGACATTAGCAGTATTGCCAACTCCAAGCATTTGAAAAGCATGAGCCAGTCCCCCATCATGAAATTTTTAAAATACAGTTCTTGGGGGGGGGGGGGGGGGTGTTCATGTTTTCAAGCTTTTCTTAACAACTATGAAGGCTAGAAGCTTACTTTTTAAGAAAGAAAGAAAATACTGAAGCTCTCATGGAATCATAGGACTCCAGGTACTAGGGCTTTAAGAAAAATACCAACTGTTACAAGACTTCTGATAAAATCAAGATAGTTGACAAAACTGCACTTGTTCGACTCTGATCCTGTATAGACAGACCCTTACACCCAAGTCCCATAGACATGGGATCTGCCCTCACGGATCTAATTGCAGGATCAGGGCCTATACAAAAATTTAGTTTTAATTTAGTTTTAGTAAGTATCCAATGTATGAAGTAAGTGTGTGTGTATGTGTGTATATATATGTGTGTGTGTGTGTATATATATATATATATATATATATATATATATATATATATATATATATATATATATATATATATATATATATATATATATATATATATATATACATATAATGCTTAAGCTAGATTATGACCAACTCTTACCCTGAGTATGAGGCCATGCATAGCTACGTCCTCCTAGGAGAAGCCCTAGGAAGAAATTGTGATTGAGTCACAGTCCTATCCTGATCCACATCCTTGCTCCCATGAGGAAGTAAATTACTGCTGCCCTGAAAAGATTGCAACTTACTGCCTCCATCACACTGGCAGGCATGATGGGGAGGCAAAGCCAAGGCTCCACTCACTCCCAGCCCTATCACGATCATTTTACTCTGAGCGGGAATAGCAGCTATGGAGAGCTTGCTCTCCCTAACCCTGTGCCCTGTCACAATCCAGGCAGACCACACAGGGCATTGTGAGGGGTTTTACGCCGAATGTTGTCCTGTCTGACCACATAAGTGTAAGCGACAATCTTGCCTTTGATTTGGTTGGTTATAGAAGTGAAACACACACCAAACTAAGCCTGATGTTGATGAAATGTCACACATGTGAGTCAGTCATTCTTCTAGTTTTGCAGCTTCAAGGGTTTTTTTTATATTTTTTTCCTCTTAAGTCTCGATATATTTTTGATCACATTTATAGAACTAAATGGGTTCTCTCCTGTGCAAACAAGAGCAACTCTGAATGCCCAAGACTCTCCACCCATAACTGTGTATTCTAGTTAAGATTTGGGGCCAAATCCTGGGCTGTGGGACCCACTGGGCTTGGACAGGGTGTGAGTCGGTGCAGAATTTGGCAACTCAGTTTAAATCATGGTGTAGCTATAGTTTTATGGCAACATCTGTAAACTTCTCTTCATACCAGTGTGATTATGGACTGAATGATTTCTAAAAAGGGGGGAAGCACAATCAAGCTAAAACAAAGTTACTGAAGGAGTACTTCAGCCATTTCAAAGTGGGATATCTTGAAAAGCTTCCTCATTGGAAGAGGTCAGCTCTTTAAATGCTCAGGTTAAACAAGCCACAATTAGAGCTGACTTGACCCCTCATGCACACACACATGCCAATTTAGAGTTGGCATGTGTAGGATTATGACTCCTAGCCGGAGAAGAACTACACTCTTGACTAAATATACAGTATGTCATTCACTAGCCATTGTCAGAACTTTAGCTCAGTCTGATCTCTGCCTCTGAATTCTTAATTTAAATCTCTGCTCCAGTGCATTCATTGTATTTAATTTTAAATTCACCATTATCTTACCAGTGATGACAATACCTGTTACGTTGAAGTTGCAGTCCTTTCTAATTTTTGTGAAGCAGCTTTAAGAAGAGGAATAAAAGATATAATTATATCTCACTGAGCAGTGGCTTCTTCAATTGAAGAAAATGTATCAAGGCTCTAGTGACTTCGGGTGATCCCATTAAAGTTCCTTTGTTGTGTGGGATGTACATACATCTGCTTGCTTGTCTATTTCTGATGTCTAGGAAAAGAAAAGGATGAGTTCATCTGACTGCAAATTCTTTTCCAAATTAATGTATGAAAGAAACACTTGCTAATTCCAATTCTCGTGAAATTTTTGGGACTCCAGTTGCTTACAAATTTAACCAACCAGTTCAGATTATCCTCTTCAGATTTATAGCAAATTGATTAACCCCCGTATAATGGTATGTGAATAGTTGGTGGTACTTAAATGGTTAGAATGAAAGACAATCATCTCAAAACTTAACCAATCACAAATCATTCTTAAACTTTGTAAGCTTTTGGCAACACCCATCTCCTCAATATTTTTAAGTTTTATTTATTGGGTTTCAAAAATTTTGGGGGAAAGAAAAGAAAGTATCATAATACCATGATAAAGGCTATTTTTTAGACATTTCTGAGACGATTGGAACAGGAAGTGCTGGAAATTTCATGAAAACATCTATTCTGGAGAATTTTCCAGCACAGCTATCAAACAAAGGAAGTTTGGGTAATCATCATCTGAACTTGATCTCCAATCCTGTTGAGTTTTGCCCATCATAAATAGTTAGTATTTCAATATATTGCATATTGTGCACCTAATGCACTGACTGGAAATACATTGTTAATTCAGGAAAAATCCACCCTCCATTCCCAGTCTTTCAATCATTGAAATCAGTGCCATGGTAAGTAATATTTTATTTTTTTCCACTCAGTCAGTTGCTTTGAAATGTTGTCAGATGTCAGATCTGGATTATCAAATCATTTTTGCAAAGAAAAGTTCTAACAAAAACATGAAAAAATTGAGAATTAATTTCTGTTGATATTTATTCCAAATATCTGCCTAAAAACATAGGGCTTGATTCTGCCACACTTACTCAGGTTGAGAAGTGCTTACTCAGGTTGAGAAATACTAGCTCATATGAATAATCCCATTGAAGTTGACTGGACTACACTTTTTAGTAAGTACTACAAGGGAGGGGAAGTTCCTCTGATTCTTTCATCAAAATCCGTCCTCTATTTATTTTTACAGAATCTATCACTTGTGTGCCACGCTGCTAGAATTCACACACAAAAATCTTAATACAACAAATGGATTTTTACATATGCAGATCCACTCACCAGTGTGTGCAGCTGCTAGTATATAGGTGAGTTCTGAATGCACAAAGCTCCATGTTCACAAATTTGGGCCATGTTGAGGCCCACTTTGGATCCAAGTTTCTGCTTTCCTTGTATCTGACATATCCTACTCATAAAAGATTTTTAAAAATCATCATCATTCTCAAAGTACTGCTGCAAATGAAAAATAGTCAGGAATTTTCCATCTTTTTTTTTTGACAGATAATTCAATTTCCGCAAAATCAAAAATTTCCGCGGGAAAATTTTGATTTTGCTGAAATTTTTTGAATCTCCATTGGAAAAATTGAAATGAAATATTTCATTGTAGGTGGGATTGTCCTGAATCAAAATATTTCCATTTGTTGAACCCAGTAGAAACATTTAATTTTGGGTGAGTTCATTATTAAGCTGTGAAAGTTTGAACTGCCCTGGTCCATCATGAGAGTTAAAGTTCAAGTGTCTCATGCTCCAATTCTCCTTTTTCTCCTGTATGGGCCATCTGGCTGGACTATATCTCTCATTATGCATCATGGTCTCCTCTCTGGTTGCACCACTGCAATGAATCATGGGAGTTCCATGATTGAGCTACATCCTCTGAGATCCAGTCCACCCAGGGAGCCCAGCCCCTAGAGGAGAACGGGGACATGAAGCATCTGAATTACAGTTCCCATGAGGCACCACAGTGGTTCAAATGGACAGAGTTCAGTGTTAAACCAAGCTGAATTGTTACAACATTTCCAAATCAAAAAATTGTGGCGCTTTCCATTATGCAAAATATATATAGATATTGATGTTTTGACTTTTCATCCCAATTCAAAATGAAAACACATGTTGAAATGTCGGCATTTCCTATGGGATGGAAAGTCCAGTTTTGGACCAGCTATATTGCATACATTACACTAAATGGTTTTCTTCACATGTAGTGCTATATAAAAATGCTTATCCCAAAAGTAAAATGAGCAAGTATTCTACTTTTTGCTGTTCCCTCTCAAGTCTGAAAAATTATAGGGTTTTGTGCTAATGAAAAGCAGTTTTCACAGCTGAAAAATGTTTCTTCCTAGTTGTGAAAAGGGCCTTTTGTCCAAGGGTTAAAACTACTGTAGGCAAAACTTGGACCATGTTGGCCTTTTTGACCCAGGCTGAATCTGTTTAATACGATCATACTTTGGATGACAACTGTTGAAGCTGCACCACCAGTTTCTTAAGCAAATTTTAATGCACTTTACTGCACTGCTCTCATCTGGGAAGACAATTCAGATACTGAAATGTTAACACTCCAATAGTCCAGCAGGGAGTAAAAGCATGCAAGATAAGTAAAAATAGGACTTGGAAGAAATGAAGACAAGTGAAGCCACCTTGGATATTTTTCCTTTTAAATTTTATTTGAGCTAGGCCTATGCATTTTTAACAGACTCAGGGCAGTTGTGATTTCTGCTCTGTGTAGGGAGGACATATATACCTAATGTTAACCAAAGCTATTTTATTTTGGGGAAATGTTGTAAAAGAAAAAATACAGAGTTCTAGTGAGATATTCTGTGATCTATAGATACAGTCTGTAAAATTTCAAAATTGTTAATTCACTTTCCAGAGCTCAATGAATCATTCAAGCTTAGGTTGAAAGTAGAAAGGTCAGTACTGCCAATGCAGAAGGGCTGAGAGAAAAGTGTTCAGCCTTTTTATGTAGTTGCTAACATTTTTTTGCTGAAGAAATCATGGTACCTGGATGTAGTCCTTGTCTTTGGTGATATGCATCACAATTAAAAATCATGTGTGATGTGAACTGCAGATGACTTGCATATTTGTCTGTTCATTCCTCAAAGCAATCACTGTTGACATCAGTGGGAATACCTTGTCTGGAGCAATTGCTGCACAGGAAATAGAGATCCTCAGTGCAAACTGGAGTGAAGAATTAAGAACATAAGAATGGCCATACTGGGTCAGACCAATGGTCCATCTAGCCCATTATCCTGTCTTCCGATAGTGGTTTGTGCCAGATACCTTAGAAGGAGTGAACAGAACAAGGCAATTTATCAAGTGATCCATCCCCTGTCATCCAGGCCCATCTTCAGAGGTTTAGGAACACCCAGAGCATGGGGCTACATCCATGGCCATCTTTGCTAATAGCCATTGATGGTCTCATCCTCCACGAACTTATCTAATTATTTTTTGAACCCAATTATACTTTTGGCTTTCACAACATCCCTGGAAATGATTTCCACAGGTTCTCACTGTACATTGTGTGGGCGAAGAAGGACTTATATTTGTTTTAAACCTGCTGCCCATTAATTTAATTGGGTAACCCCAGGTTCTTGTGTAATGTGAAGGCGTAAATAACACTTTCCTATTGACTTCCTCCACACCGGTAATGATTTTATAGACCTCTATCAGATCTCCCCTCAGTTGTCTCTTTTCCAGCTGAAGAGTCCCAGTATTTTTTTTTAATTTCTCCTCATATGGAAGATGTTCCATACCCCTAATCATTGTTTGTTGTCCTTCTCTTTACTTTTCCAATTCTAATGTAGCTTTTTTGTGATGGGGGAACCAAAACTGCATGCATTATTCAAGGTGTAGGAGTACCATGGATTTATATAGTGACATTATGATATTTCCTGTCTTATCTATCCCTTTCCTAATGGTTCCTAACATTCTGTTAGCTCTTTTGACTGCCATTGCACGTTTAGCAGATGTTTTCAGAGGACTATCCTCAATTATTCCAAAATCTTTCATCACTTTCATCTGTCATTTTGGTGCCCAGTCACTCAGCTTTGTGAAATCTCTTTGTAATTCTTCACAGTCAGCTTTGGACTTGACTATCTTGAGTAATTTTGTATCGTCTGCAAACGTTGAAATCTCACCGTTGAGCCATTTTTCCAGATCACTTATGAATATGTTGAACAGCACTGGTCCCGTCACAGATATTTGCAGGGCCCTCACAATTTACTTGTCTCCACTGTGAAAACTGACCATTTATTCCTACCCTATTTCCTGTCTTTTAACCAGCTATTGATCTTTGAGAGGACCTTCCGTCTTATCCCATGACTCCTTACTTTGCTTAAGACCCTTTGGTGTGGGACTTTGTCAAAGGCTTTCTGAAAGTCCAAGTACACAATATTGACTAGAACACCCTTGTCCACATACTTGTTGACCCCCTTAAAGAATTTTAATAGATTTGTGAGGGATGACTTCCCTTTACAAAAGCTGTGTTGACTTTTCCCCAATATATCGTATTCATCTATGTGTCTGACAATTCTGTTCTTTAGTATACTTTCAACCCATTTGCCTGGTATTCAGGGGTGAAAGTAAGTCCAGTGACTTACCGGTACGCTGGGGCCAGCTCTGGCCCCCAGAAGGGGTGGGGCCTAGGGCAGAAGGGGCGTGGCTGAGGGAGTCAGAGCCAGCCCCAGCCCACCCTGTAAGGTAAGTGCCCCCCCCACTGGGGTAGCAGCAGCAGCCCGGGGCTCCTGGGGCTATTTAAAGGGCCTGGAGCTCCCCTGCTTCTACCGCCCCGGCCCTGTAAATAGCCGCGGGAGCCCTGGAGTAGTGGCTGTGGGGCTCCGGCGGCTATTTAAAGGGCCGGGGCGGTAGAAGCAACGGGAGCCCCGGACTTTTTAAATAGCCCCCAGAGCCCCGCAGCCCTACCCCAGGGCTCCAGCAGTGGGGCTCTGGTGGCAATTTAAAGGGCCTGGGGCTCCAGCCCCTGCTGGGAGCCCCAGGCCCTTTAAATCGCCCCCTGGGGAAGCCGGGCCACCCCGATACGGGAAACCGGCTCTTACCGGTACGCCATACTGGTAAGTACCGGCTTACCTTCACCTCTGCTGGTACTGATGTTAGGCTTACTGGCCTGCAATTGCCAGGATTGCCTCTGCTGGAGCCTTTTTTTAAAAATCAGCATCACATTAGCTATCCTGCAGTCATCTGGTATAGAGGCCGACTTAAGCAATCGGTTACGTACCACGGTTAATAGTTCTGCAATTTAATATTTTAGTTCCTTCAGAACTCTTGAGTAAATACCATCTGGTCTTGGTAACTTATCTGTTTAATTTATAAATTTGTTCCTAAACGTCCTCTATTGACACCTCTATCTGGGACAGATCCTCAGATTTGTTACCTAAAAAGAATGGCTCAGGTGTGGGAATTTCTCTCACATCCTCTGCAGTGAAGATCAATGCAAAGAATTCATTTAGCTTCTCTGCAATGGCCTTATCTTCCTTAAATGCTCCTTTAGCCTCTCGATCATCCAATGGCCCCAGCGATCATTTGACAGACTTCCTGCTTCTGATGTACTTAAAGGTTTTTCCTGTTAGTTTTTGTATATTTTGCTATTTGCTCTTCAGATTCTTTTTTTGGCCTGTTTAATTTTACACTTTACTTTTACACTTGACTTGCCAGTGTGTGTTACTTTCTATTTTCCTCAGTAGGATCTGATTTCCAGTTTTTAAAAAACGTCTTTGCCTCTAACCGCCTCTTTTACTCTGTTTAGTCATGATGGCATTTTTTTTTGTCCTGTTACTTTTTTTTTTATTTGAGGTATACATCTAGTTGGAGCCTCTATTGTAAAAACAGTTTGCAGGCATTTCACCCTTGTGACTGTTCCTTTTTAATTTCTATTTCATTAGCCTTCTCTTTTTTTGTATAGTTCCCTTTTTGAAGTTAAATGTTACTGTGGTGGATTTCTTTGGTATTTTCCCCCCATAGGATGTTCAATTTAATTATATTATGGTCACTATTACCAAGTGTTTCAGCTATATTCACCTCTTAGACCAGATCCTGTGCACCACTTAGGACTAAATCATGAATCAGCTCTCCCCTTGTGGGTTCCAGAACTAGCTGCTCTAAGAAGCAGTCGTTAATGGTGTCTAGAAATTTTATCTCTGCATCCCATCCTGAGGTGACATGCTCCCAGTCAATATGGGGCTAGTTGAATTCCCCCATTATTGTTGGGTTTTCTGCCTTTGTAGCCTATCTAATCTCCCTGAGCATTTCACAATCACGGTTACCATCCTGGTCAGGTAGTCGATTCCTACTGCTATGTACTTACTATTCAAGAATGGAATTTCTATCCATAGAGATTCTGTGGTACAGTTTGATTCATTTGAGATTTTTATTATATTTGACTCTAGGCTTTCTTTCAAATGTGGTGCCACTCCCCCACCAGCGTGACCTACTCTGTCATTCCTATATATTTCATACCCTGGTATTATTGTGTCCCATTGGTTATTATTCCACCAAGTATCTGTGATGCCTATTATATCAATATCCTCATTTAATATCAGGCACTCAAGTTCACCCATCTTAATATTTAGACTTCTTGTATTTGTATACAAGCACTTATAAAATTTGTCAATATTTAGTTGTCTGCCTTCATGTGATGTAATTGAATGGGACTCTTTCATTTGACTATTTCTCTTCAATTCCTACTTGTACTTTACCAACCTCTGTCCTCTCCTCTTTCCTAGACTATTGAGTATCCTCTTTTAATAAATCCTCCCCTAAGGGATGTATCTGTCCGAAACTTGTGCTCCTCCATATCTCCATATTACCCCTCCTCCCCAGCCCTTAATTTAAAAACTCCTCTACAACCTTTTTTAATTTTACAAGCTAGCAATCTGGTTATGTTTTGGTTTAGGTGGAGTCCATCCTTGCTGTATAGGCTTCACCTTTCCCAAAAGGTTCCCCAGTTCCTAATAAATTTAAATCCCTCCTCCAAACACCATTGTCTCATTTATGTGTTGATATCCTGTGGTTCTGCCTGTCTAACTGGCAAAATACCTTTTGCACCATTGGTTGGAGAAGGAACAAGAGCTAAAATAGCCCTGTGATTTCTCCAGGTCTCTTCTGTAATAGAAACACTTCAGGGGTTTATATTGAACACTCAGGGATTTATTAAAACTTGCAGATAGTGTGCAAAAGCTGCTCAGTGAGTGAAAAATCACATCAGACACTTTTCAGCCCTCAAGCACTGTAGCTTGGAGAGTTTTGTACAGTTCTAGGAACACCTCATGTAATGGAAGGCTGTGCTGGGATTGGGAATTTGCCAACTCTATATTGCCTTAGTCTTCATAACTCTTGGTCTGACCCCTACATGTTAAAAGGTTTCAAGTCCAGCACAAGTCTGGACAGACCACAGCATGTTTTTTCTGTATTTTGCATCCATTTTCATATGCTCTATTAATAGTAGGTTGTATTGCCTCATAGGCAATCTGCTAGCTTGCCTCCTGAGATATCAGTTGGAGTTCCCCTCAATGGGGCACCTGTTTCTGACCTCCTTCCAGTCTCTCTCTCTCTCTCTCGCTGCTTTCCTACGTCTGCTGCATATGGTATGGACCAGCGCCCATATTCACACTTTTTTTTTCCTAACTGAATTTTTAGAACAGACATGTGCCTTATATATCTGCTTTCTTGCTATTGAGTCATCCTTCTCTCTTCCTCTCTCTCCTCTTATTATACCAGGTACTTGGTAAAGGAAGAAGTGTTCCTGCTAACAAAATGGAAAATCTTTAATATAGTAAAGTAAAATCAAATGATATTCTGCAGTATTTTTCAGAAATCTATTCATTGCCCATAGGCCACAGAAAATGCTCAAGCTCTTTTCTTACATTTATTTTGATTGCTAATAGTTATATCAGGATGTTAATTGCAAAACTATTATTTGTTTCTATGACAAATTAGATATATCTAGGGTTGTAATGGTGCGGCACTGCAGAAAACTCCTACACTAGTAGAGCTGTGCAATAATACCATAACAACAATAATAGTAATATCTAGCTGTTATAAATCACCATTCATCAGTAGATCTCAAAGCACTCAAATGTCTTACAGAAGTTTGTGCAGCTTGAAACAGTCATGCCTTTATTTTCATTATACTATACCTTCTAAGTTATTAAGAACATTGTCAAGCCTGCAAATACAGTGGTTATGTTATGCTCAGAATTGCAGCTTTAAACATACACTATGCTTTCCTATGGACACTTTAATAGTATTTGTTCTTTTTCTGTGTTGTGTATTTTTGTTCTTGTTTTGTTTTCCTTAAGTTTAAATAAAGTCTTCCTTTACAATGAAAGTACCTGTTTTGCTCTTTGGGTATGAAGATATAACACACCGTGAAAAGACATGTGCTGCTGATTTCCTAAAAAGCCCAATATTTTTCAGCCTTGTCTTATTTATTTAAAACGGCACACACAACACTACATTATAATAAAGTTATTTAGGTTGCAAAGTCAAGCACTAAAATGTTAGGAACTGCAATGCTACATGAGGCAGGAGTCCTGTGGAAAAATAGTATGTGCTCATGAAACTAAAGACTGTAGCATAATGCACAAACAGGCAGAATGAAGGTTGTGGTGGCAACCATAAAGATTGCATTTGCTAACTTCCAAGTACTTGACTCTGCAATCTAAACAACTTTATTTTCATGTAGTCTTTTTAAAAACAAAGTATCTCTACAAATTACATAAAATAAAAAGGTAAAAACAAAATCTATTCTGCACAGTTGTGAGGACCGCCCACCATCATGAGGGTTTGAACCCTTTCAGCACTGCAGCAGAGGTTTCTACCGTATGATCTATAGGATTAGGTTGATAGCACGAGAAGACTGCTGTCACATATTGGGGGATTGCCCACCGGTGCCATGTGCTGGGTCCCCGGAGGAGGATGAGAGGAGCCCATTCCAGCACTCTCTCTTCCTGCCCTCCCTCATTCTACCCCATGTGGTATCCCTAGAGTAGGGAGGATGAGCTGTTGTGGGATATGTTGTATCCTGGGACGTAAGGGGGGAGCCCAGCCTGCTCTTTCTTCCCCCATCTCCATGTGATGTGCCTGGGGATGTGGGAAGGATGGGATGCTGGAGCTATGTGCTGGAACTGGGGTGTGCAGGTTGGTAGAGGAGTTATCCTGCCCTAACACTCCCCCACAGCTACTGCTGCACCATGAGCTGTCAGGTGTTTCCAATGCAGTGTGTTGCTGCTGTTTTGGTAGGGATATGGTCCTAGCCTTAGAATGGTCATGGTCAGTTATTTTTTTCAACAGGCTGCCAAAATATTCCTGAGGCACACAAGTGAGAGGAGAAATGGTGATTTTCAGTAGTTTATAACTCAGCCCAACCTGAATGGAATTTCATGGGTCGCGTAAAATGCACTTTTAAAGCGCCAAGGTTTTGTTCCTGGCAGATTTCAAAGGTCTGCTGCAAACAATATAGGTGTTAAAGCTTCTCAAAACAAAGTTGCAAAAATCTTTTGTAGTAGAAAGTGTTAGTCAGTCTAAATGTAGTGGTCTCTGCTGGCTTCCCCTATAATTTCATTTTGCAAGGTTAAAGATGGTTTCTGCTGTCATTTTTATATGAATGGCCAGAAAGTGGACACTTGTAGTTTTTTAGAGTTCTGTCTTTCTGTTTATAATACAAGAACTAGGTGTCATCAAATGAAATCAATAGGCAGCAGATTTAAAACAAACAAAAGGAAGTATTTTTTTCACACAACACAAAGTCAACCTGTGGAACTCCTTGCAGAGGATGTTGTGAAGGCCAAGACTATAACAGGGTTCAAAAAAGAACTAGATAAGTTCATGGAGGATAGGTCCATCAATGGCTATTCGCCAGGATAGACAGGGATGGTGTCTCTAGCCTCTGTTTGCCAGAAGCTGGGAATGGGCAATAGGGGATGGATCACTTGATGATTATCTGTTCTGTTCATTCCCTCTGGGGCATCTGGCATTGGCCACTGTCAGAAGATAGGATACTGGGCTAGATGGACCTTTGATCTGACCCAGTATGGCTGTTCTTATGTTATGTTCTTATGTTGCACGGGCTTTGCTGATGGTCAAATTCCATGTACCTTTATAGGGTAATTTATGAATAACAGACCAAGCCACTAATATTTGTAATGAAAATGGTTTTTGAACATCAAAGCGGAAAATCATTATCTAGTTCATCATCATCATCTTTATTATTATTATTTGTTTTGGTGCCTAGGAGCCCCAATCATGGACTAGCAACCTATTGTGCTAGGCGCTGTACAAACACACAACAAAAAGACAGTCCCTGTCCCAAGGAGTTTACAGTCTATGTATAAAACAAGACACAGCAGATCAATACAGACAGAATGAAACAATATTGGTCAGCAATATAGACAGTTGTCTCAGCACACCAGTGTCTGTATCATGTCAATAATCTACAAGGAAACTATCTATTGCTAATCATCTGTCCATAGTCTCACTTCCTTGATTATTTGTCTGATTAGGTCAGTAGTTACTGCTATCTAAAGCTTATATGAATTATATATGAGGTAACATAAAAATAGTGAACTTTTTAAAGTTAATAATTTCTTCTCATTTATAAAAACAAAACAGAAACAAAACTCCACATGGGCAAAGTGGGATAAATAATTTTTAAATATTTCCAACACCAAAAGGAAACTTGTGCCCATACCAACCAATTATTGATGTCGGAAGCATATATAAACCATTTTTCATTGATAAAACTTTATAAATATGCTTAGTACTTATATAGCACTTTACAATAACTAACTATAATATTCCTAAAAAGGTGGCAATATAATTATTCTAATCCTACAGATGGGGAGACAGAGAGAAATCAAGTGACTTGTAAAAGTAAGTGGAAGAGCCAGGACTAGAATCCCGATCTCTTGTGTGTCCTAAATGTACACACCTGAAAAATTACTGTTGAAAAGAGGCATGTATTCTCCTTATACAGAGGAAGACTTTCTAATACATCTCTCTTCTATATTTATCTACTTCTTGATCAACGAGACTGATAGGACTTGTGGACTAGTTTTGCAAGGATGTGTATGCACTTGTCATTTATACTGTAGCTGCTACCTACAGTAAGCATAGGTGTGCAAATAATTACTACATTATAAAATATCAATAGAAAAGTATTTCGTAGACCTGCTGAGATGGCTTTTAATAATAATATATGGAGATATGCCTATCTCATAGAACTGGAAGGGACCTTGAAAGGTCATCAAGTCCAGTCCCCTGCCTTCACTAGCAGGACCAATTTTTTTGCCCCAGAGCCCTAAGTGGCCCGCTCAAGGCTTGAACTCACAACCCTGGGCTTAGCAGGCCAATGCTTAAACCACTGAGCTATCCTTAGTCTGGTCTTTTAGGATGCATGAAATCCATAGATTATAGACAGTCTCCCATTATGGGACAGCCCCCAATTTAATATGGAGCTCTGTTGTGGGACAATTGAAGGATGTTTTGCTTCTTCATCTTTAATATAACCAAAAGAGCTAGAAGGCTGTTTGGATTCCTTGTGTTTAATATTGAAAATTAGTTGTGTGCCTGTCAATAGACTCCCGCTTCAGCTCCTGGAAACTCAGTTAAGCCCTCTGGGTGAATTAACCAGTATACACAGTCCACCAGAGTACCTTCAAGTATCTTTATTGTCATCTATGCCCCAGGTACATCACAACATAGCAGCAATTATGTAGATCACCTTTCTTACTCCCTGGTTTAGCTTTTTATACTGCCTCCTTTCCTTCCTGGGTTCTCCAGCTGGTGAGCTAATTACCTCATTAGCTTGTTGGGCTACCAGCAGGCGAAAGTGCTCTCTTCTACCTTAATCACACCCAGTGCCCTGGGTGTTCTAAGTGACCAGGGTGCTGGCTTCCATAGAGCTCAAATTGAAACTGATAACAGCACTCTGTCACTGTTCCATGAAAACTGCATTTTCAGTCCTATATGTCAGTGGGGAAGTGACTCCTCAAAGGAGATGGAATGAACAGAACAACCCACAGCCTGTACAGCTGGCCCACAGTCCCAAAAAGGAGCTGTCTGACAAGATGAACCCATCTTGGCCTGAGTTCCTCTACCACAGCAGGGACAAAGTGACATTAGAGACTTTGAGCCCTGTGGTCAAGGGTCACGCTCCTGAGACTGCCACATATCTCGACTAATAGGGGATATTTTCCTCCCAACCCAATTTCCTCTTCTTTCCCATGGCAAATTCATGGGGATAAAGATAGCCTTGTGGGAGAAAGAGAAAAGATCTGTGCCAGGTAGAGAGAGGGGGAAATTTGTGAGTATCTCATTTACATAAACTCTCCATCACCTCCAGAAGCATTATGGGTTCAGACCTTGGAGCAACTGCAGAGCCAGCCCTCATAAGGTTGGTCAAACCAGTGCAAAGTCACCATACACACAAGTAAGGTACAAAACTTTCCCTTATGCCCAAGCACAAGAGGGTCAGGATTTAGACTAATAATAAGTATCAGAGGGGTAGCCGTGTTAGTCTGGATCTGTAAAAAGCAACAGAGAGTCCTGTGGCACCTTTAACACTAACAGATTTATTGGAGCATAAGCTTTTGTGGGTGAATACCCACTTCGTCAGACGCATGACTTGCGTCTGACGAAGTGGGTATTCACCCACGAAAGCTTATGCTCCAATACATCTGTTAGTCTTAAAGGTGCCACAGGACTCTCTGTGACTAATAAGAAGTTCACCAACTGGGAATGTGATCCTAATGATGAATGAAGCAAAATGATTAGTCCTGACACAAATCTTCTTGGACTTGCCCTCACAGGAAATAAGGGCAGCTGTTGATAATTCCTTTACCTTGATGCTATAATCCATTGGGTTAGGTGGAGGAATAGCAAAACTCCACCTTGACTAATCATATGTTCAAACAAATTTATCTTTTTTTCATTCTTTTTCTAGTGAAATGTTACTGTGTTAACGGAAATATCTCAGACTAGCACAACTGCTTTGACTCGCCTTAGAAGCACCTCACATACCAATACCCAACATAAAGGAATTGCCATTGCACCTCATTGCCTTCACTCATGAGGATTCCAAGTCTCTTACATGATAAACAGTAGCTCCCCTATGGCTAAATTGTTTGTCCTTCCAAAGTGAATACCTCAATTATTTTCAAGCCCCTATCCGGTTAAAGACAGGAAATGAAATTCTGGCCCCATTGAAATTGATGGGAGTTTTGCCATTAACTTCAATAGGACTTGGGAATTTAAAAACTTTGTTTCTTTCTTACAGTCTGTGATATTTGCAAACTTCTTAGTGTCCATTGAGAGTTCAGTTTTGTGCCTATAAGGCTCAATTGTTATCAGGTTTTTGGCATTGCTGTAGATTCAGCTGTCTTTGTTATCAGCAACATTAGAATAGGTCACAGCGGTCGGCAACGTTCGGCACGCAGCTCGCCAAGGTAAGCACCCTGGCGGGCCGGGCCAGTTTATTTACCTGCTGACGCGGCAGGTTCGGCCGATCGCGGCCCCCACTCGCCGCGGTTCGCCGTCCCGGGCCAATGGGGGCGGCGGGAAGTGGCGCGGGCCGAGGGATGTGCTGGCCGCGGCTTCCCGCCGCCCCCATTGGCCCGGGACGGCGAACCGCGGCGAGAGGGGGCCGAGATCGGCCGAACCTGCCGCGTCAGCAGGTAAATAAACTGTCCCGGCCCGCTAGGGTGCTTATCCTGGCGCCGAACGTTGCCGACCCCTGGAATAGGAGCTTAGAATCTTTCTTGTTTTAAGATCCCTTGAGCACCTCTTGTTTTTGAACCAATATGATGATTAAATATTTGTTTGCCAGGAAAACTGCATTTCCAGTCAGAACAATAGAATCAATAATTTTGTTATGACTTGGTCTGTGAGCTTACAGAATTATTTTTATAATGGTTTTGAGATTCTATTTATTTCCAAGAGATAATGCTAATGCTCAGAGAGTAAAGGTACCTTCTCTCAGAAGAATTCTCCTTATTTCAACCAGTTACTTTTCTCTGTCTTTATAACCACTTGCTAACCTTTCTCTTATTATGCATTGTGTAAAATTTTCCATTATCTCTAATTGGTACCTGGTTTACAAAGATAGCTTAATGCATTACTGAGCTACTTCTATTGACTACTTAAATGTTGCTAACCAGGATCTTTCCCTTGGGATCAAACTGTAACTAATTTTATTCTCTGAAAATAAATGGCTCTTTGCTGATGTAATGGGAGCCACCTTCCTTTGAAGATGTGGTTTAAAACCTATTGCAACCTTTGCATGGCATTTTCATTTCTATATTCCAGTACAGTCGAATGGTTCTCAAATTCTGCACAAATGTGTTGTATTAATACAAACCTATTTGATAGTTTAGATTGTTTAGTCTTCATATAGCTGCGTGTAGGTATAATATATACTGTGGGGCCAGTACTATGCTGTTTCAGGAACCATGCTTGTGTGGGGCAAGTGCACTGAGAAACAGAGAGGCAGTTTGGGAAAACTGCTGGTTCTGTTTTTAGGGCCTGAAACCTAAATTCCATGAGGCGGATGCACTAGAACTCCTGTGCCTTTAATAGTGCGGGACAAAGCTGGATCCAGTTAGTTCCCAGTCATTCTCTCATGGAGGTATAGGAGAGTAGGGTTTGCTAACAAGCATCTCCCAAGTAACAGTGACAGTAGTCGTAGCAAAGTATGCTGGGATTTAAGGGGACTATATAAGCAGCACCCTTCCACCACACTACAGAAAGGCTTGGAAGAGGCCAAGAAGTTATGGGCAAGTAACCCATTTTTGTTTTGCTTTTGTTTCTTATGCAACTGTGTTTTACTTGGGATAGAATCTGAGAAACAGTGGCTGAGCCAGTTTCAAAAGATGGAAAATAAAGCTCCAGCCAGAGGTAGGTGTGTGGGTGTTTTTTTGGAAAACACCCTGGGATATTGTTTTTTTTAAATCTGGCCTACCACCCATGCAAGCTGTAAAGTTCAGATATGAATAAAGATCCACATTTTCTCAAGTCTGAGAATGAAATTATGGCCCCATTGAAATCAATGGCAAAACTTTCATTGACTTCAGTGGGGCCCAGTTTTGATTTGGCACATCATAGAGAAATGAGCTAGAAGCAAAGTTTGGGTCCAGATGTCCCCAGCATTAGTAGCTACTTGAACTTTGAGTTTTGGCTCAGGCCCATTTCTTGTTTCAGTTGCTAATTTGGGAAGAGATTCAATAAAAATTCTATCCAACTTCTGTGCTGTGGAAGTTAAATGGCACTATTATTGAATCTAGTCCTCTGTAGGGTACACTTAACTTCCATTATAACAATAATAATCCTAGCATTTGCTGCTGATAAATCCTCATTTGTAATTTTGGAAAGAAGGTGTTCTCATCAAACTCTGTTTCTGACAAGTTTGTTCTGAACCAATAACTGCAGAGCCTCCATTTTTAATTTTAAAAATGTTGGTAAATGATGACAGTGAAAAGATCCATAACAACTCCCTGAAGCATGCTGTTTGTAATGTCAAATAGAGTTGGTAATGACATATGGCATTTGTAGTTCAGATGATTTGAGGTTTTATTTTAGTGTATGCACTGGCATTTAAACAGATGCACATCTTAAATCTGAAATGTCAAACTTCTTGTGCATTAACTGTTTTTTTTTCAGAATTTTAGCTACTTAATAGAAAAGTAACACAAAATATTTACATGCAGAAAAAAAGATCATATTCCCTTCTTCATTCCATAACAAAGGATTTGTGTGTTGCTTTTATTTACAATATAGAGACCCATCCAGCAAATTTGTCCAGCTTTAGTTTTCTGAACCATCCTTCACATTAGTATCTAAGTGCTGCACTTACAACTGCACTTGAAATGTCTAGTAAAAGTCATTTGTGCAGGGTAGAGGATCCAGGCAACAGTGGGATTCCTTTTCTACACCCCACTTTTTTCCTGGCCATCCCCACCACTCCCTCCCTGGCTTCCTTAAATCGAGTCTTCTCCTTTGTTGGCGCCACTGCTTGACAGACATCTATGTCCATGGAGGTCAGGAGTGCATTTGCATAGCTGTGTATAGTTAGAATTTATGGAATGTATATGGTTGAAAGCCCTAGAGAGGCGAAGCAAGTTTTTCCATCGCGCCAGACCAGTGTGCCTCAACAGTTGAGCTGGGAGGAGTACTTCTAGGAATCATAGTATTGTTCCTCTCCATGCCCATCCCAAATACCGGTGTGGGTGTGCTGTGTGTGCGGGTGTTTTTGCTGAGATGTCAACAAGGTGCCAAGTAATGTTTATTGCAATGGTAAGTTTGGTGATGTGGACACGTATCATTGAGAACTGGACTGGACTCCGATCACTGAGAACAGGACCAAACTCATTCCACATAGGGCCGCCAAAATTTTACACCCAAATTGGTCTGGATGCTATTGACAATGTAAGTATAAAAGGCTCATATCAATTTCTTAGTCATCACCAGTCCCCTAAGTCATCAGCTGCCTCCCGTATGACATATTTTGAATGTACAGTTTAAGCTATTTACATGTCTCTAAAATACACACAACTGTGAATAAGCCTATTGTTAGCATAAACTCTATTATGAATGGATTTAATATACTTTAACAAGATTTTTTTTTAATACTTAAAGAAAACTAAGGGCTTGTCTACACCAGAAGTAATGCGTTCTACGAGGGGGGTGATTTCTAAAGCACCCTAATGTGTTATACATTAACTGATAAGAACAGATATAACTTAGATCATTTTTTCACATCTTAGCTCATAGACACTTTTAAAGTGCACTAGGGAATCTTTAGCGTGCACCAGCAAGGTCTACATGGACTGATTTATGCAAACCACATTAGTGCTTAAAATCACACCCCCACAGTGTGCATTACCCTGCCACGTAGACAAGCCCTTCAGATGTCTTCCCTTTGTCGGTTTTTTTTCCCCCCCGTAGTTAAAAAATTTTGTCTAGGAAAGTGGGTTAACAGAATAAAGACAGATGGGAGTAGATTAATTCTAACCCTACTTTATTGCAATGAAGCCTTTACAGATGTGTCTGCTGAACTTTATACTAAAGTTTCTCCAGTTTAACTTTCCCTCTAAATCAGTCTTGCACTATGTAGTGATTGAAAAAGAAACTGCCACGTACCTTTTATTTATTATGCATGCCAACTGACTCCTTGCCTCATGTTCAGTCCTTTTAAATTACACTCTCCCAGTGCATCCAATTGTGATGTAATTATATAAATGATGTGCCTTATCTGGAATATAATGTGCAGTTCTGGTTACCCCACCTCAAACTAGATATAGCACAAGTAAAGGTGAGGGTCATAAACAAATGGTCCATGGTAATGATTGGGACATAGAAACACGCTTATGACAAGAGATTGAAAAGTTTGGAACTGTTTACCTTGCTAAGAGCTGACTGTTACAGAAGTGGAGCCCAGCTGAGTATTCCTTTCCATCTTAGCAAATGTTTTGCATTGGAGTTTATTTTTTCAAGGCAAACTTTGCATGGAAAGAGCCTAAAGATATAGGGTGAAATCTTGGCCCCATAAAAGTCAATGGGAGTTTTGCCCTTGACTTCAGTTGGGCCAGGATTTCATCCACACTCTTTTTAAATAATGAAAGCTGTGGTTCTCCTTTACAGGGCCCAGCGGGCAGCTCTGTTAACAAGGGGAACCCACAAGCCCCAGTGAGCTCCCTTCAGCTCATCAATGTCCTTCAGTAGATCTAAATTGGAGGTAGGAAGCAGGCCTACAACAGTGATCGTAGATTGTGACAGTTGGAGCCAGCACTGCTCTCAAGAATTAAGTTTACTTCCATTAAAAAATGCGGTCCGGTTATGCAATCCATTTTCTCTCAGCTAGTCTTATTTTGTCAGGATGACCTCAAACTGTCTGCTCCTTACACATCAGCAGACATACAGCACCTTCTGTATTACTACTGTAAAGTATTTTTATGAGGTGATTAACACTTAATTCCTATTTTTCTAGTATTTTTGCTTTGGAGTTTTTTTAGGGTTTTTTGTTTGTTTTGTTTGCCATTTGTTCTCCATAATTTCCAGTTGTATAATATTAACTGATGTTTCATAACATAAACTACTAAGATTTGTGACTGAGCCATGGGAGAGTGAGAGGTTAAAGAGGAGTATAAGGGAGGGGAAGGGTTGAGACAGAGTGTGAGGGAGATCAGGAGATGGATGGGGTCACCTGAGCAAGTGGAGGCGTTAGAGAAGGACAGCATATGAGAAACTTCTGCATTTGTAACATGGGAGGAGGCAAGAGTTGTGAGAGAGGAAGGGTAACTGAGTATTCAGAAAAAGGGGACTGCTGAGGCTGGGAACTTGTAGAGGAGAGCTGGTCAGGAATTTTTTGACGAAACAGCTTTTCATCAGAAAATGCTGATTCATCAAAACCAACACTTTTTGCAGGAATGTCCCAATTTTAATGAAACTTTTATCAGGAAATATTTCTTGGGTCCAGGATGAAATTGCTAGTCAAAATGAGTCAAAGACAGAAAGTGAGCTTGTATATTGGAGACATGGGTTCAAGTCCCTGCTCTGCCATATTTGAAGATTGGTCTCAAACCAGGGTGACAGCATGCACTCTCGCTGTCTCATTTTCTTATGAAATCTTTTCAAACATCTTGGTTTTGTCCCAATGCAAAATGGGATATTTTTTTTTTGAAATCTCAAATACTCTTGAACTGGGAAACCAGTTTTCCATCCAGTTTTGCAGTACAGTTTATAATATTCTCAGGAAAGAGATTTTTCTCCTACAACATTATCCCAGATTGTATTTACATATATGATCATGGGGAAGTACTTCTTTTTAGATAAACTTACCACAGAGTATGTGGAATAGTCACTCTGTTATGCAGTGTGTGTATGTATAATGTAACTATTATTATCCGCATATATAAAATCATACATAGATTCACAGATTACAAAGCCAGAAGGGGCCAATATGATCATCTATGACACAGGTCATAGAACTTCCCCCAAATAATTCCTAGAATGTATCTTTTAGAAAAACATCTAATCTTGATTTTAAAATTGCCAATGATGGAGACTCCACCATGAGCGTAAATTGTTCCAATGGTTAACTACTCTCACTGTTAAAAATGTGCACCTGATTTTCACTCTAAATTTGTCTAGCTTCGGCTTCCAGCCAGTGGATCATGGTATGGTTTTCTCTACTAGATTGAAGACCCCATTATCAAATATTTATTCCTGATGTAGGTACTTACAGACTGTAATCAAGTCATCCCTTAACTTTCTCTTTAAGCTAGATAGATTGAGCTTCTTGAGTCAGTCAATATAAGTCATGTTTTCTAATCCTTTAATCATTCTCATGGCTCCAATTTATCAACATCCTTCTTGAATTGTGGCCACCAGAACTGTAAGCAGTATTCCAGCAAGGGTCACACCAGTGCATAATACTGAGGTAAAATAACCTCTCTACTCCTGCTGGAGATTCTCATGTTTAAGCATCCCAGGACTGTATTAACTCTTTTGGTCACAACATTACACTGGAAACTCATATTCTGCTGAGTATACACCAGGACCCCCAATATTTTTTCAGTCACTGCTGCTCAGGATAGAGTGCCTCTTCCTGTTAGTATGGCCTACATTCTTTGTTCCTAAATGTGTACATTTACATTAAGCCATATTAAAAACACATATTGCCTGCTTGTGCCAGTTTATCAAGAGATCCATGTCTCTCTGTATCATCCTCTTCACTATTTACCACTCCCCCAATTTTTGTCATCTGCAAATTTTATCAGTGATGATTTTGTTTTCACCCAGGTCATTGATACAAGTGTTACATAGCATAGGACCAAGAACCAATCCCTGCGGGATCCCAACAGAAACATACCCACTCAGTGATGATTCCCCATTTACAATTACAGTTTTCCCTGTTTACAATTTTGAGACCTATCATTTAGCCAGCTTTTAATCCATTTAGTGTGTGCCATGTTAATTTTATATTATTCTAGTTTTTTAATCAAAATGTTGTGTGGTACTAAGTCAAATGCTTTAGAGAAGTCTAAGTACACCTCTACCCCGATATAACACAAATTCGGATATAAAGCGGTAAAGCAGCACTCCGGGGGGGTGGGGCTGCGCACTCCGGTGGATCAAAGCAAGTTCAATATAACGCGGTTTGACCTATAATGCGGTGATTTTTTGGCTCCCTAGGACAGCGTTATATCGGGGTAGAGGTGTATATTACATCAGTCCTGTTACCTTTATCAACTAAACTTGCAATTTCACCAAACAATGATATAAAGTTAATCTGTCAGGATCTATGTTTCCCTAAACCCATGTTTATTGGCATTAATTATATTACCCTCCTTTAATTCTTTATCAATCAAGTCCCATATCAGCCGCTCCATTATCTTGCCTAGAATCAACATCAGACTGACATGCCTATAATTACCCACATCATTACATGACAGTGTTGTGAGAGAGACAAACATCCATATTGATGCAAAAATAAGATGTATAAAATTACTATAACTTTTATAAAGGTTGTTGCATATTTGTGTCTTTACTGAATACACTGGTCTACAATTTTTGAGAAGTTGGCTGCTTCAGAGATAAAATGTGCTATATATTATGTATTTTGATGTGCTGAATTCAAATATGACAATTAAAACAACTGATTGGCTACTGTTTCTGTAGACCAGTGATATTAAGATATAGCTACAAGTATGTTACACTGCTCTACAGCCAAAATGCTTCTGAAATAAATGTAGTCAAACGTTACTAATTCTGGGTCACTGAGAACGAAAATGATGCTTAAAATTGTTGATTGGCTCTAGTTTTCAAGATATGTTATTGGGTCAGTATATACGACCCTTGACTTGGGAATGGCGGAGGATAAGTGAGTTATAAAGGAAAGGGATCTCAATTTAAACCAGAAATGACTAAAATACATCTTTGACTGGATCTATGAATAAATCTATGACTGGGTTTGGACAGTACTTGCTTTTTAGGCAAAACAATGAATGATGCAATCTGAAGCTGGTATTGCGTCCTACATGATATGAATTGCATCATGTTATTCCTAGAAGTCATGGATGATGCAATCATAACGAAGCTTACATCACTCTGCTGAACAAATTGCCCTATATCAGCTCTAGAAATCACACAGTGTCATGCTCTCTTATTTGTCAGTGTTTGATTTTGCAAAGGGACACATTTCTGTTTAGCCAAAGTGAGCAGAGATGCCTCGTACTTGTGTGGACAGTGCAGATAACTTCTGCTGTGTTTGTGGTGAAGTGACTTTTGCATCACAAAAGCGCAGTATAACCACTATGGTTAAGAAAGCCTATCACCTTTATTTTGGCTGCAAAATTGGAGATCAGGACAAGAGGTGGGCCCCACACATATGCTGCAACACTTGTGCAACAAATCTTCGCCAGTGGTTGAACAGGAAAAGGAAATCTATGCCTTTTGCAGTGCCAATGATTTGGAGAGAGCCAACAGATCATACCAGCAATTGTTACTTCTGCATGGTGCCTCCAGTTGGGAAAGGTGTGTCAAAGAAGAAAAAGTGGACTGTGCATTATCCAAACATTCCATCAGCTATACGCTCAGTACCCCACGGAGAAGGACTGCCGGTTCCTGATGCACCAGAATCATTCTCACTTGAGTCAGACGAGGAAGAGGAAGAGGATGAAACTTCTGGTCCTGAACCATCAATGTCACAGGACCCACATTTTCTCCCATCCTCCTCCTCTGACCACACCTCATAACACAAGGTGAACTGAATGACCTTGTCAGGGATTTGGAACTACCCAAGAGTAAGGCAGAGCTGTTGGGCTCCAGACTACAGCAGTGGAATCTCCTGGCAGGTGATGTTAGGGTTTCCATGTTCCGTGACCGTCAAAAGGATCTTGTCCCATTCTTCTTCATGGAAGGTGATCTTGTAGCCTGCAACAACATCGATGGTGTGATGGCAGCCCTCAACATCGTTCACGATCCAGATGAGTGGAGACTGTTCATTGATTCATCGAAGAAGAGTCTTAAAGCTGTTTTACTGCATAATGGCAATGTTTTGCCATCAATTCCAGTTGGTCATGCAGTCCATATGAAGGAAACCAATGACAACATGAAACAACTTTTGAGGTGCATGAACTATGACCAACATCAGTGGCAGCTTTGTGGCGATTTGAAGGTTGTTGCTCTCTTGCTTGGTCTGCAGACTGGATACACAAAGTACTGCTGTTTTCTCTGCGAATGGGATAGTCGTGCAAGAGATTCCCACTACATCAAGAAAGATTGACCACTCCGACAGTCATTGGAGCCTGGGAGGAAAAGTGTTCAGCATCCACCACTTGTTGAATCAAGGAAGATTTTGTTACCACCCTTACACATCAAGCTGGGTCTGATGAAGAACTTTGTCAAGGCCATTGACAAAACACAAGCAGCTTTCAAGTACCTCCGTGGAAAATTTCCAAGGTTAAGTGAAGCTAAGATAAAGGAAGGTGTCTTTGTTGGTCCTCAGATTCGTGAACTTCTTCGAGATGATCCATTTGACCATGCACTGCGTGGCAAGGAAAAGACGGCATGGAAAGCCTTCCAGTTAGTGGCAATAAATTTTCTCGGAAACAACAAGGCAGACAACTACAGGTTGTTGGTGGAAAACCTCCTCAAGGCATACAGAAGCCTTGGTTGCAACATGTCACTAAAGATACATTTTTTGCACTCTCATCTAGATTTTTTTCCACCGAACTGCGGATCAGTGAGCGACGAGCACGGCGAGCGATTTCACCAGGACATTGCAACAATGGAGAAACGCTATCAGGGCAAATGGAGCTCATCAATGCTTGCAGACTATTGCTGGACAGTGACAAGAGATGCTCCATTTAATGAATAAAAGAGACAAGCCAAGAAGCGCCGAGTAGACACTGAATAGGACTAAACTATGTACAGAATAGTTTTTTGCCTTTTGTTTCATAATAAATTTTATTTATATAACCCTTTGGCTGATTTTTAAAGTGTTACATAAACAGGACAGGTGAAATATCATGTAAAGCAACCATAAACACATGAAAAGACGTAGGTTTACAATTTATGATTAAAACTCTACTATCTACACAATATACATAGACATAAAATGTAAAAACTTAAATATCTTAGAAACAGTAGCCAATCAGTTGTTTTAATTGTCATATTTGAATTCAGCACATCAAAATACATAATAAATAGCACATTTTATCTCTGAAGCAGACGACTTCTCAAAAATTGTAAACCAGTGTTATAGCCAGGATGCTTGAAAATATAACAATACATATAATGTTTAGCTAGTTATATTACAAAATGTTCAAACTCATCAAAGAAATACCAAAGGCTCTGCTTTTTGTCTCCCAAGAACAAGCGAATGTCAGAAAGATAACCTCTTTTTGGTTATAGAGCCAAGTTTATTATCTCCAAGGGTATGTCTACACTACGAGAGTAGTTCGATTTTACTTAAATCGAATATGTGGAATCGATATTACCAAGTTGAACGTGTGTGTCCACACTAAGGACAGTAATTCGACTTTGTGAGTCCACACTAACGGGGCAAGCGTTGACATTGGAAGCGGTGCACTGTGGGCAGCTATCCCACAGTTCCCGCAGTCCCCGCTGCCCTTTGGAATTCTGGGTCGAGCCCCCAATGCCTTCTGGGGAAAAAAATGTGTCGAGGGTGCTTTTGGGTAACTGTCGTCATCCAACCGTCACTCCCGCCCTCCCTCCCTGAAAGCGCCGGCGGGAAATCAGTTCGCGCACTTTTCTGGTCAGTGACAGCGCGGACGCCACAGCACTGCGAGCATGGAGCCCGCTGCGACCATCGCTGCAGTTATGGCCGTTGTCAACACCTCGCAGCTTATCATCCACCTTTCCCAGAGGCAGATGCTAAGAAATCGGGCGAGGAGGCTACGGCAGCGCGGTGAGGACCTGAAGTCTGAGAGTGGCACAGACCTGTCACAAAGCACGGGACCCCGCGCCGAGGATATCATGGTGGCAATGGGTCATGTTGATGTTGTGGAACGGCGATTCTGGGCCCGGGAAACAAGCACGGACTGGTGGGACCGCATAGTGCTGCAGGTCTGGGATGAATCACAGTGGCTGCGAAACTTTCGCATGCGGAAGGGGACTTTCATGGAACTTTGTGAGTTGCTGTCCCCTGCCCTGAAGCGCAATGACACCCGGATGCGAGCAGCCCTGACTGTCCAGAAGCGAGTGGCCATAGCCCTCTGGAAGCTTGCAACGCCGGACAGCTACCGGTCAGTCGCGAACCACTTTGGCGTGGGCAAATCTACCGTGGGGGTTGTTGTCATGCAAGTAGCCAACGCAATCGTTGAGCTACTGCTCTCAAAGGTAGTGACCCTGGGAAACGTGCAGGTCATCATAGATGGCTTCGCCGCGATGGGATTCCCAAACTGCGGTGGGGCTATAGATGGAACTCACATCCCTATCCTGGGACCGGACCACCAGGCCAGCCAGTACATTAACCGAAAGGGCTACTTTTCAATGGTGCTGCAAGCACTGGTGGACCATAGGGGACGTTTTACAAACATCAACGTCGGATGGCCGGGCAAGGTTCATGATGCTCGTGTTTTCAGGAACTCTGGTCTGTTTAGACGGCTGCAGGAAGGTATTTACTTCCTGGACTACAAAATAACTCTTGGGGATGTGGAGATGCCTATAGTCATCCTCGGGGACCCAGCCTACCCGCTAATGCCCTGGCTCATGAAGCCCTATACTGGCGCCCTGGACACTGAAAAAGAACTCTTCAACTACCGGCTGAGCAAGTGCAGAATGGTGGTGGAGTGTGCTTTTGGATGTCTGAAGGGGAGATGGAGAAGCTTACTGACTCGCTGTGATCTCAGCGAAACCAATATCCCCATTGTTATTGCAGCTTGCTGTGTGCTCCACAATCTGTGTGAGAGCAAGGGGGAGACCTTTATGGCGGGGTGGGAGGTTGAGGCAAATAGTCTGGCTGCTGATTACGCCCAGCCAGACAGCCGGGCGATTAGAAGAGCCCAGCGGGACGCGCTGTGCATCCGGGAGGCTTTGAAAGCCTGAGTGAGCAGGGTAACCTGTGACTATTAAGTTTGTTTACAGAGAAGCTGAACCTGCCCCCGTTTCTTTAGCCAGTAAATGTTCACTATCCTCTCCAGTTACATACCCCGTTCACCCCGTTCCCCCCCTTCCAACACACGTTTAAAAATAAAATCACTTGAATTTTGTTAATGAACACCGTTTTCTTTATTACTGTTTTCTCGGTAAAGTGTTGAACCTGGGACGCAGACTGTGGTGGGGAGCCGGTGTAGTGTAGTGATGCAAAGGACGCTTCTAAACTCCAGGAATGACAGGCTCCGCACTGGTGGACTGGTTGTTTCAACGGAGCCTGCCACCCCTCCTGTTCGGGACTCTGTGTGTGGGGGCTATGTGACTTTGTGGCAGGGGGAGGACGGTTACAGTAGCCCTGCTGCGTGGCTCTGTGATCCAGGATAAGGACCGCTGCATAAGATCTCTAACCGCCCTCCCCCGCCACAAAGTCACATAGCCCCCCCACACACAGAACATGAAAACCACCTCCCAGACTGACCAGGGTAACTAGTGAATGCAATGTGTGTGTGCCCTGCTGCTGAACCTGCCCCCACGTCTGTACCCTGGTAAAGGTGACTGTCCTGTCCAATTACCAACCCCCTTCCCCCCCTTCAAACAGACTCTCCTCTAAAAGAACATGATGGAAACAGTAATTAACAGAAACATATTTTTTATTAGCAACTACACATGAAACTGGGGGATGAAACTGGGACGGGGGCTTGGGTGAGGCGGGAAGGAAAGGACTTATCAAATTTTGGGGAATGAGAGCCTTCTGGTACTTGAGCAGTCTGCAGGGGTGGAGTGAAAGTTTTCACGGACTCTGCCGCCCCTCCTTCTTGGGACTTTGGGTGAGGGGGGTATGGGACTTTGTGGCGGGGGAGGGCGGTTAGAGATAGACTGCAGCGGGGCTCTGTCCTCCTGCCTCCGGTCCTGCAGAACATCCACAAGGCGCCGGAGCGTGTCCGTTTGCTCCCTCATTAGTCCAAGCAGCGTTTGAGTCGCCTGCTGGTCTTCCTGCCGCCACCTCTCCTCCCGTTCCATGTGTGATCGGTGCATTTGGGACAAGTTCTCCCTCCACTGGGTCTGCTGGGCTGCCTGGGCTCGGGAGCAGCCCATAAGTTCCGAGAACATGTCCTCCCGTGTCCTCTTCTTCCTACGCCTAATCTGCGCTAGCCTCTGGGAGTGTGATGCCAGGGTAGTTCGGGAGACAGTCGCAGCTGTGGGATGGGAAAAAGGGAGTGAATTCCTCAGAAAGATAAATTTTTGGGTGAACAAAGAACTTAGTCTTTCTCTGTGAACAAGACCATGCACAGCACCTATCACATGCGCACTCAGGACAAGGTCGAATTTTCGGCCTTCGCATTCAGTGCCTGGGGTCTTGCAGTGCAGATCAGACAAGCGGGGCAGGACAGCGGAATTTGGGTAACAGGCCGCCATGGTAAGCCGTAGACTTGTGGCTGCTTAAAACTTTAATAATATCACTGGCCTCCTTTCACGTTCAAAGCAATGCCAGTCCCTGCTGCCAGCAATCCGGCAAGTATGAACTCTGCCCCTGTCCCACCCCCTCGCGGCTGTCCCAGGGAAAGATCCCTGTATGCTGCTCCTCTCCCGCCTCCACCGCGTGGCTATAAACCACCGGTTACAGTTCTGTAAAGGAACAGGCAAGCAGTCCCAATACTAACATTCCCCTACCTAATTCAAAGCAGGTCACCATGAGCGACATCACTCTGATGAGGATTTCAGAGACGGAGAAAGAACGGATGCTTCGGGAAAGCCTGCAAAGACCAGGGCCGTATGCTGCCATGCTCTGCAAGGCAATGATCCCGGAGTACTTGCTTGTCTCCTGGCGCAGAAACGTTTCGTACCACGGAGGACCCAATAAGGCCGCTCTCCCCAGGAACCTGATGCAAAGGCTTTCCAATTACCTCCAGGAGAGCTTCGTGGAGATGTCCCAGGAGGATTTCTGCTCTATCCCCAGACATATAGACCGGATTTTACTGTAGCTGCACTGGCAGGGACTAAACAGTAGAGCGCCTAGGGCAAACCAATCATGCTAAACCGGACGTTGTTAGATTTTTTTTCAGTAGTTGCACTGCCAAGGAGTGAAACGTGAAGCGTCTAGGGCAAACTAATCATGAAAAACCCATTGTTAATATTGTTAATATTCCTGTTCTGTTAAAAATAAATGTTTACATGTTTAAAACACTTACTGACTGATCCTTCCCCTGATTCTGTGTCCGAGTTAACGCCTGGGGACGGTTGGTAGGGGATCTCTGTAAGGGTGATGAAGAGATCCTGGCTGTCGGGGAAATCAGCGTTGTAAGCGCTGTCGACTGCCTCGTCCTCCTCATCTCCTTCCTCATCTTCCCCGTCCGCTAACATGTCCGAGGAACCGGCCGTCGACAATATCCCATCCTCAGAGTCCACGGTCAGTGGTGGGGTAGTGGTGGCGGCCGCACCTAGGATGGAATGCAGTGCCTCGTAGAAACGGGATGTCTGGGGCTGGGATCCGGAGCGTCCGTTTGCCTCTTTGGTCTTCTGGTAGCCTTGTCTCAGCTCCTTGATTTTCACGCGGCACTGCGTTGCATCCCGGCTGTATCCTCTCTCTGCCATGGCTTTAGAGATCTTCTCGTAGATCTTTGCATTCCGTCTTTTCGATCGCAGCTCGGAAAGCACGGACTCATCGCCCCACACAGCGATCAGATCCAAGACTTCCCGATCAGTCCATGCTGGGGCCCTCTTTCTATTCTGAGATAGCATGGCCATCTCTGCTGGAGAGCTCTGCATCATTGCCAGTGCTGCTGAGCTCGCCACGATGTCCAAACAGGAAATGAGATTCAAACTGCCCAGACAGGAAAAGGAATTCAAATTTTCCCGGGGCTTTTCCTGTGTGGCTGGTCAGAGCATCCGAGCTCAGACTGCTGTCCAGAGCGTCAACAGAGTGGTGCACTGTGGGATAGCTCCCGGAGCTATTACCGTCGATTTTCATCCACACCTAGCCTAATTCGACATGGCCATGTCGAATTTAGCGCTACTCCCCTCGTTGGGGAGGAGTACATAAGTCAAATTTAAGAGACCTCTATGTCGAACTAAATAGCTTCGTGGTGTGGACGGGTGCAGAGTTAATTCGATGTAACGGTGCTAAATTCGACATAAACTCCTAGTGTAGACCAGGCCCAAGTGTGTTTATACAGTCTATGGAATGCAGCTTTATAATTTCTATTTTGCTTTAACACTCTATACTATTTTCTTAAATATTAGGTTTTGAAAAATATATATATGAGATATTGTGTTTCATGCTTTGTATAGAATATTTGATGAGTCTGTAATTAGGAATTAGGAATATACTGCAAATGGTAGGTTGTAAATCTAGAAACCATTTGTTCAAAACAAACAAATCCATCAGAGCGCCTCATCAAAGAACAGGACAAATCCCTCTTGTATAAGATATCCGCTTGGTATCAATATGATTTTTTTCCCCCCAAGAAAACAGACTTTGTAAGATATTTTATGTTTGAGAAAGAGTCCTGGTTGTGTAAAAGATGGGAGGGTGTTTTCATTCAGAAATTCCAAAAAGAATTAATGCTTAGGGTGTGTTATCAGAACTATAAACCAACTAATAAAAATGGATCTTTTAGCCCTCCTTTTTGGAAAGAACCACCTTAGGTTAAACCTACACAATGAATTTTAGAAATATGCTTATTGAGATTGATTTCCTTGTAAACACACTAAGAATCCGTTCTTTCAATCTGGAGAACATTTATGGTGGGATATGTTTTACAGATTATATTGGTTACTTAAAGGTGAAAACCTTTGTTGTTTCTCAAATGCATAAAATGGCATATGTTTCTTTTCACTTGTATATTTGCAAATATTTTGTATCTAAACACAAACCTTCATATGATAACTGCCTGATATCATTGTTATGAGAATAGTAAGATGTTTTATGTATAAATATATCAATGCCATATAACGCTATAACGGATTACAGATATAAGTAGCCATTTGACTATAGATATATTTATAATAATTAGGAAATTAGTTAAGCAACCCCTCACCAAACTCATGAAGACAAGAAGAACCTCTCCAAAGATTGGTAAAAAGAAAAGACAATACCTTTTTTGATGACCATTCTGAAAGTGCTTTCCAGAGCGGTCACATTGGAGCACTCTGGGATAGCTCCCAGAGGCCAATAACGTTGATTTGCATCCGCACTACCCCAAATTCGACCCAGCAAGGTCAATTTTAGCGCTACTCTCCCTGCCGGAGAGGAGTACAGAAGTTGATTTTAAGAGCCCTTTAGGTTGACGGAACGGGGTTGCTTGTGTAGACTCATTCATTATAAAATCGACCTAACGCAGCTAAATTCGACCTAACACTGTAGTGTAGACCAGGGCTAAGTCTCCTCAGCCTGGATGATGTTGGAGGCTGGATTATCAGCTGAAAGTCCAGAAAAAAACTGAGACAGAGCCACTGCCCTATTGATCCACGTCACAGGGGAGGGAAGGTGCATGCTGGGAGACCACATGGTCACACTCCTCTACCACCTTGTAGCGGGGTGGTCACCCGCTCCTGCCCTGAAGGGCTTGAAATCAGCCCCGGGGACAGGGCTGAGGCTGCGTGAGGGCTGCAGCTAGGGAGAACAGCAAGCCTTGGCTGATTGGGGAAACAGCCACAGCTGGGGCCACGCCCCAGTCAGACCGTAACTGGCCTTATAAAGGCCAGGGAAGCCAGGAGCTGTAGGACTCTCCCTCTAGCTCTTGAGGGAGACAGGCCTGGCTGCCTGGGAGCTGACAGAGGTACCTAGAGTGGAGCAGGGCCGGTGGAAAGGCTAGAGGAGCTGGGGAGCTCCAGCCTGGAGAACCCCCAGGCTGCAGGCCTTGATAAAGGCCAGAACAGGTACTGGGGCTACAGAGGGGTAGCCTGGGGTAGGCAAAGGTCCAAACCCCCCTTTGCCAGTGATGAATGGCGTGTACACTGCAGTCCGCCCCAGTGAGCAGGGGCTTGACGGTGACTGGCAGTAGCCATATACTGAGGTGAGGTGGGGATAGGGGGGTGGGGGTTCCCCTGGGAGGGGAGACCCAGAGACTGTGGGGGTACTGCCAGGAGGCAGCCCCCAAGGGAAAGGGGCACCGGGGTCCAGGAGGGATATGGGGGCCAGCGACAGGTGAGACACTGGCCGACAGAGGGCGCTCCAGAGGCTGGCGACCTAATTCCCTGGACATCCAACAGGAGGCGCTGCGCCAGTGAGTCACCGCATCGCTACACACCCTGATTGCTTCTCACTCCTTTGCTGATGTTTCTTGCTGCTTTTTGACACTTCCTCTCACTTCTGCAGTAATCACTTGGCTGCACCTAGATCTCTGATGCTTCCTCTTGCCCTCTAAGTGCTTTCTTACACTCCTCAAGGCCAATATTGCAACCTTCCCGAGCCTTATTTGTCACCTAAAGATCTTTATATAATTTTTGTGCATACTCTCTGTACTTACTGTATTTCACACCCAATCAAGCTATCAAATAAAGTTAGTTATGTGTTTTTTAGAAGCACGACTTAGATGAATCAGAGTAAGCTATTTTAAGAAGGGAAAAATGCTGATTCTCCAAAGTCTGTGTTTAATTCCATGACTGTCACATTCACAGTTAACTTGAGTTACTGCACATTAATATATTCCCATATACTGCTGGATGCTGAATAAAACTAAGACCATGCAAAAAAAATCTTTTTATCTGATGTCCTACTAATATTAATTACTAATGGCACTAATAATTTATTTGTTGTAATAGGACAATGTAGAGATTTTTATTATTTAACTTACTTTAATGTGTTAATGTGAAAAAGTAAGTCAATGTACTTTTGCAATTTTTTTTGTTTCTACAACCACAAGATTTATTTGCTATATGAACTTAATGCATCCATATCTCCTTTGTGCACTTATTGAGGGACTGATACTAATGCCTGCAAGTAAGGGCTGCAGGATCTGATCCTAAGTGTGATAGAAAAGTTCACTATAATGAATGTGATTTTCTAAGATTCTGTTCTATCAGTTTCATTAAGTAACTTATATTTTCCTTGTATAGCACTGATAAAGCACACTATCTAACATACACACATGGTAGTATTGCTTTTGAAGATCAGTGTGATATTTAGGAAACATCCAGCTGAGTCCTCTAAAGCCTGGAAAGATGCCTCAGAGATGTCATTTTGGCAGTGATGCACTTTCTCATTATTATTTTTTATTTTCTGGGCTAACTAATCATAGATTCACTGGAAGGCAGGATAGTGGGGTTGAGAGGTGTTTGATGTGCTTTGACTTTTTGGATTCTGGAAGGAATATTTGGAGAAGTGTAGGAAAGCCTGAATAGCAGTGTTTGAAAAAGTTTGGCGTTCTAAGGCCTTCGCCAAGGATGGGTCCTAATAACGACAAGGTGGATGTGCTGAAAGTTGCTCACCAAAGAATACTAAGGACATATCTATGCTATAAAATTACGTCGACCTAAGTTACATCGCCATACAGCCACTGCAGTTATTACATCGCTTGTGCACGTGCACACCATGCTCCTTGTGTCAGCGGTGCATCTCCTCACCAGCAGTGCTTGTATCGGTGCAGAGTGCAGTACACTGTGGGTAGGTATCCTACTGTGAAACTCACCACCATCCAGTGCAGGGTGTTTTGGAAAGTTTTTGCAATGCCTCATGGGGCTGAAATGAGTCCTGCTGGAGTGACCAGGATCCTAGGGTCAACTTCTCATAATGCAGTGCTTTCCATCCCATAATTTCATCTGCATCTCATAATATTTTGCACCTCTTTTCAAAATCCCTACAAGATCATGCATCCCTCCTTGCTGTCCACCACCTGTGACAGACACATGAAGCCTGCACACCTCTGCACTATTGTCATGAGCATTGCAAGCACAGGCGCTTGATCCTGAAGGATTTGCAGAGGTACAAGAGGAGCCACGGGGGACGTAACAATTCCTTGGAGGCTAGATTGCTGTGGGACAGAGAGAGAAACAATTTAAGGTTGCTGGTGGCACTCACGGAGCAGCTGGAGATGATGGAGTGCCAATTCTGGGCCCAAGAAACAGCACCAACTGGTGGGATCGCATTGCCATGCAGGTTTGGGATGATGAGCAGTGGTTGCAGACATTTTCCACGTGCAAGGACACACTCCTGGATTTGTGTGCAGAACTTTCCCCAGCCCTCCAGCACAGGGACACCAAAATGAGAGCCTCAATGACAGTAGAGAAGTGGGTGGATTGCTACTGGTCAGTCAGGAATCAATTTGGAGTTGGGAAATCCAACATGGGAGCCATTGTCATGCAAGTGTGCAAGGCCATTAATCACCTCCTGCTATGCAGCACTGTGACTCTGAGCAATGTGCAGGACATCGTGGATGGTTTTGCAACAATGGGCTTCCTGATCATGACATCACGCAGAAAGTCCTCTTTAGTTTTCCGTGGCCACTTACTAATTCTGCGCAGCCGTTCAGCCGGCGATAACAAAGAGGGAGGCTGGGCTCCCAAGGTTATATCTGTGAAGCCAAAATGCAACATTTTACAGAAGCAGTATTGTTTGCAACACACGGACCACTGATTCAGTGATTTAAAACACAGCCACTATTCACATACCTGTCACTAACTGGGTGACTCCAGGCAAGCACAAGACCCCAAAATGGTGAGTAGGCACAGGGGCAGGGGAAATCAGTGTTCCAGGACCGTGCTGCCCACTGGGCACGTGGCTCTTGGGGAGAGCCAGCACTGTAGGGGGGGGCCTTATAATCATTACTGTCCTGACATTTTCCACAGGCTGTGTTCATTATGGAAGATATCTCGCTGCTGAGGGTGAGCAGCGAATCAAGGGAGGGTCTTCTCCAAGACTGTGGCTTCCGCCCTGGCCTTTATGCGGCTCGCCTGTGTGCAGCAATGGTCGTCCACCCCTCCAGTGACAGCAGAGTGGCGCGGGAAAGTTACCCTTAATAGGGCAAGAAACAAAGCAGCTTTGCCAAAGAACCTGCAGCAGCAGATTGCCCAGTATCTCCAAGAGAGTTTGGTGGAGATCTGAGGCAGATTCCCATGAAGTGAGGGAGTCAATCAACACCCTGTTCCGCCGCTCAGACTAGGCATGTGGTGGTACGTGCATCATACAGACACAAGTCTGCTTTCTGCAAACCTCCAGCCCCCAAAAACTCGCTTCAGCAATTCCCAAAATCAAATCCACTTATCAGGGGCTTCCTCTCCTGTTTTTGCTTCGACAGCTGTGACTGGCTAGCCTCCTCTGGGGTAGAAAAGAGCTCCTGGCTGCATGCATCTCTGACATCCAAGTCATCCTTTGCCTCTGGGTCCCCCTCCCCCTCCACATCCTTGTCCAAGATTTCCTCCTCCTGGCTTGGTCCACTCTCGACTGGCACGCAAGCCACCGAAGTATCCACAGTGGCCTTCGCAGTGGAAGTGGGGTTGCCAACGAGTATTGCATCCAGCTCTTTGTAGAACCAGCAGCTCTTGGGCACAGCATTGGAGCGGTGATTTGTCTCCCGCGCCATGTAGTAGGCATTCCGCAGCTCCTTCACTTTGACCCTGAACTGTAGTGTGTCCTGGTCATGGCCCCTTTCTGTCATGCATCATATCATCTGTCTGTAGGTATCATAATTCCAATGGCTGGAGCGCAGCTGGGACTGGACAGCCACCTCTCCCCAAATGCTGATGAGGTCCAGCAGCTTGACATTGCTCCAAGCGGGGGATCACCTAGTGCGTGGGGCAGACATGGTCACCTGGAAAGATGCGCTGAGACCACTGCACGCATCACGGAGCAAACAGGAAGGGGACTTTCAAAATTCTCAAGGAATTTAACGGGTGGGGCTCACAGTTGGTCACCTGAGGGCAGGGCAGTAGAGTTCAAACCGATGACCAGAGAGCCAAGAACAGGCATTGTGGGACACCTCCCGAAGGCCAATCGCAGCACTATAATCGACCAGGGTGTCTACACTGGCACTGCGGTGCTGTAGCCCCGGCGCAGAAAGCTGTGCGCCTCTCGTCGGGGTGGGTTTTTTTCTTTTTCTTTTACAGCGCTACAACTGCACAGTTTCTGTGCACTAAGGTCTGGTCTTCACTGGGGGGCGGGAGGAATCGATCTAAGTTACGCAACTTCAGCTACATGAATAATGTAGCTGAAGTCGACGTACTTAGATCTACTTACCACAGTGTCTTCACTGCAGTAAGTCAACAGCTGATGCTCTCCCATAGACTCCGCCTGTGCCTCTCGCCCTGGTGGAGTACCAGAATTGACGGGAGAGCGCTTGGCAGTCAATTAATCGCGTCTAGACTAGATGCAATAAATCGACCCCCGCTGGATCGATCGCTGCCCTCAATCCAGCGGGTAATGTAAACAAGCCCTAAGTGTCTTGGCACTGTGTACACCTTGGCACTGTGTACACCACAGAAAGCTGCTTTACTGCGCAGAAACTTGCCAGTGTAGACAAGGCCTAAGTCACTCTGCACAGTCACCTTATGAAGGTGCAGCATGCTTGCCACCTATGCATCCTGATAATCCTGCTAGGTTATGTAGATGTGGTGGCAAGGCTACAGCTATGCTTCTCCCTGCCTCTTCCCTCCCTCCCCGAGTAGCTAGCATCCCACGGCAATGAGGATTGGGTAGCACAAGAAAACAGAGAGACTGCAGTTGTGGCTAGTCCAGCGTATTAATAGTAATGACCCTCAACAGTCTGCTTTCAGAGGCTTGATTGAACTCTTCTGGAAGATACCAATACAAAGTCACAAAACAGTCACAAAATGTTATCACAATTGTTAGACTTCATGTTTAAAGCTTATTGCCTATTTTGTAACTTTTCAGTCTAAAGGAATTTCTCCAGCTCCTAGTTTTACTGATCTGTATGAAGTGAGTGGAAAGGATAGATCTTTCTGTCCTTTAAACTGTCAGTACATGCGTAAATTAACATAATTATTCAAGCATCATGAAGGGTTTAGAATACAACCCAGAAAAGGAAATCCCACCCAGATCTTCTGACAGTGAAATCAGCATACCAGGCATATTATACTGCCCTCACTGTGCATGCATATCTAGGAAGATTTCCCACCTACAAAAGCAAATCCTCCAAAGGGCAGAACTTGGCACTATGAATATTTTTTTATCTCTGCTCCTTCCTTAATGTGTTGCTCATCTGCCATTTATTCAGATTCTTTGTTCAAGGTTTGCTTAGCTGTCCCTCAATTTGGCAAAAATGAAAATAAAGATTAGATGAGCAATTTAGAAAACAGATTCACTACAGCATCTTTTTAAAACCTTAACTCTGGTTTATAAGGCTTTCTGAATCTTTTCTTCTATACAGAAGAAATATATACATAAAGATCCAAAATCTTTATGATAATAATTAACAAGTAATGCTTTGCCTCTCAGAAGCTCAAAAAGCTTTTCAAACCGCAATGAATGGAAAGAATGAAATGGAAGTTGTATTCATGCTACAGTATTATTAGATTACTTTTTTATTTTCTCTGCTAAATTGGATTCTTTGATTTGCCCAATACAGCTGTTGAATGCATCTAATAAACACTTGATTTCAGTAAAGGAGTCTATTTTTCACCATATACACTCATGCATAAGAACAAATTGTGTATGGACATAATTCTCTAAACACCTTGTAAGTGTTTGCAGAATTGGAGCTTTAATTTTCCTTTTATTCTTGGAATCATATATAGAATCCAATGCCCTAAATCTTAAAAAGTATGACATTTATCTTACAGAATCTGTGGTTTTCATTATGCTGTTTCTCATTGGACTTTTTTTTTTTTTTTTTGCTTTTGCTTTTCAGGTTGGCTTCATGAGCTGGGGAAACGTATAGAGTCTCCTTACTATGGCAATAATACATTAGGAGGCCCGTCAATCAGAAGTGCCTATATAGCTGCCCTGTATTTCACTCTCAGCAGTCTCACCAGTGTTGGGTTTGGAAATGTTTCAGCCAATACTGATGCAGAAAAGATTTTCTCCATTTGCACAATGCTGATTGGGGGTAAGTAAAAATGTTTTGCAAAAAGTCAAATTTGAACAGGGGGGGAAAAAGGCAATTTGAAACTATAATTTGAAATGAATTCAAGTAAAACACTAATCCTAAAATGCCATGTCCTTGATTAAATTTGAAATTTGTGAGCCATGATGTGGTACATTTTCATTAGCTCAGTAGCAAATCCAATGAATCTGAAACCTTTTTGTGGTATAGTAAACCAACAAACAATTGTCTGCTGGTCTCAATTTTTAATTGCAAGGGCAACAATAATATTGAATAAAATATGCCTGATCACTGTTGTAGATGAATATCAAAGCCGGAAGGGTTTGGGTTAGATTTGGTCGGCTCATTGTTACCTGCTTTCCATTTATGGTGATACATGTTTGTTACTGTTGACAAAATATTTGCTCATTGCAGTGGCTTTATTTCTGTTGAGTCAACCCACCACCTCACTGCAAGATGCCCAACTGGTTTCATCATCCTCAAAATGTGGTATACCTGGATCAGGATAAGTGACAGTAATAGAGAAAAGTGGAGAGAGGGTTTTATACATTTACTTTCGTCTCTTCTCCAAAAATATTGGCATTAAAGCATAATACATATTTCATACTAATCAAAGGTGATGCTCTGCATGAGTGGAGGGAAGCAAAGTGAGTCACCATTAGACCGCTGTGCAGCACATTGTTTTTCTGGAGCTTAATTGTCCCAGATTTAGTGGTAAGTATTTTCACCAGTGAAGTTTCACTCCAAGCCTAGTCTTCATGACTCTTATTGTCAGTTCAGCAGTGTAAATTGCCGCAGTGTAAACTTGACACCAGAGCCCATGGTACATGCTGAATACCACTGTAAATTATGAATTCACAGCATCCAGCAATGACGTATAAAAATATAAAAAGCCTGATGAATTTTCAGCTCTTTTTCACTGTCCTGGCAATAAGTAGCTGTAATTATAATGAGTCAGACAAGGAACAGTGTCTTATTAATTCCAGCAGTTTCATGAATGCTACAGTTAGTACAGTAATTAATTTTATTGATAACATACAATTTCAATGCTGAATAATAGTGAAAAGGTTAAATATTTAACCTTCAAATGTTCCACATGCATTCAAGGTAGTCAAACAAAACTTTTTGTAGTGGAATACGGGGTGGGGATTGTTTTTTATTGAGGTAATCAAGAAATATCCATGAGGGGACGATGAAGACGGCAGGACTTCCAAAAACTTACCTTGGTAAAATATAAAGGAACCCTATAACTTCCATTTATTTCCTAGATAGAAGAATATCACTTATTTTCATTTCAAATATCAGTTCAGATGCTGGGGGCGGGGCGGGGGGGTGTTGTTTTGCTTGTGCTTGTTTGTTTTTGTTGGTTTAATTTGCAGACTTTATAATAATCAGAAGTTTGACATTTTTCATGTTAAGAAAAAAAGAGACTTCATTCTCCCTGCAGTTCATGACTATCTTTCGCTGAAGTCAGAGAGATTCATTTGAATTCTGTATGGTGGGGCACAAGGAATCAGGCCTCCAAACAGTTATTAGCTCTCAGAACACTACAAAGAGTTAGTAACTAATTGGTGTGAGATGCAGATCTTGTGTTTAACTTTGAGGGATGTTTTCTAACACCTGGGTAGTGGGTCCAGTGTGTGTGTGTGTGTGTGCGTGCAGGGACCGGGGTATTGAGGAAATACAGAGGGACTGTCAGATTCTTTCAGGACTGTAATGCAGATGCAACAGAAGAAAACTGGCAGCTGAAAGACAGGTTGAGTCAAGGATATGTTGGAAGAAGAGGGAATGAACTTGCATTCGGGAAGGGGCTGGGTGGAAGCATATGTCAAGAAGAGAAGGAAGAAGAGGTTGATTTAGAGTACTTTTGACTGAAGGTTTGTGGACATTTAAGTATGTGGGACATTATTTAGGGGACTCAGCAGAGAGGCCAAAGAGGGGCAGTGGAGTTATGGGGCAGTGGGAGGTAACAAACATGGTAGACAAAGGAACTTATCTTCACCTCAGTAGAATTTGTTGAGGACAAGAAGATTCATCTACATAGTTTCAAGGCTTAAGGTATTTTTGTCTGACAAATGCGGTTCTTAATGTGCCTTTGGTGTATAATTTTCCCAGATCTTATATTTTACTATACATTAATGAAATAACTAAAGTCTTGAAAATTAATACTTTATTTATTTTGCAAGATACTTGCCCTGGCGAGGCATTAATTAATAAATCTGTTGGCTTCATATGGAGTGGAGATATCTTTTTTTAAAGCAGAAGTAATAATGTTCTCTGGGTGTCACTGCAGGGTAGGTCAGTTGGAAGAGTATATATCATTGACTAAAGTGTGAATTTATTACATCATTAAGAAAAGAATGATCTAGCCTTTATTAATAAAGTTCTGTAGGCTGGCAGATAAAGGAAAGGGGAATATTCAGCACAGGAAGAGCCTGTAATTTTTTCCTGTAAGCACTTTTCAAGCATGACCTTAAGAATTGGGGAGAAAAAATATTTATTGATTATATCAGATGCTTCCTTATCTTAGGTTTATGAAACTTTGGTTGATGCTTATGAATTTTACATAATGTCTGTTCTTCAAAGGTAGCCATTATTTACTGTGTATTGATTTTTATTTTATTATACTGTATTCTTGTTTTATTATATCTGTTTGCTAGCTTTGATGTACTGATTTTGTATGAATTTTTCAATTATGGTGTAAGACAGATAAATAATCATAGGAAAGATAAAAATGTCTTACTCCATGCAATATGTGGTCCCAGAGCTGAAGAAGAAAGTAAGTGGATCATGCACAGATAGAATTTTCATGATAAGTAAGATCTTTAGACTTTAGTAGATCCATCTTTCTGCTCTTGACAGGTGAACTTGCTTTCAGCAGCTGAGTCCAGATATATTACAGATTGCATTGTGTTATTACTGTATTTGTTCAGCAGAACACTGCAATAGGGCAGCCATTATTACTGGACACTTTTGGGAACTGTGGCCTTAATCTTTCTGTCTCAGTTCCCCATGTGTAAAATTGGGATAATACCACCCTCTCACCTCACAGGGGTTGTGTGAAGGTAAATTCATTCATGTTTGTGAAGCTTTCCAATACTGTAGTGATGATCCATTAGTCACATAGAAAAGTCCATTTGAAAATTAGTAATTCTGAATTCAGAGGAGGGTTTGAATAGTGTGCAGCAAATAAGGCCTGTGGCCACACATTGAATGATGATAAAAAAATATTTAAATAACTACCCAGTCAGAGACCATCATAGCCACTGGAGATGGCCAGGGTGGGGAGGCGGGGTTGAGAGTCATTGACCGCCCCCAGTTTTTATATGGGGGGGCATGTCCCCCCACTTTTGAAAACCTAAACTCAGCAGGGATGCAACAAGGGGGAAAGCCCCCCAGGCTCCTGACCAGAGCAGGGTGGCATAACGGTGGAGCCCCTACCCAGCTGGCAAGATGGAGGGGCAGCTGGGCCATATTTGAGTGAGTGGCATTGCAACCTGGTACACGAGGTTGCAACACCACTGAAATTTGGCCCATTTTGGTTGCTTGCCTCCTCCCACTTTTCCCAATGCCCATGGTGAACATTCTGTCCTGTGCACTGACTGAGGGTCCCATGGAAATAAATATTATGTGATCATGTAGTTAAAGACACACAGAAGGCATACACACATGACTGTATGCATGGACAACCTGAGTTTGGCATTTCCTAACTGTTGGCTGCTTGACTTTGCAACAGCAATGTTCTTTTACCATAGGTTTTTTTAATTGTGTGTGTGTCTGTGTGTGTGTGTGTGTGTGTGTGTGTGTGTGTGTGTGTGTGTGTGTATTATCTACACACACACACACACATGTTCTCTCACTGTGCAGTCTGTCTCTTTCCATTACATCATACTCATCCCATTTTACTGATTTGCTTGTATTGCCTTGATTTCATCTCAGATCACCTCTGAAACATTACACATTTTATTATGAAATCTCACCAAATGGGTTCTGTGTTTTGTTTAATTCTCTAATCTCCTTTCACAACAAAGGAGCTACTGGTTCCTTCATTGCACTCTTCTTAGCCTATAACAGTTTTCAAAACTTTTCTAAACTAGAGAATATGTTGTCTGTCTCTAGCCCTAGAAGGAAACATCCCTTCTTTCTCACATTCCCCTTGTCTTTCTCTTTACCCACGGAATCTGTTTAAGTTGCCACTTAAGGTCAGTACCATGTTTCTTGTTTATAAACCGACATGTTCAGTACTCTGGGGAGCCTTTCTCTGCTTCCTTTCTAGTGCTGTGAAGACAGATATACCTTAAGAATAGACTCTTATAGAGTAATTAGATTCTTAAATAGTTTTTTCGTAAACAATTTATAAATAGGTACATTAGGTACCCCATTGTAGATGCAATCTAGAACTAAATACTTCCACTCACAACAGACAAGCATACTGCACACCTAAACACAGACAGATTATGTCCGTGGGCATGCTTTCAATTTTGCCTCGGGTCTTTTTATCCCCAAGCCACTCAAGTAAAAAGCTGTGTGTCAGACCTGTTGGGATAATTGGGCCTACACATTTTCTGTAATTTTGAGCGCAACTGTAAAAAGTGAATGAAAATTTATAAAAGGTCACAGTAACAAATCTTGATGGGAAAAAGATACAAAAGAGACTCAGGCTGAGTTAGTCCAAACAAAGGCTACGTTTAACTGACAAGCCTACTTGGTTACTGGACCATGTATGTGTTCATGCGTGCTTCCCATACAAGCACAGAGTGTCCACATATGCTGTGCTGGACATGGGTCTAACACTGTGTATACATATGTCCACACTGCCAACGTTAGTGCTACCATTTTAGGGGTGGTATCCCAAGGTTCTGTGCAGACAGGGAGACACCCTGGGAATCGCTTTGCTTTGTGTTCTTGGTGTTTGTCCCCTGCCTTCACACATTTGTCGATAGCAGTTCCTGATCATATCTCCCCTCACTGTTATTCCCTGCAACACTGGGGTGGGAGACATGGAGCAATGGGATGATGATGTGGCTCTGCTCCTGCTCCTTATCGCGGGACAAATGTTTATGCAGTGGAGTGGGCAATCGGCGAGATGCTGGATGAAATTTGGGCAGAACTTTCTGACACATCGACGACAGCTGACCTTCAGTGTCATAACAATTCACTTCACTCCCATGGTATAAGATGTGGTGAATGCCTCTATTGCCATGGATGCCCTTAAGTGGACTGTCGGTTCAGGTGCAGGAGAACCAGCCCAGTGTAGTGGGATCACGTTGTTTTAGAAACCTGGGAGGACCAGCAGTGATTTTAGAACTTTTGAATGAGGAAACATACCTCCATGGAACTGTGTGAGGAGCTTGCACCAACCCTCCAGTGCCAGAATGCTTGATTCAGGAAAGCCCTACCAGTGCAGAAGTGGGTATTGCCCTGTGGAAGTTGGCAACACCAGACAGCTATAGGTCCACTGCAAACCACTTTGGGGTTGGAAAGTCCATTGTTGGGGTCATGGTTTTGCAGATTTGTGAGGCAACTAACACTGTGATCTATCTACCGATGGTTGCCATAAGAAAAGTTCCAGAAATAGCTGGATTTGAGAGGATGGGGTTTCCAAACTCTGCCAAATGGGCCATTGGCAGTATCCATATTCCAAAACTTTTCCCTCCAAAAGGGGAGAGTGAGTATGTGAACCCAAAAGGTTACTCTTCATTTGTTCTTCAAAGCTTAGTGGACAAGAGAAGCAGATTCATGACTACAAATGTGGGAAACACAGGAAAGGCACAGGATGCTGTGTAGATTGGGAATTGTACTTGAAGAAGAAAGAAGGGACTTTATTCCCAAGAAGCTGTCTATGGTGTGTCTGTGCTTTGATGCTGGCAGACCAGATGCAAGCTCATGTCAAGGCCCTAGGTCTCACTGAACACTAACAAATGCATAGCTAAAAACAATTTTGCTTACTTGTGTGTTAGTGTTATCAAAATAAATATTAGATGTTAAATTGATAAGAATGTGTTTAGTGTGTTATAAAATGTGTGTGGGATGCTGCATGTATTGTTCTCACTTAGCTATCCCCCATATTATAAAGTGATAGCAAGCATTTGTATTGTAAACCTCCTGTGATTGTGACTCGTCAAACAGAAATAAGCCTTGTATAATGCAAACGATGGTCTCTGACAAGAAGTTATTAAATCCTGTTCATTAAATGCAAATGAACTGTTGTGTGAGCTGAAGGATCAAAGACACTTAAGTGCATTCTCCCCACCCCCAGCTCTCGGTGAAGAAGGGACCTGCATGGAAACTTGCTATCAGCTTGATTTCTGAGGGAAGAAGATACAAAAATGCCTCACAAGAAAAATGATCATGTTCTTGCTATTTGAACTCTCACAGAGACAAAGACACTAAACTAAAGCAGAAATCCCCAGGGTCAATCTAGGTCTGCCCTAAAAGACTTTTGAATGGGCAGATTACTACATCTCTGTCATCTTTAGGGGTCATAAATGACAACTCATATGTTTGCCTGCTTTAACCTGTAAATAACTCTTGTTTCTTTTTCCTAGTTAATTAACCTTTAGATAGTTTATTACAGGATTGGTTACAAGTATTGTCTTTGGTGTAAGATCTAGGGTACCAATTGACCTGGGGTAATTGACTGGTCTCTTGGGACTGGAAGCAACCTGAATTTTTTTTTTGGTGTAAGTGAACACTCTCACTGAAGGACTGTCCGGATATGTCGACTCTCTACTCAGACCTTATGCCACCAGCACTCCCAGCTATCTCCATGACATCACTGATTTCCTGAGAAAACTACAATGCATTGGTGATCTTCCAGAAAACACCATACTAGCCACCATGGATGTGGAGGCTCTCTACACAAACATCCCACACACAGATGGAATACAAGCTGTCAGGAACAGTATCCCTGATGATGCCACAGCACAACTGGTTGCTGAGCTCTGTGACTTTATCCTCATGCACAATTATTTCAAATTTGGTGACAATATATACCTCCAGACCAGTGGCACCGCTATGGGCACCCGCATGGCCCCACAATATGCCAACATTTTTATGGCTGACCTGGAACAACGCTTCCTCAGCTCTTGTCCACTCACGCCCCTTCTCTACCTACGCTACATTGATGACATCTTCATCATCTGGACCCATGAGAAGGAGACTCTAGAAGAATTCCACCATGATTTCAACAGCTTCCACCCCACTATCAACCTCAGCCTGGACCAATCTACACGGGAGGTCCACTTTCTAGACACCACGGTACAAATAAGTGACGGTCACATTAACACCACCCTATACCGAAAACCCACCGACCGCTATGCCTACCTTCATGTCTCCAGCTTCCATCCCGGACACACCACACGATCCATCGTCTGCAGCCAAGCGCTGAGGTACAACTGCATTTGCTCCAACCCCTCAGACAGAGACCAACACCTAAAAGATCTTCACCAAGCATTCGCAAAACTGATACCCGCACAAGGAAATAAGGAAACAAATCAACAGAGCCAGACGTGTACTCAATTAAATCATCCCAGCCAGGGCTTTGTCAAGCCTGACCCCAAAAACCTCTAAGGAAGGAGATTCCACCACCTCCCTAGGTAACCCATTCCAGTGCTTCACCACCCTCCTAGTGAAAAAGTTTTTCCTAATATCCAACCTAAACCTCCCCCACTGCAACTTGAGACCATTACTCCTTGTTCTGTCATCTGGTACCACTGAGAACAGTCTAGATCCATGCTCTTCGGAACCCTCTTTCAGGTAGTTGAAAGCAGCTATCAAATCCCCCCTCATTCTTCTCTTCTGCAGACTAAACAATTCCAGTTACCTCAGCCTCTCCTCATAAGTTATGTGCTCCAGCCCTCTAATCATTTTTGTTGCCCTCCGCTGGACTCTTTCCAGTTTTTCCACATCCTTCTTGTAGTGTGGGGCCCAAAACTGGACACAGTACTCCAGATGAGGCCTCACCAATGTCAAATAGAGGGGAATGATCACGTCCCTCGATCTGCTGGCAATGCCCCTACTTATACAGCTCAATATGCCGTTAGCCTTCTTGGCCACAAGGGCACACTGTCGACTCATATCCAGCTTCTCATCCACTGTAACCGCTAAGTCCTTTTCTGCAGAACTGCTGCCTAGCCATTCAGTCCCTAATCTGTAGCAGGTCATGGGATTCTTCCGTCCTAAGTGCAGGACTCTGCACTTGTCCTTGTTGAACCTCATCAGATTTCTTTTGGCTCAATCCTATAATTTGTCTAGGTCCCTCTGTATCCTATCCCTACCCTCCAGCATATCTACCACTCCTCCCAGTTTAGTGTCATCTGCAAACTTGCTGAGAGTGCAGTCCACACCATCCTCCAGATCATTAATGAAGATATTGAACAAAATTGGCCCCAGGACCGACCCTTGGGGCACTCCGCTTGAAACCGGCTGCCATGGAGCCATTGATCACTACCCATTGAGCACGATGATCTAGCCAGCTTTCTATCCACCGTATAGTCCATTCATCCAGTCCATACTTCTTTAACTTGCTGGCAAGAATACTGTGGGAGACCATATCAAAAGCTTTGCTAAAGTCAAGGAATAACATGTCCACTGCTTTCCTCTCATCCACAGAGCCAGTTATCTCGTCATAGAAGGCAATTAGGTTAGTCAGGCATGACTTGATGCAGGGCTGCCCAGAGGGGGGGCCAAGTGGGGCAATCTGCCCCAGGCCCCGAGCCCCTCAGGGGCCCCGCGAGCCCTGGCTAAGAATCCCTTTCCTGGCTAGAGGTGCCTTTTTACTTACCCGGCAGCGGTCTGAGTCTTTGGCGGCATTTCGGCAGCGGGGGGCCCTTCAGTCACTCCGGGTCTTCGGTGGCATTTCAGCAGCGGGTTCTTCAGTGCTGCCGAAGACACGGAGCGACTGAAGGACCCGCCACCGCCATCACCGCAGACTCGGAGCACCGCCTGGTGAGTATGTCTGCTCCCCCGCTTTGCCCCAGGCCCCCTGAATCCTCTGGGTGGCCCTGACTTGCTGAGGTCCTATGCCTCAGTAGCATCTGGAATGGTAGTCAGAGGAGGAAGAGGAAGCAGTGATTCAAGGACAGATGCAGTGAACATGGAAACAAGCAGACCACAAACTCATTTGGCCACTAGTTCTATGAGCCTCATCATTAGGGAACACTCCCATTCTCTAATGCAGAGGAAGCCAACTGTGAAATTTTTTTATTTAGTTATCATCATCATTATTATTGTTATTTTTGTATTATTTTCTCTGGAGTCTGGACCCCGACTATACCTTGACGAAGAAATGTGGGTCTTGACAAAAAAATAATTGGTTACAACTACCGTAATGCATGCTTCCTGTTCTGTGACTCAATTAATCAATGCCACTTCCTGCAGAAGAGCCCGATCCCCTGCACTAAGGAACTCAAACTGTCCCTCGTTCCTCCCATCTATGCCAATAAATCAGTCCTCCAGCATCCTCTTCCATTTGTCTCTGATGTCTCTGGGGTGCTGCTCCCGCCTCCTAGTGCAATGGTTTCCCTCTCAGGAGTTGAAGGTCATGCCAGTTCAAAGACAAGGATAGCATTATATTTTGTTTCCTGTGGAAGAAGCCAAGAAGTCTCCCCAGATAACATAACTTAGCTGTAGAAAGGCACAACTTCGATACTTTTCAGCACTCCAGTAATGTGACTGTTAGACTGTCCTTGGTTCTCAGACAACTTTTGCAGCCCATGAGAATATAGCAGAAGCTACTAATGGTAAGATACATCTTCTAATGTTTTTTTTTTTAATAATAAAATTTTCATAGTGTCTCAAGGAGAGGTGGGTGGCAGTTCATTCCAGGGGCTCTGTTACCAGTTTGAAATTTCTTTTTTAAAGGCTGGCCAACATCTGGAGAACATAGCAGTTTTCAAGGTACCAGAATGGAAAAGAGGGGTGGCTTTCTAGTCCTGTGGAGGAAATCCAACAGTTTATGCCAGAGAGATGTTTCTGCTAATGGTCACCCCCTACATATTGCTGAATGGAGGGGCTTGGTTAACTACAAAGGTTGACCAAGCACATTTAACACTGCCATTGAACCTCAAACTCCAGCTGGAGTTTCTGCTACACCAGAAATGTGATGAAATATGATTAAAAGACTCAGAGGCAATTCAACTGGAAATTCATTATATTCTCAGCTAGCATACGGAGTTTCCATGCAAAAGGAGATACGAACCACAAACACTGCCCCTCCCCTGCCAGCATCACCAGAAAATCCTGCCCCTGTGCCTGCCTAACAACATAGACATGAACATGGAAAGAGAGAGCACCTCAAGCCCCTTGCTTCTCCACTGCATTTATACAACCGTCAGACCAGATCCTTCTCCCACCCCCATTTTCCTGGCTTGTGCAGCATGACTCAGTGCGGGGAGAGGCCAGACACCACGGACAGGGATGGTGAAAATTTTGTAATCTTCCAAATGTAAGGGGACTGTTGTCCCCTTACTAAAACTCAGCGGGGTTTTTTTGGTTGGCTAGCTCCCAGTACCAAAAGAAAGGGGAAGAGTTGATGGGAAATCAGGACCCTGAGACTGACAGTCCCCAGGAACAATGGGAAGAGGCCAGTGCTCCAGGTCAGCCTGATTGACAGGGCGGGCAGGCTAATCAGGGAGTCAGGAGGCCGGGGGGGGTCCCGTCCTCTGTGTGAGCTGGAATTGCCTGGGCCAGACAGAGTGGGGCCGAGCTAAGGAGAAAGCAGGGGCCCAAGCTCAGCTGGGGAGCAGAGCCATGCCAGCCAGAGGGGCCAGAAAAGCAGCCCACAAAGCAGGTCAGTGCTGGGAGCAGAGTTACAGAAGCAGCCATGCTGAGGGAGCTGGCGGCAGAGCAGCCGCAGCAGTGCTGAGGCAGAGTGGAGCTGGAGCAGTCCGGAGCCGGGTGTGGGGAGCAGCTGGGGAGAGCAAGGGGGACCCTGGGCCACGTGCCCAGCACAGAGAGACGCCCCCAGCCAAGACGCCTGGGAGACCAGACTTGGAGGGGGATCGTAACCCCGACGGGGCAGGGGCAACGCTTGGAAGAATGGTCCTGCCACCTATAGCCTTAGAGCATGTGGCCACCACCAGAGTAAGTGTCCGACCCGTAGCATCCCTGCAGCACAGCCAGGGCCTGAGAAGGGGGCCTGGGACTTGTGAGGAACAGACTGAACTGCCCTTACATTACAGAGATGCTGGTTGTGACATCCCCGTGCCACAGAGCGGGGTGATGTTTCCTTTAACCTTTCCCATTTTTCCCTTATTATTTTAAATTGATTGCTGTTTAATAAATTGTATTTGCTTTGAACTGTATGTAATGATCAGTGGGTCAGGGAAGCATCCAGTGCAGAGAGAGCACCCCGGAGTGGGAACATCCTAGCCCCTGCCCTAAGTGACCACAACAAGGTTGGGGGTTGAGCTCCCCAGGAATCCTGGGCCCAGCCTTGTTGGGGTTACGAGGACTCTGCCACACAGGAGAGTGGAAGGGGAGCCCTTGAGGTCAGGCAGGCCTCTGGGTAAAGGAAGTGGGAGCGAGGACTCAGATCCTTTTGCTAGCCCATGTCACCAAGGTAGTGTATAAGCTAGGAAAGTTCCCCACAATAGCGGGACCATTCCCCCGCTTACATGAAGAAGAAAGGACTGCTGTGATTACTTTTTTCTCAGACAACCGGAATGTTCCCTTCCCGGACCTAACACTCTCTCTACTACCAGTCCCCTGTCCTCTGTTCCACACAGTTCCTGTTTCCAAGGGAAGGGTAAGATCAGGCGGAGGGAGGTGATAGAAACACTAAAACAGTTATCTTCCAAGGGATGAAAGACAGCCATTACTAACTTCAGACAAACAACTATAGGTTTTCTACAGTTGTCGTCACATCCCCAACCAGGACCTTTCTAAACCACCCCATCCCTTCTCCTGGTCTGCTTCCATAGGACCATTGTTGCCTGTGTGCCGGCCAAGAAATACACAGACAACGGGCACAATGATTTTTCTTTAATCTGTTTTTTTTCAGACATAGCTTCTGTCAAATGTATAATAGTGGTTCATCGGAAATCAATAAAACTGGTTATTTGTAGCTTTTCCATGCTTAGGGACCATGCAAGTGTTGCACCGGAGTGGGGGCTGGGCTTAAAATCAGGAATTTAGCACCAGACCAAGAGGAGATATTGGTGGGGGGGACTTGTAACTTGTCAGCCTCGGGTTCTGGTTCCTGATGCAGCTCGAGGCCCTCCTCAAAATCATTGGGGGAGGGGGAGGAACCTTCCCTAATCGGCTACTCTGGGTAGATGTGCAAAATCATGCACCTCATCCTCCGGATCTTCCAGAGCATCCTCTCTGTTCCCTGCTGCCTCCTCACCCTGGCCCTCCTCAGCATCCCATCAAATGATAATCTGGTGGGGTTCAGGAGGGGGTCTTGAGCCACTGAAGCTTTGTACTGGGAACCCTTGCGCCTGGGCCAGTTTGTCGTAGAAGGAGCATGTACAAGAAGTCCATCTGGAGCAACTATTGGAGTTGTTTGTCTTCTTGTACAGGATCCTCAAGTGCTTGATGCATTTCAGCTACTAGGACAGAGCCCGCTCAATGCCCACCTGCTCCAGCCTCTCTGAAATTTCACCAGTACAGTTGTATGTTCCTGCTGCTCCAGGAAGTCATGGAGGATGGTGTACTCTGACCACAATTGGTCAGCATGCAGGTGTGGTTGGCAGGCTAAGCAGCTGCTCTCAGAGGAGGATCCATATTCACTTGTACTGATCAAAACAGTGCAGCTGTGATGTGGTCAGCGCGGCTCACTATTACCCAAGAAAATGGAGGGACTGGGATCTTTGCAGTTGGGTAAAGGTGAGGAAGAAAAGAGTTCAGTGCATTGTGGGAACGGGGGTGGAGGATTACTGAAACTGGAGACCTGGTACATGCCCCTTACTCCCAACCACAGTGCAGACTGGCATGGATACGAGGCCATGCCACAGCCTGAGGTGTGTACTTACCCACATCCCACAGGCATGGTAGTTTATTCACCCTCCACTTGCCTGCAGACATGTGGTTCTGGAGTTTAGATGTGAACAATAGGGGGGTTATATGGCACAACCATGTGCATGGACATATGTAGACATAGCTAGAAAGGTCTACTGATAAAACTCAATGACTGTGTTAAGAGCATGCCTGGTAAACAAGTGTGGGACCAGAAATCAATGAGCCAAAATTGCTGCATTGGAAATTAGGCCTAACTGGTGGACAAAATAATGAGGAGATGGGCTGTTCCAACCATCAGTCCATTTTGAGGTCCCTAAAGAATGAGAAAAATGAGATGTCAGCTTCCATCATGGCTGCTACTTCCACCATCTCCTGGGACCCCAGACCTTCTTTGTCCTATTCTTGTGAGATGTCCCGCCCAGACTGAGCCAGAGAGGGAACCAGATGACATTGCCACCTCCACCAGCTCCAGCTGAATCACGAATGCCACCAAAGCAGTTCACACCAAAGATTTCACACCAAGTATCTAAACAAGAGAAGTGCCAAACAGAGGATAGATATAAAGAAATTTGGTCACCCTTTTTAATCATACTCAAAGTAGGAGGGCTCCCCACCCAGCAAGCCAGAGTCTTTAGCCCAGGTTCTTTTAATATTAACCTGATCCCGAATAAGTAATAAGTAATGTACAATGTAGTATGCTAATGTTTTATTGCAACTTTGCCTTAACAGAAAGTTTCTAAATGGCTTTAAAAACAATTTTATTTCCTGAAGTTTTTTAAATCTCTAGTCAGATAACAGCACATGTCAGCATCCATTCTGACCTAATGTTATAGATTTATTTTTTTTTTTTGGTACAAAAGTTCTGAAATGCCATGTCTATCTCCTCTCTGGTTTGGTTAACATGCTGTCAGAGTAGCTATATTTACTTAAGAGTTTTATTATTAAAGTGCTGCTCTGTATTTCAGAAGGTGTTGCATTCTCTAAAACTTCATTTTGCCTATTTATAAGTGAAAGCTTGGATTCTGTGAAAATTGTTCTAATATTTTCTATATTGTATTTTAACCATAATCTGCAAAGTCATTGCATCCCGTTGTACATAATTTCTGTTCTCCCCAGCTTTGATGCATGCCTTGGTGTTCGGAAATGTGACTGCTATAATTCAGAGGATGTACTCCAGATGGTCCCTTTATCACACAAGAACCAAGGATCTAAAGGACTTTATACGGGTCCATCACCTGCCACAGCAGTTAAAGCAGAGGATGCTTGAATATTTCCAAACCACCTGGTCTGTCAATAATGGAATAGATTCCAATGAGGTAATAGTCAAAGTGGGGCTTCCATTGGCTTTTTAGATTTGTTCTAATTGGTTTTTTTGGTTAAGATGGGTTTATTCTGAAATTTTATGTGAAGTCACACACCAGAAAGAATGTGCATAAGGAATAAAGCTGAGTTTGTTATCCCAGAGGGGATATGCAGGTTGTTGAACCATCTGTTTGGAAATATCAGACTCCCTGAAACTACAAATTCAAATTTCAGTAGGGCCACCTAAGCCCACCATAATTTGGAAGCACTGAAGTACCATTCAACAGGGGTCTTTTTGATGATGCCCTGAAACAGAGGAGTTTCTGTCCTGCACCAAATGTTAAAGTACCCATGGCACTTTTCCTAAGAGTAGGGATTTCTTCCCTGTCCTTGACCAAAATTACTACTTCCTCCATCCTTACCCTCTCTTCACTGTTTGCAACCTTTTGTACATAGGTGGCTGCATTTCATGGATGTTGTCTGTACAGAGGTTGTGAAAAATGATTGGATCCTTTAGGCTGAAAGGCACTGTCTGAATCTAAAATATACTTATTACTTCTTACATATTTTTAATGTTAACTAATTACTGAAGAAGAGTAACATGAGTGTGAAAGTTGGAGAGAGAATTCTGGTGGTTTCTTTATATATGACTCAACTAAATCGTTTGTTATTTTACTCCATAGGATATAATGACTTTCCTTGGCCCAATGCTTGTTTGAACAAACCATTCCTGTTGAACATTTAATTGTCATTATAACATGTGTCCTTATAAAATAGCTCCAATAGCTCCAAAATAGCCTCAATAGCTCCAAAACCAATATAGAAATAAATGTGAAGATTTTGGTTTCAGAACATTCCTTTTGAAGTTTTCTTTTCTGGTGCACACAGAAAACACAAGGGGTGGGATTTTCACCAGTGCTAAATGACTTAGGCACATACTGGGAGATTTTCAGAGGAACGAATGCCAGTTACTTCTTCCTATTGACTTTCAAAAAGTTACTTAAGCACTTTTTCTGTGTCTCTCTTCCCCCCCCACACACAAAAAAATTCTTGTGGTGCCTTGGTGGAAGAAAGAGAATGTTTTATCAGTTTTTATGCCATCCCTATATGAAAAAAGCATCTATGAGCAGAAACATGTACTTATTAATTTTCCTCTGCTGCACTAGATCTGCTGAGAAACTGACATAAGTGACATCAGAACCAAGCTCAAAACTACAATGGGAGCTTGCCTGAATTAGGACTGAGGAAAAACTAGGAAGAAGTATCCACCCTTTGCCTTCACCAGGGTTTTGCGCTGGACATGCACCTCATTCCACCTCATCACCATTCCCTTTTCCCCCTAACATCCAATGTAACATCATAGAGGGAACTCTGCAAGGGGGAACCTTATGGAGGTTTTATCCCCCATAACCACTACCATGGATTTTACCAAAGAAGTGGGCAATATAGGCCTGAATAAGGATTGGTTAAGGATCTCAGGAACTGGACCACAGTAACACTGTTTGCAGTTAGGGTTCCTTGGGCGGGGTGGGGTGGGTGTGATATTCAGGGTAAAACTCCATGATTAAACACACAGTTTAAATGGAAATACATTGATAGACCTTTCCCTTCCTTTGCAGCTATGATTTGCAGCTTCCTATTTAAAATGCCGATCTCCCATTCACACGATACATGATATGAACATTTTAAGAGGACTCTATTGCAACTCAACAAAATTATCATCACTTGTTTCTGCCCATGCCATATAGGCCTGGCATGAATTATTTGTTGTTTTATTTCTAGTTGGAGTCATTGTGCCAGGCATTGTTGCCACAAAGAACATACAAAGAATACAAAATAGCCTATTTTCTTCTATCAAAAAGCTGCAAGAATTGTGTGTGGGTTTTGTGCACAAGGTAAACTTGTAGTACAAATGTATTTTTAATTACCAAAAAACCCCTTAATATATTATAAAGTATCCCTGAAATCAGTGGGTGCTTATCTGTGTAAGGACTCAGTAAGAACTAACTAAGGACTGCAAGATTTGTGTATTTTACTTTAAATATAAATGCGTAAGAGAAAACCTCAGCATAAAGGCATTGTGTACATTGCTAGTAACTCAGATCATTTATGCAAAAAAGTCAAATAAATTATTTTACACTTAACATCAATCTCGTTTTCCCTTTTTGGACAGCTTTTAAAAGACTTTCCAGATGAGCTGCGCTCAGACATCACCATGCACTTGAACAAGGAGATTCTGCAGCTGTCCCTTTTTGAGTGTGCCAGCCGTGGTTGCCTCAGGTCTCTGTCTCTGCATATCAAAACCTCCTTTTGTGCTCCTGGGGAGTACCTCCTCCGGCAGGGAGATGCCTTGCAGGCTATCTATTTTGTGTGCTCAGGTTCCATGGAAGTACTGAAAGATAGCATGGTGCTGGCAATTCTTGGTAGGTTAATGTTTAACATCTTCGAAGAAAATGAATAGTCCTCTAATGCAGACAATACTGTAAAGTTAAATGTTAACAAAGATAAACAAACATCTCCAGATAACACTTAGACCACTGCTAACTGATAGATGAGTGTGTCCTAGCAATATTGATCAGAGATGTGCCAAAACCAGGTCCCTAGATCTACTACATGCAACACAAATATCCCTAAGGTTTTCGTTCTGAGTTAGATTCAAGACTAGAAGGGTCCTATTTTTAGTTCAGAAGAGGCCCAAATCGCATGAGTGATGATCTTACAATAATTCATCGTTCGAGGCAAAAATCTCAAGAAAACAGCTCTCAAGATGTTGGTACCATTAAATCTAATCCCAACCCACAGGCATAATTCAGCTTTAAACCCAAACCTAAAGTCATGGCCTAACCCTAACCCAAATCAATGTAACACTGGGTACCCTGACCCATCTCTAGTCAGGCTATGGAGTTAAAAACAGTCTGGTTTTTTAAGCTTATCTTTGCTATCAGCTTTCAAGGAAGCTAATAGCTAGAGCAGAGAGTGTAAATAGGTTCTATTCTAGGATCAGCCACTGGTTTGCTATATGTCCATGGACAAGTCACCTGTTAACCGCCCCATGTTTCAAGTAATTGCAGTAACGGGGCCCAATCCAATGCCCATTAAAGTCAATGAAAAGACTCCCATTGACTCATGTGGATTTTGGATCAGACCCATCAGACTTATCTAGTTCAGTATTTGTAAAGCACTTTGATATCTCCAGATGAAAGGTGCTATAAGTATAAAGTATTATTTAATGTGAATTGTTAAGCCCCTTTTGTAATTTTAGAATATATTCTTACATTTCTAAGTGTCACAGCCTTGAATAGTCATACAATACAGAGACAAAACAAATATTTACTTTCTGCTTTACTTGCTGTTTTTGCAGGACCGTGTTAGACCTTTGACATTACTGATCTCTATCTTTATAATTGAATTTCCTTTATTTTATTATTAATATACATTTAGGGGTTAGGTATTTTCAAGAAAATAACTATAATACATTTCTTTGTTTTATAACCCTTTAATTCCATTAAATTGACAATCCAAGCCACTCCAGACCATTACTCATTTGTAATTAGGAAGTTTAAAAATGGCTAGCATTTATTGGATCAGCTAAACCAATGCTATAAAATAGGGTGTAGAGAAATGATAAGCTTAAATATAACAAAAGGTCAAGAGTTGCCCAGAGAGGAATTAAGGTATCATTAATGCTTCCATTTTTAGGTATTTCTGAAAATGTTAATCAAAACATTTCACAATAGAGACAACAACAAAGGCTTAGAGGATTTCTCCATGAAATTAATGAAATCATAATTAGAAAACAGTGTGGATGAAAGTTTCATCACAGTGAATGGGAACTTCCTCAATTAAGTCTAATTAACACTAATAGCAGATGTATACATCAAACCTATATTACCCTAATGAGAATATACTCTGTTGAAGTGAAGTAATCCAGGAGACAAATTCATCATTAAAACAGTGGATTATTGTCTGGTCTAATTTATAAATTATGGCCTATAATTTTATAATTTATACTCTACTTGTAATTCCAATAGAGTGGTCCTCGAGTTTGATACGTTTTCATTAGCAATACAATACAGTTAATACAACATTAGATAATTTAATACAATATAGCTATTTATTTTGGTTTCTCTTGATATTATCAGTTTATAATCATGAATATGGGGTCTTTAAGTAAAGAAATATATTTTAATGCTGAAATGACATGCTATTTAAATATACGTATTAAATTTATGTTTTAAAAGGTTAGCCAGAAATGTTTGGGGAGAAAAAATCATTCCATCAACCAAATGAATTTGTGAATAAGGCTGCAATGACAGAGAGATATTATCAAACAGATGTCTCCACATAAATCCACACAAGCAATTCTGTTCTCCAATCAGAAAAGAGAAGAGCTGCTTAGACTGATTTATATGATGACATCTGTTTAAATGGCAAATGTTGGTGTACCCTGCACTTGCTCATTTTATTTTTTTGATAGTTATGTCTTCCACATTCTGTCTACAATGTTTGCTCTTGAAAAGGAATATGCAGTAATCTTGTAAGATAAATTGTATTTTTTTTCCCCAGCTGGTATTATTGTATTTAAAAGTCCTAAACTATGAGATCTAGTCCGGATGGTTTATAGATTCATCATACTAAAATGTTCACACACCTGAGGAATTTCCGATTAGTATATTTGAAAGCAGTTTTGGTAAATTCAGAATAGCTTTTTAACTAGTGCCCTTGTTTATATAGCTGACACTGGAACACCTTGCCTGCCCTCTCAGGAATATAACCAGGAAAATCTAGTCTAAAAAGCTGGTGATATCAGTCACAAAGTCAACATATCATTTTGCTTAGTTTTATATTGCTTTTGATTGAGTTGCCATTAGAACATAATGCAGTGAAATCATAGCAAAATATTTGTATTGGTGTGGTGTTGTATCTATTATGTTTACCATTCTGATCATAAACACAATTGGTCCTGATTACCATTTACACTAAGGGCACTTTACTCCATTCTTAAAATACATTTAGGGCCCTTTTATGCTGTCAGAGCTGTGTAACATAATCTTATGTAAATATGGATCAGTCCCTACTGGGTTTACTGTAGGCACTTGTGAAAACAGAATGTTGTAACATCTGGATCTTTACAGTGAAGATGCAGTAGCAATAGAAAGCAAAACTGATCTGCTTTAACCAACTTCTAGTGGGTTGTTGTTTTTTTAAACTCTTAAGTTAAGCGTTCCAGTGCAATATCCATTTGGAATTACCAACTGAATGGAATTTCAGCTTTGAAATACTGTCTTTTACTTATATGTACAAATATTTCTGAACATTTCACCATAAAATTTCCATGCTCTCAGGATCAGTTGTGCCCTTTAATACATGTGCGACTCAAAGGCAGTTATGCCTATATCTGAAGGTATAACGGCTTGAGAATCAATTTGGTTTTTTTATTGACAGGAATTTTGTTCAACTGAATCCCCTGTTTTGCAACAATACACTGGTAAGGTATACAATGACACATAGCCACCGTACATTGCAAATCATTCACCATGCAGATTTTAAGTAAAAAAAATATATATTTAAAAGAGCCCTTCCTTAGAGCCATCTTTTTGATTATAAATACTTTTGTCAGTTTTCCTCCTTTCTGACAGAGGGTCTGTGAATGAGCCTCTACTTTTGCAGACACAAAATTGCACCTGTCACTAATTGCTGGTGAAAACACTTATATTTGGATAGCTAATTACTATATTGCTCCCTTCAAGAAGGTAGTTACACATCTGGAGATTAGCATTTGTGCCTTCCACCAATTGTAGGTGCAGAAGTAATATTGCACCTGCAAAAATCGAGAAAGCTTTTAAATATCAGATCATGGATGTCTTTAAAATGTTAGGAATGAAATTGTGCAGTAGCAGCAGCAGACTTTAAATTTTAGCAGTTAACATTAAATGGACCTTTAAGTTTCAAAGGAGAGTCAAGTATTTATTCTTTTGAAATAACTTTCCTATTTTCCTTTAGGTAAAGGAGATTTAATTGGAGCAAACCTCTCAATTAAGGACCAAGTTATTAAAACAAACGCAGATGTTAAAGCTCTAACCTACTGTGACCTCCAATGCATTATCCTCAAAGGACTCTTTGAAGTGCTCGATCTTTACCCGGAGTATGCTCACAAATTTGTGGAAGACATTCAGCATGATCTCACATACAATCTGCGAGAAGGCCATGAAAGTGATGTAAGTACGTTAAGCTATCTGCAGTGTCCATTAGCTTTAAAGATGATTCTCGTACTTAGGTGGTTTAGATTATCGCAGTAAAATAAGGCTTTATTGTTCATTTTAAAATGACTACTCATTATGCTTGACATGATAATTCAGTCGTTAACCACATGAATTATTGATTGGGTAATCCCAACATGACCTCTTTTTTCTCACTTGTCTATGTGAAAACATTATTTATGAATGATTTCTTTTGAGTGGATTTTGTCCTCCTGTGCTTATATTTAACAACTATTTGCTATCATATAAAATATGTACCCAAAGATGTACTAGAGTTAAAGCTCCTATAGATCCTGAAATGCCAGGTTAATGAATATTAACTTCGTAGCTCACTGAATTCTCCATTTCACATTAAAAATTTTCAATGCTACCTGGGCTTGAAATGAGCTCTTATATGAACAACTGTTTTTCAAAGCAGTACAGATAAATATATTTTGCTGTTTAATCCAGGACTTCATAGGTATGTGACTGTGCAGAAAATCAGTATGTTGTACAACCTGTGCTTGCAAGGAAGAAGCCCTGAATAGGATATTGCTAAGGACCACAAAATGGATTGACCAAAACACTTTATAGTTTGCCACACAATTTCAGTTATACTAACAGTTTAATAATTAAAACATTTGGAGACAACTCTCCTTTTGTGATTCAACATATAAATGTATAAAATCTCCTAGGTAAGGGGAAGTGTTTAACTGAGTCTAAGTAACCACAAGACCAAGTATACTAGTTAGAAAATAGTGATGGACAACGTTCAAGAGGTTCAAAGGTTTGGTTCACATAAGCTTTGATAAGTTTAGGTGTTTATCTGAATTTCTCTGATTTTGTGAAGCTTCACAGTGACTCCATGGAATGAAGCCTTGGATAACCTAAAGCACGTGATCTGGATCTTAGTCCAAACGTTTCCATAGCTATCTGCATGAACTATACTCTGTGAGCAAACAGACTCATCCACCCAATCCCATAGCAGCTCTCAGGCATGTGGACTGTGGCCAGCTACTGCATAGTACAGGGGAAGAAGGGGATGTGGCCTACTGCTCAACTATTTCATGGGGCCAGGAACCAATGGATGCACAGTGCATGGACCCAAACAGCATCATGTCGTCATCCTGCCCATATCCACTGCCGCATGTTCCTGCACAGAAAGTCACTGTGGAGCTCAGTTCTGCAGCATGTTAGCCTGTGCACAGCATAGCCTGCATTAAGACAGCTTTATGCCCTAAAGCAAGGGAGATGGACCAGGGTGTCTCTCTGTCAGTGCTGACTGTCAATGTTGTATTTTGGTTATATTTAAACTTAATATCTCGGCATGCCCTAAATCTTATGTGTCCTAGAATGCATTGTGCTCTCCCATCCCTGCAGCAGCTGGGAAGCCCCAGAACTCATTGGGACTAAGATAGCAACTGAGCCAGCATATATGGCCAAACCTTTGCTGCAAACGGTAGAAGAATGTTAGCTAAATGAAGCCAAGAGGCCTCTCGGAGGTTGGGGAGGAGTTTGAGATACCATCTCAATCTAGAAAAGGGAATTGGTTCACTTCAAGATTGTGGCTGAAATTTGGGCTTTCCTCTTCTGTCTTGTACAGGTTCACACATCCCTATGTAAAAAATGTTTCACACTTTTCATTATACTGGCAAGTTTGTAAATTATCATACATATTGTATCCATATAAACCTATTAAATCCCTATAAAATTAGGCACAATCCCTTTCTCTTTTGAGGTGATAGGGTGGTAGACAGGCTCTTCTCCCCATCCCCGTCCCCACCTGGCCCCCACTGAAAGCCAGCACACCCTCTCACCCCCTTCTGGGTGATGTTTCCCTCAGTATACTCAGAGGGAGTGTCCAAGAGCAGTGCTTATAGGAATGATATCACAGCCTCAACCAATTGGTGTTTTCTATGCTACAATGTCATTGCAAGAGTAATGCTTTTGATTATGGGATTCAAAGCATTGTAGAATGTATCAAGAAGATTTTTTTTCCTGTCTTCCTGAATAAATAGTCTTTTCCAAGCAGGTTTAAAATTTAATGATACCTCTAGAACTTTATGGGAAATTTTAGTTTTGTGGGATTTTCTCCTCCTTAGTTTAGAGGATCATTTATTTATTTGAACCGGTCACTTTTTTTTTTTGTTACCTTATACTTTTCTCTTTCTCTCTCTCTTCCCCTACATTTTACATGACAGAAAATTTGGTACTCATGAAAACTGAGTGTGAATTTGAGGCTCATGAAAGTGGATCAGTAGCAGTAAGAGCCAGGCATACTGCAGGCAAGAGTAGCCTGACTTTTCCCATGATGACTTGCCAGTGTATCTCAATCCTGACAGACAACATATGCACCATTCACGAAGCACACCTGGAGAAAACTCCACCAATTCTCTCAGATGACTGAACTTACTTTTACTTATAACTAGAATTGGGTGAATTTTTTTTTTTTTTAGCATAGTAAATTTGCCATAAATGTATTTTTCAGGGCACTGAAACTATTTGGGAATTTGGGTTAAATTTGGCAAAGACTTTCAACTGGGAAAAAATCAGGATGGGGTTTTTTTCCCCCAACATTTTCAGAATAAACCGTTTTGACACATCCTTTCAAAATGACATTTTGCAAATGAAATGTCAATTTGAAACAACATTTGTTTAGAAAATGTCCATTCGAAACAACTTTTGAAATGTTTCGTTCACTCGAACAAAAACTTTTTTTTTTGCCATTTTGACAAGGAAAAACCAAAACAAATTCAGTTCCTGTTTGCAAGGAACCAGGTTTTTTTTTTTTCTGGTTTGGCCACTGAAAAATCTATTCGTTATTCTGCTCTATTCTTAATTAGTTTGATCCCCTAAGGAATTAGACCTGTGGGGACATCTTTCAGTCTGTATCAGGAAGCCAGGTGGGATGGATCCCAAGAGGAGGAGATGGGTGGTGATGGTCGGGGACTCTCTCCTAAGGGGGATGGAGTCATCCATCTGCCGTCCAGACTGAGAAACTCGAGAAGTGTGCTGCTTTCCTGAAGCCAGAATTCAGGATGTGACGGAGTGTCTGCCGAGACTGATCAAGCTCTCGGACCGCTACCCCTTCCTACTTCTCCATGTGGGCACCAATGATACTGCCAAGAATAAACTTGAGTGGGTCACTGCAGACTACGTGGCTCTAGGAAGAAGGATAAAGGAGTTTGAGGCACAAATCGTGTTCTCGTCCATCCTCCCTGTTGAAGGAAAAGGCCCAGATAGGGACCCTCGAATTGTGGAGGTAAATGCGTGGTTGCGCAGGTGGTGTTGGAGAGAGGGCTTTGGAGTCTTCGACCAGGTGATGGTATTCCAGGAAGAAGATTGCTAGGAAGAGATGGGATCCACCTAATGAAGAGAGGGAAGAGCATCTTCGCAGGCAGGCTTGCTAACCTAGTGAGGAGGGCTTTAAACTAGGCTCGCCGGGGAATGGAAACCTAAGCCCAGAGGTAAGTGGGATACCGGGAGGAAACACGAGGAGGGTTCAACAGGGGAGGCCTCCTGATTCATACTGAGAAAGTAGGACAATCGGCTAGCTATCTTAGGTGCCTGTACACGAACGCAGGAACAAGCAGAAAGAATTGGAAGTCCTGGCACAGTCAAGGAACTATGCTGTGATTAGGTATCAGAGGGGTAGCTGTGTTAGTCTGGATCTGTAAAAAGCAACAAAGAGTCCTGTGGCACCTTAAAGACTAACAGATGTATTGGAGCTTAAGCTTTCGTGTGTCTGACGAAGTGGGCATTCACCCACGAAAGCTTATGCTCCAATACATCTGTTAGTCTTTAAGATGCCACAGGACTCTTTGTTGCTTTTATGATGTGATTGGAATAACAGAGACTTGGTGGAGTAACTCACATGACTGGAGCACTGTCATGGATGGATATAAACTGTTCAGGAAGGACAGGCAGGGGAGAAAAGGTGGAGGAGTTGCACTGTATGTAAGAGAGCAGTATGATTGCTCAGAGCTCCAGTCTGAAACTGGAGAAAAGCCTGTTGAGAGTCTTTGGGTTAAGTTTAGAGGCAAGAGCAACAAGGGTGGTGTCGTGGTGGGCATCTGCTATAGACCACCAGATTAGGAGGATGAGATAGATGAGGCTTTCTTCAGACAACTAACAGAAGTTTCCAGGTTACAGGCCCTGGTTCTCATGGGGGACTTCAATCACCCTGACATCTGCTGGAAGAGCAATACAGCAGTGCACGGACAATGCAGGAAATTTTTGGAGTGTGTTGGGGTCAACTTCCTGGTACAAGTGCTAGAGGAACCAACTAGGGGCCATGCCCCTCTTGACCTACTGCTCAAAAACAGGGAATTATTGGTAGGGGAAGTAGAAGTGGGTGGCAACCTAGGCAGCAGTGACCATGAGATGGACGAGTTCAGGATCGTGACAAAAGGAAGAAAGGAGAGCAGCAGAATAAGGATCCTGGTCTTCAGAAAAGCAGACTTTGACTCCCTCAGGGAATTGATGGGCAGGATCCGCTGGGAGGCTAATATGAGGGGGAAAGCAGTCCAGGAGAGCTGGCTCTATTTTAAAGAAGCCTTATTGAGGGCGCAGGAACAAACAATCCCGATGTGCAGAAAGAATAGCAAATATGACAGGTGACCAGCTTGGCTTAACAGAGAAATTTTCTGTGAACTTAAACACAAAAAGGAAGCTTACAAGAAGTGGAAATTTGGACAGATGACTAGGGAGAAGTATACAAATATTGCTTGAGCATGCAGGGGTGTGTAATCAGGAAGGCCAAAGCACAATTGGAGTTGCAGCTAGCAAGGGATGTGAAGGGTAACAAGAAGGGTTTCTACAGGTATGTTAGCAACAAGAAGAAGGTCAGGGAAAGTGTGGGACCCTTCCTTAATGGGGGAGGCAACTTAGTGACAGATGATGTAGAAAAAGCTGAAGTACTCAATGCTTTTTTGCCTCTGTCTTCACAGACAAGGTCAGTTCCCACACTGCTGCACTGGGCAGCACATTATGGGGAGGAGGTGAGCAGCCCTCAGTGGTGAAAGAACAGGTTAAGGACTATTTAGAAAAGCTGGACATACACAAATCCATGGGGCCAGATGCGCTGCATCTGAGGGTGCTGAGGGCGTTGGCTGATGTGATTGCAGCGCCATTGGCCATTATCTTTGAAAACTCATGGCGATTGGGGGAGGTCCCGGACGATTGGAAAAAGGCAAATATAGTGCCCGTCTTTAAAAAAGGGAAGAAGTAGAATCCGGGGAACTATAGACCGGTCAGCCTCACCTCAGTCCCAGGAAAAATCATGGAGCAGGTCTTCAAGGAATCCATTTTGAAGCATTTGGAGGAGAGGAAGGTGATCAGGAACAGTCAACATGGATTCACCAAGGGCAAGTCATGCCTGACCAACCTGATTGCCTTCTATGATGAGATAACTGGCTCTGTGGATATGGGGAAAGTGGTGCACGTTATATACTTTGACTTTAGCAAAGCTTTTGCTACAGTCTCCCACAGTATCCTTGCCAGCAAATTAGAGAAGTATGGATTAGATGAATGGACTATTAGGTGGATAGAAAGCTGGCTAGATCATCGGGCTCAATGGGTAGTGAATAATGGCTTGATGTCTAGTTGGCAGCTGGTATCAAGTGGAGTGCCCCAGGGGCCAGTTTTGTTCAACATCTTCATTAATGATCTGGATGATGGGATGGATTGCACCCTCAAGTTCACGGCTGACACTAAGCTGGGGGGAGAGGTAGATATGCTGGAGGGTAGGGATAGGGTCCAGAGTGACCTAGACAAATTGGAGGATGGGCCTAAAGAAATCGATGAGGTTCAACAAGGACAAGTGCAAAGTCCTGCACTTAGGACAGAAAAATCCCATGCACTGTTACAGGCTGGGGACCGACTAGCTAAGCGGTAGTTCTGCAAAAAAGGACCTGCGGATTACAGTGAACAAGAAGCTGGATAGGAGTCAACAGTGTGCCCTTGTTGCCAAGAAAGCTAACGGCATATTGGGCTGTATTAGTAGGAGCGTTGCCAGCAGATGGAGGGAAGTGATTATTCGCCTCTATTCAGCACTGGTCAGGCCACATCTGGAGTACTGCGTCCAGTTTTGGGCCCCCCACTACAGAAAGGATGTGGACAAATTGGAGAGAGTCCAGCAGAGGGAAAATGATGAGGGGGCTGAGGCACATGACTTATGAGGAGAGGCTGAGGGAACTGGGCTTATTTAGTCTGCAGAAGAGTGAGGGAGGATTTGATAGCAGCCTTCAACTACCTGAAGGGGGGGGGGGGGGTTTCCAAAGATGGAGCTAGACTGTTCTCAGTGGTGGCAGATGACAGAACAAGGAGCAATGGTCTCAAGTTGTAGTGGGGCAGGTCTAGGTTGGTTATTAGGAAAAATTATTTCACTAGGAGGGTGGTGAAGCACTGGAATGGGTTAGCTAGGGAGGTGGTGGAATCTCCATCCTTAGAGGTTTTTAAGGCCCGGCTTGACAAAGCCCTTACTGGGATTATTTTGTTGGGGTTGGTCCTGCTTTGAGCAAGGGGTTGGACTAGATGATCTCCTGAGGTCTCTTCCAACCCTAATCTTCTATGATTCTATGGATCTGGAGAAAGTCCTAGTCAGATGCTCTTCAGTGAGGCAGAGAGAACGTAGCATTATGGTAATTCTTTTTATTTAGAATTAGAAGAAAGTGACTCTCCTTGTCATGTAACAGTGATAAAAAATTTTGAGACAAAGCAGCACCAGTATGATCCTATAAATGATTCAGACTGCAAGGAGATATTTTAATTATGCTTAAGTTTTGTGTAGTGCAGTAGGTACCATGGAAAACTTCTTACCCTCTGACTGTGCACAATATGTTAATCTAAAGGGAGTCCTCTAAATTTGGATCCACATCTCCTGCAATAGAAAGCTTGTGCATTAAACCAGTACCTTGGAGACTACAGGATGTAGATATTTTTGGATGTAACTATGAGCTGTGATAATCAATAAGGAGTGCTGCCAGAAAACTTTTAAAATTAGCCAGGAGTAATTCCCAAGAAATGTTCCCTTATCAGAAACTAATTTGCTTTAAAAAAAAAAAAAAAAAAAAGGTTTGATAGACTGTAAATATTTAGATAAGCAGTGTCAAACCAATTGCAGTCTTGAATCTCATGTGGAAATTGATAAGAATGGGCAAAATATTTTGCAACACTGAAGATAAATCAGTAATCACTCTGACTTTATAATAATTCTGTGCTTTCAGCAAATTACACTAGAGTAAATAAGCTTTCCAGGGTTACTTTTACCCATCCAATGTTGCTCTTGCTGTCCATCTGTTTTTCTTGCATCCAATATCAGATGTAGCAAGAGAGAGCAGTTGAGAACTCTGGAGCAATCTCAGTGCACATAGAAGAAAATTTGGTTTCAAAGAATGCCTTTAATACTCAGGGCTGAATGATGTTCTCACAGAAAATCTGAGGCTAGGGAGTACCAGCAAATTGTCCAAATGACCAGTCAGACTTTTAGCTGGCTCGATTTAGGTACCATACCTCCCATCTCGCTAGTGGGATACATAAGGGCAAGCCCTTGCCCTTGTACGCAGCCCCATTGACTTCAGTGGGATTCCACAAAGGTATAAGCAGTTTGCAGGGTTGTGGTCCAAGTGAGGAGTTTGCATGAGCCTGCCTCTACGATGGAATGGACTAGACCAGGGGTCGGCAACCTTTCAGAAGTGGTGTGCCAAGTCTTCATTTATTCACTCTAATTTAAGGTTTTGCGTGCCAGTAATACATTTTAACGTTTTTAGAAGGTCTCTTTCTGTAAATCTATAATATATAACTAAACTCTTGTTGTATGTAAAGTAAATAAGGTTTTTAAAATGTTTAAGAAGCTTCATTTAAAATTAAATTAAAATGCAGAGCCCCTGGACCGGTGGCCAGGACCCGGGCAGTGAGAGTGCCACTGAAAATCAGCTCGCGTGCCGCCTTCGGCACATGTGCCATAGATTGCCTACCCCTGGACTAGACTACCAAGTAGTGAGTATCTATTAGAGAAGACCAATAAACAGGAAAGATAAATTTGTCCTGTTCATGGTATTCTGTAGACTGAGTTTTCCATGTTAGGTTTGTTTGGCCATTCTCATCTCAGTGCTGTATTTTTATCCTGTGTAAAACTTCTATATAATTTTAACTGTATTCTTTATCATTCCAAATTTCCCAAGTGCTGCTTTTGACCTTGGCAAAGAGGGGTGTATGTGTATGTGCTTTTGTTTATAAGTTTTTATCATTACAAATAGGCCAAATCCAATCTTCACTTTTACATGTGAAGCCCTTTGGTGTGATTGCTGAAACTAAGGGCTGAATTTGGTCTGGTAACTGGAGAGCTGTTTTAATGCATCTCATAACTATTTTATTGTTAATGAAGCTTAACTGGCCTGGCTTATCACATAATTCCATATATCTACATACAACTGAAATCATGAACTAAGGGAATTATTTATTTATTCCTTAACCTAGTGAAGAGGGCTTTAAACTAGGTTCACCGGGGGAAGGAGACCAAAGCCCTGAGGTAAGTGGGGAAATGGGATACCGGGAGGAAGCACGAGCAGGAGAGCGCAAGAGGGGAGGACTCCTGTCTCATACTGAGAAAGCGGGACAATCAGCGAATTATCTTAAGTGCCTATACACAAATGCAAGAAGCCTGGGAAACAAGCAGGGAGAACTGGAAGTCCTGGCACAGTCAAGGAACTATGATGTGATTGGAATAACAGAGACTTGGTGGGATAACTCACATGACTGGAGTACTGTCATGGATGGATATAAACTGTTCGGGAAGGACAGGCAGGGCAGAAAAGGTGGGGGAGTTGCATTGTATGTAAGAGAGGAGTATGACTGCTCAGAGCTCTGGTATGAAACTGCAGAAAAACCTGAGAGTCTCTGGATAAAGTTTAGAAGTGTGAGCAACAAGGGTGATGTCGTGGTGGGAGTCTGCTATAGACCACCAGACCAGGGGGATGAGGTGGACGAGGCTTTCTTCAGGCAACTAACAGAAGTTACTAGATCACAGGCCCTGGTTCTCATGGGAGACTCTAATCACCCTGATATCTGCTGGGAGAGCAATACAGCGGTGCACAGACAATCCAGGAAGTTTTTGGAAAGTGTAGGGGACAATTTCCTGGTGCAAGTGCTGGAGGAACCAGCTAGGGGCAGAGCTCTTCTAGACCTGCTGCTCACAAACCGGGAAGAATTAGTAGGGGAAGCAAAAGTGGATGGGAACCTGGGCGGCAGTGACCATGAGATGGTCGAGTTCAGGATCCTGACACAAGGAAGAAAGGAGAGCAGCAGAATACGGACCCTGGACTTCAGAAAAGCAGACTTTGACTCCCTCAGGGAATTGATGGGCAGGATCCGCTGGGAGGCTAATATGAGGGGGAAAGCAGTCCAGGAGAGCTGGCTCTATTTTAAAGAATCCTTATTGAGGTTGCAGGAAAAAACCATCCCGATGTGTAGAAAGAATAGTAAATATGGCAGGCGACCAGCTTGGCTTAACAGTGAAATCCTTGCTGATCTTAAACGCAAAATAGAAGCTTACAAGAAGTGCAAGACTGGACAAATGACCAGGGAGGAGTATAAAAATATTGCTCAGGCATGCAGGAGTGAAATCAGGAAGGCCAAATCACACTTGGAGTTGCAGCTAGCAAGAGATGTTAAGAGTAACAAGAAGGGTTTCTTCAGGTATGTTAGCAACAAGAAGAAAGTCAAGGAAAGTGTGGGCCCCTTACTGAATGAGGGAGGCAACCTAGTGACAGGGGATGTGGAAAAAGCTAATGTACTCAATGTTTTTTTTTGCCTCTGTCTTCACGAACAAGGTCAGCTCCCAGACTGCTGCACTGGGCAGCACAGCATGGGGAGGAGGTGACCAGCCCTCTTTGGAGAAAGAAGTGGTTCGGGACTATTTAGAAAAACTGGACGAGCACAAGTCCATGGGGCCGGATGCGCTGCATCCGAGGGTGCTAAAGGAGTTGGCGGATGTGATTGCAGAGCCATTGGCCATTATCTTTGAAAACTCATGGCGATCGGGGGAGGTCCCGGATGACTGGAAAAAGGCTAATGTAGTGCCCATCTTTAAAAAAGGGAAGAAGGAGGATCCGGGGAACTACAGGCCAGTCAGCCTCACCTCAGTCCCTGGAAAAATCATGGAGCAGGTCCTCAAGGAATCAATTCTTAAGCACTTAGAGGAGAGGAAAGTGATCAGGAACAGTCAGCATGGATTCACCAAGGGCAAGTCATGCCTGACTAACCTAATTGCCTTCTATGAGGAGATAACTGGGTCTGTGGATGAGGAGAAAGCAGTGGATGTGTTATTCCTTGACTTTAGCAAAGCTTTCGATACGGTCTCCCACAGTATTCTTGCCAGCAAGTTAAAGAAGTATGGGCTGGATGAATGGACCATAAGGTGGATAGAAAGCTGGCTAGATCGTCGGGCTCAACGGGTAGTGATCAACGGCTCCATGTCTAGTTGGCAGCCGGTTTCAAGCGGAGTGCCCCAAGGGTCGGTCCTGGGGCCGGTTTTGTTCAATATCTTCATTAATGATCTGGAGGATGGCGTGGACTGGACTCTCAGCAAGTTTGCAGGTGACACTAAATTGGGAGGAGTGGTAGATACGCTGGAGGGTAGGGATAAGATACAGAGGGACCTAGACAAATTAGAGGATTGGGCCAAAAGAAACCTGATGAGGTTCAACAAGGACAAGTGCAGAGTCCTGCACTTAGGACGGAAGAATCCCATTCACTGTTACAGACTAGGGACCGAATGGCTAGGCAGCAGTTCTGCAGAAAAGGACCTAGGGGTTATAGTGGATGAGAAGCTGGATATGAGTCGACAATGTGCCCTTGTTGCCTAGAAGGCTAATGGCATATTGGGCTGTATAAGTAGGGGCATTGCCAGCAGATCGAGAGACGTGATCATTCCCCTCTATTCGACATTGGTGAGGCCTCATCTGGAGTACTGTGTCCAGTTTTGGGCCCCACACTACAAGAAGGATGTGGAAAAATTGGAAAGAGTCCAGCAGAGGGCAACAAAAATGATTAGGAGGCTGGAAAACATGACTTATGAGGAGAGGCTGAGGGAACTGGGATTGTTAAGTCTGCAGAAGAGAAGAATGAGGGGGGATTTGATAGCTGCTTTCAACTACCTGAAAGGGGGTTCCAAAGAGGATGGATCTAGACTGTTCTCAGTGATACCTGATGACAGAACAAGGAGTAATGTTCTCAAGTTGCAGTGGGGGAGGTTTAGGTTGGATATTAGAAAAAAACGTTTTCACTAGGAGGGTGGTGAAGCACTGGAATGGGTTACCTAGGGAGGTGGTGGAATCTCCTTCCTTAGCGGTTTTTAAGGTCAGGCTTGACAAAGCCCTGGCTGGGATGATTTAGTTGGGAATTGGTCCTGCTTTGAGCAGGGGGTTGGACTAGATGACCTCCTGAGGTCCCTTCCAACCCTGATATTCTATGATTCTATGCTTCTATGAAAACCTGCCCTATTAAATTTGGTTAAAAATGACTTTAGGCAAGATTTCCAAAAGGGACTGGTGATTTTGCGTGCCTTGGTTTTTACCTGAGACACTTTAAGTAGGTCTAATTTTCAGAGGATGGGTGATTGGCACTTTCAGAAAATCAGGCCGTTTTAAAGTCACTCTAGCCGGATAACCAAAAATTGGAGGCACTCAACAGCCCTAGTCTATTATGAAAATCTTGGTCTTTTTACCTGTCAGAACTATCCTCCATGTATTATAATATATGTGGCAGACAGTTTTATGGACAAAAAACTCTTAATCCATGACAGAGATTTTCATGATTTTAGGATATTTAGAATGGGGAACAATAAAGCTAAGCCCCCACCCCCCTCCTGTACCTTCACAGAACCACATGAAAATATAATCAAGAAAAGAGGATGGCTAAGATAAAAACAAAAAATAATCTGAAAACCAAGTGTACCAACCAGCATGAAATAAAATTTAGCTAAGAAATTTCTACAACACCCTTTTCCCTCAAGGAGCTGGTGCTAATGACCAAGAGATTATTTCCTTCTACGGAAGATAAAAGAGCAGTCATTGAGGAAGCAGCAGCGGATTATCTCTGAGAAATGAAAGATGTATAATAGGATTTCCCAGGCTATCAAGTAGAAACTGCAGCCTTCCCATTATAGAAGGGCTGAAAACGTAGCTTGAACAATCCAGGAAGAAAATCCAAAGAAACTCCTAAATACAAGAAATAGAAACCACAATGCTATCTCAGCCTCTAAGGAGAGAAGAGAGAAATGGAGAGCTATGGAAATGGGGAGATAAAGGCCTCAATGGGTTCTGCCGATATTGCTAGAAACAGCAATCCTCAAGTGGCTTGTGATGTTATCAGAACCCAGCGTGTCCTAGCAGGGTTATTGTGTTGTGTTCTTGTATTCTTGGCAAAGCAAGATTTTAACTAAAAAAGTGTCTTTACAAAAATGGTATATATTCTGCCCCTCTGTTTTCTTTGCTAGATTAGTAGATATTTGCTAGTAAAAGAGAAACTTGTAAATGTTTTTAAGCATATTTAATCATTTTAAGGCAGCTAGGAACTCATTGGTTAGAGGGAATTGTGACATTAGATATAAATCAGGCCATCAGTCACTTCAGTTAATTTGATTTTAGCTATGAAATAATTTGTTACTTGACAGAGATTTTCTGTGTCTTTTATGTACTGTCCATAGACTTTATATAGAGTGGAATACTATCCAAGTCAGATACTTTGCCATTTCTCAAGCTTTAATGAAGTCCCAAAGGAAAATAAGAACCTGTTTGGAAAGCATGTGTTCTCTGTCTTTGATTCAGCCGGGCATTATCAATATGTGTCACATTGTGAAGGGAAAGATGGCTTGCTTGAGGACTTAGAAATCTATCTTTGCAGACAGGATATTTAATTAGTATGAATCCATACTTGTGTAGCACTAAAAATAGCATCCTGTCTTTCATGGAGAGCTTTTTCCTCAAGATTGGCAGAGTATACTATTTAAAACAAAAATTCTGGGTCTGTGAAAGAGAGGGAGGGATTGGGGCTGTACAGTGCTACCACAATATACATGATACACAATGTAGATTCAGAACAGAAAAGCAGTAGATTCCTTCTCTGTCAGGAGCATCACATCTCAGTGTAGTAAAGTTAGTGTTTGCCAGTGGCATCAAGAAACCAGAATCTGAGAAGGAGTAAAACAGGGGATTTATGCAGAAAAGAAAAATAAATATAAGATGTGCACAGCCAGTGCTCTTAGAAAGAACGCCTAATTCTCTGGTTTTTGAGAAACTGGTATCTTATTTGTAGGGCGTGTTAACCTTTAAAGGTTAGTTTTCCCACATTATCAAGTTCCGGTGGTATTCTTTTGTCATTAACTTCAACCTCCTGAAAATTTAAAAGCTCTTTCAGAATTGACAGTGGTGGACAGGTGGGCAGGCAGTCATTTTATTTATCATGTAACCAAACATGTTGGTCAAATTATTGTTCTTTAAAAATCAGTATGGCAAAGGATCTGCTTTACACTAGTGTTGTGTTCTTCCAACACAATTATCCACCGTAGTAGTTGAAGATTGTGCAGCTCTTCCCACTGTCTGATATTTCAGTTTCACTTAATAGGCTAGAATGATTGTCATCAGAGTCATTAGTGCTTCTGTTCACTTGATCTGCTGATCTCCCTGCCCGTGTAATCAATATGGAAGAAGTTAGATGGGATAACATTGCTTTTCTGGAAGAACTGAAAACATCCAAACCTACAGTTCAAAATAAAACTGCCTATGAGCCACATCTCTGTAGTGTAAAGGAGATGTCTTATCTTGGAAATTAAAGCCTCTGAGGTCTCTCCTCTCGAACACTCTGGTCCAATCCAGCAAAGCCCTTAAGCATGTATTTAAATTTAAGCACAAGTGGTACCTACTGGCCACCAATGCCTTATCCATATGCCCGGTGGCCTCCTTGGAATCCTTGGGATACTCCTCGTTCCTTGAGGTCTCACTCCTTGACCTGCTGTGGGGCAATCCCAACAGTGGCTCCCACTCCCAAACCATCTCAGGCAAGCAACCACTGAACTCATTTGTCCTGGATCTCCAGGGCTGTTCTGACCAGATCCTGTGGTGCAAGAACGGGACCCATCATTGGTGCAGCGAACTGCCTCCTCGTCCTGCCCAATTGACTCGACTGTACTGGAATCTCCCTGTCCTTCGATGCCTGAATCCTTTAAGGCTTACCGGGACCTCCTAAGGCATATGGCTGTTGCCTTGGGTATCCAGGCAGAATTCCTGCAGAAAAATACACATAAGCTGTTGGACATTCTCCAATTATCAGCTCCAGGGACAGAAGCCCTCCCACATAAAAGCCCTCCAGCAGATTCAGTCTCTACCAGTTCTGGAGGCTATAGAGGAGGTCCCCAGGCAGCATCAGGGACAGCAGTTCTAGTCCCAGTATTTCCTGGTGCCCAAGCCCAAGGGAGAGATGGTGCTCTTCTGGAGCCTGCGAAGGCCCTCTGGAATACTCCAGCTTCATTGCCTCCCACACGAATGTTCAGAGAAACAGTACTTCATTCCCATGTAGGGTATTGAGGACTTCTGCTCCCATCCGGCCCCTAATTCTCTGGTGGTTACTGCAGCAAATGACCGGGCATGGTGGAAAAAGTATCAGACCACCCCTAAGGACAAAGAGTCCAAGAAAATGGACTTTATGGGGAGGAAGATTTATACCTCTTCTTCCCTGCCAACGTGCATGGTGAACTAGCAGGTGTTGCTCTCTAAATATGACATTGTCAATTGGGTGGCCATGTCTGAGTTCGCAGACAAGCTGCCAGAACACTCCAAGGAAGAGTTTTGGGCATTCATTGTGGAAGGCCATAAGGTGGCCAAGATTTTGTTGCAGTTAGCTCTGGACAGGGCGGATGCTGTGTCCAGAATTATGGCATCTGCTGTGACCATGAGGAGGGGCCTCAGGGCTGCAGAATTAAGGCATTGTACTTGATGTGCAGCAGATCATTGAGGACTTACTGTTTGATAGATGGGTTTTGTTTTCAGAAAAAAATGATGGAAACCTGCACTTTTAAAAAGACTCCATATTTACATTACGTTCTTTGGGAGTATATACTCCGGCTGCGAAGAGATGCCACTAGAGCAGTCAGCAGCAATACTGCCCACGGTGTTTTTTTTTTTACAGTTCTCCCTTCCACAGAAGCCACACAGTTCCTAGAGAAGAAGGTCCTCTGGTTCTGGGTTTAACCTGTCAGCTTCCCCCTTTCCCTTCCCCTCCCGGCATCCAGCAAGCACCCATTTTAACTCATGTTTCCAGGACAGTGGCCAGTGATGACCTCTTCTTCCCTATCCCCTCTGTTTGGGGGACAGGCTGGTTCCTTTTTACAGTGTTTGGGACTCAATTACCATAGACAACTGGGTCCTAAGCACCATCAGATTTGGTTATGGCATACAGTTCCTCTCCATCCCTGCTCCCCACCCCTTTATCCCCCACCCTCTTCAGGGATCCCTCTCACGAGACACTGATCTTTGAGTAGATTCGGTCTCTACTGGTTCTGGAGGCTGTAGAGGAGGTCCCCCTGCAGCATCAGAGGCAGGGGTTCAACTCACAGTATTTCCTGGTTCCCAAGCCCAAGGGAGGGATGAGATCTATCCTAAACCTCTGCAATCTCAACAAATACTTCAGATATGTGAGATTCTATATGGTTGCCCTAGCAACCATCCTCCCTGCCTTAAATCACAATGATTGGTTTCTGCCCTGGACCTGCAGGATGCTAATGTCCAGGTAGCAATCCTCCTGACCCACAGGGGGTTCCTCAGGTTTGTTGTAGCTGGCCACCACTACCAGCATACCATGGTGACTTTAGCCTGTCTTCCATTCCCTGAGTCCCTAACAAATGCATGACAGTGGTAACAGTGTATCTCAGGAAGAGAGAAATTCATATCTTCCCATATCTGAATGATTGGTTACTGATGGGCAAGTCCAGAGAAGAAGTCCACTCTCATGTCCACTTCACACTACACCTACTTGGTCATCTAGGTCTCATCCTAGACAATGGGAAGCGAACATTGGTTCCAGCTCAAAGAATCAAGTTAATTGGGGTCCTGATAGACTCTGTGAGTTCAAGAGTGTTTCAGTCGACTGAGCAATTCCAGGTGATTAGCCACCTGTGTCTGGAGCTGCAGTCTCAACGCTCAGCCACAGCCTGAGTATGCCTGAGGTTGCTAGGCCATATGGCTGCATACACACAGGTAGTCCAATATGCCAGGCTGGGTCTACGTCCTCTTCAGATATGGCTGAAATCAGTCCATTATCTGAATCGTCATCCCTTGTACCGACAGGTCCGACTTCATCTGCCAATTATGGGCTCCTTATGGTGGTGGATGGTTCAGGGCACACTATCTGTAATTTTTACTCCATGCATCTGAAGAAGTGGGTTTTTTACCCATGAAAACTTATACCCAAATAAATCTGTTAGTCTTTAAGGTGCCACCAGACTCCTTGTTGTTTTTGTGGATACAGACTAACACGGCTACCCCTCTGATACTTGTTACTCATAGCTTCATAGACTTTAAGGGCAGAAGGGACCATCATGATCATCTAGTCTGACCTCCAGCACATAGCAGGCCACAGAACCTCACCTACCCATTCCTGTTACATCTTCAGTCTTCTGGTCTTGCACTTCGTTCATTGAGAGTCCACCTGGTAGCGAGCATTTCATCCACCTATCCATGAGAAGTCAGTGTTTTCAAACCCCATGGTAGTGAGGTTCTTGAAAGGAGTCACTTGTTTCCCCTGCTGGATAAAGACCTGATTCCTTTGTGGGACCTTAATACTGTCTTAGTGGTTCTTATGGGGCATCCGTTCAAGCTTCTAGAAACTTCTTCTCTCTTCCTTCTGTGTCAGAAAATGACTTTTCTTGTGGTGATAACATCTGCAAGGACAGTGGGTGAGTTTCAGGCTTTGCTGTTGGAGCCCCCTTACATTCAGTTTTCTAAAGAGTTAGTAATCCTGTGGCCACATACTAAGTTTTAATCCAAAGTGGTTTTCCAGTTTCATTTGAACAAAGCTGTATGTTGATGAGTGTTCTTCCCTAAGCTGTATTCAAACCCAGAGGAACAGCGTCTTCACCGACTGGATGTCGGATGATATTTAGTTTTTTATCTAGATAGGACTAAACCTTTCCACTCCTCCTCTCATTTGTTTGTCTCATATGCAGCCCAAATGAAGGGTCAAGCAGTCTTTTTCACAGACAATCTCCAGGTGGATAACTTTCTGTATCATGACAGCATATGACATAGCCCAGGCTACACCTTCTCAAAGGGTGCGAGCCCATTCCACAAGAGCCTAGGCAACGTCAACAGCGTTCCTAAGTGACATTCCTATATTGAACATTGGCAGGGCTGCCACTTAGTCCTCGGTGCATAGTTTTACAAACCACTATGCCATTACAGCCGCTTCCAGATCAGATGTGGACTTTGGGAGCAGATGCAGTCTTTGTTTAAATAGACTCAGAGCCCTGCCACCTGTGAGTACTACTTCTAAATCACCTAAGTAGAATATATGGCTGCATCTACTCCAAGAAAAAACCTTTGCCTGCCTGTAACTATTGTTCTCCAAGATCTGATGCAGACATGTATTCCACGGCCCACCCTGTATCCCAGTGGTGGGCAACCTGTGGCCCACTGGGAGTTGTGGGCAGCCGTGCCTGTGGCAGGTCAATGTAAACACTGTCTCGCAGCCCACCAGCGGATTACCCTGATGGGCCATGTGCGGCCCACGGGCTGCAGGTTGCCCACCACTGATCTATCCCCTCTGCATCCGTCTCTACCTCTGACATTTAGTGTGAAGGAGCTGAGGAGGTCGGATAGACACCACCCTTATATGGCCGGGGAGGGGCTAGGGCCACAGGAGGTGAGTGCCACCCTATGGGTACTGCCACCCTCTGGCTCCAGTGTGCTGGGCGTGCACACACCTAAGTAGAATACACATCTGCATTGCATTTCAAAGAACAGTTACAGGTAGGTAACCATTTTTTCCAGATTAAATTTTCACCTTTCAGTCTATGTAGATTTAGCGGCAGCATAGAATGGCTCACCATTGCTCTGATAAGAGATCCCAAGCAACTGATTGTGTGTGCCTTCTGCTTGCCAGATACAGTATTACCAGTCTCTCCTCTACACATCTTAGATGTGGGGTCTGTCCACATCTGAACTTCCTGGTTGCTATCCTGTAATAATGAGCATGCACCAAAAACACCTTTTAAGTGTAAAAACACTTCAGTGAATTTGAATCAATAAACCCATAACCAGCATAACTCCTGTACTCCAATAGCACCCCTCAACAAAATGGGATTCCTCCAGCTATTCCTGAGTGCTCTGGCTCAATCCAGCAAAGCACTTAAGTACAGTGAATAGTCCTGTTGGACTTCAACTTAAGCCTGTACTTCAGTACTGTGTTGGATCAGACTGAGAGCGCTCAGCATATGGCAATATCAAGCCCATAGCAAAGGTGGGTTTGGCAGGTTTTCTGGGAGCAAATTTCTTAGCTGCCTGTGTGCATGGCCTATTTAGCAGCTAGTGCTGCTGTGAAGTACTGCTCAGTGCTCTCTTGCATAGCTTTTTTATAAGCCTTTTTCTGGTTTAATTTTTCTTGCACACTTCTGGGGCTGCCTGGCTCCTGTTTCCTGCTGAATGAGACACCACCCACGCAACCACCCACGTAGCCTCCCTGTGCTTCTATTTAATGGCAAGCAACAGGGGTTGTTCTTCTGTAAAACTGCATAACCATGTGAGCAAAATATAATTAGAGAACAGTCTCTTTCAGGTGCTTTCTATGACATTTTCAATTTTAAACCAGAGAGAAACACTGTGAGAATAGCTTCTGTCCTACATTTCCTTGCAGAATATTTTATAGACGTCTCCTGTCTATTTGAGGCATCCATGCATCAACGAAACAAATTGTGATGAAGCCCCAGCCATGAATTTTTGGAACCACTTTTGGACAATTGATTCCACTATCATGGCTGCCCATAAACTCAATACTACTTCCTTCACATATGTGCAATCAACTCTTCCTCCCCCTCCCCCCTCCCACACACACACTTCAGCTTCCTCTGCCTGGTGAATACTCACCTCGCCAAGAATGGTGGAAGGGAGAGATCTGGAGGAGCAGTTCTTCCCCAAACCCCAAGGAGGGAAAGGAGGGTCTCTCCCTCTGATTTTAGCAGAGCCATGGCAGCTGCTCTTCTTCATACTCCCCTATTCCTTTCACTCTGATTAAGGCTGACTTTCTTTCTACTTGGAATATTGGCTGGAGAGTTTAGTTAAAATCTCTCATGAGCATGATGCCCTGCAGCTTTGAAAACACTGCCTTGACCAACCCTCAGGTATCTATGCACCTATTGTGTTTCTAACGTCCATCACCTTGGTAAGTAGGTGCCACATAACATTGTGAAGAAACATAAAGTTCAGGAATGATTAAATGGATGCTTTTTCTCTGTCTGACATGGTACGCTATAGCAGATGCTCATTGTTTGTTCTTTGGTTTTCATTCCTTGTATCTTTACCTAAAGAATATCATCCTGACACACCTACTGTTGTGTGTTAGTTCCTGGGCACTGTAAAAGCTTTTGGGGAAATAGTGACCTATTTTTCCTTTTTTCTTCTCTTCTTGATATAGATTATTATACCCATCAATACCGACATTCATCCCACCATGTTTCACTAAGCCCCATTAGATCATAATCTCCACTCTTTAGGATCATTTCCAATTCTTTTTACTTGTTTCCCAAGATCCTGGCATTTTACTGCATTTACAGATTATTTTTAATAATGAGATGCCCTATCACCAGGGGTCCTGCAGTGCCACCCTGAGGGACCAAAACAGAAGAAATCTGATGTCTTTAAAAATCATTTTAATCAAATTTGATTTGCAGCACCACAAATACTAATATTCGTTAATCATAATTGTGCAGCTATTGTATGGTGTCACTACAGATCAGAAATAAGGTGATTTGGGTACTTTAACTTCCAGATCTTAAGATGTTTGGATTTCTTTTCAATTTAATTCTGAATTTTCTGGATTATAATGCTTGTTTTGGGGATAATTGCGAAATACCTGTTGTGTCTTTTATCCTAAATTACTTGTATGTAACTTTCACTCCATCTGAATGTAGTTTTTTTTAAAATCTGGGATTATCTATACATAAAATAGGATCCCATTGTGCTACCCTTACTCCTGTGAGTAGCCCCATGGACTGCGTTTCCACAATTGGACCCATAATACTTTTTGATAAACAGTCCTATACAAAGGCAAACTGTTTATGATTATTGTAATTACAATGCTAAGATTGAATAAGTGACAATGCTTAACTACTAATTTTAGCTTTTGAATCATTTTGAACTCTCTCCATCCTCATTCACCTCACTTCCCAGGATTATTGCATTCTGCAGCAGATTATAAAGCTTAACCAGAGGGTTACATGTAGAAAAATCCAGAGTCTAGAAAAGCAGCTTATCTATGTTTTTAAAATGTGTACGAGAAGGGTATAAAACACAGTATCACCCAGGAAAAACTCTTGGCTTTCAGTGGAGTATTTGCCTAGGAACCTAACCATATTTCTGTTGTAAGCATATTAGGGATGTTGTGTAATTTTTTTCCAGTATGTATCATTGTGCCACGGAACATTGCACATATATTGATTTGTAAACATTAACATGTTGTTTGTGTGTCTGCAACAGAAAAGCAGAAAAATATACTATAAAGGCCAAATTCTGCTTTCAGTTACACTGATATAAGTTCAGACTGACTTCTTTTGAGCTACTCTAAATTTACACTGGTGTAATGGAGAGTACAGTTTGGCCCTAAATTTGGAAGAATTATTACACTAAACAATCTTATTATTCAGTGTGAAGTAAAATTGAATTATGTGGATTTATTTAAAAATTGTTGTACAGGTACAGTAGTAGTGAAATCTTACTTCTGAATCTTCACTGTCATGTTAAACGCATATGTTTATACTTGTTAGAAATCATACATATCAAGCTGTATATTGAAACAGGAATGCAGTAATATGTAAGAATACTTGTATAAACGGCATAAAATCAACAATTCATGCACTCAATAGATACACATTATTTCTATATTTCAGCTTTCAGTTTCATTAGGTATTGAGTAGATAACATAACATTTTTTGTTCAGCATATAAAGAAACTAAAGAGGTATTTCATTAGCAAACAAAAAATGCTCTGTGGAACCCCTAGAGAAAGAGAAATAAATAAAATGTAATGTGTTCAACAAAGAAAACACATGGATTGTTTTCTAGATTTAAAGTTTCTGTAAGTAGACTTAATCAGTTAGAACAGTTCCCTTAGTGTACATCTATATCTCCATTTTGGGGAAAATAGACTCAGCAATCAACCTACCAGAGTGACACCAGAATCCTTATAAATTATCAATTGTTACCTGAAATGTGTGGGTCATGTATTGGGTACCACAAGGAATTACAAAAAAGACTGCACCGACTAATAGCTCAGACATAGGATGAAGTGGAGATCAGAGTGGGGAGAAAAGAGGGGGGAAAACTAACGGAAAGGAAAATAAGTTTATTTTTTTAAAACTATGCTTTGGACTCTCCCTCCCTCTTTCTTTACTGTATACCCCCCCAAAAAGCCGTACGTTAACAACTGGCATGCAGCATGCCTTATAAATAGAGCAAAAACATCACCTGTACAGATGTGTTTTTCGGTGGAAAATTGTTAGCTGGCTAATCAACATGTCTGTCGGATTTTTTTGGTGGGAGGGAGGAAAAGAGAGAGACAAGACACCAGCTACGTAGAAATAGGCTTTCTTACTGCTCTCTGGTCACCTGCAACCTGTGAGGCATGTATCAAAGAAGCAACTTTGAAGTCTAATGTAAGGCATTTTCTAGTTTGTTTATTTATGTTTTAGCTGATGGTTCGAACATTTCCCGCCCAGAAAAGAGACTAAAATGCCACCTTGCATCTAGAGAGAATCTCTCATGCTTAGGATTGTAGCACATTGATGGGGCAGGGCGTATGGGGTAGCTAGCTCTACTGCTCCCTATGTTGTTGGTTGTTGATCAAAATCAAACTTAGATGTCTGTGACTAGTGTTTGGGAGTCAGAGAGGTCTTATATGAGAAAGAGGCTTCTCTTCTTCTTCTTGTATGTTAAATTGTCCCAGGGTCAGTTTAGAAGAGTGACCAAGACTACCAGACCCATCCTGGGCAAGTACAATATTTGGTGTGAAGGACCGTGAACATTATGTGAGGAAAAGGTGGCAAACCCTGTTGCTGGCATTATCAGAATCCCATCTCTAGCTCATGCAGTGTATAATTTGATATTTTAGGGAGGGACAAGCTTTCAGCTAAACTGTTGTCTGGAGCAGTGAAATATATAGCCACAAGTTAGTTAATTTAATAATAGTAGCAGGCCTGTGTTTTACAAATAGTTACACAGTGATATTTTAATTTATGATTGTACTGTGGTCTCATCAGATAAGTAGGGCTGGGCAAGACTGTGATGGGAGACCTCCAAGCAAAGCCAGCTGTAAGAAATGGATGGATGCTCAGTTTGTGGCATTCTTCCTTCCAAGTAAGTACTGAACTAATATCCCACATGATATTAGGTGGAACTGTGCTGCTGCAGGTACTGCATGTAGGTTGTGATATGAAACAGTGATAATCTCTTCTTATAGAATCATAGAAATGCAGGGCTGGAAGGGCCCTAAGAATAGTTATCTAGTCCATGCCCCCCATGTTGAGGAAGGATTAAATATACTTGGACTGTCTCTGACAGGTGTTTGTCTAACCTGTACTTAAAAACCTCCAATGGTGGTAATTAAATATACCTTTTGCAAAATATAGGGGTGCTAATCTGAGGGGTTTTTTTTTTTTTACCAAATTCCAAATTGAGTGCTGGGGAGGGGAGAAGGGGAGTGAACTTTGCCAATTTAAACTTCAGAATGAATTTAGATATGCAAACTCTAATAACTCAGGGTGAAATTTGGTTAATATAATATCCCTCCTGAAAGCTAGCACTTATAGAATAGCTATAGGATGCTGGCATAGAATGGCTGAATTTTATTATTTGTGAGTCACGTAATCTCTGTATGGTACGTATAGTCTGAAAGGGACTGTGAGACACTTGATATGGATTAGGGATTATTATTTTCAACTAACCATTTTCTGTTCTGCTTTCCCTTTCTGAATTTATTGTTTTTGTTATGTTTGCTCTGGCATTCATGTTTGATAGTCCAGGGCCACATGGTGAATTTGGTTATTAACAAAACTGCTTCTTGCACAGATGGTACAATCCATTAAACATGCTCAAGACCTATTGCTGGATCATTCCCTGATTTTTTTTTTTTTGGCTTTGGAAGCCGTCTGAAGAAGCTTTATGTATGAAATAACTAATCTGGGGCAATGCCAGCACTAACAGTATTTTAATGGCTCCTGTTTGAATCACATTTCTCTTGCCGTTGCTTTCCATCTTTTCTAAGCTGTTCACATCAGTGTCTTTATTATGATCACATACAGTGATAGGCAAGATAAGCTTAGCATCTGTTCCCAAACTCTTCCCCCTGCATTCCATTTTGTTTCAGACAAAATTAACAGGCACCCCAGCCAGTTGATAGTAAAGAAAAATAAGGTGAGTGGCATTCTGTTGAGTCAGCAGAAGTCCCAAGGCAGATATGAATTGAGGTGTATGTAGGTTCAGACACAATCTGGGAGCAATGGAATCATACAAGCCTACAGGGATCAAACAGTTAATGGTGTGGGACCCAGACCAGGCCATTAAATTTCACTCAGTTAGCCTTGTATTTGGCCCACTTAGAGTGAAATTATGTACTGTACTGCTATGAGGCATAACACAGAACTTCTACTGCCAGAGAAAAGGGGCTATGGTGGCTGTCATAGTTAGCAAGCTAATGGTATCTCTGACCCCTTCTGGTCTTTGTTGGGATTCCCTCCAAGATCTCTTTCCACTTGGCTTCCCAAGAACTCAGTTCGACTCCAGCCTTCGTCACTCAGGTATCTTTATTTGGCATACAGCAGTGCTATTCTGAGTTGATCAGACTCAAAGGCAGCAGGGATGGATGCAGGGTACATCACAACTTCAAAGTTACACAGAAACCTTCTCCCTTTATATACATTACACAGCTCATTGCATTTACTCCTATACATTGCATCATACGTTTTTGGATTGGCTGGTTACTTTGCAGGAACCAGTCCCTGTGCAACATACGCTGTCCACGGTTTGATTTCCTCTTTACCTCATCTCTACATTCCTAACTTATTTTGTCCCTTGTTATGTAGTTCATAACAAATAGTTCCCTGTGTGTTCTCCCTCTTATCTTAGTTGGCTTAGACATTCCGTCTTCTTAGCCCACTCACCTATTTACTTATCTTATTTGGCACAAACATTCTGTTTTCAACCTGATGATTCATTTATGTTCCTAATTCTATCTTCCAGAAAATGAGGCCTCCCTCCATGTATTAATTACTCATGTCAGGCCAGTGCTACAGTCTTATCAAGTGTACTTCCCTCTCAGGTCTTAGGCAGTCACCAGTCTTGTGTGGAATCACATAATTCTCCCACTCTCAGACCAGACCTTGGGCTCCCATCCCCAGTTGATAACTATGGTTCCTCAGCAGGCCTGATGTGTGTCCAGTACCTGCAGTTCTGTGCCCTCCACAGCAGTGACCAAATAGCCTTTTCAAAGAAAAGTATTATTTATTTAGAACAAAAGCATTTCAGAAAAAAAAAAATCTTAAAACAAGAAAATGGACTATATACATACTGCCTCTTCCTAAGGCTACCCAATCTTTGGAAGTCAGGGAGGGCCCAAACTTCCTCAGACATTTTTGCAGGACCTGTCTCTGTCAGAGCTCACTGACAACAATCCCCCCACCTGTCTCTCCAGAGAGCCCTTTTATCTGTTTTGTGTCCCTTTGATTCCCTAGGTTCCCAGCAATGGTAAAACAGCTGTGTAACTTCAGGCTGGAGCTTAGAAGTAGGCCACTATCCTACAATTGCCCCCCAAATGTTTGTTGGGGCATTGTTTATCAATATCCATTGTGATGCTTTCCTGCAAAAGCTCCTTATTAAGCTAGATCATATATTCATATAGGAACAGGGTTGCCCAGAGGATTCAGGGGGCCCGGGGCAAAGCAATTTCGGGGGCCCCTTCCATAAAAAAAAGTTGCAATACTATAGAATACTATATTCTCGTGGGGGCCCTGTGGGGCCTGGGGCAAATTGCCCCATTTGTTGCCCCCCCCCCGCCCCCCGGCGGCCCTGTATAGGAAAGTCTAATAAACCCATGTAGTTAGACAGTAACTTTGCCTCATTGACAGGTTGCCTGCAGTATTCATAAATTACATAGCAGCATTCCTAGATTATTACATAGAAACTCCACACCCACCACAGCAGCTTTGTCATCTCTGCACCCTCCTGACCCTGGGCTGCTTTGGGGCCTGGAGACACCTCCAGCTTAACTTAGACAGCCCTGAGAGTCTGTCTGAACTATGGCAGCCTAACTGGGATGCCCTATGGGCTGCATCACTTCCTGGAGTCACTGCAGCCCTGCCCCTGACACACGTGCACGCACACAGTCCTATCCTTTACCTGCCCCCTACAGCAGGGCTTGTGACCGGGTCCTCGAACAACCATATTGCAGCTGACTTCCATAGTTCCTACTCCAGGGGAATTCTGCCCCAGATAGACATGAGGCTTTTAGGGCCCTTTTCCCATGGCATAAAGAAGCTGGAGCAGGGCTGGTGATCTCACCCTTAAATTCCTCTTTCCCAAGGTTGCTCATATAGGCACTGAACATTTCTAATCAGATTTCCTCCTACCCAGGGCCCCTGTCTGGCAAATACTTATGCACATACTTCACTGTACTCACCTCAGGAAAATTAAGGACATTCATAAGTGTTTGCAGGACCAGGGATTTGGAGTGTTATTGTTCTTAAGGCTTTCAGTGTTAGCTGTAATGTTTACAAACATACAGTAAATCCTCATCAAAATGTCCCCTCCTCAATTACTGTAACCAAATAGGAAAGATATCTAGTGTTCTTTCTGATATATCTTTTGTCTGTAATAACCTGGAAGCTGTCTCAAAAGTATTATCTGCTAGAATAGCATGCTGTAGGTGCAAAGGTCTATTGCCATCTCTTTTAACAATTGCTTCTCCTATCTCATTTTGTCCTCATTGACTACCTCCTTTCTTTTGATGGTGTTCTTTTCACTGGTGTAGGATTTACTACATAAATAAAAGGTGTCTTTCTTAATTCATGATTTCAAAGTGGCACAAAATCCTCAGGAATAGTGGTGGGGGGGTTGTTTTGTTTTTAATGAAAGAGAAGAGTGCACACAGAAACAGAATAAAAAAATTATACCAGCGCGCTTTCCCCCCCCATTATTATGGTTCCTCTATTTCTACCTTTTAAGCAGAATTACTATAAGTTCTGTGTTAAGGAGTACAACCATCACAGTCTAGATGGAAGGTGAGTGAATACTTCACTACTAATAATTTATTCATTGAATTTAGCCTCTCTTTTCTGAGTGTTCACTTTATAGAATATTTATGGAAAGTGAATTTCAAACTTGTAAACGTGAGTGTTGGCACCAGAAATCTACTTCTAAACATTATATGCATCCAGTCAGAGAAAAGAAACTCTGTGACCTACATGGCCAATAAAAACTAACCAACATAACTCACATTTTAAATACTCACACAAAATCAATAGAATCATGATTACTTGTCAAAATTGAATATAATAATGAATTAATGGGAGAAAGTTATATGTTGCTGGTGGACAATTCACAATCAGAAACTAAACTCCAGAATAAGGTACTCAATACAGATTATTCACTCAGCTCTTGCTGCTTACACAGCATACTGTACAAACCCAGAGTGCTGAAGACATCAGTTTCTAGGGAATTTATTTATTCTCCATTCAGCCAGAGGCAGTGTAAAAAAGGTAAGAGGGAGGAGGCTGCAAGAGTGAGAGAGAGAGAGAGAGAGCTGATAAACCAAAAAATTAAAATGCAGAAGATATTGGGACAGGAGACATTTCCAAATGCCTATGAAAATATGCTTTTAAATTATGGAGTGTAGTTACAGTAACAATTATAGCTAACCTAAGACCTCCTGTAGCATGTATTTCTGTCAATGGGCTGTGATTTAAGGGATTTATTATATTTCATTGAGGAACTTCCTGATTAAGGAAAACTGAGGGGATGAACATGTGTGAGGCATTAAGCTTTTCAGTGATATGGTAATCCCTTGTTATGTGCTCATATATTTTCCATTACCAGTCAGTAAAATCCCTATGCACTGAGCATATGGCATTTGATCTATATTTTTACATATTGCCAACATCCTTAAACAGTTTTGTGTACTTCTTAATACTAACTAAGCATATTAATATTCCAGTTTGTGCTTCCAAATCCTTTTCTGACACAGTGCCTTTTGTTCCCTAAAATGCAAAATATTATTAACATATTCTAGGAACCCAGACTTACAAAGAACTCAGTAAATCTATACGCATGCTTTGTTCCTAAAGCTCAGACTCCTTAGGGGGGAGGGATAGCTCAGTGGTTTGAGCATTGGCCTGCTAAACCCAGGGTTGTGAGTTCAATCCTTGAGGGGGCCACTTGGGGATCTGGGGCAAAATCAGTACTTGGTCCTGCTAGTGAAGGCAGGGGGCTGGACTCGATGACCTTTCAAGGTCGCTTCCAGTTCTAGGAGATGGGATATCTCCATTAATTATTATTATTATTATTATTACTCAAGCCCTGCTATGAAGAATATTGAACCTTCTAAGCCAGAACAAGACAACATGATCCATCAAACCCTACCCTTTCAAGCCCAGCAAATCTATATACTCTACTGTTTATCTCATTATCCCTAAAATTTGGATACTGGCTGTACCTCTAAATTCATTTTTTTCAAAATATGATTTACAATCCCTCTTGAACAGATTGTATATATATTATTTACATTTTCCCTGGCTTACCCTGAAAATCCCCATAGATGATCTACCAGATATCTATACCACTGGGGGTTACCATTTTATAACCTCAGTCCAGAAAAAAATCACCTCCAGATGATTAAAAGATCTGGATTTACTTCCTGCATTGAATAATCAGCTTTTTCTGACATGGAAGTACCATTCTTGGCCTTATAATTAAGGATAGGAGTTCATAATGGCGGTCACAGATTCTGTGATTTTTGGTGACTTCAGTCCCGGTGGGGGGCTTGGGCTGTCAGCCCTGGTCGGTGGGGTAAGCCCTGGATTGTGGGGCTTGGGCTCTCAACCCTGGACAGCGAGTCAGTCACCCCACCCCCCTGGGCAGAGGGGCTCGGGCTGTCAGACCTCCCCCCACCACCACCCCCTGGGCAACAGGACTTGGGCTTATGTGAATTATTGCTTATTGACCATGACCAGTCTGTGACTTTTACTAAAAATAACTGTGACAAAATCTTAACCTTAATTACAATGAACATTGATAGAAGAGAATACAAATGTTGCACCATCTGTACCAAATTCCAAAATGTATACTTTAAGATTCTAAACAATCCTAGGGAAACATCAAATTGAGACTGGACTTGATTCTGATCTTGGTACTTAGTCTATTACCACTGTATCTTGTGAAATCAGTTACTGTGTTGTGTACAAAGTTTTACAAGATACAAAAGGATACATGTGCTGTATTAGAAATCTGAATCAGATCCTCTGAGCATCTTTAGCATGACTCACATTAACATTAGTGACATTTTCCTAATCTGTCTATTTGGGAAATACCTCTTCAACTTTGTTTTCAAAATGTGTTTATAACCTTAACCTTACTTCTTTTTTAAACACAGCATACAATATGTACAATTGTGTGTCCTCTTTCTTTTCATGGAAGCCACACAACACTTTAAGGAAATCTGTGTATTGTCCTAAAGCAAAAAAATGCTTTAGAAGATTGGAAATTAGGACAGTTCCTCAGGTCCTGTGATAATTCCACTGATACTAAATTCATGCAGTCAGATGCAGGAAGGTGAAACCCTGGTTATGTGGATACTGCAGTTTTTAACTTTCCTGCTCTTAGTTCATGCCCTTGTACATTAGTATTCTTTTTCTCTCTGAGAATTATATTTTTGGAGAGGAGAGTCAGAAGAGACTTAGAATGCCTCTTTTTCAGAAAACTTTGCCCACTTTCAGGTCAATCTATTAGGTGTGTGGGTCTCAAAAATGTTTACCGTCGAGCATCATTTCTATCAAAGCAAATGAGCTCAGGCCCCACCTTTATGTAAAATGGACACAATATTTATCTTTGTCAGCTATTAATGAAGTATTAGAATACTAGAGATATGCAATTATAATGTTCTTTACTTTGGCATGCTTCAGTGAAATGGATTAGCTTGTTCCTGCACACATAACTTATCCAAATGTGTTGATTCAAACTGAAACTGCCCAACTATGGGGCCAGGGACAAAAGAGAGAACAGGCTGTATGGACAGAATAAGGGAAACCAATGGGAGGAGAGGATGGGGGACATTCTCAAGAGGGAACCTGTCACCAACAATCTGCTCCCCCTTGAACCTCTGTCCCTCCCTTGAGCTACCTTTCACCAGCCTGTACCTCCATACATCTTCTGACCCCCCATTATTTCCCTTTCCCTACTAGCAATGCTCTGAGGCAGCTGGTTGCTCTCTCCTCCTCCTCCCTCAGGCAAATCCACAGTCGCTGGGTTACCAGCAGGATACAGTGAGGGTGGTGGAGAAGAAAGGTTCAATGCACTCATTGCTGGCACAGCATTGATCCCTGGCAGTCAGGTGGATTCCCTGCAGGGGAAATGCTGTTCAGCCCCTGCAGCCCAGCTGAATGCATGCAATTCCAGCAGGGCTTCGGGAACGCATACATAAAAGCTAAAGCCATTCCATGCAGCAGTTTGTATTTCCTTATTGTCAAGGCTGCACATATAACTCTCCTTTATACTGGGGGAAGAAAGTTCAAAAGAGGAAAAGATCTTTGCCCACATTTAACAATGCGCACCCACACAAGTCCTTTCTTGGTAAAACCCAAGCAAGATTCTGGCAGGCAAATTAATATTTTCATATTTCTGTTTGTTAAACTGCTAATTCATGTGGCTGGTTTTGTAGATATCAATTAATATTATATCAACATATATTTAACACTTATACTGCAGTAGTGTCTAGAGACCCCAAATTGCTAGGCACTATACACCCCTATATTAAATTAATCTAATTAATACCAGGTGTGTCTGGGTGCAGGTGTGCATGCAAGTCAGGCCTTTAGTGTCACATTAAACTGATCTTTTTTAAACTATAGCATTTAGCACACTGAATGCTTCCATTGCTCCAAACTATCTAGGGCCCAAGTGCTGAGTTCCTTCCGCTGACATTGATTACAATCCGAGCCGAAAGGGCTTGACATCTGACCATATCAGGGCTCCAGTTAGGGCTGCCTGACATTTTCTCTCGCTGACACAGGAGGAGCAGGGCCATATTTTTGCTTTATTTACACAATGTAATGATTCTGGTTGTTCTGCTTTTCAGTGTATTGAGAATTATTGCTAAGTTTATGTAAGCAACATGTCTGATTAATCCACACGCTGATCGCTAGGCAGATGTGGAATAGGTTTACTGCTTAGACAAAATTAAACATTGGGGAAGCACACATTTGTGTGGCAATAATAATGACTTCATTTTTATGAGTAATTACAGAACTATTTGCCTAATAGCCTCATAAACTGCAAGAGCTCTGATCTAATGACAAAACAACCAAGATTTTCAAAAATGGGTTACTAAAATTAATCTGCTGAAGTAAAATATTCAAAAGCACTTAAGTTATTTATGCTCTGAAGATCTCTTGACTTTCAATGTGACTTATGCTCCTAAGTGCCTAAGTTACTTTTGAATTGGCCCAAATCCTCTACGTTATTCAGGTGCTTAAATCCCATTGAAGTCAAATAATTTTGAGGATCTGGGCTTGAGGGCTAGATTTACAAAGATTAAAAGTAAATGGGACTTAGGTGCCTACCTCGCTTAGGCACTTCGGTAAATCCTACTAGCCGCCTATCTGCATTTTTAGACCCGTAAATACCTTTGTAAATCTGGCCCTTAAGCTTTGAAAATGTTACCTAGCGTTTGCATGTAGACAACTATGTAAATAGTATAATTTTCAGAAGTACTGAGCATCCCACAGATCCCTCTGATTTCAAAGGGAGATGCTGGGTAGTCAGCACTTTTGAAAATCAGGACACTTATTTTGGAGCCTAAAGAGGAGATTTTCAAAGGCACAGATGGTAGTTTGACTTTCTGTGGGAGTTTGGAGCCTAACTTTAGGGATCCATTTTTGAAAATTGTTGGCATACCTGTCACTGTTCTAGATTCCTACATTATTTAAGGACCGATCCTACAACGAACTCTGTGCCTACATGGAGCCCTATCAAAATCCTTGGGCCTCCCTGTGCAGAGATCCATCCATGTATGTCCAGTGCAGGGTCATGTCCCTAGTCTTGTTTTACTTTGGAGTAAAATGTTAATTTTACAGGAATTCCCTATTTCTTTAAAATGGAAGGTACATTTTCTGGTCAACAACTTGATCCTGACAGAGTCTGTTTCAAAGACGTTTCATTATCATCAGTGGCATTTTGAATTTAATTTGTGGAATATACATTTGTTTCATTATGAGATTTCCTTGCTGTTCCATCATATAAAATTGCCTTTGGAAGCCAAATCTGTGCAGATTCACTTATTTTCTGCTACTACTACATTTTTTCCCTCCTCAGGTAATATCAAGATTATCAAACAAGTCTACACTATCCCAGGTATGATTGTCTGATTTTAAATATGATGAGCTTAACTTTGAAACATAAGTGCCTAGGGCCTGATCCAAAGCCCTCTTAAGCCAATGGAAAGGCTCCCACTGATGTCAGTGGGTTTTGAATCAGGCCCTTAAATAGGATCCTGCATTTGAATGCTAAAACTGCTGTTAGATGTACCTCATAAATGTCCATTTTCTATGCCTAAATGCTTAGGCATCTTAGCATCCAGATGCTGGATTTGGATGTTCCATTAATGCATATTCGTTTTAAAGATGAGCCGGGAATGTTTACTCAACCCAAATGATAGACGTGGAAAGTTAAATTTACATAAAGTTCTTTCTCATATCAGAGTTCTGTACAGTTTGTTCATCAGACTTCTATATAGCAGAATAGTTCTCAGGGAGGCCATTATTATCTTCTTGACAGACAGGCCTTTGCTATTACATTTTATATTCTTGACTTTTTGGACATGTCAGATTGAAAAGGTCTGGCTCATTGTATCTGCATTAACAATAATAATTGTATAATGTTTACTCAGTAAACTGATAGTGCAAGTTGAATAGCAAAATTAAACTCATGCTGCAAAATGTGAGGACAAGGAGTGATGGGCAAATCTCAAAAGATTGTTCACCCAAAATTTGTATCTTTACCCAAACTATCCAAACTGATATGATTGTGGACAACTGGGCTGGAAATCTCTTCAGAACAGACTCCTATGTGAGATTTTTGCTACTTCCTGTTCTCAATCACACTGAAAATGCTCCAGTACTATTTTCAGAAAAGGTTTCTTTTGGGCTCAGTTGAATTTGGCTGTCCTATTTATTTGAGATGTGTGGAGTTTGTAAGAATGACGTAGGACCTGATTCTGCTACTCATAGTGATAATACTTTGCCCCACAAGTTGTAGCATGGGAATAAATGGGATTACTTGTGAAGCAAGGCCCTGACCTGGAAATAAACTCCAGATGGGCAGACCTCTGCAATTCACTGCACATGTATTTTGTTTCCAAGAAATAATAATAATTAATTAATAATGCATAACTCTTATATAGCCATTTTCATTAGTAGATATCAAAGTGATTTACAAAGGCATACATTATTCCTATTTTACAATTGGGGAACTGAGACACAGAGACATGATTTGCCCAAGGTCACCCAGCAGTAGAGTGGCAGGTCTTTGGAGTCCATTAGGCCCCCTCTGCCTCCTATAACAAGCGCCTACAGTCCATCCTACAGTCTGTATTCTTTAATAAATTCATCTCTATCTTTTGATGAGTTAGCTCTTCAGAAGGTAATCCTGTTACATTGTTGTGCATTAATAGGTCTCTGCGGGAGCTCAGGGGTCTGGCTGTAAGGTAGTAAGATCAGAGTGTAAGGTCCCACTTAGTGTGACTAAGAGGAGGAACCAGGATGCATTCAGGTCCTAAGTGAACTGTATCACTCCTTATAACTGACTGTACTGGCCATATACTGGACTGTGGGTATATACGTTACTTACCTAAAACCCATTCTTAATTTATCAACAGTCTGACAGCATTAACTTCAGAAGAACTAACTCCTCAAAAGACAGAGAGAAACCTATTAAAGTATATGTACTCTGGGTGGCTTGTAAGAACTAAAGCCAGGCAACATTTCTCAGTAACAAAATACATTTGCAGTGAGTTCACTGGTTATGTTACTAGAGGGCTTTTGTGTATATATACGTGAGGGACTGAAGAGAGAGAAATAAATAACAGGTGGGTCCCAAAATAACATTTGTTCTAATGAAAAATAAAAGCTCTAATGGATTTGGTTTTATTCAAGTATGAACATCAGAGCAAATCAGCTGTCCCTGCAGTGCTGGGCTTTGAAGTTTATATTAATACGAATTATCCACTATTTTAGACAGAGCCCAAGGGAAATGGCAGCATAAACAAGAGACTCCCATCAATTGTGGAAGACGAGGAAGATGAGGATGAAGGAGAAGAAGAGGAGAATGTCATTCTTTCTCCAATCCACACGAGGAGCACAACCTCATCCCAAGAGAAGAAGGCTGGAAGCAATAAAAGCTATCTAGGGATAAACTTGAAACAGTTGGCCTCAGGAACGGTGCCCTTTCACTCCCCTATCCGAGTTTGCAGTTCAAACCCTGCAAGAACCAGACATGAAACTGAACTCCACTACTACTCCAGAAAGAGAGAGAAAAACCTAAAACTGCACCTTTCAACACTGAACACCATTGGTCCCCCTGACCTCAGCCCAAGGTAATAGCTATAAACATTTATCTTCTTCCCCATCACATAAGTCTGCTTTAAGTATCAGGTCACGATTTTTTTTCTTAATGCTGCAAAATTCTTGTTTTTCTTTAATGTTAGCATCTAACCTTCCTGGAATCTTCTTATCCCAGGCATCCTATAGGGACAGGGAGACTCCTTTATTAACAATAACTCAATGTTATTTAGCCCCCAGCAGGGGGAATTTTAGGACTTCAGGGCCGTATTACAAGATAAAGATGATGTTACAACAGTGGAAGTTACAGTGCTCAGCATATATGAAAATCAGATGAAATATTTAGATGATGAGCTACTGATTTCAGTGCCTGACTTGAGGCACTCAGATTTTAAATTTTGGCCTTAACCTCTCTATGCATCAATATACTCTCTGTGGAACAATTATGAAAATACATAACTTGCAGGGGCACTATGAGGCTTAATTTTGTAAAGTCCCTCAGAGGAAAGGCTATATCCAGAGTGATCAGTGTCAGCTCATACACAAAGTGACTGGAGTAAGTTAATAGTTTACGGTTTTTAAAAAGTGACAGATTGTATAATGGCAACCTGGCTTTACAGGTTGGATGGGAAGTAACTATGAAGTTTTTAAAATCAGCTTTTCTCTAAAATGTATGGTGTAAACAAAATACATGATGGTGTGTGGTGGTATAAAAGTATGATTAGTACAAGTGTGAAATGACCTCATTAATGGCAATGCTGCTTATGTAGATTATTCCAAAATCATAAGCTGCTATTAGCAAAAACAATAGTCTTGGGGACAGATCCTTGGCTGATGTAAGTCACCATAGGGAGCTGTACCAGTTGAGGATATAGCCCTTCATATGTCTTGGTTTGGGGGTTTTAATTCACATCCTCCAGCAATTTTGAAGTATTGTATATTTTTAAAAGTTTTCTCTGTTCACTAGTGATAGACAAGCTAACGTAATAATCTCTTTCTCCTCTCAGGGTTATGGTAGCGGTAAAGTAAACATGAAAACCACCAACTCGGCATCACAAATATACAATAGGTCTAGCTGGGTCAAAATGTATTTAGGAAATTGTGCAATAAACTCACTATAGCCAAAATTCACATAGATACATGCAGCAAACCAACCCCTTGTGTTGTTAGTATATCTGTGGAAGCATGTGATAGGTCAGCTTCAGGGTTAGCAAAAGTGATTCAGGGAAAAGTCTCATCTCTACTGTAGGTCACACGTTTGATTTGGCTCAAGTCAGTTATGACTGAAAGTCATTACCATTTGATGGCCTGCAATATCAGAACATGTTCAACAAAATAAAAAGGAAAATCATAAGCCTGGAGCAAGTGTTTTTCCCAGTTAGTATTAAAATGCAAATAGGACCCTAACCAATGGCTAAATGTTGGCCTACTTTTGGGCAGGAGTGTAAGAATGAGGGGGAGACGTGCAAGAAACCGCCTCAACTTGTGATCCATCTAGAAGGAGCAGCCACAATGTTGCTGAGGAAATGTGTGCTGTCCTCTCTCCCAGCATTCTGCATTGATACTATCCGCCTGAAGAAAGGCAGAATGAGGGCAGGGCCATGACCAGAACCTGCCAGGGTGGCTCCAGTGTGCATTCTCAAGGAATCCCTAAGGGAAATTCTGCCTGGGCCAACCAGAATTCCACCTGGGGACTGCAGCTGTATCTCCAGTGCGGGCCTCTGCAGCCCTGAGACTACAGTAGTGGCCACATTACAGATTAGAGGAGAGGGGTACAGTTCCCCTTTAACCCAAACAGATGATCAAGCACGCTACCTGAGTAGTTAGGCAGTGCACGTTTTAGACTTTGGGCCATAATCAAATCATTTTGTGGAGAATAAACACTTCCCTGTAAGATGGCTCCACTGTATAGATAATTGAGGTAGTGTTATGTATTTTTCCCTGTAAATCAATATCAGTATCTTTTGAACATAGGGCTATATCCTCAGCTAATGTAAACTGGTGTAGCTCTACTGACTTCAATGGAGCTAGGTAGATTTACTCCACATGAGAATTTTACCCATAGTCTCTGAATTGTGTTTCCTTACGTGTTTGCACAGTACCTAGCAAAATAGGGCCCCAACCCAGACTGGAATCTTACGGCACTGCTGCAATAGTATTAATATGTATTAATAATAATCAAATAGCTCTCCTCAGTCCTGCAACCTACTACATAGGTGCCCAACCCATAGGAAGCCACTTACATTTGGAGCACTATCCATTCAGCCTTCATCAGAACAGCCTTACCTTATTTCTTAAAATATTTTGCTTTGCTGCCATCACAGCAACTATCAACCAAGCCTTTTTTTTTTTTTTTTTGGAGGAAATGCTTCCAAGACCAGATCTACTCTAGTATTTACAGTACTCACAGCTGGCATGGCCAGTATATTCATATAAAAATGGCATTCATCCTTCTCTACATTTAATAGGAAAAGCACATTGGTAAAATCCTATATGAGACAGAAATGGGTGCACTCATTGCACTACCAGACGCTGGGAGTCTTAATTTTCCTTAAAAGAAAATCAGTCTCTTTCTGGGTTCACTAAAGGACCCAAGAAGTCTGGAATATCATCAATACTAGAAGAGACAATGGTTGTACAGGATTTCTCGTTGTAGTCTGGGGAAATTCCTTCCACAACTTTGTAAATACTAGAAGAGACAATGGTTGTACAGGATTTCTCGTTGTAGTCTGGGGAAATTCCTTCCACAACTTCATCAGAAGGAACAATTAAGGCCTGATCCCATGCCCGTTAATATCAGTGGGAGTCTTTCCACTGACTTAATGGGCTGTGAGTCAGGCCCTTGAAGGCTAAATGTAAGTCTATACATACCTCACTTTTGACATTACTTTTCAGTTCACCTTTAATCCTGAAGTAACACTACAACCCCTCCATATATTAGTAAGGTCTCTTGTTAGTTTACAGATTTCTCCATAGAGACTTATTGACTGTATACCTGTCTTGTGGATTTTATGAGAAATACAGTTCTAGTTATTTTAGAAAGTTGTATCTTTAAGTTTATATCTCTGAACACTTTAAACTATGGATCTGCTGTAATTTTCAATGCATATCTAATAGCTTTTCACCATGCTTATTTTCCATGTGGGCTTTAAATGCAATTAAGATAATGTTTTAATCCATTAATAACCTGTACAAAGTGGATATTTGATGAGAGTTAAATCTTATTCTTTGAAGACATGAGACCAAATCATAGCACTCGGCTTTTGTACTGAGTTTCCAAACAAATTAATCATCTGAATTTCCAGTTGCAGGAAACACCATAGTCCTGAGTAGGTCATCTTTTCATGAGTCCCATCTTCTTCTCTGTCACCCTTACACAAGTTTTCGATAGTGATGATAACTTTTTGTATGCACCTAATACAGTAAAGTGTAATGACTTTCAATTGAAATCCTAACCCTGCAAACAGATGCACTAGTACAGAGAGCCTTGCACCCACTGAGGCCAGTAGCACTCTGCATGGGCACAGTGAATTAGGAGGATCAAGACTATAATACGTATGTTGCTGCAAGCACATGTGTCTCAACTCAAACCCACCACCAGTCCCACTGTGTTCTCTGTTCTGTGTTTTCCAGATTTGCCCAGTCATGAGATTTTTGCATTTGAGGAGAAGAATAAGTACATCCTTATTTCATGTAAAGTGTAGTTCCCGTTGTACAGGTGTCCCCTTATCACAAAAACCACCCTCCCAATTAGCAGTGTAAGAAGAGAGGCCAAGAATTGGCTGAGAATAAAACTGAATTATCTTCTAGAAGTCACCCCTCTGTGTCAGTGTGGGGGCAGTGTTAGGGAAGACTGTACCACTTCCCATGCTGTGCCTGTTCTGTGGACAAAGTGCGGATTTCCTTGTCCACTGTCATCAGTCGAGCACCTTTTACAAGCACTTGATTTGCTTTAAAACATTAGGGGATAAAGGCTTATATTCATATTACAAAACATCAATACATCAAAATAAGAAATATTCAAACTTGTATATTAATGGCCTATGCTTCTAATTATTCCATTCTTCATCTTCATGGGCCTGATTCAGATATCACTTATACTGGAGTGAAGCAGAGGAGTAGCTTCATGGGACTCAAATGGTGCAAAACTGGCGCAAGTGAAAGAAAAACCTGCCTTTTTGTCTCAAATGCTTTTCTACAAAGTGAGCGTTTACATGTTAACGTGTGTTTCTGTATGCACAAATGGGTGCTTCTGTAGACACAGTGTCTGCAGGCACAGCTGAAAAGGTCTGTTTCATAAATCAATCTTTTATTTGTTGGTTGGGTTGGTTGGTTGGTTGAAGGTTTTTGATATGATGTGCACTCTCCCCTTTCTCTCTGTTTGACAAACACATAAGTACAGCCTTGAGCTATGCTTGCATCCTGCAATAAAACCCATCCGATTCAAAATAAGATCCTCATACAGTGATCTCATTCTGAATAGTATTTTTCATCTCAGGAGCTCCATTGACTGTGATTCTTAGAGCAGCTTAAATTTCACCTTAGCTTAGTGAAGCAATCTTAACCCTGTGGTTAGCCATATGTATGCAAACTCAAAAGGAAGAACAATCCCACAGGAGGACTGAATATCTGAAGAGCTTGGGAAAGTTTTACTGAATTCTGTACGGCATTTGTTACTCTGATTAGATGTTTGCCCGTGTGTTGGGAAGATCTAAGGAACCATAACTGGAATTGCAACCTGACCATTGCAATGCATTGAAACAATCTGGATTTCCATTCCACTTCCTCATAAATAGAGTTTCATTAGAGCCAAGTTTGTTGTGGGTCAAATTACTGTTTCTACTTTCATGGTTGCAAAAGATGGGTTTGTAACATGGCTGGAGTTGGGGTGAGTCAGGGCAGGATCTATACTGATCTTTTAGTTAGTCTATCTTCTACACCCCCACAGAGGGGGGCATGCTGGGGCTACTATCAGCCATGCCTGAGTAAGAATTAAGTACAGACTTCAGGATTTGGCTCTTAATACAGCTTATATAGGTACACCTATATAGAGCATGCAATGTAATTCATAATGTCACCAATAAAAAGCACCTGGGAGTCCTTCCCGGGACTTCAGTGGGCATTGATTTAGGCCCAATATCAGTCTGTCTTGCAAATGGGGTTTGCTGCTTGCAAGATGATAGACTGATATTGGCAGGGCTGGATAAATAGAACAATGGAACTGTCAAAGCTAGCGTTTCTACTGTGTATGTCTGCACAGAGTAGACAGAGCTTTTGACCTGGCATTGCTAACTTGGTGACGGGTCCCATGGTGCCCATGGAACCCCCGGGGCTTCACCCAACCTTCCCAGGCTGCCCGATCAGTGCCGGGAGCCTCACAGAGGCCAGTGGCCTCGGTATCCCGTTCTCCTCCGGTGCTCGAAGCTTCGGGGGTAAGACCCCACAGATCCAGGAGGACCTCGGGAGCTAGCTGCTGGATCACCAATGTACGTGGAGGTTCCCGTGGCATCGTCCTCGATGTCACCAGACATGGCTATCATGGGGCCCCCTCACCCAGTTCCTCAGGATGATGCCAAGGCACACCAGGAACTTTTGAAGAGGGTTGCTTCTAACCTGGGGCTTCAGGCAGAGGAACTGGAAGAGCCCTTGGACTCTCTGTTTGATGTCATCGTCTCCTGCCAGGGGAGCTCTACCCCTTCATGAAGGGGTCTCCAAAATCACTAATGCCCTGTGTCAGACCCCTCCCCCCCACTTCCCTGGCCCTATCTCTAAAAGGCCCGAACTTAAGTACTTTGTGCCAACCAAAGGGCATGCGTACCTATACTCCCATCCGGCCCCCAATTCCCTTGTGGTCGAGGCGGTTAACCACAAGGAGAGGCAGGGACAACCCGAGGCCACCCCCAAAAATAAAGACTCAAGGAGGTGGGATCTTTTCAGATGTAAAGTTTATTCGTCTTCCAGCCTTCAGCTGAAAGTAGCCAACCACCAAGCCCTCCTTGGCCGATATGACTTCAATATGTGGCAAGCCATGGCCAAGTTCAAAGGTCACTCCTCGATGCTTCCAAGAAGGAGTTCTGAGTGATCCTCGATGAGGGCACAACTGCGTCCAGGGCGGCCCTCCAAGCGGCGTCAGACACTGCTCATGCTGCTGCCCGGACCATGGCTTCCGCTATCTCTATGCAGCAAGTCTCTTGGCTGCACCTCTCTGGGTTGTCCACCGAGGCCCAGCAGTCATTGCAGGCCCTGCCCTTAGACAGCAGGGCCTTATGCAAACAGCCTCAAGGATTCCTGCACCACCCTGAAAACCCTGGATCTCTACATCCCAGCCCTGGCACGTAAGCGGTTCAAACCACAGCAACCTCAGGGCCAGGGGAGCCATCCTCAGCAGGACCAGCCCCATAAATGAGTCCAGGATTACAAGCGCCACCCAAGCCACCTGCCTCCACCCTCTGCCCAGTCGGGCTCAACCCGTAATAAGCAGGGGGCCAAATGGTCATTTTGAAGGTGTGCCCGAGGGCAACCTACCAGACTATTCCCCGGATTCACCTTTCCCAGTGTTCTCCGACCGCCTTTCCCCTTTCCTCCCGACTTGGACCACTGTAACTTCGGACCACTGGGTCCTCAGCACAGTGGAATGGGGTTATACCTTCCAGTTCCTTTCTACCCCCCCCCCTCCTTCTCACCTTCCCCATCCCTCTTCAGGGACCCCTCTTATGAGAGTCTCCTCATTCAGGAGGTAAAGGGGTTACTACAGCTGGGTGTGGTGGAAGAAGTTCCTCTCGAGTACAGGAACAAGAGGTTCTATTCCCGGTACTTTTTAATCCCAAAGGCGGTCTACGGCCCATCCTGGACCTGCGAGACCTCAACAAGTACCTACAGAAGCTAAAATTCTGCATGGTCTCTCTGGCTTCTATTATTCCCCTCCCTGGATCCAGGAGACTGGTATGCTGCCCTCGACTTGAAGGACGCATACTTCCACATAGCAATCTTTCAAGGACACAAATGCTTCCTCCAGTTTACGGTGGGTCCCCACCACTACCAGTTTATGGTCCTCCCGTTCGGCCTGGTGACAGCACCGAGGGTGTTTACCAACTGCATGTCAGTGGTAGCACTTACCTCAGGCGCCAGGTATCCAGATCTACCCGTACCTCGACGACTGGCTCATCAAGGGTGGTTCCAGGTCTCAAGTGCGAATGGATGTCGTGGTGCTTCAAGCCACATGCCGCTCTCAGGGCCTACTGGTGAAAGACAAAAAATCGACGTTAATGCCGGAGCAAAGGACAAAGTTCATCAGAGCGGTCCTCAACTCTGTCTGCACCAGGGCGTTCCTGCCACTGGAAAAGTTCCACACATTGGCAAACCTCATTCCAAAAGTCTCTGCATTCCCTCTGACTACAGCCAGGGTCTGTCTGCGCCTGCTGGGCCACATGGCAGCATGCACTTATCATAGAAAATCAGGGTTGGAAGGGACCTCAGGAGGTCATCTAGTCCAACCCCCTGCTCAAAGCAGGACCAATCCCCAGACAGATTTTTGCCCCAGATCCCTAAGTGGCCCCCTCAAGGATTGAACTCACAACTCTGGGTTTAGCAGGCCAATGCTCAAACCACTGAGCTATCCCTCCCCCCCTTATGTGGTCCACCATGCCAGGCTCCAAGTGCAGCCCCTACAACAATGGCTGGCGACGGTCTATTCCCAGTCCCGAGACCCCCTGGAGAAGATCGTTACCATTCCCCAGGCAATACTTATCTTGCTGAGATGGTGGACTGTGACCGCAGGACAGTCCTGGAAGTGGTTATGTTCGATAACCCTCCTCACTCCATCAAGTTGGTATCTGACGCCTTGGACCTCAGCTGGGGGGCACATCTCGGCAACCTCCAGACACAGGAGATGTGGTCCCCGGAGGAGGTGCGGTTACACAAAAATGTCAAAGAGCTCTGAGCAGTCCGGCTGGCATGCGGAGTCTTCTTGCCCCACCTGTCGGGCAAGGTGGTACGAGTCCTGACAGACAACGCAGCCTCAAAGTTCTATATCAACCGGCAAGGGGGAGCATGCTCGTCGGCTCTCTGTCAGGAGGTGCTCCATCGGTGGGATTTCTTCATCAGCCACGAAATCCACCTGGAAGCTTGTCACCTTCCCGACATCAGGAATATGCAGGCAGACCAGCTCAGCAGGGACTTCTCCTCTCACCACAAGTGGTTGCTCCATACAGAGGTAGCCTGCATGACCTTCCAAAGATGTGGAACTCTCCAAGTGGACCTGTTCGCAACCAGACAGAACAGGAAATGCCACTGGTTTTGTTCTCGACAGGGAGCCTGATTTATGCATTCCCTTCGATTCCACTCATCAGCAGGGCCCTGGCAAAGATCAAGAGAGAGAAGGCACAGGTTATCATGATTGCCCCAGCATGGCCTTGCCAGCATTGGTTCGGCATGCTCATGAGCCTGTCAGCAGTCCCTCCCTGGCCCCTGCCCAACCGACCAGACCTGCTGTTGCAGGACCACAGTCGGCTCTTACACCCCAACCTTGGGTCCCTCCATCTCTCAGCATGGATGCTGCGTGGCTGAACCCGAAGGAGCAGACCTGTTTGGAAGGAGTCCAACAGGTCCTCCTGGAAAGTAGGAAGCCCTCAACTAGACTGACTTACGTGGCCAAGTGGATGAGGTTTTCCTGCTGGGCGTCCGAACGGGGCATCTCTCCCTAAAGTTCCTCCATACAGACTGTCCTGGACTACCTGCTCTATTTGAGGAACCAAGGCCTGGCACACACTTCCATTAAAGTGCATCTTGCGGCCATCTCCGCTTTTCACCTGCCGATCCAAGGACAAATGGTGTTCTCCCATGATGTGACGGTCAGATTCTTGAGAGAGCTGGAGAGACTCTTCCCGCAGGCGTGGGCTCCTGTCCCACAGTGGGATATTAACTTGGTCCTCTCTAGGCTCACTGGCCCGCCCTTTGAACCGCTGGGTTCCTGCTCCCTTTCCCATCTGTCATGGAAGGTCACGTTCTTGGTGGCGGAGACGTCAGTGAGACAGGTCTTGGAAATTAAAGCTTGGCCTCAGAACCACCGTACATGGTCTTCTACAAAGATAAGATTCAGTTGCAGCCCCACCCAGCCTTCCTGCCAAAGCTGGTCTCCACCTTCCATATGAACAAGGAGATCTTCCTCCCGGTGTTCTGTCCTAAACCACATGAGACCAGTGAAGAGAGGTGTCTTCACGCCCTGGACATCCAGAGGGCCTTGGCTTTTTACTTAGAACTTACCAAGCCTTTCAATAAATTGACTCAACTCTTCATCACTACAGCGGATAGGATGAAGGGTCATCCGGTGTACTCGCAGAGGATTTCCAATTGGATTACCTCATGCATAAGGACCTGGCAGGGGTTCCGCCGCTGCCAATCATCAGATCCCACTTGACGAGAGCACAGGCATCTTTGGCGACCTTCCTGGTGCATATCCCTATCCATGACATCTATAGAGCCACAAAGTGGTCCTCTGTCCACACGTTTACTGCTAATGCCATCACTTAGCAGGCCAGAGATGACGCTGGGTTTGGCAGAGCTGTGTTGCAATCTACACGTCCGTGAACTCCTACCCACCTCCAGAGGTACTGCTTTGGAGTCACCTAATATGGAATGGACATGAGCAAGCACTTGAAGAAGAAAAGACAGTTACCATTTCCATAACTGGTGTTCTTTGAGATGTGTTGCTCATGTCCATTCCATGACCCGCCCTCCTTCCCCTCTGTCGGAGTTTCCGGCAAGAAGGAACTGAGGGTGGGGGGAGCCAGCGGCGCACCTTATACTATGCCATGCAGGTGCCACTCCAGGGGGTGCCCGAGCTGGTCCCCTACAGATACTGCCGAGGGAAAAACTTCTAGCACCACTGCATGTGGTGAGCACACACACCTAATATGGAATGGACACGAGCAACACATCTCAAAGAACACGAGTTACGGAAAAGGTAACTGTCTTTTTCACTGATAGTCCTAACAGTTTATAATTATTACAAATGGCATAGGGAATGCAAGTAGACTAGACTAAAGGCCCTATCGCAACCTGTAAAAGTAATGATAGTTTCAAAATAATCAGTTAAGATGAAGGGCCTGATTCTCCTCTCTTTACTCATGGTTTAAACAAGTGGTAACTCAGTTGGTCACACCCGTGCAATGGCCTTTATATTTCTCTAAGATTAGTGTCATACAGAATTCACCATTGCTTAAGACTGTGCCTTTCAAAGTAATATTGATAATTACATTATGAAGTGTGAGGTCTATACACTCTATACTCAAAGACAATGTTTTTAACAGGATTGTTGATGGGATTGAAGATGGAAACCATAATGAGGGAAGCCAGACTTTTGACTTTGGCTCTGATCAACTCAGGCAGGAATCCCAGGTATCTCCTACAATTGTGGGTAAGTGCCATATCTAGCCACTCATTGTAATAGACACTTTTTTGATGACTTGCCTTTTGTGCATCTATATTTGCATGATTCTTAATAAAATAAGCCTTTATGAGTTATGTGAATGGGTTTAACATGCAGCTAAACTTAGTGTCATTTGCATTGACCGCAAATCATGACAGAAAGGTACAACTGGATATCATCAGTGTGTCTGGGCCAGTTGTCCTGCTCCTCCCTGTTACAAGTCAAGATAAATGAATTGTCAGGAGTTTGATTTCCACTACATCTTTACTAATATAGGGGTCGATTCTATGAGGTGCTGAGTGCCATCAACTCCATTAAATCCGCTGAACACGACACATTTCAAGATTGGGTCCCATAGGAACATACCTGGAAAATAATTTAAGAAGAACTATACTGGAACTTTGCTGCTATTTTCAGGGTCGGCTCTGGCTTTTTTGCCGCCCCAGGCAAAAAAGCCTCCGGCCGCCCCCCCCCCTGCGCCGGGGGGGAGGGCGGCGAGCCCCGGCGGGGGCTCCGCTCTCCCCCCGGCGGCCGGGGGGAGGGCAACCGGAGCCCTGGGAGGAGGGCGGCGAGCCCCGGCGGGGGCTCCGCTCTCACCCCGGCGGCCGGGGGAAGGGCGCGGGGGGGGAGGGAGGGCGGCCGGAGCCCTGGGAGGAGGGCGGCGAGCCCTGGCGGGGGCTCCGCTCTCCCCCCGGCGGCCAGAGCGCCGTGCCGCCCCCCTCCAGGTGCCGCCCCAAGCACAAGCTTGGTGGGCTGGTGCCTGGAGCCGGCCCTGGCTATTTTACTATTAACTCTTGGCTTTTTACAGAGTTAACAGTGTGTCAGAAATGAACAGAGTGAAAGCCATGAGTAGCACGAAATTCTGGGCAGTCTTCTGAAAGGACTGATGAAATAAAGCAGCTGGCAGGAACACAAATATAAGAGCCCAGCCATTACTGGTGATGCAAAAGCAATGGGCTAGTGTTGAAATGGCATAACCAGTTGAACTCAGATTGTTTCCCATTTTCCCCTCCTAGATGAGGAAACCGTTCCCACATAATTATGTATCTCTTGCCTAAATGCTCCTTGAAACTAATTCTTTTTGAAGGCAAAAACAACTGCATAATAGGGGTGTGGCAATTACAAATGTGATTTTTTTAATTGCTGAATTATCAGACTTAACGCCTTGACAGAAGTTCTATATCTTCTCACAGAGTAGGTCCCACACAGGAAGAGGCAGTGCAAACTTCCCATAATACCTCATTTACATCCTTCCTATGCATTTTACATTGACCATAGAAAGCCATTAAATGCTAATTTCATTTGCTCCCAACCAAACCTGAGGTCAGATTTAAAGCAGAGAACAAGTGAAATAGTCCCCTTACTAACTCCCTAAACCACCTGATAACGTATTTCTATAATTTACATATATGCATGGATTATTTACAGACTCTGAAGTTGGTGCTGCAGTGCTAGTTATCAAAGCAGAAGAAACCAAACAGCAGATCAGCAGGCTTAACCATGAGGTACGGAGATTTGTTTTATTCTGATTAACAACGCTTTGCTTAACAACAACACGAGAAGAGCTGGGCAAAACCCCATGATGTTTGGGAATTTCACAACGTTTTGAATTTGCAAAATTAGGAAGAGATTCCCAAATCATTTTACCTGTAATTTAAATACATTGTTTCTAATACCTTCCAAGAGTAATTCAAATAAACAAAGAAACATATTTTATCTAGTCTGTGCTATGTATTAGAGTTAGCCTAGTCTTGATGGTTCTTCTGTCACAAGTAAGCAGCCTCTATATGGTATGTGTGTATGTGTATATATATACTGTTTTTTTCCCTATAGAATAGCTCTTTCTCCCTTCCTCCCTTCTCATGCTTTTTTTGTTTGTCTCTCTGTTTCACTCTGCCTACTCTTATCACACACCCCTCTATGCTTTTTTTTTTTTTTACAATCTCCTTTGAGCAAAATGCAAACCTAGTAATGTTTAAATTCATATAAAAAATTTAACCCATATTATCTGAGTAGATTCAAAATTAGGTAGGAAGCGTTTGCCCATCCCCAATTAGGTAGCAGTGTTTTGCTGCTCAAGCCATTAGTCCTGTGGAATGTAGGAATTATATAACATTTTGCTTTTTCAGATTATAATTTAGTTTTAAAGAAAGATAGTTCCTTATATCTGCCTGGCTTCCACCTATTCTGAATGCTCCACTAATAGTGATATAAGTTATCACTTGGTTATAGGGTAAAATGAAAAGCATTAGAAAAATTATTCCCAGCAGGTATATGATACTGTGTCTTCACAATGGTCTTTCTAAAAATTCATGTCCATTATGTTTTCAGTCAAATAAAGTACTTCAGGTCATATGATGGAGGCATCAGTAGCAACTCCACAGTTAAAGTTGCACTGAGATTTGCACTTAAAGCAAGACTGTTTTACAATGAAATGGTTGCTTTTAGTTTCCCATTTACAGTTGAATTTTCTGTAAAATCTTTTTTTCTGAAAGATGTTATAAATTTGGTAAAGGAAACATTTAAGAATGAGCCCTTTTTTGAAATTTGGCCATAAGCCTTGCCTTTTTCTCTTCTCTCTCTCTCTCTCTCACTAACCAACTACTGTCACCACACATGGTAAATTTCTCTCTCTCACCCCACTCCTCCAATCTCACTAATTGGCCATGTCTCAAATTTTCAGGCTTAAACCTCATATCCAGCTCAGCTGAAATCAGTTTAGGACCAGCAAAAGGGGCTTTATACACCTTTATCTCCACCCCTAGGCCCCGTTTTGGGACTGGCTGGATGCAATTATAATGGAGATCTACATTAAAGCAGCTTCAGGAAAATGACTAGATATACCACAACTGGGACTGTGAAGAGGGGCCTAGAAGCAGTTGAGCTCCAAATCTGCCTTAGAAGTCCTTAGAGCCTCCTCCATAAACAGACTGGAAAATCCCATGGCTTGAGACAAGGCTGGCATGACCATCACTGGTCAGAGCTTTCTAGAAAGCTTGATGCAGAGAGCTCATACATATCCCAAGAGTGAGCATATGTACTGACAATACTCAAAGGAGAAATGTCACTTACTAGCATGTGAGTGATGCTTTTGAAACTTTACCATAGCAGAAGTTAGGAAAGTAGTATTGACTCATTCCTTAACCTTGAGGAGCACAGATATTTTTCAGATCTGAGGCTATAAATAAGTATTGTATGATTATCATCAAGCAGCAGTTGAAAATATAGTACTATGTCAAGAACCTTTCAAGCAGAAACCTAGTGGAATAAACAAACATTTTTTCTGCAGTGGCTTTGTGCCTGTCGTTGCTTTTCAGTGTAGTTCTATAAATCTTTTAGCACTGTGATACATTTAAACAATAGTAGAAAAGATGATATTTTTTCTAACATAAAATTAGTTTACCCTGTTAACACTGGGCAAAAAAAAAAAAAAAACAGTTTTGGTGCTGATCCTCTTCTCACACTGCTGTGAAAAGGGAGTGAGTCCCTTAAAGTCAATGGGGTTACAGAGTGGGGAGAGAATTGTATCTAAACAAGGAATCCTTTATGCCTAATCCAGTTTCTAATTCTATATTAATTATTAAAATACAGATTAAATAAGTCTCCCAAATGGTCTGAAGTAAATAGGATGAAATTCAATAAGGACAAATGCAAAGTCCTTCATTTAGGAGCTGCACACATACAAAACGGGAAATGACTGCCTAGGAAGGAGTACTGTGAAAAGGGATCTGGGTGTTACAGTGGACCATAAGCTAAATATGAGTCAACAGTGTAACACTGTTGCAAAAAAACCAAATATCATTCTGGGATGTATTAGCAGGAGTATTGTAAATAAGACACGAGAAGTAATTTTTCCACTCTAACACCACTGTAGCCACCACTGGTGTTAACACCAGTTAACACCACTGTAGCCAAATTCCAGCTTAGTTCATTACATTCTGCCTCTCCAGTTCATTTTAATTGGATATGGAATTCTGCTTCACTTCCTGTCCTGTTGTGCAGTGCTCTTACATCTTTGTTTATTACTGGAGATGACTGAATTAGAATAACTTTTTGTTACAAATATATGTATTGCTATCAATTTGATCTTACTATGGATGAAAGGCACAAATCAATAAATTGAGTGTTACCTTGCATTATCTTAATTTTATATATATATATGTATATATACATATACATATACACACACACAAAAATAAATTTAATACAAAAATTTTATCTGTAGAAAAATAAATTTAAGTTAATGCAAGGTCATTCTCATCACTTATCGAAGAGCTGCTCAGACAGCAGTAGAAAGGCAGAATTAAGAGAAACCTAGAAAACTGGGGGAGTAAGAGACAGTGATGTGGGAGCAATGGTCTAAAAGCTGGGTAGAGGAAAAGCTTTTTAGTAGAGAAAGGTTACAGATACCTAGAAAGTAGCAAAAAAAGACAAATTAGTTTGGATAGAGAATATAAGAGAATATTTTAAGGTGGCACAATTTAGATTTAGTTAAGCAGGTAATGTTCTGAGACGTATATATTCACTAACAGTAGATCCTTGCTATAATGCCCTTCACAATAGTGAACCTTGGCCTATAGCAAATGTGGTCCCTGGATTCCACCACCAGCACTGCCCACTGTGGTGGGGGGCTGAGAGTTCCTCCGGTTACAAGAGTACAAGGGTTTGGGGAACTTGACAGCTCCTCCAGCCTGGGGCCATGGCAAGAGGCTGACGGGTCCTCCGGCTCCGGGGCCACCACTTGGGCAGAGACGCTCACCGCTCATTGAGCTGGTTTTATGAGCTGTCTCCTGTCAGCATAACATGGCTACATGAGCGCTCTTACAGTGGCACAGCTGTATTGGTACAGATGTGCCACTGTAAGCTTTAGTGTACACATGACCTAAGGCAGGGTTACAACTCCCTCCTGCTTGAATGGGCCATCGCTGAGACGTATGATTTCATGATGACTTTTACTTCAAGTCCATAAAGCATCCTTTCACCATAAATACATTATTCCTTAAATGTTACCCATACATATATCTCACAATGATTATGAATCTTGACAAGTTACATGCTTTCTTTTGAACCCATAACAGCGTTCAAAAAAGAACTAGATAAATTCGTGGAGTATATGCCAGCGGGGGGGGGTGGCCAGAGCCCCCGGGGGGCCGCTCTCCCCCCGGCGGCCGGGGGGAGGGCGCCGGGGGGGAGGGTGGCCGGAGCCCTGGGAGGAGGGTGGCGAGCCCCGGCCCTGAGTATATGTCCATCAATGGCTATTAGGCAGGATGGGCAGGAATGGTATCCCTAGCCTCCGTTTGCCAGAAGCTGGGAGTGAGCGACAGGGGATCACTTGATGATAACCTGCTCTGTTCATTCCCTCTGGGGCACCTGGCACTGGCCACTGTTGGAAGACAGGATACTGGGCTAGATGGACCTTTGGTCTGACCCAGTAGGGCCGTTCTTATGTACCTTCCATGTTAAATATCCTGTAAGACACGTGTCTGGTGGTGTGAGTTTGTCAGGCCAGCACATCCCTCAGCCCACGCCGCTTCCCGCAGCCCCCATTGGCCGGGGACGGTGAACTGCGATCAGTGGGAGCTGTGATCAGCCAAACCTGTGGATGCTGCAGGTAAACAAACCGGCCTGGCCCGCCAGCGGATTTCCATGACGGGCCGTGTGCCAAAGGTTGCCAATCCCTGATTTAACACATCAAGTATAAGCGTTATTAAATGCAAAAAAGCTACATTAATGCAATACTAAGTTTGCATAATTAAAGTCACAAGGTCAAGAAAAACAAAACGTTAAAGTTCGTAGAGCATTAACTTTGTGCATAATGGGACAGATTATCAGCTGGTGTAACATCGGCATAAATCTATTTGACGTCTCAGAATCTCTCCCTGTGTTATGGTGTACATTTTACAACATAAATATATTTTAACCAGCATAACAACAACAGAAATAATACTATTTATTTGCTGGATAGTCAAGTTCATAACAATCTTGGTGTTCATTAAATAACAAACCTGTGAATCAGAAAGGTCTAAAACTTTAATAAAACAAACTGGAGAGCGTCTCTGGTGAACTGCTGCGCACAGCCATGCAGTGTTCCCGACCCCCTGCCTCCAGGGCACATCTCCAAATTCCTATGTTCATTATACTGTCCTTTATGAGGGAGTCTCTCTAAATTATAATCTTTTACAAACATATCTCTACAAAGTTAACATTTTTGGAACCTTAAATGCTACATTTAAGTGATGCGACCACTTTTGGAAAATTTAATCATAAAACCCTAGGTTACTTTAATTTTTTTTTTTTTTTTTTTGCATTTAGTTTCCTTGGTTTTTTAACATAAAAGGAAAAAACAGAGGTACTTGTGTTTAATAATATTTGTATATGTATATATGTGTGTGTGTGGTTGTGTGTGTGTGTGTGTGTGTGTGGTTGGTTCACATCTCACTTAAGAAAATGAAGCGTCTCTACCCTTTCTGCTGTTGCTCTGGAGATGGTTTTCTACCATTTTACATTTTGATAGGCGTAGCGTACCATCACAAAGACGTTTGTTCTTTAACCATAGATTAGTATTTGCAGGATATTAGAGAATGCAACAAAAGTAGCAAATACCCTAAAATCTCAGCCCCTTCCCATGCTGATTTCCTTGTGAAGCCAGGCAGGGGAGATGTGGCAAAACCTGGACATGAGGGCCTGAATGCAACAGAAGAAATGGGGTTCTTTTGCATCATGGAAGAGGATTCCTGGACCTCATGCAGAGAGTCTCCTCAGGTGTTCACTGGGCAGTAAAGCCACAGGAGTGAGTCTGTGACTATAACTGGATCCACGGGCCAGTTCCTCCGCACACAATTTTCTCTTTTGAAAAAGTGGAAATACAGGAGAACAACAGCAAGGTGACCTTTTTCCTCTATGAAATTTGGTGCAGAAAGAGAGAACCCAGTGCTATTCAGACCTGAGTGGAAAGAAGCCTGAGGGAGACAATTGGGCAAAGTGTGAGTTTGGCACTGAAGGGAGGGGGGCCACTCAATGGTGAGTGCAGTACAGATAGATATAAGGATAGTATGGTGGAAATGGCTCTGAACTGGATGCCCCAATCCTCTGGCTCAGCACTGGTGGAGACCAGAGTCGAATAGAGGGACATATTCCCCTCATCTAGGAGTCACATTCCTGTAAATTAGAGGAAGCTGATCGTTCCTCAGGCATCCATGAGTTGTAGGACATAGTTGTGAGACAGGCTGTAGCGACTGGCGATTCATTCATTAAAACTATCAGTAGCTGGGTATGTGGTGACCATTTGGCAATTTACCTATCAAGTGTGAATGAGGTAGATCTCATGAGACATCTAGCCAAAGTTTTAGTTAAGTCGGGGTGGAGTTCATGGTCACAGGACATGCTGGTAACTGGCATAGGGAAGTGTAGGAAAGAGGTCCTGGAAGCTAAACTTAGAATAAAGGGGAGGGGAGCATAGATCCAGGACATCTCTAGTAGCTTCCTCTGATGTAATTTGGCTCCATATGCAGAGCCAACTAGATGGGGAACCTCAAGCTCTCAACTGTAGATGACAAGGTGGTTGTGTAAAGAGAAGGGCGTTACATTTATTAGAGATTGAAGCGCTTTGAGTGGGCGGGGGGGGGAGGAAGGTGAAACTGAGCTGAAAGAGATGGGCTCAACCTTAACCAAAGAGGAACAAGACTGTTGCATGGAGATTTCAAGTTTCATGACTTATTTCATCTAGGAGCTGGCAGAAAACTGCCAAATGAGGAGGAGCACACAGGTCACATACAGACAGGGCTAGAGAGGTCAGTGATGCAAAGGTAACTCTGTATTTGGTAGTAAAAGTCAGGATAGAAATTACAGCTGAGCTGGAGGAGGGACAGATTGAGATCTCAGAGATACATTCTAGGAAAGTACCTGCAAGTACTTAATTAAAAACCATCAGGATTATGTTTTGGTAAACGTGGTGCTCATGAAAGGGCCAGACAGGCAGATAGCCACTGAACAGGCGTACCAGAGGAAGGATCAATGACAGCATCCCCACACTGATCTGCCACTATGCTTTATTCTAAGTTGGAGTGGCCACCAGTTCAGTTTACGCATCCATTCAACCATTGCTCTGTCGGCTGAAACTACCAAAAGGGGAGACAATTAACACTACGTGTGGTTTTGTTTTTTGTGATGGACACACATCGACCATAAGAGGAAAAGAACTGAAATGAGATGACTGTTTCAATTGGGCTACTCCATAGAACTGTGTGATGAAAGTCTTCTATAAAAGGGAATTATCTTAGGTATTTGAAATTTGGATTTGGTCTGACTCAGAACAAAAAACAAACATTTCAAAAATTTTCAAAAGGGAAATCCCCAGGGTTCCCGACTCACAGACAGTCTGCCTGGCTAGCTGCCATGGGCCCTGGAAGCCCCAGTCTTGGAGCCAGTCCACTTAGTTGACTACTCTGGGACCATAGACCCTAGAAACCAAGGCTTGTGAGCTGACAAGAAATGAGGCAAATTTCAAAAGATTCTGTCAGAACCCAGCCTGGTTACAAGAGAAGACAGATGCTGCACCTCTGGAACAGTGTCAGCCAACTCCTCTGCTTTGTCAAACGCTAAGCTAACTTCTTCATTTTCTGTGGCGTTCAGAAGGGAGGGATGGGAGACAGATGCTAGGGTGAGATAGGTGATCACAAGGGTGATAAAATACTGAAGGGAAATCAGAATTAAACCAGAACATTTGATCAAGAAATTGGAGGCTAACAAGACTCAAGGGCCAGATAGGAATGGCTATTAACATTTAAAAGTGGTAGTAATAATCATCAGCTGACATCTGTATAGAGCTGTTCACCAAAAAGTGCATTCAAATTTTCCCTAACAAAATGAATTTACTTGCTGTTGAAGTGCAGGGTCAAACAATGCATCGTTACCCCAAAAATCAGACCTAAGGCACCCCATTTTCCTTGCTTCAGCTAATGGTGACAGATCAGCACTACTGATGCTGGACAGCGCCTAGTGCTGAACAGCATTTTCAACACACAGAGCAGCTGGAAAAAACTTTGTATCAGCATCTAACAGTATGTACACATCAACAGTCTAGTACTGGCAGTAAAGAAAAGCTTTCTAGCCCATTGAAGTTGCAGGAGCGATTTGGATAATTACACTCTGCCCCAGCCAAACTTAAGGTTGGCCATGACACCAGAAAGTGTCATGGAATCTATAATAACCACAAATGGTCAAAGCCTCATCTATTACATCTCATCCGAAAGACAGGAGAGACTGTTATGTTGGCAGATACTAATGCCATGCGAGAGCATTGCTGCAGAACTGTCTCAAACAGAAAGTTGCCACTCACTAACTCACACCATTTCTGCTGCACTCTTTGGTTCCTCTTGGTTTTTCCCCATATCAGAAAACATTGCAGAATTCTGCAGTAACTATTCCAAATTTGGCATCTTATAGTAGCTTTACAGCACTCGGGTGGTTTGTTGCTGTAGATGCTCTATTTTTATAAAGGTCTCCCATCCAAACTGATCAGGCCCAACCTTCTGTAGTTTATGGACTCTAATCATTTTAGCAGCCCAATATTACATGCCAACAGGGAAGATGCAGAAAATGACAGACCTACTGTGTAAACTTGATGTCAGCAGTGAACAAATTACAAATTCCTAATTTAACAAAGGAGGTCTCTGCTCTGATTTTACCAATGGGAGATTATGCCTAACGAAATTTGTTGCAGAAGTAATACCCAAAAGCTCTGAAACTACTTATGCTACAGAGACCTATTTAGAAGCACATACAAGGCTAATCTATCAATGAATGTTGCTGTATAGGGAACAAGCTACTTATCAAAAAATGTAGAAAGAAGTGGCTCATATATCAAAGATACTTGTGTTCTGGAACAGCTTGTTATGCTAGGTCAGACCTGTCACAAGGATTAATATTAGGACTGATTTTTTTCCCCTTTATTTCAATGAACTGGAAGGAGGGACATGCTAGAGAATAATAAAATAAAAAAATGCTGTTGGAAGGGGAAGAGGAAAAGTTGAAACCAAGATTAAGAAGAAATATAATTCTAGATGTTGTCTTGCAGCCTCTGAAGTTCAAGCAACCTATGTTCACATAAGGGGAAATTAAACTCCTTACCCACAGCCGTGAACAAAGCCCTAGTAATGGGGCTGTGAGCTGGGAACTCAGCAGGGTATAAGGAGCAAAATTCAATGGCTCCCCCTCAATGGCTGCTACCACTATCCACCAGCTAAAGTAGAGGACCCATGGCCTCCTCACCCACCACTTCCCAGTATTCCCTGCCATACCCACATATTTGGAAGCAGGTTGTGTACCAGCTCGTGGTTGCAAAAGAAGTCCAGGAGCCACTGAAGGGCTGCTTTGTTCCAGATCTACAGAAAACCCAGACACCCCTTTGGAGGTCTGCATCACAAAGGGGCTTTTCATGGGTGCTCTTTTCACAGGTGAATTTGATTCATTAACCTAGTTCTACCACATTTCCTGTGGGCTTTCATCCCTCACATTATCTCTGAAATTCAAGCAGATCTGTTTTATACCTGAGCAGCCTATCAACTAACTGTCTGAACCTTGTTATATGTTGATGTAAAGCTGCCAGAGAAGCCATTTGCAATGCAGGCCAAGTTTTTAATTGGTTGTACAAAACTCAATTAGGCTACATATCCTTGACTTTTAGCTACTAGTACCTTATTAATTAACTATATATATATACACACACACACACACACACACACACACACAATTAGATCATTCATTTTAACAAATCTGACAGCTGTCAGATTAGACTCTCCTCTACTTATGACCAGTTCTTATTTCCCATCAAGCAGAATCATTAAAGCAAAGAGCCTCCCTTTTTAAAAGGGAAATGTGATCACTACAAAAAATATAAAATGCAGAGGAAGGACTTAACCTAAATATGCTTTGTACTTTCCTTCCAAATTTCCTATGCTCCTACCTCTTGTAGCTGTAGAAAAAGTACAGTGGATGATCCTAATACTGCCAAAGCCAGCCTGAAGTGCCCTCTTCAATGGATTTCCTGTAACTGTCTTCACAATGGTGAAGACTGTATTTCTGGTTATAAAAAAGTTAAGTTGCATAAGTCACCTAACTAATTCACGGTCTCTTTAGTTTGGGGCAAAGCAAGTACTGCTAGATTATCCTTTTCTATTTTTGACAGGTGGGTGTATCCTTCTGAAAAGAAATGTGCAGTCATGTCTTGCTTTCAACAGATTACTTCCACTAACATCACTTTGATGAACTGTGTGTGTTTATTTCCACAGGCATAATGACAATAATCTGATATAAAATAGATTGATTAACCGACACTGGTGGCAAAGCCAAGTTCATATTTTCCCCCTCAGCATGTTCATTTCCCTTTATTATTAAAAATAAAGACCTAGCTTTAACTCCCTAAAAATCTTTCCCTTAAAAAAATACTAACAAAACATGAATTGGTCCTTTCATTGCTTGCCTTAAGCTTTTAATTTTCCTAATGAATGTCTTTACCTCCGAACATCACCATATTTGCCAAAAGAAGCTTATTAACCTGTAGGCCTGATTCTGCTCACAATGGGAGTTTTGGAGGGATGTGCCCTATATTTCTATTAGATGTTCTCAAGTAATATTAATTTGTTTTTATCAACAACTTCAATAATGTGCATTACCTCTTAATGAATGGAAAAGAAACATTAAATTGAAAAAATGATTAACACTTGGTGATGCCCTAGAATAATCTCTCTCATCAAATGCCATCTCTGGCAAAGGCCCCCTTTTCATCAACATTTCCCAAACAAAAGCTGTGACTACAGCTGTGCAAACATTTCCAATGAAACATGCAGCTACACTAAACCCAGGTTTTGGAGTTTGGATTCCAATTTGTAACTCAGGCTTAAACTTCATTAAATAATTTGTTAAACTTCCTGAACCTTTATCTCAAATTTGGGTATAGTCTATAGCAAACCTAGGCCTGTTATATATAGCAAGCCATTACTGAGCATTCTTAGAGACAGGCCTAATTTTTTTAGAAGTGACTAGGGGGTTTCAGTGCCTCTATTTTTTGGGTACCAATTTGAGCTACCTTGAAGAAGAGATCTGATTTTCAGAGAGCCAGGCACTGAGCACTTTCTAAAGCTCAAGGAACCTTTAAGACATCTGAAATTGGGGACTAAATAACTGACACTTAAATCATTAGTCACCGCTTAAAATTTAGATCATGGATTTCTTTACAGTTAAAATGAAGACGGCAACACCATTTCTTGCATAGATCTTTGTATACATTTTCAAAAGGATTCATCGCGGCAGCCTTCATCAGTATTAATATTTCCATATCATTCATGTTTATATTTCAGACTTTTTCTCTTCCTTTTTTTTTTTTTTTAATGTAACCAGGAATGTTTTAATCTTTGTTGTTAGAAGGATATTGTTGCCACAGGAAATCATTCCTCCCCCCCTCCGGTTTGAACCTGCAGCCATTTTTATATGTGGAACTTGTTTAAAAGCAATTGGAGTTTTCAGTGTGAACAGATTCCAGAATCTGCTTTTATTGGGTTTGTCTATTTTAAGCTAGATCTATTTTTCACCTGATCTCACTGTTACATTTGCTTTTTATGTTTCAGTATTAGTGAAGGAAGTAAGCAACACATATAATAAAATGTATGTGTATAACATAAGGAGATACAAACTTAAATGGAAGGACTGTTTCCAATACATTACTTCTCTGCTCAGTTAAATGATATTTCTTTCTAAGCAAAGATACTATATGAGACTAGGCTGATACCTTTATAAAAGAGTGCCTTTCATCAAGCAAGAAAAGGAAATTACAGTGTATTTCAGATGTGTTTGTAAACCATTTATCTACACATACTATCTACTTTATTTCATGTAACTGTTACTTTTTTGCCTTGCCTCGGCAGGTCGCTACTTTAACTCAAGAGGTCTCACAATTAAGAAAGGACATGAAGAACGTGATGCATCTTCTGGAAAACTTATTGACATCACAGAAGCCTCCAGGGTTCTGTGCAGTGCATGGCACATCTGTGAGTCCTACATTGGAAAGCTTACAGCCTAGAATGACTTGGACTACACATCAACCTTGTATGCATATGCAAGCTGGGAATATTACTTGCACCAAAGCACAACTTTGCCATGGTAACACGACTCCTGACATTTGGCACAGGGATCCATCTTCTGTAGGGAGCAGTCCCCAAAGAACTGAATCCCATGTTCAAAATTCTATGGACAGTGAATTTTATTATACTTCAGGCCTTGAATATTCACCTTCCTGCTATCAGGTAAATCAGAAGGATAATTTGCAGTTTTTAAGCTGCACCTCTCCATATTCAGATACTACCTTGACTCCTCTTCAGTCTATTTCTGCAACTCTTTCTTCCTCAGCGTCCTCCTCCTCAGAGACTTCACTGCACCTTGTGCTCCCCAGCAGATCCGAGGCAAGTAGCTTTAGCCCAGGAGCAGTCAGTTCACTAAGCTTTGAGAACTTGCCAGGATCTTGGGACCTTGAAGGAACAACAGGAGCAGTTTCTGCACAAACCTCTGAAGATTTCCCACTAGATGTTGTGACAAGCACAATTGATATTAAAGATAACCAAGCCATAAATGTATAACGATAGACCAATAAGTGGTATTCAAAGCATGTTCCACAGCTGCCAGTTTAAAACTTAACCAGTACTGCATGACTGCTTTGTATTGCCTTTTCTCTGGTCATCATGGAGACTTGCTAACATGAAAAATCAGATTTTTAGAAAGCAAGTGGATATGATAAGATATAACCAGTTCATACAGTAGGAAACAATTTCTAGATTCTAGAAGCATGTTGAAAAGCATTTTGTATACACAGATATAACTTATGGTCTGTTTGGCAGACTTTTGTGATAGTCCAAAAGACCCTGAGGGTCAGAGCAGCTGGAAGTCTAGGACAAAAGAACTGTCATAGGAGGTTTTTGTTGCTTGAAGCAAAGGCTTTTCCTGAGTGCCTGATTGTTGTTCTCAAACAATATCCATGGCACTGTTTGCTTCAGGTGATCATGGCTCCTGCTGGTTTATTTGTCAGTTCCGTGAAGGCAATGGGGCAATTATCGCTGCATGTCATCTCCTAGACAATCAACCAAATAGAATTGGTAGAGAGTGGTTAGTAGTCGCATGGTATTTGTCATGTAAATGAAACCTCTTTATTTATCAAAAAATACTATTTTTATATACTTGGTATGAAATCTGTACCTGGAACTATTTAAAATATTTATAAGAAGAATAAGGATTTCTTTTCATTTTGTAAAAGCTTGCAGTTTTAACAAGAAATGCACTATCATCATGTAGTAGATCAAACTATTTATTGTTAAGACTATGTAGTTTAAAACTGGATCCCCCTTTATCTGCATGCTGTTTGCAATGAATGTATCCATGCTGGAGGAATACAAATAAAAGGTAATATTTTATTTAAAAAAATAAAAACCTGGAATGTCAAGTCAGATATTAGTATTTTAACCTGTGAACTGTGCTATGCTAATGATATTCAGTGCCCTAGTTTTGTCTTATAGCATTGTATTATCGCCTCTATTGTTAAAACTGGTTCAGCGCTTCAATATAATCCCTATTTTCAGGGGGTTAATACCTTTTGGCCAACAAAATTCAATGAGAACTGAAAATTGGCAGGTAGAATTGTAAATTAAGAGCAATATTTTTTAAACAAATTTTAAAAAATATTTAGGCTATTTTAGTCAGCAAGAAAAGAAGGAGTAAATAATAATCTTGAACTGTTATATTTATCTATTGGTTTGTACTTGTATACCTAAAAATAGCTTTGATCTTTAGAAAAAATTAAATTTGGCAAATGATTTTGTCCATAAAATTGTTTAATTGCTTTTGGTATTTTCAAACAATATTTTTTTAATGCTCAATATATTAACACTTTGAATAGTGACTGTGCATGCATAGCAACTACTTTTCATGGAGATTTTTATATGAAATTTTAAGATGAATAGTATATACCATAAGTACATGTTCATAGCAAATCTACGTAATTATACATCCTTTATAACCTTAGATTATTTTTAAATAAGGAAAAAATACTGTGAAATTATTTTTAAAAAATAATGCATCAAATCCAGCAATCCTTATCAAGATGAAACTCCCACTGACTTCACGTTTAATCACAATTTTGATTTCACTGGGAGTTTTATTTGAGCAAGAACCTCAGGCCTGAGTCCAGTGTTAAGGTTTTGATGCGCTAGGGAGTACAAATTCACCCTGATACTCTGTGTTTAACTCACATCATTCCACATTATTAATCTCACTGGTGTAAATTCAGAACAAAGCGTCAGCATTTAATTTTGAACGGCTTGACTTTTGTCAGTGTCAGACCTTTAACATGATTGTTTCTAAGTAGTTTTTTCTATTGAAATATTGTGTTAATTTGAAGTTAAATACAGAAGCAAGTATGAAATGAGCTACATATAGAACAGATTAGAGAGAGAGAGAATAAGGTAATTGGTAGAATATATAACAATGTATGTCTACAGCATTTTGTGGGACTAGATTATCCCATTCTTTGACAATGCCCATAGAAAGATAACTTACTTTAAAAATTCTTTAAGGCTTTTATGCAGAGGAAGGAAAGGGGAGAGATTTTAAGACCGCAGTCCCACAACAGACTGATAGTAGCATGGGCCAGTGCTATTTAGATCAGCCTTAACATCAGTAGAAATTTGCTACTACTTTAATTCACCCCATCCCCCACCTCCCTGCAGCCAGCCATACATGTGATTTGTAGCAGAGTCCTTAGAATACACTGTTCACACAGAGCAGCTATCACTGACTTAGGAGCTCGCAACATAGCTGCCCCACATCTTAATTCTTCACTCCTTTGTTCCCCTTCATGCTGCATAAGGAGAACGGAGCACTAGACCCACTGTTCAAAATAGGCACGTTTCATTTCTACAATAGTTTGTCCAGTATTTGGAAAGTTCCGTTTATCCTGTACCCCAGTCACTGATTCACGGCACAAATACACTGCCTTCGCAGTTCCTATCAACATCACCTGAGTCCAATTACAGATTCAAGACAGTCTTGCCTCTTTCATTTTATAAGTGTGTAGATATATATATATATATCTACACACACACACACACACACACAATGTAGAATGCAAAGTCGAGGAGCTCTGCATAATTAGCAGGGTTTCACTACTGTGCATTGGACTCCAGCAAGATAAGGGAATGCAAGTGCAACAACTGAAAGCAAATGAAACTCAGCAGATCTGTCACAAGCTAGTCTTTGTTTCTGAAAATGTAAAATGTATCACAAACAAAGCTGACAAACATTAGTTCCATCAGTGGTTCTCAAACCAGGGCTGGCGTTAGACTTGCTAGGGCCCAGGGCTGAAGCCTGAGCCCCACCGCCAGGCTGAAGCCAAAGCCCCAAGGGCTTGAGCTGTGGGTGGTGGGTCTTGGGCTTGGGTTTCGACTTCAGCCCCACCACTTGGAGCATCCTCGCTCAGGCGACTGCCTCACTGCCTGAGGCTGAAGCTCTCGGGCTACAGCTACAGCCTGGCATGGAGGGTGAGAGTTACGTAATTTTTGTTGTCAGAAGCGGGTCGTGGTCTAATGAAGATTGAGAACCACTAGTTCCATTATCCTGATAATAATACCAAAGAACTTGTTTTAGCATGTCCTAGACAGCAAAGAGCAGTGTTGAACTGGTGGGGATAGTGCCCCCAGGGAAAGGCTAGAGGATGGACCATTTGGTGCATGATAAGGAACCAGAAATAATTCCAGTGTGAGGCTAACCTAGGGAAATAGAAAAGTGTGATTAGAAGGGTGTTTCAAGCGTGATGTCACTTATACAGTGATTTACATTTGTATTATTAAAAAAAAAGCAAGAAAAGACTTGCATATCAAGCAGGGTTTATTCTGGAAATGTTTGGAATTGAGACATTGTCCCACCAAAGCCAAAACAAAATAGGGGTTAAAATGTGAAAATATTGGACATGGCCAAATATGATGGGCCAAACCTTTTGGAATGGAGCAGGAGTCCTAGCTGCCAGGTACTGTTAGCACAAATGGAGTAGTTCTATGGGCAGGGTCACCCTAGGCATTTATTACTATTAAACACCCTTCTAAAGCACCTGTCACTGTAATAGCCAAATGCTCTCCTAATCTAGGGTTGCCAACCCTTCAGGATTGGCCTGGAGTCTCCAGGAATTAAAGATTAATCTTTAATTAAAGATTATGTCATGTGATGAAATCTCCAGGAATACAGCCAACCAAAATTGGCAACCCTGTTAGGTGCTCAAGATGGATTTCAGTGCTAGTGTTCCTAAATTTTCTCTTCCAACTTCAGCAGTTTATTGTAACTTTTTTTTTTGCACTAAACTTTACAAAAATAAAATAATTTAAATCTATTTTGTCTTATGTTTGTTCTTCATTCTCTCTTCCCCTCACTTCATTTTTTTCTTACACTTTCTATGCTTGTTGTTTTCATCTCTTTTAGTGACTTCCCCATACTCTTATTTTTCTATACAGTACAATAATTCTTCCCTCACTACTATTCAGTTTCCTGTGTTCTGCCCTTCAGTCATTCTCATCTTCCCCAACAATATTACCCTTTTTCCTATCTCACACATCCCCTCACACTCTCCCATCATTCTTCCTCACTCATTTAAATCAGACATATCTTCCTCTTTTCCCCAAGTCTGTTAATTTAAACAATTCTCTCTGTAACAGTCACCACTGAGGAAAGCGGACACGGACCCTAGTCATGTGATAAGCCAAAGTTTATAATCCTATGTCATATAGCAAGGTCCAGGAGATAAACCATGGGTCTCTTAAAGCAGCCCTTTTACAGGTCACCTATGCATTATATTGGGTTCTTGCCACATTTATTCCAAACAAATCTGGTCTTTGCCATTTGTTCACCATTGCATTCTATCTTTAAGCCTTAGTATGCATTTTTAAAGAGATGCACTTATGTTGTTTCACTAGTTATTAACATATTAATTAAGCAAACAGTTTTCACTAGCCCTGCAAATACCCATTGATGTTTGCAAAGCCCAAGTCCATTTCTTGCAATACCCTTGTTTTGGCCTGGCTATCACTTAACTGCCACAAATAATTTGGCCTCTAATTAGTCCATTTGTTAACTGTGCACAAGATTTAGTTTTATTAGGCATGTCTGTAACATACTAGTCAATTGTCTCAGTTGTTTCTTGTTTAAAAAAAAAAATAGTGTCTTTCCTGAGTGACATTCTTGGCTGGATCAATGTATTGACATTTTAAATGTCTTTGTCTAGCAGTTTGTCCTGTGCATATTTTTAGTGGAATGTACAGTAGATCTTCAATCCTCTAGCCCTGTAGGAGTGTGCAGGATTCACCTTCTGCAGGTTCTCTTCAACACCATTTGCTTCCAAAAACAAATATGTGCAGTTGGTTCACCCATCTCCTTCTATGTTAAGGAGTTCAGGGGATGGCATTTGCTCCATTTTTGCCAAAGATTTTAATTTTTTGTCTGCCACCTTATCTTAAAAATATGCAGTAAACGACTAGTGTTTTTTCTCTCTTTCTGCCATGCGGAGAGAATCTCACATAGTAGAGATCACTGACTGCAGCAGCTATGGTCACACTCACGTTAAACTCAATTTTCCCTCTCAAACAAAAATATCAACTCCACCTTCTCAAACAAAGTCCCCCAACACAGGAAATGATCTACCCCAAACAAATCAAAGAATCCCTCCTAATTGATATCTCCCCTAAAAGAAGCAAGTGCCCCGAAAACAAAGGATCACTCCCAAATTAAGCGAACAATCCGCAAACAAAAAAATCAGTCTAATCCCACCAAAGCAAAAATCATTTTAAAAAATCCTAAAACAAAAATCATTCTCCCCTGCCCTCAACTACTTTGACTTCCTATGTACTTTGTTTAGGGTGACCAGACAGCAAATGTGAAAAATCGGGACGGGGTGGGGGGTAATAGGAGCCTATATAAGAAAAAGACCCAAAAATCGGGACATCTGGTCACCCTAACTTTGTTGAAGGCTTTCCTTCACAGTCGGCTTGCATTCTGTCTACCAGACAGCCCTCCAACCAGCCTTGTTTGCTAACAAAGAGGTGTGGCTTCTGGTTAGAGCTGCACCAGGACCAGATGTTTCAGGTTGCTCTCCAATCCGGGGGGCATATTTTCGACTGAACAAAATGTTTTATTCAACCCAAAACAAACAGTTTCATTTAGTTTAAGCTGAATGCTTTCTAAATAAAATTGAAGCAGATTTACAAACACAGTCATTTTGAATTAAAAAAGAAACCAAAACATTTGGTTTTGAAAATGTCAGGACACAATGTTTTGGTTGTTTTGGAATGTGTGTGATCATTTTTCCAACTGAAACAATTTGGCAAATCCCAGAAGTTTTGCTTCACCTGAATCTGCATTTTTCAGCAAAAAAGTTTTGTCCAAAACAATTTCACCCATCTCTAATGCTGGTGGCTGCCCTCCTCCTACATCCTTCAGCTCAGGTGAGTCCTCTGTCCCACTACTGTGGCCTCACAGGAAGCAATGACAGCACCACTCTGTAGTGCGAACACCACTGAAAGAGGGCAGCAGCTTTCTGCTTCAAAGACACAGAGATAGCTGCAAGGGAGCTCCAAGCAGAGGGGAGAGCCATTTCAAGGGCGTAGGGTTGCCAGGTTTACATGGACGTATTCCTGGAGGTTTCCTCACATGACATCATCTTTAATTAAAGATGAAGCTTTAATTCCTGGAGACTGCAGGACAATCCTAGAAAGTTGGCAACCCTAGGCACAGGCCACTCATTAACAGCACAAGAGGATTTTATTTTGGTAACTTTAACCTGTGCTTAGGTTGGCCAGGGATCTTCCAGGAGCCTTCCCAGTATCCCTACAGGCCAGTCTGATTATTTAAAATAGAAGACTGGTTTCAATCGGAAGGAATGCCATTTAGGACAATGGAATTAAACTGCTGTCAGAGGAGAATCAGGCTTTTATGTGCTAAAGGCATTTTGCTGTTTAAGATTTAGAGCCTAATCTTACTCCGGGAGGCTGTAGATCTGAGGGTGTACACAACAGCCTGCCACTTAAATGGGCCGTCCTCACACACAGGATCCTAACCTTTGTGAATTCTACATCAGTCACAGGAGTTACTCAAGATGGGTGGAAACCTTAGCATAGCAGCATGGGTTAACGAAGGAAAAAAGGAGCAAATAAATTATTTCTTTGGTACCCTCTAGCTGTACAAGTTGCCCTTTGAAACGGCCAGTTGCTAATATTAAAAGTAAACTAGCTGTGGCCATATGTGCTGAATGTTCCTAGTTACTAGACTGTTAGGAACATTTAGAGAGAAATAAGTTTTCATTTGTTTCTTTTTAGTTCTTTTCTTGCCATCTGTTAAACCCTCTGATGCTACCTTGATCTGATTGTGCCTTGATCCAGTAGTGACAACCCCATCCATTCAAAGATCACAAGTCAGGCCCCCAAAAGTGCTGAGACTGGCTTAAAAAAAATCAGCAAATTAAAAAAAAACCAATAGTTTATTTTGATTTGTTTTTTGGTTTTTGAGCATTTAGATGCCATGTTTTTAAGCTTTTCTCCCCAACCATGAAGGCTCTAAAAGGTGAGAATCTCATATAAACACAGCTTCAGGAGCTGGGACTTTAAGACAAGACACCCAATCTTATGAGACTCACAGGGAAACCCTGTAGTTCATGCAGACTGGAAAGCTAAGATGTTACCAATTAATGTGGGGTGTTTTAAGCGAGGCAGGGAGGGCCAGAAGATTTCCCAGAGAGAGGGGCATAGGATGACCAGATGTCCCGATTTTATAGATATTTGGGGCTTTTTCTTATATAGGCACCTCTTACCCCCCACCCCCGTCCCGATTTTTCACACTTGTTATATGGTCATACTAGCATAGAGGGAACACATAGGAACCTTTCTTCTCTGCTTGAATGGCCCCACACTTCCTGATTAGTGGAGCATTCAGTACATATTACCAAATGTACCCCTATTTTAATTTGACCTTAAAGTTCAGTATAATCACACCAAAGGCAGCACACATTTGAACTTCCGTCCCCTATCTCATATATAACTTTAAGAAAAAACTTTCTGTACATTGTGTTTTGTTTCAGCCCTAATAAAATGGGAAAATGGAAGCTCATGGCTGCTGAAAATCCTTGAGTTATGAGAATTGAGAAAGCCTTTACCAGGTATCCAACGGATTCTGCTTTGTGCTCTAAAATCTAAGCTTTCATTTAGGAAACAAAAACAAAAAAGGTTTCTAGCTCTTCTGTTTACAAACAATCAAACCCTATGGACCATTTTCCTTTTACGTCTGCATACAAAGAAAACAAAACAAAACAAAAGACAAACTGCTACATTGGATTAGTTAGTAGGGCTAACTTTTTGTACACTATAGGTCTACTTAGAGGCCAGCATTGTCAGACATTTCAGCTTTACATATTCATCTCGTTTGTCAGGATTTATTTTGCATGGCTTGATGTTACATTTGGGTAGATGGTCCCCAGAAATCAAGGTGCACATTTTTAATATGCAAATAGTTGAACATTATTTGATACAGTGCTTAAAAATCCGAGTAAAAGCAGCAGGTGAACAAAAACATATTTTACATATGACATTACTTACAGGAAATGAAAGGGGCAAAGTTTACTTCCAGTCTAAAATCCTCTTCAAACGCAAGTGGCAAAGTTCCCCTTTATCGCTTTGCTTGTTACCACTATTTGATTTCATTGAAGGCAGCCTTAAAATGACAAGCCTTTCTCCCTTTAAAGGCAATTAAAACTGTTGTTGTTGGACCATGTTTGCCAAATAGTTATCAATGTGATTGCCTGCTTATATTTTTCTGAAGGAAAACCATGAGTTTGCACTATACATTATTCAACAGAATCCTAGGTAACTGTAGACCGGGGTGGGCAAACTTTTTGGCCCGAGGGCCACATCTGGGTATGGAAATTGTATGGCGGACCATGAATGCTCATGAAATTGGGGGTTGGGGGTGCGGGCTGTGGGATGGGGCCAGAAATGAGGAGTTCAGGATGCGGGAGGGGGCTCCAGGCTGGGACCGAAGGGTTTGTAGGGCAGGAGGGGGATCAGGGCTGGGGCATGGGGTTGGGGTGCGGGAGGGGGTCAGGGGTGCAGGCTCCAGGTGGCGCTTACCTCAAGCAGCTCCTGGAAACAGCGGCCATGTCCCCCCTCCAGCTCCTATGCGGAGGCACGGCCAGGCGGCTCTACGCACTCCCCCGTCTGCAGGCATCACCCCTGCAGCTCCCATTGGCCTCGGTTCCCAGCCAATGGGAGCTGCGGGGACAGTGCTTGGGGCAGGGGCAGTGTGCAGAGCCCTCTGGCTGCCCCTACGTGTAGGAGCTGGAGGGGGGACATGCCACTGCTTCTGGGAGCCGCGCGGAGCCACTGCACGCACAGAGCGGGGCAAGCCCCCGACCCTGCTCCCTGGCTGAAGCACCAGACTGGGGCAAGTCCCGGACCCCGCTCCTGGCGGGAGCTCGGGGCCAGATTAAAACATCTGAAGGGCCGGATGCGGCCCCTGGGCCATAGTTTGTCCACCCCTGCTATAGGTAGAATAAGAGCTAAGGAATTCCAGTTTGATAGCTTCATCGTGCCAAATGCTAGAGCATCTGGTTTCCTATTCCAAAGCCTTTGCACAGTAGGCTTAGGTTTATTACAAACTCCCCAATAATTCTTGTGTAAAAGAAAAATTATCAAGGTTATTAAAAAAAAGGCGAGATGTAAGCCACCCACTTGCAGAGCAGCCACCGAGAAAAGAAACTAACTGGGCTGCAACCATTGATCATTTATGTAAACATATTGATACTTTTCTGACTGAAGGAAGTGTAAAAACAGACCATATGAGCGCATGCGCGTGTACACGTACACACACACACACACACACCCCAGGCTGCAATCACAAGACCCAGGCATGTTTCATTTTCAGTAAAAATGAAATGTAAGAATTTAAAAGGATATTGCCCTACCCTAGGGCCATAACATACCCTCTTTGTTAAGCATAACTCATCACTCACTTCAACAGGGAGTTGTGCTTAGAAATGAATGGCATCATATGGGCCCTAGGTTAGTTATTTGCATTACTGTAATGCCTGAAGGCCCCAACAGAGGCCATTGCCTCACTGTGTTAGGTGCTGTACAAACGCATCATAAGAAACAGTCCCTGGCCCAAAGCGCTTTCAGTCAAACGAGACAAGACACAGTGGGAGGAAGAAGGGAGGTACAGAGAGGTGAAGTGACTTGCCCAGGGTCACACAGCAGTCAGTGGCAGAGGCAGAAATAGTGCCCTTGACTCCCAAGTCCAGTGCTCGAGTCACTAGCCCACAGTGCCTCTTCTTAGCATTGTTGGATTCTTACGCTACCATACCATGCTGGTTAAAATTAAAGCCAACTGGGTGCCTAGCTTTTAAAATTCTGGGCCTAGGATTTGCAACTGTGGAGTGACCAACAGGCCTTTTGATAAAGTGGAGCATGTGGCTTTACAGCTGGCAGCTTTATTCGATTGGGTGTCTTTGTACTGGTGAGCGAGCTATTTCTCAGCTCAGCAGGACGGCTGGCACTGGCTGCAGTTAGGAAATTGTTTCAAAATTCAGGTGAAACAAACATCTGGCATGGTCTATGGCCCGCGCAGCAGGCTGATTTTCTGCTTTACGCAGCAATATGACCTACTTGCCAGAAGGTGTCCAGAAGTGCAGCTGAGGCAAGGAACAGCGTTCTAGAGAGACAGAAAATGAATCTCAGCCATGAATATCGACCTAGTCCAACTGTGTCCATTGTGCAAAATAGGTTATTTGTAAGCGAACCATACAGGAAGATTATCCCTGCTCAGCACCGCAGTGCCTGCACAGCCTGTAGCAGCAGCACCTGTTCAGTGACTGTCTATGGCTGAAAACAGGTGCCTGATAGATGCCTGGAAGCGTGCCTATTAATTAACCTTTTCAAGATACTGTATGAAACTGGGACTCTCTGAAGGGCCTGCCTAGGCGGCTCATCACAGCTGCATGCTGAATGTTAGGCAGGCCTGCGCACCACCCGCAGAGACCCAGTGAATTGCCGCCTTCAGAAGAAACACACAAACCTGCACAATGGTACCTAACGTTGCCATGGTCGGGCTTGGCAGCAGCATGACTAGCCTAGCCTCTGCCTAGAAGAGGCTGCCCATTTATTAGCACTTGAAATGTGCTGTACAATCTATGTATCCAACTGCTGCAAGTGCCACTGCTCCACGCCGGTGGCACAGAAAGGGGAGGCCTGGGTGGCTCCCACAGGCCATGGAGTCGCAGTGGGGGGGGAGGGGCACCTAAGCCACGGCTCAGACACTTTTTGGCCTAGCCAAACCCGAGTAGCAACGTGCCCCCACGCACCAGGTCGCAATGCCATTCACTCAGCCTTGGAGAGGGATAAATATAGGAGTTCCTGGCCACAGGGTTCAGCCTGCTGATGGGGGCACTTAAGAGGGGAAGAGAGGTCAGGTGTGGGGCAAATCTATCCCCCACACACACTTTAAAGGGTGCTCCATAGCCTCTGGTTCCTATTAAATAAAAGTAGCCCACATCCATCCCCTCCTCTCGGTCTTCTCCCACGCCCGCTGTCCTGCCCCAGCTAGCCGCACAGAGCCTCCAGGGCCAGGCTTGAACCAGAAAGAGGGAGCTGGCACTTGGAAACATGTGTGTTCTAGTTAAAAATTAAACTTTTATTATACCAGCAACTTTTTTTAAAAAATTAAAAGACTGAAAAAACCCAACAATATATTCCTCTTCCAGGCCTCTAACACAGCCTGGTTGTGAGACAATGTTCTTTGCCACTAATGTTAATGTAGCTGGAAGAAACTGGAATGAGCTTTCACTTTCAGCAGTAAATCCATTGCAATGGAGTAACCAAAAAGGAGACTGGGGCCCACCATGTGTGTCTGTAGTTGAAGGCTGGATGAAGAACTTACATGTACACTGTAGCAACCTGAATGGAACCTCAAAGGGACATCAGGAAGACACTCTGCATGACATGGCTTGAATGTTAAGCTGCAGTTGTAAATAGTTGCTTTATTAAAATAATCAGTTTAGTTTTCTAGGAACCAAGTCCTTTCATGTTAATACCCAGCATACAGTATGTGTGTTTCCAGAATGTGAAACATACACAGGCACAATACAAGAGCTGAAGTCACAGAAGCATCAACAGACTTTGTTTTGGACTCTCATGTCTGGTAACTTCATGGCCAGAGCATGGTTGCTGTATATACAAGTCAGTGATGCGCTGCTAAGATTTTTAACAATTGGCTTCCTCAAAACTGTGCAGTCTATTAAATAAATTTTCTATGTTCATTGCTCTTTCAAGGCTGGAGGCTATTATTAATAGTTTGAACCTTCACTCTGTATGAATGATCTCTTCTACCGGCTTTAAAAAAAAAAAAAACCACACAGCATTTCAAAAGTTTGCTCCTGCATCCGGAAGGAAACGCTCATCTGATCTACTCTAATGCCACATGCAGAAAGCTGTAGAAAAGGAGACAAGCAGAACTGGAACTAGAAATCTTGCAGGAGGACATAAAGTTGCAGAATAATTACTGCTCATTAATGCTGCCAGGTGGCTCTGGTTAGATGCAACCAGTGTGTAAAAGAGACAGGCACATCTCTCTGAGGCAGAGGGAACTAGGGATTGGAAAATGGGAGGGTTCGGCACAGAAACCCTACGAATAGTTAAGGTTGGGCAGAAAGCTTAGGAGGAGGTTTTGGTTCTGCCTTTGTTAACTGATTTACCAATAAAGCCGAACGCAGGGGTAAGCCTGGGCTACATACAGTAAGTGTGTGTATGGTGTTTGGAGGAGGGTGGGAACATCCAAGTGTGATGCTGACAGACCAGGAGCCAGCTAGTAATGCCGAGGCCCCAGGCCTCACTGAACACTGACAAATGCATAGCTGGAAACCAGTCTGGCTCACCTGTATGTTAGTATTGTTAAGCTAGATATTAGAGTTGTAGGGATGTGTTTGGTGTTTAGACCTTAGGATGCTGCATGTATTACACTCACTTAGCTGTACCCCATGTTATAAAGCAATAGCAAATGTTTGCATTGTAAACCTCTGTAACTGCATAACTCATCAAACAGAAAAGAAGCCGTCTCTAATGCAATGCTGGCTTCCTCCAAAAGGGGTTAGGTCCAGCCCAACAAGAAGGCCTTGGAAACTGAATGTGCCATTGTGAATCCTTAAAAGACTGTGTTAACTGCATTCCTCTCCCCGTCCATGAGGAGGAGCCTGCACAAGACCCTGGGCTCTGGGGAGAAGGGGCTAAAAATCTCTGACAAGGAGAAAGTTGGTTCTTTTTGCTGCCTGGACTCTAAAGGAACAAGAATCACTGAGCATAAGCAAAAGCCCCCCCAGCTGTTTTGCCGGGGTTAGCCCTAAAGGACATATGGAATTTGCTTATTATAGAAGTTTCTGTTATCTTTTGTGTGTCTATGTTACCTGGGAATAACTCATTTCTTTTGCCCGGTGAATAAATCTTTAGTTAGTTTATCATAGAATTAGCTATAGGTGTTGTCTTTGGTTTGATAGCTAGGTTGCAACTGACTTGGGGGTAAGTAACTGGCCCTTTGCAACTGGGAGTAACCTGGAGACTCTCATAAAAAAAACAACCTTCCACACAAACTTCCTCGTGGCTGGACTTTACAAAAACTAGACAAGCCATTTACAACACACACTTTGCGTCTCTACAGAGGAAAAAGGACACTAAACTATTTAAACTACTACATGCCACAAGGGGCCACAACTGTGGTACCTTTAATTTACCCAACAATATTGTTAATCTATCCAGCTATACTCTTAGTCTGGCAGAAGAGTGTGTCCTATCTCGGGGCCCCTCCTTCTGCCCCACCACCCCCACGAACATGATACAGTTCTGCAGTGACCTGGAATCCTACTTTTGCCATCTCCGACTCAAGGAATATTTCCACCACATCACTGAACACCACACTAACCCACAGAAACCTTCCTACCAACGCTACAAGAAGAAGTATTCTGCATGGACTCCTCCTGACGGTCGAAACAACAGACTGGACTTCTACATAGAGTGCCTCTGTCGACGTGCAAATGCTGAAATTGTGGAAAAACAGCATCACTTGCCCCATAACCTCAGCCGTGCAGAACACAACGCCATCCACAGCCTAAAGAAACAACTCCGACATTATAATCAGAAAGGCTGACAAAGGAGGTGCTGTAGTCACCATGAATAGGTCGGAGTATGAACGAGAGGCTGCTAGGCAACTCTCTGACACCACATTCTACAGGCCATGATCCTCTGATCCCACTGAAGGGTACCAAAGGAAACTGTACCATCTCCTCAAGAAACTCCCTGAAGAAGCACAGGAACAAATCTACACAGACACACCCCTAGAGCCCTGATCAGGGGTATTCTATCTGCTCCCCAAGATCCACAAACCTGGAAATCCTGAATGCCCCATCATCTCAGGCATTGGCACCCTGGCAGCAGGATTGTCTGGCTTTGTGGACTCTCTCCTCAGGCCCTATGCTACCAGCACTCCCAGCTATCTTTGAGACGCCACTGACTTCCTGAGGAAACTACAATCCATTAGTGATCTTCCAGAAAACACCATCCTGGCCACTATGGATGTAGAATCCCTCTACACCAACATTCCACACAAAGATGGACTACAAGCCATCAGGAACAGTATCCCCAATAATGTCACGGCAAACCTGGCGGCTCAGCTTTGTGACTTTGTCCTCACCCACAACTATTTCAGATTTGGGGACCATTTATAACTTCAAGTCAGCGGCACTGCTATGAGTACCCGCATGGCCCCACAGTATGGCAACATTTTTATGGCTGACTTAGAACAACGCTTCCTCAGTCTCATCCCCTAGCGCCCCTACTCTACTTGCACTACATTTATGACATCTTCATCATCTGGACCCATGGGAAGGAGGCCCTTGAGGAATTCCACCAGGATTTCAACAATTTCCACCCCACCATCAACCTCAGCCTGGAACAATCCACACAAGAGATTCACTTCCTGGACACTACAGTGCAAATAAGCGATGGTCACATAAACGCTACCCTATACCGGAAACCTACTGACCGCTATACTTATCTACATGCCTCCAGCTTTCATCCAGACCACATCACACGATCCACATGTCTACAGCCCAGCTCTAAGATACAACTGCATTTGCTCCAATCCCTCAGATAGAGACAAACACCTACAGGATCTCTATCAAGCGTTCTTAAAACTACAATACCCACCTGGGGAAGTGAAGAAACAGATTGACAGAGCCAGAAGGGTACCCAGAATTAACCTACTACAGGACAGGACCAATAAAGAAAGTAACAGAACGTCACTAGCCATCACCTACAGCCCCCAACTAAAACCTCTCCAGCGCATCATCAAGGATCTACAACCTATCGTGAAGGATGATCCCTCACTCTCACAGACCCTGGGAGACAGGCCAGTCCTCGCTTACAGACAGCCCCCCAACCTGAAGCAAATACTCCCCAGCAACTGCACACCACACAACAGAAGCACTAACCCAGGAACCAATCCCTGCAACAAACCCCGTTGCCAACTCTGTCTGCATATTTATGCAAGGGACACCATCATAGGACCTAACCACATCAGCCACACCATCAGGGGCTCGTTCACCTGCACATCTACCAACGTGATATATGCCATCATGTGCCAGCAATGCCCCTCTGTCATGTACATTGGCCAAACTGGACAGTCTCTACGCAAAAGAATAAATAGACAAATCAGAAATCAAGAATGGTAACATTCAAAAACCAGTAGGAGAGCACTTCAATCTCCCTGGACACTCAATAACAGACTTAAAAGTGGCCATTCTTCAACAAAAAAACTTCAAAAACAGACTTCAACGAGAAACTGCAGAACTGGAATTAATTTGCAAATTTGACACCATCAAATTAGGCCTGAATAAAGACTGTGAGTGGCTGGGTCATTACAAAAAATAATTTTCTCTCTGTTGAGACTCACCCCTTCTTGTCAACTGTTGGGAATGGGCCACATCCACCCTAATTGAATTGGCCTCGTTAGTACTGACCCCCGACTTGGTAAGGCAACTCCCATCTTTTCATTTGCTGTATATTTATGCCTGCCTACTTTTTTCCACTCGATGCATCTGAGGAAGTGGGTTATAGCCCCTGAAAGCTTATGCCCAAATAAATTTGTTAGTGTCTAAGGTGCCACAAGGACTCCTCATTGTTTTTGCTGATACAGACTAGCACCGCTACCCCTCTAAAACCTGGATACTATTGTGATTTTTGGTATAAGGGACCATCTACCACAGAGGCAGGCTTGCCTGGGGAGATAAGACAGACTGGACTGCCCAAAGGGATTGTCTGTGACTCCATGGTAAGGCTGTTACAGTGCTTGTGGAGTTCACACTTATTACTTGGTTAGTGAAATCTAATTATAGAACATATAACCAATTTGGGGTTTGTGCCCTATTTCCTGACAGTTTCCCTAAGGTTGGCACCCACATTCATGTGCCATTCCAGACAGTGTGACACCAAGTATGGTACCTGTCAGACTGCAGTACCTGCTCCCTACCACTACCCTCACTTGGGCTTTCCACAGCAGAAGGGGAGTACTAATTTTAAATCTACCAGGAGCTTCACAAGAGTTGCTGAAGTCAAAGCAATGAATCAGCATATTCCTACCCTCAACAACAGGGGTTCTCAAACTGGGGGTCGGGACCTCTCATAGGGGTCACGAAGTTATTATATGGTGGGTCGCAAGCTGTAAGCCTCCACCCAAAACCCTGCTTTGTCTCCAGCATTTATAATGGTGTTAAATATATAAAAGTGTTTTTAATTTATGGGGGAGTGGGGTCACACTCAGAGGCTTGCTAGTGAAAGGGGTCACCAGTACAAAACTTTGAGAACCACTGCTCAACAACCATCAGTATGAGTGGCACCGGCCTCTTACCATTACAACTCTTCCATCCCTGGCAAATAAAGATTGGAGCAGCTTTGTGCCACTGCTGTCTCTTCCCAGGTGCACTTTTCATTACCAGAGACAATGTCCACCTGCTTTATAGACTAGCAAAAACCAGGTGCGCATATGGTCCACTGTACTTGTGCAGTTAGGATTCCTGACTTCTCAGCATTAAATTGTTAAGCGTTTTTGGATGGCAGTAGCAACTGTGAAATATAAGGAGCATGACACAATAACAAGGAACTGGCTTTATAAAAGCATTTTGCTTACTCAGAGTGGCCTAGATTCAGTTTGAAAAGAAGTTTCCTGAAAAATTGTTCCTTTGTGGGCTTTTGCAAACTGGAAGAGAAGCAATTTATTTTTCGGACATGCTGTCCCAAATTGGAGTTCCACACAGGCAGTCACCTTTTGCGAGAATTGTAGTATTAATGGGGTTCTCCAGATAAATGGTGACACTGCCTCGCTTAAACTTCCCTGGGTGAAATATTAATTTTTAATACCAAAACAAATCTGCTCTCACATTGTGCACTCAAGCTATTATGTAGCTCAGAACAGACCCTGGTTACTTATAAAGGCTGACACTATGGAAAAAAGCCTTTATCTCCGCTTTTTGCAAATACTGCCATGTAAGTAACATCAGCTTAAAATAGATGGCACAAAAGTGAGATAAATCATTTTCATTATCCTGTTCAGAACCTCAGCCAAACATTGGTGGTGTTGACCCGCAAACAGAGTGTAAATATATTAGTTTTTAAATTGATGCCAAGCAAACACTGGTTTTATTATTCACTTTATTCATGCTAAATGTTTTCCGGAGACCTGATTTATGACACAAGTGCAAGCTAGCCCAAAACAACATGTTCTGCAAACAGTGATAATGAAAAGCCAGTGTATTTGAGTTTATTACCCTTATTAATAAATGATCAGGCCCACAGAACAGCAGAAATCAGATCAAAGTAGTGCACAGTGATTCATTGCAAAGAGTTAACAGGAGAAAATTTTAAAATAATAAAAGACTAGCTGCAGTTAAGATACCAAGGAAGGCTGAAAAATCACCACCTCCTGAGATAGAGGTATGCAAGGGCAGAGGAACTACAGGGATGCATTAAGAAGCTATATGTTATCCTGTAGCGATTATAAGGGATTCGAGATCCTTAAAATTTACCTTTTACACGTTCCTCCTGGATTTAGTTGCTTTCCATTATATATAATACAAATTAAAGACCTCTTCGCTTTTTTAGAGCTGAATCCTGCTCCCATTGAAGTAAAACCTTTGGCTTCAATATTACAAGCTTTCCATAGGAAGTGAGGAACCCACGATTGAGTCCAAGAGTAGATTTCCTAGCTGTTTGGCTTACATTTGAATTCCCCATACAATGGCACTTCTATCACTTCCCCAGGGATTATTCCACAGCCTAATACAGCTCACTGTCAAGATTCTTTTTCCACAATGCAGCCTATATTTTCTTGATTTAATTTCAGCCAATTCCTATTTACACCAATTTGGGACACCCTACATAAATTCTCTCTTCCTTATGTTTGCAGCCTTACAGATTTGCAGAATTAAGTCCAGCTGTACATGTTAAACTTTTAATCTTTCTTCAGAAACTTCCATCCACTGATCAATTTTGCTATTGAAAATCCCACCTGTCATGTTCCACCCCCCACTGTACACCTGTATTTCAGATTATTTTCCCCCCAGATGGGCTAGCTTGCATTTTTCTAAACTGAGTTTCATTTTGTTGTTTTCTATCTGTCTTAAAATTCACCCTTTTGTTTTTGTTCTCTGCCATCGACGTATTCACACCATCTCCCAGATCTCCCCTGCCCCATGAAGGAAGAGGAGATCAGTGGTCTCTGTTGCTATATTCCACCCTACTACAGATCCATGCAGGAGAAAGGTTTAGGCCCACATTGTTTGGGGCAGGATAGGAATGGAACCAATGGAACTAAATCATCTATTAGCAGTCCACATGGATACCTTAGCAAAGCTAACACAGGCCCTGGCTTATAGATAGATAAGGTTGGTGGTCCCATCCTAGTTTCTGCCTGCACTTCTGCAAGGAAGGCCCATGATTAAGCTAGCATGGGACTCAGGAATGAGTTGTATTGACATAGTCACATGGGAGAGGCATCAGTACACTACTTTTTCATGAGTAAAACAGCAATGGGGCTCAATGTCTGCTCTGGAACTGGGGGCCTAAATGTTGTATACCAATAACCCAATAAGAGACCTCTACATCCAAATCTTTCAGATAACATGAACGAGGAGTCTTTGTGGAACCATAGACACTAATAAATTTATTGGGCATAAGCTTTCGTGGGCTAGAACCCACTTCATCAGATGCATGGAGTGGAAAATACAGGAAAAGATGTGATTTGCCTTACCAAGTGTGAGGTCAGTCAAACGAGACAATTCAATTGACAGCAGGATACCATAGAGGAAAAATAATTTTGGAAGTGGTAATGAGAGTGGCCCATTTCAGACAGTTGACAAGAAGGTGTGAGTAACAGTAGGGGGAAATTAGTTTTGGGGAAATTAGGTTTAGGTTTTGTAATGACCCAACCACTCCCAGTCTTTATTCAGGCCTAATCTGATGGTGTCCAGTTTACAAATTAATTCTAGTCTCTATGCAAAAGAATAAATGGACACAAATCTGACATCAGAAATCATAACATTCAAAAACCAGTAAGAGAACACTTCAATCTCCCTGGTCACTCAATAACAGACCTGAAAGTGGCAATTCTTCAACAACAAAAACTGCAAAAACAGACTCCAACGTGAAACTGCAGAACTGGAATTAATTTGCAAACTGGACACTGGAGAGAAATTGACCCTTCTATCAGTTCTAACTAAAATAGAAGGACTTTCTGCCTCACTCTTAGTCCTCAGAGTGCTACCAATTACAGCTCTGTGATGAATCTTACCTCATTCCTCCATGCACAAGGTCAACACTCTGCCAGTGCTGATGGGCCTATCTATGCTCACGGAATGTTTCTAGGTAGACTTCTAATGTTTTGGGATCCTATTAGCAGCTTCGTGTTTCTGTCTACAGGCATGAGCAGTTTTTCTTTGGTATCTCCTCATATTTGATTTCTGAAGTAGTGTGGCCAGAGGATAGGAGCATATATTTAAGTTTTGCAGTTGTTTGTTTCTTTTTCCAATGTATACAATACTTGTGTCATCAGATGTAATTCCCCCATGAGGCCTGAACCATCAGAGTGTAGGATTTTTATTTGATATAAAGGAGCCACATTCTTCCTTAGGCAGCCCCATAGTAACAATATAAGTTATACCAGCTTTCATCCCTAAATCCCCCCAATGCAATTTACACACTACTCTGTGGAGAAGGGAGTTATTTTAACATGAAATCCAGCCACATTCTTGGACACTTAAAATTCCTGATGTCCTGCATTGCAGGGTGAGTTCTACTGAACAAGACTGAGTTCCCGTAAAGAAGTGACACTCCTTTCCAGCAAGGCAGAGGGGATTTTTAAGACTGCCCCCTATTTACATTTGCGATTGTTAGCTCCTATTAAAGTAGCCAGCTTACTCAAAAAGATACCTGGACATTAAAGCAAAGTCAACAGGGCTACATGAAAAATTTCTGTCATCTTTTTCGGGGGGGAAACTGGGTTAGAGACTAACACGTGCATATGAAAAGCGTCTGCTTTGTGCGGAAAATGAGTTTTTCTGCGAGAAACCTCCACACCCAAAAGCAAAATATTAAGATTTGGAAATTCTGCCACAGTCTCTCATCAGAGTTGGTAACTAAACTCATTAGTTTAGTTACCTGAAGTCCCCATTCTCCTCTATGAGCCAGGCTCCCTAGTCTGATTACATCCATCACAGTGGTTTTCAACCATTTTTCATTTGCAGACCCCTAAAAAGTTTCGAATGGAGGTGACGACCCCTTTGGAAATCTTAGACATAGTCTGCGGACCCGTAGGGGTCCACAGACCACAGGTTGAAAATGACTGATCTGTCACAATGTACTATGGCCAAAAATCTCAATACAAATATTTGTAAGTTACACTGAAACAATTGTTTCAGAGTACAGGGATGATGTACAGTTAGAGGTTAAAATGGGGAAAGAACAAGTTAAAAATTACTTAGACAAGTTAGATGTCTTCAAGTCACCAGGGCCTGATGAAATACATCCTAGAATACTCAAGGACCTGATAGAGAAGATATCTGAGCTATTAACAATTATCTTCTAAAAGTCATCGAAGACAGGAGAGATTCCAGAGGACTGGAAAAAGGCAAATATAGTGCCCATCTATAAAAAGGGAAATAAGGAAAACCAAGGGAATTACAGACCAGTCAGCCTAACGTCAGTATCAGGAAAGATAATGGAGCAAATAATTAAGCAATCAATTTGCAAACACCTAGAAGATAAGGTGATAAGTAACAGTCAGCACAGATTTGTCAAGAACAAATCGTGTCAAACCAACCTAATAGCTTTTTTGATAGGGTAACAAGCCTTGCGGATGGAGGGAAGTGGTAGACGTGGTATATCTTGAATTTAGTAAGGCTTTTGATACTGTCTCACATGACCTTCTCATAAACAAACTAGAGGAATACAACTTAGGGCTTGTCTATACTGGCAATTTACAGCGCTGCAACTTTCTCACTCAGGGGTGTGAAAAACACACCCCAGAGCGCAGCAAGTTTCAGCGCTGTAAAGTGCCAGTGTAGACAGTGCACTAGTGCTGGGAGCTCCACCCCTCGTGGAGGTGGGGTTTTTTTAGAGCGCTGGGAGAGCTCTCTGCCAGCGCTGCGCCTCAACCACACAAGCCACATTGAAGCGCTGCCATGTGAGGTAATGGATGTGATTTGCATAATCGCTGTATAGGTTATTGATCAATAACCTATATAGTGAACATGGCAGTCCCTGTGCTCTGATTGGCTGCTGTGCTCAGAATTTCAAGTTGTTGGTTAGAAACAAAGATTCTACATCAGCTTCTCTAAAATGCACCCAATAGAGGAAAAGAAAAAAAATCCCAGAGGAAGGCTCCTATCCTCCAAAATAACTGCTGTACATTTCTGACTGTGACAAGGAAACTGGGTGGATTTTCCTTAAGAATTTCTGACTCTAAGCTAAGGGCTCCCGTCCCAAGTTGCTTTTAAATTTAGTTATGACTTTCAGAGGTGTTCCCATTAGGGGAAACTTTGCACTCTGGGAAGTCCCTTGGCATCATATTTGTGCTCCCTGGCGTGAGAGATTTTATGCTGCCCCACAGCCCTCTTAGGCTGTACTAGAGCTGGAAGGCCTGATTCCCAGCTTGGGCAGACATACCTGCACTGGCTCTGATGGCACTAGAGGCTAAACATAAAAGTAGTCATGGTGGCATGAGTGGGCGGGACAAGCCAGCCACCAGAGTACGTACCTAAGGTCTCAGATGGGGACTTGGGGAAGCTAACCCCTCTCACCGCGTACACCACCCTGGCTACACTCTGTTTTCAGCATGCTAGCTCCATCAGGGTCTGACAGACTGATAATATCCTGAATGAACTTTATTGAATTAGGTTAAATCTTATTGAAAGAAGGTTAATACCTTTGAAGTACACCGTATTAGAAATGTGAATGTTTATGTACTATTGTGAAATTGTACAGCACTTCTTTAGCAGGAAGACAGGATTAATGCTATCTCTAGAAGGCATGAGGAAGTTCAAAGGTCTTTTTGGAACAGTGTGTGTGAAGTGAATTTCCTAGGCAGTACCTTGAGGTGAGGGGAATGCCAATTCTCCCTTGGAAGCCAACCTTTTGAAGATACACCCTGGGAAGAGACGCCTATTGTATACTAATTATGTGTTTCTGGAAACTCCAAATCATAGACCCCATATCTGTATAAAAGTGTGGACTAAACTTGTCATGAGTGTGCTTGTTCTGAGCTGAAGCTGTGCTGAACTTGTAACTACATTGAACACGCTAGGTTGGGATGCTGAAAGATTGCTCTTGCCAGAGCCCATGTTCGAATTAGGATCAACTCTGGTAAGCTTATTAGCATGCATGTAGGTTCTTTTATTGTTTTTAAATGTTTTCTCTCTAATACATTTACCTTAAGAATAAAGTAGGCTTGCTTAGAAAACTGTGTATGGTAGCAATCACTCTGTTATCAGTCTCTGAAGAGAAAGCAAGCAGGTCAGTTTAGGAAGACTCTTTGCTGTAACACAGTGAAGGCAGAGAACTGTTCAGCCTGGAGATACACTGGTCAGAAGGGAGTGAGACATAGGTCCCCACTCAACAGAGGCAACAGCTAGGAGGCTAGAGGCCTGAGAGTGGGTGCCCTTGCTGGAACACTCAGGGGCAGTACAGGTGCAGTTGCCCTGAACTGTAATAGTAGGTATGTCTACCCAAGCTGGAAACCACACCTTCCTGCTCCAACATAGACGCAGCCTTAGACAAGCCCCATAACTTTGGCAAGCACAAGTAAAAGTCCCTGGGGAGAAAAAAGCTGGGAGTTTCTTGAGAGGTTTGCAGAGGTGGCTTTGGGAGCATGGTGGAAGAGGCATTCGTCAGGGAGCTGTGTGATAAGTGGTAAGAGAGGCCCAGGGAAAGTGAGACATTTCGGGGGTGATGGCTGTAAGCAGCTAGCAGCCTGTGGATGGCAGTGGCTACAGTGAAAGAATCAAAGTCGGGAAATTGTGAAGGAAATTTTAAAGGTTAAGAGTCAGAAAAACTCATGGAATTTCAGTAATTATTGAAGTCGTATGATAAAATCTAATGGCCCCATCTGAGACTGAGATCCCATGGAGCTAGGCACTGTTCATTCATATAGTAAGTAACAACCCATGGCCTGAAGAGTTTACAATCTAAATAGACAAGACAGGCAAATGATTCAAGGAGAAACAGACACAGAGAGATGAAGAGATTTTCCCAAGGTCACTCAACAAGTCAATGGCAGAGCCAGATATAGAAACCAGGTCTCCTAAATCATAGCCCAGTTCCCCATCATCCTGGATGACTGGAAAAAGGCTAATGTAGTGCCCATCTTTTAAAAAGGGAAGGAGGAGGATCCGGGGAACTACAGGCCAGTCAGCCTCACCTCAGTCCCTGGAAAAATCATGGAGCAGGTCCTCAAGGAATCAATTCTGAAGCACTTAGAGGAGAGGAAAGTGATCAGGAACAGTCAGCATGGATTCAGCAAGGGCAAGAGCATTGGGCCAAAAAAAATCTGATGAGGTTCAACAAGGACAAATGCAGAGTCCTGCACTTAGGATGGAAGAATCCCATGACCTGCTACAGGGACTAGGGACCGAATGGCTAGGCAGCAGTTCTGCAGAAAAGGACCTAGGGGTTACAGTGGACGAGAAGCTGGATATGAGTCGACAGTGTGCCCTTGTTGCCAAGAAGTCTAATGGCATTTTGGGCTGTATAAGTAGGGGCATTGCCAGCAGATCGAGGGACGTGATCATTCCCCTCTATTCGACATTGGTGAGGCCTCAACTGGAGTACTGTGTCCAGTTTTGGGCCCCACACTACAAGAAGGATGTGGAAAAATTGGAAAGAGTCCAGCGGAGGGCAACAAAAATGATTAGGGGGCTGGAGCACATGACTTATGAGGAGAGGCTAAGGGAACTGGGATTGTTTAGTCTGCAGAAGAGAAGAATGAGGGGGGATTTGATAGCTGCTTTCAACTACCTGAAAGGGGGTTCCAAAGAGGATGGATCTAGACTGTTCTCAGTGGTAGCAGATGTCAGAACAAGGAATAATGGTCTCAGGTTGCAGTGGGGGAGGGTTAGGTTGGATATTAGGAAAAACTTTTTCACTAGGAGGGTGGTGAAGCACTGGAATGGGTTACCTAGGGAGGTGGTGCAATCTCCTTCCTTAGCGGTTTTTAAGGTCAGGCTTGACAAAGCCCTGGCTGGGACGATTTAGTTGGGGATTGGTCCTGCTTTGAGCAGGGGGTTGGACTAGATGGCCTCCTGAGGTCCCTCCCAACCCTGATATTCTAGGATTCTATGAAATCCCACTGCCCCTCAAGCTTTGATAAGTATTTAAATGCTTGGTGCTTATCCACCTGAATCTCTGAAGCTTTCACTTATTAATATTTGTGCAATTGTATACATGTTTTACTGAGTGATTTGTAGATCCCTGCACACACAATTCCCCTGTACTTTGCACAAGTTCATTGCACTTTTTGGCTTGATGGCACAGCCCTAGAAAATTCATCAGCACAGGCTGTTGTGTTCCAAGCACATCTCAGAACAGATGCTGTGACCTGATGAGTTAAACTCAAGTATGGTAAAACCTCAGAGTTACGAATACCTCGGGAATGGAGGTTGTTCATAACTCTGAACAAAACGTTGTGGTTGTTCTTTCAAAAGTTTACAACTGAACATTGACTTAATACAGCTTTGAAACTTTACTATGCAGAAGAAAAATGCTGCTTTCCCTTTATTTTTTAGTAGTGTACATTTAACCCAATACTGTACTGTGTGTGTGTGTTTGTGTGTGTGTTGCTGCTGCCTGATTGTGTACTTCTGGTTCCAAATGAGGTCTGTGATTGACCAGTCAGTTCGTAACTCTGGTGTTTGTAACTCTGAGGTTCTACAGTACATTAAGGAATGAATGTGATAGCTCCTACTTCTCTCCTACCAAATTGCACAGTACAAAAACATGCAGACTAAAATGCAAACAAATCAGCTGTTAGTTTTTCTTTCAAAACACAATAGAGCAGGCATACAGGTATAATCAAACAAGATATATGGTTACATAGCAATGAGTACCTGTTCAAATAAACAAACAACAAACTTCACTTCAATAAATTTCAATCTAAATAGCACATAACTTTTTTTAAAAATAGCTGACTAACTTCTAAGACGCTCAGGCTCTGAGGAGAGGCATCTGGTTCAGGGCAAAGGCAGTAAGAAAAGCTCACTCTAGTTGCTCTTGTTACAGACTGTGGCTAGAATCACTTCGAACTACAGCCAAGGCAGAGCACCTGGTGACCACGTGCTTGTCCCCTAGCTCATTACAACATGGTTTCAATTTGTAATGTAGGCTGAACCTTCAGCATGCTGCATAACCAGTTTAAAGCCTCCTTCTTCTTCTTTGGAAGCTATCATTTACCTGTATTACAGATAAAATCCATTCAGACACATGCATGATACAGTCTTTAATTACATGATCATACACTATTTTCCACAAGATCCCTGCCTCATTAAGTTACTGGAGGGAACTGGAAGGAACAAGTCAGCTGTATGTGTCTGTCATGTCTCATGAAGGGTTTAAAGACTAATAATAAAATGTAATACTCTTAGATCTTCAGTTTTCTGACTATTCTTGTGTACTACTCCTACCCTCATATTTGCCAATTGCAGATTAATTGTATATCTTTATGCTCATATTACATTTCATTCGAAGTTTTTCAAATCCAAATACCTCTGAATATTTTTTGAATAATAGGAGCTACAAATAGGAATAGTCTGAATGTGAATTCCCCTTTAGCCCATTCCCACATCACTATTAAGTGGTTTGTAATTATATTGTTTACTGAATCATTTTTTCTAAGTTGCTTTCAAAGGAACTTGCTGTTTTGCATCTTTCAGTCTCACTAGGAAATCCTGGATAAGGAGAGTCTCTGGGCAGGGACTAGCACCTCCATGAAGCCCTTTGAGGAACAAAGCTATTATTGCATATACCTTTGACAATTTTAGTCACCTTTAGTCTGTACCTGAAGATCAACTTTGACTTATCAAGTGGCAAGAGAAAACCCAGGTCCCATCCAATCAATATGCTGAACAAATAATGCAGAGCAGACAGAACATGCATGGCAAAGTGAAAATAGAGTGGCCAAAGGTGCATTCAGGTTCCTTAGCATCTGAATGAAATAGTCCTGAGACAGTGTTATGTCCTCTCCTTCTCTTGTGGCCTACTGAAATTACCTGGGGATGTTCTCAAGTTGAGAAACCCAAGCAGCATCCCCCGCCACCCTATATTGGGGGAAATTACTATTATTGACACCTATTGCTAAGTCCTTTATGAAACACTCCCAGCAGTGAGTCAGTTAGGCAACCTGGAGAATTAGGGAAGAAACTTCATGACTATCACAACATTGTACCATTTCTGAAGAAGCAGGTGCAACCATCACTATTAAAACATAACTACAGCTAAGGGTTTCTGTCACAAAGTGATTGGGTCCTTTAATGGGAGATGGGTCCAGCCTCACCTGTGACTATTAGGTGCCTCCTAGCTGAGACTGTGTAGCTATAGGTCAGGTGATCGCCTGAAGAATAGATTCAGAAAGGGGAATTAGGCATTGCAATGCCTAACTCCTAGGCACCCTGCCATCCCATGGAATGCACAGCCCTGAGTTAGGTGCCCATAATCCCAGTGCGATGCATGCACAGAGATATGCGCTTCAGGAAGATTTTCAGAATCTAGCTGGCTGACTGAGGAGCCACCTAAGCAAGCTGGAGATGAAATGCAGAAGAGAGGGGATGGGCTTAGGGCCCAGAGCCACAAAGGTACTTAAGCACCCAGCTCCCATAAATCTGGGCCTTAGACACCTAACAGAGAGAGGCATCTATCTCTGCTTGGGTTTCTTGGCCATGAGCCCTTGCCTGGAATTAGTTGCCTAAAACAGGTCACTCCTTTCTCATGAAAAAGAAGGAGACACACACCATACATCCATTATACAAACAGCCCAGCGATTAAGGCACTCTTCCGGCATATGGGAGACTTGTTTTCAAACCCCTGCTCAGCCTGATTTGGAGCCCACCCCTGACTCTCAGGTCTCACACCTCCTAGGTGAGTGCCCTGGCTATGAGGCCCTTGGGAATTCTGGGGCAGGTCTCACTCCAGTTGAAACTGTTCTACTTTGTATAAATAATTAACTCATCATTGAGCCAGACTTTATAGCTTGGTGGCCAGGGCACTCATCTAGGAGTCAGCTTCAACTCCCTGCTCCAAATCAGGCACAGTGAGGATTCAAACCTGGATCGCCCACCTCCCAGGAAAGTGCTATTGGGTGTTCTGGTACATGGATAGACACAAACATTCTCCCCCCTGGCTGTCTTTCATGCAGGTTAGGCCTGCTCCAAGCACCTCTCCTGGACTGGGCCCTGCAGGTGAGCTAGGCAGGGGGATGCCTCATTTGAGATTCCCATCACCCCTTAGATATGAAGTAGGGCTCTAGGCAGCGTCACGACTTGTACGTGTCCACTGGCAGAAACGTAGGTGCTTATGGGGATTTAGGTGCTTAGAGGGGTAGGCGGCTCCTGAGCAGGGGTTTTGTGAATGTCAGTCGTGCCTCAGTGTTGGATTTAGGTATCTAAAGAGGTAGTTAAGCACCAAAGTCCCTTTATGACTCTAACCCCGATCTCTATACAAGCCATCAAGTGATCATTTGAGCTAAAGAACTGCAGAGCTGCAAGCTCCTGTAGCTGACTACGAGGCAACTATCCCAGGGAGTGAAAACTGCAGGGAGCAGGTAGACTCCTGCAGGAAGCCCTGTGTCAGGGCAACCCCAGGGGGCTGAGAGAGGTGAGGGAAAAGTTTCTGGGAACTGTAGCCCATATTAGGCAGAGGAACTACTGGTACTTTATTTTGGTATTTTGCCTAAGTTTTTGTTTAGCCAACAAATTATGCCCTGAGTCTGGCATGGCAGCAATCCTTCCCTGAGCCACTGGATTACCACTTCATTTGTGTCTATTTTGAAAGATAAATACACTCCGCAAGCTGCCTCCTTCTCACAGCTGGGCCAATGCTATCCCTAAGGCTATGGCTACACTATGAGGCTTTTAGTGACACGGCTGTACCGCTACAGCCATGCTGCGACAGCTGTGCCACTAAAAGGCATGCAGTGTAGCTGCTGTTTGTCAGTAGGAGACAGACTCCTGCCGACACAAAACTTCCACCCCCCACGAGTGGCAGCATCGGCAGGAGAGCGCTCCCGCAAACAAAGCGCTGGTCAGACAGACGCTTTTCGTCAGTAAAACTTTTGTCATTGGTGGGTGTGACGTTGCATTCCATATGTTTATGGAAATATGCTTATGAGTGTAAATATAATGTAACTGGAATATGCTTTATGCCAAAGGTCTCTTGTAAGGTATCATTACAAAGTTTATAATCTACTGAGTGTGTTCATCCTATTTGCATGAATGTATCATTCTTGTATCTGAAGATAGAAATATGAAGTATTACTCTGAAGTCCTAGTGTAATTATGCGAAGTGTGGGCCATTAATAGTCGCTTGGAATCTTGATGGCTCCCATTAACTAGGACAATTGGTTGTAAATGGCTCTGTTTACTTGCAAGCCTTCCTGTATCCGTGGGTGCTAGTCAGTGAGTAATGAAATCTCACAGGATATGTGACCATGTCACATGATACTGGAATCCATCTTAAACCTGGTGCTTTTCCATTTAGAAGGAAGGGTGTGAACCCAGAGAGAGACAAAGGATTCCCACCTTGTGCCAAAGCTATAAAAGGGGATGGAACAGAACAAAGGGGGCTGCCAGTCATGAAAAATCCCCTAGTTACCACCTGAGCTGGAACTAACAAGAACTGTACCAGGGGAAAGGATTGGGCCCAGACTAGGAAGGAGTCCAGTCTGTGAAAGAAGCTTATAGGAACATTTGAGGGTGAGATTTACCTGTACTCAGTTTCTTAATGTATTAGGCTTAGACTTGCGTATTTTGTTTTATTTTGCTTGGTGACTTACTTTGTTCTGTCTGTCATTACTTGAAATTACTTAAATCCTACTTTGTATACTTAATAAAATCACTTTTGTTTATTAGTAAACCCAGAGTAAGTGATTAATACCCGGGGGAGCAAACAGCTGTGCATCTCTTTCTATCAGTGTTATAGAGGGCGGACAATTTATGAGTTTACCTTCTATAAGCTTTAAACAGAGTAAAACGGATTTATTTGGGGTTTGGATCCCATTGGGAACTAGGTGTCGGAGACGGGAGTACTTGCTGAGCGGTTTTTGGTTAAAGTCTGCAGCTTTGGGGGCGTGGTTCAGACCCTGGGTCTGTGTTGCAGTAGGCTTGCATGTCTGGCTCAACAAGGCACGGTTCTGGAGTCCCAAGCTGGCAGTGGAAAATGAGCTCAGAGGTAATTCCAGCACATGAGGTGACAGTCCAAAAGGGGTCTCTGTGACTGAACCCGTCACAGGCGTGTGTTTTTTAACACCCCTGAACGACAAAAGTTTTGCCGGCGAAGTGCCAGTGTAGACAAACCCTAAATTAATTCAACTGAAGTAAGTGGGGTTACCTGAAGGTTGAGTTAAAACCCTCAGTCCAGATTTTCGGGAACCCTCCAACCACATTCACAGGTTTTGTGGTTACTTTAAGGCATCAGAGCAGTACAAAGCAGCCAGAGATGGGCCAAGAAACTGGTCCATATATGTTAGAACACCCCAGTATAACCACAGTTGTCCTAATTTCCTAAGGGAAATCCTAATACAATAATCTCTACAAGGTATGGTCCTGAATGGCCTGAGCACAGGATTGAGTGAGCGACACCTTCATTTCAATCCCCCTTCTGACATTTGAACTTGTCACTGAACCTCAGCTGGCCCCATCCTTACAAAGATGTTGTGAAGATTAGTTAATTAAAATTTAGAAAGAGCTTCTCAAGTCCCTGCCTATATCACAGACCTGGTCTTTCTTCAAATCCTTTTCCCTTCCTCTCCCCATTCTCAGTGATGTTGCTTTGATTCCCCTCCTGTGTTCTTCTCACAAACACCGCCATCTCCTCATGCTGAGAATCTCCCTCTCCACAGTCAACTCCTTCCTCAAACCTTGCCTGGGTCAGCTCAGCTGTTGTAAATGACAGAGTGGAAACGTAAGGAGAGAGACATAATCCCTCAAGATGCGTACGCTTCTTAATGTGTGACCTCATGATCTTATTGTGACATTTGTCCTTCTCTGGTTAGAGTCTATTCCTCTAGCATGTAAGCACCCCACCACAGGTTGCAGCCCCCCTGTGCTAGACACGGTACAAACATAATAACAGATAGTCCCTCCCCATAGAGCATATACTGTAAATAGATAAAACAAAATGAAGGAGGGAGAAAGGACACAGATAGATAAAGGCACTTGCCCAAGGTCCCACAGCAGGTCTGTGGCACGCAGGAATAGAACCCGATTCTCCTTAGTCCTATGTTCTAGCTACTGGTCCACACTCCTTTTTGGCTAATTTAGACCCTTCTTTGTTATGCCAAGTCAAATCTAGATTGTGTACTTTTCAGCACCTCTTAATTATTTTGTGCAGTGGCTAGCTAGGATTCTCCAAAACTCCTAGAAGGACAGAGTGTTGATCAGCCACTCTCAGCAATATATTCATTTAAATGCAGGAGATTACAGAATGAAAAGTCACGTATACTAATCGATTAGCAAGGCTTTGCCACACAGAGCATTCAGAAAAGCCTACATTTCAACAGAGCCGAGGGCCGATGTCACGGGAAGGAGATTCCAATGCCATGGCTCTTCATTGCATTTTAGATGCATCAGACACAGCTATGTGATTTTGAACACGTCTGTCTTCATGACCCAGAATTGTGTTTTGTGTAATAATCTCTGAAGCACCTCTCTTTTCTTTACACTGTCTTATTGTAAATTATGGCACTGGGATACTTAAAAGCATTAGATTTGCTCCATCTAATTACTGTTTGTGGTAGTAGTTGAATAAAGCTCTTTTCCAGTATTTACAGACTATGCACCAGATACTCAGATCTCAATTACATCCCATGCACTGAACAAAGGAGCACCATTTATGCTAGTATTTTACCATCTGCATTTAAGCTTAACTCCAGGAAGTTTATCAATGAAGGAGCGCTGAATGGAGTAACTTGTCTTCTGCAACACTTGACAATGTTTACTGTGAAAGGATTATTTGTTGTTATGAATGATGTGTTCATCATTTACTGTCTGTGTTCAGCCTTTGTACATCGTTAGTGCTTTATTATAGAGTAAACGTTACAGAAAGTATATTTAGCATTCTTCCGAGGAGATAAGTAGGCAGATGAAATGTGATGGCAAATTTGCAAGTAGAACAGAGTGAAAACATCCTCCTATGCACCACACCAGTCTTAGGGGTGGCTAGGTTATTTTTAACTTTAGCAGTACTGTAAGCTAGTGCCATATGGTGGTTGTAATACATCCCTCCGCTACACTGAAACTTTCTGAGGGGAGAGAACAAGCTCACTGACTGTGGTATTCCCCATAGCTACTGCCTGTCACAGGACTAATCTAAGCTCAGCAGCAGACCATTCAGTGCAGTCAAAGGGACTGCAACAAAGTTCCTTTTCCCCTGAAGCAACTGTTCTTTGTTGAACAACAAAATACCTCCCGCTATTAGCCCATAATTTTAGATCTCTGCTTGGCTGATAATGGGTTATTAAAATAACCTCCGATTATGCATGTTGTTGTGCTTTGTTTGGGGAAATTGAGGGCAGTGGTTTCTGAGATTTTTTTATTTTGATCTTGTTTTATTCTGTAAAGCACAAGCAATCAGGTAATAGCCATTATTACCTGTCAATCTTTCTGCTTAGCACATCCCATCTAAATCTGACTATTTCTGTCTTCCAACTGCAAATTTAGGGGCAGAATATCTGGCCTCTTTGCCTTGCTTGAGTGGCACAGAAGGACTCTACTTTATCATTAGCAGAGAACTCCCCTAGTATGGGAGTTCTCAGCCGGCCCAGAGTCAGCATATTAGCTCTTATGCCTCCCTTCTGTCCCCAGTGTTAGAGCTGGGTGAATAACATACTTTCCAGTTCACTGGCAGTTCTGGAAGGGGAAAAAAAGTTGGTTCAACCCAAACCAGAATTTTCAGCAAAACAAGAGTTGGACAAATTTAATTTGGGGTCAAACAAAATGTTTTCTTCAACTTGAAACATTTTGTTCTGGGCATTTTTAACCTTTTTAATAAAAACCCAGGAAATGAAGGATTAGGCTAGACTCACAAAATAAAGAAGGCAGAGGGAAAGCAGATGATGACAGCCCCACCTCCTCTCAATAACCCAGTGGTTAGGGCTCTCACCAGGGATGTAGGAGACTCAGGTTCAAATCCCTGCTGTGGAGCAGGGCCTTGAACCTAAATCTCCACTCTCCCAAAGGTGTGCCCTCACCACTAAACTATTCTAGGGTGGGGAAATTGCTGGATCTCTCCTGGGGGAGCTGTCCCATTTCATATAAAATACTTGAAAAATCATTAGGCCAAAGAGTGAGAATGAAGCTATTGGCTGATGTTTAGGGTACTCACCTGGGAGGGAGAACATCCAGGCTCCAATCCCTCTTTCAGTGAATATTTAATTACGGGTACAAGTGAAACAGCTCCAACAGGAGAGGTTGTGAGAGCTCCACCCCAGATCACCAGGTAATTGGAGCAATCTCCTGGAATGTGGGAGACCTGCATTTAAGTCTATGCTTCAAATCAGGCAGAGCAGGGATTTGAAGCTGGCTCTCCGACATCCCAGGGGGACAGCACCACTTCCTTTATGAATGGTGCCTAAATCTCCATATCACTGTAGCCTGAAAAATCAAAACATTTCATTTTGATGTTGAAATGACTCATTTTGACATTTCTGATTTTTTTTTTTCTTTTTTTTTTCCACCGTAACAATTAATAAAAACTGACACAAATATGTGGAAATGTTTCGGTCAACCTGATTCTGCATTTTTTGGCCAAAAAATAAATAAAAAAAGTTTGGATAAAATATTTCACCCAGTTCTACCCAGCATGTGAAGGATGCCAGAAGTACTACAGGACATTGACTATTCCCAGCTAGTGCACATCCCCTTACCAGTCATTACCAGCTAGTGGAGCTTACAAAAGACCCCCAAATTGCTCTAAACTACACCAGCACTGACAGAGAACCAGTCTGAAAATCAGGGAGTCACAAGACCCACACTTCTTTGGCACCAGCAACAGGGCCGGCTCTAGGATTTTTGCCGCCCCAAGCAGAAACAATTTTGGCCACCCCCCCACCCCCGTTTTTTTCTTACCCCACCCCCGGCCCCGCCTCAGCTCTGCCCCTTCCCCAAATCCCCAGCCCTGCCTCCTCCCCCCAGGCTCTCAAGCCTAGGAGGGAGGGGGAGAAGCGGCACACGCGCCGCGGCCACTCGGAGTCTCCCCATCCCTCCCAGGCTCTCAAACCTGGGAGGGAGGGGGAGATCCCGAGCGGCCGCGGCGCGCGAATCAGCTGTTTCACGCGCCGCGGCCGCTCGGGATCTCCCCCTCCCTCCCAGGTTTGAGAGCCTGGGAGGGAGGGGGAGCAGCGGCGCGCGAATCAGCTGTTTCGCACGCCGGGGCTGCTCGGGATCTCCCCCTCCCTCCCAGGTTTGAGAGCCTGGGAGGGAGGGGGAGCAGCGGCGCGTGAATCAGCTGTTTCGCGCGCCGTGGCGCATGAGCGGCAGCAGCGGAGGTGAGCTAGGGCGGCCGGGGCACATTTTTAGGGGCAGCATTCTGGCGCCGGCCATGCCGCCCCTAAAAATGTGCCGCCCCAAGCACCAGCTTGTTTTGCTGGTGCCTAGAGCCGGCCCTGACCAGCAAAGACTGAATGCAGCAGAGGATCTGAGCCATAATATCGGACATCTGAGAGTAATGGAACAAATGTACCAATAACAGTACTAAACCGCAGGAAAGAACTCTTAAAAATTACTGTATTCCTGTGGCATTTCCCATGAACTAATTACATCATAATGTTACGAGTAAATAGGGCGATGTTATTTTCTGGGTCTCTACTATGGGAGAAAATTCTGATGTCAGGTCACACAACCAGCAAACTGTGGAGCAGATAGGCATTGGGTTTTTGCTATTCCACATACATTTGAATAAAAATTCGCTATCTGGGGGAAAATAAACCTGCCAGTAGTTACAAATCTGGTCTTCCGAGCTGCTCAGTTCAAAAAGTGTCATCCTAATGGTTCCAAAAGTGACACTAGTATAGTATGAAGGAAGCAAAAGGGGTTATTAAAAATATCAATTGAAGCTAGTCCTCCATAACAACTCACTCAACTGACTGTCCCAGTACAATAGCAAGGTCCTCAGATACACAGCACATACAAAAAGGATTTCCTGTAAAAATATGCATGTTAAAAAAGATTAAACAAAATCATAACGTGAGGATGAGCCCAACCCACTAATTCACAAGTTCTGTATTATACCTCAGGAACATAAATTGTATCTGACCAAAGTATATCATGCTCTTTTTTACTTTGGTTATGTGGAGCATTCAATGTTGCTATTGCTCATTTTACCCTGTGCAACAATTCATATTCGAGGAATGAAAAATCACCAGTAACATTATGACATGATATATGAGACAAGATTTGCTACACTATCTCACAGCAACTTCTTTTTAGTGGTACTCTCTGAACTTTCTGCCTGCTGTAGCCACAGACACATCCTCTATAACAGGGGTAGGCAACCTATGGCACACGTGCCGAAGGCGGCACGCGAGCTGATTTTCAGTGGCACTCATACTGCCCGGGTCCTGGCCACCAGTCCGGGAGGCTCTGCATTTTAATTTAATTTTAAATGAAGCTTCTTAAACATTTTAAAAACCTTATTTACTTTACATACAACAATAGTTTAGTTATATATTATAGACTTATAGAAAGAGACCTTCTAAAAACATTAAAATGTATTACTGGCACGCAAAACTTTAAATTAGGGTGAATAAATGAAGACTGGGCACACCACTTCTGAAAGGTTGCCGACCCCTGCTCTATAATAAAGTATTAAATACACATAGTTATATAAAACCTCAAAGACAGACAAATGTATTGCAAACACACACTGCCTATAAAAACAGCAGGAGAAACTTACACATATCATTATTATTGACTATCTTCATAGGAGCTCCAATCATTGGCCAGAACCCCACTGTGCTAGGCGCTGTACAAATAGACCAGCAAGACAGTCCCCCTTCCCCAAGACCTTACAACCCAAGTACACAGCAAGAGACCACAGTTGAAGACAGAGAGTATGTCTACACTGCAATTAAAAACCCCATGGCTCCGAGTGACATAGCCCAGGTCAGCTGACTTGGGCTTGGGCTGCGGGGCTATGAAATTGCAGTTTAGACTTCTCGTTGTTTCCTTGTACTCCCTCATTAGTCTTTCCCGGTACGTCTACACTGCAATTTTATAGCCTCACAGACTGAGCTCCAAGAGCCCAAGTCAGCTAACCCAGGCTCTGAGACTCGATGCCACAGGGGTTTTAATCACAATATAGACGTACCCAGAAAAAACAATGGGAGAGTATAAGAAAACAGTGAAACAATATTGATTGGCATGATAGGCCGTGATCTGACCATACCAGCAACCTAATCAATGTCAATTTTTTTGTGGGCATCGTGGCAAAGGAGAGTTTTAAGGAGGGATCTGAAGGAGGAGTTTTGTAGCTGTTTACAGGGAGCTATTCCTCCTTGGGGGGGACAGCATGGGAGAAAGCACAAAGGTGCTGGTTTGAAAATGTAAACAAGTAGGAAATGGAGGCTGGTATCAGCCAATCGGAGGCAGGAGTCAATCTGTAAGAGAGGAGTGATATGGTCAAAGTAATGGACTAGTAAAATGATCTTTGCAGCTGCATTCTAAATAGATATGAGTGGGGAAGATTGCATTTGTCAAGGCCTGAAAGAAAAATGTCGCAGTAATCAAGACATGTGACACAGAGCTTTAAGTTTGCTCATCTTTCACTCAACCTCAAAGAATACCACATTGCAGATTTAAAGGTTGAAAGGCTCAACAAAGATACAATGTTATCTAGAAGAGCAGTCTGCAAACCTAGAGCAGCGTCACAGAAAGCACACAAATGAAACGGAGATTGATAAGGAATAATTATCATGCTGCCCTGATGTGACCTCGCCTCACAGGTCTACTGTGAGAAAACCAGACAGAGAGGAAACACAACAGATACCAAACCTTATAAAAATAATAATGATAAGAGTATAACATCTACTACTACTCAGTAATCAGGGGGTGGTGGCTCGCCAAAGGTTTGGTTCAAAGTACTGATTGCAACCTCTGTGCCTCTGTTAACCTCTTATGCATCTCTCATCCCTGGACTCCCTTCTTCTCCTGGCCTCCACTTCCTCTTTGCTGACAAACTCATGTCTGACCTCTCTTCTCTTCCTCCCTGCTTCAATCTCTCCCTGACAGGCCGATCACTGCTCAGCAAGAGGTTCACTCTGGTAAGTCTACGTAACAGCTACCATATAATGTCATAAAAGATATTATTGCTTGGCCATGAACAATGTGATCTTTAAACATTTAAGTAACTTTAATTATAGTGAGAGCGACTCCGAGTCTTCTCTGGAGAAGTGAGGTTCTTACCCACGAAAGCTTATGCTCCCAATACTTCTGTTAGTCTTAAAGGTGCCACAGGACCCTCTGTTGCTTTTTACAGATTCAGACTAACACGGCTACCCCTCTGATCCGAGTCTTCTGTTATTCACAGCACAGGTGCAGCTTCCTCTTCCCCACCCCACCTAAGTGCTTTGACCCTGAACTGAAAGAAGCAGCTCTCAGGGCAAAACTGTCTCCAATCGCTCATTCATGGGCTTCCAAGTCACCCACAAGGATGCCAGTTAGTGCCACATGTTATTACGGTTGCTTCTACTCCTCTTGTATGCAGACATCAAAGCTCAGTGCCCAGGTTCTGTAACCAGAGGATAGCCTCTGTATCAAGGGAGGCTAGGCATTGTAAACTGTCCTCCAGATTTCAAGCTGGGCACTCGTTCACCACGAGTTACTGTAACCCACACACCTCCTCAATGTGGGGCTCTGTCCCCTCTAGTGGCACCGAGACCACTTAGTGTACGTCCAGACTACCCGCCGATATATCGATCCCCGAATGCGCTCCCCGTCGACTCCAGAGCTCCACCGGAGCGAGCGGCGGTAGTGTAGTCGACGGGGGAGCCGCGGCCATCAATCGCGCGCCGTGAGGACCCAAGCTATTCACGTAGCTGAAGTTGCGTATCTTAGATCGATCCCCCCCTTAGTGTAGACCAGCCCTTAGAGAGAGTTAAATGAGTCTGCTCTACAGCCTTAGCTAACAGCCAGTTGGCTTTTAGCTCATGCGGTACAGGCTCATGCACTAAGCTCCAGAGGTCCCCAGTTCGATCCCGCCCGGTGACGACCGGGGTCTGTCAGCATTACATTATCATCTGCAAAGCTATCCCACAGTCACAGCATGAAGAGGAAACCAGGCCAAGCCGGTGCATAGTTGTGGCAACTCTGGACGAGCCAGCGAGTAGACTGTTGAGCCTGGTCCGGGATCTACACTCAAATAGACAAGGAGGAAGCTGCAGTGATGGACTCCTGAATTTCCTTAGCATGTTAGACCTTTCCCATCAGTGCTGCCATTCTACACAAACGTGGTTTTCCGCTCCCTGGTAATGCTGATCGTCCATATATGGACAATTATGGTTGCTGTGAGATGGTCATCTATGCATTAGGAAACGGGCTAAAACCACCAACTCATTTAACACAGGCCACAAGACAGCTATCAGAGGGTACTGACCTTTGGCTGTCCAGGGCCAGCTGTGAACTGGTGACCTACACGTGTAATACCGCAATAAGATTATTAAAATTACTGCATAAAAGGCCAGGCGAGCAACTTTCCATCAGCAATTCCAAATTAAAAAATCAGAGGGGAAGTTCATTTTTCCTACATCTTTTTCAAAAATTCCATAATAAATACCTTTAAGGGATTAAAAAAATCCTCAGCAGTTGTCTTGTTTTGCTGAGAAATGATGTATGACTTTGCACCAGTAGCTGCAACAGCATGTGCTTGGCTCTACAGTTTGATTTATTGCAGTTAGTTTAAAAAAAAAAAAAAAGAAGGAAGCTTATTCCAAAATACTTTAGGACATATGTTCATAGAGTTATTTTTAGGCTAGCACAGACATAATCTAAGAAACAGGCATGCTTATACTGTGCTGTGTGCATGCTGTAAACGGCTGATCTGAACATACCTGAAGAGCCTTTAAACTATATGATTTCATTATACTATGTAAATTAAATAGTCATGATACAGTAGGGAAAGGTTCATAATTACTGCTATAGTTGTTGATATTTGCTGTCTACAGTTCAGTCTGAATACCAAGATGGCCCTGATGCCATTAGTGTTAATTACACTTAAATAGTTCTGTGCCGTGTTTGGGGAAGATGATCTTCAGTTGCAGTATCAGGTAGTGCTGTGTTTGTGTTCTAGCAGTAATGAGAATCCCGTGTTTTCAGTACATACTGGCAATACTGATACTCCAAATAGGTTTGCACATAGTGATACAAAGATTTTTGTACCACTGATTTATCTGGGGTGTGGGGGGAAAGGCAGGTAAAGTAGCAGTAGCAGACATCAATGGGATTCACATAAATAAATACTATGCATAAGCAAAGGTTACAGTATCTGGCACATGGTAGGCAGAGTTGATAGCGATACTTCTAGTTAAGGTTGTCTACCACTTTCCATTATAAGGCCCTGTTTTCAATTGCTTATAACTTTGCACTACTTCAACAATTCAGGCTAAATTGTTCCTTCCCAGGTTTCTGCCTCATGTGGAAAGTTTCAGCAAAGGCTAGTTGTTTCTGAGAACAAGATTATAGAAAAATTTTGCCCATCTTGAAATAGTTGTAAGACTTTTTTTTTTTTTTTAATTTGAAAATCTCCAGTGCCTCCATGCTTGGGAATGGGGGATTGAAATTTGGCAGGAGCATTATTCTGATGCAAGGATGTGTCCTTTGCTGTCCCTGTGAAAATACACCCACGTTTGGTCCAGAAATAAACCACACACAGATCGTACATGTGTAATAGAGGCTTGTTTGGCAACTAAATTCTCAGAAGATTCCCTCTGCACTGGGCATGCTCCAGCCCGGGGCTAAGAAGGACTTTAACTATAATTGCTCCTTCCAGGTGCTGGGGGCGGAGGTGGTATTGAGAGCAGGGAGACTGTCTCATATGCTCTCAATGATCAAAACTGGTGCCCAGCAAAAGGAAGAGTGGGGGAATAGGAGTAGAAAGGTCCTGTGGAAAAAATAATCACATGCTATATAATTACAGGCCGTACCATAAACACAAGGTAAAATTAAGGTTGAACCAGCAACTTTAATTCTGGCATTTCCCAACTTTTGAGTATTGGACTTTGCAACCTCATCTTTCTTTAAAAACAATTATATACAACACACACCCCGAGCATATTAAAGTGGGATTCTACTCTGAAAAGTGACTATGTAAAAATGTCAACTTCTTATTCATACCTGTTCCCAGTGTATATTAAGAGGGGTGTCTGCTCGTCTTAAGGGAAAAAGTTATGTTTTTACTCTGAAGCACTGGCCCTTACCTCTTGAGCTAAATCTAGCTAGCTTAGCTATTACTAAGAGATCTATCACCATGGGCACGATTATCTAAATTCAGCTTCCTGAAATTACACCCACATTACTTCTTTTGCTGTCACTTCCTTATTTGTGCACCAGTGTCAGCAACAATGTCAGCACAGTAATTACAACAGGACACAGCACTAAACACTGTTTCAGTTTGGGTTCCACATAGAGAGGTTTTGCTTTTTTTATTTTTTTTAAGCTATTTGAAATCCAGGTCATTTCTAGTCAGATTAAAGTCGTTTTAAAGGAGGAAAAATCTGATAAATACATTGTTAAATTGTTTAGGTAAGTTATTCAATGTGTTATTCAGAACTCTCATTTTCTGCCAAAAGCTATATTTCTTCTGAAACACAGTAGTCTATAAAGCATTTTTCTAAATAGGTTTGTCTCATTTCACTATATTTCTAATAAACTTTTCAGAGGTCTTCCTGCCACTCTAATGGCAGTTAAACAATTACTGTTGTTACAAACTGGCCTTCTCCCTAGAGCAATTCGGTTAAGTTCGAAAGCCCAAATGGATTTTAACCATTTATTGAAAACCACAATAGATTCCAAATGAACGCTCCTAGGCTACAGTTTAGCAAGTACAGTAAGCAATCTCTCTCCCTGCTAGGTGGTCCGGTGAGGTGAACTGGGTGTGGGCAGACAAGCCTCCCTCTCTGTTCAGATTCTGTCACCTCTCCACACAGAGAAGCTCTTAACTCTACCCCTACATATCTTAAGTTATGCATGTTCCTTGTGATGGTCACATGCACAGCCTGCCCAGACAGGCTCAACCATGGCTCCTACTGCTGAAAAAAGTGGAACCCAAACATGTATTACAATATTAAACAAAACACATGCTAAAACAGTGATGAGATGAACATTGAAACAAGAAAGGCAAAGGTGCCTCACTCCGAGGACACAGGCGCGCCTAAGAGTGCACTCTGCATGGGGGCTCTCCAGTCCCCAAACACTGTCCTTTAGTCACAGTATGATTTTAAAGCTTTCTAAGGGTACGTCTACACTACCCGCTGGATCAGCGGGTAGCGATCGATCTATCGGGGATCGATTTATCGCGTGTAGTGTAGACGCGATAAGTCAATCCCCGATCACTCTCCCATCAACTGCTGAACTCCAGCAGTGCAAGAGGCGGAAGCAAAGTCAACGGGGGAGCCGCGACCGTCGATCCAGCGCCGCGAGGATGTGAAGTAAGTAATTTTAATTCGATCTAAGATACGTCAACTTCAGCTACACTATTCTCGTAGCTGAAGTTGCGTATCTTAGATCGATTTCCCCCCGTGTAGACCAGGCCTAGCAGTTTTCAGAAACTGAAGTTTCATAAATACGATAGTAAGCACTTAACAGGAAAGCCATCCTGCCTCCCATTCCTGGCTCTGATCAGAATGTTTGCCTCAGTGAAACTAGTTAGAGGCCCATCACACAGGTTCTGCTAGGAGGTGTTTTATTGCAGCACAGCATGTCTCCTTTCAGACTGTTACCATTCTCCCTGCGTTTCAGACTGAAAATAACGCTGAAATGAGCAAAAAGTTTGAATCTCATTTAGAAGTTCACTGGATCTCCAAAAGAGTAACAGAAGTGCATGTCTCCTAACTTCCCTTGGTCTTCTACCTCTGGTGAAGAATTTTATTAGTCTGGTAATTGCAATGAAATATCAACCATTACACACAATTAAAGAATTTTACAAAGGTTGAAAGTTGTACATATTGTTGCCCCTCTGATGAATAGTAACAGATGTCAGGTCAGCTTCCCAAAGGAGGAGACACGAGTGATGTAGATCACCTCTTTTAGGGATCTTACCCTTATACACTAATACCTAATTCCCAGGGAGCAACTCTTCCTCAAGCATTGACTAGTTAGAAAATTTAAGGCAGACATCAATGTCTCTTACTCACAGTTGCCAACTTTCACGCGATAAATAAGCAGCCCGACTTTCACAATAAGCCAAAAATGAAGCTAATCCCATTTCAAAACAAGGCCAGAACAAGCCAATCCCTAAGAACCCCAACACTCTATATGACTAGATCTCCCCAGGATGCAGTCTGGAACTGTGTTGGGCCTGCTGTGCACACCTGACTCTCTCCCCCCCCCCCCCTTTTCCCCTAGTTGCTCCTTGCCCCTGCTTGCCGGGAGCCGATCAAAAAAAGAAGCAACAAGCTACAGCAAGCAACAAGCTACAAGCAAAACAAGCAACAAGTTACAAGCCAAAAAACTAGCCAGCAAGCAACTCACAAGCCAGTTAAGCCAAAAACAAGCCAAATTTCTGCGTTTTTTCTGCAGCTTTGGCATGTCTGCTCTTACTGCTTGCCACAGCTCCCCCAAAGAAATCTGAATCCAAAAACCCACATCACAGCATTTTCTTCCAAGACTAAAAACTAGCTCGCATACTTAGGAAAAGGACTTGTAAGACTATATGTAATGGTGCCCTCTGGTGACCATTTCCATAGCAATATGTTCTCTCCCACATCTTGTTTCTATCTAACTATTTTGGTTCTTATCTTGCAACTATCTGAAGCACATCCACAGGTATACACAGAAAGATACTAGACCAGAGACAAAATATATATTTTTAAAAGGCTGTTCTCTTAGAATAGTAAGTTTAGCCAGGCTAAAAATAGGGTGTTCCAGAAATCTTCACATTCAAACCAAGACCTTGCCTCTACTAGAAAAGTGTACAGGGTTGACTAGACTCATTTTTAAAACTTCTCTAGTTAAAGCCAATGTAAAAATCAGTTTAACCCTTGCTCAAAATCAGTTAGCTTTCATTGGTAAATTAGAGACTCTATCAATTTATCTAAAATCGGTACTTAGTCTTTTACATGGGCCTATATCCTTCCCTTTGCATATCCTGCTTGCTCTTACACAGTCTGAGTGTATACCTGTTTACCAGATGGTGTTCAGTGCCCCAGTGGCTCAACCCCAATATGAGCCTGCCACCAAAGCTGGACAGCCACATGGGAATGGAGCGATCAGTTGCACCCTACAAATGGGTGTAGGAGGAAGTAGCATGCCTCTGTGCACCCGTGGTGTCCAGCAAGACATTCCTCCTTGCCAAGGCACAATATCCTTCCTGATGCTTTCCCTGGGATGGAGTAGCTTTGCATTGTCCCTTCCTGCAGGCTGAGGATAATTAAATAGCACAATCTAGCTCTTAGTTATTTACATAAGAGATAAAGGTTGGTCTTTATCCATAATACTATAATACTGCAGACACGGATTCATTTAAAAATTATACAAGACACTGTAAGAAGTTTTTAAATTAAAAACTCATCAGCCGAGGTTTGACAAGCCATTATTTGCCCCAGTGCAAATGTTTCTTTTATTAAATCTGAGAACTGTCCTGTAAATCAGTGCCTTGTGCTCTGTTCGGCAAAACAGAGAGCAGGCTGCAGCTCCTGATTAGCTTCCTTTGCAGTAACCAAGACTGGAGGTTCTGAATGATCTCTTTCCATTATTCCGTTTTGCTGGCTTTCATTTTCATTACTTGATAACAGCATTAGCTTTAAGATTTCTTCATGAAGCACAGGTCTCCCCATTGTTTTCTGCATCTATGACAGTAACACTCTCTAGCATCAGGGAGCATTTATCAGATATCAAAGACTGCTTTAACAATTTCTCCGGTTCTCCATTTTCATTTCGCTCACAATTGGGGAAGGCACAAAATCACGACGATTAACAGTAGAGAAAGTAGTAGTCTGCCTTCAGCCGTTTGTTCAGAAATACAGAACATCCTTGATGGTCAAGTGTAGAGGCTTCCCCTCATAGGAGCAGCGGATCTAGTGCTGCATCTGCTGGTCGTACTATCTATTTAATTTTCCTTTTTGCCCTCTTTTTTAATTCTGCTGTGGATGTTTCATATTAAGGCCGAACAGTAAAACTCCCGAAGAAGTAGACTTGGCAAAATCACTTTTTCACAAGTCGTTGCACAGTGAAATTATTCTAAACAATTATCTTCCTCATAATGTTTAATTTTAATTAATCAAATGGCTTATCCTATAATCCTTCGTTTTCATTTTAAAATTACTGGGACCTACCTTAAAACATGTTAATGGTATCTTCTTTGCTGTGGTAGCCCAGGCTTCTGCTTAATGATTCCGGCTGTATTCCAACTGAAATTCTAACCCACTCTGTGCATCTCAGTCAAAATCCAGCTTTTGGAGGGGTTCTTAGCTTTGCTTGAGGAATCCAGATTTGAGAGGTGTTCATACACAGAAGTTTTGCTATACTGAGTTCTTTCCTCCTGGTGCTTTTTCTTTCTATGGTGTGATTTTTGCACAAAACTTAGTCCTTGTTTAGGCTTAGGATTTCAATTACGTGTATCTTTAAGAAATACAGGGGGTCATCAAAGAAGTTAAATCAATAACACTCAGGCCAAAATTTTCAAACATGTCTAAAGTTAGTCTCCAAAATCCTTATTTAGGCCCTTAACAGTGGTTTGATTCTCAAAGGTACTGAGCACTCCCAACACACTGACTTCAGAGGGGACTGTGGGTACTCAGAACCTCTGAAAATTAGGCCACTTTGACATGAGTGCCTTTAAAATTATTGATAGTTAGACACCTTCATTTGAAAACTTCATTCGTTCTGTTATCTTACCCCTTCAAAATGCCAATGGCTGTATAATACATCCAGACAAGTGACACACATACTATACAATATTATAGCCATACAGTACCACTTCCTGTTTCATTTCAATGAGCAACACCTCATTAAAGTGTGCACTGAATTCAGACATTCAAGTTTGTGAGTAAAGAATGCAGTGGTATTGAAGCCAGTGGTGGGTAAAAGGATCTCACATGGACTGGAGGAGAAAAAGCCTCAACATAATAAAAGCTGAATCGTTTCAGTGAATTATAGAACTTACAGAAGTATAACAATCAAATAAGCCACATAGTTTGTTATGCTATACAAAGCACATGGGATCTTTTATAGAGGAAAAAGCAAATACGCCGCATTTATTGAAAATACAACAGTTGGCATATGCTTTTCAGTCTCTCTAACACACACACACACACACACACACACACACAGTCCTGCCAGTTGATGTTTATAGTTACCAGTCTGTTGTAGCTCGAGTCAATCTAATGGCCAGTTAGATTGAGCACGAGTGTGGAGCTGGGCTCTTGTCGGTCACAATCCAATGCTCCGAGGCTTTGCAGGTCTGAACCCAGAGTTCAATGGCAAAACACCCCAGCTTTATAGCTGTAAATTCTCATTTGAGTCCATTCATTTTGCAATGTCATCCTGTAATCATTAGTCCTTAAGTGGTGTTATCATTTGATGGTTATTGTCCAGCTTCCCATCATTATCTCCTATTTGTTGTCTCGCCTTCGGAGGTGCCTGCCTCACCTCTGAGGTCGTCAATGCTGCTAACAATGACATCGGATACAATGGATGTTTTCTGATTGTCTCCTGGCCTTTCCAAGTCTCTTACTTTTTCTTGACCATCTGGACATTTGTGATGGCTTTCACACCTTATCTTTTCCTGATGCATGCATTCCTCATTCACACAAACAATCTCTTACAGAAACCTTCAAAGGTATACAGACAGTATTTTATATTCAGCAAAATTCATTGTAAATCAAGCCTTGCTAAATCTTATAACTAAAACAATTCACATTGGGGCTTCAGGCCCTCAACATTTCTTCTAATCCCCTTAACATAGACACAATACAAGATCCTGTCTCTTACTTTCTAAACCTTAAAACAAAGAATATTTAACTAGAGTGCCTAATTTGTAATACATATAGGAAACCATAGTAGACATTATAACCTATCCTAAAACAAAAGGTTGACCATAATCAGTAATAAGGATTGTTCTGGTCTGTCATTCCTTTCTGCTATTCAAAAAGGGTGGCTGGCAGGATGAAATCAAATCATACATTAATTCTCATAGTACAATTATAAAATCCTGCTCCTACAAGTTTACTCCAAAACTGATCCCAAGATTTCAGGAGATCTATATTTATATTGAATCCATTCTTCTTGCAATGAAAAAAAGTGAGACTATTAAAAGGGCATCTCAAACTCAGTCTTGTGAATGATACATGAATCATGCTACGGTTAGGGAAGATTGAATTATCAATAGATTTTCCCCCTAATGTCTCCATTAGCTATGAAAACTGTTATACACAAAGGATCAGGAGACTGTCAGCCCTTTCTGCGCTGATTTCTTCTATGTTTCATACACCTGTGCTTTCACTTACAGTACGAGTACAATAATGTTAGGTAGAAAGACCTAGTCAAAGGAAGAGAGGATAAAACTCAGCTAAGCATCTTTCAGAAGAAAGTTAACAAAAACAAAGAAACTCATATGGAAAATTCAGGTCAAAAGGACCACACACAAAAAACCAATCATACAACAAAGCAGAGGGAGGACCTGATTTGCTTAATTAATAGCAAGAAACAAGAAAGCAACCTAGTATTGATTTGTAAAAGGGAAAAGGAAATACAGAAGTGTTCTTATAAGGCTATGTCTACGCTACAGACGTTACAGCGGCACAGCTGTACCGCTGTATCTGTGCCACTGTAAGGTCTCCCATGCAGCTGCTCTATGCTGACGGGAGAGAGCTCTCCTGCTGGCATAATTAAACCACCCCCAACAAGCGGCTGTAGCATCATCCTCCGATATAGTGCTGTCCACACTGGTGCTTTTGTTGATGAAACTTATAACAATCAAGGGTGTGTTTTTTCAAACCCCTGACCGACAAAAGTGCTAGTGTAGCCATAGCCTAAGTGTTCTCTCAGGTATGTAGAAAAAGGATCTAAATTCAAGCCAGTCCAGTACACAAGTACCAAATACATGGTAAAACCTAGTGAAGTAAAGCAAATGCAATGTATTGCACCTATGTCCTCCCCTGCAGTATAACAACTGGAAATATCACTGGGATACTATGAATTTTCTGATGCGTACAGATAAATGCAGTGGAAAATTCCCCTTAGAGTTCAAGATGCAGGCTCCTCCATGGTACTTAAGAAGCCTCAAAAACATAACATTTCATTTATATCCCAAACTCTGACTAATGCATAGTTTCCTATGTATGAATGTTCTATAGAAATGGTAGAGAATGATTCTTCTGAATTCAGATAGACTAAAAATACACACCTAAATGAGCTATGCAGCGGGCAGAGCAAATATGGCTGCTACACTTGGCAGAGAGGGAAAGAAGAATTAAGGGAATGTCTGAGGCTGACTCAAGAAAAAAAAAGTCACAAGACAGTCAGACAAGATGATCAGAAAGGTGGGTGGGGGAAAAATAGAAGCAACGTAGGAACTATAAAAAGGCACAGGCACAGTCAAAGTGCTAAATCAGCACAGAAGCCAAGTCAGAAACTGTATCACTATCAGAGTTGAGTGGGGAAAAAGAGTAACCCGCCCAAAAAGCAGAGAAATACAAATCATTTAGCAGTGGCAGGAGAATAGAAAATTGGGAGTTTAAGGAGACGATATTGGAGCATGAGGACTAGCAGGGCAGGAAAGCCATTAAAGGTGAAGCCAGTCACTCAGAAGTAAGGTTAAGATTTTGTCACAGTTATTTTTAATAAAAGTCACGGAAAATAAACAAAAAATCATGGGAGCCAGTGACCAGTCTGTTACTTTTACTAAAAATAACCAGAGGGAAGGGGAGAGGAATGACAGCTGGAGCCCCATGGGGAGGGACTGACAGCCCAAGCCCCACTGCCAAGGGGGGGGGGACCACCACCCCAGTGCAGCCACTGGGGAAGGGGCACACGTCTCCAGCTCTGGCTGCATCCACAGGGGTGGAGGGGAAACGACACACAGCCCTGGCTCTGGCCCCAGCTGAAGTTGCAGGGCAGGGGCGCACAATCCTGGCTCCTGCCCCAACCGAAGCTGGGGGGGAGGGGAGAGAAGGGCAGCCCCAGCTCTAGCCACGGGACAGGGGTGCACAGCCCTGGCTGCAGCCGCAGAAGTCACTGAGGTCCGGTAAAATCACTGACTTCCATGACGTCTGTGACTAAATCATATTCTTACTCATGAGGCAACATCATACAGCATAGGGTCTCAAGTGAATGATAAGACTCAGAACCAAAAAGGCTGGAGCAGATTGGGATAACAGCTTGTGACAGCAGGTGCAGGGATGTGGATTGTAGCAGGTGGAGTGATACAGGATAGAGGAAGAAGAATGACTTAAAGCTGGAAGATCTAATCACTAAAACAAGGAGAAAAAATTTCCTTATAAAATCTTCATCCTCACTTTCAATTAAAACAAGCAGAAAGAATTAAAAACAGATATTACACACATCAAATGGAAGGCTAATAAGATAAATTAAAATGATTTCCATTCATTTTAATGTAAGTTCATTGAACAAATAAATATGCATTACTTAGAATATATACAGACTGAAAACATATGCAGTCTAGGTATAACTGTGCACCCCTTGGACGATATTACAACATATAGCTTGATGAATGAGCCAAATTTGTGGCCCTGGAGTGTTGTAGGGATTATACATGGATAATTTCAGTAGTTAGAACGATATTTTATAAGTGCATGCTGTGAACTTTGCTCATGCTAGACAAATGGCATTACTTCAAGTTATTCCCAAATCCTATAACGCTCCAGAATCATACTACAGACAAGTAATCTTACATAGTGCAAATTTACGTTCAGTCATACACTGCTGAAGAAAGGCTGATACGTCACAGCAGGGACTCTATTTTACTATATGTTCATTTGGCACCTTCAAAAATGAAGCTCAGGATTCTGATTGGGGCATTTAGCACTACCATAATACAAACAAGTAATAGTATTGTAGTAGTGAGGTTTGATAGAACTAGCAAAAGACCTTGGGCCAAATCTTCTGCTAGTTTAAATCAACAAAGCTCAGTTGAAGCCAATAGGGCTATGACAATTTACACCAGCTAGTGACTATGACCCCTTGTCTTCAATGTTGGCACCTTCAACAAACAGTTGTTGCATTATGCAACATTTGGTTCTATAGATTGTTTGGGAGGGGTTGTTTTGTTTTCATACTGATGGACTCAATTTCTTAGAAGCAATCATTGGTGTTCCAAAACAAAGAGGCTTCTATGGAGTTGAGCTACTCAGGTTGCTAGTGTCTGCCGAAATAGCTAAGCTATATACTTGGTTGCAAATCCATCTGTGCTGTTGTGCCAAGATGACCTCCCATTGATTCTCCAAATTCTACATTGTTTGGACACTCCCACAGAATGGACCTGATTCTCCTCTCACTTACACCAATGTAAATCAGGAGTAATTCTACTGATGTGAATGAAGTTGCAACTATGCAAAAATCAGTGTAAACAAGACTCAATATGTATAAAATTACCCAGGCTCTCCTATCCTCTAAATGCGATTGGAACCCAAAGGAGGACATTCCAGCATTTCCTATTAATAACCAAAGAGCTATCCAATGTTCAATCTTATCAAAAAGCTGCTGAGAGATACAGCACAACCAAAATCATTAAGCAGCATGGGATCTGTCACAGTTCAGGACAACTGTACTTCTATTTCCTCTTTGTGATCCAGCAAGAGTACCTGCTCATAGGCTTCCAGCTCCCCATCCATCACCTGTCCTGGGTAGAGACACACGTCTTTCTCCCTCCTGACCAGGGTATTTCCAGGCTGACCACTGGGAATTCCACAGCAAATTTAGGCTACCTAAGCTGGCAAGCTTTACTTTTTGCCCCAGAGAAGGTAAACAGTGTAATTGCCACAATTAAGTTAGAACATAGCTCCTTCTAAGCAAGCACATTTATTCCTAAAGTAAAAGCAATACAGAGAAAACATATCAAAACAATAAAAGAATCTTACATGCATGCCAATAAGCTTACCAGAGATCGCCCCCTCACTCCAACAAGGGTTCTGGCCGGTGAACAGTCCTTCAAACCCCATCCATTCTGTGTCTACAAGTTCATAACTCCTTTTCCTCAGAAAAAGAACCACCGGGAATCTGAGAGTTACTCCTTTATGCCATTTGGGCCTTTCAACCCTGGGAATAGGTAATTCATAGACAAAGCTTCTCTCCCCAGGACTAAGCTTCAAAAGATAAGGTCTGGAGATGGGCATTTGCACTCCCCTCCTCACAGTATTTCCTAGGAAACCTACTCAACTAGCAGTTCATTCTGGTCTTAGCCTATTGTTTAATAGTTCTTTAAAACTCATAACACTTGCCAAGGTTTACATTAGTTATGTCTCCTAGACAAGTTACATACAATCCCACAATAATACATAAACATTTGTATTTTTAATAGAATGAGCTCATAAGGTGCATAAACTTAATTCAGTCAGGTTTGTCCAGGATATTGCAGGAAATTGCCACACCTATCATAAGATCTCTTAAGCGCTAACCAGGGTTATCATGTGATCCCAACTCCAAAGGGAGGCCTGAACCCAGAATGGAACCTGTGCACCTGGAGTTAAATAGACACAAGCTTCTTGGGTACCATTTCTGTCTTTCTCTAGTTCTTGTTCTCCTTCCCACATTTATCTGTCTCACCACCTCTTCCCATTATCTCCTTTAACTCCAGCTCTTATTCGTCTCTTCCCAGAGTTCCCCGTCTCCACTCCAGCCCCAGCTTCTCCAGCCCCTAAAAGTCCCTATTCCCCTCTTCCCCTGCCCACCAGAACTCCAAATAGTTGGAGTTGGTCCAATAAAAGGCATTGCCTCAGCTACCTTGTTCTCACTAGAACTCCAAATAGGCTTTGTGTTCCTGGCAGGTCAGACCCTAGAAAGGCAGGAACCCCAGAAGCAAGATGGGAAAGGAGGGAAAGGTTCTGTCAACTGAGGAGGGAAGGGCTGGGATAGGAAAAGCAGTTGAGGTATTGGCTGGAGCAGGCCTGCCTGGTATGGTCTGTGTTCACTGGGACTAGGCAATGGGGAAAAAACAAACAAAACAAACACCACACACAAATGATTAAGAAAAAAAGAAATTATTATAATTAGCATTACTTTCTTCAGGAAGTGGGAGGTCATTCTTTGGCAGAGTTCTTGTAGGTTCCCCACATATCTGCCCTCTCAGTTAAACCACAGAAGGTCAACCTACACTGTCTGGCCTAGAACATCCACCTCTGTTGCAAAGGCATTTTTATTCTAAGCCCATATTTTCAATGGATTATATCTTTCCAAAAGCCTCTGAGATGAAATATTTCATACTTGTTCTCAGCCTAGAATTAAGAGTAAGGAGAAAATCCAACTGGCTATTTCAGTGTTACCCAAGTGTAAAACTATGATGTGTTCAGCTGCTAAGAAAGGCTTAGATGCCTTTTTGAACTCATGAGTAATCACAACTCTCAAACGGTTAGATTTAAGACCTTGTTCTTGGCATGCATGTAGTTCCTGTCAATGCACATCAATCCTGACCCGTAATGCTCTTGTAGAACAAATCCTGTGCCTCTTGTGAACAAAGACAGAGAATTGTGCCAAACTAAACACTGATTTTGTGATATGGACAAGTCTCCAATAGGGACTGGGCGAGACACAAACTCAGTGCACTCATGAACTAAGGCAGAATCTAAAATCGGACAGTGATGCTGGTAAACCAAGTACCAGCTCTGACCAAGGTAATAGATTTTAGCTAAGAACTGACAAACGCATAGTTGGAAACCAAACTAGCTCACCTGTATGTTAGTTTTATTCAAAATAGGTATTAGTCTTATAAGAATGTATTTAGTCTCTATGAAAAGCTTGTAAATTGCTACATGCATTAATCTCACTTGTAATGCCTGTATTCCATGCTATAAGGAAACACGCAACTTTTGCGTTATAATTTTTAAAATATTTGCTCTGATCTTCTGAACTCAGGCATGGGAATTGTCCCCCCACCCATTAAGGATGCCTATCAAGATTAAATGCGCCATTAAGAAACATCACAATACAAAGAATTGGTGGGTGGCCCTATCACACCTTGGAAATGTGCTACATGCAAGGGAGCTCATCTCATAGACTGGAAGGCCAAATATAAAAGAAAAAACAAAAATCACAAGAAAATTTGTCATCTGTTTGAACTCTCACAGGGCCATAGATATTAAATTAAGGCAGAAAGCCCCCGGCGTTACCCCTGGGTCTGCCCTGAAGGACATCTTGAATTGACAGATTACCACTTCTCTGTCATCTTTAGGACTCATAGATGGTAATTCATTTGTGTGTATATGTTTGCTTGCTTTAACCTGTAAATAACTCTCATTTCTTTTTCCTAATTAATAAACCTTTAGAAAGTTTTTTTTTTACAGGATTGTCTACAGGTGTTGTGTCTGGTGTAAGATCCCAGATCAGTTTGTATCTTAGATAAGTGACAGGTCTCTTGGGACTGGAAACAACCTGAATATTTTGTGATTTTTGGTGTCAGTGGACATTTATCACTAAGTCCAGTTTGTCCAGGTGGCAGGATAGACTGGAGAGTCTAAGGGGACTGACTGTAACTCATGGTAAGACTGTTCTAGCAATCCAGGAGTTCGCATTTGGTACCGGGTTGGTGAAGCCTAATTATAGAACACAACACAAGTTTGAGGTGTCTGCCCTGTTTTTGACAGTCTGCCTGAGGTAGGCACTCACGGTTGTGAGTCACTTCAGACAGTGTGACACAGACCTCCAGGAGTAAAAAATATAGTCATCTAAATGTTGAGATGTTTATCTGAACCTGAACACTAACCTTTTTGGGGGCTTGTTCAATACAAGGATTCACGAAGACTCAAAATAATGAGAAATGATCAGATGGAGACATGCCTGTGGGATTGTAAAAGTCTCAGCTTTTCTAATGTTTTCCCCCCTGTCTCTCTCCTTATGCTGGTAGCAAGGCATCTAAGATGCATCTTTATCAGAAATTCCCACTCTGCTGCCAACAATTTTTCCTGAGAAAACTGTTTGCAGCAATTAAGCCAACAGGCCACTGGAAGCCGAAACACATGGAACTGGTTGCATAAGAAACAGCTGGCAGTGGCATACAGTACTAGAAAAAAAATTGGATTTCTCTTTATACAAATAAGCTCTGAGCTAAAAGCTCCTCTATAACAGTGATTCTCAATCTTTTCCACACAGCAGTCCCCTTTGCCATACCGGGAGTCCCCCTTCCATCTAACCGGGACCCACCTTATTAAGCAATATGGGAAAGGTAAGGTGGTCAGACTCTCCTGTCACCTGTGTGTGACCCCCAGGTCAAAAACCCATGATCAGTTGAACCCATGAGTTGTGTGCTTTGAAGGGCATTAATTTTAGTACCCCTCAGTTTTTGCCCTCTCATCCCTTTTTCTAGCTTGCTCTTTGTTTCCTTCATTAGCTGAAGCAGACACACGGGCACAAATTGTGAAATCTGACTCAGAGATGGAGCCAAAACAATAATGACATCTACTGAGACAGACTCTCAGTCTGTCAGCTTGAACACAATGGATAGTCAACTGCTTTAATGCATCATGTATGGAAAATTGAATGCTACATTTCAAAAGAGAGAAGAAAAAGCTATAATACCAATCAAACCACACACAGATGTGAGTCCAGATGGTCTGTTACATTTGGGCCTTGGCTACACTGGCGCTGTACAGCGCTGCAACTTGCTGCGCTCAGGGGTGTGAAAACGCACACACCCCCAAGCGCAGTGAGTGCAGCGCTGTAAAGCGCCAGCGTAATCAGCGCCTGCAGCGCTGCAAGCTATTCCCCTCGGAGAGGTGGAGTACTTGCAGCGCTGCGAGAGAGCTCTCGCAGCGCTGGTGGCGCGACTACACTCACGCTTCACAGCGCTGCCGCGACAGCTGCCGCGGCAGCGCTGTGAATCCCCAAGTGTAGCCAAGGCCTTGGTGTAATGTTCTTAAGACATCTTAAAAGAAAGATATCAACAAACAAATATACTTTTCAAAGATGAGGAATAGACACTGCTCCATCTATTTGTGTTCATCAGAGGAAAAATAATAAATAATGTCATAAACTGGGAAGCTAGGCCATATTCAGGAAAGCACTTAAACACATTTGAGTGTTTTTCCGATGAGATATCTTAGTATATACCTTCTTCTTCCTTTTCCCTTACTGAAGAAGACAAACCAAAATTCCTATTCCCAAGTTATATCCATCAGAGAGGGACCAAGAGGCAGATTCAGAACATGCACTGCCAAAGGAGAGAACAAAGAGCAAACTCACAACAGAGAGAGAGAGAGAGAGAGAGAGAGAAACTGAGTAGGTCCTGAAGGTAAGGATATTTCCCACATTGCTTTAGGGGAAGAAATAGAGGGAAAGGAAGTAACAAGGGGATGTGTTCTCCCATCTAGTTAGCCAGACATGTTTCAGTCAAGCTCCTGTGCTTAACTCTAAAGAACCAGTATGTCTGGGGGGCACTGTTGGCTGGCCTGTATCCTCTTCCCACTTGCAATAAGGCTTCCAATAGCTGGGGCAGGACTTACTCCATAGTCTTACTAATCACACACATTTAGGCTGACAAGATTGCAGACAGACTGGTTAGTTTTCTGGATAAGCATATAACAGGAGGCAGCAGTATCCCAGCAGCTCTTAGTAAATGACACAGGAAACAGAAAAAGTATCTGGGACTTTTTCAGGTCTAGTCAGACACTAACACGGGTAGCCTATATCATTAAAAAAAAAAAAAGTCTAGTCCACTTGTCCAAGTAAAACATTAATGAATCAACCTTCAAATTGTGAAAGAGTGGCTCAGGCAGCCACTCCTGGACATTATCTTGTCTTATATTTCAGTCCTGAATGGCCCAGAACCACACACTGCCCCACTGCTACTAACTAAGCATTGACTGCTGCATAGGACCTGAGTGGAAACACATGATCCCCAGAGACAGTGCACAGGTGCAGAGCCTTCCTGTGATGATCATAGCCTCAGGTAATGCTAAAGATCAGGTCCTACAAGTTTAAATGTTGCAACTGATGTGGTGATCTGGCTGGGAGGATGTGGGACTGTTTCTTTACCTATACAGCAAAAATTCAGGCAGGAAATGGAGCTGGGGATGTTCTATGCAGAAGCTATACAGTGAAGCAGAGACCAAGTAGCTTTAGAGATAATGCTATTTTCTTTACTCTAATAAAGCTCCGAGTTAGAAGAAAATGATTCTTCTTGTGACTCTAACCTTGTCATGTAACAGGGAGTTTATAATAGAACTGGGCTACCAAACTGCACCTATTTTGATGCTAGCTATTGATATGTTTAAAAAGTTCTAGCAAGTGTACAGAATGTTTAGAAAAACAGCCTACCTCAGTTCTGCTGTATTCTTATTTTTTCTATCAGACTCCCTCTTTTACAGCTTACTTAAGACAATAATTTCTACTGTCAACAATTCTGTTTTCCTTGAGGGCTAGAGAATTTTACAGTGCAAACGTGAAACATTTCTAATTAATAGAGCTACTGAAATCTGAAATAATATTGATATGTTACTAGCATATTTTTGTTACAGCAGATGCAGTTATGCCTCTGTATATTACTTTCCCCCCTTCTGTCATGGATTGTGCTTCGCACATGCTTAACCAATAATGCTGCATGAAGAACATTAGGAAACTAGCCAATGAGAGCAGCCCTTTCTGTTTGTGCTTCTGGAATGCTTGATGTAGATCCAAGGAAATGACTGACTGTTACTACCTCACTAAATTCAATCTTTTTTAAAAGAAACTTGCTGCAGCTACCATACAAACTGGTTACTTTCATAATTACTGAAATACCAGGACCCCCGGTACAACTGTCCAGATGGGACAATAATTTACAGGCATATTTAACATCTCCAGGTGCACTTTCCCTCATCAATATATTATGGACAAATGAGGCTCCATGCTTGTTTATTATCTCTAGATGATCTCCACCTACTCCTGAGTCCTGTTTTAGTGTAAGTGGACTCAGCAGGGTATTTTTATTGCTTGTCATTTCTGCCAATGGCGATTTTTCATGTGGCAGTTGTGAGTCTATTGATGGCTTGATAGTGTACTTAATTGAAATTGAACAAGCATTTACAGTGAAAAGGTCAACATCCTTGACTTAAATGGAACAGTGCAGCATGTGGTTGTGTTCATTTGACATTCAATGATAGCCATAGATAATTAAAACAGAGAATGCAAGGAAGTAATCAGATCACAGGGAACAGAGTGTAGTTTTTAAAACCCTAAGTACAGTCCTAGAATGCAATGGTAATGGTGCATAACCCCTATGATGCAGTTCATTAGCTTGTCAGTCATATAAACAGCAACTCTCATTTTCTGTCATCAGCTGTATATTTATCCGATAGCAAACATTAGCACAGCCACATTTATTTGGTAAATGGCAAATGGAAATGCATGGCGAGACTGCAAAATCATGTGTTCATCTACAGCATTGCCTTGTTTTTAGTGGATTCCCAATATTTATCTTATCTTTGTCCAGTAGATATTCCAAAATTCTGCAAAATTATAAAGGATTAAGCAATAGAGGTTAGTAATCAGGAAAAGGTTGCAGAGGAGAACATGTAACCCGGTGGTCCATTGTAAGAAAGGAATTTCAAAATTCATTACCTAAAAGAATCATTATATTTATGATTCTCTGAGATCTGATTTGCCACTGCCTTGCATCTTGTGTAGTTATTTATACCTGGGCAATGTGGGTGTAAAATGTGACTATAGCAGGGCATTCACCCACGAAAGCTTATGCTCCAATACTTCTGTTAGTCTTAAAGGTGCCACGGGACCCTCTGTTGCTTTGTACAAACAAGCTGAAGTTCTCATTGTGGCAGATGCAGTTCATTAGCTCTACCCCAGATATAAGGGAAGTGAGTTGCTTTCTAGGGAGAGGCAATTAGATCAGAGGAGCTATAGGAAGGAAACCCTAGGGGCTGCCAAGCCCAGGAATGAAGCTTAAGCAGACGTTTGTGTTGTGTTACTGTTTTAGTCATCAATAAAGCCAAACCCTCAGGGTTTGTGTGATTTTTATTATATTTTTTGAGGACAGGTTAAGGGCTCAGCTCTTGATTCAGGCCTTACTTGAGGTTTCAATGAGCTGAGTGCTCCGCACATTTGGAAAAATCAGGCCATTGTTTTGCTCTTCTGAATACCTAGCACAGTGGTTCTCAGTCCATGGCCCGCAGGCGGCCCAATTAGCACACTGCTGCAGCCCAGCTGTGTTCTAAAGGGCAGCTGGGTCCAGGGCCGGGGCTGCCACACGGCAGTGTCCGGGGTTGGGGCTGCCACCTGGCCCCCACACAGCAGGGGCCGGGGTTGGGGTTGGTAGCGGGGTGGGGTCGGGGCTGCTGCCCAGCCCTGCACAACGGTGTACAGGGTCCCTGCTGCCCAGCCTGCAAAATGGGTTCCAGCTTTGAGGTTGGGGCTGCCACCCAGCCCCTACACAGCAGGGGCTGGGGTTGGGGCTGCCAGCTGGCCCCGCACAGTGGGGATCGGGGTTGGGTCGGGGCTGCCGTCCAGCCCTGCACAACAGCGTATGGGGGCCCTGCTGCCCGCCACCACTGGGGCTCTGCTCCTGGCCCCACTCTGTGGAGGGGTCTCTGGGCTGGGGCGCTGGGCATAGCGGCGTGCGGGAGGTTGGGGGGTGCTGTGGTTCTCAACCTGCATCCCAGGTAACACATTGTGGGCTGCATATGGGTGCTTCAGAAACATAATAGATTAGATGTTATGTAGGGGAATTAACACAGGATTGGGCAACAGGAAAAATACAAGTACCAGGACTGAGGTGGTAATTATATGACTTTTTATCCTACAGAAGCTTTGTTGCTCTAATTTTAGACTGAATTCCAGCATGCCCATATTTTATGTAAGATATATTGTAGACTGATGCATGAAACCATTCATCTGCAGCTGAACTACACCCAGGGGAGTTCGTTTTATTTTGAACACAGCTCAGGGGATAATTTTCCAATTACAGATCAGTGGAATACGTTGGACACCACTTTTTTCTGCGTTATTCTTTTGTAGAAAAGCAAATGATTAATAAATTATGCAGGTGTCAGTTTCACAATCTTCAGATGGTGGGGAATATTTAATCAAATTTTAAATGCTTCCTATTACGTTAGTTCCGACAGGTTGATAATATTTAAGTCAGCCATAAGAAAGATTGTAAATGAAGAGCTTTACCAGACTCTTCCATTAAGTGTGTTTATATTTACAAGCATACTAAATGGCTTTTTACAATCATGTATTTCAAAGTGTGGCTTCAAACACTAATGATAAGATGGTTTTACAAAGACGATGCAACACTTAGAATGTAAGCCCGAAATTTCCACGGCACACGGTGATTTGGTAATGACTCTGAGCATCAGGCAGATAATTACCACACACTGCTTTGGAAACGAACGATTGGCTATTTTAAAGAATTTGTGCTCCTATGTTATGCTGCAGCAAAACATCTTCAAAAGAATCCAGATTTAGTATTCCTCAGGGAAAAGGCATTTGGTGAAGAACAACAGAAGATTAAACTAAAGTTTTTCTTTTCGAAAACACCAATATCCAGCTCTTGGTTCAACAACAGAAAGCCAAAATTCCGCTCTGTTACACACATGCAACCTGGCTCAAGCATCCCTGCTTTATTTGAGTAGAACTGTCTATAAAAAGTTTGCTTTCATGTTTGATGCTAATTAGATTCTCCCAACCAGAAAGGTAGGAATAGCATGTTTTCCAGGTGACAAACAGAAATAGAGACCAATAGATTCTGGATTGTCTAGACCCAAAGCCTTTCATAGACAGGATCCCTTCATTCTGACTTCAGCAGAGATAAATCAAAGGCCACTGATGTGGAGTACCATATTGACAAAAATCCCCAACTTCAATCCAACCCTAATTAGTATAAATCCAAACAGAGACTTCGCTAAAATTTGAAAGTGGAGAAAGACTCAGAAGAAAAATGAGTGTTGAGAAATTTAGAATAATTATTTGACCTTATGCTTTATGAATGAAGACAATAAAATGTTTTTAACATTAATACATTCCAGTCAACTACACAGAGAAACAGGGAATTAAGTGGAGATGAAAGAAATGATCAGTCAGCCATTTAAAAAGTAAAAAATAGAAATGAGACTTTAAGACAAGAAGGTGAAGATGTACTATTTGAGAAGGCAAACGTGTTTGAAGTGTTGTTTTAGCCGTGTTGATCCCAGGAAATTAGAGAGACAAGGTAGGTGAGGTAATACCTTTTATTGGACCAACTTGTGTTGATCCAATAAACTTCCAACTTCTCAAAAGCTTGTCTCTTTCACCAGCAGAAGTTGGTCCAATAAAAGATATCACCTCACCCACCAAGGCATATAGATGGCTTAACTCAAACACCTACCAGAGTCATAGTCAGAGTTTAATGCCAGAAGAGACCCCCTCCTCCAGATCATCCAGTCTGACCTCCTGCACATCAGAGGCCACCAAAACCCATCCAGTTACCTCTGTGTGACTGAATGCACCCCTGTATTCAGACCCAACACATTACTGTAATAATCTTTGTACAAAATATGCCTTGTACAGTATCATTTGAAAATTAATAACCCACTGGTCAATAATATCATGGTGAAATGTGTATAGAAACATATGTAAAATTATGAACATAAGCTGAAATTATGACTTGAGATGTGGTTACCAAACAAGTCTAGGAAGTGGATAAACCTGTTTCTCAAAGACAAAGGACAAACCGGTACCTTTAGCCTGGTGTCATCAAAGTGGATGGGCAATTATCTGTCAAGTGGCCATTCTTTGGCAAAGAAGGGGGCAGTAATGATCAATTTACATTTTAGCAAACAACAGCATGGAACCTGTTCCACCATGAGACTCCATGACTCCAACCTCACAGCGGGAATGAACTTTATCTAGGAGTAACCCTCAGGAACATGCATTTCAAAGAGTGACTGGACTATAAAAGTGAAGGGCAAAAAACACGCCATGGTATTTTTCCCTATCCGTCTCTCTGTCTCTTTTTCAACTAAGAAGACAAAGAGAAACTTTGGAGGCAGATCCTCACTTAAGAATTTGGTTAGCAGTGTTGCTGGGAACATGTGGTAAGAATTTCAGCTTGAATCAAGTCTAGTTTGCTAAGTTTTAGTTGCTAGAAAGCATTTTATCTTTATTCCTCTTGTAACCATTTCTGACTTTAATGCCTCATACTTGTACTCAAATAAAATCTCTTTGTATTTAAATAAACTTGGTTTAGTCTTTAATCAAAACTAATCCAGTATTATCTTTAAACAGAACAGTGTGGGTAACTCCATTTAAAGTTGTACATTGACCCTGTTTGGGGCAATGGGCCTCCACTATCTGGACTGTCCAGGAAAGGGCTGGACAGAGCAGAACACGTTTTTTGAGGGAAATCCCAGACTGAGAGTGTGTTGGGGTCACCCTGCAAGTGTTAACAAAGGCTGGTGGAAGCCAGAGTGTGGCTGGCAGACTGCAGCTATACCCAGACACTCAGGGTGTTACTTGCATGCTGGAAGGCTGTTTGTGAGCAGCCCAAGTGGGAGCTACAGGAGCAAAACATAGTAAGACACCCAGCGTTGCAGGGCAGATGGTGACACAGCCCCTCACTGGTCTGGATTGCACCCTGGAATGTCATGTCCTGTATTGAGCCCAATAACCCCCAAAAGACTAAATGTTGTGTACTACAGGCAGAGAATAGGAGGGACCAAGGTGCACCAATGCCTGAGGCCCCTGCAGTGGTAGGGAATTGATTTCCATGAGCTATACCCAGATGATCCTAGCAAGTGATCCACACCGCATGGTGCACAGGAAGGCAAAAAAAAAGAAGTGTCCCTGCCAATCTGACCTGGGTGAAAATTCCTTTCCAGCCCTAAAAACTGCAGTCAATTAGATCCTGAGTATATGAGCAAGACCTACCAGCCAAGGATCTAGAAAGAATTTGCTGTACCACCTCCCATTTCCAGCTGTTCACCATCTCTGATGCTTCAGAGGAAGGAGAGGAAAATAACAAAACACAAAAATTCTCTTTCTGACCCCTACAGGTGACCAACTGAAGCCCTGAAGCATGAGATTTAGGAACATAATACATAGAACCAGAGGAGTCCGCAAGGCCACCGAGCCCAGCCAGGGGTGCTAGAACAGTTTGTATAGTGGGGGTGCTGAGAGCCATGGAACCAAACTGTAAACCTTGAATATGATAGAAACCACATCAAGCCCGGGGGTGCGGCAGCACACCCAGTTCCAGCACCCCACCATCGCAGGCAACCATGTCATAATCTCACTCAAATGTATCACTATTTATCAAGCTCTAACCACCACTACTGCTGCTGGAAGGCTATTCCAGAACCTCACTCCCTTGATGGTTAGAAACCTTCTTCTAATTACCAGCCCAAATTTACACATGGCCAGTTTATACCCATTTATTCCTGTGCCAACAATGTCTTTCAACTTAACTAGCTCTTCTCCCTCCCTGGTGTTTACCCTCCTGATGTATTTATAGAGAGCAATCATATCCCCACGCAGTCTTCTTTTTGCGAGGCTAAACAAGCCGTGCTCTTTTAGGGTATGTCTACACAGCAAAATAAAACTCATGGCTGGCCTGTGCCAACCAACTCAGGCTCATGGGGCTCAGGGTGTGGGGCTGTTTCATTGCTGTGTAGACTTCCAGGCTCAGGCTGGAGCCTGAGCTCTGGTACCCTCCAACCCGCAGCCTCCAACCGAGCCAGGAAGTCTACATAGCAATGAAACAGCCCCGCAGCTCCCGCCCAATCAGATGGCACAGGCCAGCAATGAGTTTTTCTTTGCTGTGTAGACATGAGCTTAGTCTTCACTGTGCTGACAAGTTAGGCCACCTTCAAATATTTTGGAAGAAAAATCATTCAACCTCGGAGTAAAAATCTAGACTGATGTATAGGTTTGGGAGGTATGTTTAGCAAACATACCACATTTGCAATGGCACTGTAAGTAAAGCAGACAGCAGCCATCATACTATGTATCTTCTTGTTTCTCAAAGATCTAGTATCTGAGCTACACAGATACAATATGAACTGGCATACAAAGTTAATGTGCAACATTCCACAAAGAGAAACAGATACTATGAAACTTGGCTTATATTTTCTAGTCTCAAAATCCTCTTCTTTCATTAGCTCAGCCGGAGAAACGATCATCACTAAAACCAGCCCAAATGAAGAGACCAGGAACTGCAAGTACCATGTCCTTCTTTTCAAATTATCTCAACAAGAATTTTATGCAAGAACAATCTGTCTGGAACTCATTAATAAAACAAAGGAAATAAACATCTTATTGTATATGGACACCAATCATCTATGTTCTTGCTCAGATATTTAAATCACTTGGTCTCTGGCTGAGTGGATTTTGACAGAATTGTCATTTTGAGACAGTGTTTCAAACAAAAGTGGCACAGTTCTGCACTGAAACTAACAAGTCAGGCTTCACAGTGGGGCTGTGTACCAAGTTTCATCTGTTGGCTTCCTGTAATGGGTTCACATCCTATCAGGCTGTGGAAGTGTAATGCCAAGAATTGAGGGTAATAGCCATGGCCTATCTGGGTTACAGTGATGTGGGGAAATTACTTTACTGCTAGAATTCCCACAGGGACACTGGATCACCATTCCACTTACTAAGGTGACAGCTTTAACAAAGAAATAGGTCTAAATTAGAGCTAGTCAGAAGTTTTCCCAGTGGAAATGTTTTCAGTCAGAAAATGCCTATCCATTAAAAGTGAAATGTTCTGGAGGAATGGGTCACTGTGATACATCTTTCAGAGGTGGTTGGTTTCCTGCCAGCTCACCTTTTCACCACCACCCCACCCGACCGCAGCGGCTGGAGATCCGGGCCCTTTAAATTGCCTCCGGAGCCCTGCCGCCGCTACCCCAGCCCTAGCCCGAGCCCTGCTGCCCTGGGGTAGTGGCGGCAGGGCTCCCGCGGTGATTTAAAGGGCCCGGAGCTCTGCGGCGGCCAGAGCCCCGGCCCTTTAATTCGCCCCTGAGCTCCTAGCCACCTCTGCAGCGGATAGCTCCGGGATGATTTAAAGGCCCTGGGGTTCCCAGCCACAGCCCCTGGGGCTCCCAGCCACAGCCCCTGGGGCTTTAAATCTCTTCCAGTTGAGGCCCCGCCTCTTCCAGTTGAGACCACGCCCCGCTCAGGACTCCGGCATACCGGTAAATCCTTTACGTTACTTTCACCCCTGTCTGCAGCTGATGCTGTGGCTGGGCTGCTGTTCCTCCTTGCTGTCTTGGTACTTCTGAGTATTCCATTCTTAAATTATAAAACTTTAATAAAATATAGTATTTTTCTTGCTGTCTCTTAGTCCCTTCATTTTATACCAGTTCCAAACAAATGGTGGTGCCTCTCCCATCTATTAACTTTAAGCATGATTAAATCTCATTGGCATTGAACTTTGAACTAAAGCAGGTTCTCATGCACTTTATTGAACAGGCATATGCTTACACAAAGAGGGTCCACTTGAGACAGGGATCATCCCCTGAGCAAGTGTGACAAACACAGGGATCTTGGGAGAACCACCTGTGTCTGTGGCCATCTGCTGGAGGCCCTGTGCTTCTACATTCCCTCTCAGATTTTCCCAATTCACTCTGACTTCACAGCAGTGCAGCCCCTGTGCCTCCTTAGCCAGCAATTTGAACTTTGGGTTTGTTTGTTTGTTTGGTGGTGGTGGTTTTACAAGTCTGATGTCAAGGAATAGAACAATGAAGAAACATGGGGTACTTCCCATTGCTTTCAGCTCATTATCCACAACCTTAAATGGAGCAAAATATGTATTAGAAGATGAAACTATCACCCTTTGGCGGGAAAGACAACATTCTATTAAGACTCCAATCTTGGAATATGATCCATATGTGCAGATCCTTATGCTCATACAAATCCTGTTCCATGATTGCAGCCTCCGTCACCGTGCATGCCATTTTGTTCCATTACAATGCCTATGTGACACAGGAAAGTATAAGAAACCCAATGGGGGACATCCTCTCCCCCACTCCAGTCCTTTTACACCAGAAATAAGGCCCAGGACAGCATAAAGGGGGGCCTGAAAGCACCAGTTCCAGCCAGGATTCCTTGACATAGGCACCATGGAAGACAAGCAACAAGGGGAGGGGGGGGAGGGAAGGATAGCTCAGTGGTTTAAGCATTGGCCTGCTAAACCCAGGGTTGCAAGTTCAATCCTTGAGGGGGCCATTTAGGGATCCGGGGCAAAAATCTGTCTGGGGATTGGTCCTACTCTGAGCAGGGGGTTGGACTAGATGACCTCTTGAGGTCCCTTCCAACCCTGATATTCTATATTCTATTATTCATGTATCAGGATGGAGCTTCAGCACTGCTGAGATTCTGGGCAGCACAGTGGCCCACCCCATTACTGTAACTTAAACAACCCTGAGGACTTAGGGGCACAGAACAAAAATCTCACTTAAGGTTAATGATACAAAAAATGACTGCACTTTCTATATGAGCTTACAGTCACCTGTTGATCCCACAGGCTGAAAGAATATTTTCTTACTTTGAGGTAGTCTAGATTCTTACGATGCAAAAAACGATATTGCCTTTCCAAGAGCTCTGAGAAATACTGTAGGCCAAAAGTATTTTCCCAGTTAAGAGCAAGATTTTGTGCTTGCACAACCCCAGACAAATCTCCACAACTATTTGTATTAGACAAAGGTAATGTAATGAAGGAGGTGTGCAGAAGGAAGGCTGAGAAGTAGTCCAATGTGTATGGCAGGGGTAGTTTGGAAAAGGTCATACTGAAAAGCAGGAGCAAAGTTAAGGTTGGTGGAGTTGGTGCTTGTTGTACAAAAGTAGTAAGGTGTGTATCTGTGGGGAGAGGAGGAGATTATAAGTAAAGTTAAGCTACCTACTTTTGTGGTTTAATATCAAGAGCGTGTGTAACAATCTTAACTATTTCACAGGAAAATTGTTATATATATATTATACACCTCTACCCCGATATAACGCTGTCCTCGGGAGCCAAAAAATCTTACCGCATTATAGGTGAAACCGCGTTATATCGAACTTGCTTTGATCCATCCGAGTGCGTAGCCCCCCCCCCCCCGGAGCGCTGCTTTACCGCGTTATATCCGAATTTGTGTTATATCAGGTCGCATTATATCGGGGTAGAGGTGTATATATATTTCCCAACCATGTAATATTTTATATATAAAGGGCTAATCAATAAAAACAAAGATGTTTTGGCTGAGCTTAAATTATCTGGGTAGACAAAAAAAGCTTGATAATGCTCTCTTTTTCCTTCTTCCTCTTCCCAATAATTAGAAGTCTACCATAAATGTCATACTAGCCAATAATATGAAGATTTTCATATGCAATTTCATCAAATTACTGCTAGCTTTTTTCCAGACTGTAATTACCTTAAGTGAAGACATCTTCTAAGTGTTATAAAATATTATAAGCATATGTTTTTTAGTAGTGTTTTAAATTGATTTTAATTGGCCCCAAACCTATTCAGGTCTATTAAAATCAGGAATTAAACTTGTATGCAGATAAGAAGTATTGGGAAAGCTAATTTTTTCAACAGCTATTGTTTACAGAGTTTAAATTGTACTCCCCAAAAGGTATATTAATCTTCTAAAAGATTTCAAATTTCAGGACACATGATTCTCATAAAGGGTCTAGGGAGCCTACAAAAGAAGGTTATTTAAAAAGAGATTTAATTCCCCACCCACTCTCTTTCTATACAGTATTATCTCTAACACCACCAAGCCTTGAAAACACACAAGTCCAAATTTCTGAGCTCAATCTCATTGCTGGTTTAAATCCACAGAAGCTGGTTTAGTAGTTGGTTTTATGAAAATATTTCTATTTATGATGGGCTTGATTCTCCTTTCATTTACTGCACATGGGTTTTGCACCAGTGGAACTTGGATAACTCCACTGAAGCTATTGCAGATTTACACTCGGATAAATGAGAGGAGAATGAGGCCCAACAGATTGTGCAAAGCTGTTATTATAGTTTAGGTTTTTGGAGAATGCAGACTCCTTGCATGCACCTCACTGATGTAAGACGCAAATGCAGCACTTCTCTTTCCTAATGTAAATATAGCATGTGCTTTATTCAAACACAAACAGGATGAAATTTAATAGTGAAAAGTGGAAGGTCATGCATTTAGGGATTAATAACAAAAAAAATTGTTATAAACTGGGGACGCATGACTTGGAAGTAACAGAGGAAGAGAAGGACCTCGGAGTATTGGTTGATCACATGAACTGCCAATGTGATATGGCTGTGAAAAAAGCTAATGCGGTCTTGGGATGCATCAGGCGAGGTATTTCCAGTAGAGATAAAGAGATGTTAGTACCGTTATACAAGGCACTGGTGAGACCTCATCTGGAATACTGTGTGCAGTTCTGGTCTCCCATGTTTAAGAAGGATGAATTCAAACTGGAACAGGTACAGAGAAGGGCTACTAGGATGATCCGAGGAATGGAAAACCTGTCTTATGAAAGGAGACTCAAAGAGCTTGGCTTGTTTAGCCTAACCAAAAGAAGGCTGAGGGGAGATATGATTGCTCTCTATAAATATATCAGAGGGATAAATACCGGGGATGGAGAGGAATTATTTAAGCTCAGTACCAATGTGGACACAAGAACAATTGGATATAAACTGGCCATCAGGAAGTTTAGACTTGAAATTAGACGAAGGTTTCTAACCATCAGAGGAGTGAAGTTCTGGAATAGCCTTCCAAGGGGAGCAGTGGAGGCAAAAGACATATCTGGCTTTAAGACTAAGCTTGATAAGTTTATGAAAGGGATGGTATGATGGGATAGCCTAATTTTGGCAATTAATTGATCTTTGACTATTAGCAGTAAATCTGCCCAATGGCCTGTGATGGGATGTTAGATGGGATGGGATCTGAGTTATTACAAAAACAACAAGGAGTCTGGTGGCACCTTAAAGACTAACAGATTTATTTGGGCATAAGCTTTCGTGGGTAAAAACCTCACTTCTTCGGATGCATCCAGAAGTGAGGTTTTTACCCACGAAAGCTTATGCCCAAATAAATCTGTTAGTCTTTAAGGTGCCACCAGACTCCTTGTTGTTTTTGTAGATACAGACTAACACGGCTACCCCCTGATACCTGAGTTATTACAGGGAATTGTTTCCTGGGTGTCTGGCTTGTGAGTCTTGCCAACATGAGAAACCTGTAGTATCCAGATTTCTGAGCTACTGGGCCGTAGTCTGACTCCAGTCATACCAGTGTAAATCCACAGTGCCAAGTCCTTTCTAATTTACAGTGGTGTAACTGAGATTAAACCTGGCCACTGTCTCCACTGGCCAGGAGGCTAAAAAGGGGAAACATTCCAAATAAAATAAAATTGGAGCACATACTCCTTGAACACGTTGCTTCATTGATGTCTCCCAAGGAAGTATGCCCCCTGCCTTGACAAAGAAAGATACTCTGTGTGCAGTACACTGGGAAGAGAGCATGATTGGAGGTTTGGTTTTTCTGTGTAACACCAGGTTTAAATCATGATTGTGGAATGAATATAGACACCTTTCTTTTGAGGACTATAAAGCTGGCAGAGGATGCAGGTGAATTTTTAAAAACAGATTTGGCTTCAGGGCTTGATCCCTTTCAACTCTACATTTCTATGTTTCTATTGGGAGAAACTGAGCTGGTCACTTAAAATTTGCCTAAGTCTGCTTTTCACTGCCAGGATGATTCAAAGTAGATATAATTAGGACCAGCCTCTGATCCAGATACTGATGCTGGAAAAGTTGAAGCTGACTGTACTTGGGATCATTTTGGGAGAGGCAAGACTAGAGTTGCCAATCCTCCAGGATTGGCCCGGAATCTCCTGGAATCGGCATCAACCTCCCGGTGACTAATGAAAGCAATCTGGGAGATTTTAATACGGTATTTTAAGAAAATGACATTATGTCATGTTGGGGGGGAGAGGGGAAATCTCCCTAATAGCTTCAGTCAGAGTTGGCAACCCTAGGCAGGACCAAGTAAACCTAGACCATCCCTGACAAGTGTTTGTCCAATATTTTCTTAAAAACTTCCAATGATGAGAATTACTCAACCTCCCTTGAAAGCCTATTCCAGAGTTTAACTACCAATATAGTTGGAAAGGTTTTCCTAGCATCTAACCTAAATCTTCCTTGCTGCAGATTAAGACCATTACTTCTTGTCTTGTCTTCAATAGACATGAAAAACAACTGATCACAGTCTTCTTTATAACATCCCTTAACATATTTGAAGCAGGGGCTTAGCCACAGGTGGGCCTGGGTGGGCTGCAGCCCACCCACTTAGCATCCAGGCCCACCCAAATTAGGGCTGGAGCCCCCCAAATCCACAGGCTGGGACTGCCGACTCTGACTCGGTGTCCATCAGCCCGGCCGCATCCCCGCTCCTGCCAGCGCCGCGTGCTGCTGCCCCGGTCTCCAGCCCCAGCATTAGCCCTGGGGGAGTGTGTGCCTCATGGGGGCATGTCTGGGCGGTGCCAGCACTGGGGCCAGAGACCAGGGAAGCAGCGTGTGGCGCCAGCAGGAAGGGGACGTGGCGGGCTGACGGACACCGAGCCAGAGTTGGGAGGGGCAGGTGGAGCTTGAGTCCCTCCACCCCATGGGCACGCCCCACAGCCTGTGTGCCCCGGGTGCCTACTGAGCAGTAAGGGGGAGGGCATCCCTCCCATCCCCCTCCCCGCCACAGGATCCCACCTGCGTCATCTCCCTTCCCCGCTCCCCTCCTCCCCAAGGCACCGGATCCCTCCCTTCCCCCCCTCCCTCCACCCACCCCATCCCCCGGTCATTGCCTGCTCACCCAAAAGCCAGGGCCCACCCAGTTTTCCTGTCCTAGCTACGCCACTGATTTAAGTCTTATCAGATTGCCCTCAGTCTTCTTTTCTCAAGACTATTCATGCCCAGTTTTTTTTAACCTTTCCTCAAAGGTCAGATTTCCTAAACCTTTTATCAGTTTTGTTGCTCTCCTCTGGACTCTCTCCAATTTGTCTGCATCTTTCCTAAAGTGTGGAGCCTAGAATTGGACACAATCCTCCAGCTGAAGCCTCGCCAGTGCCACAAAGAGTGGGACGATTATCTCCTGATTGCACACCACACTCCTGTTAATGCACCTGAGAATGATATTAGACTTTGTCACAGCTTCATCACTTTGCTGACTCATATTATGTCTGTGATCCACTATAGCCCCCAGATCCTTTTCAACCATACTACCACCTCAACAGTTAGTCCCCATTAAGTAGTGGTGCACTTGATTTTCCCTTCCTAAGTGAAATATTTTGCACTTGTCTTTATTGAATTTCATCTTGTTCAATTCAGACCAATTCTCCCATTTCTCAAGGTCATTTTGAATTCCAGTCCTGTCCTTCAGAATGCATGGAACCCCTCCCAGGTTGGTGTCATCTGCCAATTTTATACATATATGCTCTAATCCATTATCCAAGTCATTGCTGAAAATATTGAATAGTACTGAACCCAGGAACTGCAGTACTCCACTATATGCACCATCCCCATTTGAGAGCAAACCATTGGTATCTACTCTGAGTATGGTCTTTCAACCAGTTGGGCACCCACCTTACAGTAATTTCACGTAGGCCACATTTCCCTAGTTTGCCTATGAGAATGTCTAATAGCATAGAGCTGGCACAGATAGACCTATACCTCCTCTCCTGCAGCCCCTAGTGCAGTATTGCCAACCTCGAATGATCAAAAATCATGAGTCAGGCCCTCAAATCATGAGCTTATTTAGCCAATCATGAGATTTTAAATAATAAAAAGTTTAGAGTTCTTTGTTTGCCTTCTGGTGTTTGAGCCTTTCAGGCATACTCAGCTCATGTTGTTAAGTTTTTCTCCACACCATGAAATCCTCCATGTAAAAAAACAAAAAAACAAAAAAAGTGTGTACATGGGAATCTAGGCTATAAACATGGAATTCCAGGGAATGGGGTTTATAGAGTACCAAATATTATGAAACATGCAAACATAATTGTGAGAGTTGGTAATGCTGTTGGTGTCAGCTGTATTATATCTGCAGTATTGCCACACTCTGGTGATCAGCTTCTACAGCAGCCAATTGGAGGCTGTTGCAGACAGCGGATGATTATTTCACATTGGAGGCTTCTCTAACTTTCACCAGGCCAGCTAAACCAGCTCCTCAACCCCAAGGATGAAAGCCTCTAGATCTTTAATGAGCCCATAATAAAACAGATAAAGCTTTCTGCCCTAGACAATACTGCGGCTGATAAAATAAACAGGATTCTTAATCTCCTCTGAGAGTCCGCCACAGTTTATTTTGCTCTACAGCTGCGGTGAGACCTGCTCGCCCTACATACAAACTGGCAACGGAGCCTCTCAAGTCTTGCTTAGAAAAGGCTCACATGCTCCTTGCTCCTAAACGCTTTACTTCATTAGGTTTTAGAGGAAGCAAGCCTAGAGGTTTTCAATAAATTCATGTCTCACTGATCACCATATTTGGGATTGAGAAGGTATTTCCCCACAGGTCAGATTGGCAGAGACCCTCAGGGGGTTTCACCTTCTTCTGCAGCATGGGGCCCAGGTCACTTCCAGGTTTAAACTAGTGTAAATGGTGGATTATCTATATCTTAAAGTCTTTAAATCACGATTTGAGAACTTTAGTACCTCAGCCAGAGGTTAGGGTCTATTACAGGAGTGCGATGTGCAGGAGGTCAGACTAGATGATCAGGATGGTCCCTTCTGACCTTAAAGTCTATGAGTATGCAAACATGGAGATGTAGAGGTTTTATCAAAGAATGCAGAGAGAAATCCCTTTCCAAGACGGATTGTCTAATCCAATACTAGCCTGGCATAAAAAGGATTGAGTCAAACTCTCTCCTTTTTCACTTCACACCGTGATTTATGAAAGCACATGAAAAAATTCTTGCTTTTGCTCCATTCACAGACATAAGCCTTAGTTTGGGATCAACTACCTTTGTCTATATAGTCTTCCTGTTTCTGAATAGTCCATCTTATTATTTTCTGTTATCCCTTCCCATCGCCCTGCTTCCCCTTAGCAAGGCTTAGCTGTTGTCATTCTCTCCTCCTACCAGTCTTTGTTATCGTCTGCAAACCAAACCAATCTCCCTAGTCTTGGTTTAAGGTTTTATACTGCTTACATTAAAATGCCTCAATAAAGATTGTCATGCTGTGCACACTGGGGTGCATGCGTATCTACTATATGCATATACTATTGTTCGTGATAGTGAGAGTGTGACCACAGTGTCATATTGGTGACAGCACTGCAGCAGGGAAGAGATGGGAGGGAGAGACTTAATATCCGGAGTGAGGCTCTATCCGGACTGGAAATCTTGCAGTAGCTAGAGCAGGTGTTCACCACCTGGAGGTGGTGGAAAACACAGATTTGTACATTTTTTTAACTGACATTTTTCAAAAGAAGTGGCAAGTCCCTATATCATGCTATATTGATGTTAAAATTATACCAGACTGATTGACAGTGATTTACGCTAGTGTAAATTTCTATACAAGATGATAGAGGATCAGTCCCATTGTTTGGGGAGGAGGGCAGACCTGAAGCCCATCATCTTCCTTTATTCCCTTTTCATACTTCAAAGTGGATATCTGTTGACACCTTTTCATTTTAATTTCCTCTGCAAGACTATTTGAGCTTTTCTGCATGTTGCCTAAAAACCTCCGCTCTGCAGCTCTTGTCTACACTGCCTGCATTTATTTCAATGTTTGTCCATATCCACAAAAACAAAATGGACTTTTATTTGCTGAAGTTTTTTGCCAAGTTAACTCCAATGTGCCAATAAAGTTTTACTATACAAAAGCCTAGAGGATCTGAATTTTATTTCAGATTTACATATTTAGAAGGGCAGCAAATTAGACTTGTTTTGTTTGTGCATTCACTACATGCAGGGACCAAGAGATAAAAAGGCAAAGAGAGCCAAGGAATTTGGTTGAAAAGCAGGATATTGCCTCAAATGAAGGACAATTGAAAGGTCTGGGTAGGAAAGCAGCCGTAAGCATAAGGGCTTAAAAATTGAGTGAAGTCAATGGAGCTACATTAATTAACAACAACAACAAATTTGGTCCTAGAACTATTAAATAAAAAGCATCCTGTTCTCATGCACAGATAAACAGCGAAAGAGAAATAGAGAAAGTGATAGAGTAATAGTACTTTGAAACAAAAGTTCTTCATGAAGTTAATCAGGATCTCACGGACTGGAATATAAATGCAGTTTGCAGAGTTTTACCATAAGCTCGTAACTATCCTCAAGTTCACAACTATATACAAGGCGATACCTTGCCCACATACGTAAGTGATTCAGAGACTGAGCAGCTAAGGAGACGTCTGTGACCATTAGAACTGTGCGCATTTAGCACCTGTCTCATACCATCTAAGTTAAGTCAGAATGATCCCCCTGATTTTACTGGTGCAGGATGAGGCCTGAAAATTTGGCCCTAAAGACCAGCCTTCAGTGAACCTCCATTTTTGTGGGTGTAAAATTGAACCAAAAGATGTGGAGGCCCAGGTTTGGCAATACATATTTTCAAGTTTGAGGCTTTTGTTCAATTCATCTCTGCTTCTGAGCTGTCAGAAATAATATGTTTTGGACTGAGACAATATGGACAAACTGTCACCTTGTGCACCAGAATCTTAGCTTTTGTTAATAACTAGAAATGATTTTTGGTGATATTAGCAAACAACTCTGCTCACGTGTGACATCCCCTTCTCCTACCCTGCATCTGTCTTGACTAGTTACATTATAAACTTTTGGTGTAGGGGCTGTCTATTACTCAGGATAGTGCTTAGCAAAATGGGGGCCCATTCTCAGCTGGCTCCAAGGTGCCACCCCAGTACAAATAAATAAGGTTGCAAAGGAAACCTCAAAAACTTGAGATAGGCATAACCAGTCTGGCAATGCTCAGAGGTGTTAACTGCCCCATTCATCTCAGTGAGATTTTAAATAATGATCACTAGGCATTTAAGTATCATTTTTAAGTACTTCATTTATCACGAAAGCATATAAGAAAAGCAGATGGAGGAAAAAAGAAAAATCACAGATCTGTACAATCTATTGTGAGTGACATCATAAGTGGGTGGAATTTGGGAGGTACCACACAAATTAAAAAAAAAAAAAAAATCAACAAGGTGTCAAGCTCCAGGAACCCAGCAGAGAATCAACCCAAAGGAGCCCAGAGTGCATGCATGACCATATTTTGAACACCTGCACAATCTTGTGTGAGCAGCATATCACTCTGGCAACTCTTCCCAGCACTGCACACATGAGCACTATGAGCTTTCACTCCAATTTGACCCCGTGTTTGCAGTATCACTCAGAAATACTTTTAAACAACAGTCAAGTAACTTCTAAATACATTTTGTACTTATACTAAATTAAAACTAAAATGAAGGGAAAAGCCGACTGCTGCAGAGGAGCGTGTGGATCGGACACAGACTTCTCTTAGGGGAGAGTCTGATGATAGAGAATCTCCAGGTTATAGTCAGAAGCAGAGGACTGAAAAGTATAATGTAAGGGCCGGATCAGATGATAAACAGCCACATAAAAAAGAATCTGGCACATCAGAAAAAGGCAGGCTAATAAACAGGGACAAGTTTTTAAAGTGCTTGTACACAAATGCCAGAAGTCTAAATAATAAGATGGGTGAACTAGAGTGCCTTGTGATAAAGGAGGATATAGATATAATAGGCATCACAGAAACCTGGTGGACTGAGAGCAATCAATGGGACACAATCATTCCGGGGTACAAAATATATCGGAAGGACAGAACAGGCCGTGCAGGGGGAGGAGTGGCACTATATGTTAAAGAAAGTGTAGATTCAAATGAAGTAAAAATCTTAAGCGATTCCACAGGTTCCATAGAGTCTCTATGGATAGAAATTTCATGCTCTAGTAAAAATATAACATTAGGGATCTATTATCGACCACCTGACCAGGACAGTAATAGTGATGATGAAATGCTAAGGGAAATTAGAGAGGCTATCAAAATTAAGAACCCAATAATAGTGGGGGATTTCAATTATCCCCATATTGACTGGGAACATTTCACTTCAGGACGAAATGCAGAGATAAAATTTCTCGATACTTTAAATGACTGCTTCATGGAGCAGCTGGTACGGGAACCCACAAGGGGAGAGGCGACTCTAGATTTAATCCTGAGTGGAGCGCAGGAGCTGGTCCAAGAGGTAACTATAGCGGGACCGCTTGGAAATAGTGACCATAATACAATAGCATTCAACATCCCTGTGGTGGGAAGAACACCTCAACTGCCCAACACTGTGGCCTTTAATTTCAAAAGGGGGAACTATACAAAAATGAGGGGGTTAGTTAGACAAAAGTTAAAAGGTTCAGTGACTAAAGTGAAATCCCTGCAAGTTGCGTGGGCCCTTTTTAAAGACACCATAATAGAGGCTCAACTTCAATGTATACCCCAAATTAAGAAAAACAGTAAAAGAACTAAAAAAGAGCCACCGTGGCTTAACAACCATGTAAAAGAAGCAGTGAGAGATAAAAAGACTTCCTTTAAAAAGTGGAAGTCAAATCCTAGTGAGGCAAATAGAAAGGAGCACAAACACTGCCAACTTAAGTGCAAGAGTGTAATAAGAAAAGCCAAAGAGGAGTTTGAAGAACGGCTAACCAAAAACTCCAAAGGTAATAACAAAATGTTTTTTAAGTACATCAGAAGCAGGAAGCCTGCTAAACAACCAGTGGGGCCCCTTGACGATGAAAATACAAAAGGAGCGCTTAAAGATGATAAAGTCATTGCGGAGAAACTAAATGGATTCTTTGCTTCAGTCTTCACGGCTGAGGATGTTAGGGAGATTCCCAAACCTGAGCTGGCTTTTGTAGGTGACAAATCTGAGGAACTGTCACAGATTGAAGTATCACTAGAGGAGGTTTTGGAATTAATTGATAAACTCAACATTAACAAGTCACCGGGACCAGATGGCATTCACCCAAGAGTTCTGAAAGAACTCAAATGTGAAGTTGCGGAACTATTAACTAAGGTTTGTAACCTGTCCTTTAAATCGGCTTCGGTACCCAATGACTGGAAGTTAGCTAATGTAACGCCAATATTTAAAAAGGGCTCTAGGGGTGATCCCGGCAATTACAGACCGGTAAGTCTAACGTCGGTACCGGGCAAATTAGTTGAAACAATAGTAAAGAACAAAATTGTCAGACACATAGAAAAACATAAACTCTTGAGCAATAGTCAACATGGTTTCTGTAAAGGGAAATCGTGTCTTACTAATCTATTAGAGTTCTTTGAAGGGGTCAACAAACATGTGGACAAGGGGGATCCGGTGGACATAGTGTACTTAGATTTCCAGAAAGCCTTTGACAAGGTCCCTCACCAAAGGCTCTTACGTAAATTAAGCTGTCATGGGATAAAAGGGAAGGTCCTTTCATGGATTGAGAACTGGTTAAAGGACAGGGAACAAAGGGTAGGAATTAATGGTAAATTCTCAGAATGGAGAGGGGTAACTAGTGGTGTTCCCCAAGGGTCAGTCCTAGGACCTATCCTATTCAATTTATTCATAAATGATCTGGAGAAAGGGGTAAACAGTGAGGTGGCAAAGTTTGCAGATGACACTAAACTACTCAAGATAGTTAAGACCAAAGCAGATTGTGAAGAACTTCAAAAAGATCTCACAAAACTAAGTGATTGGGCAACAAAATGGCAAATGAAATTTAATGTGGATAAATGTAAAGTAATGCACATTGGAAAAAATAACCCCAACTATACATACAACATGATGGGGGCTAATTTAGCTACAACGAGTCAGGAAAAAGATCTTGGCGTCATCGTGGATAGTTCTCTAAAGATGTCCACGCAGTGTGCAGAGGCGGTCAAAAAAGCAAACAGGATGTTAGGAATCATTAAAAAGGGGATAGAGAATAAGACTGAGAATATATTATTGCCCTTATATAAATCCATGGTTCGCCCACATCTCGAATACTGTGTACAGATGTGGTCTCCTCACCTCAAAAAAGATATTCTAGCACTAGAAAAGGTTCAGAAAAGAGCAACTAAAATGATTAAGGGTTTAGAGAGGGTCCCATATGAGGAAAGATTAAAGAGGCTAGGACTCTTCAGTTTGGAAAAGAGAAGACTAAGGGGGGACATGATAGAGGTATATAAAATCATGAGTGATGTTGAGAAAGTGGATAAGGAAAAGTTATTTACTTATTCCCATAATACAAGAACTAGGGGTCACCAAAAGAAATTAATAGGCAGCAGGTTTAAAACAAATAAAAGGAAGTTCTTCTTCACGCAGCGCACAGTCAACTTGTGGAACTCCTTACCTGAGGAGGTTGTGAAGGCTAGGACTATAACAATGTTTAAAAGGGGACTGGATAAATTCATGGTGGCTAAGTCCATAAATGGCTATTAGCCAGGATGGGTAAGAATGGTGTCCCTAGCCTCTGTTCGTCAGAGGATGGAGATGGATGGCAGGAGAGAGATCACTTGATCATTGCCTGTTAGGTTCACTCCCTCTGGGGCACCTGGCATTGGCCACTGTCGGTAGACAGATACTGGGCTAGATGGACCTTTGGTCTGACCCAGTACGGCCTTTCTTATGTTCTTATGTTCTTATGTAAGGGAATTTTGGAACAGGTGTATGGACCATCTTGAAGGGTGAAACTCACAAAAGCAGTTACTTCTGTGAAATTCCACCCACGTCCAGTCAGAAAAATAGTGCCTTGACAGTTCTAAATCTGATCTAGAACTAGTCATAGTAGTAGGTTCACACCCAGAGATTTGAATCCAGCCTCCACTGTCCCACACCAAAAATTCAAAATTATTCAGATTTGAGGTTCTGGTTTTAACTTCTCTATCAATATAACAGATCATTTGCATAAAGCCAGTACTACTTTTAAATTACACATATCACCTCACTTGAAAGTTTCCATAAAGATACATCTTTGTTCTGTAGTAAAAATACATGAAGATACCAAAATACAAGACCAATTAACAAAGAGCAATTATAATACGAAGAGCAACTTGTAAGGTTTTGACACCAAGTTTCTCTTTCCCCCGCTCATTTTTTGTTTGTTTATTTGGCAGGGTTTTTTTTTTTCCGCTTGCATGGGTATATTTTCTAGATAGCTGCTCTGAGAAACTCTGGCAGAAAGAACCAACATCACAGAAACACCAACAGAAAGAACCACACGCAGAGTTCCTAAAAAGAACTGCACAACAAAGTCAACATTTCTCCAAGATCTAACTACCTACATCGTCAGTTAAAAAGAACTTGTAAAAAACTCTGTAATAGCAGCATCTGATGACTCCCAGAAGTGTTACATAACTATGTTGGATACCCAGTGCATTTAGCTGCAAAGGGATTATATGAGACACTTAATGACCTGTCTCAAAAATGTTACATTCACAACTAGAGTCAATAGATTAGCAAGTCTAATAGAAAAGCTGATCCCACTGGTGTTAGCTGCTCTTAGATGAGTGAAAAAGGAAAAATAGAAACACAAAGCCCTTAATCTCTCATATCGAAGTATTCTTTGAATATTATTTAACTGTAATATTCCTCTCAATGCCTTACAAAGGAAAGATACTTCTAGTAGACTGGAAAGTCTCCAATGAGACAAATAGGCAACGAGTCCTGTTCCAGGCCACTCCCCCTTCCCTGTTCTGCAAATCTCTTCTCTGGCTCTCACAAGGCTGAAGGAACCAAAAGTAGAGCGTCTCTTTTTATGTAGTGGAGCTCCCCATGTTGTGCTCGTGTAACCCCTTTAAATCTTTTTCCTAAGGGGGGAGCGGGAGCAGTGAGAGAAAAGAGGGAAACTCCAGGGTGTGGCTCTGGAGCTCCAGAGAGAGAAGGGCTGCAGCAAGCAGGCTCTCACAAAGTGAAGCAGCAGAGAACCTGCCTGAAGCCTGGGAAGGACAGGGCGGCCGATCGGGGACACCCCAGGACTGGAGCCAGGAGCAGCACTGTGCCAGGGAGGAATTGCCCGAGAAGGACAGGCCGGAGCTGGACCCAGTATCACGGCTGCTCAGAGCTGCATGGGGCTGTGAGCACTGGGGCTTGTGACTCTGCATTGGGAATAAGGAGGGAGGCTGCTAGCTAGTTAAGTGGGGAGGTGGTCGCTCTGTGTGGCTTTGCAGAGGGCGCCAGAAACGGGCACCGGAGGGGTTTGTTGGGGAAAGTTCACTGGCGCCAAAGACGACCAGGAGCACCCAAGACTCACCACTGGACTGGAACTTTTCTCAAGACTCCTGAACTCGGTGTGCAGACACATTGCTCAGTGTCTGCCCTTCCAGACTGTGCTACCACTGGGCCTGTGGGGCCTTGGTTTGGATGCAGCCCTGTTCTACTGCTCCCCCTATATTTCCCCTTGTTGTTTTTCTCCTCTCATCCCTCTGTAAATAAATATCTCCCTTTATTATATCCGTTGTACTTTTCCTGTGGGTGGGTGTGTTCACTCTGGGGGGTTTGGAACAGGTGCCCCTGGGGTGGAAGGCATTTTTCCTGCTGCATTCCTGCGCGCGCCGTCTCTTGGTGAGAGCTGCCTGCAGAGCAGACTCCATCTTGGCCATGAGGGCGCTAAAGTTACACTCACCTCAAAACAAAAGCCTTCCCCTACTTTACCATCATGAATTGTACTGACAATAGCCAGAAAGCTCTTCTAGAGTCAGTCTCTCTCTCCTTACAATAGCAGTGACCTCATGTGACCAAATCTCCCATAACCCAGTTGCCTGTACAACTTGAAGGAAAAACTCTGGAGGATACAGAATAGACCAAATAATTAGGAAGCAAAGTAGCTGCAAATCCTAGCCACTGCAACCCTAACAAAGCACAGGGGGGTTAAACATACACAAGTTATCCAGAGTAAAAGGAATGGATGTTTTTAAAAGTGACAGACTGCTACACTACTGCATCTCCACCTTGATTGTAATGTGGCATGTGAGGAACACCAGACAGGCTTTAATTAGGGCCCAGGGTTTGGGCACAGGAGAGTGCTTTCTGCAAGCAGAGGTAGCTGAAGCCCTCATTAGAAACAAAAAATGTAAACCATTGGACATTTCACAGCCTGCAATTTATCCTTTTTGCTCAACTAGAATCAGCATGTTCTGCTGATATGTAAATAAAAGACAAATGATTAACACTGCCTTTCTTACCAAGGGGATTTCTCTAAGCCTGTCAAGGTGATTGGGTTACATGGCTTGACAGGCAGTTGATTCCTTCCTAGACTATAATGAAGGCAGTGTCACTTCCTGAAGCTATTTTCTGCACGACATATTTGATTATAGGTTAGTCAGACTGCATTCTCAAGCCACTGATGTCCTGAATAAGGAGTTTATTGGCAGATTTATTCGTGAAGAGAATTTAATAGTAGAGACTTCACCGAGTTCCTGCATTGCTAGCTGTGAACCAGCCAATACTGTGGTTTTTTAAATTAAATCCATTGGGGGAAAAGAGTCCTTCCTATCATAAAGGCATCTGCAGAGCTAAGGAGATTAGAAAAACCTCCAGAATCTGAACAGCATGCTGAAAGAACACTTGTCAAGACTGGGGAGGCAATAGGGCTTTCAGTTTACCTTGATGAGGCAAGCAATCTTTAAAAGATAATGCAGCTTCTATTCTTTCAGTTAGGAAAGCCACACTTAATGCATCTTCTGAATTATACACTTTTTCATGCGGGATTTGCATATTATTTTTTGCTATTCAATTTCAAAAGATTTTAAAGCAAAATTAATGTGCTTCACTGTGAATGCCAAGAACCCAATTACAGCCCATCAAATGCAGAACAAAAAAACAAAGGACAGAATTAATTTGTGTGGTAATGAAGAATCTCAGTTTTTGAAACTGTAGTATCTTGTGGAAGTAAATCCAGGCAGGCACAAAGGTTAATGTTATTTTATGAGAGCAGCTCCAGCAGTCTGCCCTCTACACTCTTAACAACTCACACACTAGCTTGGCTCTCAACAGTGCTGCAGGTCTTATGTTACAACTATAAACTGGCTTTATAGGGATGCATCATTAGAGAAACAAAAAGCACCAATCATCTCTTAAACCTATGCGGCTCAAAGCAGGAAACTATTTCACATTGGATCTGCTTCTAAAAATCTACATTTCCTGTCAGTTCTCTAGTTAATTTAGAATAAAAATCATTGCATGGAAATATTCATAGATATTATCAAATATTATCTACTGTTTCAGTTAAAGGAGCAGTACCATACAGCTAAAACACATTCTGTGTACCAGGAATTCTCACTAAAAAAAGCACAGTGGGTTCAACAGTCCTTTTGCTGAGTAGACACTTGACCTTCTTCTTTACTCCCAGGCCCCAGTTTCACCCTGCTATTCACTCTGTGCAGCAGTGAAACTAACAAGAATGATGTGAATTTCAGTCACTGTTTGCATGGTCTTGTGGGTGCATATTTTTGTTTCAGAAATACCATGCATCAGTGTTTCCAAAATGAAGCTTTTGTGGAATTTCAGTTTTGCTGGAAGTTTTTGTTTGTTTGTTTGGGGGGGGGGGAGATTGTTTTGGTTCAAATTTTGGCCCGCTCTATTTACCAGTACTAGAACAAAAGCAGTACATTCTTACAGAGCAGTACAATGAAAGATGGTATAAGATGGCTGTAGAAGAAAAACATCATCTGCTGATTTCTTCTTCTTTAATTGATGTTACCTACAGAAATGGACTGACAGCTGAGGACCACTACCAGGGATAGTATAAGATAAGCCTATTAGTTCTATTTTCAAAGCTCAGGCTATCAGTCCCGGGGGGTGCGTGGCAGCTCCAGCTGTGAGCCCCACAGGGGACTGACAGCCAACAGGCGCTGTAAGTAATGCAGTACCTACACTGACACTGTGTCACCCTGTGCCTCTCACAGAGGTGAAGTTATTAAGTCGATGTAGTGGAGACTTACATCGGTGGGAGCTACTTTGTAGCGTATATGCTTATAGAGTTAGGTTGACTTAAGCCACCTTATGTCGACCTAGCTCTGTAGTTTAGACCAAGCCTAAGAAAGCACCATTCTCCCAGAGGGGCTACTAGTGGAATAGATACCTGATTAGACAAAAAGCTTCTCAAAAGTCCCAACAAAAACAACAACTTTGAAAAAGGATTGGGTCTGTTTCACATGCTGTTGCAATGCAGTTGCAAACTTCCAGTATAGCTCATTAGCAGGGAGAAATGCCAACAAGGTCTGAAGATTTCTTAAATCAAGATTGAAATAATAACATGAAAGAATCACCTTTAGCACTTTTTTTAAGCTTTAGTTGCAAGGTACAAATTCTATTGAATCATTTTAATAATAATATCATTATGCAACTGCCCTATACCTGAAAGACTGTGGTGATTAAAGGTTGTCACTTTCCCCAATGATAGGCATTAACCAACCTCCTCCCATGAAATACATGGAGCTGTTATTCAACAAAGGCCAGGTCTGCAGTTGGTGTAAATAAGCATAGATTATTTACAGCAGCTGAAAGTTTGCCTTTGAACCAGCTGAACATCTGACCCATAAAGCTTAAAATTTCAGTAACCAAATACCAAGAGAATTAAGTTTCATGCATTTTAAATATAATTGTTGGAAGAAAGGGGTTTTTTGAAAATGTAGTTTTGGAACTGGAACGGTTCAGGCAAAATCCCCCTGTTGGTGAGACCAAATACACACTCCTCCTCTTTATGAAGGATACTCCACTAACTATCACTATATTGTTCCTGAGTTCATAAGAAACCATAACAGCCTCTTGTTTTGTACGATGAATCTGAGTCAAACATGCAATGTCTTTGTTTCTTACGTAGAGTCTAACAGTCCACACAAGAAAATGAAGCTACAGAAACCAGCTGTGTAACAGTATGTATGTGAAAAATGAAGGTATCTTGCTAACCTGTTCTGTGCCACATTCTGCCAAGAGCATGTGGGGATGTAATGCGGAGTTGATTGCATGCAAGACTAATTTTCCAGTAGAAAAAATACATACACTTATCAAGATTGTATCTTTGATTAATTCACTATTGTACCCAGCATTATGGATGAATTATTAGAAACAGAAACTTCAGTGCTAAAATACAAAAGAAATAGAGGCACAATGACATCCAGCTATAGCAAACAGTCACTATGATTAACTACTGTTAATCATATAGTATACAGTATAGCTCACTTCTAGCAAACAAAGGATCTTATAGATTCCACGGCCAGAAGGGATCATTATGATCCTCTAGGCTAACCTCCTGCATAACACAGGCCATAGAACTTCCCCCAAATAATTCTTAGCACATCTCTTTCAGAACAACATCCAATCTTAATTGAAAAATGGTCAGTGATGGAGAATCCACCATTACCTCGGTAAATTGTTCCAATGGCTAATTACTCTCATAGTTAAGAATTTATGCCTTATTTCCAGTCTTAATTTGGTTAGCGTCAGCTTTCACTCATTGGATCGTGTTATACCTTTCTCTGATAGATTGAAGATCCCATTATTAAAGATTTGTTCCCCATATAGATAGATATAGGCTATAATCAAGTCACCCCTTTTCTTTCTCTTGGTTAAGCTAAATAAATTGAGCTCTCTGAGTCTATCACAATAAGGCACGTTTTCTAATCCGTTAATCATCATCATGGCTCTTCTCTAACCCGCTCCAATTCATCAACATCCTGGACACAGTATTTCAGCAGTGGTCACACCAGTGCCAAATACAGAAGTAAAATAACCTGTCTACTCATACTCAATATTTCCTTGTTTATGCATCCCAGGATTGCATTAGCTCTGACTAGTGTCAAACTGGGAGTTCGTGTTCAGCTGCTTGTCCACCACAACCCCCAAGTCTTTTTCAGAGTAACTGCTTCCCAGGATTAGAGTCCCCATCCTATAAGTATGGCCTGCATTATAGAAATATACATTTACATTTAGCCCATATTAAAAGCCATCTTAATTTTAAGGGGGATTCAATCTGTCTCCATATATGTTCATTCAGGGCTCTGTCCTTGACAAATCAGCAAAGTTTGTGAAGATTCAAGGCCATCTTTTCTGTTAGAAAAGAATCCCCAGACCCTGTGCTAAAGTAACTGCAACTGACTTCCTGCATGTGCTTATAGCAAAGAAAGGTGGTTCTCTAAAAATACTCTCTCATTATTATATCACAAATATAGAATCATGGAAACAAGGGAATGGGAAAAACCTTGTAGGCCTATGTCATGGCTACAAGGTTGCTTGCATTTATGCACTTTCTGGTCTCTCTGTGCACCTCATCAGTTATTAGACCTCACACTCTGACAGGTCTTAGGATTTTGCAATTCGATCTGGATATAGCACCCTATCTATGCCAATTGCTTGTTACTGTACAGGTCTGATTGGGTATCTGCATCCCTTCCCTTTGGGAGTACGGGGCCAGTGATATACAGCGACTAACAACCCTCCTAAAACAAATAGATTTATATAGCAAATGGAACAAAGCATTAGAAAAAGTGATTTTAAAACAGACACTCTACACACATTTTGGCTCATCTAATGTTACACTTCACCACAAGCTAAATTAGACTGGCTCCCCTTTTGAGTTACAGAAGAAGCCCCATTTACGTTCTTGTAGCAAGCTTGAGTACTCATGGGACCCAGCCTGGGCTCTGTTTGCCTTTCAGACAGAGCGCTCCCCAGTCTGTTTTCCCTGCCTCAAGGAAACTTCCTTTTCTCAAAGCTCCTCTCTCCCTGTTTGTGTCTGACCCCAATTACCATATTTGTGAAGTCTTCCTTTTGCCTAGGACTGTTTTTTTTCCCCTCAATTTGCCAGCCTGGCTAAAGAACATGCCCCATGATGGTTGCAATGGCTTGCAATCACAGTCTTGTGTCTGTGGGGGCATCTGCTGAAACCATTTGCTCCCTCCAATGCACCATCTCAGAAATCAAAGGCCATATTTTGGGGTTCACAATATACATTGAGAAACCCCCATATTCAATCACAGCCTAATTTGCAAAGGTGCCTAAATCTGGGTTTAAACAGAGCCCATGACATTGCACATACAAATCACTTGTATATATTTTTTGCAGACTGAATGAAGCTCACCCCTGCCCGGAGGGCCAGCTCAAGGCCTTTTCACCACTCAAATTACTACCACAAACCTCAAAATATGGTTTAAGTGGGAACTCAGTGGTACATGGCCCTCATGCTAGCTGTCTGTGCAGGCATGAGTGTCATTGTATGTGCATGCGGCTGAGTTCATGTACATACACAAAGCCTACTTGCACTTCATTTCTGTGCAAAATCAAAAAGTGATACAGTGCAATAACTAAATGCACACACTTACATGCACACAAATTCGGGCCATGTTATGAAAGTTTAGCCTGCTAGGTTGTCTGTTCCATCGTTGTGCCAATGCAAGACTGTTACTCCATCACACATTCTAGTTCTATGGGATCCAAGCAATACAATTTCTACCTCTTCCTTTGGCAAGCTGTGTCACAATCTAATAGATCTCAGAGCCCAATTCCACAGTTCTGTAGGAATTTTGGCTTATTAAAAAGATTGCAGGATTGGGTCCAGTGTTAGAAAAAACTCTTGATAGTCTGCCTAAATTTTCCTTGTTTTAATTTCATCCCCTTACTCCTTACATTAGAAAAGCTACTTCTGAATTGTGATGTCCTGACCCCTTTAAATGTTTGAGCACACCCTCCAGCCCCAGTGCAAAGCCTCACTTTTGTGTTAGTTTCAGTTTTGCTACAGAACTATAAAGGTTTTCATGGCAGCTAGTTGTGCTTAAATGAGCTCTTCTGTGTCTGTATCTCTTTCTCTGCTGGGTCCAGATACAACGAACTACCTAAAAAAATGGAATTTAGGTACATGGCTATGGTATCAAGCTACACCTTTATTTTAGGAACTTTAACAAGAAGTTGCTATTTAAAAATGCATCTATGAGTGAAGTTCCATTTAGGTACAGGTACATAATGACAGGAGAAATCCCTTTTAATAGACTGAGGTCTTCCAATGCAACCATTGGTCTTCCTATGCAACCATTACAATCATACAATTCTAGTAGAAGGAATATTAGTTTGACAGTAGGACAAAGAAAGAAACAAAAAATCAGTTGCATTGGATAGGACCTTGGGAATATATGATTGTGTTAAGATACATTAAAAACTTTTTTGCTGATGCTTACAGGAAGAAATAAATCGATCCCAACAGGATAAGCCCTTTTCTTTATTAATTAAAAAAAAATGAAAACTTGACATCTGTTGCTTTAAATTATCCAAACAGTGAAGGTTTCTGATAGTGCATCTCAAAGTTCAATTTGCACAAGAATTGAGTTTTCCTCTTAGCAAAAGCCTTATTTTCAGCATCTTTGGAAGTATTAAACATTTATATTTGTCACCCCACTTCTCCAGCAAGTGATGAACAGAATAGTTCTAATCTTTGTATGTAAACTACCTGACGTTCTGGGATGGATGATCTGAGACAAGCGTAGAACTCTGAAAGATTGAAAACTAAGGCTAATGCAGCATTCCTCATTACTCTCAGGAACTAGAGACTTTAAATATAAACCATAAACTATGAAACCAGACCTAGAAATATAAAGCTAAATTTAAAAAGAATTATTTAACTAATACAGTAAGAGATTGACAGGTGAAATTACATGCAAGCTGTCTGTACTTCCTGACCGGTTTCTCCTATAACACAAAATGAGTCACTTCCTTTAAAATTAAATATAAATGTATATAATTATACCAACGTGGCCCTTCTCAGGGCCATATCATTACATCGTTTTAAAACACAGAACTACCCACTGAAGTCCAATGGGAGTTCTTCAAATGTTAAGCACAAGATAGCCCCGTATCTGTGTACAAGAAGTCACAAATGTCTCTTCTTCACATTAAAACGGTTATGTGTAAAACAGACATTGTATTACATTGTAACAGTGTTATTGTGAAAGCTCTGGAAGCTGTGATCTAATGTGTTCTGTAGCTGTTCATTAGGTCAAAAGAAACAAAGCCTGAGTTGAGATGAGGACTTTAAATAGCCCTATTTAGTTAGTCACTAGACAAATGACCTTTTATTCTCATTTAAAAAATGTCTGGTGAAACCACTGCTGAGGATGAGAAGCACTGCAAGAGCCAATAACTGGAGGGCTTCAAGCTGCGAAGTTCAGGAACTTTAAAGAATTAGAGAATCATTAAAGAAGTGGTGATACCACTGAAAGCAAACGAAATTACTATCTATCATGCTCTCTATTTTTAATCTGACTTCAGTGTGAAGCTGAGGAGTCTAATATGGGCTACATTACTTCAAATTGTTGCAAAGGAGCTATTCATTACGGGCTGCACAATGCCATTTAGGCACATTTCAGGGTGAAATGGAGCTGCAATCCCTCCCTGGTGGAGCACAGGCTATACACGCACTTCTACACCCATTGTGAGGCATAGCTTACTGCCCCGTCCTGTGCAGCTGACCAGCTCTGACCTCAGGAAAATCTAGTCCAGGATGAGGAGCACCACCACAAATAAAAGACAAAGCATCCCTCAAACACTCCTTTATTTCACACTGTTCCATGGGTTCAAATCCCGCCAGCCTTGACTAGCCCTTTATCTTTCTAAACTGGATAAATTGAGTGCCATTCGGCCTAACATGTGAGAGCTCTTCAGTGAAAACTAGAGGTCCTAGCTCCTTTGTGTGGATATTAATTGCAAGGCACTTTTAATTTTTAAGAGAATGGATTTACTTGAATGTACTTGGCCAACAATTTGCACTCTCCAGCCCCTGTTTGTGCAGGATAATATACATACCATTCGATTTCTGTTTCTCATGGGTGCTACATGTAAAGTACGTTGGATGAAAAAACATTAATTCTGGCCAAAGTTTTCAAACTTAGGTAGCTAAGTTTAGGTCCTCAAATCCATCTGACAGCACCTAAAGATCACCCACTCTTCAAAGCTTGTGAGCAGCCACAGTTCCTATTAATTGTATTGCACAAACCTTGGTCCTGCCTCAGCACAGGGTACTAGACTAGAGAATCTCTCAAGGTCCCTTCCAACCCTACATTCTATGAAAAATAGGCCAATTATTTAGGATGCTTAACTTTATGAATCTACCTTTACAAGTTTTGTCCTATATCTGAATTTGCTAGTATGACCAACACTCACTTTCAGACTGTGTTAATTTGCAATAGCCAGGTATTGTAACTATGAATTTTCTTAAAGCCACTACACATTGCTGATAAGGATAGATCCTCTTTAAGTATTACTGGCAGGTAATACAGTAAAGAATAGACAAGGACACAATTCAACAAGTAATACAACATAATATAGTAATAAGGCAGATTTTAATTAGATAGTCTATAAGGGTGAACACGTTGCAGCACTCCAGCAATTTTAATTCTGGCTGGTTCCCTTTTTACCCCCTTATTTAAATGTATTTTTCAAGGATAAACAATTGTTTCCACTTATTGATCCCGAAGTTATGAAGCCAACTGCAGCAGTAGTTTAATCAAAAATGGAAACTGTATCAGCACTAACATCTGAGATGCATATCCCATAAAGAAGCCAACAATATACCAAGGGAGAGAGAATTGCTAATTTTTTTAGTGAAAACAGAAAAAAAGAGCCAATCTGTCATTGTTCATCAAGTATGTTATCTCATCATTCCCAGAAAGTATAGCAATCACTGTATGACTATAGATATCATGGTACAACATAACATACACCTTGAACAGAAAATGGTGCAGTGAGGAGAGGGAGTATAAGCAGTTGTTTCTGCTTGTGAATTGTCTGCCTGTGTCAAAAATAGCCAATAGGAGGTCCCCATTCCCTTCCCCTTAAAAAAAAAGAAAAGTCACTTTTTGGCTGAGATGAACCAAAGTTTCAGCCCTAAGGGAAAATCCTTTGGAAGGTTATAAACAGAAGAAAAGAAGGCTGGGGTTGTACAGTTCGGAAAGAAAAGATCAATTACTCTATCATGTTCCCCGCTAAGCACGCACTGACAAGAAACAATACTGTAACGTTTTCCCCAAGTTATCTTATAAACTCTTTCCTTGAATTTCATCCCCTTGGGTGAGATTCATTGCTAAGCAAAGGGCCAATACAAAACCGATATACCATTTAAGTGCCTGAGGGACTTAGCAGGACACAAGTGATACATTGCTCTAGTACTGTACACGGGTGAATTTTGCCCTCTCTGGTTGGTTTGCATCTTTCCAAGGCTGAGCAGCAACAAACTTATTAGTTCCCTTATGTCATTGTCATGATTTATGAGCATAGTTCCATTTTATTAAAGCAGCACTAGAGCAGGTCATGGAACAATTGTATTATCAGGAAGTTTGATTACCCTCAACATTTCATGGTTTCTATGTGCACTCCAGAAGGCACTAAGACAATTTCACTCCTTACAGAAAGGGGAATTTGAATCAGATTGAGACATTTTCATTATGTGAGTAAATTCTATCAAACTGAACATGCCCCATGGTAATTCTTCTCGCCTTCCCCAGTAACAGTCCCATGTGAGCCAGCTATAATTAGGTAGAGAAAATATTAAACTACACGGCCACAAATCTTAACATTGTGTTTATCTCACCATTTCTAGAAAGACTTTGCAATCCTCATGTCACAGTTCAGGGTAACTGGACCTGTATTCTCCCTCTGCGATCCTTCGAGGGCACCCACTCTACGCTTCTGGCTCCTCAGCCATCATCACATCCCTCTCCCTCATGATCTGGCCTTTTCCAGGCTTCACAGTTCCCTGCCTACACTGTGATATTCTCAGCAAGCCAGACTGCCTCAACAGGCCAGAGTAGTTGCCTTGCTTTCTCCCTGAGGGCTATACACAGCTGTAACTGCCAGCAGTTAAGTCACCACACAGCTCTTTCTAAGCGAGCACATTTATTCTTAAGGTGAAAGCATTACAGAGAAAACAGACTGAAGACAATAAAAGATCCTACATGCATGCTAATAAGATTACCAGAGATCACCTCCAACAAGGGATCTGGTAAGAGTCAATCCTTCAACCCCCTCAAAAGGGGGGTTTCTGTGGTTACAAATTCATAACCACCTTTGCTTAGAACTTGCATAGTTAGTCTTTCCTTTATTGGGTCTTTGATTTGATTGGGCTTTTATTCCTTTGAACCTTTGATCTTGAGATTCCAGGAACAGGTAACAGCTTCTCAGGGTGTAGCCTCAAAAGGCTGGTATTTTGTAGAACTGGAAGTGGGGAATTTGCATTCATCTCCCCCTAGAGATTCCTCAGGCAAACCACTTGACACTGCTTATCCCAGAAGTCCCTCCTTGTCTGGCACATTGTTCAATACAGTCCTTTGAAGTTCATAACACTTCCCAAAGTCCGCATCACATGTCCGCCCTTGAGAGGTTACATACAATCCCAGCCCACAATCATGCATAACCTTTGCATTTAATACAATGGACTCCAAAATATAGTTAAATTTAATGCAATAAGGCTTTCAAGGATATTGCAGGAAGTTGTCATATCTGTCACACCTCATTCATGTTTAGTACCTTGCTACTTGAAAAGTGGCATTGAAATCAATGGGACAACTGCCATAGTTCGGTAGTAAACCTGAGTTAAGAGTCTTGTTAATCTATAGTCTATTGTAACTTTTTACAATCAACTGTGAAGTAAGCCATGTCATAGAATGTGTCTCACAGACCCAGGTCCCAAGTTTTCATCCACTACAGGCACCGAAGTCCCAGTGACTTTATGGAAGATTTGTATACAGAGCTTTTGCCAGTTCAGCCCCATGCCAAGTAAAACCTGTGTTTTGATGCCACAAAATGTCTTCTGATTCTAACCTTGGGTCATCACTGACAACTGGTAACACACATTGAAATGGACACACTAAGTCGATTAAAACATTTCATATCTGGGCTACAGAATTTCAACAAAATGCATCTCCCATTGAGATTGCCTGTTTGGATCACCTGCTTAAAGTTTCAATACCACCAATGCATCAGACCCCTCGATGAAAATGCTCCTATTCCAATTCAGACTATGTTATCCCCTTTGTAATTATATTGTAAAAGAAAAGTGTCACAGAAGCCGTTCAATGAATTTATATTCAAATTTTATTCTTAAGGGATTGCTAGTATATGTGGCTATGGTTATGGCAATAAAGATAGATGTTTATTTTAAATCAGGATATTATGTAGCCTCCATTCCCTGGACCTGAATAATATACTTCCAAACCACTTTGTTTTTATGGCATAACTGTTTTCCTCCTTCACAAATCTCCATGAAGCATCAGAGTCACTCGCCAGAGATATTAAGAGCCAAATTCTGCCCTTTGATGCATATATTCTGCCCTCATTTGCTTCAGTGGTATCAGTGGGTCAGTTCATGGCTCCACTTGGAAACCCATGATATCAAAGGGCAAATATCAGCTGTGAAGTATTTAACTCATTACTAAAGTCAAATTATGGGCAGCTAAAAGATCATATACAGCAGCTACTTCCCTAGGCAATGAGGTAGATAAAAAGAAAGCAGCTAATTTTGCCTTTGCAATTGGGAGCGTTAAACTGTGAAACGATTCTCTGGTATCACTAGCTGTTACCTTGTGCTCCAATTGTTTTACCCTATCTGTTAAGTCATAAACCAAAACTGTAAATTCTTTGAGACAGGGACCATCTTATTACACGTGCTAGGCACTGCACATACCTGTAGCCTTGATCCTTATTAGGGGCCGCTAGGCACTACCACAATACAAAAATCCAACAACTTCAGAATGAGTGATTTTATATCCCAAGAGCAACTGCACTTGATGCTACCAGAGTGTTTTATTTTTTCTCTCACTTTAGAGCTGGTTCTTTCACTTCAAATAATAGCATGAAGTACTAATTCCAAACATATGTAACACTTTCCTTTTAATTTTTGTTCCCTTTCTTATTCAAAGTAAATTGATAGAAAAATCTTCAATTTAAATCAAGCCAAATATGCTTCTTAATTTACTCCATTCAAATCTTCCGTAATCTGCTCCCAAGACTGAGTTAGCTCCTTATGTTTTGCAAGCATAAATATTCTCTTACCTAATTATCCTCTAATGGTCTGAAAATGAGAGCTGTTTGCACATAATCATGCAATGGAATGGGGCAGAGCAGAACCACCATTTTTTTTTTATCAAGTGCTTTTCTTCTTAGCAACTAGAAGTCTCAATGGAAACTCATTCAAAAGTGGCATTTTGGCTGCTCCCAGCCAGGATGACACTTTATATCAAAATGCGTTTTTGAAAGCAGCACATTATTAAATATACACAAGCCCAGAAATATGCAGTGACTATGGTGGCTTTTATAAAAACTGGTTCTATTCCAATTTGGCCATAATATACAACAGTCAAGGCTTTCTACCGAGTCAGATCCTGATATCCTTACTCCAGTGAACTTCCAATGACTTTAGTGGGAGTTTGCATTATGAAAACTGAGAGCCCAATCCACCAGAAGTCCACTGGCATCAATGGACTCCTTACATACAAGTCAGTAGCGTGTAAGGATTTGTAGCATGGCCCTGAATGAGAACTTCAGGACTGTGCCCATTCAGAGGGAAAGCGATATTGCCAAGCAATCTAGTTCAAAGTTACAGTTGTGTAAGATGTACTCCTGTTATCAATAGTCACAGAACAGGTCACTTTTTATTAAATTATCAGCAAAGAATAACATTGAAAAAATAGCATTTATCATACAGCTTGTTATCTTGTGTGTTTCTAGTCTGCAACACCCTCCCACTGCTTGTCCAAGGGGGTGGTTTTGGTATCTTATGCAACTCGTTAGATACGTACATTGTCAAGTTATACAGAGCCACGGGAGAGTAATGTGGTCAAGGAGTTCTACTCACCACCAGCTTGACAATGGTGCTCAAGGCTACGTCCTCCTTCTCCCCGGCGTATGATCCAGATTCTGCAATCTGCAAGACACATGAAATATAGCAGGCTCATAAATTTGCCTGTCAGAGATACAAAAAGCCTGTAGTAGGAGCTGTAAATATCAGATATCATTGCCTCCTTCCCAGTAAAGTAAGAAGGTGCTAGGAATAATTAGCAGCACTGTGGTGTTGGCATTTCCTCATAAAGCACTCCCCACTGTAGTGTTTTCTCCAGAGGGTTCTGTACCATTGTCATTAAGTACTCAGATAGCGTACCTCCTTTTCTCCATGCAGCTTCTCATTGGGGCTGGATATCTAGCATTATGACTGTATACATAGTATGGCATTATCTAGGAGCGGAGCTCACCATACTCAGTAATGACTGCCTTACCTACCCCAGTCTGGCTCTTTAATGCACTGAGTAAATGTAGTTCTTACTGCTTCTCTTTCCCTGTCTCTCTCTTTTTTTTTTCTGCAAGAAGCTTATGTGCAGTTTTGTATCTTCATTTGTCCTCTCCTCCTTCTTTCTACATTGTTTTGGTTTTTGTTCTTTCAGTTAGTGATTACATCTCTTTTTCTGCCCAGGCTCCATTTAAAATCCCCCAACTTTACCAGCTTTTTCATTGCCTACTATGTAAGGCTAGATTGCCACCCCTTTGAACAGAGAGGTACAGAGCTGCATGTTCCCAAGGTAAACTCACACAATCCCACCTTGCCGCTCTTCAATGCGCAGGAGGAATGCACAAACTGCACCATCCTTTTGGTTTGCTCTCCCCAGCACTCCTTACTAGCAGAGCCCAGGGCTAGATTAGGGCATAAACTCAACAAATACATACTTTTAGCTGCTCATAATGACTACCTCAGAATTTCAGCCTTCCTTTTACAAAAGTATGTTTCTAGTCCTCCTGGTTGAAAAGACAAGCTTGAAAATGTGAACTGATGCAGCAATATTTGCCTGAGTCTGCAGAGAGCCTGAAACAATAGCTCTGGGAATGGTAACTGGGCCAAAAGCAGGGTTTGCAATGGGAACCCTCAGCGCTAGAAGCATGAGCCTCTACCACTTAATCTAAAGGAGAATGAGTTTGAGCCCAAACTTATTGTAATCAAACAGACTACCATTGACTTTAATGGGCTTTAGATCAGCCCCTAGACCCTCCAGCTGGCAGCTCTAATAGACTCTAGGATGTCTACACTGCAGCTGGGAGTGAGCCTCCCAGCTCAGGTACACAGACTGGCACTAGCAGGGCTTGAGCTAGTGTGCTAAAATAGTTGTGTGGACACTGCAGCTCAGGCACTCAAGTCTAGAGGGTTAGAAGGCCATCCCCAGAGCAGGTCCATCCTGTGCACTGATGAGGCAGGAATCCTGTGGGAAAATCAGTATGTGATCATGTAATTAAAGACCGTAGCATATGCACAGGACGGCCAAATTCAGGTTGCACAGGCAGCCTTAAATCTGGCATTTCCTAACTTGAGTGTTTGACTTTGCAATTTTAATAATGTTCCATTAAGGTATTTTTTTCTGCATGTAATATTTACATTGCTGCTTTTCTTAACTATGGATATTGTGAATGCAATACAAAAATACTCACTATGCAAGTACAATTTAGTCAATCCATTTTTTAATCCAATGGTCTTTGGATTCATTGTAAATCTAGCTTTGCTTTGGCGGGTATTGGTTCGGTCCAGTCATTTGCAATTTCAAACACCAGCCCATTAATCTCAATAAAATGTCTTGGAGTAAGGGAGTAAGATTGCTTGACTAAAGCACAGCAGGCACTGCTGCTCTGTCTCTCGCACTGAATCTCTCAAAGGAATCATGAACTGATTCACTTGGAACCGTGCTTTGCTCAGCCACTTCTACCTTTGCCTCTGCCTTCACAGACGCTGTGCTTTTCTTAGCTGCTTTTACAATTTTCTCCTTTTAGGCAGGCTTAGAAGATGACAGACAAAAGACAGACTGCATTAAATAATCAATTAAAAAATGTTTAGCCGACAGTACTTTAGTTGAATGAAAGTCTCTCTTTGGTTTGTTTATCACTCTGCTAGTTACCCGAAGGGCAAGTCATTCCTGACTAACCTAATTACCTTCTATGATGAGATAATTGGCTCTGTGGATATGGGGAAAGTGGTGGACGTGATATACCTTGCCTTTAGCAAAGCTTTTGATACGGTCTCCTACAGTATTCTTGCCAGCAAGTTAAAGAAGTATGGCCTGGATGAATGGACTATACGGTGGATAGAAATCTGGCTAGGTCATCGGGCTCAACAGGTAGTGATCAATGGCTCCATGTCTAGTTGGCAGCTGGTATCATGCAGAGTGCCCCAAGGGTCAGTCCTGGGGCTGGTTTTGTTCAATATCTTCATTAATGATCTGGAGGATGGCGTGGATTGCACCTTCAGTAAGTTTGCAGATGACACTAAACTGGGAGGAGTGGTAGATACACTGGAGGGTAGGGATAGGATACAGAGGGACCTAGACAAATTATAGGATTGGGCCAAAAGAAATTGGATGAGGTTCAATAAGGACAAGTGCAGAGTCCTGCACTAAGGACGGAAGAATCCCATGCACTGCTACAGACTAGGCAGCAGTTCTGCAGAAAAGGACCTAGGGATTACAGTGGACGAGAAGCTGGATATGAGTCAACAGTGTGCCCTTGTTGCCAAGAAGGCTAACAGCATTTTGGGCTGTATAAGTAGGAGTATTGCCAGCAGATCAAGGGACGTGATCATTCCCCTCTATTCGACATTGGTGAGGCCTCATCTGGAGTACTGTGTCCAGTTTTGGGCCCCACACTACAAGGAGGATGTGGAAAAATTGGAAAGAGTCCAGCGGAGGGCAACAAAAATGATTAGGGGGCTGGAGCACATGATTTATGAGTAGAGGCTCAGGGAACTGGGATTATTTAGTTTGTAGAAGAGAAGAATGAGGGGGGATTTGATAGCTGCTTTCAACTACCTGAAAGGGGGTTCCAAAGAGGATGGATCTAGACTGTTCTCAGTGGTAGCAGATGACAGAACAAGGAGTAATGGTCTCAAGTTGCAGTGGGGGAGGTTTAGGTTGGATATTAGGAAAAACTTTTTCAATAGGAGGGTGGTGAAGCACTGGAATGGGTTACCTAGGGAGGTGGTGGAATCTCCTTCCTTAGAGGGTTTTAAGGTCCGGCTTGACAAAGCCCTGGCTGGTATGGTTTAGTTGGGGATTGGTCCTGCTTTGAGCAGGGGATTGGACTAGATGACCTCCTTTGGTCCCTTCCAACCCTGATATTCTATGATAGCTGTTCTCTTCTTATCGCAGACTTCCTCCACTAAATTATAGAAAGAGATGTAGACCTTCCACATGTACTGTAACCACCTTTAAGAAGCAAGCAATGGAGTCCCCCTCCAAACACCTCTTCAAACATATTGTAGCTCATAGGATCAGCCCAATCTATATTAAAACATTAAACGTGTGTTATTTATTATCAGTGTCTGAATCAGTTCTTGTGAAAGGAGCTGGACTGACAGCCTTTAAAAAAGAGGTCCGCCATTCAGGTACAGAACACACACAACGGCAAAGCTACCTAGCTTCACGCTGCCCTGCCAAAGTGTCTCACCTGAAAGGATCATCTTTAAAGGTTGGAGCATAGTTCAGACTATTCAGTCCTTGGACTGAACTCAGAGTCTGTCAAATAATGACAACGGTGCTTCTTTGTGATGTAGACCGGTTGTCCATTGGGAACTGAACTGAAACCACAACCTTCATTTCACAGATGTTGTTGCACAGGTATCAGAGGTCTGTCAGAAACAAAGCACCACTATACTCCTCCCATGAGGGACCTGAAACAGTTGATACTGAAATAGAGATGTCACTTGTTGGACCAAAAAGTCTCCTTCATGAATATACCAGGAAGTTCTATTTGCCCATTAAGACTAAACCTGCCTCAGGAGACATAATTGCCTCATTTCCTATGATTGTTTCTACTACCTTTGAATTTGCCGTCCATCAAATGCCCTAAATAGGTAGCCATCAGTGGCTAATTGAGAATAAGCCTGCTGTCTAACACTTCCAGTGAGTCTTACAGGAACTAATGTTGTATCCAGTTAGGTACAGACAGATAGCCCAGTTAGCATTTGTAAGGGCTTGTCTACACTTGAAATGCTGCATCTGTGCTGCTGTAGCGTATCAGTGTAGACACTACCTACACTGACAAAAGGGGTTCTCCCACTGGCATAGGTAACCCATTTCCACCAGAGGCAGTAGCTAGGTCAACCTAGTGCTGTCTACATGGGGACTTGGGTCATCTTAACTGTGTCGCTCAGGGGTGTGGATTTTTCACACCTCTGAGCGACATTGCTGGGTCAACGTAACCTTTTAGTGTAGACCAAGCCTAAGTTTGTTCCTAGGTAGTTCCTGGACTCAAGGCCCCCTAGGAACAAACTTACAAATGCAAACCGGGGTAGCTATCTGTACCGAGCTAGATAAAACAACTAAATAATCTCAACATGCGGGAAAAAAACACTGATTCAGAACAACTTGCTCTTGTTCCAACAGAAAAGATTCCTGGCTGGTTGGGGGGGGTGGGGGGTAGGCATGGGCTAAAGCTACCGAATCTGAATTCAGAGCCAGATTCCGAATACCCAAAGTTTGGGGCTCGTTAAGGATCAAAATTCTACATCTAGTGCGCAGAACCATTTGCAATAAATGGTTCCAGTTTTTGAAACCTCCTCCCTATCTCTGAAATTAGCTGGGGTTTGCATCTGAGGTTTTGATTCAGAAAAGAGGGACACCCTCCCATCACCTATGGCTTAACAGGGTTGTTAATCTACAACGTCCTGTTCATACTTTATTGACAATTGCAGTTGGAAAATAGCTCCTGTGGAGCTTAATTGGGGCTTTTCTCCTTTTCACCATCCCTGTTGTATTGCAGCAACGGCAACTCTGATCACTGCTGAATTCCATTTAATTTGACACACTGACCTGTTGCTACTTGTCCTATTTTCTCACAGTATGTATCATAAAGGTAATTAAAGAAAATGTTACAAGCATTAACTCTGCCGAGTAGAAACAGAAAACAGGTTATGTCTGTCTCCTAATCCAAACAGCATCTACAAAGATGCAGGTGGTCTGGAAAAAATAGAGGGTAAATCATGGAAAGAGAAATGGAGCTATGGCAATTTAGACCAAATGGGCATCTGCCTCCAAAAGTCCCCGACTGAACTAACTCTAGTTCTTGCCACTGAAGAAAGTTAAACTGAATCAGCTTCTCTTCCCAAACGGTAACTCTAGAAAGAGTCCAGTTACTAGTGAATGTGTCCACACCACATACCCAACAAACACTGAGATTAATTGGCACCTGTGACCCAAGAACCCCTGTCATGGGGGTACAGGGATCCCCTAGGTTCACTAAAAGAAGGTCATGTAAGGTCTCTAATGAAAGTCTGTGTCACTCTAGTCATCATAACTATTGTGAGATGTATGTACAGAAAATCTGTGAAGAGTTATGCATATATACTACAAATTATGTTCTCTAGGGTTGTAGTTAAAAGAAGTCACTCAAAGGAAGTGTGTCTTGAGACAAACTTCTCCAGGCAGAGCGGTGGGAGACACTCAGTTCCATGGTGGACCATTGTGTATTGTATGTCATACAATAGAAATCTGTTAGCATACTATGTCAAATGCTAATGAACAGCTGGCAGAGACTTGAGAAGGAAGCTAACAAAGCAAGGTAAATGGGGGGAGGGTGCGGGAGGGACCCTATCTTGAGGTGAACATCAAAGGTGTGCTCTGGTATATTTGGGTGTGCAGAAAGACAGCCTGGCATTCTTTCAATCTGCAAGGACAAGCGGGCAATAGACTTGATCTTATGAGAAGGGTTCTCAACCAAACTGGTTGAAAATGCTGGGGAAAGAAGTTGGGGTAAGCTATCTTGTACGACAGTGGTTCTCAACCAGGTTTCAGGGTGGCCGCCAAGCAGGGCCGGCATTAGACTTGCTGAGGCCCAGGGCAGAAAGCTGAAGCACAACTGCATGGGGCTGAAGCTCAGGCCCCTAAGCCCCGCCACCCGGGGCTGAAGCCAAACCCTGAGCAATGTAGCTTCGCGGGAGACCCTGTAGCATGGGGCCCCAGGCAATCGCCCTGCTCGCTACCCCCTAACACCAGCCCTGTTTTTTATATGCAGAAAACCAGTTCTTGTGGCACAGGTGGGCCGTGAAGTTTTTAGTAGCACGTTGGGGGGCCTCAGAAAGAAAAAGATTGAGAACCCCGGTTGTAGGAGATGGGGAATGCCTTGTGTGACGTTATTGACATGAACTGTGACCGTATAGATCATTGTTGCAACTAGGGTCCTATGGTTGCACCAGGTCTTGTACAGAGGTCGTCAAATGGGGTGTCTATGGAAAGGTGGTAGTTTGCTGGTTATGATTATGCTATCTGTATGTGTGAATCATTTTTGTATTTGAAGTTATGAATATTGGCTATGTACTTGTATCTCAATGTGTTTGATTCTAAGTCACCTCAGTGAAGCATTTGGTCAGCTTCTTGAGAAAGAACTATTCTCAGTAAGTGCCCAATCAAGAACCCTTAACTGACAATGAACTTTGGGAGATGCCAATCCACATCAGAGCTTTCCTGGGAACGTTCAAACATGTAAACAATGGCGTCGGCCTGCAAAAAGCTGAATCATTCGTGGACATGTAACGTGCCCAAGTGGCTACAAACTCCATCTTGTTGCTGTGATTTTGCACAGAAGAACAAAGGGGTTTCCGCCCACAAGAGAAAGAATATAAAAGACCCTGGAAACCCCTCCATTTTGTTTTCAATCCTGCTTCTTACCTCTGGAGGAACTTTGCTACACTGAAGCGCTGAACAAAGGACTGAATGACCCATCTAAGCTGTGGATGTACTCCAGAGACTTGATTTGAACCTGCAGTTTATTCCATCACTGCTACAAGCCTGAACTAAGAACTTTGCCATTACTTTATGTAATTGATTCCATTTAACCAATTCTAACTCTCATCTATATTTCTTTCTTTTTATGAATAAACCTTTAGATTTTAGATTCTAAAGGATTGGCAACAGCGTGATTTGTGGGTAAGATATGACTTGTATATTGAACGGGGTCTGGGGCTTGGTCCTTTGGGATCGGGAGAACCTTTTTTCTTTTACTGGGGTATTGGTTTTCATAACCATTTGTCCCCATAAGGAGCGGTGCTGGTGGTGATACTGGGAAACTGGAGTATCTGAGGGAATTACTTGTATGACTTCTGGTTAGCCAGTGTGGTAAAACCGAAGTCCTCTCTGGTTGGCTGGTTTGGTGTGCCTTAATAATAAAGGAAACCCAGCCTTGGACTGTGACTGCCCTGCTCTAAGCAATTTGTCCTGAATTGATACTCTCAGTAGTGTCCCGCCAGAGGCCGCATCGCTACACCTTGTTAGTTAAGTTTAGTCTCTAGAAGGAGTTTTATGGTGTTTTAAATGTAACCATTTGTTTCTATTTCTCACACTGGCTTTTATTTGAATCTTTATTCTTTCTTTATAAATTTCCTTTTTGTTTTATAATTGACTCAAGTGCTGTACATAATACAGGAGTGGTGGTCTAAGGTAAAACTAGTAAACTGTGATAGACTGTTTCTTTGGAAACAGAGGATCTGGGATTTCTTTGGGTATCCAGTGATCAGGGGATGGATACCACAGGAGGACACTTTGAAGAGACTTGGGGTGTAGTGCATCTGTTGTCAACCTGCAAGCAAAGACAGGGCTGGGGTAGCCCAAAGGAGAGTGTTTGAGTTCCTGAGAGGCTTGTTGTGTTAGGGAGCTGACACCAGCTAGTACAGGCAAGACTTCCTTGCACTGGAGGCAAGGGGTAACAAGACGACTCACAGCCCTGGATGCCCCAAGAAGCATCACAGCACCCAGCCTGGTAGACTCAGCCATGCAGCCATGGGCTGAATGGGCATGAAACAAAATTAATCTCCTAGCAAGGCTGTGCAAATCCTATAGGAACTATTCATGGGGTTGACAATGGTCTAACAACACATTCAGGTTCACTGGAAAGACTAAGTTCTACATTAACTCAAACCTCCTAGAAATCTTCCATAGATCATACAGACCTTAAGATTTTTGGGTGAGCTCTGGAGACCTTCCCCTTCTCGAGCAGCATTTCTGCAGGTAGCACATCCCCTTTGAGCCTGCTAATATCTTTAAGGGGCATAGGATGGTGGCTTGCCCCTCAGGAGAGTCGTTGAGGAAAAATACCTAGCCTAGTATTGTCTCCTGCTTCCCCAAGTCCCCAAACTGTCTTTTGGAGCAGAAAAGCGGCATAAGGAGGGAACAATTCTACTCCCACACTGGTCACTGTCTTCCAAGTGTCAGTGGCATACATGCCCCATAATCCGTAGCAGTTTACCTTGGAAATGCCTACTGCTCCAGTGAAGGAATGAAAGGAAAGAAGCAGCCCCATAATCCCATCCATGTGTTACTTGGAGGGGGTTTCCTAGTTTACACTCCAGGGAATATGGGGCATCTGAATTAATTGCTCATTAGAACTTGTGGCTGGCACAGTTAACAAGCATGTTTTCATGCTCGGACTGCCTGTTAGACCTCAATTAACTTGTTAGGATGCAGGAAGTGGGGTGGAAAAGAGAACATAATCAGGGGCCCCAGGGAAGCAAGAGGGAGGGAACCAGTTACCACATGAAAGCATAGGAGGTTTCTGGACTCAGGAAAACTTCTTGGGACAGGTATCTCTAGAGACATCTGGCACAACCATCCCAATGCTGTGGGCAAAACAAAGCCCTGCCTCAAAAAGAGGAAGTATGAGATAACATAAGAATGGCCGTCCTGGGTCAGACCAATGGTCCACCCAGCCCAGTATCCTGTCTACCGACAGTGACCAATGCCAGGTGTCCCAGAGGGAGTGAACCTAACAGGTAATGATCAAGTGATCTCTCTGCTGCCATCCATCTCCACCCTCTGACAAACAGAGGCTAGGGACACCATTCCTTACCCATCCTGGCTAACAGCCATTAATGGACTTAACCTCCATGAATTTATCTAGTTCTCTTTTAAACCCTGTTATAGTCCTAGACTTCACAACCTCCTCGGGCAAGGAGTTCCACAGGTTGACTGTGTGCTGTGTGAAGAACTTCCTTTTATTTGTTTTAAACCTGCTGCCCATTAATTCTAGTTCTTATATTATGGGAACAAGTAAATAACTTTTCCTTATTTACTTTCTCCACACCACTCATGATTTTATATACCTCTATCATATCCCCCCTTAGTCTCCTCTTTTCCAAGTTGAAAAGTCCTAGCCTCTTTAATCTCTCCTCATATGGGACCCATTCCAAATCCCTAATATTTTTAGTTGCCCTTCTCTGAACCTTTTCTAATGCCAGTATATCTTTTTTGAGATGAGGAGACCACATCTGTACGCAGTATTCAAGATGTGGGCGTACCATGGATTTATATAAGGGCAATAGATATTCTCCGACTTATTCTCTATCCTTTTTTGAATGATTCCTAACATCCCATTTGCTTTTTTGACTGCCGCTGCACAGACTGCGTGGACGTCTTCAGAAAACTATCCACAATGACTCCAAGCTCTCTTTCCTGATTAGTTGTAGCTAAATTAGCCCCCATCATATTGTATGTATAGTTGGGATTATTTTTTCCAATGTGCATTACTTTACATTTATCCACATTAAATTTCATTTGCCATTTTGTTGCCCAATCACTTAGCTTTGTGAGATCTTTTTGAAGTTCTTCACAGTCTGCTTTGGTCTTAACTATCTTGAGCAGTTTAGTATAGTCTGCAAACTTTGCCATCTCACTGTTTACCCCTTTCTCCAGATCATTTATGAATAAGTTGAATAGGATTGGTCCTAGGGCTGACCCTTGGGGAACACCACTAGTTACCCCTCTCCATTCTGAAAATTTACCATTTATACCTACCCTTTGTTCCCTGTCTTTTAACCAGTTCTCAATCCATGAAAGGATCTTCCCTCTTATCCCATGACAACTTAATTTACGTAAGAGCCTTTGGTGAGGGACCTTGTCAAAGGCTTTCTGAAAATCTAAGTACACTATGTCCACTGGATCCCCCTTGTCCACATGTTTGTTGACCCTTTTAAAGAACTCTAATAAATTAGTAAGACATGATTTCCCTTTACAGAAACCATGTTGACTTTTGCCCAACAATTTGTGTTCTTCTATGTGTCTGACAATTTTATTCTTTACTATTGTTTCAACTAATTTGCCCAGTACTGACGTTAGACTTACCGGTCTGTAACTGCCGGGATCACCTCTAGAGCCCTTTTTAAATATTGGCGTTACATTAGCTATCTTCCTGTCATTGGGTACAGAAACCGATTTAAAAGGACAGGTTACAAACCATAGTTAATAGTTCCGCAATTTCACATTTGAGTTCTTTCAGAACTCTTGGGTGAATGCCATCTGGTCCCAGTGACTTGTTACTGTTAAGTTTATCAATTAATTCCAAAACCTCCTCTAGTGACACTTCCTAAGATTTGTCACCTACAAAGGACGGCTCAGGTTTGGGAATCTCCCTAACATCCTCAGCCATGAAGACTGAAAAAAAGAATTCATTTAGTTTCTCTGCAATTACTTTATCGTCTTTAAGTGCTCCTGTTGTATCTCGATCGTCCAGGGGAGATAAGGCAACCCCCTGCCAACACCAAGATTGGCCCATGCCCAATTCACACAAGGAGGGTTCATGGTGGTAACAAGAAATATCGTGCTCTGCAGTTGGACTTTGGCAACTTCTCTTGTGTATCTAAGTGCTGCATCTGCAAGACCAGATTCACTGAGGTGGTCTACAATGCTTGCAACAATGAGCTGGTGTAGCCTGCATCATTCTCACTGGGGGCACCCCATACCGACAGTGTCTTGAAACCCGCTACACCTTGCTCCTCAGATGCAAGAAGAGCACTACACTGACTCCTGAAGAGGAGGAAATCTTAAATAAGAAGCATTCAAAGGAGACCCAGAAGAAATATGATGAGTGGAAGAATGCCAAGATCAGCGGCATCCTGGAGGAGCAATTCCAGCAGGGAAAGCTGCTTGCTTGCATCACCTCCAGAGCCGCACAGTGTGGCTGAGCAGATGGCTCTATTCTGGAAGGCAAGGAACTGGAAATCTACCTGAGGAAGATCAAGGCCAGGAAAGGCAAATAAATGTACTATACACAACTGAAAGAATGAATACAAAACGTAGAGTCTTGTTAAAAACAGAACAAGGATTGGGGATATCTGAAGACATTTAAGTTAAACTGGGGTCACTGGGCTTTAGAAAAAAGGGGACAGCACAGGTACTGGGAAGGGCCACATGACAGAGCCAAAGGAGCAGAGGGAAGCTTACACTGCCATTATATGCTTTCCCCTGTTCTGTGGATAACTACAGGTCGCCTGCCTCCAGAGCTGTCATTCTACCATCTTTCACAACCACTAGAGTCACTAAAAAATTTAAAAAGCAAAGAAAAAAACTACCCAATGGAGTGGCTAAGCTATATATAGCTGTCACTGTGTGCATGGTATCAGTGCAAGGATTTCCTCTACTGCTCAATGCATTATGGCCCTGACATACAATGTCTATAAATAGACTCTACTCTAACATTCATTACCGTTATCTTATCAGTATTGAACCTGAATTTTCAAGTTGTGACTTCATTTTTTTTTTATTGCTTTTACAAAGTCAGTTGGACAATAATGGCTTTTTTGTAGTATGTGCTAGGTAGCTCTGTCTCAAAAGAATCCATCGAGCACAATGAGAAGCAGGAGTGATGCAGTTTTCACCCATGATTAAGCCAAGAGACACGACAGTACACTTAAGCAGTATATAAGACAACAAACTTGCCTTCAAGTGCATTGAAAAGTGAATGTTAACTTATGCTCAAAAAGCCTTGAGTAGCTATATTATTCTGAAACCGTATTATAGCTACTGCTCATTTTTGCAAGTGTAGCATTTTCCCTTCCTCCACACTGTATATTTTGGGAAATAATATGGAATAAGCCAGTGTTAATAATTGTATTTGTGTAGTATAATACAGTAAGATTATGCTTTAGGGGAGGGTAACCTAAAACTTAGAAATGTTCATAAGTATCTGCAATATAAGGTGAAACCCAGAAAAATAGGACAGTCCTGATCTTACAATACTTTTACACTAAAGTCAATGGAGTTGTTTCAGATTTAAAATAAATGTCAGTGAGTTGAGTGTCAGGTACGTAGGATGCAATATTCAAAACCATGTAAAGCATTAATATCAGCATGTCTTTCCTTCACCCTTGAGAGCCCTACATTAATCACTTTCCATTATTTATTGGGATTACAAAGACATGGTTGTTTTACTGATAATACAGAACAATACACATTAAAATTCAAGAAAAAACAAGGACCTCATTCAATTTGAGAATGAATCCTTACTCCATTGTCTTTCAGTCTAGCCAACTATCCAGCTCATCTCAATGCAATAGCAATTTGGTTTTACGAGCAAATAAGCATGGTCTCTCACCTGCTACTCCAGAGCCAGATTCTGATCCCACAGACTGATTTTACACCATTAGAATGCTGGGGATTTTAATGGAATTAAACCTGATTTATATCAGTGCAAGATCAGAATCAGGTTCTCTCTGCCACCATTGAGATCCTTAACCAAGCGCTATGAAGTCTCACTTTGTAATTCCACGTGTGATTTTATATATTGGCCAACAATCTCTTGAACAGAAAAAGGTAGTTTATATGTACAATGGTTGAACATGGCACAACTTCAAAGGAATCCATGACCAAAAGTCCTTTTCTCACTGTAAGATGGTTGAACAACTCAGCAAAGTTGTAATCAACAAGGTCTTTTCCTCCACAATTATTGATTATAAGTAAATTAAAAGTCTGGGGAACTCTAAGTCTAGCCCCATAATGCCCTATGGCTCTCCCAAACACATTCTCCTCCTGTCACCCATGCACAGGATCTCCACCAGGGATGGGAGGGTGTGTGGTAAGATTGCTCATCTTGGGCTCAATAGGGGACTTCCAACTGTTACAGAACTGCAGGAGCAGGGTCCCTCCCCCAACCCCCTCAACTTCAAAGGCGCAGTTTTCAGTTCAGCACAAGCAGCTGCCAAGGGTACTATGAATAGCTGTACTGGTATTCTAAAATAAGACATTCAACAAATGGTGCCAACAAATAGTCCTACTTATTCTGACAACCGCTAACTTGTGAAACCTATTTAATGAGAGGAAAACTGTCAAGAGTGTGGCCACTTACATAAAGTTCTGTGGCGAACTTGTAAATACTCTGCCTTGTCATTAGAGAAAGATGATGATGGCTTTGATCATTTCTGATATGGACACTAGATGTGTGTCAAGTTTACAGCTGTAGGTGTACTGTCAGACTAGAAAAGGCGGAGGGGTAGGGGAATTATTCCTCATTAGATAGCATCCGTCCTACAGCTCAAATGAAATAATATATCCTGCTGAAAAGCTCCCAATGAAGCAAATTGCTGCAGATATTTTGACAGACTAGAGAAGTGAGAGAATGGCCAGGTGTAAGGGAGAGAATGAGCAATATTGAAGGAAATAAGGTGTTGATAGGAAAGAGAGAACTCTGTGAGTGAGAAACCAGAGAGATCAGTGCTTAGTAAAGACAAGGGCCAGAGAATGAATGTGACCACAAGTGGAAGCTAAGGGTGAAGAAGCACACTATGGAACTATCAATGTCAAGGCCAGTGTATTGGTGCTACTTGGTACCCCAGATCCACAGGGTGCCAGTAGCATGCCCAGTTTACTGCATCATGGCAGCTAGCCTTGTAAGCACTGGCCCTGGTGGGTCTCAATGACCACTCAGGGTATGTCCACACAGCCCGTGCCAGCGAGCCTCCAAGCCCAGGTCCACCGACTTGGGCTTCAGCTATGGCACTACAAATAGTTGAAGCTTAGGAAGGGGGATGCAGTTCAGAACCTGAGTTCCAGCCCAAGCTGCAGTGTCTACACAGTTATTTTTAGCACTGTAGTGTGAACTCTGCAAGCCCGAGTATCGTGATCCGGGCTCAAGGCTCGCTGCTGCGGGCTGGGTAAACATACCTCAGAAACATGGCTGAGGGAAAGGTTTTTACTAGGGCTGAGGGAAAGGTTGCAAATACCCTAGGGCAGAGGTTTGAACAGTTACAGTTTAAAGTGAGCAACAGCACTTCTTGTTTGGGTCCTGGGGCAGTCCAATCAAGAGCCAGTGCACTTCAGCCCTAGTGCCTGGGGAGTTCTCGCCTGCCCAGTCTCTATTCCCAGCAAATAAGCATTTCCAAGCCAGGCTCAGTTAGTGTATCTCACTGGGGCCCCTTTGCACTGGCTTCTTTTCCAGCCACTGCTGTTCTCCCTTAAACCGACACAGACCTGCACCCAGCTGTGACGTCCAGCAGTCACAGTCTGTTGCACATGCAGCAATGTCCACAGTTCTTGGGGCTTCTCTCCAGCTCCCTGCTGCCACGTGGCTCCCACTCCCCAAACAGAGCCCAGCCACTTCCTGGCTCAGAACCTTTCCTCTTACCTGTCCAGGGGAAAGGGAAGTGAAAAGGGGAGGGGACTGATGGGAAATGTAGTCCCTGCTCAGCCAGGAGGAAGGGGATGTGGCTGATGGGAGTTGTAGTCTTCTGTTTTGCTGCTCCATCACACCAGATTTGCCAAAGAATAGGGTGCAGGATTGGGAGAAGAGAAGCGAATGGGGTCATCCAGGGTGCAGCAATAACAGCTTGATGGAGAGAAAGGGGAGTCAAAAGCCTGACAGAGACTATTGAGGCGGGAGGAGGCAGGGTACAATGGGAGAGTGATTTCAGTCAGTGCAAAGATCTCAGGGAGATGAGAGATAAAGACATCATGACTAGAGGTGAATTTGTTTTAAGTGGAGCAAGTATTCCAGAGACAGCAGGAGAGGGGATGAGAGAATGAAGGAGGTCGGGACAAGGTATTTATGAGTCTGATATATTCTACAAAATAATATAAACACACTTCCAAGACTTACAGCAAGAAAGGTTTATTTTAAAGAGTTCTAAAAAGGGAGTTTCTGTCAGGTGTTTTTGGGGCACACAGACTGTTGAGAGTAGCATAGCGTCTGTTTCTGCAGGTTCCACTTTGCCAGCTGCCTGGCGCATGCTGGTGGGAAGGGCAGAGAATTATTTTCCTTAGGTATGGTCTACACAGGGATTAGGTCAATGTAAGGCAGTTCATGTGGACACAGCAGTGGATGTGTCTACACTTACATTTTGCTCCCACCAACGTAACTGCCCCGCTATGCTGACTTAATAACACCACCTCCCCGAGCAGCATAGCGTCAAGGCTGATGAAGTTAGGTCGCCACAGTGTCAGTATAGATACTGTGTTGCTTACATCTACTGTTACTGGCCTCCAGGAGTTGTCTCACAATGCCCCAACCTGATCGCTCTGGTCACCATTGTGAACTTCACTACCCAGGGGACAGGAAGCTGCCCCTGCCCTTTAAAGCTCTAAGAATTTTGGAAATTCCTTTTGCTGGTTGCCTGGCTTGGCGAGTACACCTAGCAGCTCTCCATTGTTGAGTGCAATAGCCCAGCTGAGCATGCCAGATACACGCTGCAGATGTGCTCCTGCCTGGACTACACAGGAGGTGATAGATTGTCTGGGTCTGTGGGAAGAGGAGGATGTACAGGCATGAACCTCTACAAGCAGATTGCTCGGGGCATGGAGGAGAAAGGCTACAAGAAGGACAGTGGCAGTGCATATGAAAGCCAAGGAGCTATAGATCTGGTGTGGAGCCACAGACCTGCTGCTTTTGTAAAGTGATGCACACCATCATTGGCGAAAATCTCACCACCACCCTCAAGAGCCCTGTGGATACTTCAGAGGAACCAGAGTCACAGGCCTCCCACCATGAACAGCGAGGAGGAGGAGGAGGAGTATGAGAAGGAGAAGAAGTACGGGGGACATAATGGGCCATGCAGAGCAGTTTGTTTATATGCACCATGTCGTCCCGTAAATCCTCCACAGAGATCTTGATGCAACTTTCCTGACAAAACCTCTGCCAAAGATTTCTGGAGAAGGCTGCCTTATTTCTTCTAGTGCAGTAGGACACTTTCCTATGCCACTCAGCAATTACTTCAGCAGGCACCACTGCAGAACACAGGCTAGCTGCTCAGGCTGGGGTGACATTGGAACAACAGCAGCAGCTGTGCTCTCTGTGGCTCTGTTACTCTCAGGAGTGAGGTACCAGCTAAAACCACCACCACCTATGGGAAATGGTGCCAGTTTTCACTTCCATTGCCCTACACACATATGCTCATGCCTGTAAGCTAATCCACCGACCCACCAGGCCATACAAACCATGGCTGGTGCTGTGAATGGCTCCTTGCTGTATCAATCCCAAGGAGATGTGAGAATGTCATGCTTACAACTTGTAGGGATTGAGGGGAATGAGTTCAGTATCCTAAGTTTTGATTTCTGTTGTGAATACACTGACAACACACAGAGGTACCATTGTATCTTCAGCTGCTACGATTGTGGTCATGAGAGTCTCCCCCTCCACACCCATGGAACACTTGAGCCAGATAAGGAGGAGAAAGAAGAGGACTTGGGATGACATGTTCCAGGAGATCCTGCAAACCCGTGCTGCATCAGAGAACGAGCACAGGGCCTAGATGATCACCCTGGCAGATAGCACGGACAAGGATAAAGACACAGAAAAGGAAGACAGATGTGCATCAGGAGATGTCTACGCTTCTCACATAGCAAACAGAGATTCTGTAGACTCCGGTGGACTTGCACGTTCAACCATCCTGTGCTGGCCTCCCTCTTCAGCCCATACAGAACTCTATATCGGGACCTCCCTACAGCCCCCCTCAACATTCCACTTGGCATCAGGGTTGTCCACTACCCTTGCCACTCCACCTGGGGGTACATTAAAGAAAATAACAGCTTCACATACACCAACTGTGTCTTTCACAGGTCAGTATATGTATACCTGAAATAGAAATGACTGCTCTTTCCCCTTCATAAATTCTTTTTCCTTAATTTATTAAGTTTTATTCAGTTTTTATTTGGCTTGCTACAGAATAAAATTATATTTTTGGAACATAATTCATCTTTATTAGGTCACTCATATACTGGTTGGTGCTGAGCATGTCCTGTTGCTTCCTTTTGTCACAGAACCCTTAACACCATTCACAGACAATATTAATAGGTGCACTGGCAGTGTTATATTCCCATACACACAGCACTCACTACAAGGTTCATACCAGGCTGCAAAAGAGCAAGGCCAGGTAAAGTGCACTACTATGGCTCACTATTTAAAATGGTCTTTCAAAGCCTCCCTGAGCAATATAGCTGCATGCTGACATCTTCTTATAGCCCTGGTATCTGGCTGTTCAAATTCAGCAGACAGCCACTCTACTTCCGCCCTCCCTGAAGGCGGAAACTTTTTCTTCCTTGTTTCACAGATATGATGCAGGACACAGCAAACAGCTATAACTATTGGGATTTTTTTTTTCCCCACTGAGATCCAATCTCATAAGCAAATAACGTCACCGACCCTTCAAAACAAAGGGAAATTCAACTATCATTCTGCACCTGCTGAAGCTGTAGCTGAAGCGCTTCTTGGTGCTGTTGAGTAGCCAGTGTATGGCTCCATATGCCATGGGATCAAGGGGATAGGCTGGGTCTCCCAGGATCACTATTGGCATTTCAACATTCCCAATGGTAATCTGCCGGTTGGGAAAGAATGTCTCTGCATGCAGATTTCTAAACAGTCCTGTGTTCTTAAAGATGCATGCATCATGCACCTTCTCTGAGCAGCCCACACTGATGTCAGTAAAGCTTCCCCGGTGATCCACCAATTCTTGTAATACTATAGAAAAACAGCCCTTTCTGTTGACGTACTCTGTGGCAAGGTGGTCTGGCACTAAAATATGCATACACATGTCATCTATCGCCCCACTGCAGTTCAGGAAACCAATTGCTGAAAAACTATCCACTATGTTCTTCACATTGCCCAGAGTCACAGTCCTGTGTAGCAGGAGATTAATGGCCCTGCACACTTGCATCACAACAGCACCTGCAGTGGATTTCCCAACTCCAAATTGATTCCCGATTGACCAGTAGCAATCTGGCATCGGAAGTTTCCACAGTACAATCGCCACTTGCTTCTCAACTGTCAGTGCAACTCTCATTTTGGTGTCCCTGTGCTGGAGGGCTGGGCTGAGTTCAGCACACAGATCAAGGAATGTGACTTTGTGCATTCAAAAGTTCTGCAGCCACTGCTCATCATCCCAAACCTGCATGGCAATGCGATCCCACCAGTCGCTGCTTGTTTCTCAGGCCCAGAACAATTTTGAATTGATTCTGTCCATCTCCAGGGCCGTCCTTACCCATACGCAAAGCACGCAGCTGCGTAGGGCACCAGGAAATTTGGGGCACCAAATTTCCTGGTACCCTACGCAGCTGCGTGCTGCTCCAGCCCATGCTCTGCCTCTTCCCTGCCCCTGTCCAGCCCCGCCCTCACTCCCCTGAGGACTGCAGCGACCCGGCCCCAGCTGTGCTGCTGGTGAGTGCTGTGGGGTGGTTCCCCCCTCCCCCCCCAAGGCAGCCCCCCTCCACTCCTCCCCCACAGAGGCCTGGGGCCTCCCTCCCTCCCCACGGAGGCCTGGGGCCCCACACACACACCCTGCGGGGGGGGCTGCGTAGGGCCCCAGAACAGCTAGGGACAGCCCTGTCTATCTCCCACAGCAATCCAGCTTCCAAGGAATCGTTCTGTTCCCTGTGGCTCTGCAAATACTTCAGGATCAGGCACCCATCCTCACAACACTCATGACAATAGTGCAGAGCTGTGTAGGCTCCATGCTTCTGTCATGGATGGCGAACAGCAAGGAGGGACGCACGGATTTGTGGGGATTTTGAAAAAAGGCTCAAAATATGGTATGAAGATGAAATTATGGGATGGAGAACACTGCACTATGGGAAGTTGAACCCATCTCCCAGGCACGCCTGCGCAACCCGTTTTAGCCCCAAGGCATTGAAAAAACTTCCCAAAACACCCGGTGCTAGATGGTGGTGAGTTGCACAGTGGAATAGATATACAGAGTGCATTGCCATCTCTCTCTCTCATTTATACTAAGGCCTCTTTACACTGCCCTTTGGCATTTACACACTTAGTGTAAATGAGAATCAGGCCCACAATGTTTTGCATGTAATTGTCATTACGCCTTTCAAAGGTTATGCATAGCAGGCCTCACTATTTTTAAGAATACAATAGTTTATTGGCCTTTAAAATATCACTTTCCTCTACAATGCCCTTGTTAATATAAATATAAATAAAAAGAATAAGCCTTCTAAAACCAATACCAAAGGTATGTGCAGCCTCTAAACAACGGCATCTCCATTCATGTTTATTCCATAGCTCTGCAGAACCTTTGGTCCATGCAAGCACTCATTTAGGAAACTGACCCAACAGGGTGCATACATTGATTCTTTAAATTGCTATGAAGTCTGTAAATCTACTCCTTTCCCTCCAATCTGTATTATTTAAAAATCAGATCGGCTCTAACCCCACGTATGCCCCAGAACAGCCCCAAGAATGTACATAGAAAACATACCAAGTCCATCTTCAACATCATTCCACTGAGTTCAATGGAATTACATCAGGAATGAATTTAAATCATTGTCTTTAACTGCATTCATTTTGGTGAACTTTCAATTAAGTTATAATGAATGTTATTATTGTGTGTGGTTTAAAAGTCATTTGAACATTCATTAGCAGCACACTGGTGCTCTTTTCTCATGAAGTGAAAGAAATTGGTTGGATTTGATCCTTATGGAACTATCCTCGGTGCTTAATTGCCATTTAACTCAAACAATGTTAATAATTTAACCAATAAAATGATGGTTGTTCAACCAGGAAATCCTATACAAAAGTAATGACGATGCAATTGTGCACCTGAGAAGCTGTTAAATCCAAATAAGTTATTGATGCCTAGCAGGTATGACAAAACAAATGCTTATTCGGAGAGTTACAGGAATCTGGTTTTGGAAAGCAGTGTTCTGTTGCTGTATTAGATGTGTCAACAAATCTTTACAATGTATTAGGAGTTGTAAAGAGAATGGGTAAAAGAGGGACTGGAGAGCTGAACACATGAGTCATCAACCTTTTCTCTCTCCAGTCTGAACTATGAGTTAGGAGAATGAACAGAAATCAACAAATCAACATTGATTGGCCTTGTGTGAGTATCACCCTCTAATGCTAGGAACTGCTATCCACACAGCAAAAAAAGGCATACTGCACATTTAGCAAACTCAGCAGCCTTTGTGGCAGACAAACCTTTGAATGGAAATAGATTGTGGAAACACACCGTTCCCTGGAGGATCCTGGTCGTCAGTCAGGATGCAGTCTTTTCACAACTTGACTCCTTACTGAGCCAGCTGAGGCTTAAATTGTAATGATAGGAGAGATTAAATTTACACGCATGCTGAGATTTACAGCATAATAACCTCAGCTACTGAACTAACCAAGAAAGAGGGAATGGGGGGCACTACGAGACAGATTCTGGCTCCCATCACACTTGCTTTGCATTACTGTGACAACCCAAAGCAACCAGGTTAGCTGCCTACCTTTGGATTCTCCCTATGCAGGAGAATCCCCATAGTGACTTCTATGTCACCCTTCCCATTACCCTCAGCACAGGCAAGAGTCAGCATGATCAGAGTGTCCCTGTGCTCCAGTATACCCCAGTTACTCGATTGGCCCATACAAGGCTGCAGTCCACCGCATGTAATTTAAGGCAGTCCTCAGCCTGCACTGGAGGAGTATAAAGGTGCTTTTCAGACACTTGGCCTCCACCCTTCCCAGTCCTGGGCAGGTCAACTGCATCAGGGAACCTGGCCCTGTAACACTTTATGGGGCACAGTTCAAAATTTAACTCATCATACAGTACAACAATTTTTGTTTTTCCTTCTACAACCCACTCTTCTGTCCCCCACAGGAGTAATGTCACCCTACTTTACACTCATACTCACTCTCACTGCGGGGTAGCCATCACCATCATTTATTCCACCTCTAAATTTGGTCATGTGCCCCTCTGAATTTTGTCAAGTAGGTTTAAAGGCTACTGGCTAAGATTCTGTAAGACTTAGGAGCTAAATCCTTAATTTTTTACTCAGGCAAATTTTGATATTTTTCAGTGGATGTTTGACCAAGTAAGGACTGCATAAAAATACAGGCTTTAGAGTTTATTAATAGTGGTGTGCTTATGTAAACCAACTTTTAGACAAAAGGACATTAAAACTGCTTCATTATAAGACCTTTGAAAATATTTACTAAGGAAATGCTGGGAGAACTCTAACTTCTTACAGAATCAAAAATATTTTTATAGAATATAGCATGTTGCAAACTTCTCCACTTCCATGTTGGTTTTCACCCACCAGGAGGAAAAAGAGACTAGAGTCTTTAGCTATAATCAAAGAAAAAATGTTTAGAGAGACAAGGTGAGTGAGATAATATCTTTCATTAGACCAACTTCTGTTGGTGAGAGAGACGCTTTCAGACGCAAAGAAGGGCTCTGTGTAGCTTGAAAGTTTGTCTCTCACCAACAGAAGTTGGTCCAATAAAAAATATTATCTCACCCATCTTGTCTCTCTAATATCCTGGGACTGACACGGCTACATAGAAAAAATGCTTGTTATTTTCAGTGTTCAATCTTTCCTTAGATAATATCCATAATCTCAAAATGCAGTGGCTGGCAAATTCAGTACATAACAAACTCTTGTGAAACCTAAACCATCACTTCTGTGGTCATTTATACATGTGCAAAGGGAGTGTCAAACAGTGTCAGATCAGAATGATAGCATTTTATCTCTACTACGCACAGCTAAATAACTACATAAGGTGCAAGACCGTGGGGAAATATCCAGGTCTCTGGCCTCCATTTGTCCTGGGAAGCTCATAGAGTTCCCTCTTACAGAAACTCAGGCCCCCAGGTGGCCTGCATTCACCTGTTCAGAGGACTCGCAGCCCCAGATTCTACACATTTTAAAACAGTGAGATATCTCCTACCTTTCTCTGCCCAAGTCACTTGCAGTTCAAAAGCTTACGAAGAGTTAATAAGGTCATAGCCTACATCTCTGAAGTCCAAAGCCATCGTACCTCAGTTTCATTCTTGCTGGATGGAGTTTTCCCTTGGCGTATAGCGTAAGTGGAAATTGTGGGTCTCTGACCAAAGCAGAGTCCTCCCCTTCCTAGACAAAACAGAAGTCTAAGTACACAAAACAATTTTCCAGCATCAGTAGTCTCCGCACAACCCTCTCTCCAGGTTCTCTGGCTCAGTAACTCCAGCCAGAAGGAGCAAGGGACAAGGAATTACTGTTTCCTCCAGGTGGTGCAGCTGAGCCTGATGACCACCCTCTACTCTAGGTTCCAGCCTGGAGACCATGAATTATGAAGCAGTTGGATCCTTCACTCAAAACAACACATACCTTTCTTTTCTGCAGGCCACTCCCTAACAACCCGCATGATGTTATCACACCTCTTGCAACCTGGGGGATTTACCCATCTCATGAAAACGTGAAGAAAGGCAGCCAACTTGCCAATTTTCTCTGATTCAAAATGGCCACCCTGTCCCCTTACCATTAATGGGGGTGAAGCAAGCAAGATGGCTGCCATTTCCCTGAAACCTATCTGCATTTGGAAGTGAAGTTGCCCCTGTGAAAGATAGCTGCCACCTCCCACTGTTTTCAGTGAGACTGAAGCCATGCCCACAAGCAAAGTAGCTGCCAGTCTGGTTCAGGGGGCTAGACAAAATGCTGTTAGGGCATAGGGTCAGTGAGGAGCTACAGAGACCCTGTAAAAGAAGCACGGAGGGAACAAGTGGCAGAAAGGGGAAAGTGGGGACTAGGAGGGAGACTGAAGTGGTACAGGAGGAGAGTGAAGGCATGGGGGATAGAAGTGTGTGATAGGGTGCTGCTAGAGAGGCCTTAATCAGCTCCTGCCAGTCCAGCCCCCCTGATTGGGGCTGGGTAGATAGCCTGATAACTGACCACACCTGCCAGCCTCCTTAGCAGGAGCTATAAGGGTGGGAGGAAGTGGAAAAGACCAGGAGGGGAAGGTTAGATTCAGATGGAGGTAGGCATCTTCTAGTCTGTTGCTGGCCAGGCCTATGGAAGGCCAAGCTGTTGTAAAAAGCCTGTATATAGTTGGAAACTGGTGGTGGGGCCTTGATCACAAATAAAGAACACAGGTGTTGCACCAGCCTGAAGTGTCCCTGAGTCTCTGAGAACGGGAGAGAAGGGCCAAACCGGAGGGGCACTGTGTGTGCCACATTACAAAGTGATAGAACCCTTACTCCCTATTACTCACTGGTGAGGGAGTTGCTGGAGTCCCCTCTGAGCAGTCAGTGAGAAGGACATACTGTTGCATGTGTATTTAAGGGTGGATTTTGAGCCTTCAAAGCTCAAGCAGGCAGCTTCCCCCTAAAGCTTCAAAATCCAGAAGGCAGATTAAAAAAACCCACATTTATTTTAGAAAAAGCTCATGATATTTAAGCCAACCAGGACTTCTGGGGATCTGACTCATGATTTTTGAATACATAGGTTTGGCAATAATGAAATAGGCCTTCCTCAGACTTTTCTAGCAGAGCCCCTCAGAGTCTCCTTTCCTAGATCACCCCCGGTGAGCTTCCCCCAAGCCCTATTGCTCTGGTCCTGGATTCTGCAGCTAGACCTCCCAGAGCATTCAGCTCTCTCTCAGTAAGGAACCATCCCTCATCCTCCTAGCACACTCTTATTCTTGTCGTTTCTCTATACAGAGCACAAACTGCCTCCTATATTTCCCAGCAGGTTTGGCTCTAAGTCACAGGATCCCAATAACACGGCCTGCACGGAACTGAACTCCCCTTACGGGGATAAATAACCATATGTCAGACTGCTTTTTAAATAAAACAAAATTCAGTGGTAATAATTTCATGTTTTATTATTAAGCTAAGAAAAACCCATGATTTTTAAGCCAATCTCATGATTTTTTGAGGTCCAACTTGTGTTTTTCAATGTGTGGCATGGGCAGTACTGTGTTTTGCAAACATTAATTAATTAAAGACACGAAAGAGTGCTTCTTGAAAAGTCATTTGGGACTTATCTAGAAGCATAGGGAATAGCCAGATTCATTAAATCAAACTTTAAGAAAACATTTGGAGCATGTATCTTATTTTTTAAAACTTTGACCTCTATTTTTTGTTATTGTTGGGTCATGTCCCACTTCAGCAAATTCCTCATATTGGGCCAGAGACATTTGGATAACTAAGTCATGGGCTTGATCTAATCAAGCAATGATTAACTAGAATAGCTCCAAAAATGTTACATAGTCATTAAAAGGAAAAGGCAACTTTAAAACCCCAGTGCATTACTTTGTGGGATGGTACTGAACATGCGGAGTACCCTAGTGTCAGGGAGAAGCAGGAAAGTTCTGGAAGAGGTTCTTCAAAGCTTATGTATAATTGCAGTGGAAGGATAATTAGTACTTATAAATTCCTATATTTTATTTGAATAAATAGCTTTCAAGAGTCCTTTCCTTTACAGGTCCCAGAAGCTTCACCCCTCACAATCAGATTGCTAAGTAAATCCTGAACATGGATGACAGATTTAAAGGTTACCTGTCACAGAAAATGGCAAATCTCGTAGCTTTTCATGACTTCATTTTTTTTAAAAAAGTCATTTGAAATCTGGAAAAATGGATGTTTTAAGTCATCCTAATGAATAGAAATAAAAATAAATGTCAGCACACGGAAAATATCTGTGCGGTCTATTAGGTAACAAAGAAGATTAAATTAAACTACCATCATAGAAGTTCTGAATAACATAGGAAAAAAGCTTTGCCTTTAAGTGAGTCCAGAACATCCAGGCTGTTCAAAACATCCACACCACATCAGCTATAATCCTAGAATGATACAGATATTTCATATTAGGGTGGTGGGATGAGGAGTCAGCAAACTCCACCCTCTTGTGGATACAGTCACTCCTGGTGTAAGAGGGAATAACTTCATAGATTCCAATGGAGCTGTCTTCTTTACTCCTGTGGTAAGTATGGCCTCTGGTGTTAATTTAGTCCTTTTGTTGCTGGAGTCCTTTCATTTTTAGAAGTAGTATCTATTTTAGCAATTTTATAGGATTCTATATCATTTAGGTATGGACTGACTGGTTTTTATTTTTATTATTTTATTATTTTGTTTTTATTTAAGAAGCATGATGCAAACCTATGAGGCTTTTTGGGGGGCAATAAAATGTTGTTTATATTTTACAGGTGACTTGATGTTGTATATGATTAGATCTTTCTCCAAACCAATTAGTCTTGCAAGGTAAGCTCTGTTGATAGAGAGGGAAGCAAAAGTTATTGAGCTTACGGGACTCAGAGTCTTTTTTAGTAAAGAACACAGGAAAGAAAAATCTTGTACTGTCCTGCCACTCTCAGTACTGCTGTGTTGTGAGCAGTTATACATTGGCCTGTGACTCTGGAAGTTTTTGGAAAGGGTGACAAACTCAGTTTGTAGGAAGACATGTGCTATAGTAACTGAACAGTCTGTTGTATGTTGCCTGCCAGTTGCCTCTCTGCTGTGTTACACAGCAGCTGCTAGCAAATTATACACTTGCTTGGTTAATAAGAACTTCCATTCGGGGCACTACTGCTTGTGACCATCGCCCTTTATCTCCCTCTATGACAAATCTCACACATACTGTGTCAAGAATTAAAGGAGGGTAATATAACTAAAGTACAATAATATAATTAATGCCAATCAACATGGGTTTATAGAAAATACATCATGTCAAATTAATATGATATCTTTTTCGATAAGATTATAAGTTTGGTTGATAAAGGTAATAGCATTGATGTTAGATACTTAGTCTTCTGTAAGGTGTTTGATACCACATGACATTTTGATTAAAAACTAGAATATAAAATTAACAAGGCACATATTAAATGGATTAAAAGCCAGCTAGAGAGACATCTCAAAATGTAATTGTAAACAGGGAATCATCATCAAGGGGATGTTTTTCTAGGGGTCCCGCAGGGATTGGTTCTTGGGCCTATGCTCTGCAACATTTTTATTCGTGACCTGAAAGAAAACACAAAATCACCACTGGTAAAGTTTACAGATGACACACAAATTGGGGGAGTGGTAAATAATGAAGAGGATAGGTCACTGATATAGAACGATCTGCATCTCTTGGTAAGCTGGGTGCAAGCAATATGCATTTTAATATGGCTAAATGTATACATCTAGGAACAAAGAATGTAGGCCACACTTACAGGATGGGGGACTTTATCCTGGGAAGCAGTGACTCTGAAAAAGATTTGGGAGTCATGGTGCATAATCAGCAAACATGAGCTCCCAATGTGACTCTGTGGCCAAAAGGGCTAATGCGATCCTTGGATGCATAAATAAGGAAATCTTGAGGAGGACTAGAGAGGTTACTTGACCTCTGTATTAGGCACTGGTGTGATCGCTGCTGGAACACCATGTCCAGTTTTGGTGTTCACAGTTCAAGAAAGATGTTGATAGATTGGAGAGGGTTCAGAGAAGAGCCATGAGAATGACTGAAGGATTAGAAAACATGCTTTATAGTGATGGACTCAAGGCACGTAATCTATTTAGCTTAACAAAGATAATATTAAGGGGTGACTTGCTTACAGTCTATAAGCACCTACGGGAGGAACAAATAATTGATAATGGGCTCTTCAATCTAGCAGAGAAAGGTATATGGAAGGTGAAGCTAGCCAAATTCAGACTGAAAATAAGGCAAACATTTTTAACAATGGTAGTTAACCATTGGAACAGGCTCATGGTGGATTCTCCATTACTGACACTTTTTAAATCAAGACTGGATGTTGTTCTGAAAGATCTGCTCTGGGAATTATATTGGGACAGTTCTGTGGCCTGTGTTATACAGGAGGTCAGCCTAGATGATCACAATGGTTCCTTCTGGCCTTGGAATTGATTAATCTATTCTTTACACTCCCCTGCACAGGAAGTCTAGGTCAGCAGGGAACAAGGAGGAGGACGCAGAGAAGGCTGCTACTATCGTTGCTATTGCTACCACCTGACAGCTACAGAAAGCACTGCAGGAGACAGTCTCAACTGACAGAGGCATGGTTCTTATAGACTGGCATGGCCTCTTCCCAGTGGTGGGGAATGACCTCAGAGCTTCCTAGTCCCAGGAAATTCCCCGATGGTGCTGGCTATGATATCTGTAGCAGTTCTGCACGTTGTAACTTTAGGGGAGGTGGGTGGGGGGGTAATTGGGATGTATGGCCACTTGGTCTGACCAGTCAAATCTGGCACAGTAAATAAACTGCTGTCTGTGCCTGCTACATCTGCAAGCTGGCTGTGTAGGTGTTCTGATCTAGAACATGTTGTATCCAAGGTCACCATCTCACAGAGATATTGTGTTTTATTGCAGCCTGATGAGTCCAAAGTCCTTCTAGCTTTGCTCCCTTTTTCAGGATGTGATACTACAGGAAAAATAATTTACCCAGCAGAATTCTTCTGAGCTATGTTTTCTTCCAGCATCAGAAAGTCAAAGCCCAGTGACCGTATTTTGAAGATGTCATATGATATAAGGTACTGAGGTACTGATAATTAGGATGATGACAAATCCTGATGCCCTTGCTCAGTTCTTACTTGCTCCTTACCCAGGGAAACTCTCAGTGTTTTAATTAGGAGTTTGCCCCAGTTAAAAATTGGGTAACTCAGGCTCAGACCAATTATTGCACACCTCACACTTGTGATAGCAGTCTTTATCATCAAAGTACTTCTATAAGGATGGTGCAGCCTAATGCACCAGCTACAAAAGCCCAACATGGTTGGTCTTAGGATAGACAGTGACAAACCCATCTCTTGTTTGCTATTGCTTGATTTAGAAACACCCAGAGGACTGGGTTTTTGTTTGTTTTGTTACTGGATTTTGCATGTGTGCATGTGAGATATGCCAGCTCTTGTTGTGGTTTGTTTTGTTTTTGGCTGTTGTGACTGATGGGTTTATTCTAATGAGATCTGCTGTCAACGACTTTGTTGCCAACAGTTCCTGCCTAGTCAGGGAAAATTAGTGGGTTTTAGTTCCTGTTGGCACCATAATGTGTAAGGATTGCTGTGGTTAGGACTCTGGTTGCTGTATGAGGGTCAGGAACACTGCTCTAGGAATAGGACTACTAAGCTAGTGGGGCTATCACCATAGCTAGGAGCTGATCTAGGTCTGTCATGGAACAGATGTGTTATTACAGAGTGCACTGATTTCTAGCTTGATGACTAGGAACTTATTTTCTTAAATGTCCTGCTTTTGGGGAGTTGTGGAGAGCTGCAGATAGGAATTCGTTCAAATAGGTTGCTGGCCTTACTTCAGTTTGAATGGTGGGTGTTTGTAATCTGAATGTGACATGTTTAAACATGAGTGAGAGATTGTTCTCTTTAGGAAGGATCTTTGCTGTTTTCATGCATCATTTTATATAGTGTGTTACATAGGCGCCAACTCTGTGGGCGCTCTGGGGCTGGAGCGCCCACAGGGAAAAAATGGTGGGTGCTGAGCACCCACCAGCAAACCTCCCCCCCCCCCCCCCATCAGCACCTTATGTTCCCCCCACTGATCAGTGCTTCCCCCTCCCTCCCCAAAGTGTGGCATGCAGGAGGGGAGGGGGGAAGGAGCAAGGATGTGGTGCACTCAGGGGAGGGGGCAGGGATGGGAAGAGGTGGGGTAGAGCAGGAGTGTGGCCTTGTGGGAAGGGGTGGAGTGGGGGCGGGGCCTGGGGCAGAGCCAGGGCTCACGCACCCCCCAGCACAATGGAAAGTGGGTGCCTGGGGTGTGTTAGCACTATACGTTCAAGCCACAACATTCAGATCCAGACCTGGATCTTTAACATCCCAAAGTTTAGGGGTGGTTGGCATGAGGGGTTGTTTGCCCTTTTATACAGATAGGAGCCATGTGCTAACGACTGCTCTAAGTTGTACCCAGCTGCGATGTCACCCAAGAGACCACTGCACTTGTTAGGAATCACTAAAGTGTAGCAACCAAGCCCCTTTTCCATAGTCACGGCCCTCACATACTCCGAATGCCAGTGGCAACAAAACATGTCACAGCTACATACTAGGTGGGACAGATTGCTAACCATAAACATACGTTAACATGTTGCAGGAGACCAGTTAAAATGAAGCGAGCAATTAACACCTCTGCAGTCATAGGACAAAAGAGGGTTAGTAGGTTATGGACTGTTGTAATGAGCCATAAAACCACTATCTTTGTTGAGCCCAGGAGGGGTAGAGTTATGAATTTAAGTTCCCCAGGCTCACTTTTCATAGAATCATAGAAATGTGGGACCAGAAGGGACCTTGACAGGCTGGCTTATTGGGGAGCCAAAAATCATTGTCTCAGCAGAGACACTGGTTTTATGGCTCATTATAACAATCTGTAACCTAATAACTCTCCTTTGTCCTATGACTGCAGAGGTGTTAATTGCTCACTTCACTTTAACTGGTCTCCTGCAACATGTTAACATATGCTTATGGTTAGCAATCTGTCCCACCTTGTATTTAGCTGTGACACTTTGATTATTTTGTCCGCTCTGGAAAAAGAGCTCTGTGTAGCTTGAAAGGTTGTCTCTTCCACCAACAGAAGTTCGTCCAATAAAAGATATCACCTAATTCACCTTCTCCCTCTCTCTCTCCCCTATCTTGAGACCAGCACAGCTACAATAATACTGCCAACAGTCTTTCAGGGGTCAGCTATTTCCCCCCACACACATCAGCTTCTAAAAGGGACATAATGTATATGTGCCAGGAGCCACGCTCGCTATATTACTCTGCTTTGAAGGAGTTTTCTCAGGAATTTCACGAAGACCCATACTGCCGGCTAAAGAGAATTCTAGCTCTTCCAGGACCGGCTCCAGGCACCAGCCGGGCAAGCAGGTGCTTGGGGCGGCCGCTCTGGAGAGGGGCGGCACGTCCAGGTATTCGGCAGCAATTCGGCAGACGGTCCCTCACTCCCGCTGGGAGCAAAGGACCTCCCGCCGAAGATCGCGACTTTTTTTTGGGGGGGGGGGGGGCGCGCCTGCTTGGGGCAGCCAAAACCCTGGAGCCAGCCCTGAGCTCTTCTTCAGACTTTACAGTAAAAGTGTTGTTCTGGAAGTAGTGTTCAATTATTGTCCATGAACTTATGAGAGACATATGTAGCCATAAAAGCCCTTTACATTTATTTTATTGTAGGTTTACACATTTGGTAGTTTTACAAAATGCACACACTTGCCAGAAGATCTTTTTGGTGGGTGAACTTGGGTTTTTTCCTCTATACTTCTGTGGAATAGTTTTGATTCTACATTACCTGTGAAATGAGATTTTTTCAGACACTGTTTCTGCTGCCTGCAGAAAGGTTAAATAATAAACCTCCTATATATCACTGGGAACATTATTAGTTGGTTTCTAGCAATAAATAAATAGATATGAATGCCACTATGATTTCCACCAGTTTATGTTGACCTTAGGTTGTAGAGTTTTATTATAAAATTGCATTTTGTTTACATTCAGGTCAGAGTTGTGTGATCACATGATCAAATTCCCCCCAAACCCTTAAAGAAGTACAAGGAATGCTTTCAGAAATCAATGTATAATTGGCTTAGAGTTGCTCTAAGGAAACACTCCATTCAGTAGATTTTTTTAAATACGTTCTGCCCCAGGTCATAAAATCCCTCCCATACAGGGAGTTAGAAGTTACCTCAATAGGGAAGGAGTTGAAATACATTAAATTATTATTTTACAAGGAATTTCCTAACTCCAAAAAGTGGCTGCTGACCAAGCTTCAAGGGCATTTTTTTACGAAAGAAGAGAGCTGTAGAAAGAGCACAGGGAAAGGAGAGAGAGAGAGAGAGAGAGAGAGGGAAGGCCTGATTCTGCTCTCACTGCCACTGCTTTTACACTAGTATAATTCCACTTATTGCAGTTACTCGTATATGTACTACTAGCATGAGAAGAGAATGACAATGTTTGCAAGTGATTTTTTCATGCACAAGTTTATAGAAATAAATAACCTTTAAATAGGTAATTTTGATCAATAATCTCCAGCCATTTTACATTGATTAATGTGTGCTTGACTAACTAAAGTGTTATTGTTTTATTTAAAGTAAGGGTTAGAGCAGTGGTTCTCAAACTGTGGGTCAGGACCCCAAAGTGGGTTGAGACCCGCTTTGAATGGGGTCACCAGGGCTGGCTTACACTTGCTGGGGCCCAGGGCTGAAGTCTGAGCCCCACTGCCCAGTGCTGAAGCCAAAGCCAGAGGGCTTCAGCCCTTGGCAAGGGGGCTCAGGTTGCAGACCCCCTGCCTAGGGCTGAAGCCCTTGAGCTTCAGCCTTGGCCCCCCTGCCCAGAGCGGTGAGGCTCGGGCTTTGGCCCCCCCACCCGAGTCAGAGGGGCTCAGGCTTCGGTCCCCCCTCCTGGGGTTGTGAAGTAATTTTTGTTGTCAGAAGAGGATTGCAGTGCAATGAAGTTTGAGAACCCCTGGGTTAGATGATCAGTGATCTTCCAGAAAACACCATCCTGGCCACTATGGATGTAGAAGCCCTCTACACCAATATTCCACACAAAGATGGACTACAAGCTATCAGGAACAGTATCCCCAATAATGTCACAGCTAACCTGGTGGCTGAACTTTGTGACTTTGTCCTCACCCACAACTATTTCACATTTGGGGACAATATATACCTTCAAGTCAGCGGCACTGCTATGGGTACCCGCATGGCCCCACAGTATGCCAACATTTTTATGACTGACTTAGAACAACTTCCTTAGCTCTCGTCCCCCAACGCCCCTACTCTACTTGTGCTACATTGATGACATCATCATCTGGATCTATGGAAAAGAAGCCTTTGAGGAATTCCACCATGATTTAAATAATTTCCATCCCACAATCAACCTCAGCCTAGAACAATCCACACAAGCGGTCCATTTCCTGGACACTACTGTGCTGATAAGCGATGGTCACATAAATACCACCCTATACTGGAAACCTACTGACCGCTATACTTACCTACATGCCTCCAGCTTCCATCCAGGACACACCACACGATCCATTGTCTATAGCCAAGCTCTAAGATACAACCGCATTTGCTCCAATCCCTCAGACCGAGACAAGCACCTACAAGATCTCTATCAAGCATTCTTAAAACTACAATACCCACCTGCTGAAGTGAAAAAACAGATTGACAGAGCCAGACGAGTACCAAGAAGTCACCTCCTACAAGACAGGCCCAACAAAGACAATAACAGAACACCACTAGCTGTCACCTTCAGCCCCCAACTAAAACCTCTCCAGCGCATCAAAGATCTACAACCTATCCTGAAAGATAATCCCTCACTCTCACAGATCTTGGGAGACAGACCTGTCCTCGCTTACAGACAACCCCCCCAACCTGAAGCAAATACTCACCAGCAACCACACACCACTGAACAAAAACACTGACCCAGGAACCTATCCTTGCAACAAAGCCCGATGCCAACTCTGCTCACATATCTATTCAAATGACATCATCATAGGACCTAATCACATCAGCCATGCCATCAGGGGTTCATTCACCTGCACATCTACCAATATGATATATGCCATCATGTGCCAGCAATGCCCCTCTGCCATGTACATTGGCCAAACCGGACAGTCTCTACGCAAAAGAATAAATGGACACAAATCTGACATCAAGAATCATAACATTCAAAAACCAGTAGAACACTTTAACCTGTCTGGTCACTCAGTAACAGACCTGAGGGTGGCAATTTTGCAAAAGAAAAGCTTCAAAAACAGATTCCAACGAGAAACTGCATATCAATTGAAGTTCAGCAAACTAGATACAATCAACTTAGTCTTGAATAGAGACTGGGAATGGCTGAGCCATTACAAACATTGAATCTATCTCCCCATGTAAATATTCTCACACTTCTTATCAAACTGTCTGTACTGGGCTATCTTGACTATCACTTCAAAAGTTTTTTCTCTTACTTAATTGGCCTCTCAGAGTTGGTAAGGCAACTCCCACCTTTTCATGCTCTCTGTATGTGTGTGTGTGTGTGTATATATATATCCTCAATATACGTTCCATTCTATGCATCTGAAGAAGTGGGCTGTAGCCCACGAAAGCTTATGCTCAAATAAATTTGTTAGTCTCTAAGGTGTCACAAGTATTCCTGTTCTTTTTGCGGATACAGACTAACACGACTGCTACTCTGAAACCTGGGTTAGAGTAATTGCTGTTAACTTTCTGTAATGCAATGTGCCTATTGAAAAATGCAAGTTTACCCCTGTAAGATCTAACCAGTGCTCTCTAAGGGCTTGATTCTCACCTGTTGAACTCTATGGGAGTTTTGCTAATTATTATTTATATTACTGTGCTGTCTAGAGGCCACCAGCAAAATCTGGGCCCCATTGTGCTAGGCACTATTCAAACATAGCAAGAAACACATCCTGACCCAAAAATCTTATAGTCTAAAGTGACAAAAACAAAGATTGGGAGGATAAACAGAAGCCTAGAGGGGTGAAATGACTTAGCCAAGATCAGACAGCAAGTCAGCAGCAGTGCTGGATTTTTAGCTAGAGCAGAATTAGGCTCAGAATTATTTATTAATTGACCACTTAAGGGAAAGCACCTTATGGACACAGAATACAATGTTCATAAAATGCTTAAACCCAACTCTGTGTGTGTTTTGTCTGGATTAAGATACTCTGACTAAATATATAAAAAAAAAACCTTCACAACTACTTGGTATAGCAGGAGTGTAAAGAGATGCATCCAAAATGGACTGAGAGCATACTAAAGAAGTGTTAGCATGGCACTTGAATAGCACTGAAATCAGATCAGAGGACATGTTAGTAGCCCTTCATAATGGCAGTGACAAAGCGGTATGTCACTATCAGCTCCTTCTGCACACAATCCTGAAGTAGCATTAGAACCTGGACTAATGGAAGACTCTCTAACAGGCCATCATGAGGAAAATGCCATCTGTCCATTTTTAACTAAACCCTATATATGCTGGTATCACTATAAGGCTCTCTAAGGCTGATCAGCTACCAGCATATAGTCAGTCACTAGGAGTATAGTTCTAGGTTCTAGTACCAACACATGGATTTTCTCCCATGAGACTATCATCCTTGTAAACCTACAGGTTATTGCAGACCTGTGTAGATTAACACCACCGATGGTGATGAAAGACAGCATCTGGCTTCTGAAACAGGAGCAGCCATCCCAAAAGCTCAATTAGTAGCTAAAAGTCTCCACAGGGCTAAACAGTGGTTCATATATTTTAAGATCAAAAGGGATCCTTATGATCATGTAGTCAGTCCTCCTGCAAAATACAGGCCAAAAAAAGCTATCCCAGTAGACCTTGCATCCAGCCCATAATTTCTGTGTAGTATTTTTTAGAAAGATATCCAGTCTTGATTTTAAAAGACTTCAACTGATGGAAGACTCTAGGTAAGTTGTTCAAATAGTTAATTACACACACAAAAATTTGTACTTTATTTATAGCCTAAATTTATCTAGCTTCAGCTTTCACCATTGATCTCATTATGCCTTTTTCTTCCTACCAGTCCCCTCCCTTTAATCCCCACCACAAACAAAAACAAAAAACCACTGCCCCAGAGTTTTGAGTCCAAAAATGGAGAAGAGCCAGACAATTCACCTGCTACTTATTTATGTGGCAGCTGTGGTGCAGTGAAAAACTGTATTATAATTGGAAGCAATCTGATTTTAAATGCTCGGGGGATTTCCTGGTTCAGCTTGCACTCTAGGGGGCTCTGTAGGGAACTGTGATCTGCACCTAGGAGCCATCAGTCTACGGCAAGGCAACCTAGTGTAAGGTGGGTTGAGTTGTGCATCTGTTTTAAGTAGTAACCTGCTTGCTCTCCCTCTGTTTTGGGGTTCTTATGCATGTTACCATTCTGAATTCTAAAAAATAAAGTACTGTTACATTGCAACCTTCCAGCATGAGTATTTGTTCTTAATCTAACTTTTGTATGTATGCTGGGAACACAACAGGAAGCAACCGGACACTACAGTGATGGGTGGGCAGCATAAAATCTTAAGGCTACATCTACATTACAGCACTTACAGCGGCGCAGCTGCAATGCTATAGCGCTTGTGGTGGAGACATGCTAATCCAATGGGAGAGCGCTCTCCCGTCAGCTTAATAACGCCTGCCTCAGCGAGAGGCAGTAGCTATGTTGGCAGGAGAAGCTCTCCTGCCAACATAGCGCTGTCTACACCGGCACTTAGGTAGATATAACTTACATCACTCAGGGGTGTGAATAATCCACACTCCTGAGCAATGTAAATTATACTGAAGTAACATAGTGTAGACATGGCCCCAGATGGATTAAAGAGACATCTAATATCAGAAACCTATTCCCCATTTAGACACTTGTAGATGATTAATTCACCTCTTAACCTACTCTTGGATAAACTAAGTAGATTAAATTTCTTAAGCCTCTCACCATAGAGGCATATTTTCCAGACCAGAAATCATTGTTGTAGCTCTTTTCTGACCTCTTCCAGTTTTTCAACATCCATTTGAAAGTTTGGCACCAGAACTAGATACAACATTCTAGTAACAGTCTCACTAATGACTCATGCATACACAATGACCATCTTTCTACTTCTACTTGATAGTCTCCTGTTTAATCTGGGCATCATGTTCACATACTTAGCTCTAGCATCACAATGGGAGCTTGTATTCATCTGGTTATATATGACCTCTAGTCCTTTTCAGTGTCACTGCAGTCCAGTACACATCTTATAAGCATGGTCTACATTCTTTGTTCCTAGAGGTATGACCCTGCATTTGGCCATATTAAAGCACTTGTTCAACTGAGCCACCTCACCAAGTGATCCAGATTGCCCTGTATGATTCCTTTCTCTATCATTATTTACCACCATTAATTTGTAATATAAGCAGATTTTACTAAAAACGATTTTGTATTTTCCTCAGGACCATTGATGAAGATATTAAATAGCACTGGGCCAAGAACAGGTTACTACTGTTCCCCACTACAAACTCTCCCATAGGGGTATGATTTAAGAATACTTTTTAAAAATTTGTTAATCAGTTTTTATTCCATTTAATATGGACTTCTGAATTTTTTTAAAGTACTATACAAAAAAAAATGATCATGGGGGACTAAAACAAATTAGACTTCTGTATATAAGTATATTATGTCACAGTTACTCTATCAGCTAGACTTGTGATCTCATCAAAAGACAAGTTTGCTTGACAAGACTTATTTTCCACAGAACCGTCTTTAAATTCTTTACTAATTGCATCCCACATCAGCTTTTCAATGGTTTTACCAGAAACCTAGGTCAGGCTAATTTGCCTTTAATTTACCAGGTCATCCCATTCATCCTTTTTAGCTATTTATACAACATTAGCTTTTTTCAGTCCTCTGGAACTTCCCCAGTGTTTCAAGGTTTGTTTAAAAAAACAATAAGTAAATTATTAATGATTCAGATTGCTCCTCAGCCAATTTATATACTGTTGGGTGCTCTTTAACTTCCTCCCTAGTTACTCATATAATAGAAAGTGTTTCATTATCACTGTAAGATATGAATTCATTATCCTGCTTCTTTCCAAATAAGGAACATAAATATTTATTTGACTATATCTACCTACCTTTTCTAGTGATTAGTGTGAATACCAGAAATTATTCAGTTAAGCAATACTTCTGAAGTTATTGGACTATAGAGGGTAATTCAGAGCTACATCAGGCCAGTTTCTCTATTCCAATTTAGTGACGTTTTACACAAAGGTGGTAGAGGTGTAAATGAACACAAAACAATGAAGAGCTTGTCTACACAGCCCCCCAGTGTGGACTTCAGTGATGTGAGTTGCAGCGCACATTGAAGTGTTGCACTGTAACTCCCCCATGCAGACTCTTGAGGAAGCCTGAGAAAGAAAACAGACAAAAGGGAAACCCAGCTGTTGCCACCAGCTAATTGAAAAACCATATGCAGAGACCTTTTAAGACACAAAACCAATCAGGTTCTTAAAAAAGGTAAATTTCATTAAAAACAAAAAAGAAAGAAAATACATCTGGGATTTAGGCTTTTGCTAGATTTTAAAAGAGCAATTCCAAAAATTAAGCACCCAAAATAGCTTTCTTGGGGGTTCAGCTTAAAGGTTACAAGCAAACAAAGGCATCTGGGGTTAGCACAGAGGAGTCCACAAGACTTACAGAAAGAAAAAAGGAAATAAACCTAATTGCATCTACCTAAACATTCCCTGTCCCAATGAATCCTTCTAGGTATGGACGATGAATTTTCATATCTGGTCCAAACTTTACACTGCCCCCATCTCTTCAGCCCAGAGAGAAGAACAGAGAGACAAAGGGAAAGCTTCCCCCCCCCCTTTTTAAAAAGTTCTAGCCTTCCCTTTAGCTCTTTTGGTCAGGCGTCCACTCCCTTTTCTTTACTTGGGGGATTCTTTAACTTTTTACAGGTAAAGCAAGCAGCCACCAAGAGGGACTTTATAGCTAACTGGCTGTCCATAAAAGGGAGCTCCCCCCTTTACTTATCACAGCATGAAGCAACACTTACTTACCACGTGGTAACTGTTGTTCTTCTGGAATGTACTGCAGAACTGCTCTTCCAAATTGAGCATCTGCTCTAGATGCTGATACTACAGAGTAATGGTTGGTAAATGTGTGTACTGAGACCATGTCACGGCTCTACTAATTTCAATGACTGGAACTCTGCTGAAACATGCTGCCAGGATAGCTTGAGTCCTAATAAAATGAGCAGTCACTCAATTTAGTAGCTGTTACTTATTCATGATATAAGAAATCTTGATAATCGGAGAGGAGATTGATACACCAATGAACTACCATCTACTATGAAGAGTCTAGAAGATTTTCTGAATGATATTGTTCTACTGTGTCAATGTATATCTAGCCAGCATAGTTTAGTAGTTCACTATACTGATCTGAATGGATGAAGAATAAACCTGACCGAAAAGGTTTAAAAAAAAAAAAAAATGAAATAAAAAAACTTGGCAGATTTGTAGACTTGTTTGGCTCTTTCATTTATTGCTGTGACTACAAGTGATGACAGTGGTGGGTGTGAATAAAAATATTCAAATCCTTGAGGAAGGACTTGATCTTTTTATTCAGTCCTTTTCAAATTTGGTGTGACAGGGTAACCCAAAATTCCTCAGCAGGATCAAGAATTTCTTTATTAATTGGAAGGGCTATTCTGTTCTGAGCAACGTGGTAGTAAGATAGCAAATAACTTTGTCTTCTCCTGAATCAGCTCCAAAGGAAGCTCTAAGACGTCTGCCATTCTCTCTAAAAGTTCTTGATAAGTCTTAAAATCATCCCCCAAAGAAGTCATGGAGGTTTTATCCTGAGTAGGAGTAGAGAGGTCTAGGTGAAAAGGGGGTATCTTGAACATCTCCATCCTCTTCCTCAAAGAGTGTTGCAATTCTGTAGTCAGTTGAGGTACTGGTAGAGAAATAGGGTTTTGATGGATTACTCAAGGAGGTTCCTGGGTGGCTGAATAAAGCCATGGTTGCATATGGGCCCAACGAGGTTGTCCTCTGGGAATGAAAGCTTATTCGTGTGATGGGGGTCTAAAGGTAGAGTCCTCAAGATAAATTCTCTTATCATAACCCTTATCATGAGTGGATGAGATGAGTGAAGCTCTGATGAATAGTCTCTACTAGGTGCTTGGGAAGATATTGCAGATGATAATGAAGAGTCCTCAGAGTGGGGAGCTGCATTTGAAGGCACTGCATGATTTTGAGGAATAAGCAGTTAAGCATGACTGTGACTCCCAGAATGCAGTGATATCTTCATGATAGGTACCCTGGACTGTCCCGGTGGAGTCTTCATTCCATCTGAAAAAGGGGAATAATTCAACAAAGGGGAGCCTAATTCTGGAGTTATTCTGATGTCATCCGTGTCTCTGAAAGTGACAGTTGAAGGGATCTCTGGTACTGCCAAGAAAAGGAGGAGGAGCCTGGTACCACCACTGATAGGTACTTCTTGCCTGCAGAAGATAGTGTCAGCCCCCTGTGGTACTGAGACTGTCCTAGGCACGCCCTGAGCCAGTACTGAGGAGTTAGCATGTGAGCACCCTGATCCTCTGCTCTTGCCAGGGTGTGCTGCGAGTGCTGCTGCTGCAGCACCAAGGAAACCCATGAAGAATTTGTCTTAGATCTCTTCGAGCTCGGGGCTGCTGAGGTAAGTGGATCCTCCAGTGCTGCCTTCTTCCTCAATAAGGCCTTGAGTGGCTCCCTGGGTACCTATCACTCTGCCTCTCTCTTTCTTGGTACTAGGGAAGGGAACTACAGCCTGATTGCAGGTTTGGCTTAATGATCCCTAAGCCATATCTGACTGCTCCAGCAGATCATCTTTAAAGCTCCTGAGGGAGGAGAGATGCCTCCCAGGAGTTGCAAAGGTTGGCATTACCTCCCTAATCTAATAACTACGTTAAAAGCTGATAAATTGTAATGGTAACAAACTAAACTAACTAAAGTAGCACATGTGGGCAAGAAGGGAGCATGTGCCACCTGTAGTGGACACAGCTATTTGCACTTCCAAACTCCTGTGCAGGGGCCGCTGCTGCTCCATAAGTGGGAGCCACATGTACAAAAACCTCAAGGAAGAATTAAAAGGTACCTAGTTCACCTTAATTTCACTGCTTCTCCCCCCTCCCCCGAGTTGGAAGAGGTACCTTTTAGTTCACACTAGCAGGGACTACACAGGGTAGTTTCAGCACAGCACTTCAACCCACACTGCAACTCAAACCTCATACTCCACCATCTGGGGCTGTATTTGTCTGATCCCCAGTCTCCGATAGATACCGCTTAAAAAAATAAATCTCAAATTCTCTTAATCCCGACCCACCCAAGCAGAGTGCATCAATGAAAAGAACAATGACCAAAAAATTGAACTAACAGGACATCTGCTAACCATCAGAGCTCCTCAACCACTTGCCTTTGTTGTTTCCCATGTCTTGTCTGTTTCTTGTGGTCACGGGATCCCACTCACAGTTGGTGGTGCCTCTTCCTGGCCGTCCTGGGGATTAGGTCTGGCTAAATGTTGCACCCTCCTCCAGCAGTCTCTCTCCCATCATCCTCTCACTCTGCAGACCCCTCTCACTCCAAGAACCACAGCCTCCTCTTCCTGACCCAGCCCTCCAGACAGGTTACCATACATGTCTCCCAACTTCTGGGGTATCAAAGTGCCTCTTGACAATGGGCTCAAGCAGTCTTCCTCTCACTACCCTGCTGATGCCACTTTGGCAGCAGCTGGTAAGGGGACCCAGGCTGACCCTCTACTCTGGGTAACAGCTCAGGGGCCTTCTCATCGGCCATCAAGGTTTGATCTACCCCATACCTCGCTGCTTGTCCCTGAGTCTTGCCGACCTCTCTGGCTCTCTCTCATCTCTGGGCTTGCCAAGCCATAAACCCTCCTCCCAGGGAATGACTGTGGGCTTCTTGTCTCTAGTAGCCCAAATACACTGCTCTTCTCCCAGGGAGTGACTGCAGACTCCCTCCCTACAGCCCCCTTCTGCTCTAAGCTCTTGCAGGCTGCTCCTGTTCCGCACAGCTGAGCCTGTTCTACTTAAATCCCTGCTCCCTGTCTCCTTCTCCAGGTGCAGCCTGGGCAGTTAATTGGCCTGCCTAGCTAATTTAACCCCTCCAGGCCTTGTGTAGGGTGGACACTCCCATCACACTTGCCTATTTAGAGTGTAAGCTACTCAGAGCAATGACCTTGTCATCTAGTTGTCTATAATGTTCCAAACTCACTTTGGGTGCTATATAAATAAATAAGTAACATCCAAACAGCAGCCACCTTACTGCACATTTAGAGCATTTTTGAAGTAATATATTGAGAAAAGATATAGACCCAACATTTAATACAATATCTAGAGTAGAAACAAAATTGAGACATTCAAGATCTGACCATTAAAGTTCAAATACTTCTAGTTCTTCTGAAGTATAGTACATATATTTACAATGGGTACAGTTTTTCTTTATTAAAGAAGTGCCTAAATAGGCTGTCCAAATCCAATATTTTAGACTTTAAATCAACATCTAGGCACACTAATCACTAAACTAAGCTGATCGGATCCCTAGTGCTGATCTAAGTGCTCAGATGAGATTTTGATGTCTTTTGTAGGCAATCTGAAAATTGGGCTCCCTGACTGCACTGACTTGCAAACTTGTAAACTACAATTACCTAATCTATAGTTTTCTTTCCATACTCCAGGGCAACAATAGTTTATGTGGGATTGATTATAGGATTGTGGGGTGTTTTTTTGCTGGGTTCTTGGCAACTGCAATATACAAAAACAATCATTTGTATCAGATTCATACTATTCATTTGTCTACTTTTCTTTTACTGCATTATGAATGCAGAGATCTTCAGAATGAAGAGAGTAAAAAGGGGGGGGGGGAGAGAGAGAGAGAGAGAAAGAGATCAGTGCCTTGAGTGTACTTGATTAATTACCTGAATGATTATTTTGAAAACTCCACATAGTTGTTAAAGTCTCCATAGGGTACGTCATGATCAGATAAGGTAAGTAAGGCAGTACAGTGCAGAGGATCTGCTCAGTATGCTTTTTTAGCAGCATTTAATTAGTGCTGTAACCATTCTGTTGCAATTCCCAAGACTATTTTATTATTTACAGCCATTTCCACCATAGAACTTTTATGCACCTTTTACAATCTCTTTCAAGAAAGAAAACAATCACATTCCCTTTTTGGGTAATCTCAGTTCTGCAATCATTTCTGTTGTCAGCGTCTAAAAAAATATGTGGTCTTTCTTTGGTGCCTATTATCATATTACATTCCACTTCAGTAGGGATTGGATTGGGTCATATAGCTATAGCTGAGAGGTATATTGCCCCACGAGGATTTACAGGAGGCACCTTGCCTGGCTCATGTATAGTGCCTTATGGAGCTCCAAGGACTGTAGCACCTTCCAACAGAATACAGTGTCTGCTCCCTTTGTGCCCAAACACCTGGGGAGGCAGGCCCCACTCCACCACCCACTTTGGAGAAGCTAGTGCTAACAGTAGCTCTAATGCAACAGCACAAAGATTGCCTTGGTTCTCAGCTCTGCACATATGGGGCAGGCCATAATCTTAACATAATCCTGTGTTCCTATGAAACTGAAGAACACAGCAGTTGCCAAGTCAAAGTAGATCATTGGTCCATCTACACCTGTAACATGCCTCTGACCGTGGTTTTTACTTGATGCTTCAGACAAAAAGCAACAAACAGAAACTCATTGAAGCTAAATAACGGGGAAAGGGAATATTTTCTAACCCCCCCACATTACTTATGCCCTGAAACATAAGGATTAGTATCCTGTGAAGTCCTTTATAAAACCCATAACGTGCTTGTTAGAGATTGGTTAAACACTACTTTTGCTCAGGGTAGATTTTTTGCCAGTGAGAGACCTGTTTAGTTTGAGTTTTCTGGTTTAAAGACGGCAATAGCAATAAAACTGTTTCTTCCACATGATTTTCCCCATCCGAGTATGTATGGATTTCACTCTTTAGATGGTTTGCAGCATTAGCTACAACCTCTCTCCTTGGTGACAAGCGGGTGCTACTGTCAGTATAAAGAGACCAAGCAATTAGACAACATGCCAGCTGAGGTTTTGCAACCAGCCTCAACATGTCAGATAGTTTAAAAAGAAAGTGTTTGCAGAAGTTTTCTCATTATTACTTATCAGCTATAACAGTCTTTGACCATCTTGTGATCCACATCCATTTACCCATGACAGGCTGATAGCTTTTCTGCCTCACATGCTGTCAGTTTCCTAAAAAGCCACTTTGATTATTCTGCTCCTATTTTTGCAAGGATTACAGTTGGGTTTGGTTTTAATTAAACTGAGTGTGAAGACCTGGCCTCAAATCCTCCTAAACATGAGGGTCTAGATTCTGATCTTGGGTGCACTTGGCAGGTGTTGCCAGTTGCTGTGCACCTTCAGCTTCAAAATGCATATCACTGGAAGACGATGGTGCCCAGCACCTTGCAGCACTGGGCATTATAGCTAGGGTAATTCCACTGAAGACAGAATTGCTATGGATCAAATCTGTTCCACCTCATCCTTTTTATACTTTTGTTTTATAGATGGATCCAGTTCCGAATTCCAGAAGCCTGATTCTAATCTCATTTACACCATTTTCAACTCAACTGACAGAAGCTCATTTATGCCTACTTTAAAACATTGTCAGTGTAAACAGAATCATGCTCCAGATTTGCATACTACTAGACTGTGGAGTGTTTGAAAGGCTGCATCTCAGGTTCATCTCTAGAGAGAGATCATTGTCGGCATTACTTGTTAACTGGAAACACGTATCGTAAGTTTTCTTCTATTGGCTGTTGTAGCTTGGGGCTCAACTGACATTTTAGGCATGAAGGGCCCAGTTTTACACTGCTCTGAACATAGTAGAATTTTTCACACTGGTGATGAGAGCTATACACAATGGGTGGAAAATGCTACCAAACCTGAATGGAAACATTTCATGTCCATTTTGCACAGGCTAAGGGATAAGGCAGTGGAGTATCAGTCTTGACCCACTGATTGCATACATGGTTTTTCTTTTGTCATTTCCCCCTTTATTATACAAAATGTGTTAGAATGGTAAATATTTAAAAGGAGAATTTGACTTAGTGTACCATCCCCAATTCCCTCCTATGGTTTGTTATACTCACTTGTTGCATCTTGACTAAAAGTAGATTGCAAGCTCTTCAAAACAGAGACAATGTAATTTCATAGGTTTGTATACTACCTAGCCAAGTCCAGTGCTCAGATCCCAATAGGTGCCTTTGGTTGCAATCACAACACCAGAGAGGAATGCCATAATAACGCTATCACTATATTAATTACATTTATTAAAGTTGAGGACTCTCTCTGGTAACTTTCATGAGCATCAAAACCTTCCTTTAGAATTGCCAGTGGCCACTTCATTTCTATGCACTTTAACATTTCTCTCTGGTAAGTTAGAGACAGTAGTATATAACCTGCATTCCACTGAGGATAACTCAATATATGATGTAATTAACTCCCACCAGAGGATGTCCTCAGAAACTCTTAGGACCAGATTTTGATCTCACTTACATGCTTCAATGTAGGTACCTCAGATTTATTAACGCTGTTACATCAGGAAGAATTCAGCCCATGAAGGCGAACATCTGCAGAAAAGGAATTCACAAGAAAGGGAACATAGTAATAGTGACAGGCCTTTATTGTCAAGGTCACTGTGGAAAGGTAATCTCATCAGGCCTGTACCTTAGTTTCTCCACAAGAGGCGATTCCCCACAGGCTGGTTGGAGATTTGAAAAGGTTTAGCGCTCCAGCTAAACCACAGAAAGTTCCTCCTTTCAGGGCAAACAAAGGTCGAAACAACACTATTCTTTGCTCTCCTAAGGCCAACCCCCAAACAAAGACACCACCTCAGTTCTTACCTTAGCCAACGTCAAAGAGAAGGGTCTACTACTCCTTCTGGTCACTTTCCAGTCTCCAGCTATTGTAACCGTGTAGGAAACTCTCAAAGAAAATAGAAAGGAATATACTCCTCAAGCTGTTTCTTTCTTGCAGCCCTCCACAGGGTTGAAAGGATTCTGAAGCAAGAGAGATCAGGAGGGTCAGCCCCCTGGAGAGACCTAGAGGTCTCTTCCCAATGTACTACCAACTCCAAACTTTCAAAAGTCAGGAGAGTTTTTTACCATAATAGATGGGAGGGTGGGTAGAGTATTTACCTGCTGATTTCTGAGCCTGTATGTCATGATGCACTCGAGTCACATTTTCAAGCTTTTCTCTGAAACCACAAGATTAGAAATTTTCTTTTCTTTTCTTTTTTTAAGTGAAAGCTGAAATTCTCACATAATCACTTAACTCCAGGAGCTGAGGTTTTAAGGAAAACACCACATAACACAATGCTTACTGTAAATCCCATTACATACCTTCTTTCCCCCTCTGACTGAACTCTGTATACAGTGTGAGTGAAGAGGAGCCGGTCTCTCTTCTCCAGCTGTTTCTACCATCTTCTGAGTATTTTTTGCAAACTGTGCAAGCAGCAGTGGCCCTTCCAGGTGAAGGATGTTAACTCTTAAACTGCCAACCCAGAGACAGGGGCTCCACAACCCACCACAGCAACACAGTGGATTTTAAGTGTACATATCAAGCTTGCAAGGTGAAAAGAGATTGGCAGGGAATAGGGTAAAAGAAATTCAGCAAGATATGGAGCAAGAAGATATCAGCAAATGATAATTGTTAAAGAACAATTACTGGGCCAGATCCTGGCCTCCAATAATGCTGGGAGGCACTGCTGGAATGATGCAAACCAACCTCCAAGCTGCCCTACCTGGTCAGGGGGGAATTCTATGGGCAAGGCAAAGAGAAATAAATCTCCACCTGATAGAGTTGGCTGTATAATGTTCCTGCAAACAGGAGGGGACACAGCCACTACATGCTCATTCCCCTGGTACATGGCTGGCATAATAGGCAGCCTCACTACCCCCTGAGACTGTTGCAACTTATGCTGTCAGCTGAACCAGTCCCAACAATCCCAGGGACGGAGGGGAAAGTCTAAAGGTAATTTAGTCACTTTTGTCCCTCCCTCCCGTCCCAGCTACACTGAATAGAGACCTCTGGTACAGCTGAGGATTTGGCTATTATTTCTTTCAGTCCCAGCTTTACTAGTTAACACTAATCTATTGTAGCTTCAATTCTAGGCTAAAAGTCATATCATAATATTCCATACCACCATCATAAATATATGTGTGAACATATAATTAATGTGTCTATTTGTATATTAAGCCATTATCATGCAATGAGTGTATTATACTACTTTTGAAAGAATGTTTTAGAATATTATGGAAGCAGCTGCTCACAACTCCATTGGTAAGATTGTTTGATTTTGCACCTAAAGCAAGGATTCAGTCTCTTTGTTTTATCTGAAAAATACAGTGTATCCTCCCAAAACTTACAGCTGAGCACAGAATGATTCTGGGAGAATTTACATGGCCTATAGTGACACCAAGAAGGGAAAAAATAAGGGGAAAAAACCCTTTGTCTTTAGAAATCAGTTTAATCAAAACTGGGACCACAAGACCTAAAATATCTTTGTCAAAATCATATTTTGATTGCATGACAACATTACATGGTAGAATTAAGGTTTTCTGGGTGCCTTAAGCATGCATTTCCATGCCTTAGCAAAGTGGGATGTCTTTTAAATTTAACCTTTACTCTGAATTTCCTGGTTCATAATACTTGGGTTTCAGATAATAACATAATTCTTGTAACTGACACTTTAATTACTAAAGAGTCCTGTGGCACCTTATAGACTAACAGATGTATTGGAGCATAAGCTTTCGTGGGTGAATACCCACTTCGTCATGCTCCAATACATCTGTTAGTCTATAAGGTGCCACAGGACTCTTTGTTACTTTAATTACTGATATACAGTATCAGCCTTAAGTGTGGTTTAACCGTTTTTTTGTCTTGGAACATATGGAGAGAGAGAGTAACTAACTAGTACATGTTTCCTAGGCTTAAAATCCACAGCAAGCCCTGGGCTTTATTTTTATCCAAAACAGCATTTTGTTTTTTTGTATCAATGGCTATTTTTTAAAGAATTCCCCTACCCATGCACACTCTTTCCCAGCCTTTTCACCTTGGCAGTCAATTTAGTGTAGAGGGAGTTTCAAAAACATGTTGTATATGAGTTAAAATATGTAGCTATGCAAAAATGAGGAGGTGAAGAATATTGTGCAGTAACAATTCAGCTGGCTAGGCAGAGTGAACACGGAGCATTAAGTCCCGCGGAAGAGCTCTATTGATAGCCATGATGAATCTGAACACATTTTCTTTAATGATGAATTTCCAATGGAAAATAGGGAAAAGAAAAGTTGACTAGAGAGAACAAATATGGAGAAAAATCAGAGCAGTTACAAATGAAACAGGATGGCCACTAAAGAGACCACGTTAAAAATAGCTTCCAGGAGTTGTCTGAGGAATAATATTTGCCCTTGTGGATTAATACTAATCTTAGTGCACAACAGCTCTCATCACCAATATCCGCTGCCTCTGTTGACGCTGCTTTGCTGTATTTATGTGGTTAAAGCCTAAGGAAAATGCCACGCAGGAATCCCAACAGCAGATGTTGCTTAAAAGCATTTTAATGGGGATGAAGCTGAAAAAAAATGTTAGCTTTTATTGTTTTTTTCTTTGGGGAAATTAGCAACAAATCACTTTGAAAAATAATCATTTATTCCCTTCATGACTTGTGCACAGATGGCTGATTTTTCAGTATTCATTGCCTGCTAAAAAGAATGCAAAATACACACTAGTGTGTCTCTCAGAAAAAGCAAACTACATTCTTCATGAGGACGGGTCAAAAGAGGCATCTTCTGCTCCATTATCTTCCTTGAGAAGTAGGAGGCCTGTGGCAGGGTAGTTTCATAATACTCGTGACTTCAGTGGGAGTTGTGTGGGTGCTCAGCACTTCTGAAAATCAGCTCAGTTATTTACCAGTAGATATCTTAATATGGAATTAGATGCCTAATTTTAGGCACCCATCTTGAAGGATTTGGCCCCGTGACATAACTGCACCCAGCCACCCAAGAAACTTCCAAGTTTTAAGTATAAATGTCTAAACTCAAGTGGTGAAATCCTGGCCCCATTGACATAGATAGCAAAGACTTCAATGTATTTCCCTCAAAGTGTGCTTACATATTGTATTGCCTACTTAGCACTATATTAGTTACATGGACATGGACACAGACTTCTCTCAAACCGCGGGTCCCGGCGCTTTGGAGATCATGTTGTTGATGGGGCAGGTTCTATCCGTGGAACGCCGATTCTGGGCCCGGGAAACAAGCACAGACTGGTGGGACCGCATAGTGTTGCAGGTGTGGGACGATTCCCAGTGGCTGCGAAACTTTCGCATTCATAAGGGCACTTTCATGGAACTTTGTGACTTGCTTTCCCCTGCCCTGAAGCGCCAGAATACCAGGATGAGAGCAGCCCTCACAGTTGAGAAGCGAGTGGTGATAGCCCTGTGGAAGCTTGCAACGCCAGACAGCTACCAGTCAGTCGGGAATCAATTTGGAGTGGGCAAATCTATTGTGGGGGCTGCTGTCATGCAAGTAGCCAAAGCAATCATTGAGCTGCTGCTACGAAAGGTAGTGACTCTGGGAAATGTGCAGGCCATAGTGGATGGCTTTGCTGCAATGGGATTCCCTAACTGTGGTGGGGTGATAGATGGAACCCATATACCTATCTTGGCACTGGAGCACCAGGGTACCCAGTACATAAACCGCAAGGGTTACTTTTCAATGGTGCTGCAAGCACTGGTGGATCACAGGGGACGTTTCACCAACATCAACGTGGGCTGGCCAGGAAGGGTTCATGACGCTCGCGTCTTCAGGAACACTACTCTGTTTAAACGGCTGCAGCAAGGGACTTACTTCCCGGACCAGAAAATAACCGTTGGGGATGTTGAAATGCCTATAATTATCCTTGGGGACCCAGCCTACCCCTTAATGCCATGGCTCATGAAGCCATACACAGGCAGCCTGGACAGGAGTCAGGAGCTGTTCAACTACAGGCTGAGCAAGTGCAGAATGGTGGTGGAATGTGCATTTGGCCGTTTAAAAGGTCACTGGCGCACTTTACTGACTCGCTCAGACCTCAGTCAAACCAATATCCCCATTGTTATTGCTGCTTGCTGTGTGCTCCACAATCTCTGTGAGAGTAAGGGGGAGACCTTTATGGCGGGGTGGGAGGCTGAGGCAAATCTCCTGGCTGTTGATTACGCGCAGCCAGACACCAGGGCGATTAGAAGAGCACACCAGGAAGCGCGGCGCATCAGAGAAGCTTTGAAAACCAGTTTCATGACTGGCCAGGCTACCGTGTGAAAGTTCTGTTTGTTTCTCCTTGATGAAAACCCGCCCCCTTTATTGACTCATTCTCTGTAGGCAACCCACCCTCCCCCTTTGATCACAGCTTGCTTTCAAAGGAAATAAAGTCACTATCATTTAAAAATCATGTATTCTTTATTAATTGATTATAAAAAGAGGGAGAGAACTGAGAAGGTAGCCCGGGCGGGGTTTGGGAGGAGGATCGGAGGGAAGGAAAAGGCCACTAAAAAAAGGTTAAAATAATGACAGCCTTTTGCTTGGGCTGTCCACTGGGGTGGAATGGGAGGGTGCACGGAGCCTCCTCCCCTCCCCCCCCGCGTTCTTACACGTCTGGGCGAGGAAGCTATGGAACATGGTGAGGGGGGAGGGTGGTTATACAGGGGCTGCAGCGGCAGTCTGTGATCCTGCTGCCGTTCCTGAAGCTCAACCAGACACTGGAGCATGTCTGTTTGCTCACGCAGCAGCCCCAGCGTTGCATCCTGCCTCCTCTGATCTTCCTGCCGCCACCTCTCATCTCGAGCGTCCCTTCTGTCCTCACGTTGGTCCCTCCTGTCCTCACGTTCACTGGCATCTTTCATAGATTCATAGATTCTAGGACTGGAAGGGATCTCGAGAGGTCATCGAGTCCAGTCCCCTACCCGCATGGCAGGACCAAATACTGCCTAGACCATCCCTGATAGACATTTATCTAACCTATTCTTAAATATCTCCAGAGATGGAGATTCCACAACCTCCCTAGGCAATTTATTCCAGTGTTTAACCACCCTGACAGTTAGGAACTTTTTCCTAATGTCCAACCTAGACCTCCCTTGCTGCAGTTTAAGCCCATTGCTTCTTGTTCTATCCTTAGAGGCTAAGGTGAACAAGTTTTCTCCCTCCTCCTTATGACACCCTTTTAGATACCTTAAAACTGCTATCATGTCCCCTCTCAGTCTTCTCTTTTCCAAACTAAACAAACCCAATTCTTTCAGCCTTCCTTCATAGGTCATGTTCTCAAGACCTTTAATCATTCTTGTTGCTCTTCTCTGGACCCTCTCCAATTTCTCCACATCTTTCTTGAAATGCGGCGCCCAGAACTGGACACAATACTCCAGCTGAGGCCTAACCAGAGCAGAGTAGAGCAGAAGAATGACTTCTCGTGTCTTGCTCACAACACACCTGTTAATACAGCCCAGAATCATGTTTGCTTTTTTTGCAACAGCATCACACTGTTGACTCATATTTAGCTTGTGGTCCACTATAACCCCTAGATCCCTTTCTGCCGTATTCCTTCCTAGACAGTCTCTTCCCATTCTGTATGTGTGAAACTGATTTTTTCTTCCTAAGTGGAGCACTCTGCATTTGTCTTTGTTAAACTTCATCCTGTTTAACTCAGACCATTTCTCCAATTTGTCCAGATCATTTTGAATTATGACCCTGTCCTCCAAAGCAGTTGCAATCCCTCCCAGTTTGGTATCATCCGCAAACTTAATAAGCGTACTTTCTATGCCAATATCTAAGTCATTAATGAAGATATTGAACAGAGCCGGTCCCAAAACAGACCCCTGCAGAATCCCACTTGTTATGCCTTTCCAGCAGGATTGGGAACCATTAATAACAACTCTCTGAGTACGGTTATCCAGCCAGTTATGCACCCACCTTATAGTAGCCCCATCTAAATTGTATTTGCCTAGTTTATCGAGAAGAATATCATGCGAGACCGTATCAAATGCCTTACTAAAGTCTAGGTATACCACATCCACAGCTTCTCCCTTATCCACAAGACTCGTTATCCTATCAAAGAAAGCTATCAGATTGGTTTGACATGATTTGTTCTTTACAAATCCATGCTGGCTATTCCCTATCACCTTACCACCTTCCAAGTGTTTGCAGATGATTTCCTTAATTACTTGCTCCATTATCTTCCCTGGCACAGAAGTTAAACTAACTGGTCTGTAGTTTCCTGGGTTGTTTTTATTTCCCTTTTTATAGATGGGCACTATATTTGCCCTTTTCCAGTCTTCTGGAATCTCTCCCGTCTCCCATGATTTTCCAAAGATAATAGCTAGAGGCTCAGATACCTCCTATATTAGCTCCTTGAGTATTCTAGGATGCATTTCATCAGGCCCTGGTGACTTGCAGGCATCTAACTTTTCTAAGTGATTTTTAACTTGTTCTTTTTTTATTTTATCTGCTAAACCTACCCCCTTCCCATCAGCATTCACTATGTTAGGCATTCCTTCAGACTTCTCGGTGAAGACCGAAACAAATAAGTCATTAAGCATCTCTGCCATTTCCAAGTTTCCTGTTACTGTTTCTCCCTCTTCACTGAGCAGTGGGCCTACCCTGTCTTTGGTCTTCCTCTTGCTTCTAATCTATTGATAAAAAGTCTTCTTGTTTCCCTTTATTCCTGTAGCTAGTTTGAGCTCATTTTGTGCCTTTGCCTTTCTAATCTTGCCCCTGCATTCCTGTGTTGTTTGCCTATATTCATCCTTTATAATCTGTCCTAGTTTCCATTTTTTTTATGACTCCTTTTTTCCCCCTATACTTTGAAACCGTGTCCTTCCACTCATTCAGATGAGCTCTTTCATTGCGGGTGGATTCCATGATTTGCGCGAACATCTCGTCTCGCGTCCTCTTTTTCCGATGCCTTATCTGAGATAGCCTTCGGGACGGAGGAGGGAGGCTTGAAAAATTTGCAGCTGCTGGAGGGAGGGAAAAAAGGAGAGAATTTTTTAAAAAGATACATTTTACAGAACAATGCTTATACTCTTCCACGGTGAACAACACTATTCACATTACATAGCACATGTGATTTCTGTGCAAGGTCGCATTTTGCCTCTTAATATTGAGGGCCTGTGGCTTTGCTGCTAGAGATCAGAGACGCAGGTCTGGGCAACAGAATTTGGCTTGCATGCGGCCATGGTAAGCCATTGTCTTTCGGCTTCTGCGCCCTCCTTTCCCACATACCAAGCAAAGCTCATTGAGTGCTGTGGTTTTCCTGTTAACCTTCAGCAGCAGAAAAGAAACTACCCCCCCCCATCCAATTCTCTGGGATGATAGCTTTATCCCTCCCCCCACCGCGTGGCTGGTATCAGGGAAGATCCCTGCTAGCCACATGTGAAAAACTCAGTTCCAATCCCCCCCGGCCGCAAATGCATCCCAAGTCCTCAGGGCAAATTAATCATTAAAAAACGCTTGCTTTTAAACCATGCTTTATATTTTAAAAGGTAAACTCACCTGAGGTCCCTTCCATGGGGTCATGGTCTTGGGTACTGGCTTGGGAGGCTTGGGAGGGTACTTCAGTCAGGCTGAGAAAAAGATCCTGGCTGTTGGGGAGAACGGAGTGCTGTGTGCTCTCTGCAAGCTCGTCCTCCTCCTCTTCCCCGTCCGCAGAATCCTCAGGTGTGGCTGATGAGATTACCCCTGCCTCGGAATCCACGGTCAGAGGTGGGGTAGTGGTGGTGGCCCCCCCCCCCCCCAGAATTGCATGCAGCTCAGCGTAGAAGCGGCATGTCTGCAGCTCTGACCCGGAGCGACTGTTTGCCTCCTTTGTTTTCTGATAGGCTTGTCTGAGCTCCTTGACTTTCACGCGGCACTGCTCTGAGTCCCTATTGTGGCCTCTCTCCATCAGGCCCTTGGAGATTTTTTCAAAAGTTTTGGCATTTCGTCTTTTCGAACGAAGTTCTGCTAGCACTGAATCCTCTCCCCATATAGCGATCAGATCCAGTACCTCCCATACGGTCCATGCTGGTGCTCTTTTTCGATTATCGGCCTGCACGGTTACCTGTGCTGATGAGCTCTCTGTGGTCAACTGTGATCTCCTGTGCTGGGCAAACAGGAAATGAAATTCAAATGTTCGCGGGGCTTTTCCTGTCTACCTGGCCAGTGCATCCGAGTTCAGATTGCTGTCCAGAGCGGTCACAATGGTGCACTGTGGGATAGCTCCCGGAGGCCAATACCATCGAATTGCAGCCACACTAACCCTAATTGGAAATGACAATATCGATTTCGGCGCTACTCCGCTCGTCGGGGTGGAGTACAGAAATCGATTTTAAGAGCCCTTTATTTTGAAAGAAATGGCTTCGTTGTGTGGACGGGTGCAGGGTTAATTCGATTTAACGCTGCTAAATTCGAATTAAACTCATAGTGTAAACCAGGCCAAAGTGTCTTTCCGGGTGGACCCAGGGATAACTTCTGGGGATTTCTGCCTCAGTTTAGAGTCTCTGGCCCTGTCAGAGTTCAAAAAGCAAAGAAACAGAGATGGAAAATTTTCCTGTGACTTTGTTTTATTTCCATCATTCAGCTTCCAAGTACACAGGGAAAGTTTATTTGCATGTAGCTTTTCCAATGTGTAACAGGGCCATTAACCAATCCTTTGTATTGCAATATTCCTTGATGGCCCCTCTGATTTTGATAGTCCTTCTGGATATGCGGGGGAAAGGGGACAATTCCCATGCCTGGGTTCACAAGTTCAGCGCAAACATTTTCAAAGTTATAAAGCAAAATGTATATATTTTCTTATAGCCTGGAATACAGACATTACAAGTGAGATTAATGCATGCAGCAATTTACATGCGTTTCATAGAGTCTAAACACTAAATACTTTCTTATAAGACTAATAACTACTTTGAGCAAAACTAACCAGGTGAACTGGTCTGGTCTCCAGTTATGAGGTTGTCAGTTCTTAACTAATGCCTGCAGCCTGGGCAAGAACTGGCACCTGGTTTGCCAGAGTCGCAAGGTTATCTAGTCCATTTCCCCTGTGTTCATAAAGGATGAAGTAAACCTCCTAGACCATCCCTGACAGGTGTTTGTCTAACCTGTTCTTCAAAATCTCCGACAGGCACTTAACCTCCCAAGTACTTAACTATCCTTATAGTTAGAAAGATTTTCCTAGTATCTAACTTAAATCTTCCTTGCTGCAGATTAAGCTGATTACTTTTTGTTTTACCATCAGTGAACATGGAGAAGAACTGATCATTGTCCTCTTAATAACAGCCCTTAACAAATTTGAAGACTGTTACCAGGTCCCCTTTTTCTCAAGACTAAACATGCCCAGTTTTTTTAACCTTTCTTCATAGGTCAGGTTTTCTAAAACTTTCATTGTTTTGGTTGCTCTCCTTTGAGCTCTCTAATTTGATCACATCTTTCTTAAAGTGGCGTACCCAATACTGGGCACAATACTCCATCTGAGGCCTCACCAGTGCCACGTAGAGCAGGACAATTACCTCCAATGTTTTACATACTCCTTTTAATATCCCTCATAATGATATTAGCCCTTTTTACAGCTGAATTATGTGGTTGGCTCATATTCAAATAACTCGCAGATCCTTTTCTGCAATATTACTGTCTAGCCAGTCGTTCTCCATTTTGTAGTTGGGCATTTGATTTTTCCTTCCTAAGTGTAGGACTTGTCTTTATTGAATTTCATCTTGACTTCAGACCAATTCTCCAATTTGTCAAGGTCATTTTGAATTCTAATCCTGTCCTCCGAAGTCCTTGCAACTTGGTGCCATCTCAATTTGGTATAGTCGACAAATTTCATAAGCATATTCTCCACTCCACTACTCAACTCATTAATGAAAATGTTGAATAGTACCGGAGCCAGGACAGACCTCTGCAGGACTCCACTAAATCTCCCCCCTCCACCACCACCAGTTTGACAGCAAAACATTATAGTAATTTAAGCAAACCCATCAGTTCCCTATTTGATTGTGAGAATGTCATGTGGAACTGTGTCAAAAGAAAATTAGATTGATTTGGCATAATTAGTTCTTGACAAATCCATGTTGGCTATTACTTATAACCCTATTATCCTCCAGGTTTGAACAAATTGATTAATAGTTTGATCCAGTATCTTTCCAGATATTGAAGTTAGGCTGATTGGTCTATAATTCCCCCAGATCCTCCTTTCCTAAAAGACAGGTAACTATGTTTGCCCTTCTCCAGTCCTCTGAGACCTCACCAGTCCTCCATGGGTTCTCAGAGATAATTGCTAATGGTTCTAAGCACTAATTGGTTCCAGCACTAACACTTGCCTAAGTCAATGAATTGGCCCCAAGCCTAACACCAGGCCAGGGCCCTGAACTGACTCCAACCCTAAGCTAACCCTAGACTGGGCCCTAAACCAGCTGCAACTGTAAACTAACCTAGACCTGAATAGCTAAAGTGTTCCCTGCTTTTCCCACATGCTTGATTGCCTCTCTCTGGTTAAACTTACGATTTGGGAGCAGATCAACATTTTAAGCACTGTGGGGGGAAAATAGTCTAAGGCCTAAACTTTGGTCAAGTGAACTGTATGTAGGGTCAGGTGAACTGTATGTGTGGCCTGGAGGAAGGAGAAAAGGGGGGGGGGAGTAAAAGGAGAAGGGTAGACAGAAATCATAAAAGCAGAACTAACTATAGACATTATAAAAGTAGAATTAACCTTTGTAACAGACTATGATTAATAGCTGTCAGGTGACAGAGCAAGAAACCGCAAAGGGCAAAACTAAGAAAAACAGGAAAACTTGTTTTGCTTTATTCCTTATATGGATGTAAAACTTTAAGGAAGTATATGTAATTTTTGTGGTTTTATCCTATATAATCTCTGGCATTTTATCTGTCGGGGGGGGGGGGGGGGTTCGGCTGCCTTGGCTGACTCCCCCATGCATGCATGTTTGATTGTCAGTAAAGGAGCCTCAGGCTGTCTGATCCAAAATCAACAGTGTGGCCAATTTTCCACAACAGCACTTTCTTTTAAAGGTAACACAAAACTCTCCTGAGTCTAGGAACTATTAAAAAGTAATGTTGTTGATGTTTAATAAACAAGAACCTTTTAAGATGGTTAAGTGAAAGACTTCCCAGGAGCCATTTCCTTTTTCAGAGCTGCTCATCATGTTGAGCCACACAACAATTTCCAGCAGCACCAAGCTCAACGTCACGTCATTATTAAAATGATCTGCACTATAGTTTTTGAAAAAGGAGCTGAACATATCACATTTATGGCCAGACAGTTTAGTGCAGGATCAAAAGTTCTCTACCTTTTGGGGGTGCTTACCTTGGTTTGAACACATCATAAGAAGGCAGTGATCTGATAGTTTTTCTTTGTCCTTGATGAAGCTTTGTATAGAGGGCCTGATTCTCCTCTCATTTATGCCAGATGCATACCACTGTGCCTCCATTGCCTCCTGATTTACATGAATGTAACAGGTCTCACTTCTCAGTGGGGCAGTGCCCCAGTGGCAAAACTGCCACTGCCCAGAGGATCAGTTCCTGCAGGTCTTTATATAAAATGTCCTTAGCAAGCTAGCATAGATGCTTCAGCAGTCAGATGTGAGAAGACCTGAGAGTTTGTAGGAGGCAGAGTTTGCTCCTGTCTCTGAACTATTCCATTAAGGCTGAACAGTGGGTGGTGGAGGGAGAGGGGACTTGTGCTTTACAAAAACTTTTTCAGATAACCAGTATTTTGCAGTGATCAAGTAACCCAGGAAGAGAGGCCCCTGTACTACATAGAACAAATTATCTTTGCTCTCCTTCTGACAGGCAGGCTTTGATTCTGAATTACCCCACTGAGGGAGTTTGTGGGCAATGAAAGTATCTTTTCTGGATCAGCCCTGCTTTGAATTCAAAGGCTGAAGTTGCTGGAAGCGGCAGGTAACAGAAATAATGATTACACGGGGCCAGAGAGTGTAAAAAGAAAAGTTTAAAAAGTCTGTCCCTAAGGATAGGCACATACTGCATCTGGGAATGAGCCTCTCAGCCTGGGTAGACAGACTCATGCTAGCAGGGCTCGAGCTAGTGTGCTAGAAATAGCAGTGGGGATGTTGCAACTCAGGTGGTAGCTCAGGCTCTCACATCCACCCGACCCCACCGGGTCTGAGCTCAAGTGGCTAACCTGAGTCTCCCCCGGAGCCACAGTGCCCACACGGCTATTTTCGAGCTCTGCTAGCATGAATCTGTCTACCCAGGTTGGGAGACTCTCTCCCAGTTGTAGTGCAGCCATACCCAGAGCGCTGACTGTCCTGGGCCGTCAGGAGGAAATGCTGTTGAATTCAGAAGAATTTCCAGATAAATACCCAATGATCCCTAGAGCTTTTAACACACGGTTCTGCTCTTTTGCGTTACCTGAGCATGTCCGATGTAGCCTTATTTTTAACATTTCTATTCTATATCAGTTCTTATACCATGCCCCTCACTGTAGTAACATGAACACTGGCAACAAGCTGAGCATTATGAAGCATTATTCCTACTTTTTCAGATGGAGCTAGTGTGCTAAAAACAGACATATAGCCGCAGCAGCGTGAGGGGTTAGCTGCCCTGAGTAGGTGCCTATGGTCTCAGATGGAGACTTGCTTGGGGAAGCTAGACCCTCCCATTGCTCACACCAGCATGGCTATGCTCTATTTTCAGTGCACTAACTCGATGAGAGCTAGCGCAGGAACCTCTCCTTGAGCTGGGCATTACACCCGCCAGCTTGAAGTGCAGGGATGCCCTTAATCAGACACAAACAATCCAGTTCAGACACGATCCATGGAATGACGGGCAATCTTGAAGCAATGCCAATATCGTCTGGAGGCCACCCTATGGCAGATCCCCTCGGTGCGCCCCTTGTGGTGGGGCGCAGCCCTGGCAATGCTCTGTAATAGGAAGGGTTTGGAATCCCACAGCTTGGGCCAGACTGTTACAGTTACCCTGACATGGGCACATTTGGCAGAACAGGCACAGCACAACAGAATACTGTCTCTCTCAAGTGGCAAATTCAAAAACATTTCTTCATAAGTGCCGCAGTCCACCGACCCCTCAGAATCAAAGCAGTTGCTCCCAACTCTCCAAGGTTGCAATGCAGCAGCTCTTCAATCCTATTCAAAGCTCACCATTCCCAGGTCGCCCATAGGAGAGTCATTAACCACTCCGTCTCAGTTCCTTTAGCCTCTATTCCAGGGCCCCACTCTCCAGGTCCTCTACCTGAGGGTTCCAAAACCTGCTTCTCTCCCATGAGTCGTCTCCTGTAGCCCCAGGTTAGGTCTCCCACAAGAGGGTTCCTTGTAATATTTCCCTCCCTTGGGCCTCCTCACCTGTTAGTTCTACCCCTGCTCAAGGGAACCTCCCTCCAGGATCAGTCTCTTGTTACTGGACTCCTCCCACAGCCCTCCACTTGGCTCTTCTACCAGATGGCTCCTTGCAGTGTTCTCTCTGCCTCCTTGCTCAGGAGTCTCACCACTGGGGACCTCCCTTCACAGTCAACCCCTAGATTCTAGGCCCAGCTTATATTGACCAAGCTGGTTCTTCCCCTCATTTCTATGGGCTTCTGCACAAGATTTCCTGCAACTTGGCAGGGTTCCCCAGCTCTAGCCAGTCCTCCCAACAGATTTCCTCCAAGCTCCACACCAGCAGCTCCTAGTTCTTGCTCTCCTTCAGGTGTCCTGCAGCTTCCACTCAGGCAACCCTCTGCTGCTCCTTCTGTCTCTCCTTTGTTCTCAGTCAGTTCTCACTTCCTGGCCTTCCTGATTCCATCAGTCTGGTTTTAGGCAGCAGCCACCTCCCCATACATTCTCTCCTTTATAGGGCTCGAGTGCCTTCTCAGGAACCAGCTGATGAGTCACAGGTGTACTGGACCCTCCTCTCTTTTAAAGGGCCAGTCAGTCTGTGCCAGGACTGATAGAAGAAGTGTGTTTTAAGAGGAGATTTGAATGCGGAGAGGGAAATCATTTGATGCATGGAGAGAGAGTTGCAAACTTAGGGGCATCATGGGGGAAGAGGCATAAAGATGAGAACGGGAGCAAAATGCAACAGGGACAATTGGGTAGAGGCTTAGAGGGTGCATAGGAAAGAGTGGAATAGGTGGGAAATGAGAGAAAAGATAAAATCAGGGCTGGAGTTGTGCATAGCCTTCAAGGATGAAAAACTTGAACTTCAAGGATTCAAAGATAGGAGTGATATAGAGCAATGGGGTGGGAAGATGATTTTATCAGCAGCAGGTTAAATAGGGGCAAGGGCAAGTTGGGATGTGGAGAGAACAGAGATGAGAAGTTTAAATAGGGTGACCAGATGTCCCAATTTTATAGGGACAGTCCCAATATTTGAGGCTGTGTCTTATATAGGCGCCTATGAACTCCCACACTCTGTTCCAATTTTTCACACTTGCTGTCTGGTCACCCTAAGTTTAAAGTAGTTGACCCACTTGATAACAAGGAATGGAGATAAGGGTTTACGAAGGGAAAAGGTTTTAGAATATTTTCAGATGAAGATTTTTCACCAAATCTTGTTGGTCTGCTTTATGGGGAGGACTGAGTTCAATAGGACACCCAGGTTGTGAGCACAGGGGAGAAAGGAAAGTGGAGCTGTCTAAGAAGGAAAAGGAAGAGCAAAGGTTGGGAAGGAAGATTTAATCCGTCCCATTTTCACCATGAGATGGCAGCAGGACATCCAGGAGACGATGTCAGAGATGAGAGTCTGCAGGGAGGGGAAGAAACCGAGAAGTTCAGATGAAAAGGCAGAATTGGGCGTTATCATCCATCAGATGGATTGTGAAACCCCTGGGAATGGATGAGTTCACCAGGAGAGACTGTAATGGATGAAGAGAAGAATATATGCTGGTGCCAATAAAGTAACTGTCACTTAAGTTACTAATTAATAACCCTTGGATGGGCTGAAACATTTTTAATCAAACTAACATAACAAAAACAGAAAAGTGAGCAAGCACCAACAGTGGGTAATTCCATGTATACATCTGCCCACCCATTCCAGAGAAGTAGGGAACATACTCGGGTCGCTTTGCACAACGGTATGGCTGCATGAGCCAGTTTCTCACAGACTAATGTGCAGTGTCACTCTGTCAGCATCATCTCTGTCACTACCATCACTTTCTGCAGCAGTGCAGATTCCTTTCAAAGGTTGCAATGCTTTGCTGTTGGAGGGGAGAGGATACACTGTTTGAAGTAGTCTGACTCCTGCTTAAGCCCCAAGAGTAGACACAGACTATGCCAAGACACCCCAGTGGTGGCTGTTGCTCTTTAATATGAAATTTTAGAATTCGCACGGACCTTTTAGAAAACTGCATACTGAGTCCTAAACAAATCAGAATACTCCTGGTACCAACGTTTAGGACCAGAACTTCGCTCTCTGTTATACACATTGACACATTTTTAAGTGGCGCTTTCATAGTGAAGAGAATGGGGATGATGGACCTACTGTTTCTTCTTCGAGTGATTGTTCACGTCCATTACACATTAGGTGTGCGCGCACGGACGTCGGAAACTTTTTCCCTCAGTGGCTCCCATTGGGCCGGCAGGGTCCCCCCTCCCGCCAGAGCGGCGCCCCGCTCTAGCGTATATATATCCCTGCGGCCCGACCCTCCCTCAGTTCCTTCTTACCGTCCGTGGCGGCGTTGGAACAACTCTGTCTCTCGTCTGAGAGTGTCCCTTAGCGTAGTAGTTAGTGTTAAACTTAGCAGTTATCAGATCTTTAGAAATACTTAAGCTCCTTTGTGTTAGGTGTTTGGTCAATCCCGACACCGGCCCTGGGCGGCGGGGCATGCCGCACGCCCAAGGCTTCAAGGCTTGTGCCACGTGCCGCAAGCCTATGCCGATAAGCGATCCACACGACTCGTGTCTCCATTGCCTGGGGGAAGCACACCAAAAAGAGTGCTGCAAGATCTGTAAGGCCTTCAAGCCCAGGACTAAGAAAGAGAGAGACTTTCGCCTTAAGCAGCTGCTCATGGAGACGGCATTACAGCCCTCCACTTCGGCGGCACCGTCAACCTCGGTGCGGAGTGCCCCAGCATCGGTCCGTGATCCAGCACCGGCGGGGCACCCTAAGCCTACGGCACCGAAACAGCAGGAACGGCCCCGGCACCGGTCGTCTTCGCCGGCAAAATCGAAGGGCCAACCCAAGGCCCGAGGACGCTCCCCACATAAGAGGGTAGTGCCCGCGAAGTCCTTGAGTGCGCCTAAGGGCGTTGCGGCCCCAGCACAGATCCCGGTGACAGTGGCTCCGGCGCCGAAAGGCCCGTCAAGCCCCGGGATAGGCGCATCGAGTGAGGAGGAAGGGCTGGAGGAGCTTTTGGAACAGCCCTCCACCCCGGACACATTTGAGGCAGCAAAGGACCTCATTGAATTGTCCGCTGAGGGCCCCCTCCAAGCTAAAGACAATCCGCCGAGACTGCCATCCAGAGGCAAACCGGCAATGGTGCGCCCATCACGGTCACCATCTCAGCACCATTCACGGCGCCGGTCCCAGTCGAGCTCCGCCTCGGTGGACTCCCGGCTTCCCTCCACGCAGAGAGCCGCACAGCCGTCCGGCCCCAATAAGCACCCAGCACCGACCCAGCAGCCCTACTCCAGTAGGCACCGGGACATGTCAGTCACACGGTCCCCGAGACCGACCACCCGCAGTCGTTCCCGGTCCCGAGGCCACCGGTACCGATCCAGGTCTAGGTCGGCAAGACGCTACTCCCGGTCCCGGTCATGGAGACACTACTCTCCGACCCCGGACCGGCACCGTCCCACGGCACCGCCGTGGCCTTCCAGATCACCGTCCGTGGTTTCTGAGGCTTCACAACCCGAGTTTGCAGCTATAGTGGACGAAGGGAAGGCAGTAGCCAAAACCTCTCTGCAGGCCTCCCTTGACTCCGCGGACGCAGCTGCTAGGACAATCGCGTCAGGAGTAGTGATGAGGCGCTCGGCATGGCTACAGGCTTCAGGCCTTCTCCCAGAGGTGCAAAACACCTTGCAAGATCTTCCGTTCGAGGGGTCAGGCTTGTTTTCGGACCAGACGGATGCCAGACTGCATAGCCTCAAAGACTCTCGAGCAATCCTCAAGTCGTTGGGAATGCACACCCCAGTGACACAGAGGAAACCCTTTAAGCCCCAACCACCGCAGAGGCAATACCACCCTCGTCCTAAACAGGAACCGTACAGCAGAAGGGGCAGGGATAACAGGCGTAGACGTAACAACTCGCCTAACCAGGGCCAAAACCACGGCCAAGGCAAGCCGCAGCCAGGAAATAAGCAAGGATTTTGAAGCTGCGATCGAGGACAGCGTACCAACCCCTATACCGGATCCCCCTCTATGTTTCAGGGACCGCCTGTCCCATTTTTACCGTGCTTGGTCCCATATAACATCGGACCGCTGGGTCCTGCGCACGGTGGAGGCGGGCTACACCCTTCAGTTCTCCTCGCCCCCTCCCTCCCACCCCCCATCCCCGTCCCTCTTCAGGGACCCTTCTCACGAGCAACTCCTCATGCAGGAGGTGCGGGCCCTCCTCAAAGTAGGAGCAGTGGAAGAGGTTCCTCCGGACCTAAGGGGGAAAGGGTTCTACTCCAGATATTTCCTCATTCCCAAAGCAAAAGGGGGCCTCCGTCCCATTTTGGACCTACGCAGACTAAACAAATTTTTGGTCAAGGTACGTTTTCGTATGGTCTCCCTTGGCGCTATTATCCCATCCCTGGATCCGGGGGATTGGTACGCTGCCCTCGATATGAAAGATGCGTACTTTCACATCGCCATCCGCCCGGCCCACCGGCGGTTCCTGCGCTTCACCATCAACCAACACCATTTCCAATTTACGGTCTTGCCCTTCGGCCTAGTGACAGCCCCGCGAGTGTTCACGAAATGCATGTCCGTGGTGGCAGCCTTTCTTCGGAAAAGAAAGATGCGCGTATACCCGTACTTGGACGATTGGCTCCTCGCGGGCAGGTCGGAGGACGAGGTCCGCTCCCACGTGACACTGGCACTACAGGTGTTCCGCAAGCTCGGTCTACTGGTCAATGTACCCAAGTCCTCACTGATCCCCACGCAGAGACTGGATTTCATAGGAGCAGTCCTGGACTCGGTGGCGGCACGGGCAAGTCTTCCAGTGTCACGGTTCTTGGCCATTCAAAGGGTCGTAAGCTCCATCCAACAATTCCCCACGACCATGGCCAGATGCTGTATGCAACTCTTGGGGCACATGGCGGCTTGCACACATGTAGTCAGACATGCCCGCCTAAGACTCAGGCCATTACAGTTGTGGCTGGCCCAAACGTATCGCCCCAACAGAGACCCCTTGGACCTAGTAGTGACAATCCCAGCTCGGGTGTCGAACTCCCTTCGCTGGTGGCTCGATCAGCAGCAGGTTTGCGAAGGGGTCCCTTTCGCCACCCCGCAACCCACTCTGACGTTAGTAACAGATGCGTCGGATCTGGGCTGGGGGGCACACCTTGGGGACCTACGGACCCAGGGCTTATGGTCCAGGGAAGAAAAGTTGCTTCACATCAATCTGAAGGAGTTAAGGGCGGTTCGCCTCACCTGCCAGACCTTTCACGCTACCATAGAAGGCCACAGCGTGTCAGTTCTGACGGACAACACTACCACCGTGTTCTACATAAACAAGCAGGGCGGGTCCCGATCTTCTCCCCTCTGTCACGAGGCGCTCCTCCTATGGGACTTCTGTATAGCCCATTCAGTCCACCTACTCGCAGCATATCTCCCAGGGGTTCAAAACGGGTTAGCAGACCACCTCAGCTGGTCCTACCACATGCACGAATGGACGCTGAGAGAGGACGTCCTGCATTCAAACTTCCAGAGGTGGGGGTTTCCCCAGGTGGATCTCTTCACCACCAAGGACAACAGCCAATGCCCTCAGTTTTGTTCATTCCAGAACCTCAGCCCGGGCTCAGTAGCAGATGCCTTCGCGATTCCGTGGGGCGGGAGCCTGAGGTATGCCTTCCCACCATTCCCGCTCATCCACAAGGTCCTGCTCAAGACCCGCAGGGACAAGGCGACAGTCATCCTCATTGCACCGGCGTGGCCAAGCCAGCACTGGTTCACGACCCTGCTGGAACTGTCCGTGACCGCCCCGATCGCCCTCCCCCTCCATCGCGACTTCATCACACAGGACCGGGGTCGCCTACTCCACCTGAACCTACCGTCGCTACATCTCACGGCGTGGTATCTCTCTGGCTAAACGATACGGAGCACAGGTGCTCCCACCAGGTCCAGCAAATTCTTCTTGGTAGTAGGAAGCCCTCCACAAGAGCGACCTACCTTGCCAAATGGAAGAGGTTCTCCCACTGGTGTGAGCCTCATCACATACAGCCTCTGCAGGCCTCTGTCCCATCAATTCTGGACTACTTGTTGCACCTCAAGCATCAAGGGCTCGCCCCCACCTCAATTAAAGTGCATCTGGCTGCCATATTGGCGTTCCACCCTGGGGAGTTGGGAGTTTCGGTGTTCTCCCACCCCACAGTAATCCGATTCCTCAAGGGGCTGGAGAGGGTGTTTCCCTACTCGTGCCCGCCGGTCCCTGCATGGAATCTTAACCTGGTCCTAACTAAACTCATGGGACCGCCCTTTGAACCCCTAGCCTCTTGCTCCCTCATGCACCTCTCATGGAAGGTAGCGTTCCTAGTGGCCATCACATCGGCTAGGAGGGTATCGGAATTGAGAGCCCTCACTTCAGAACCTCCTTATACAGTTTTTTATAAGGATAAGGTGCAACTGAGGCCGCACCCCAAATTCCTTCCTAAGGTGGTCACGCAATTTCATATGGGACAGGACATTTGTTTACCGGTGTTCTTCCCTAAGCCCCATATGGACCCAAGCCACCGCAGCCTACATACCCTCAATGTCCGTAGAGCCTTGGCACTTTATCTAGAACGGACCAGGCCGTTCCGCAAGTCGACGCAACTGTTCATTGCCATTGCGGAGAGAATGAAAGGCCAGCCTATCTCGGCGCAATGCTTGTCAGCATGGATTGTGCTTTGCATACGCACATGCTATGGGCTAGCCAACGTACCAGCCCCAGAGATCAGGGCTCACTCGACTAGGGCCCAAGCGTCCTCGGCGGCTTTCTTGGCGCAGGTCCCACTCCAGGAAATCTGTAAAGCGGCCACCTGGTCGTCAGTGCATACGTTCACAGCCCACTACGCGATCCATCATCAGACCAGAGAGGACGCGGTGGTCGGCAGGGCTGTGCTTCAATCAATTGTTCCTTGACTCCTACCCTCCTCCAATGGTAAGCTTGTGAGTCACCTAATGTGTAATGGACGTGAACAATCACTCGAAGAAGAAAAAACGGTTAGCTACCTTCTGTAACTGTTGTTCTTCGAGATGTGTTGTTCACGTCCATTACACTTCCCACCCTCCTTCCCCTCTGTCGGAGTCACCGACAAGAAGGAACCGAGGGAGGGTCGGGCTGCAGGGATATATATAGGCTAGAGCGGGGCGCTGCTCTGGCGGGAGGGGGGACCCTGCCGGCCCGACGGGAGCCGCTGAGGGACAAAGTTTCCGACGTCCGTGCACGCGACACGCGCACACCTAATGTGTAATGGACGTGAACACATCTCGAAGAACAACAGTTACAAAAGGTAGGTAACCGTTTTTTCTTTGCTATTAAAACTAACTTTAGACTAACTTCCTCCTCACTTCCTACAAACACAAGCAACTACTTTGAGGCCCCAGCACCAAGGCCAGAGCATGCACCCCTGTTTCTCTCTCATGCTGGGGAGGTATACCTGCTGCAGACTCTAGTAAACTCACACGATGGCCTCACATTTTCAAAGACAACTAGTGATTTGGTGTGCCTCAATTTTTGGTTACCCTCTGTGATAACATAAAGGGCTTGATTGTCGGGAAGCGTTGATTGCCCACCCCCTGAAAATTAGGCCCCTTTATGGAGTCTCAAGTTGGCCACACAAAAATTGAGGCAGTCCAAATAACTGGTCACTTTTGAAAATGTAAGCCACATGTAACAAGGCAGGGCTTCTCCCCAGCGGGCTAAGGACTCACTTTCATGGCCACCGTCTCTTTTATGTAGTTTTATTGACCATACTTAGGTCAAATCAGTGAAAACACAGTTCCTCAACTCACCCTGGGCTACTGCTCGTCAGGGTTTCCCCACCTTTAGCTCTCAGGTTCCTTCCACCTCCCCTCTCAGGAGATTGGCAGCTCTGCTGCTCCTGCTTCCCTGCCTCCCCTCCCAGGGGACTCAGGTAGTCCTTGCTCTCCAGGGCTCCCTATTCCCAGGGAGCAGGCAGTGAGAGCTCCATGTCTGCTCTTACTGCCCTTTTCCTGATTTCTGTTCCCCTTCCTCTCCAGGTGCCCTCTTTAAAGCTCATTGGCGTCAGCTGTGCAGTCACAGGTGCACTGGCCATGCTCACTCTTAAAAGGCCAGTGTTACGCAGTGACACCATGTACCTCAGAGCACTAGAGAGTTGCTATTCCTGCTCTGCCCATCAAGGAATGTATTTTTGGCTTAACTCCTGCTACATTTTGATTAGAGAAAAAATTGTCTGGTGTGGACTTTGTTGGCATTCATTTTCTTACCTGCCCCAAGTTATCAAACAGGTTCATTTAGGGCTGTGCGAAAGGGAGTTCAAATACTTCCAGTAGAACTGGGCCTGGGCCCATGAAGGGCCCTGTGGGTTTGGGTTTATTTTTTGTAAAATGTCTCACTCATTTCTTCCATCATAATCCCCCAGCCGCCTTCATTTAGTTTCCCAAATGGACCAGTTGGGGCCCCTTGTAGAACCCTGAGTGGTTTGTTCAGGGCACCATTTAATGATTTGAAAGACTTCATTGATATCCACACCAAAACAGGGATGGGTATGAAGGAGGCTATTTTAGAGAAGCTGAAAAAAAACAATGGCTTAGATATGACTAATTGTAGAGGACAAAGCTATGACAGAGCTAATGGCAGCAGCACATAAAGGAGTTGAAAATTAAGATTCAGAGAATGGGCAGTGAAATTCATCGGAGAAGCTGCTGCCGTGTTTGTTCCTCAAGTTTTTCTATTTTTTGGAATTGTTCAAAGATTGCATATCCTGTTCTCTGCTTCTACTAGCTGTTGGGAGGTTTTGAAAAAGCATATTAACATTACATTAAAGTGCCAAAGCAGGACAAGTTGGTCAGCAAGGGCAGAGGCTATCCATACACTATGAAATCAGGAGATCTTGACACTTTAGATGAGATAGAGATCTTATGCCATAATTTAAGTTGGAAGCTGATAGCTTGCAAGTGAACATTTCAAAGTTTTTATTACTTGCTTTGGCTGAGGTAGTATACCCTATCTCAAAGGTCGGCAACCTTTCAGAAGTGGTGTGCCAAGTCTTCATTTATTCACTCTAATTTAAGGTTTTGCATGCCAGTAATACATTTAAACGTTTTTAGAAGGTCTCTTTCTAAGTCTATAATATATAACTAAACTATTGTTGTATGCAAAGTAAATACGGTTTTTAAAATGTTTAAGAAGCTTCATTTAAAATTAAATTAAAATGCAGAGCCCCCCGGACCGGTGGCCAGGACCCGGGCAGTGTGAGTGCCACTGAAAATCAGCACACGTGCCATCAGTTGCCTACCCCTGCCCTATCTTATAAAAAATTAATGACATCAGCAAAAAATTGCTGAATACAGATCTTGACATTCAAACACCTCATGGTTTACTTGGCGGCCTTTGACATGCTTTATCAGAATTATGGTATTGTGAAATCATTGAATGTAAGGAAGCAGCTGCTTCACAGGCTGAAACATTAGGGCTATCCATGCAGTACAAAGAGAAATTATCTTGAAGATGATAAGTAATGCCAGACAAATTTGCAAAGGACAAAAGGTCATCAGATCCCCAAAAAGTTGTTGAAAGCAAGGTTTTCAACCCCATTTGATATAGAATATTAACACAATTGGAAAATAGGATACATGTGTATGATTGAGTCAGAAAAAAGTGTTTGCTTTCTGGATGACCAAGAAACTGAAAAATGTCAGTAGTACAGAACTAAAGGCACTTGGGAAATTGAGCAATCAGCTACCCTGAGGATTTAAACTTGGAGAATTTTGAGAATGAGATTGAGCTCTTCACCAGCTTTTGCAAGCAAATCTTTACAGATGACTTGGAAATAAAGGCTCTCATTGATCTCCTTAGCTACATTCTCAAAAGGTCTTTAGATGCGAGTTTCTCTAGCACAGAAACAGCACTGTATTTTTTGCTATCTTCCTGCAACCATGGCTGCTAATGAAAGGAGTTTCAGCAACGTAAAATTTAAGACCTATCTAAGAATGTCCATGGGGCAAGAAATGTTAAGGTATCTGGCAGTTATTTCTCTAGAGAACTCTGAAGCAAGACAGATAGACTGGGATGAAATAATTAATGAGATTGCTCCAGAGAAGACTAGGAAAGTCCCTTTGTAAAAATACGATATTTGGGGCGGGGGGTAGTTTGTTTGCTTGTTTTTGTTTTGTTTTGTTCATTGCAGCCTGCGTGGGGGCAGATTTCAGTCTTCAAAGTGGGCCTGGAACACCCTTAGCATGACACTGGATTCATTCCTTTGATGACCCCTTTTTCCTTTGCCAGTATCCACATTTTAAGAGATTTTCTCCAATATAATAAAGGCCAGCTCACTTCACATCCTGTGGGGGTTTCAGTACAGCAAGGGTGAGTGTGCATTTTCAGAAGCATACCCATTGTGCCGATAAACAAACATTTCACTACCACAATTCAAAATAGAAGGCAAGATTAAAACCATTCCCACATCAGGAATATTTGTGTGGACCGGCGAAGGGTGGACTAATACATCTTATGTTGTATATGAGCCAAAATAGATTTGTTTGGGGCTTTTTTTACACTGACACACAAGACAAAACTTGCTGCTTTGCTTAATATGTAAACTGGTTCACTGATCTCCACCCCAAGGTGATATTTTCTTATTGTGAGAGATGTCTGGGAACTCAAGAATTGGAAACATGACATTATCAGACCATGCTCCCTTACTCATCACCCTCTGTTTGTGGTTGGAGTTTTGTATTCACAATTTACTCACTGCAACCTCACATTTTTAATTAATGTTCATGAATTAAGTTTAGCATTGAGAAGACATCTGAGAAATAAGATATCCCAGAAATGTCTAAACAGCTTGGTTAACAAGCCCAGAATTACTATAATATGTAATATTGATTTGTACATCATTTCAATATGTATTCAGATAATATATTAACTCATGAAATACTGAGAAAATATATTTAATTTTCAAGAGATGTGGGACATATACTGTACTTAAATGGAAAGCTTTTTGCATGAATGAACGCTTAATGTAAAACATTATTAACACCAGCAGTACAGATGGGAAAATATGATCAGCTTGTTTCTCTTTTAAAGTCAGTTCTTAGTTTTAATAAAAAGGAATTTTACTTTATGCCTGCTACTTAAAAGAGAACTTTTGGCCGTTTGGTTGTTTGGAAAAAAATGTATTTTAACAGCCAGGACACGAATGATTTTCAAGTAGAAACGCTATTTTTAGAAGAGCCTTTTTTGTAACAGCTATATAATTGCAATACTACCATCAAATTCAGACATTGATTTTTGCGGAGCAGGCTGGGCTATATTGTTTTGTTTTGCCATTTTTGCTTGCTGTATTGACCATTAATTTACATCAAGTCACAAATATGCTTCTTAAAGGGATTTGTATCAAATATAAATGTTTCCTTTATTTGTCACATCAAGTTTGTGACATGAAGATTCCTGAATACCTTTGAGATGAAAATGAAAGTCCTGCTCCTACAAACATTTACGTATGTGCTTACCTTTATACACAAGTAAATGTAGTACATATTGTGTCACCTGCATAAAGTTAAGCATGTGTATAAGCATTTGCAGGAACAGGGCCAAATGTTTGTTTAATTTGACCAGAAAATAATGAGCTCCTTAAACAGTTAAGGGATCGGTATTTTCTGTATGAAACAAATCCAAAAATATTGTAAAAATAATATTGTATGTACAGTAGGTAAGAAAATGTGAATGTATTTGGATTTCTATACATTACATGAATATATAAAGCTACTGAATTTAAACCCCTTCCCCCCTCCCCCCAGAATAACAGCATATGGCCTAAACAACAACAGTTTTAAGCTACCTATATTTAGAATGTATGGTTCCTTTCCCTTTGAACTATGACTCTCCCACAGAATTTTTTCCACTCTGTATTATGACTTAAGTATGCATATATCACCTGATGCTCTTCATTTTGGAAAGTGCAGAGTTAAGCAAACTCCCTCCTTCACTTAACAGCTACTATTTCTGCTTTGATATCTTGCTGTGCAGGACGGTACTGCTGTGCAGACTGTCATATATGGTTTTACTGTTAGAGTTTTCTATTTCTCTCCTAGTGTGGAAATGCTAGGATGCCCCCTATTGTTGAAATAAAAATAAAACTTTTAGTAGCTGCTGTTTAGTAGTGCTAAATTCAGAAAGCAAAATACAAAGGGACAATGCTGCTGAAAAATAACAGTATTTTAACTGAAGCTATGGGTCAGTCCAAAAAGCCACACAGATGGAATATTAAGGCTGAAATTGAAATCTGTAGTCAGTGAATTACTCATGCCCTTCCCCTTCTTTCTAATGCCAGCCCTTATCTCTACGCAATAGAATACAGACATTGTAAGTAGTGTCTTTCATTATTTACCATAACACAGAGCACTGAGACATAATATTGCACAAATATTTATTTTGTATATGCTTTTACTAGGGCCAAGGTACAAATATTCCATCACTGGTGGCAGTAAAATATCAGATTCTGCAAGTATATGGACACTGGAGCAATTCCATGTCAGACTGTCCTAATACACGTAATGAATATGCACAAGGGAGTTAAAGAAGAGCGTAGACTGGGACAGAAATAGGAAGCACAATATTTCTTGGCTTTTGTGAGTTTAAATCTCTATCCTAACATTCCAGCAACATAATTTTTGTGATTTTTTTCATTCTTTCTATAAAGAAAAGAAACTAGAAAGAGGCATAGATGAGAGGGCTGAGATCTTAGGACTCTGCTAACTGCAGAACTTCATAACATAGATACATAATGCCATTTACAAAGCTTGCAAATATTCCATATAGCGAGCACTGCTGCTTATCAGCTCTGGGCAGTCACACCAGCTATTAGGGTGACCAGATGCCCCAATTTTATAGGGATAGTCCCGATATTTGGGGCTTTTTCTTATATAGATGCCTATTATCCCCCACCCCTTGTCCCGATTTTTCACACTTGCTATCTGGTCACCCTACCAGGTATCCTCAACTGTTCATCATTTCACCTGCAAAACTTTGTTCTGAAAAGCTAATTATAGGCCAGGCGAGTAGCACCACCTATTAGGAAGGGTGCTCAATCCTTCCCAATACAAGGCACTGTTTTCAGTTGCTTAAAACTTTGCCAAACACTAACCATTTGGGCTGTAATTTTCCATGCCAGTGGTCTGACCCAGGCTGTTTCTCCCCACACTTCCTCACCAGCCAAAATAATTCAACTGTTTCTGAAAACAATGCTAGGAAAAATATGTTTTGCCCATGGTGAAACATTCTAGTACCCTCTCCCCCTTTCCTTTGAACAGCTCTAGAGCCCCCGTGCTTTGGTGCAGGGACTTGAAACTTGGCAGGAGGTGGCCTTTGCATCTAAGGCTAGGTCTACACTACCCGCCTGAATCAGCGGGTAGAAACCGATCTCTCGGGGATCGAATTATCGCGTCTCGTCGGGACGCGACAATCGATCCCCGAATCGACGCTCTTACTCCACCAGCGGAGGTGGGAGTAAGCGCCGTCGACGGGGAGCCGCGGAGGTCGATTTTGCCGCCGTCCTCACAGCGGGGTAAGTCGGCTCCGATACGTCGAATTCAGCTACGCTATTCGCGTAGCTGAATTTGCGTATCTTAAATCGACACCCCCCCACACAGTGAAGACCTGCCCAGAGATGTGCCTTTTGCCACCCACATGAAAATCTGCCCAAATTTGGCTGAGTAATAAGCCTCTGAAAAGATGCAGTTTGCACATGCCAGTAGAGACTTTTTTTTTTTTTTTAAAGTTTTCCAGCTAAATTCCCCAAGTTCATCTGTATTGGGGTGCGCTTCAGCCCAGGGCTAGGGATAATTTCCCCTGTGATTGCAGCTTTGGACTGCTGGGGGCCAGGCTGTACAAGTTTAACATTTTTAAAACTAACTTTCTCTAAAATTAACATTTTCTAAACGAACTTCTGCCACGTTGCAATTCTGTATATGCACAATGTAATTCGGTACATAATATTACACTCCAAAAATTATTAAGTTTGCAAAGTCAAGCACTCACAAGTTAAAATGCCAGAATTAAGGTTGCTTGTGAGTTTTCATTATAATATAGTCTTTAATTACATGATCACATACTATTTCCAAAGTGAAAATTATGCATAAACCTACAATTTCCAGTGGAACTAAATAGATTAATTTAATACCTTATTTCTACTTTCTGTCTAGCAGTGGAAGGCAGAACAGTGATTTATACACATATTTCCGTAGCTGGTCTATTCAGTTAAGTCTTTATGTTGATCTTTTTAGCTCATAATGAGAGTGATATGTAAGAAGAACTGTGGGTCCACAGGACCCCTGCCTCATTCAGTGCACATGATGGACTTGCTCTGGGGGTGAATTAAGTTAGTGTAGTGAGACATTTGTCTGTAGGATTCCCTGCTTCATTTGTTGCAGAATTTGGAAGGTGTGTAGTGAATAAGGTAGGTGACTGCAGAAGACAAGAGAAGGGCTACTGTTTAAGGGAGTTGAATGGTGCCCTGGAAAATTTGATTCTATCCCTCCCTCTGCAATGCTTGGCAAGTCACTTAAAGCAAACTTTTCACACATGGTCATTAATTGTGTATTCATCATTTTCTGGTCACCTGCCTTGAGACCCTGGGGTCTGATTTGCAGAAGTGCTGAGCACTCACTGAAGTCAATGGGAGCTTATGGTTTGCACATCTGGCCCTAGGTATTTCAAATTGAACATGCAAAATTAGTGGATATTTTGACCTTAATCTCTCTGTGCTTCAGTTCCCCATTTTTAAAATGGAGATAATCCCACCCCTGTCACCTCACAAGGGTGTTGTGAAAATAAATTCATATTTGTGAGCTGCTCAGGTACTATAGTTATGAGTGCCATAGAAAACCCCATAAGGAAATTAATAACTCTCTCTTCAGAGCAGGGTTTGAATAGTGTGCAGTAAATATGGCATGGGCCAGACATTTCTCCTCATTGTTCAAACGAAATGTTGAACAGCTGCATATAAACAGCATCATCCATTCTGTGCACTGAATTCAACAGGCATCTGTAATGGCATGAGACTCACCCCTGCGGCGCCTCCTGCTGGCATCCTGGGAATTAGCTCTTTTTCCAGGCTTGGAGCACCCGTGTCACTCCCGGATCTGGTGCCCCGTTATCTGGGGTGCTGCCCCCGGCAGTAACCCCTCACTCTCAGGGTCTCCCCTCCCCAAGGATCCCAACCCCCTAATCCCACCTTGCCTCAGCTGGTGGCTACTGCCAGTCAGCAAAGAGCCAGTCCTCACAGGCAAGGGGGTAGGACCTGCTGTCTTCCTCTACCACCAGTACCTCAGGGGTGGGCCGAGGACCAGGCCCTGTAGCCAGGGCCGGCTCCAGGCACCAGGCAACCAAGCACATGCTTGGGGCGGCACCTGGTAAGGGGCGGCCAATCTTGGGGTGGCGGGGGGCAGTGCGGCGCGACGTTCCGCGGGGGGGCGGGGGCGCTCCGGCAGTGTGGCGCTCGGCGGGGGGGGCGGTGCGGGCCGCGGCGCTCGGCGGGGGGGGGCGCGCCACGGCATTCCGTGGAGGGGGGCGCTCCGGCGGCGCAGCATTCCGCGCGGGGGCGGGGGTGCTCCGGCGTCGTCGTGCTCGGCGGGCGGGCTCCGCCGGCGCGGCGCTCGGCGGGGGGTCGGCGCGGGGCGTGGCGCTCGGGGGGGGTTCCGGCGGCGCAGCACTCGGGGGGGGGGGGCTCGGCGGGCGGCGCTTTTTTTTGCTGCTTGGGGCAGCAAAAAAGTTAGAGCCGGCCCTGCCTGTAGCCTGGGGAGTCACCAGCCTGGAGCTCCCCTGGTCCTCTGGCCTTTCCCCAGCCCTGCTTCACTCCCAGTACCCTTTCTATAGACAGCCAGGTCCTGCTCCCTCCAAGGACCTGCTGTGCTCTGTTTGGGGCATGGCCCCAGCTGTGCCTGCTTTCCTTATCAGCCTGGGCTTTTCCTTACAGCCCCAGCCCTCTCCCAGGGCTGGCCTTAACCCTGTCAGGGCCGAAGCGGGTAACCATCCCACTACAGGGTCCTATGTTAAAAAAAGTATGTCATCATATAATTAAAGATGGTAATACATATGCACAAGGAGGTTGAATTAAGATAGCATAGACAACCTTAAGTCTTGCTTTTCCTAAATTTTGCATGCTTGAGTTTGCAACCTTAATCATGTTAAACTTTTGTGTGGGTAATATTATATAGATAATTGTATTGTGCATATATTGAATTGCATCATAGCAAAAATTGGTTATGTGACTTAAAACAGTAAGAGCTGCTGTATATCAGAATTTCAGGATTTCTGTCACAAAACTTGTGAAAACAATCAGAGCAGTTAGAATTTTAGACCAAAATTTTCAGATCTAGGGGCCTGAAATTAGGTGTCTAAATCCATATCCATAAATAAATAGTCTGATTTTCAAAGGTGCTGAGAGCAGCTCCAACTCCCAGTGACATCAAGAAAATGAAGCTGAAAAAATACAATATGTTCTCCCACCTGCATATATCACTATAGAACATTTAAAGAGTTATATTTTATACATAACTCTACCATCAGTCATCAAACAAAGTGAAAATTATGCATAAACCTACAATTGCCAGTGGAACTAAAGAGATTAATTTAATACCGTATTTCTACTTTCTGTCTAGCAGTGGAAGGCAGAACAGTGATTTATATGCATATTTCCATAGCTGGTCTATTCAGCTAATTCTTTATTTTGATCTTTTTAGCTCATAATGAGAGTGATATGTAAGAAGGACTGTGGGTCCTGAGACAGTGTGCCATCAGCCTACCAGAAGAAAGTATGAGACACATGGGGGCAGAGAACATTAGTGACTGCCTCACTTGCCCACAAGGGAAAAGGCTGCCTTAGATACTTTTTTAACCAATAACCACTTTGGTGAATAACAGAGATCATCCCTTATGGAAAAGTCTTATAGAATTTAATAGTGGAAAATGATTTATATCATCAATAGAAATTAAATAGAATTCTATAGAAATTAACTCTTTCCCCTTTCTCCCTATCCCCCTCAAATGGTTCACTGTGTCAAAGAACAGGACAGACAATATCCATTGTTGCTCCAGTGATAAATTGAAGGTCTAGATATTTCTGAACCTTCTGGGCTAGGAGTGAGAGCTTTCTATTCTAAAAGGAAGATTCCCAGCTGTGACAATGGGATTTAACACTTCCTTTTAGGCGTAGAAGCCACAAGACAACTGAACTTAAAATCATCACATTATTACATATAGGCAAGTTATCCATAACTCTTAGAGGTTTCTGAGATCTGCTATTTATTTTTGTTTCACTTTAAACATATATAATTGGACTTCTGGTTCTATGTATTACTTAAGCCCCACTTAAGGCCTATTTTGAGGGCTTATGCGGAACATAGACCTTGTGCTAACTCTTTGCCCAGGGGTGAATTTAACGCCAATAAAACAAAGGTCCCTTCTTCGTAGAAGTTTAACTACTAGTCATATATGTGCAACACAGCTGAGATACAATTGTGGGAGTAAAACAATCTGCAGATGCAGCAGTAACCTGAATATATATTAAAATAATAATATTTTGTACTTACATTGTCCCTTCCATCCAACAAAAATCAAAGTACTTTACAAAATAAAACAGAATATGCAGTTGTATACATTGAGGTACATTCTGATCTCATACAAATGTAAATCTGGAGAAGCTTCATTTGATTCAATGGTCCTACTCCAGATTTACGCTAGTGTAACAGATCATAATCTGAGGCTTCATGTACATCAGAGCACTCAGCTGATTTATTCTTCAATAGGTGCATTGGACTAACTTAAACACTATTAATTGTGTCCACACTACCCACCCTGAATTGATGCAATGTTTGCCCTGGAGTCCACATTAAAATATAAAAGATTAATACTATCATGCTTTACACTAATGCTTATTAGCAGAATTTAGTCCTCAATTTTGTTATATTTTCAATCTCATCATTCTTTGCAGGAATACTTTTTTTTTTTTTTTTGCATATTTTTGTTGTGAGATTTAATTAATGTTTTGTCTCCACTCCTGCAAATTCTTTTATAATTGCAAAACAAAGTCACCCAATGACTAATACATGTCATTTAAAAGCCTTTGTGCTCTGATTTCAACTCTTTCTTCCACCTCAGAAATGAGTATACTTTAGCTATTCAGGCTGACCTGGTTTTGACTCTAAATTGTGTGGTAAAATCTGATCTAATAAGTGCATAGCACAAGGAAGATTATTCTTTCTAAAATGAAGAAAGGGCAACCCCCGTTGCTAAAAAACAACAGAAGAAACATCTACTTTGTGAATACAGCATGAAAAATAATCTCACATTGATATTCATTTGAGTCAACATTTTCAGAATTAGGTCCCTCTTTTTGCCACCTAACTATATGTTTAGGCACTGAAAGTTTTAAGACATACTGAGCACCCAGGAGCAAACCCAGAGAGCTAATATCTAGACATTAGCAGAATTTACCACCAATAACCCTACATATATTTTCAATAGCAAAAATATAGATACTTTTGAACTACATAAAGTGCATTTTTTGGTGGAAATGATACAGAGCTATGTGAAATCTAGCAAAGGTTGCAGACCTGATGTGTACATCCAACTGAGCTATGCACCAGGCTGCTCAAATGGGCCACGCATATTACTTCAGCAAAGATCAACAAATGTTTCCCCCAGCAAATCAAAGAAGTGTGAAGACTTTATTGTAACAGTCTCCCACGTACATTAATCCTGACTCACAACAGCCAAAATCTTTCCATTCATAGCTGGGTAATCTATTATGGCATTTTCAAAATATAAGGAGAAATAATGAAATATGAGCTTAAAGTTAAGCACAGACGTTATACGCCAACTGTGGTTTCAACCCTGTGGACTGGAACCCCCTACATTAATAATGACACATACTGGACATAGTGGTTCTCTAGCATGCCTAAACTCATGCCCATCTGGTAGAAAAGCATTGTGCCCATTCAATAAGGTGATATGCCATTTGAGCAGATGGCAACAACCATCAATAAAAAAATAGTCTGTATAATGCAAGTGGAAGCTTCCTGAACAGATTCCTCCTAGTGACAAACACCACCAAATTAGGGCCACATGATTAATCACAGAAGCATCTTGCCTATTCATGTCTGTGGTCAAAACAAACAGATTAAATCCTATTTCTGGTGCACTGTACCCAGACACTTACGCATCCATTTCATCTCTCATAAAGGGCTACTAGCATTGTGAGAATTGCACCCAAATAATTATACACAGTGGCTGAAAAATGAATTTGGCTATTCACCAATTTGGCTATTCACCAATGATGAGTACTAACCTCTGTGAAATTTACCTGACTCCAATCAGTGTCATAGCTGATGCATGTAGTTTGTTGAACAGCAATGAAACAGACCAATCTTATGTATTTCCCTGAAAAGCTGGGGAACAAGAGACTCAGAAGCTCTCTCTTCCCCCCAGTACTTTCATCAAGCAGCTGTGCGTTGAATCCATACCCTTGTAAAAATGCAGTGAAACTTATTAGAAGCTTCTTTTTTTCTGTTGTTCTTGCTCTCTCATCTCTTTTTCCTTCATATTCATTGTATGATTTTTCTGACATCTCCACTGAGCAGCATACCTTGTTTGTGTTTTGGTGAGAGTGCAACAACTGGTCAGAAATCAGAACAGGAAAACTAGGGGATAATATGACAGGAGTTACCAGCTACAAAATTTAGGAGAAGCTTGTTGTTAAATGGCAAGTTTAGGGCTTGTCTCTGCAAAATGTTAAGAGTCAATCTCTGAAAGACAGGTTGGGAAATAATTTTCTTAAGAGGGCAGGACTGGAGAATCACAATGGTATATGCATGTGTGCACCCTGTCTTGTCTTATAATTGCAGTTAAATGAAACTTCTTGGACACTTTTGTTGAAAAAAGTCTAAGCAGCGGCGTATTATCGCCTAGGCCGAGAAGGCCTAGGCCTAGGGCGGCAAATTTGCAGGGGCGGCAAATTTATAATAGCAGCATTTTTGTAATTGCAGCATCAGTGACACCGCGATTCTACCAATCATAGTGCGTATTGAAACCACCAGTGATGGTGCGATGCCATTTAGTTAACATACTCGCGAGAATTCTAAATGTTAATAATATGATCAGAAGGAAGAAATTAAGCGATTCTCAGTTTTGGATCCATGCGCGGTCCTGCGCTATAAGCGAAATCGTGATATACAGATGCGCATTCAAGCGAGGGTCTGCTGTACTTGTAATTTTATTTATAATAAAACTTGTAAATGTTCAATTATTTTAATGATATTTAGATTCATTTTAGTTCAAACGAATTTGTAAAAAAACTAAAACAAGTTCATATGGGGCCGGGAGCGGCAATTATTTCAGGGTCTAGGGGTGGCAAAATCATTAATCCACCACTGAGTCTAAGTAAAAGTTTTTAGAAAAATAAGACATTGATGGCATTATAGAATGGTACATGCAATAGTAATATAGGGCCAAATTTTACACTGACTTATAATATATACATTCCTGTTAAACAAAGGGTGGAATGAGGAGAGTCAATGGGACACAGTAATACCAGGGTATAAAATATATTGCAAGGACAGAACAGGTCGTGCTGGTGGGGGAGTTGCACTATATGTGAAAGAAAGTGTAGAATCAAATGAAGTACAAATCTTAAATGAGCCAAACCGTAGCATAGAATCTCTATGGATAGTAATTCCATGTTAATAATAAGAATATAGCAATCTGGCTATATTATCGACCACCTGACCAGGATGGTGACTGTGAAATGCTCAGGGAGATTAGAGAGGCTATAAAAATAAAAAACTCAATAATAATGGGTGATTTCAACTGTCCCCATATTGATTGGGTACATTTCACCTCAGGACAGGATGCTTCTTGGAGCAGCTAGTTCTGGAACCCACAAGAGGAGAGGCAATTCTTGATTTAGTCCTAAGTGGAGCACAGAATCTGGTCCAAGTAATTATAGCTGGATGGCTTGGTAATAGTGACCATAATATAATTCAATTTAACATCCCCCTGGCAGGGAAAATACCACAGCAACCCAACATGGTAGCATTTAATTTCAGAAAGAGGGACTATACAAAAATGAGGAAGTTAGTTAAACTGAAATTAAAGGTACAATGCCAAAAGTGAAATCCCTGCAAGTGCACGGAAACTTTTTAAAGACACCATAATAGAGGCTCAACTTAAATGTATACCCCAAATTAAAAAACATAGTAAGAGAATCAAAAAAGTGCCACCATAGCTAAACAACAAAGGAAAAGAAGCAGTGAGAGGCAAAAAGACATCCTTTAAAAAGTGGAAGTTAAATCCTAGTGAGGAAAATAGAAAGGAGCATAAACTCTGGCAAATGAATATAATTAGGAAGGCCAAAAAAGAACTTGAGGAACTAGCCAAAGACTCAAAAAGTAATAGCAAAAAAAATTTTAAGTACATCAGAAGCAGGAAGCCTGCTAAACAACCAGTGGGGCCACTGGACGATTGAGATGCTAAAGGAGCACTCAAGGACGATAAGGCCATTGCGGAGAAATTAAATGAATTCTTTGCATCGGTCTTCACAGCTGAGGATGTGAGGGAGATTCCCAAACCTGAACCATTCTTTCTAGGTGACAAATTTGAGGAACTGTCCCAAATTGAGGTGTCATTAGAAGAGGTTTTGGAACAAATTGATAAACTAAACAGGACCAGATAGTATTCACCCAAGAGTTCTGAAGGATCTCAAATGTGAAATTTCAGAACTCCTAACTGTAGTCTGTAACCTATCATTTAAATCAGCTTCTGTACCAAATGACTGCAGGATAGCTAACGTGATGCCAATTTTTAAAAAGGGCTCCAGAGGTTATCCTGGCAATTACAGGCCGGAAAGCCTGACTTCACAAGAGCTATTAAAGGATCTCACAAAACTGGGTGACTGGGCAACAAAATGGCAGATGAAATTCAATGTTGATAAATGCAAAGGAATGCACATTGGAAAACATAATCCCAACTATATATATAAAATGATAGGGTCTAAATTAGCTGTTACCACTCAAGAAGGAGATCTTGGAGTCATTGTTGATGGTTTTCTGAAAACACCCACTCAATGGGCAGCGACAGTCAAAAAAGTGAACAGAATGTTGGGAATCATTAAGAAAGGGATAGATAATAAGACAGAAAACATCATATTGCCTCTATATAAATCAATGGTATGCCCACATCTTGAATACTGCGTGCAGATCTGGTTGCCCCATCTAAAAAAAATATATTGGAATTGGAAAAGATTCACAAAAGGGCAACAAAAATGATTATGGGTATGGAACGGCTTCCATATGAGGAGAGATTAATAAGACTGGGACTTTTCAGCTTGGAAAAGAGATGATTAAGGGGAGATATGGTAGAGGTCTATAAAATCATGACTGGTATGGAGAAAGCAAATAAGGAAGTTTTATTTACTACTTCTCATAACACAAGAACTAGGGGTCACCAAATGAAATTAATAGGCAGCAGGTTTAAAACAAACAAAAGAAAGTATTTTTTCATACAACGCACAGTCAACCTGTGGAACTTCTTGCCAGAGAATGTTATAGTCTGAAGGTCAAGACTATAACAGGGTTCAAAAAAAGAACTAGATAAATTCATGGAGGATAGGTCCATCAATGGCTATTAGACAGGATGGGAAGGGATGGTGTCCCTCTGTTTGTCAGAAGCTAGGAATGGGTAACAGGGGATGGATCACATGATGATTACCTGTTCTGTTCATTCCCTCTGGGGAACCTGCCATTGGCCACTGTTGGAAGACAGGATATTGGGCTAGATGGACCTTTGGTCTGTCCCAGTATGGCCGTTCTTTTCCAGTCTTGATTAGTGATTCTCCAGTCTTATTAGTGTTTAAATTCTCATATAGTGTTTCAACTGGCCCTAAACTCTATGAATCTCTGAAATCAGGAGTAGTTGTTTATTCCAATGGAATTTCACTACCATAAAACTGGTGTGAGAGGAGAATCAGGTCCAATGGATTTGCACAGGATGTAAATTACTGCCAAATTTGGCCCACAATCTATAGGCCTACTACATATGTCCACAAGTTTGTGATATTAACTGAGCCAGAATAAGTATATAAAATACTTTTATAACTGAGACACTTCACCTCACTATTTTTCGTTTTTCAAAATTCTTATCTTCAGCACCAATTTTTCAGTTTAATATGCTGGAGAATAAGAGGCTAATACTCTTTGTATTTCTTTTTTTCAACAGAAAGAGTACGTAAGTTGTTTTACCTCCTACGCTGTAAGTTCAGACCATTTAATCTGTTTTAAAATTTAAGAGGAGAGCAAGATACTTGACAGAGCCAATTAAAATAGATAAATTATTAAATAAGCTATTCCTTAGAGTATTTTGTGGAAAGACAGAGATAAAAATGAATGCAGGGGAAAAAAGAGACATTGGAGCTATATGTGTGCTTTGTATTTCAGCTAATATCCCTTTCCAAGAAAACACTGTAAAGTAACAATGGACTAAATGATTCCCAATGGAGTTACACCAGGATGAATTTGGCTCCACAAGTTTTGAACCCTTCAATTTTGACAAAGTATTCACATTTCTAGGCATTTTGAATAGTAGTCCAGGGATTCTCAAACTTCATTGCACCACGACCCCCTTCTGACAACAAAAATTGCTACATGACCCCAGGAAGGGGGACTAAAGCCTGAGCCCACCCAAGCCCTACCACCCTGGGGGGGATGTCAAAGCCAAAGCCCCACTGCCCCGGGGGGCAGGAGGGAGCCAAAGCCCAAGCCCAAGGGCTTCAGCTCCAGGCAGGGACCTGTAATATCTGAGCCCCACTGCCCAAGGCTGAAGCCCTCAGGCTTCAGCCCCAGACAGTGGGGCTCGGGCTTTGCCTTCAGCCCCTAGCCCCAGCAAGTCTAAGCCAGTCCTTGCAACCCCATTAAAACGGAGCTGGAACCTACTTTGGGGTCCCGATCCACAGTTTGAGAAGTGCTGCAGTAGTCTGATCTATAAAGTCTGAGTACTGAATACTCTCTGTGATTGATACTCTGTAAGTACCTAGCATTGATTAAGAAAATTAATTAATTTTACCAATTATTGTAACTGTTAAATGTTGTATGGAAAGGTACTTATATTTTTGTTATAGCCCACTCACTCACTGGATAATGTGACAGACCCAGACCAGTGGTGTACAGGAGTCTGGTAGAGGGCAAATATACTGGTCACTGGATGAGTAGTTTTCTGTTCCCTGAGTGACCAGAGCAGGGGCTGCACTAGAGTAATCAGGAACCTGCTAGAACCAGTTAAGGCAGGCAGGCTAATTAGGACACCTGGAGCCAATTAAGAAGAAGCTGCTAGAATCAATTAAGGCAGGCTAATCAGGGCACCTGGGTTTTAAAAGGAGCTCACTTCAGTTTGTGGCGTGAGTGTGAGGAGCTGGGAGCAAGAGGTGCAAGGAGCTGAGAGGGAGAGGGTGAGCTGCTGGAGGACTGAGGAGCACAAGCATTATCAAACACCAGGAGGAAGGTCCTGTGGTGAGAATAAGGAAGGTGTTTGGAGGAGGCCATGGGGAAGTAGCCCAGGGAGTTGTAGCTGTCATGCAGCTGTTACAGGAGGCACTATAGACAGCTGCAGTCCACAGGGCCCTGGGCTGGAACCCGGAGTAGAGGGCGGGCCTGGGTTCCCCCCAAACCTCCCAATTGACCTGGACTGTGGGTTCTTCCAGAGGGGAAGGTCTCTGGGCTGTTCCCCAACCCACATGGAGAATCTCTGAGGCAAGAAAATCTGCCAATAAGCGCAAGACCCACCAAGATAGAGGAGGAACTTTGTCACAATAAGTTTGATTGTTTACAGTACAAGCGGCATCTGAGTGCTGCTGAAAGTTTTTTAGTTGATCCCTTTTGACAACTTGGGTGTTGGATATATAATAAGTTTTACTTCAAAGCAGCCTCCTTTTCTGGTTGAACCAATTCTGAAGACTGGACAAAGGCATTCATACTACAACAGAGAAAAGAGAAATATTTTTTTCATTTCTATCAGCTGGGTATAAGTCAAGAGAACTTTAAAGTCATTGAATACAATTTACAGTTCTGAAGCCTAAAACTATATCACTGAATCCACAAATGTTGGGCTGACTACCAAATAAGAACAGAAAGATTTTTGCAAAATGATTTTATATGTATTCTATAAACCTTTTCACAAAAAGAGAAAAATGAAAGGATTGTGAAACTCTTCAAAATTCATTGGCTGCTATATGACCAGTGATTACATTTTTTAAAAGTCTGTGTGTATATTCTGATGCAAAGCAAGTAAATGCAAGTGGAATTTACAGGCCTGTTCAGTGATTAATCCTTTAAAGCTTTGGAAGACAGGAATAGGTTAGGTGAACATTGCTTCAAGTTCACTGCAAATCCCACCTCAAAAGAAAATCTTGTTTGTGGTTAAGAACATATTGGCAAAAGATTCAAACGGGATTTATCAGTCTTTTATTTTGTGCTTATTTAGCAGACAGTCCAAGAATAATGTTTCATTCCATTCCACTGGCAGGGGAAAAAATGAAGATTATGTTATTGAAAGAAAAAATATGAAAGTGGGTGTCTATGCTATTTCAGTTGCTGCACAAACACAATGAATATCTTCTATGAATATATGCATCCGGTAACTTGGTTCTTATCGGGGGAAAAAATCACTAAATCTTTCTTTCTTCTCAAAATTTCCATTGGAAACCAAACAACAACAACCAAAAAAACCCCCTAAAAAACAAAAAAACCCACCCTTTTTAGGACCAGATCCTGGTTGGCACTTGTGGAGCCACAGAGAGGACACACGGGCTCTTTCCCACCCCCACCCCAGCTCGTGTCAACAGCATAAGGATCAGGCATAATTTCACTCAGGTGGTGTAATCCTGGCCCCACTGAAGTCAATGGCAAAACTGCCATTGACATCAATAAGGTCAGGATTTCACCAAGATCTTCAGGGATTGCTCCCTCCCTGTTCCCCCAAGGATATCCCGAAGTGGATGGGGACAGCAGGGCCATGACACTGCCACCCACTCCCCACTAACCTGCAGAATAGGACTGGTTCACACAGGGGAGCAAACTGCCCCCCCCCCCCATAAAAGGAGGTAGCAGCAGATGTGCACTTCCTGCTTGCTGGGGAGCTCCCGGAGGCATCCATACCATAGAATTCTTCCTGATGAGCTCCCTGGAATGAAGTGGTCCCACACCACCTCCAATGCATAATTTGTCCTAACAGGCATGATTTAGCCTTCAAAATACTACTACTACTAAACCTCCCAGCTGCAGTGTAGACACAGTCACTAAGAACAATGGGGGATGGCAGCCATTTAGAAAGAGAGCAATTCTGTGAATGTCTCTCTGAAGAAGAAAATTTAATGGCCAGCCTCTGCTAACAAACTTTCAGTTATGAAAACTAACCACAAAAGAAGCCAATACCCTATTTCTTTTCAAAAACTACCCATTGCACCTGGTCTGGTCCCCAGAGAGGCTGGAGGGAGGGGAAACTAGGGGACATGAGCACACACACATATCTGTGCACACGCTTGCAGTGAAATCTGGGGGTTGTGGGAGGAAACTAGGGACTCTGTCTGTGTGCGCAAGGGCATGAAGGGTGGTCCAAAAGGCAAGGGGAATTTGGAAGACAAGAGATTGGGGGAAATGGAGGTGTACACTTTGGCTGCTGTGCACTGTTCTGGTAAAAAAACAAAACCACATCTGTAATCCCAGTTTAACTAGCCAGTATGCTCTGGGTGCTTTGTGTTTCAGAATGGCACAAAGCAGCCAGAGTGTGCCAGTTAATCCCACCATACAAGATAATTTTTAAAAAGATATAAAACTTGATGGGATATTTCTAATGATTTGAAGATATCACTTGGTAACATTTTTGGCGAGTCTCTTGTTTAAAAATTTCATTCATGAACACTAGTTAAAAAACAAACAAACAAACAAGGATGTTCCCAAACAAAACTGCATCAAAATGGAGTTAAGTAGTGTCAATAATTTAGGATCAAATACATCACAGAGATGATGTAAGTATCCTAAAGCCAACAACCTAAAGAGGGGGCAAGAAATATCTAATGTCATTTTAAAAAAAAATCATGTATTTTAATCTATTTAATTATTTTTTAAAAATTTAATCTGGGAATACAAACATTAAAATGCCTTTTTCATAAATTGTATGATTATGGCATATTTTAACTAAAGGGAAGAGTTAGAGCACCTCTAACAACCTGGACTGTGTACTTCCATACCTTAACTCTGAATTTCTTGGGTTGATTGCACTTTGTTTTGGAATAATTAATATAAATCAGGGTAAGAGACATTACAGAGATTATTGAAATGTACTCTCAATTCTATATCTTAATTCCTAAGTGATGTTTTTGTCTGGGCCTAAATGTCTATTATGTTAACCTTAGTAAGATCTTGGACTCAGTATCTATGGCAGTGAGTTCTACAAGCTAATCTTTCATTGCATAAGAAAGTATTTCATTTAATCAATTTTAAATTTGTTTTTCAATAGCTTTATGTATGTATTCTGAGAAAGGGTAAACAGGAGTGCCTGATTTTCCCTGACTACATTATTATTTGGTATACCTCTATCAAGTCCCTTCCTATTTTTCCTGTCTCTCAACTAAATAATCCCAATCTTTTCATCTTTATTTTTTAAATGGAAGTCTTTTCATATCTGTAGTCATTTTGAATGCCTATCTCTGAACTCTCTCTATTGTTTCTATATCCTTTTTTTAAATAAAGTGACCAGAACTGAACATAATATTCTAGGACAAGGGCATAATATTGATTCAGAAACGAACATTATTATTTTCAATCCCATTTTTTTATTCATCCTAACATTTTATTTGCATGCTGAGCAGAGATTTTCATTAAAAACGTTGTCACAGGGCACCTGCATCATTACCCAGTGAACCTCACTACCTGGCCAGTTAAGATGGTTTTGCAGTCACAAACGCACACCATGCTGTCTGTCTATTACATAACAATACAATGCAACACAGACTTATAGCAAGGACTGGCTTCCCTGCCGCCCTGCCTGGCCTGGCTCACACTCTGAGCTTCCTCCTGAGCTCTTTTGAGCTGCCCTTGATCCCTGTTTCCTCCCCTTATATTCTCCCTTGTTATCCCATGATTGTCACCCAGGTGCTCATAATCCCCCACAAGAAAGTGTGTAATTGCCCTCAACTGGGCCTGCAGATTTCTCTAGGCTGCAGCAATGTCAGTGACCAGAGTATCAGAGGGGTAGCCGTGTTAGTCTGAATCTGAAAAAGCAACAGAGGGTCCTGTGGCACCTTTAAGACTAACAGAAGTATTGGGAGCATAAGCTTTCGTGGGTAAGAACCTCACTTCTTCAGATGCAAGAGTGACCAGAGTGTTGCTGACAGCTCCCTGTCACAGATGTCCACAGTCAGATTTTTTTCTTGTGTAGTTACAATTAGATTTAGAATCCAGCAGAGCATCTCCATAGTTCAGATCATTCTTTCCAAAGTGTATTACCTTGCTTTTGTCAACAATTAATTTTATTTGCTATTGATGAACTGAGGGTTAGGTCCCTCTGAAATTCCTCATGGTCTTCTCTAGCCTTTTCTAACCTATATAATTTTGTGTGATCTTTAAATTTTGCATCTGAGTGTTCATCCATTTTTCCAGATCGCATATATTTAAAACTGGTTTCTAGTATCATAACCTTGGGTGTATCAGGGTGTTAGCCAATTTTCAACATGGCAAAAGGCTATTTATCCCCGCTTTGTTTGCTGTCTTAGTCAATACTTTACATCTCAATCCAGGATTATTTTATTTCCTTAGTATCCTCCTGTGAGGGGCTTCATCAAAGAGGTTTTTGAAAATCCAAATAAATTTTGGCAACCAGCTCATCTTTAGCCACCGTTCTGTTGACACCAACAAGGAATTCTAGAAGAGCAGAGGAACGATTTTCTTTACACAGAAATACTGGCTTTAAAAAAAAATTCTTAATCAGACAAGTTCTTGTTATTTAATTATTCTCAGTATGTAAAAACATTTCAAATATTTATGCAATGTTTTCTGTTTTTGTAAACAAAAACAAGATGGAAAAGTTTTCAGGCTCAAAATGTAAAATTGAACACTTAGACACATTAAGTCATATAATAATATACAGAGAAACAACTGAATTCAATTTATAAGCAAATAATATATCTAGTCCTGTTCCCACTGAAATCAGTGGTCCAATTCACAGACTTTAACGGGGGATAAGCTTCATATATATGCGGTCTCCCACAGTCCTTACAGAAGGACTATAGATTGGATTCTAAGGCTACGTCTACACTACAGGGGGGGATCGATTTCAGATACGCAAATTCAGCTACGGGAATATCGTAGCTGAATTCGACGTATCTGATCCGACTTACCCCACTGTGAGGACGGCGGCAAATCGACCACCGCGGCTCCGCGTCGATGATGCTTACTCCTAGCTGGGCTGGTGGAGTACGCGCGTCGATTCGGGGATCGATTATCGCGTCCCGACGAGAAGCGATAAATCGATCCCCGAGAGATCGATTTCTACCCGCCGATCAGGGCGGGTAGTGAAGACAAGCCCTAATTCTGTAAACACAATACATTTAAACATTTGTTCTAGTCAATACCAAAGTTATGGCAAATTTTATTTTAAATAAAATACCACAAAGAATAGAAAACCTCAACTGCATTTTGTGTGTGATGCTTGTATCTCATCCAGTATATTTCTGATGGATTCTACACAGACGTCTCCTCTGTGATGTTTCATGCAGGCCTGCTTCCATACTTCTTCAAAGTTTTTATCTGAAATGCTCACTCCGATGTTACGGAGAATTCGTGCAATCTGTAAAGTAATATGTGATGGAATTAATTTTGGTCAGCATTTACTTTAATATAGGGGCTGATCTTGCATCCATTATTCACATGAGGAATCTTAATCTGTCTAGGAGTGAATTTCGCCATGAATGAAGACTACAGGCCAAACCCTGGAGTGCTTAACCAAGCCAGCTCCCATTAAAGTTAATGTGAGTTTTATCTAAGGAAGGACTAAGGACTGCAAGATTTGGCCCTAAATGTATAAACTAAGTTAATGCAGCTTAAAGGTTCAGAAAGCAAGCACACAGAGTTCAGGAAATTTATAAGTTAAGGTTTCCAAAGAATCCTAATAAAACCATGCTACTAATCCATTGTTTTTTATTCTTTACATTATCAACATAAATATTTTATTAAAGACTACATTTAACAAGGAAAACATGTCTTGAAAATGCTATGGGCAAGATCCTCAGGTGGTGTACATCAGCATAGCAAGGTTGATTTCAATGAAGCTAACCCAATTTACACCAGCTTTGGATCTAGACCTACTTATATACAACGAGATTGATTTTACACCAATGTAATGGAATAGAGGATCAAGCCCCTTAGTTTTTTTAGTTTCTCACATACATATTTACTCTGCATAACAATAATTACTACAAGCTGTGGCGCCGTAGTACTTGCCTAACAGGTAGAGCAGAGTGTGGGTGGAATATTGCCACTCCATATACATTTGTTCTTTTTCACTGCTTGTCTTTATTTTAGTATATTTTATTTTGTGCATGTTTCTTTGTTTCACATGATATTTTCTGATCTTTACTATTAATTCAGGGATTTCTCCCCTAACCTTTGTTCAGCCAAGAACTGGCTGCAAGGCAGCTGCACCAGACAGAGTTACTCCTTTATGGATATTGTTTTTCATTCCAGTGGCTTTTTGGTATACCCTCCACCACTTAGTGAGTGGTGGAGTTCCCAGTTTAGTTGCCAACCACCCAACCTTTGTACTAGCTTGTGATGAATTTATTGATAATTTTTTATTGATAAAAACAGACTAAATCTTATTTTTCTTACAATCTCATAGAAGTCAATGGGATGACTCATGGGATAAAGATGAACAAGATTTGGCCTGATAAATCTTTAACCTTTAACATTCATAGCTTCCTACATTAAAAACAATACTACAATGCCATTTAAGTATACTGTTCTAGGAGATCTTTATCAACATCCCCGTAGGGAGTATAAAACATTCTGAGCCCCATTAACCCAGTTTAAAACTACCACATGTACCTCTATACTAGGTCATTATGTAGTCTGAGCGTTTCATTTTCAAAAGTCATAGTATAAAAAATTATACAAATTAAATGTGAAAAAATATACCAACAGATATAAAATACTCACTTGACAAATTCACAAATCATCAAGGGTCAGTTTATCTGACTCAACTACCACATTCACAGTCTCTTTTACGCATGTTTATTGTCCAAACTTAGATCAAATCAACAAAAACACAGTTCCTCAACTCACCCTGGGATGTAGCTCACAAGACATTCTCTTTCTTTACTTCTCAGGGACTTCTGCCTCCTGTCCCAGGGACTCTGGTAGTCCTAGTTCTCCCAGGCAGGCTCCCTATTCCCAAGGAGGAGGCAGTGAGAGCCCTCTCTGCCTCTTTCCTGATTAGCTCTCAGCTCACCATCGAGGCTCCCCCTCGCCTCTCTTTAAGCTCAGGTGCCCCCTTTTAAAGCTCAAAGTATTACAAGTGACATAATTGCCCCCCCCCCCCCTTAGGCCTTGTCTACTCCTAAGGAAAGCCTTAAAAACCCAGCCTTCCTCCAGGGCCCCCACCTAAAGTGGACCCCAAACACTACCCCAGACTTTTACCATACCAAACCAAAACCTATTTTACATACAACACTCCAGATAAAGTCATACATATTAGGATTTCCCAAATTCCCTCCTCCCCCCGCCACAACAAGTCCTTAAAACAGTCTCTGCAGGAACACGTCTCTAACTCCATGCGACTCCGGGTCCTCTGTAGTGTGGCCAGCCTTACAGTCCATACCCTCCTCCTTTATCCAAAATTCTGCCTTACTTCAAACTGCTTTTATGTTTCCCTCCAAAATTATTCCACTGCTACTCGGGCAACCCTTACATCCTAGTAGCCTTCCTCCCAGAGGCCCACCAGAGTTCCTCCATATCATTCTCAATCACAGCCCTCTTCTTTCTCCTAGCTGCCAGGGTCATAAAGGGATCTTTGCCTGGTGTCTTGCCTGAACCTCTATAAGCTGAAGGGGGTTGACAGCCATCCCCATATCATCACAGGAGGCAAAGTCTGCATCCCCCCCTCAGGAGATCATTTAACCTCCATATTCATCTCAACCTTGCCCCAGCTTGTCTCTGTGATCATACTCTGCTCCTCCCAGTCCCTACTGCGTTGGTCCACTTTCCCAACAGCCTCTGTATTGGTGCTGTGGGACAAGCACTCTCTTTTTAGCTTGTTGCACATTTTGCTACCACATCTGACTATTCTGCGTTTATCCAATTTTGGGGTCCCCTTCTTTTCTCTTTTTTCCCTATGAGGGCAGTGCCTTTTAAATGTCCTGCTGTCCCACAGGCACAACCTAGCCGCCCTGTCCTTGTTTTAGCATCAGACAGAATATCAGCCAGAGCCCTTACAGTATCTTTTGCATCCTGCTGTGCAGAGTCACCCTTGCCATCATTGTTCCTGTAGGGGCAGGTCCTCCCACTGTGGCCTTCCCACCCACACGCATAGTTTGGGACTCAGGCCTCCTGGCCCTTAAACATCTTTTCCTTGCCTGGTACCTGCCACTACTAACAGTTTCCCTTTGCAGAATCTCCATCATGTACTGCTGCTGCTTCTCTGCTGCCTCCGCCCACCTCTGCATGTCCAGCAGAGGTGAAAGTAAGCCGGTACAGTCCGGTACCGGTACCGGCAAGAGCCAGTATGCCGTGCCGGACCGCACTGGCTTCCGCGGCCGGGATTAAAAGGGCTCTGGGCTCCCCGCAGCGGCGGGGAGCTCCAAGCCCTTTAAATCCTGCCCGCAGCTCCGGCGGGTGGCCTGGGGCCGGGATTTAAAGGGCCCGGAGCTCCGCGGTGGCCGGAGCCCCGGGCCCTTTAATTTGCCCGTGAGACCTGGGGGCTCCCAGCCACCTCTGCAGCTGGGAGCCCCGGGTTGATTTAAAGGCCCCAGGGCCTTTAAATCTTGAGAGGTCCCGCCTCTTCTGGTTGAGGCCACGCCTTTTCCGAATAAGGCCACGCCCCCTCAGGACTCTGGCAGTACCGGTAAATTCTGTAAGTTACTTTCACTCCTGATGTCTCTTTTGATTCATCAGAATCTGCAGGAGGACTAGTTAGGTTTGCTGCTGTTGGTTGCCCACTTCCCAGAAATGAAGCAGGAAGCTGGGCAGTTGCTGCTATTCCTCCATATACCAGTTAAAGAAGGTAAATATTCCAGGGCTGAAGAGGACCTCATGGCCTTTTGGCTCCCTCTTTTCCCTCTTCCTTTAAAAAAAAAAAAAAAAACCCACTCAGGACTGGCCTCACTCTCCCCTTGTATCAGGGCCCATTCAAATTGCCTGCATTCTCCACCATGTGTAACAAGGCAGGGCTTTTCCCCAGCATGTGAAGGACTCACTGCCACACCCACAGTCTCTTTTATGTGGTTTTATTGACTGAACTTAGGTCAAATCAACAAAAACACAATTCCTCAACTCACCCTAGGCTATAGCTCCCAGTGATTTTCCCCCCTTTAGTTCTCAGGTTCCTTCTGCCTCCCCTCTCAGGGGACTCTGGCAGTCTTCCTGCTCCTGTTTTCCTGCCTCCCAACCCAGGAGACTCTGGCAGCCCTAACTCTCCAGGGATTCATATTCCCAGGGAGCGGGCAGTAACAGCCCCATGCTACTCTCTCTGCCCCTTTCCTGATTGGCAGTCAGCCTGACTCACCCAGCTACTCCCTCAACAGGTCTCTCTAAGCCCAGGTGCCCTCTTTTAAAGCTCAACAGGGGTCAGCTGATCCAACAGTCACAGTTGCATTGGCCCTGCTCACTCTTAAAGAGCCAGTGTCACCCTGTGACATCTTCCCATCTTGAAAACCATCCCAGGCCCAATATCTGCTCCCCTACCCTTTACTGTGATGGTCATGTTGATATTGAATAAGTGAATGACGTTATTTGCCAGTCAAAATAAACTCATTCACTCTAAGGGCCTGATTTGTAGCCCAATGAAAAGACTCTCATTGACTCCAAAGGGCACTGGAACAGGCTCTGATCCAGGACAGCACTAAAGCGCATGCTTAAGTCCCAATGTGTTCAATAAAGTTAAACATGTGCTTAAGAGCTTTCCCGAATAGGAATGCTTTCTTCAATTGGGGTGTAGTGAGAACAATTTTTCAGTATGGTCTTAACCTATACTGTTTTATTGGTTAGTAATCTTGTGTCCACTTTGATTTCTTGTAATGAAGGCTTTTGCAATGAATTGAGGGTCATATTGTGTAACTGACTATTAAGCAAACTCCTCATTGATTTCAATAGGGCTTTTTGCTCAAAAACAGATGGCATGATACAGTCCCAAGTTTTTAAATTATAATTTCATTAGCCATTGCATGTTTGAGAAATTAATTCTCAATATCAAAATAAATTAAAAATTAAACAGAATTATTGAAATATGCAATGCACTGCATGAGTACAGGATGATTTAACACTTTATTGCTGTCTCCTATGTTCTGCATAAACTGGATAGTTTATAATGGAGTTTGACATTTCAGACTACATTATAACTTCAGAGAACAGTTTTGTCTAATGCATGATAAGTATAATAGGCTTATCAATGAAGCATAAATTCTATTTGCTGTTAGCTATATTCTGTGCACATGGATTTCCTGCTTCAGACAGATTATAAAATGTTAATACGCTCATGTGCAAGTCATTCTGAGGAATTCTGACAAGTCATCTTTTATATCTGAGGCCTCTAATTAGCAGTATACCTTACTGTAAAATACCTAACCACGCTCCAAGTGCACTTTCAAGCATGACTGAATACTTTATATAATAAAATGACCAAGGGAGGGAAGGAGGTTGTTGAGTCCCCTTTTTTAATTTTAGATTTGAATTTTATGTTTTGAGTTAGTATTATCTTAGAACTTTAATAGGCATCTCTTTAAAGTAATAAAATCAGCTCTTAATTTGTAACGTTGCTGGCATTAGAAAATACAAGAAAAGTAGTATTCAGTAATAAAACAGTGAAACAGTACAGAATAATGGAAGATACACAAGCCATTGATAAATTAAATTTTCACACTGAGATGTTTAAGTGTGTGTGAGAGAGGGATAGGAGTCCTACCAGAATTAATGATTTTCTCTCATTTCCCATTGCCAGGACAAAAATGTAAATAAAAAATGTCTGTGTTCCTTCATACCCTTTGCATTAAATGTGAGAAATTCATTAAAAATGCTGACACATATTAATATATTTTCAAAAATAACCAGCCTATTCTAGTCATTTGGTTTTATAAAACACATACAACATATCCTATCACAACCAGTTCCTGCCCCATTCCTCTGCAGGTGCAAGAGACCCAAAACACAGCTGAACTGCCTCAATTCTATTATAATGCAGGAGAGGGGGGGCCTCTAAGGGTATGTCTACACTGCAGTTAAACACCCGCGGCTGGCCCGTGTCAGCTGACTCAGGTTTGCAGGGCTCGGGCTAGGGAGCTATTTAATTGTGGTATAGACATTTAGGTTTGGGCTGAAGCCCAGGCTCTGGGAGCCCACACTGGGGAAGAGTCCCAAAGCTTGTGCTCCAGCCCAAGCCCAAATGTCTACACTGCAAATAAGCAGCCTCTTAGACCGAGCCCCACGAATCCGAATCAGCTGACACAGGCCAACCACGGGTGTTCAATTGCAGTGTAGACATGCCCTGAAGTTCTAGATATGAAAATTGTGCAACCCCTGTACAAAACCACTGCACCATTCAGTGACATCTTTCTCCACAGCAGAACAGACAGGGTGATTTGGGATGGGGCCAGGCTAGTAGGTCTATGACTATGTGGATAATCTGGTTTAAACCTCCACAAGGGGGAAGGAGTGCAGACATTATTGCATCCATGGAAGATAGAAACTGTCCCCCCACCTCTCACAGAGACTGCCTATTAACGTGGGCTTTGCAAAAAAGGTTTAGAATTTGGCCCTCTGAGTAATGGGTGACATCTAGCAAAATTGTAAAACTACCTGAAGTAAACTTAGGTGGCAGCATACTTAGGGCATTTGTCATTTGACAAATGTTTTAGGGTGATATAAATGTGATAAAGTTCTTATCATTTAGATAATAGGATGCCAAGGTAACAAAGTAACTGACATGATGATTTTTCTTCTGTTATAGCAATGACATATGCTCAAATGATATGTATAAGGGGTAAACATTTGAGAGCAGTATTTGTGTAATGGGAGCAAGTGCATCAGCAATCAAAGCTCACAACTTCAAGGAAGAAATCCTGGCATATTTCTGTCTAAAATTAGCTAAAAGAATAGAGCCAGTCAGAGTAGAACTATCATTCTATAAATGTACTATAAAAATGCTTTTGTATGAATTACATTCAGTGAAAAGGGCAACAAACTTAAAGGGACTCCCAGGAACATAATAAATTAAATCTGGATTAACAGTTTTGCACCTTAATTGCAGCACCCTGAAAAGTAGAGGGAAACTTTGGGGATCACAATGGGGGAGGGAGGAAAGGAATGAGGTAAATGCTATAGATGTGTTCGGTGAAGTGAGAACACTTCAAAAGTTCTGGAGGTTTAGAAAAGCATCTGTATATTTGTATGTTTTTCCTGAGTTTTGCCCACCATTATTATTAAAAAAAATCTACTACTTGTGAAAATGAGTCTAAAACTGAAATATCACTCAAAGACTGAACTTCTGTGTATAATAATGTGAACAAAAACTATGTTTGGTGACAGCTATGGTTGCATCACAACCCAGCCCGCTAACTGAAAACCAGGAAGTGTGAAAATACAAAAGTTAGTCTCCAATATTCTTTGCCATGTTCACATCACTTACAACGCTGTCAACACCACAGTCCAGCATTTCACAAGGCATCCGCTCCAACACATACCACAAAATAATACCGTGATGCTCTGTACCTCGGGGGAACACCCAGCACCCCCATGTTCATCTTTATCAAGAGCCCAATCTTATCATTGGCAGTCAATGGGAATTTTTCTAGAATGCAACTACATCTTTGTACACCTCTACCCCAATATAACGCTGTCCTCAGGAGCCAAAAAATCTTACCGCATTATAGGTGAAACCGCATTATATCGAACTTGCTTTGATCCGTGGGAGCGTGTAGCCCCCACCCCCACCCCCGGAGCGCTGCTTTACCATGTTATATCTGAATTCGTGTTATATCGGGTTGCGTTATATCGGGGTAGAGGTGTATGTATGAAATTCTCTTCTCTCATCCTCTCTTTGTAATCTTTTTATTAATCTTTTTTCATAATGTTTTTTAGAAGTCTGCATTCTGAAGACTGAAGAAATCAGAAATTTTTTGAAGACACGATGGCCCTGATTCAGCAAAGCACGTAAGTATGTGTTTAAGTGGTTTGCTGAATTGGGACCTATATGGTACTTAATTTGTAATGAAAGAGGTGTCGGGGCTCCAGCAATTATGTGCCAGGGGCATAACCAATTTTTTTTTACATTCATAACTGATGAAGCAAGCCCAGAGGTGCCGGGACGATGAACTGCCAAGCCTAGAGGTGCGGGGGGGCTCAGCCCTGGCAAGCCCTAGCATAAATTAAGCACTGGACTTATATTTGTACAACTTATACAGTATGTCTGACATCATATATTTCATGTAAGTGCTATATTGTCACTATCTGAGCTTAGGAGGTTTTGTATATGTAAAGACACTGTGGATAAAATTTTCAAAATCACCTAAGTGACTTAGCCTTCTAAGTGATATAGGGTCCTAAGTCACATGACTTTAGGTGGCTCTTAGGAGCTTCAATCACTGAGACACTTTTGAAAATTTTGTCATATACTCGTATTAACTAATACTTGTAAAATTAGTGGATCATAGAAACTTAAGCTCCAGTTCAAAAAACCATCTCTTTTCAACAAAGCACTTAAGCACATTGCTGACTAGCAACAGACTTATATACCTGCTTATGTGCTTCGTTGAACTGGAGCCTTAATGAAGAATGTTGAATAATTACCTTCTTTATGCTATTGATCTAATAAGAAATGTGAAAAGTACATATTTTTCATTGGACAGTGTATGACTGTAAAGGAAGTTGGCATTTCTTCAAGAACCATATGATTAAGATTAAGGGATTTTAGTGTACGTGGTCCCAGATTAGTTTAAACTGATATGAAAAGATAAATTACGTCATTCATATTTTTTTCCTGATGGATCCTCAAGTCACAAAGTTAAGGTTATTTTATCTCTATATTTGGCACGGGTATGACCACTGCTGGAATACTGTGTCCAGTTCTGGTGCCCACAATTCAAGAAGGATGTTGATAAATTGGAAAGGGTTCAGAAAAAAGCGATGGGAATGATTAAAAAGCCTGTGTTAGAGCAATAGACTCCAGGAGTTCCATCTATTTAGCTTAACAAAGAGAAGGTTAAGGGGTGACTTGATTGTAATCTACAAATATCTACATGGGGAACAAATATTTAATAATGGGCTCTTCAGTTTAGCAGAGAAAGGCATAACACGATCCAATGGCTGGAAATTGAAGCTAGACAAATTCAGCCTCGAAATAAGGTGTAAATTTTTAACAGTCAGAGTAATTAATCATTGGAACACTTTCCCAAGGATCATAGTGGATTCTCCATCACAGAAATTTTTGAAATCAAGACTGGATGTTTTTCTAAAATATATGCTCTAGGAATAATTTTCAGGAAGTTCTGTGGCCCGTGTTACACACGGGGTCAGACTAGATGATCACAATTGACCCTTCTGGCCTTGGAATCTATGAAAGGCTGTATGGGTGCCTTAGCAGTGCATTTCTTTGCCTTCACATGTTTGGATCTCTTAAGATTAACTTTAAGTTCTGAATTTTCTGGGTTCATAATGCTTGTTTTTGTAATAATTAAAACATGCTTATAATTTTTTCATCCTTAAATTATTGGTATGTACTATTAATAAAGATATCAGTTTAACCTAATTTTCTGTCTGCTAATATTAATATTGGGCACTTGTAAAATGCCAAATATTTCATCCACAGATCTCAGTGCTTTACAAATCATTATTAACCCCATTTTACAGATAGCAAAACTTTGGTACAGAAAGGTTACATGACTTGCCAAATTACACAATAAGTCAATCATAAATCTGGGAATTTAACCCAGGTTTTTTGACTTTCGGTGTGGTGCCCTATCTGCTTGACCACATAACCTCCCAGACCCATTCTGCAGGTGTACCAGAGGTATCTAGAGAAAAATCTTCAGAAGCAAGGTACAGTACCTCTGACTTTGGTCTTGTCTTAAAAAAATCTTTCTCATACACTCCTTTCTGGCTGAAGACAGATGGACATAATAATGCATAAGCCATGGCTTCATCACCATAATTAGTTCTGTCACTGATGCGGCGAACACGAGGGGCAGGAATATCTGAACGAATGGTTGGAACGCCGTATAATGGGTAACCTGTGGAGAAGTAATCAATACATAACATAAAGAAATGAAAGAACTATGCTTGCAGCAGTAGCTTACAAAGAAATAGCAGCTGTGTCATATAGTATTCCCCCAAACTAGGGAAGGGTGAACTACTTTGGATAAAATAAGAACTGACCTGAAATTCTGCCTGAAACTCAAGTCAAATCTTTTTTATGGGGTTTTAAAAAAGAGATTATTTAATTTTCTTCCCACCCAGTTTTTACATGCTTCTACACTTCATAGTTTCAGCTACAACCAGAAGCATAAGTATTTAAATACTGTAAGGAAGGTTATTGTTGCTTTATTTCCAACCAAGTCAAAAACAGGATTTTATTAGAAATATCATAAAAAAACTTAGTCTCCTGAGACTTCCAGTATAACTTCTAGATCAAAGAGTTTTGATTAACATCCAAACTTTTGGGTTCTTATCCAAAATGAACCTCCAAACCTTAATCTTAAGCATATGAATCAAATTTGGTTTAATACTGTTAGATAAATTAAATTTAGGTAGTGGGCTATCCTATGTAATTAGCACATTTGCCAATACTTTCTAAAATTGCTTCTGATTTTGTCTTCACTAGCATTCACTGTACTTACAAGTTGCAGGGAGACCTCCTACAGTTGCATTGTACTGAGAAGAAGTTGTTCGATAATCAGCAAATACACGATCTGTTGGTCTTGTAAGAGTTTTTGGTGTCTTTTCTGAGGTTCCAGGTTCCTTTGGTACAAGATCTTCATCTTTTAACAGTGATCCATCGTTTGTTTTGATTTCTGCATCTTCAGGTAGGGAAGGCTCAGAACCATCTGGCTTTTTCCCTTTAAAATGTGACGGTTATAAAATAGCCACAATTATTAGATGCCCACAACATCGTAAATATTTTAAGTAGTAAAAACAGTGACTTAACCCTACATTATTATTGAGTAGAAAAGATTTAATATATAGATTACACGTTTTCAAATGGTTCTGAGAGATTTTTAATCTCTCCTGCTTTATGGGATACATTTGCATAGGAAAATAAACTTCACAAAAGAAAAAGCCCTACTGTTCTGACTGAGATTTGCACCTGATAGGCTCTAATATTAACCCAACTTTAAAAAGTACTTATGATAAAATCAGAATCCCTGGACTTTTACACTCTCCAGTGGATCACTTCAAGGAAAAATAAAAACAAAACTTTCTCCAAGGATTTCTCCAGATTGCAAAGAGAGAAATCTTTGGTGCAACCCGCTTAAATAGTAAAGTGCACATATATGAAAAAGGAAAAAACAACAGCCGTTACTTCTCACGTCTGACAGATTAAAATTCAGTTATTGTAATTTACCTTGATACCGCACAATGAGGCAGTGGTGGTCATGGAACTATTCTCTTCTGTAGAGGTTCTTATACTGCATTTATCATTTAATTTCTGAGCACCATCCAACAGAGCATTAAGCAACGTGACTACACATTTGTCACATATTATTTGTTCTCTCATGTTGGTTATGGCTCCCTGATTCTTTGCTCCAGCACAGCTTAGAGCAGTGGTTCTCAACCAGGGGTACGTGTACACCTGGGGGTGCACAGAGGTCTTCGGGGGTACATCAACCCATCTAGATATTTGTTTTACAACAGGCTACATAAAAAGCACTAGCAAAGTCAATACAAACTAAAATTTCGTACAGACAATGACTTTATACTGCTCTATATACTATACACTAAAATGTAAGTACAATATTTATATTCCAATTGACTTATTTTATAAATATATGGAAAAAATGAGAAAGTGAGCAATTTTTCAGTAATACTGTGGCTGTGACACTTTTGTATTTTATGTATTATGTTGTAAACAAGTAGTTTTTAAGTGAGATGAAACTTGGGGGTACGCAAGACAAATCAGACTCCTGGAAGTGGTACAGTAGTCTGGAAAGGTTGAGAGCGACAGGCTTAGAGCAATCTGAGGGCTGTACAGAACACATGCCATATGAGGTCAGCTGAAGTGCATTGTATAGGACACTCTGACTGCTTCCACACCACCACTTTCTTTCTGTCCCTGTGCCGACCGGAGACATCAAAGCGGAAGATGATGAGCCATCTACATTGTATGATGCCAACTGGGGAACTCCCAAGTAGGCGCTTGGGGGTAGTTTGTGCTCTTTTTACTCTGCTCAGGTAATATAAAGGGAGCGGAATGGACTGGAGAATCTAATATCTAAAGGACACATTGCCAGCTATCATAATTTCAAAAAATTGTATCAAGAGCTCAATGTTCAAATGGAAACATTACAGATGAATCTAGGTTTTTGCTAGCAAATGCAAACTTAAAATTTTTCTCTAGTCATTTCTTTTTTGTTTTCCAATCGAACCCCCTTCCCAAACTCTAGCAAATGGGCTTGGTAATTTCCAGTGGGGAATCCATTCATCCAGCACACAGATCAGAGGAGCCTCTTTGTAGCCGTGCTCCACAATGTACTGGGGGCCTGGAAGCACTTGCATGGGCTTCCAATTTCTACGCCTCCTGTTTAGTATGTGTTCTGCTTCAGCCAGGGCCTTTTCCAGTGGCTGAGGACCAGACAGGATTATCCTGTAAGTGCTTTCTAGTACTAAATCACATACCTTTTGTAATTATGTTTTTTTCAAATTCTTCAATAGATATTTTGTCTTTCCAGTTAAGAAAGTTTACAAACTCCAGATAGTCAATCAGACCATCTTTATCCAAATCACAGTAATCAAATAAAGCATCCAGCAGTTCCTCATCTAGATCGAGATTTAGCTGAAAACAAGACTTCCTCAGTTCTTCTTTGTCTATCTTCCCATCACCGTTCTGTGACAAATAACACACAACAGTTATCATCACAAACACTGCATCAGAGGTGTTCAAACTATGGCCCATGGTCCGGATACAGACAATAGGTCATAAATATGTAGCCAATCATATCATTTAAGAATATTCAAATTGCAGAATCTTGGACTCATAGACATGTATGATTGGGGAGGGACCACAAGAGGTGATCATGTTGAGCCCCCTGCACTGAGGTAGGACTGATAAAAACTTAGATCATCCAAGACAAGTGTTTGTCCAACCTGTTCTTAAAAACCTCCAATGATGGGGATTCCACAACCTCCCTTGGAAACCTATACCAGACCTAACTACCCTCAAAGTTAGTTTTTCCTAATATCGAACTTAAATCTTCCTTGCTGCAGATTAAGCCCATTACTTCTTGTCCTACCAGTGGACATGGAAAACAATCAATCACCGTCCTCTTTATAACAGCCCTTAACATATTTGAAGACTGTCATCAGGTCCCCTCTCAGTCATCTTTTCCTCAGACTAAACATGCCAAATTTTTTTAACCTATCTTTATAGGTCAGGTTTCCTAAGCCTTTTACCATTTTTGTTCTTTTCCTCTCAACTCTCTCCAATTTATCCACATCATTCCCAAAGACAGAATCCAAAAATCCAGTGCAGTTTGGGAACTCACAACCTGAATTCACAAGCATCAATGAAATAACTTTTTACTTAGATAATAAGGTAACTTGAAATTAAGAGCTAATGTCAATGTAACAATGTATTGTGACAAGATGACAGTCTGTCAATCCAGAGTGAACACTATAGTTAAGGTTCCACAGGGAATTCCAATGTAACTCCCATGTTTTTTCTCTTGGACCTGAAATTTTTCAAGCTCAGTCTCTGAAGAAGTAAAATTTGGAGAAAAGTCTGAAGAAAATCATTCAAACACTTTTGAATTATGAAAGACTGACAAAAATATACTTATATAGCTTTTAAAAAGTTAAGATTACTTCTGCTCACTGATTTCCTTTGCTTGCTGATATCTTAAAAACAATGGAACAACAAAATTTCAAATCTGGCATGTAGCTAGTCCTTCATGAAGAACAGTCACTTAGCTAAGCTTGAAAACAAATATATTAAAATATTTATGTGGTTGAGAAATTGCTTCTGAATATGTCCATGGGCATCTGCTAAGACATGTCACAGTTTCCAGTAAAACCTTCCAGTTACAAACTGCCTAGTGGCCCAGGCAAGGAGTGGAGCTGTTTTCAGGCTGTTGTGATAAATTGGATATAGGGGAACTGCAGTTGTGTCAGTGAAATACGCAGCAAAGAGCCTTAACATCAGGAAGTGGAGAAAATCATAGCTTCACAAAATATCATAGATCCTATGATTTTAGAGTTACACCAGTGGGGGTAGAAGCAAACTGTAATTGGGGGTGCGGGAGATGGAAGGACAGGAGGGGCAGAGAGGGGAGGTACTGAGACTTGGTGCGGGGCCTGGGGATTCCTACTTTCTCCAGGGCCTATTCCATCCCTCCGGATCCTGCTCTTTACTCCTCGGCCCAAACTCAGGCCCACCAGTCCTGTTTTTACCTCTGCTCCCCCTCCCAAGCATGCACAAGTTTACGCACCAGCAGAGCCACCATAATATTTCCATTGCAGGGGAGCTAGCCCCTCCTGCCACACCCTAGTTCTGCCGCCTGCACCACTCTACAAATTTTGTTCAATTCTACAATACTATATAGCTCTCCTTTCTGCACACACCCATTCACCAAACTACTCTGCCCCTCCCAATACTATTAGTTGTGAATGGTTGTTGCAGTAGTTAGGTGTGCTGGCAGATGGTAGTTTGGGAAAGCAATTGCTGGAAGGCTGGTATCCTTAGCTGAGACAGCGTGTGACGCATGGGGCTATTTATTTTGCAGGATGTTTAACCCTAGAAAGGGTTAAACATCCTGCAAAATAAATAGCCCTCAAAAGACATGTGGGGAGATGATGTTTGTGTTTTTGTGTATTTACACATATACACCTCTACCTCGATATAACGCTGTCCTCGGGAGCCAAAAAATCTTACCGCGTTATAGGTGAAACCGCGTTATATTGAACTTGCTTTGATCCACCGGAGTGCGCAGCCCCGCCCCCCCCGGAGCACTGCTTTACCGCGTTATATCCGAATTCGTGCTATATCGGGTTGCGTTATGTCGAGGTAGAGGTGTATGAGTAGAGTCAACAAGGAAATCAACAGTCCCTGTCTATGGTGTATTCTGATAGTTCAGAGATCAAAAGAACATACTAGCATTTAAATGAATTGTAAACACGGGATATCTCTGTATTCATCTCTCTTTGAAATGTACTGTGAATGGTGAAGGAACAAGCAAATTGCCTTATGTTAATTCGTATAGCTAAGTACTGGTGATGGACCTCCTTCAAAGTCATCCTAACTACCTTTTGTTCCCGGAGGAAATTCCAACTTGTCAAAGAGAACATAAAATTGTAAAAAAGATCCTTGGGTCCTGATTCTGTCATCTCAGACCTGCTTAAGCTTCATCGGGGGAAGTTTGAGTTGCAAGACTGATGTCCCAGCTATGCTGGTACGCCCTGAATATGATATTTGGACATTGGACTATAACCTATGAACTATTTCTGAAAGAACTCTTTGCAACTACAAAGCTCACCATCTCTGCTATGAATCTGAACCTCAATGAATTGAACGCATGTCTGTATGTATAATGATCTTTTAACCATACTCTCTCTCTCTCTTTTGTTTTTTAATAAATATTAGTTTAGTTAATAAGCATTGGCTGTAGCGTGTATTTGTGTAAGATCTGAAATATTCAATAACCTGGGAGGTAGTGTGTCCGATCCTTTGGGATTGGTAGAACCTTTTCTTTTATATGATGAAATAAGATTTTCAGGAATCTTCATCTTATTTGATTTAGGTACCTGGGTGGAGGCCTGAGGCTGGATCACTTTAAGGGAACTGTGTTGTTTGGACTTCTGAGTAACAAGTGAGGTAATAAAGAAGCTGTTTTATGCTGGCTTTGTAAATCTAAGTATTGGAATATCCACCAGCTTTTGGGGGATTGTCTGCCACGTTCTTTGCAGTTCGCCCTAATTGAGTGACCTCATCTGGCCCCCACTGGGCCCCCTGTCACACAGAGTTATGGCTGTGGTATGTGATTTGTGGTGTATGGTAGTTTTGTTAGTAGTAAGGTGTGTACCTGTGGGTGCAGGAGCGGAGAGTAGGTACTGTTAGGTGACTTAACTTTTCATTTCCTCACTCTTGTGGTTTTGTGTAAGGTATGTTATATGTGCAGCAACCGTAATTAAGTTTGTGTGTATTCATTTTTTCTGTGTTTTTTTTCCAAAATCAAAAGTAGAGGTAGATTAGGTACTTTGCTTGGGAGTGAGGGACATTGGGTGTTGGTAGAAGCATAGCTAATGCTGGTGAAGTGGAGGCAATGTTGCCCAGTGGATATAGCACTGGACTGAGACGTAGGAGACCTAGGTTTTATTCCTGGTGCTACCACTGGCCTACTGCAACACCTTGGCAAGTCACTTTGCTGCTCTGTGCCTCTGTTTCTCCAACTTTGAAATAGGAATAATGATCCTTACCTCATTTGTAAAGCGCTTTGAGATCTATTGACAAAAAGTGATATACGAATTATTATTATCATCCTTTTTAGATTTTCTGTATATAAAATCTTCATGTCCTCAGCTGCATGTGAAATATTATGTCAGCAGCTGCATATAAAACCTTCTCCACTGTAGAATAAAATCTGCCAGAAAAGTGTAGCTGTTGCCAGAGATGTGTCCTATGCAGAAGTTATTATGTTAAAAATAAAGAAGATTTTGCCAATGCATAAGATTTTATGTTAGCTGCCTGAAGTTTTTCTTTATGACGAATAATGACAAAAATTGTTGATCCTCAAAAATTATTTTAACTACCCATTGTGTAAGATTTACTGAAAATTCAGCTTTCTAGTATGTTTGTGCATTAAATAATATTATTTTAAAGATACATAATAACAAAAAAGTGAGATTTCCCCAGATAAATTACACTCAGAGCCAATTTCAAACAGATTCTATTCAAAACGTCTGAAAAGAAACAAAATCAAAATTACACAGAAAATTCAAAGGGCATAAAACTAATATGAAAGCTTCACACAGAAAGATCACCTACAAGTACAGAAAAACAGAAATGTATGCTCTATTTTAATCCTGTTTCAGAATGCAACATCAACTTTAGAGATGCAACCAACACTTCATGCCATGCCACACCATTGTCTATAGAGTGCATAGTAGAAAGGTTTGTCTGTCATGTTGTCCTATCATATTTTCAACTTATATTTAATTCTTTTATTACTATTCTATATACACTCATGCACATATCTATAACCTTGGAAAGTTAATAGATATCACACACATATTATGCACACAAATTATGTGTATGTAAATTTGTATTCTCTCAGAACACTGACCTTGTCGTAATGCCTGAATGCTTCTAGTAATGTGCCAAAATTGTGGTAGTTAGCTTTCTTCAAATTCTGTCGAATTGCAGTGAAGACAGCTCTCTCTCTGTCTTTACCACGGAGGAACTCACTCGGAACCCTATTGTGAAGAAGATCACCAACTCCTACAAAATAAATAAACTCCTGTTTAGTTACACATTTACAGTAAGCTAAAATTTTCAAAAATTGATTCTAATTTTGGGGGCCTCTGCTGAGGTATGCTCAACTTGAGACTCCAAGGACCCGGCTTTCAGAGTTGCTGAGCACCAACTACTCTGTTTGACTCATATAATTGCAAATGGGAAGATAGCTGGCCTTCAAGATGCTCTCCTTATTTACATGTGGTCCATGCCATGAAAAGGTTTGTATATTCCTGAACTAGACTCTCACAACTCTATCCAGAACCTCCAAAAACACCTAAAAAAGAGATGAGCATTACATGATGTACTGAAAGTTAATAGATTCAGGATAAGTTGCACAAATGGGGAACATGAATTACCAGTGTCAAGGGACATCTACTATGGATGCCCTATCTCCAGCCCATTCTGTTCCAAAGGGGCATATTTTTAATAACTATGGAAAATTGAACACAGTATTCCAGGTGAGGATGTACCATTAATTTCTATAATGGCATCATGATATTTTCTGTATTATTCTCCATCCCATTCCTTAGGCATCCTAGCATTTGTTTGCTTTCTTGACCACTGCTGACCATTGAGCAGAGGTCTTCAATGAGCTGTCCACAGATATACTCAAATCATTTTCCTAATTTGATAGAGAAATTTAGAATCCATTATAATATATGAGTTGTTCAAATTATCCCTTCAAATATCCATTACTTTCCATTTGCCAAGACTGAATTTCATCTGCTATTGTGTTGCTCTGTAATTTAGCTTGTTTAGGTCCCTTGGAAGTTCCTCACAATACAAACACACTACAAACACTTATGCACTTGACTTCAAGGGACTACTCAAGGTAGTAAAGTTAAACTTGTGATTAAGTGTTTGGAAAACTGGGGCCAATATTCTCTGGCCTTGACTATTCTAAATAATTCTGTGTTATTTGAAAATGTTGCCACCTCAATGCTCGCCCCCTATTCCAGATCATTAATAAATATATTAAAACAACACCAGTTTTAGTATGGAATTTCGAAGCACCTTGCTGTTAACTTTTTGCCATGATAAAAATTGTTTTCTCTCTCTTGGCCATTTTTTGATCCATGACAATACCTTGTCCCTCACACCATGAGGGACTTTGCCAAAGGCCGTTTGAAAATCCAAATAAATTATGTTAACCAGTTCTCCTTTTTTTCCACTGTTTTATTAACATGTTCAAAGAATTCTAATACATTAGTGAGGCACAATTTTCTGTTGCAGAAGCTGCACTCTCCTTTGCTCACCACTTCTTTTCCTTCCTTCCACTCTATCACATCATGATCTTCTTCGCATTTTATAATTCTATTTTAAATTATCATTTCAACCAATTAGCAGGTACAGAAGTAAAGTTTATAGGTCTGTAAACTGTTGAATAATCTCTAGCACCCCTTTAAATTATAGATACGACATTTGCTACCCTCCAGTTCTCCAGCAGAGTAGCTGCTTTTAATGAGAGTCCATATTTTTGCTAGAGTGCGCATATTTTTGCTAGCAGCTCAGAAACTCATTCTTTATTTTTTTCAGAACTCTTAGATGTATACCATCTGGGGCTTGTTGCTTTCAATTTATCTATCTCATCCAGCACCTCTTATTTTGACCCCTCAATTACTAATACTACCTCATTTTTATTACCAGGAAAAAAAAGCATGTCCAAGGTAGGAATCTCCCCTACATTTTCTGGGGTGGAGACTGATGAACAGAAATACAATAGTTTTTAGCAGTGTTCTTGTTTTTCTTAATCGCTTCCTTAATTGCTCCAAAGGATCCGCCAATTCTTTTGCTAGCTGCCTGTCTCTGGTACATTTAAAGAATGTCTTGATGTTTGTTTCACACATTCAGCTATTTTCTTGTCAAATTCCTCCTAATTTCCTTCTGACATATAACTTGCTGTAGCTTATGCTCCTTTTTGTTGGTTTCACTTGGGCTGGATTTCCATTTTCTGAAGGATATCTATTTGTGTTGAGCAACCTTTTGAACCTTGTCATTTGGCCATACCTTCTGGTTTACTGGTTTCCTTTCTGCTTCCCTTTTGTTTAGGCTGAAGTATGCATGCTTTCTGAGACTATTATTGTTAATTTAAGTAGCATCCACTTCAAATCTAAGGATTCACATCTGACTCTAGGGTCTTTTTTATTAATGCCTGAAATCCCTTTCTAAAATTTAGTGTCACTAAGCCTTTCTCATGGTAGTTTTTTAACTGTGTAAAAACACTTAGAAAATCACTGCATTACAAAGCTTGTAGTCGTCATCACTTCAAAATAATCCTACTCACTAAATACGATTTTAAACAGGCCACTGGTATATTTACCGAACTCATCAGGACGAAGAAACATTCCAAATGTATGGTCTGGTGGAACGTTCATAGTTTCTGCTATGCTGTCAATGAGAAGAAGTGTGCTAGTTAAGTGTGTTATGCATGCTACATTCTAATTGTGAAAAATTAACCTATCATCTCTCTACCCATACTATAACCAAAGAATAAAGAAAGCTCCATTCAGCAAACTTCACCTGAAACTTGTTCACTGGTACTTTTTACATGAATCAAAGCTGACACTATTGATGATTCCTTTCTTTTACAAACCCTTTTTTAGTGTAAAATACCAACTGTCAAAAAAAATACTGTATAACAGACTTTTAATGTCTTTGACTTTGATGTTTATATTTTCTGAGGGAAAAAAATCTTGTGACCCAAACAAGTTATTTTTCTATTTATCGGACAAAGGAAATGCGAGTGAAAAGTCTTTTTAGTGTATCTGTCAAATAACACTTTATATCTATGCTGAATCTGATCTCTAGTCAAAATAACACCTACAATTAAACAATTATTAACTAGAGAAAGGATATTCATCACGTGACAGATTAAGATTTTCAAAAGTTTTCTGATTTTTGCAATTCTGTACCTACAACAACAGAAGTCAAGGCAACATCCATCTGGAAAATTTGACCCTATTTTATTAACTAAAACCAACATTTATCAATGATACTAAATATTTATTTGTTTAGGATTTTTTAACATAAATAGCTGCTTCAACATATTCCTGAAAAATGTAAAAACAAATCAATATTCTTCTTTAACTCTTAGTTTAATAGCTATATATTTACCATATGAACCACAAATCTCCATCATAAACAAGAAAGGCATCTATGTTCCCCTTCCACACAGGGGAGCACAATAATCAACAGCCCCAAGGTATTTGATGTGTAGCTATTTGGCTGCATCCTCACCCTCTCACCTTTTCTGCATTAGTGGTGGAATGTGGGTAGGGTAAGAGGAGGGTCTACAAAAACAAGTGGAGACTGAGAATTCCTGGTGCCAACCCTGCAAAACCCCAGGCAGCTGCATGGAGAGTCTTTACACTCCTTCAGGGCACTCCAGAAATAACAACACAGCTGGCTCCTGGCCATGCTGCCATTAGCTGAATGTTCAAGTGATCCATTCTGTAACCCCTACAATGGGACTTGGAGAGTTTAAGGGTAGTTAATGGTACTTCAAGCAGCATCAACTCAGTGGATTCTAATCCCTGGTAGAGGAGAATAGGCTGCTAAACAATTTGCCCTCAACTCCTCCATTTCCTGGCCACACAACCTTTTCCCATGCAGACAGTCAGCTGGGTTTTCTATGGAGGGAAAATGGGAATATTGGTGATCAAACAGATCATCAAAACTAGTGTTAGTGGAGGTACTAACAAACAGTTAACTCACCTTCCCATCCCTGTCTCTACAGACTAGGAATGTCAGTTCCCTCAAACTTTGGAAGCTCAGGCAAGGCTGCAGAAGCCAGACATGTCAGACACCACCACACATAGGAAGTGGCACACACTAATCTGCAATACATTTATTTTTAAGATACACATTCAGGCCCCAATTCAGCAAAACACTTAAGCCTATGTTTAAAGTTAAGTGCATGTTTTAGGGCCTTAATTTCTCAAATCAGGGCCTGAATCAGGGCCTAAATTTCTTAAAAAGAGGGATGGTAAATTTCTGTAGAGCAGTGGTTCTCAAACTAGGGCCACCACTTGTTCAGGGAAAGCCCCTGGCGGGCCAGGCCGGTTTGTTTACCTGCTGCGTCCGCAGGTTCGGCCGATCGCGGCTCCCACTGGCCGTGGTTCGCCGCTCCAGGCCAATGGGGGCTGCAGGAAGTGGTACGGGCCGAGGGACGTGCTGGCCTCCCTTCCTGAAGCCCCCATTAGCCTGGAGCGGTGAACCGCGGCAACTGGGAGCCACAATTGGCCGAACCTGTGGACGCGGCCGGTAAACAAACCAGCCCGGCCCGTCAGGTTCTTTCCCGGAACAAGCGGCAGCCCTAGTTTGAGAACCACTGCTGTAGAGCATTGTTCAAATGTGCTCCAAATTAGATGGATTGAGGCCTTTTTAGATTAATATTGTACATATTCTATACAGAAAAAAGAGGAAGTGCTTTTTGCAGGTACTGACACCGATTTACTTTTTCAATTCAGTGAAAAATCATTGATCATTTAAAGTGAAATTCACCCTTCTCTCCTCTTCCTCCCATGTACAAATCCCAATTAACCTGGCTTTTTGTGGAGAATTTTGGGATTTGGGAAGGCATGGAATCCAGCTCCAAACCTATCGACAGGCGGCAAGGCTGCAATTCAGCCCCCCAACGACCATTATTAAAGTCTAATGGATTAAATAAAAGCTGCTTTCCCATAAATGCAAATCTTTTAGCCCCATCCTAGGTCCTCCACCAATAACTCCTCTCCATACTGGTTTCTTTAGGGCTGGTGAAAAGCCCCTGTCTCCAGTATATAGGAGTGCAGTGGCACCCATGCCCAGCCACACCACCAGTTTTCCCTAGCCCCACAATGAGGCAATATAGGGCTTAAGAATACTGAGGGCCTTGCACAGAGTCTGGATAATTCCATCCTTGGAAAATATCTCTTCACTTACGGATCAAGGACTTTTCCAAGCTGAGGCTGAAATTTTTCCTTGAAATCATCACTTCTTTTGGACACTATTTTTGCTGCTTTCTTTCTACAAAATTGGAAAATAATTGTCAGATATGGTTGCTAAATGATGGCATTATAATTTAAAGGAAATAGAAATAAGAAATAAGAAAGCACTCCACAACCTACAACCTTCCTATTTTGAAAACAAAGATGTATTTGGTTTGTATTTAGAAACCTAATTTTAATGTATATTTTCATAGTACTTTTAAACTTTTAAAATATGTTAACATTTAGAATTAATTTGCAAATGGGAGAGCAGCAGGGGCATCCATACCATGTCTCATTTGCCCTTCCAAAATCCCACACTGGCATAAATCAGTTATTTGTGCACCTAAGTGAAAATCTTTCTCCACAGGTTACAAAACAAAAGCATAGCAGCTCAGCATCTTCTACTCATCATACTAGTTAGTGAAGACACCAGCGTCACAGAACCATCCCCTCCACAAAAGAGTAGAAGCCTATGTATGGGTAGGCACAATTTCTTAGCTATAATGAATTTCCAGGAAAAAAATAAAGGAATTTTGCATGTGATTCATTGCAGATGTAAAACTACATTCAATCATAAAGGCCTGGCTTGGCAAATCAGGCCCCCAATCTATTACTATCCATTCTAACTTACAATTGGAGATTGTAAAGCCAGCGTAAAGATTTGGATACATTTCGTCCATCATTAAAGTGAGGTGTTTCTTTTCCATAAACATGATATTTGTTGAATGTTGATGGCTCATATTTCCTGTTTATTGCTTCCCCTGTGGAAGCAAATGTTTTCCTTTATTCTGTGTGAAATACATTGACTGGGAAAATATACTGGAATAAATACCTTACCTCCTGCAATTCTATGAAGAAACAACAACAAAATCTCTGAAATTCTGATTTCATCTGGTTTATTGCACCTCTCTTCAATCTGCTTTTGAAAGAACCTCATTTGACACTTTCAGGAAAACATTTTCCACTGCTTGTTTTACATTAAAAGTTTCATCTGGCTGCATTATAGCATACAAGTTCTATATAATCCATCAACATTGATGGGGATAGTTAACATTTATTGTTTTTAAAAGTACATACATTCTGTCTGAATGGGACAGATGCTATCTTGTGCTGTTGACTTTTTATGCTGCTCTGGTGATGTAGAGAGGTTGTAAAGGGGATGGAAACAGATCCCAGTGAATACTTCCAACAGCAAAGTGGTACTAGAATGGCTCTCTGCTATCCCCATCACAACCTCCAACATAGGGGTAAACAGAGTGCCATTACAAACTAGCACAATTTAAAGCTGGCCCCTGGCTGGAGCCAGAATATGGGAAGTGCAAATGTGTCTGAAAGGAAATAGAGAATCTTGCATTGCACTTTTATCCCTCTCCACCTCCCTACATATGTCACTTATCTTCTTAGACAGCAAGCTCTTTGTGGCAGTGCTTGTGCCTTCTTATATGTTTGGCCAGCATCTAGGGGAAAATGTGGATGCCAGTGGAATACAAAACATTATTTATTCTACCTACTTTATACGCAGGTAAATTGAAGCTCAGAGCATAAATCACAGAATTGGGAACAGAACCCAGATGTCCTCACTCCTAATCTCCTTTTCTAAGCTCTAATATTTGCTCATTATGACCCAAAATTAAAGGAGCTAGTTTTACAAATCTATTTTGTTGTCTTATTTGTACATATATATTAGTATCTCTATGATAGAATCCCCTTCACAAAAATGATTTTTCAAAAGTACTGTAACTTTTTAGCTTCATATTAATTTATATCTGAATGAATAAATATGGTATGTTATGTGTTGTAAAGCATCAAAAAGCTATAACTAGCTTTATACATATTTAGACTTTTTGTATTACTGATCACCAGCCCTTGATCTTACTCACCTACATTGTAATCATTGTGTGTCACAACATACAACTCATGTCCTTCTTTTGCTTCATTATCCACTACCTCAAAGGTTTTTTGTGGATTTATAAGCTCTCCACCAGGTGTGTCTGCAAAGTGAACAAATACTAATCAATATGGTAATAAAATCTCTTTTTAAAGTTCAATATGCAGGAAAAGTCTTATTTTAACAATATCTTACTGGAAGACACCAATTAATACTTTGGCAATATAATATTTACTATAAAAGTTTCAGTCAGGCCACTTTCCATCAACGCAGCCATGATGAAATGGGATGGGGGAGAGCTGTAGGGGGCTGAGATGGGACTTCAAGGTCCTAGGCCTCTATATCAGAGGTTCTCAAACTGTGGTCCGCGGACCACGAGCTCCATTCAGATAGTAAGGTGCACGCCTGGGCTCTCACACACGAAAGAATGAAGGGCCACCCACCTAATTAGTGGAGCTCCAGGGCTGTGGCTGCTGGGGAGAGATGGCCCTCCTTCCCAGCATCAGCTCTGTGGCTGCATTGGTGGGGGAGAGACCCCCTCCTTCCTAGCCCCAGCTCGGGGGCTGCTGCGGCAGGGGAGAGAGGGAGAGACCCCCCTCCTTCCCAGCTCCAGCTCGGGGGCTGCTGCGCCGGGGGGAGAGAGGGCACATCCATCGCATTAGAAAGGTAAGACTACTGATATTAAAATATGAGTTGTGTGTTTTTATTTGTACAACAAAAAACATTAATTATTATTAAGTTTTTTTATATAGTGCTTTTATCCAAAGCACTTTACAATAGTTAGATAACGGTACAAACAAACATTTGGAAAGATCATTAAGTGGTCCGCAAGACCCTCAGCAATTTTCAAGTGGTCCACACAAAAAAAAGTTTGAGAACCACTTCTCTATATGATCAGCCCTGGCCTCTAGTAGATCCCCTGAAATCTGCACCAATCTCAGAAAATCTGCAAGTTTAGGGAAGGACAGAAATCCCTATCCTTCCTATGTGTTCTTGATGTTTGAGTATTTTAGTTAATACATTTTTATTACTTATATGCTCTTTTTTGTAATTAGCAGTTGTGATTAGTATTTATTTTCTATTACACAGGAATTGTTTTAAAGAATAATGCTTATTATTTATGTAACTTCCTGAATCCCATGTTAAATGATAAATTACCATGTATTCAACAGCAATACATTTTAACACTAAGTGTGTTACCTCTGATGGTTGTTGTTCCAAAAGTGGTGGCAGTCACATCCATGCCTTTAGGTAACATTGAAGTTTGATCATATGATCTCCCCAGAGGTGCTTGGCGATTTCTTAAATACAGGGCTTCTTTTCTCTCTTCAAATTTTTGTTGAAACCGAGTTTTTCGAGGTGGATTTGTCAAGAAGCCAGCCTGAAGAAATCACACATAGTATGAGCGGCAGAGACACAGCATAATCTCTCTAATTCAGAACCAAAAAAAAAGTTGTCTCTCCCCACTTCTCAGCAAAGATTTAATAGTAGGAGTGCTTTAATGAGCATTACTTTCACCAAATATACTATAAAACACTAGTACAATGACTTATTTGTACACTTACTGATACTTTGCATCAGCAATTAATCATAGAATATCAGGGTTGGAAGGGACCTCAGGAGGTCATCTAGTCCAACCCCCTGCTCAAAGCAGGACCAATCCCCAAATGGCCCCCTCAAGGATTGAACTCACAACCCTGGGTTTAGCAGGCCAATGCGCCAACCACTGGGCTATCCCTCCCCCAAGGAGCTACAGGTTAGATAGATTTTTTGATGCAGAATTCTCTTTTTACATGTGTGTTCTTCCACTTGTTAATTTGCAAAATTCACAGAATTTTGCCCTGTTTCTAAAATGTAATACCACAAACATTATTTCTGAAATTAAGTGTACACCTTGAGTACAATAAGATATCAAAAGTATCACTTTTAGTTAGCAAAATCATTTAAAGATCAAAAGCAAGAAAAGAAAATTAGCAAATGTAACATGCTCCTAAACAGCTAGTGCTGTTCTGAGGTATTAAATCAGTTTAGTAACAGCTTCAATATTTTATCTCTGAAACCAGTCAGAGAGAAAGCAGTAAAAATGTTGTGTGTGTGTGGGAGTGGGGGAGTTAAAGAACTAGAAATTGGAATGAATAATGAAGATTATTACTGTAAAATGTAATTCAATAAAAATCTCTGGTTTTTAAATGTCCTTCTATTTATTTCACAATTAAAACTCCTTTGATTGACTTCCACTGACAATCCACTGTAATACTGAAAAGCCACAGCATAGAGCACTTAACATCCCCTTGAGGCTAAGAAATAATAAATACATAGATAACAATAATATTAATTGTAGGGGGGCTTGGAGGGAGCAAGAGGGTTGAACAACTGAAAGATATGGGTGGGTAGATTGTGCCACTGAGTGGGAGAATTGTCTCTATTCTTTATATGGGGATTGAGGTGTTGGTCATAGGTACATGTTAGCAGCTGAGAGGATGTTCAGAGCATTTGTCATTGGCAAGTGGGTTTAGTGGAAGGGGGGCGGGATATTTGTCACTGAGGAAAAGGGAGTCTCTTCTCCTTCACTTTTCTTGCTCCCTTCCCCTCATTATTTTCTTATCTTCCTCCCCATCCAAAGATTCTCAGTGGTATTTCTCTCCTTTTGGATCCTGATTTGGTTCTTCCTTCCCCTCTTGGGGGTTTAGCAGCATCTCTCCTGTGCATTAGGAATGTGTACCCTCTAATACACCAGCTATATACGCTCAGTTATGGCTGGGCAGAACCAAGTTACAGATCAATACAAGCTATTCAGGACTATTTTTAAACACACAAACGATTCAGATTCTTACACTCAGTGAAGACCGGGAGCTAATGCCATGTGTCAAATGAACTGCAATATCAGGATCGTTTGCTCTGCCATAGAATATTCTTTCAGCACCAGGAGCTGGACTTGTAGAATTGAGAAACTTTCTCACAACCAGGGGTGTAATAGGCTGAAAGACAACGGAAAAACAATTTTACAGGAAATAGTGACTTATTAGCTTTGACCTTGTTCTTCCCATTAGAGACATGCTTGTCATCAGAAGAGTATGTCAGCTAATCTGTTTCATGGTATTTTCCTGTACATCCTGCTCACTATCCTCTTCACCTGCAGGATCATCAACCAAAGCACAGTTTTTTCAAAGGGAAGAATGATCTCCATCAAGTCGAGTAATAGTATCTCTATAAGCAATAGAGCACAGTACCCTAACCTGTTTATAACACAATTTGATCCTACTCCATACAGGCAAGACCAGATCACATTATACCATGGATGGAAAAGGTGTTTAAACATGATGGATTTTATAGAGTAGACATGACCGAAATAGAAATGTGCACAGTGTTTTGTGAGGGCATTAACTAGTCTCTGAGACCACATGGGACACAGTGTATTGAACTACATGGAAAATTATTCAAGTTCTTGCATTTCAAGAAAAGAAGAGATGGGCAAAAATCTCTTAGGCCTGATTCTCCTCTCGGTTATGCTGCTATATATCAGGAGTAACATCTGTTGATTTACACTGATTTAAAACAGGTATAAGTGAGGCCTTATTCACACTCGAAATTATTTTCCCCTGTTGTTACTAGCAGTTCAGTTCTACCAATGGTGGCCACTACTATGGCTGTCAGCATTCATATCTTTTATTTGTAGCTCTGAGCTAGGCTACATGACACATGTGTTAAAATTAACAGTGACTGCAGAACCTGATCTATGCTAGGGCTGCCAATATTGCTAACACCAGACCAGCTAACCCAGTTTTAGCAACAGTGGGAAATTGTTACATAAAATCCCTACTGTAGACAGTCTGAGAGGAGAACCAGGCTAAACTGTGGGCAGAGACTTAATTGGTTTATTATACTTATGTCTCAATGTCTCTGCTAGGAGATGTGATGTGATGTGGTGCCTGAAATACTGTCCCAACAAACCTAGTACACTCACCCTGGGAAAAACTTCAGTCAGACAACTGGCAGCTGTATCTCCAATTGGGATCAGTTTTCCTGCCTAAACAATGAAAACAAAAATAATGCAGAGACCACAGAACATAGCAGCAGTAGGGGCTGGCCAGCAGGATCAGCATTTTAAACCTTGCAGGGAATTTTGCCTGGTCCTGCCCTAGCAACATTATGACAAAACCTTATTTTAATAAAGGGGGGGAAAACAGAAATAAAATGAATATACAAACCCAGCGTCTCTGCCCCAGGAACTATCACTCGCCAGGAGTCCCTCTCACAGACCCCAGAGTCCCCAAAATGTGAGCAGAGCTCTGGCTCGAGGGACACCCTGAGAACCCCGGGGTGCTGGAGAGCGAGGGGGGGGGAGTTATAGATTAACTGGGGTGGGGGGACAAGGAGACAGACAGACAGGGACAGAAGGACGGACACACACAGAGGGACACATGGAGAAAGGCAGAGGGACAGGAACACACGGACACAGACACATGGACACAGACGGGGGACACACGGACGCAGAGGGACACACATGGACCGACACATGGACGCAGACACACGGACACAGACGGACTCACTGTTGGCAGCTCGGGAAACCTGTCAAAGAACCGCCCCCGGTACACCGGCCGCAGCTCCCCGACCATGGCGGCGCCGGGCCGGGCAGGCTGAGAGGCTGCGGCGGCCGCGGCGGGATGTTTACTCCGGTTACCTGGTAACGCGCTCAGCCCAGCATCGCCCCCTGCAGGCAGCGGGCGGGGACAATCCCCCTGTGCCCGGACTGAGCCCGCCGCCCGCTTCGGCACTGCCCCGCCCGCCCCCCCAGCACTCCCCGCTTCAGCACCATCACCCCCCCGCACTGCCCCCTTCGGCACCCCCCCCCCCGCCCCGCACTGCCCCCGCCTGATGGCATTTCCAAATCATCTGTGCAAACACATTAGAAGAGGAGGGCTCTAATGTCAGCTGATAAACTTTTTCTTGAAAAAAGAACAAGAGTACTTGTGGCACCGTAGAGACTAACAAATTTATTTGAGCATAAGCTTTCGTGGGCTAGAGCCAACTTCTTCAGATGCATAGACTGGAACATATATTGAGGAGATATACATACACATACAGAGAGCATGAAAAGGTGGGAGTTGTCTTACCAACTCTGAAAGGCCAATTAAGTAAGAGGAAAAAAAACTTTTGAAGTGATAATCAAGATAGCAGAGTACAGACAGTTTGTAATGGCTCAGCCATTCCCAGTCTCTATTTAAGCCTAAACTGATTGTATCTAATTTGCATATCAATTCAAGCTCAGCAGTTTCTAGCTGGAGTCTGTTTTTGAAGCTGTCTGAGGGATTGGAGCAAATGCGGTTGTATCTTAGAGCTTGGCTGTAGACAATGGATCGTGTGGTGTATCCTGGATGGAAGCTGGAGGCATATAGGTAAGTATAGCAGTCAGTAGGTTTCCGGTATAGGGTGGTATTTATGTGACCATCGCTTATTAGCACAGTAGTGTCCAGGAAATGGACCGCTTGTGTGGAATGATCTAGGCTGAAGTTGATGGTAGGATGGAAATTATTTGCTCCAATCCCTCAGACTGAGACAAGCACCTACAAGATCTCTATCAAGCATTCTTAAAACTACAATACCCACCTGCTGAAGTGAAAAAACAGATTGACAGAGCCAGACGAGTACCCAGAAGTCACCTCCTACAAGACAGGCCCAACAAAGAAAATAACAGAACACCACTAGCTGTCACCTTCAGCCCCCAACTAAAACCTCCCCAGCGCATCATCAAAGATCTACAACCTATCCTGAAAGATGATCCCTCACTCTCACAGATCTTGGGAGACAGACCTGTCCTCGCTTACAGACAATCCCCCAACCTGAAGCAAATACTCACCAGCAACCACACATCACTGAACAAAAACACTGACCCAGGAACCTATCCTTGCAACAAAGCCCGATGCCAACTCTGTCCACATATCTATTCAAGTGACATCATCATAGGACCTAATCACATCAGCCATACAATCAGGGGTTCGTTCACCTGCACATCTACCAATGTGATATATGCCATCATGTGCCAGCAATGCCCCTCTGCCATGTACATTGCCAAACCGGACAGTCTCTACGCAAAAAAATTAATGGACACAAATCTGACATCAGGAATCATAATACTCAAAAACCAGTGGGAGAACACTTTAACCTGTCTGGTCATTCAATGACAGACCTGCAGGTGGCAATTTTGCAACAAAAAAGCTTCAAAAACAGACTCCAGCTAGAAACTGCTGAGCTTGAATTGATATGCAAATTAGATACAATCAATTTAGGCTTAAATAGAGACTGGGAATGGCTGAGCCATTACAAACATTGAATCTATCTCCCCATGTAAGTATTCTCACACTTCTTATCAAACTGTCTGTACTGGGCTATCTTGATTATCACTTCAAAAGTTTTTTTTCCTCTTACTTAATTGGCCTCTCAGAGTTGGTAAGACAACTCCCACCTTTTCATGCTCTCTGTATGTGTATATATATCTCCTCAATATATGTTCCATTCTATGCATCCGAAGAAGTGGGCTGTAGCCCATGAAAGCTTATGCTCAAATAAATTTGTTAGTCTCTAAGGTGCCACAAGTACTCCTGTTCTTTTTGCGGATACAGACTAACACGGCTGCAACTCTAAACCTATTTTTTCTTGGTATAGAAAGGTTTCAATAAGGATGAGGAAGCATTTATTTACAGAAAATATGTCATAATAGTTTTTTTTGTTTACATGTATATATTTCTTACTCTTCCCTTTTTATTTTGCCCATGATGCTAGAAATAGTAATAAACCTTTCTTTTTCATTAGTCCTCCAAACCTTGTGACTTTTATTATAATTATAAGGCATAATAACCGGAGAGGGATCTAGTTCTATCTCTCCCTGATAACACTTCTGTTACATCTAATGTAAAGAGAACAGGGAAACAACCCAACGCCCTGAGTAACTTCAACAAACTACGGATTTGGTGGCAACATAAACAAACTTAAAATGACATTCTAGAGTTAATGCCAAGTACTTGTTGAGTCAAATTAACTTCAGTGGGAGTTTGTCTCCTGCAGTAGAAAATTGGAACATATTTCATTTCAGGGGGGAAATAGACCTTCTTTGTTACAGCAGGGTCTTTGTAGCTAAAACTGCCCTTAGCAAGTGTTTGGCATTTGACGTTACCACTACCCATTAAATCCCCAATCCCACAGTTTGACGCCTCTTACAAGGGCTAAAATCAAGGAAGTGAAACTACCTAAAATCCTGCCTTTCACTTCCCTGATGCAGCATGACTGCTGAGTTTTGCAGCTCAGATCTCACTCTGACTGTGGTGCTGGGGTAGATGTGATTCAAGCACTTGCTGAGTATAACCAAGGCCGGCTCTAGGTTTTTTGCTGCCCCAAGCAAAAAATGTTTGGCTCCCACCCACTGCCCCAGTCCTGGGCTCTTTCTCCCCCCACCCCTGGCTGCCCCAGCTCTGGGCCTCCTCCCACCCGCACCCCCTGCTGCCCCAGCCCTGGGCTCTCCCCCCCCCCACCTGCACCCCCTGCTGCCCCAGCTCTGGGCTCCCCCTTCCCCTTTCCCCCCACCCACACACACCCTGCTGCCCCAGCCCTGGGCTCTCCCCAGCCAACTGCACCCTCCTTCCGCCCCAGCCCTGGGTCACTGGTAACTCACTCCCAGGGCAGGGCATTCAGCAGGAATTTTAGATGTGCACAGAACACAGACAGGATTGGTTCCCATATGGTTACAGAACTGCAGTAAAGTGGAACAATTTTCAGCTTGATTGATTGGAAGATATCGGGATGCATATTATAAGACTGTCCTCCATAAATCAGGAAGAGTTGAGGTGCCTTTATTATTTTTTTGTTCCACTCTTTGTTTCTATGGGGAATTCGCCAATGCAATATCACTGTCTTCCTTTTAAACAAATAAAACTTTAAAAAAAAAAAAAAGGCAATGGCTGTTGAAAATAGCAATTCCAGTCCTAATAAACACTGGGAAGCATTTCTTGCTCAATTTTATCCTACTTTTTCTACAGCAAGTTACAGTGGTTCAGTATATTTGATTTGGGAGAAATGAAGTAACAGCTGCCCAAATTGAGCCTGAACATTCCTGAATTTTGAAGGTGTTCAAATCTGGAAGGCAGGTGCTAGATTCCCTTTCTGAATATTAACTAAATCTGGAAAGGAAATGTCAATTTCTGCTTCCATGGCTCAGAACTGGAAATCCTCCTACCTGCCTGGTACTGTATCTAAAGCTGCCCAGGTCCTCTAGCAGAGCCTCCCCTCCCTTACTTTTTATTTTAAATTCGAGTGGGATCCACGTACCTCCCTTGCTAGGCTTCAGATAGAGAGGTGCACTGTCCAGTTAGTCCACCCAATTCCTTCTTTGGGGGCTGCAAGGTGAGGTCACAGCAGCATCCCTAATGCAGTCTGGGGAAGTCTTCTAAAGGGGATATCTGGGCCAAAGCCTTCTGCTCCTTAGGCATACTTGTTCCCCATTCACAGGGCCACCCCACTCTAGCAGTTAGCTCTCCATTCACAGCAAGCTGCAGCATGAGGTTTCAGCTACAATACTCCCTCCCCCTCCCTTTCCTGTTGATAGTGGCCAAGGGAATGCTGGGAAATGTAGTTCTTTCCATGCTCCAGGGCTGGCTCTATAGGCAGGAAGCTAACCAAGGAACTACAGCTCCCAGGGCCCCCTGTTGGTTCTCAGCTCCCAGGCTGGATCCCTGCTGGCTGCCGCACTTGCAAATGGGCTGACCCCAAGCACCTGCTTGCTTTGCTGGTGCCTAGAGCCACCCCTGAGTATAACCTTCAGGAAGCTTTAAAAATTTACCGAGGGTTTATTTTAAAATAGTAGCTGCTTGGGAGCTAGAGTTGGTAAATTAGTAATTTGTGTAGAACTTGATACTCTTGGGGGGCAATTTTGTGTTCTTACACAATGGCTTAGGGGTTTATCATTATTTTATTGTTTTATTATTTATTCAGTATCTTTATGAAAAGATAGAAATGTTGCTTCCTAAGCAAAACAAAAACTGCATGCTGGGAAGTAGCTGAACTCATTGCCTTCAGCAAAGGGTTTACAGAGAAGAGAGAAAAAATGGAGAAAGAAAAAGGAGACAAATGAAAGAAATGGGAAAATGAAATGAAGAAGAAAAAACTGTACAGGATAATGAAAAGCACAAAAGGCCCAATCCAACCTTCATGGAAGTCAATGAAAGTCTACCAATTAACTACAATGGGAGTTGGATCAGACCCTAAGGGAATAAAATTGGCAACGCAAACTTTAAACTCTTGGAGTAAAATTTTAAATCAGGGGCTCTCAAACTGGGGGTCAGGACCCCTCAGGGGGTTATGGGGTTATTACATGGGGGGTTGCAAGCTGTCAGCCTCCCCCCAAAACCTGCTTTGCTTCCAGGATTTATAATGGTGTTATATATATTTTAAAGTTTTTTTAATTTATAATGGGTGGTTGCACTCAGAGGCTTGCTATGTGAAAGGGGTCACCAGTACAAAAGTTTGAGAACCACTGTTTTAAATAAAGAGAAACATGCACTGGATGAAATCCTGACCATGCTGAAATCAATGGGAGTTTTGCCACTAACTTGGATTAGGTCAGGATTTCACCCACTGAATTTAGTTATAGGATCTGGCCCAGGTTTGTGGTGTTCAGAAATATTATCATCTCATAGCAGAGCATTGACCTATATGAAATAAACTGGTGATCTCAGACCACTGCATAGTGGATAAATGTTCAGACTACAACAAAAGAACCACCATCACAACTGGCATGCTTGCTAGCAGGTTCAACCACAAGGCCACCTAATGGGGTTTGAACCTGAGGCTACTTGCACATAAAGCAGAACATGTTTCACTGCTCAAGAAACCACATAAAGAATGGGCATGGAGAATGAACTACTCCCTTTCTTCATTGAAGTGATTGAAATATATCCAGATTGGTTGGGTAGTTTGAAGCTTGTGCTACCTCTGTCCATGTTGTACCTAGTTTCTGTGTTTATCCAAAAATATGTTTTCATTCTGGTACCTTTTCTCAGTTCTAAATCAACTAGTAAGAAAAGTCATTGTGATATAAGTGATTAATTCTTATCTTTTTGAAATTGCAATCACTTTTGAGGCGCTTTCTGTTTTCATTGAGAAATGCTTTCACACCCTAGTGGGGAGAAAACACTTTGGAAGGTCAAGTTCTCTAGTCTCATATTTTGGGAAATAGGTTCTTCACCCATTTCTTCACTTTTTATACCTCTTTTATTATGTTAGTATAATTATAGTACATGAGTATAATTCCAGCACCTAAAAAAATCTTATTTAGTCTCTGAATTTGAAATCTATTTGGTAATCTAAAAGACTTTTCTGAAAGAAGAGATTTATTGAATGTATTTAAGCATTTATAATGCATACATCACTAGAGTAACTGAGCACCTACCAAAACTATAAAATACAAGTTATGATGACCAGCTCTGGGCTAGTTTTTCTTTCCCCGAAAACAGTTTTTGTTTGTTTGTTTGTTAACTATTTTCTCCTCTTCCCCCTCTCTTTCTTCTACCTTCTCTTTCCTTGGCAGGTGTGACCCTAGAAAATTGGTTTGAATGAAATAAGAAATTGACCAGAACGTTTTCTCTACAATTTGAACTGAACCCATAGTTATTTTTAAGCTGCAAAATGTATCATTGACCTTTTTCTGTCCAAAATTATTTTTATATAGGGTGACTAGATGTCTCTATTTACTGGAATGGCACTGGCTTGATGGGAAAGTTCTACAGTTCCAGGCGGTTTTATTGAAAATAGGGCTATACTGTTAGGAAGAAGGATAGTGGGGGAGCAGAGGCAAAAATTGCCTACTGAGGATGGCTTCTACCTCAGCTGATCTGGAGGGCCCCCACAGAAATCTGCAAACCCCAGAAATCTGAAACCCTGCAAATTCAATGGTTCCAAACCCATTCCCTTGGAAGGAAATATTTGGCAGGAAATTCCACAGGGGTAACCTCCTGATGTTTTACTACTTGCTGCAAGAGGAGTAATCTGGCAGTTTACTTCATATACCAATCTCTGATTGTAAAGTCCATGGATGAAATCCTGGCCCCACTGGGTATGCCTACACAGCACACTAAGCCCAGGTCTGTGTGGCCTGGGTTTGTAGGTTCATGTTTCGAGGTCTGTGCTTGTATGTCCAAATTCCATTGGAAACTCAGGCCTCACAACCATGCTGGCATGTCCATACTGCACTCCGCAGACCAGTCAGAACTTCCACTACGGTGGGCATGTACTGTCATTCGTAGCCCTTTGTCCATAGTGAGTTGTGGGAGCACTTGTCTGCCTGTGCCATGGGAGTTGACCAGAAATGTTCTGTGTAGTTTTAAATTGTGAACACCTCCAGCAGAACAATTTTGTGTCTGCACACTCCCTGCAGCCGGAGCCAACATGGAGCCTGACCTGGTAGAATGTCTCTATCTCCTGCTCTCAGTTCTATTTCAGGACACAAACAGAGCATCGGCAAGATGCTGGTGGTGGATGTTTCTGGTGGCAGTTTTTGAACTGCCAAAGGCACCTCTCTGAGGGGGATACTGACACGCCAGTTCCAAACTAGTTGATGCTGCTGATGCCTATTGTTGCTTTAGCCATAGATTCCTCCTATGTAGACTGGTTCTTCTGGCGCATTGCCACAGAAACAGACTGGTGGGATCACATCGTCATGCGGGCCTGGGATGTCCAGCAGTGGGTCCAGAACTTTAGCATGAAGAAACAGATGTTCCTGGAGGTCTGTGATCAGTTTGCCCCAACCCTCCAGCAGAAAGGCTGATTAATGATGAAATCATAAATTAAATTAATAGATTTTAAGGGCAGAAGGGACTATTGTGATAATTTGTAGTCTTACCTTCTGCATAACAAAGGCCATAGGACTTTCCTGAATTAATTCCTGCTTCAAGTCCAATAGCTATGGTTGAACTAAAACATACCTTTAAAAAAATCCAATATTGATTTAAAAACTACCAATGATGGAGAACCTTGGTAAGTTTTTCCAATGGTTATTTATCCTTACCATTAAAAATTTACACTTTATTTCTAGTTCTGAATTTTTCTAGCTTCAGCCTTTAGCCATTGGACTTGTTAGACCTTTTGTCTACTAGATTAAAAAGCCCTTTATTCTGTTACCCCTGTAGGATTTACAGACTGATCAAGTCACCTCTTAACCTTCACATTAAGCTAAACAGATTGACCTCTTTGCATCTTGTTCTATAAAATATGTTTTTCAGCCCTTTAATCAGTCTTGTGGCTCTTCTCTGAACCTGCTCCAATTTTTCACCATCCTTCTTGAATTGTTGACACCAGAACTGGACACAGTATCCCAGTAGCAGTCGCACCAGTGCCCAGGGTGCTGGAAATTTATTTATGGTGGGGGTGCCAAAAACCATTGAACAAAACTGTAAACCCTGTATATGATGGAAACCACTTCAAGACAGGGGGTGCTGCTGCACCCCCAGCTTCCCTAGTTCCAGCACCTATGCCAGTGCCAAACACAGAGGTAATATAACATTTCTACTCCTACTCAATATTCCCCTGTTTATATATACAAGGATCACTTAGCCCTTTTGACCACAGTGTTGCACTTGGAGCTCATGTCCACCTTGACTCCGAAGATTTCATTATTTACCACTCCCCCAATCTTCTACACCCTTTATTAGTAATGACTTTATGTTTTCTTCTAGACCATTGATAAAAATGTTAAATAGTATAGGGCCAAGAACTGATCCCTGTGGGACTCCACTAGAAAAACAACCATTCTATTCCCTATTTATAGTTACATTTTGAGACCTATCAGGTTACCCAGTTTTTAATCTATTTAATGTGCATCATGTTGATTTTGTATCCTTCTAGTTTCTCAATCAAAATTATATGGCTTACAGAAGTCTAAGTATATTACATCAACTGTATAACTTTTATCAACCACACTTTGTAATTTAAAAAAATCAAATTAGTTTGACAAGATCTAGTTCCATAAATGCAGGTGGATTAGTATTACACCTCTACCCCGATTTAACGCGACCCGATATAACGCGACCCGATATAACACAAATTTGGATATAACGCGGTAAAGCAGTGCTCCAGGGGGCGGGGCTGCGCACTCCGGCAGATCAAAGCAAGTTCGATATAACACGGTTTCACCTATAACGCAGTAAGATTTTTTGGCTCCCGAGGACAGCGTTATATCGGGGTAGAGGTGTACTATTATTCTCCTTTAATTCTTTAATAATCAAGGCCAGTATCAACTGTCCCATTATTTTGCCTGAGATCAGCATCAGGCTGACAGGCCCATAGTTACCCATGTCTTCTAGTTTACACTTGTGAAATATCAGCACAAGATTAGCTGTCTTTCAATCCCCTGGAACTTTCCCAGTGCTCCAATGCTTATTGAAAATCAACCTTAATAGTCCAGAGAACTCCTCAGACAGCTCTTTTTTAGAACTCTTGGATGCAAGTTATCCAGACCTGGTGACTTAAAAAATGTGCAACTTTATTAGCTGCTGTTTAACATCCTCTTTAGTTGCTGTTGGAAGGGGAAGTATTTCATCATCAATCATCATCATCATCATATGACATGAATACATCTTTTGGCTTTTTTCCAAATGCAGAACAGAAATATTTATTGAACCCCTTTGCATTGTCATTGACATTTTTACCATTTCCATTTAGAAAGGGATCAATACCATTATTACAATTCCTTTTGTTCTTAATATACTTTAAAAAAAACACACACACACCTCCTCCTTATTGTCCTTAACTCTCCTGGCCATAGATTCCTCCTGGGGTCCTTTTGCTTCCCTTATAAATTTTCTACAATTCCTAGCTTCCTTTTTCTCATCTGTGTGTGTATATTATAAAATAGCTACTTTCACTATACATAAAATAGCTACTTTCACTTCCCTTGTAAGACAGGTTGGTTTTTAACTAGCATAGACTTGTTTCTGGATTGTGGCTTTTTGGGCATGTAGTAAAATGTTCATAATCATTACGCAATTACCATTCACATTTTTCTATTTAAATTCTTTCTCCCACCTGATTTGGCTCACAATTGTTTTCAGCTTTGTGAAATTTTGTCTTTTAAAACACCTAGTATATATGCTAATAGTTTGGACTTTATTTTGTTTGTACATAAATGTAATTGAGCCATGATCACTCTGAAATAAGCAGCCACATCATAAAGTGTTGTGCTTAACATGATTATTTCTTGAAAACATATTTTTTATTGATTTTGTGACTCTTAGATATAAGCACCAAAAAATGGATGCTTTTTAAAATAGAAAAATAACCTGGTCACTCTCTACCATACCTTCCAAAACTGGGAAATTGAAATGCCTGAGTTTCCTCATTGCTGATGGATCCCCCTCATTCCACACCAGAAACATCCTGTTTTCAAAACAAACAAACAAACCATCAACTACATTTATTTTATTAATTTATTTTAATTAATGATGAGCCCAATAATACACCTCCTACTTTATGTGAACATGGGCAGTTGTGGCTGTCATGACTTCAAGAATCATCTTCTCTGTGGGTTTCTTTGGATTTAATCCTCCTCTGATGTCACTTTCTCTGTTGCAGTAGCTATGGCCCCCATGTCGCTGCATGGATATGGCACCCACACCACATTACTTGAAGTCTATGATGAGTAATTCCCCAAAGAGCCTCAGAGTAGGTAGACCAGAGCTGTGTCTAGGGTTGCCAGGTATCCAGTTTTCGATCAGAATGCCCAGTCGAAAAGGGACCCTGGCGGCTCCGGTCAGCACCATCGACCGGGCCGTTAAAAGTCTGGTCAGTGGTGCTACTGGGCTAAAGCATTTTGTGCATTAGAAAGTTGGCAACCCTAGCTGTGTCTGCAATCAGCAGGTTTCTAGTCAAAACTAGTGTTGCCAGCTTTGGTGATTGGATCACACGTCCTATGACATTTGAAGATTTCCATAAAGCTCCAGCTCCTGGACTCGGGATTATATGAGAATGTCCACTCTCACATCACATTTTGTTTTGAAGGTACATTTCTAGCCCTCATGGGTTTGGAGAAAAGCTTGAAAACATGACCCTTACAGATGCTAAAACCCAGGTGGCGAATGAAAGCAACCTAAAATCTATTGGTTCGTTGGCTTAAATATTAGGAGAGGAGGAGTACTTGTGGCACCTTAGAGACTAACAAATTTATTTGAGTATGTTGGTGTCACTAGGCATCACCCTAGGTAACTCGGGGGGGTGGAAGACCACGAGAGTCGATGAAGCCCCCCGCTCTAGGCCAAAGTGAACCAAAGCCCCTCCATGTTAAACTTTACTAACCTCACAGGCCAGCAGCTGGAAAGCGGTAGTGATAAGGGGAACCTACATGCTTCTAGCTGAAGGACAAAATAACTTGCAGAAGGGAACATTGCGAACAAGCTACACAGCCAAGGTCATTTAATGTAACTGCTACAGAGGGAGGAAGGGGGGGAGGTAGGAAAAAAAGTGGGGGAGGAAGGAAAGGATAAAAAGGGAAAAACTGCTTGTATCAGGGTGCTTGATTTGAGACATGCTGGTCTCCTAGTGCCTATTCAGAGCTCTTGAATAAACTTTGTCTGCTTCTCCACCCTGGTGTGTTCACTGGCGCAAAGCACACGGGCAACGAACCCCGCTGTTGCCCTCCTCGGGCCCTCTGTGCCGGCAACAGTTTTGACATCCCTGGTTGGGCTCGAGGCTGAAATTTAGCCTTGCCCGGATCCCTCCCGGCGGCCGACGGGTCGCGGCGACACCCGACGCCCAGCGCGCACCGGTGACGTCATCGGGGGCCTCGGCGGAGACGCAGCTTGATCGACCCCGGAGGGCACAATGGTGCAACGCGCTCGGATAGTGGAGAAGCGGTTGCGGGCGACGGTGCGGAACCGGTCCCTTGGATAAGGTAGGAACAGTCCAGTGGTGTGGACTTTTGCCTGTTAGGACCTGGAGACGCCCAGTGTCACCCTAGGCCATGGGGCAGGGACAGAGTACGACAGGCAGGGCACGGTGTACGCCCTTAGAATGCATTCTAGCAAATTGGAAAGTGTTTGATGCAAATCCAGTAACTAAAAGTAGATTAAAAAGGTTCTGTACAGAAGACTGGCCTCAATATCAGCTAGAGGACCAGGAAAGGTGGCCACCGGAAGGATCACTTAATTATAACATGATCCTTCAATTATTCCTGTTTTGTCAGCGAACGGGTAAATGGAACGAACATATGCATGTGCAATTGTTTATGGCTTTACAAAATAGAACAGATATTTTGTGTAATATCATCAAAGTGTAATTTGACTCCGACAGGTTCGGTAGTAGCTACTGTTAGTCCCCAGACCCACCCCCCCCACAGCTGTAATGGCAGGTCCGGTGTCCCCTTCGGCTATAACACCCCCACCATATAAAGAAAGCGTGTCTCGGGTTCCAGAAATCGCCCCCTTGGTGGGATTTTATCCGCTAATCACCGAGACCGTGGTGTCCAGACATGGCTCAGATAGGAATCAGGCCACTACTATGCAGGTTTACACCCATGTGCCTTTTAACCCAGTTGACCTAGCAGCCTTTAAGGCACAGGCAGGGGAATTCTCCACGAACCCAAGCAAGTTTATCTCAGTTTTTGAAGGGTGTCTGGCCAGCCACAAGCCTGACTGGGATGACTGTAATATCCTCATGAGGACCCTGTTGTCTGGGGTGGAGTGGAATCAGGTTATGTCCAAAGCAAGGGAGGAGGCACAGCGGAGACATGACCTGGATCCAAACCACGTCCCGGTGCCCGCGGACATGGTCCCCCTAGCAGATCCCAGGTGGAACCCTAATGACCCTGCGGGCCAAACCCGTCTCACCTCCTACAAAGAACTGCTTTTACATGGTCTCCGCCATTCGGCTGTCCGACACAACAATTGGGCCAGGCCGTATGAGCTAATACAGGAGCCAAAGGAAAGTCCAGTTGCTTTTCTGCAGCGTATTAGGGACACTATCCGACAAAATACTAATGCAAATCCCGACGATCAAGCAACTGAGGCAATTATAAAGGGTATTTTTACCAGCTGTGCGGCCCCTGACATTAAAAGGAAACTACCGAAAAAGGAGGATGTAATGGGCATGTCCATGGCACAGATCCTGGAAACCGCAAATAGGGCTTATACCCTTAGAAAGGGAGAAAAAGAAAAGAGGCAAGTTAAAATGATGGTAGCGGCAGTGCAGGCCGGCACTAAGGAAAGGCCACAGGAAGGTGGCAGGGGCCGGGGAGTAAGGGGCCGTGGACGCGGGTGCCTTGGCCCGCAGGAAAGGCGTCTAGGTCGCAATCAATGTGCTATATGCCGGCAGGAGGGACACTGGAAAAATGACTTCCCCGAGAGGGAAAGCGCCCCTATGATGGCGGCGGAGGATCACGAATAGGGGTGTCAGGGGAGACGGACCATCCTGCCCCCGGAACCCCGAGTAAAAATGCGTGTGGGAAATTCGGAAATAGACTTTTTGGTAGACTCTGGGGCGGCACGAACTGCCGTAAACCAACCCCTTCAGCTGCCTGTGGCAGAGTCCCTCACCGTGGTGGGTGCCACAGGGAAAGGAACCAAGTGTCCAGTGTATGCCCCAGCGGAATGCGCTTTGGGAAACAGAACTCTATCTCACAAACTGGTCTACCTCCCCGATTGTCCAACGCCTCTACTGGGACGGGACCTGCTTTGTCGCTTAGGCGCCACCCTGCATTTCACCCAAGATGAAGTAACCCTTACCTTACCCCCCGAGAATGCCTGGATAATGACCCTTGCAATTGAGCCCTCAGCCATGCAAGCCCCAGAGTGGAGCCAGTGGGAGGACTAGGTATATCCTCTGGTATGGGCGTCTGGGTCCCAGGAAAGGCAGCCCATCAAACTCCTGTTAATGTTCAGCTCTTGCCAGGAAAAGGCCCGGTGTGAATCCGGCAGTATCCGATCAAAAGGGAAGCCAGAGAGGGACTGCAGGAGACTATAGACCAGCTCCTAAAGTACGGGGTACTTCGAGAATGCCAGTCAGTTTGGAACACTCCCATCTTGCCTGTACGAAAGCCCAATGGCACATATCGGCTGGTCCAGGACCTAAGGGCGGTCAATGAAGGGGTTAAGACTCTGCACCCCCTTGTCCCAAACCCATATACCTTGCTGGCCTCTATAGGGGGGCAGTATACCCATTTTTTCGGTCCTAGATTTAAAAGACGCTTTCTTCACGATTCCGGTCGACACCCAATCTCAGGAGATTTTCTCCTTTGAGTGGGAGGACAAAAGAAGGGTTAAAAAGCAGCTTTGCTGGACAGTGTTGGCCCAGGGATTTAAAAATTCCCCCACCCTTTTTGGCCAGGCCCTGGCCAGAGATTTGGAGGAGTGGGACAATGAGGACAAGGTCCTCCTCCTGCAATATGTAGATGACTTGTTAATTGCCGCTGTGGGTCTAACCCCTTGCCTTAAAGCCACTGTGAGCCTCCTGAACTTTGTTGGACTCCGAGGATATCGAGTAGCACGGAGTAAGGCTCAAATTGCCGTCCCAGAAGTCCAATACTTAGGGTTTCACATAAGGCAGGGGGAGCATCAGCTTTCAAACGAAAGGAAGGAAGCTATCTGCCAAGTTCCTATCCCAAGCAATCGTAAACGGCTTAGGGCATTTCTGGGTATGGCAGGCTTCTGCAGAATATGGATCCCAGAGTTTGGACTGTGGGCTAAACCCTTGTACGAATGCGTTAAGGGAGCGGATCACGACCCCTTTCGCTGGTCCTCAGAAGCCGACAAGGCATTTAAGGTTTTAAAAAGGAAACTGATGGAAGCCCCAGCCCTGGGTCTGCCAGACCTCTCTAAGCCATTTCAACTGTACGTACATGAACGAAAAGGGGTGGCCCTGGGAGTGCTTACTCAGTTATTGGGCACCTGGAAACGTCCCGTGGCCTACTTTTCCAAACAACTGGATCAAGTTGCCCAGGGGTGGCCGGCATGTTTACGGGCGGTCGCAGCAACTGCCCTAGTGCTTGGGGAAGCTGAAAAACTGACACTGGGGGGAATTGTGCAAGTGTATACTCCCCATATGGTCAAAGCCCTGCTGGACACTAAGGGTGGTCTCTGGCTTACCCAGGCTTGGGTAGCCCGGTATCAGGCCAAACTTTTAGAAAATCCTGAAGGTACCCTACAGACCTGCCCCTCCCTCAACCCAGCCACCATGTTGCCAGAAACAGAGGAACAGGAACACGACTGCTTGGATGTAATGGATGCCCAATACTCCAGCCGCCCGGATTTAAAAGATCAACCACTCCCGAATGCAGATTGTGAGTGGTATACCGACGGCAGTAGTACAGTTATAAACGGGCAAAGGAGGGCAGGCTATGCTGTTGTAACTCTCCACGAAACCGTGGAAGCAGAGGGTTTGCCTGCTGGGACATCAGCCCAGCTGGCTGAATTGGTAGCCTTAACCCGTGCACTTGAACTGTCAAAAGGGAAAAGAGTTAACATTTTTACTGATTCCAGATATGCTTCTGGAGTGCTACACGCTCATGCAGGTCTGTGGAAGCAGAGAGGAATGCTGACAGCCCAAGGCTCTCCGGTCAAGCATGGACCCCAGATTCTCCGGCTCCTGGAAGCTGTACAACTCCCCTCGGCAGTGGCGGTGGTACACTGTAAGGCTCATCAAAGGGAAGATCAAGATGTGGCTAGGGGTAATGCCAGGGCGGATAGGGAAGCCAAGCAAGCTGCTACCCTGGAACCACTGGAAGCTGAAGATGCCCATATGCATGCTCTCATCCCATTAGTAGGTGAGCTTGCAGCCCCTCAGTACTCCCATGATGAAAGAAAACTGGCCGACAAGCTCGGTCTCCAGGAAAAGGAGGGATGGCTCCACTCCACGGAAGGAAAAATCCTCCTACCGAAGGGCCTGATCTGGCCGGTGCTGCAGCAGTTGCATCAAACCACCCACGCTGGCAGGGAGGCTCTTACCCAGCTTATAAATATTTTCTAACCTCTGGACTTAGACTCATAGCATCCCAGGTACAGGCTGAATGTCTGCTCTGCCAAAAGAATAACCCTCGACCGGGAGTGTCAGTGCCACCAGCCACTCTGGAACCTACCCCAGGCCCGGGATTGGTTTGGCAAATAGATTTTACTGAGTTCCCCCGGACCCAAGGGTTCAGATACCTCCTCGTCTTGGTGGATCGATTCAGCGGATGGCCCAAAGCCTTCCCATGCCGTAACAACACTGCCAAAACGGTGGCCCTCAAATTTGTCAAGGAAATCATTCCCTACTTCGGGCTCCCCCAGTGGATGGAATCTGACAACGGAACACACTTCACATCACAAGTCGTTCAAAAGATATCGGATACCCTACAGATCCCCTGGAAGCTCCACATGCCATGGCGACCGCAGGCCAGTGGGGTAGTGGAGCGTACAAATCAGACTTTTAAGCGACACCTCTCAAAGGTCTGTCAGGAGGCTTCTCTTCGATGGCCTGATGCTTTGCCCCTCGTTTTGCTTCGCGTCCGCGCTCTCCCTAAGGGCAGATTAGGGCTCAGTCCCTTCGAGATTATGTTTGGACGGGCATGGCCTCTGAACGGTACACCGGTTCTGGCAGGGGAGTGGGAAATGGGGTACGGTTTCTTATCTCAGTACATGTGCTCTCTGTTTGCTGTTCTTTCTTCTCTCCACAGGTACACCAAAGATTTACAGCCTCTTCCGCTGGATGCCCCGATCCACTCCTTGCAGCCAGGCGATTCCGTACTCATTCGGACCTGGAAGGATGAGCCTCTCCAAGAGCGGTGGAAGGGACCCCACACCGTCCTGTTGGTTTCCCATACAGCAGCAAAGGTCGAAGGACACAAGAACTGGATTCATCACTCCCGTCTGAAAGCAGTGCCCGCTCCTGAACAGTGGACCGTCCAGCCTGCTGAAAAAACTTCCAGCGACGATCTGGGACTTAAACAGTTATTTAAGCAACAATAAGGTTTGCTGGGAATGCCTTGTGCTCCCTTTGGACAGTCGCAGCGCACTCTCCACGAGAACTCTGAGCATTGGTTGTGTTTGTTTTCAGGTGGCCAGCCTAACCTATTGGCCTGGTCCCTTTTGTTTCTAATCTGTCTGCTGTTGGTAATTATTCTTTTGTGGGCATTTGGGGAATTGTAATTACAGCATGGGTTCAGGTCCAGGGTCTGCCACCATGCTGCTTTGTGCCATGGGAGCATTCCTCTCGTTAACTCCTGTTTCCCCCCAAGCACATACGGGATGGGGAGGAATCCCTAACAACTTGGAAACAAACGCGTATGAGGCCCTGAAGGTTGCCTTTGCCCGGGAATTCAATCTCTCCAATTGTTGGATATGTTCCCAAATCCCTCACCATTCGGCAGGGCTACCCTGGAGAGCCATTCCCCAAAATTGGTCCGACACCTGTCAGCTCTGACTGGCGTGGAACTCTTCTAAGCTTGGGGACGAAGCGGTAAAACAAAACTGCACCATAGAAGCCCCCTTTAGCCTGCTAGGAAATGACACCTGGAGGCCATTTAGTAATGCTACCACCATTCCACAAGCCATTAAATTAGCCTCATCCCCTGTGGGCCTGTTATGTTACCAAAAATCTAAGCAAAACAACACCGGCACCCTTCCCTGGTGGTTTGCCGGCAACAGTACCTGCCAATACTACCTGTCCCCTGATGCTAACACCAGTATGCCCCTGTATAACGCCACAGGTCACCGAGTGGGCGACGTGCCCCAAACCTTTTCACAATACTCGGCAAGCCTAAGTAAAAGCGGCAACAATTCCATGTTAGGGAATGGCCGAATGTATTATATATGTGGCCACAGCGCCTATAAGACACTGCCCAACCGCTGGTATGGTAGCTGTTACCTAGGGTTTCTGGCCCCTCCTCTGCGAGTTCTCCCCCAGGCCCCAAGTGGCCGTCCCCTATATGCCACCCCTGAACCTATTAGCGAAGGAGATCGACTTGGTATGATTCTCCTCCCGTCCTATGGCATGGGACGACTGGCCCAGCTCTATAAAAGGCTCTCTGTATTCCTTACCCAGTTTGCCAATGACACCCTGGCCGTAGAAAAAGGCATAAGCTCCGAGCTGTACCAGCTTCGATTGCTGGCTCTGCAAAATCGCCAGGCCCTGGATTATGTCCTGGCCTCCCAGGGCGAAGCATGTGCCCTTATCGATAATGAATGCTGCACATACGTCCCAAATAACGCAGAGGACATTAACAAGCACATCCTGTCCTCTGAACAGGCTTTCAATCAGTGGAAGGCCCAGGAACAGGAACCCACTCTATTTGATACCCTCTGGAGCTGGCTCCCTAGCCTAGGGGGCTTGGGAGGTGGTCTTGTCCGCCTCCTGCTTACTGGTCTCGTACTTTGTTTCCTCACCCTAGCTCTCTTCTCATGCCTGAAATGTTTAATGGTTAAAGTATGTACCACCTCTAAAAGTCAAAACACCTCCTTTTTCCCTTTAATCAATGATCCTAAGACCATGGCTTTAAATCACATTTTGTCCTCAAATTATGAGAAAACTCAAGCCGGTGCCTTTTGAGTGTTCTCAAGGGAGGGAGTTGTTGGTGTCACTAGGCCTCACCCTAGGTAACTCGGGGGTGGGGGGTGGAAGACCACGAGAGTCGATGAAGCCCCCCGCTCTAGGCCAAAGTGAACCAAAGCACCTCCATGTTAAACTTTACTAACCTCACAGGCCAGCAGGTGGAAAGCGGTAGTGATAAGGGGAACCTACATGCTTCTAGCTGAAGGACAAAATAACTTGCAGAAGGGAACATTGCGAACAAGCTACACAGCCAAGGTCGTTTAATGTAACTGCTACAGAGGAAGGAAGGGGGGGAGGTAGGAAAGAAAGGGGGGGAGGAAGGAAAGGATAAAAAGGGAAAAACTGCTTGTATCAGGGCGCTTGATTTGAGACATGCTGGTCTCCTAGTGCCTATTCAGAGCTCTTGAATAAACTTTGTCTGCTTCTCCATCCTGGTGTGTTCATTGGCGCGAAGCACACCGGGCAACGAACCCCGCTGTTGCCCCCCTCGGGCCCTCTGTGCCGGCAACAAGCATAAGCTTTCGTGGGCTACAGCCCACTTCATCGGATGCATGATTTTCAGGGGTAAGGGGAGTGTTCATTCATGATTTTTGAGCGCTTGAGGGTGGCAATACTGGGCTCTGAGCCATAACCAGGTGGCTGTGGCTGCCTCTCAGATGCTGCCCCCTAGACTGCAGCTCACCAGCCTACAACAGGTCAGGGTCACTTAAGCCCCTCAGCAGGCAGGAAAGCACCCCAGTCAAAATCACAACGCTGGCCCTTTAAGAGGCCTTGGGCGTAGTCGGGGCGGTTCGCCCGCATCATTCCAGAGAGCGAGGCTGTAGCAGCTCACGTGAGCGTTTACCAGCGACCGCCATGCCAGTTACCGAGGCGGAAGCGCCCACCGCAGAGGTGCCACCAGACAAAAAGCTCCTCGCGCCCCGCTATATATCCCATAATCCTTTGTGCACTGTGCCGTAAGTGGCTTCTTCCACGGTCGCCGAGCTGGAGCTGCTCAGCTGTCCCCGGGTTGCCTCTGTCACAGTGTCGGGAGGGGGAACCACGTGAGGTGCCACCACCAACACAGCTCCGGGCCGCTCCCGGAACTGAATGGAAGATGGGGGCCGTGACGTGGCGGAGGCGGCGGAAATGCGTGTGTGTGTTTTGGTCCGGCAGGAGGAGGCGGAAGTTGGCGGCGGCCCGGGTGAGATACGGCAGCGCCCCCGCCCCTCACCCCCTGCACTCCGCGGAGGAGCCGCCTCTCCTCACAGCCGCGGGAGCTAGAGAAGCCGCTGCGCCTCCCGCACCGCCCGCGCGCACGGCTGCCCGGCACCGCCAGGTGAGGAGACAGCGGCGGGCGGCACTGGCCGAGCTCCGCCAGCGGGGGGGAGGGGGGTTATAGAGCCGCCCAAGGGAGCTCTCACCCGAAGGCTTCTTCTCCTAGCGCCGCCGGGCTCTGGAGCCGAACCCCGGGGCAGGGACCGTGGAGCGGCTGGTCTGTGTCTCCCCCGCCTCAAAATGGCGCCCCCGAGTCTCCCACTTCCCCATATTCGGGCTGTGGCTGAGGAGCAGCCGCGGGGGGATGGAAGGAGGCGGGGGCGGGCCCGTCTCCCCGCGGTCCCTCGCTTTGTTCCCCCGGTGTGGGGAGCGGCTGCTCCCCAGCCTGCTGTGTAACGCGGCCCGCGGAGGTGCTGCGTCCCCTTCCCCCACAGCTGCTATTGGGACAGCGAGGGTGCCCTGGAGAGGCGTGGGAACTGGGAAGGGACACCATCTGAGCGCACAGCCCTCCCCATGCAGTTGCTCCCCGACCTAGGTTGGGGGGGAAAGGGCGGAGAGGGGGTTGTTACACACTTAGCAGCGTGCACACAGCACCTTGGGTTGATACTGTAAAATAGCCCGTCTTCAGGAGGGGAAGCAGACTGGTAAAAAGTTAACATGAAACTTCCGTACGAGAAGGCTAGGCCTAGGAGAGAGAGTTAAAACACACAGCCAGGTTCTGCCATGGTCATCTTGTGCTCTCTCTTCCCTCTAAAAATCTGGATGGAGGAGAGACTGAACGATCACTCGATTAAAATTTAACTATGCCCTCCCGAGTGACATTTGAAGCAGCTCAGAAACATCTTAGACTGGGGGCCTTTTCAGATTTAATGGGTGGGGATAGGTGAGACTTCGAGGAGATGAACAAATGTTCGAACTGCTTATGTTCTAAACCTCTTTAATGAGGTAATGAGTCCCCTTTCTAGATAACTCAAATTTGTTAATATTAACTTGAATTAAGTGATTGGAGATTTTGGTAATAGGTGACCCTTTACCTATATTGGCACATCAGTCACACAGGAAATTGATATCAAAACAGTCAATAACTCACATACCTCATACATATGTAGTCACACCAGGCTTATTATCTTTAATTGGAAGGATGTAAATTTCATAGACTACCTGTGTGATTTACTTGTTTGGTATGTTCGCTCAATACTTTTCAATACAAATTGGTTGATGTATGATATGGAAAACTAACACAAATACTGTGGTGAGGAAATTCCATATTATAGTATGCTAATTCTATTAAAGTTGCTAAGATTTTTATTTAAGGTGGATAGGAACAACAAAATAAAGCTGGCAACAATACCTAGAATGGTGGGTTGTTAAAAAATATTAACATAACCATGTATAATAGGTTTGTAAACCAGAATTAAAGCAGGTGATGGTCATTATCTCAAGGGGTTTATACTGGTTGTATTGTAAATAATGTCGTGTTAAGTTAGGACCACTCAGTGAGCGGTAGTTATTCACTCTTGAGCTCTAACTTGCTAACACAGATAAACCATGATCATCTAAATTTCAGATTATCTGCATTTTGTCCCCAGATCCAGAATTTGTCTAGAAGCGTCTTTCTTTATCCAAAATACTAATTAACCATAAATGTGGTAGTCTTTGTGATGTCTGGCTAATCAGTATTGATCCATAACTAATTTTGAAAGAATCGTGTAATTTATATACGCCTCTACCCAGATATAGCGCGACCCGATATAACACGAATTCGGATATAATGCGGTAAAGCAGCGCTCCGGGGGGGGCGGGGCTGTGTGCTCTGGCGGATCAAAGCAAGTTCGATATAACGCGGTTTCACCTATAATGCGGTAAGATTTTTGGCTCCCGAGGACAGCGTTATATCGGGGTAGAGGTGTAATTAAAAATTTGTAATATGAAATATCAGAATATTGTATATGTAAAATGAGAACTTTTTAAATTTACTAATCCATTCTGCGTCAACCCCAATTTACATAAATGTGTCCCACTATACTATACTAGAGGAGGGAGTGTTAGTTTTCTTAATCTCCTTACTACTTTGTGTTTTTTAGATTGTCAGTGTTACTTTGATACATGATCTTTTGTATTGATGGTACTTTTTAGAATAGTAGGTCCTGTTCTTGCCAACATTTCAGCTATGCTGATGAGTAGTCCTGGAGGATTTAGACTACTGGTAAGCATGAAATTAAGGATAAGTGTAAGTGTTGGCAAGACTGATTTAAACAGAATTATCTCAAATACAAGAGAGTGGCTGTAACATCCTTTTAAGACCTTTTAGAAAACTTTTTTAGTGTGAAATTGTTATAGTAATTGGTGTCACAGCACAAGTTATTTAAACAATTATGAAAAGCCTTATTCATGTAATGGACTAACTTGACTCAGTATTTTATAATACAAGATAAAGCAGCATGTGTGTTTATAGACTGTTTTGGTATTTAAGGAGAATGAGAGGGCAAACTAAAACCAGGAGTTGGCAAATTACCTGATGGAATTTACAGACGTTCTTTCCTAATATATATCTGATCTTTGTTCCTCCGCTGACATACTGACCTGGAGCTGCTATGGCTTAGTGTGTCCTGAAAAAAAATCAGACACTAGAGATGGAAAAGACCTATTAAAGCATCATGTGTACCTACTATAATTCATGATGTCTCTTTCACAGTATTTTCCAACTGCCTTTTTCTTAAACTATTGGAGTAAGAAAATACAAGGTGCTTCATAACCTTTCCCAGGTGGATAACTATATTGGGGGTGAAGTGGGGGAACTAAAGAAAATGTTTAGGAAACATTTACTTTTTCTTCTTATATAGCCCATATATTTCCTTAAAATGTCTATTTTTTTATTTAAAAGCTTGATTTGAGGTCAAAACATTAAACTGAGTTTCAATGTAGACCAAATTTTACAACTCCTTTATGATCATCCTCAAAAATCAAGTCTCTAATGGTTAAATTGAAATAAGATTTGTGAATTTCCAATTCTTCAACTAGCTGTACTTCACGTATTTGCTATCCTAAAATGCACCTGCAAAATGAAAAGCTTACTTAGAATACAAATAAATAGCTGATTTTTTTTTAAACGTGTATTTATTTACATTGCTTTCGTGCCTAGGAGCTGTACATCATGTTAACCAATCTGGGACATCATTACCAAGACTGCAGGATTAGGAATAGCTACAGCTACTAAAATGAGTGTCTGGAATTGATGGGAAATCATCCTGTAAATATTTGAATTTATTCTGTGTGTACTTAAACAAGGATTCTTGCCTCTTCCTGTTATCTTCTATCACGCTTTCTCTGGTTCCCTAAACTAGTATTGTACATATGAATTAAGAAAGTGGTATACAAATGTGGCCTGAATCTCAGGAGAGATCTTGGGGCCATTTTTAAAATCCCTGTTAGGTGCTGATATGGAAATATAGCTCTTTAAAGAGATTTGGTGATGTTTTTCATTGAGAATATCAAATAGTTTGATTTTTTTTTTAACCAATCTGAAAAATATTAATAGTTCATAATTGAGTTTGAAAGCGAGTCTGTGAAAAGAATACTGAGTATTTGAACCATCTACTAGATAGAAGAAATGAGGAAATACAAAAACTTAAGGCTTGACCCTTCTGCTTCAGAAAATATGATGGTTTCTACCTATGCTTAGGGAGAGTGGTGATGCTGCTGCTCTTCAACCTGAAAAACAACCAGATATGCATTAAAATGTCTGGCTTTTCAGGCTGAAAGAAGCCTTACAGTCCCCATGGGCTGGTAATAAGTGGGTGGCATGGTTGTAGTGGGTTTTCTTATATGGCATTGTTAAATGTGTTGGCATTAGCTGGCAGCTTGGGGAAGTTTCTGTCTTCTGGAAAATAATTACTAAATGCTAGAAACATGACAAATGTAACAGCTGAAACCCAATCTGCAATATTTAGAAAACATCTCTGTTACAGAGATAATTAGGAAAAGCCTCCAAGACTACAGCAACACCTCTCGTTGCCAGATATTTTCTTTCATGCTCTCTGCAGACTTGTTTTGAAGTTGCAGGGGTTCCCTATGACTTGTAGTAGCATTTTGAGTCTCGTTTAAAGACATTTATTTGGTGGTCCATCCAGCTGATAAAATATTTTTCTCCTATATAAGTGCCTTCCATCCATAGTATCTGAGCATGTTGGGAGTGGCCTGTCATGAATGAGGGCCACGAAAACCTATAGATTTTAAAATACTTCCAACAGTTCTGCATTTTTATTTTTATTTTAATACGGTGAACATTCCTCCCAACTCTGATCTGGGATACTGTCTTGATAGCCTGTTTCAGCTAGTACTGAAAAACTGTTGGGAGTCTGACAGGAGCTCTATAAAGAGCAATTATATGTGTAAATGGCCAGTTTGAGTGAAGTAACTACATGTGGAGTAACATCTGAAGCCTTGTCACACCTACAGTCGTGGATCACATCCTTTTCCTGCTACCCAGGATGTAGCAGAGGGATAGTGAGCAAGTCCTGAGTGATGAAGTAAAGGATGTGGAATAGTTCCATTGAGTAGCAGACTTCTTTTTCAGGGATTTTGAGTAAATGACTTGGTCCTGAAGAGTAACCTCATGCATATGGTACAGGATTTGGCCTTTACTTGAGCCTAAAATAATGCTACAGAGTGCAGAATAGCTGGCAGAATTGAGATGTACCATGTGTGTCTCAGAAGTTTAAAAAAAAAAGAAAATTGTATCTAATTGCCTGACATACTTACTGAATCATAGAATATCAAGGTTGGAAGGGACCTCAGGGGGTCATCTAGTCCAACCCGCTGCTCAAAGCAGGACCAATCCCCAAATGGCCCCCTCAAGGATTGAACTCACAACCCTGGGTTTAGCAGGCCAGTGCTCAAACCACTGAGCTATCCTCCCCTCCGAATTGTACTACAATGCAAACTAGAGTAATATATTCAAAAGAAAGGTCTGAAAAAATTAATATCTCAATTATTTAAACTTTTTTAAATCAGGAGTAAGGAGCCGATATCTGACACTTTAACTTAAGATAAGAACTGAAGATCATATGTATGCTGACCCCACCCTGTGATTTAACTTGTTGTTTCATAGATAACTTGTGTCACTTTTTTGCAATATAACTAGGGAGTGATTAAATATGTTAAGTTCATCCATTGTTATGAGTTGCTTTGCAGTCTGTCCACATACATTACTTGTACATCATTCTGTTGAAACAAAGCAATAGCTATCTATAGCTGATACACAGTTCATTTACAATTTTTTTTATTGACTTTAAGGAGAAGAAAAATCCCTAAATTGCTTTTAAATTACTAGATCCATTTCTATATCCTAAGTAAGACCAAAAGTGCATTTTAGGCTAATCGAACAGCTCATTTTCATGAGGATTCACTCAAATTAATAATGTGATGCAACATTCTTGATCTGAATGTGTGTTTAATTGTGGTATGCAGTTTATGGTGGTTCTGATATTACTGTGATAGCTTTTTTTGTTTTTTGCCTAGTGGCAGAAATTGGGTTTCAGTGTGGGTAGGTTCTTTCCCTCCTGAGTTATTTGTAAGTAGTATGTCTATACAGCCTGCCGGAGCAAGCATCCCAGCCCAAATCAACAGACTCGGGCTTGTGGGGCTAATGCTCCAAAAATAGCTGTGTAGACAATGTACTGAGGTTGTGGCTTGGGCTCTGAAGCCCACACCACTTCTGTAGGCTTCAGAGCTTGTGCTCCAGCCCGAGCCACAACTTCAAAGTGCTGTCTACACAACAGAGTTTTTAGAGTGCTAGCACAAACCTCACTAACATGAATCTATTGACCTGCAGTGGGAGACTCGCTTCTGCGGGCTGTGTAGACATACCTCGTAAGAACACAGGAGGCAATATATTTAATTCTGGGTGGGTTGTGGTATCATAATGTGAAACCCTTTTTGATTCATCATGAGTGACTATGAGTAAGGCTGCCTGTCTGTCACGGAAGCTGCTGGGCCAGTACCAGCAGCTTGGGTGTGTGGGAGGGGGCTCAGGGCTGGGGGTCAGGGTGCGGGCAGTGTTTTTACCTGGGGGGGGCTCTCTAGCCTCCACCAGCATGTCCCTGCATCTCCTAAGCGGAGGGGTCAGGGGGCTCCGTGCGCTGCCCCTGTTGCCTGCGGTTCCCAGCCAATGGGAGATGCGGAGCCGGCGTTTGTGGCAGGAGCCGTGCGCGGAGACCCCCTGGCTGCCCCTCCTCCTAGGAGCTGCAGGGATATGCTGTGGTCGGAGCCGGGTAGGGAGCCTGCCAACCCGACCAACCTCCCAGCACCCGCGGCACCCCTGGACCACAGCCCAGCACCCAAGTTTTAGTTAAGGGTGTATAATAAAAGTCATGGACAAGTCATGGATCGTGAAGTTTTGTTTACTGCCTGTGACCTGTCCATGACTCTTACTAAAAATACCCGTGACTCAAACATATCCTTAACTATGAGAATTGACAGAATATGACAGTTACTACAGTGCAGGCCTGTGTATGAAGGATTGGGATGTTTTGGCAGCAGGACCTTTGGTGTGCTATGTTAGGTAGGTGCAGTGACAACTTCATTATAAAAGTATTCAGATATTGATCTGTACTAACATGTAAAGGACCAGAATTCACATTCTGCTCACAGTCTCACTCCCTGGTCTGGAATCACTGGGGAAGGGATGCTAATATTTATCAATTGCTGTGTTGGTCAAGGCGCATTGTTATGGGGTCTTGTGTGATTTCATGGATTTAAGATAGGTGGGAGGGTAAAACTAGTGGTGTAGGATTCAGAAGGCATCTGCCAGCAGACTGGGGAAGGGAAATTATTGTTTTAGGTGCTTTTAGCTGCAGTGTGAATTTAAATCCACAAAACAGAAGTTATAACGTTAAGTGAAGACTAAACGTGTGTTAGGCGTGCCGTGGATGGGTAGCGAACTGGACAGCTCAGAAACGGTAATGAATGTAGAACTTGGCCATTGGTTTGAATCTGGACCAGGTTGGTAATGACTGAAAATGTTGCTGGATTCAAATGTACTTGCTTTACTTTAGACTAGGGGTTCTCAAACTTCATTGTATCATGACCCCCTTCTGACAACAAAAATTACTACACGACCCTGGGCAGGGGGGCCAAAGCCTGAGGCCCACCACCCCGGGCTGAAGCCCTCAGGCTTCAGCGGTGGGGGTCGGGCATTGGCCTCAGCCCTGGGCCCCAGCAAGTCTAACGCCAGCCTTGGTGACACCATTAAAACGGGGTTGCGACCCACTTTGGGGTCCTGACCCACAGTTTGAGAACCGCTGCTTTAGACAAGTACAGTCTTATTGTCAGACAGTTCAGTGCTCTTTCTTATTATGTTTGCCGTGCATACACTAAGGTTATATCAACCTGTTAAAAATGCATTTATTTTTAGTGTGAACTAACATGCCCCACAAGCCTGAGTCTGTTGATTCGGGCTGGGATGCTCACTCTGGCAGGCTGTATAGACATATTACCATATATACTTGATCATAAGCCAGTTCGTTTATAAGCCGACCCCCTCCTCCCCCCCCCCAAGATGGATAAGTAAAAATGGAAAATTTTTATAACCCATTCATAAACCGACCCTATAATTCAGGGGTCAGAAAACTTTGGCTCCCGGGCCATCAGGATAAGCTGCTGGTGGTCCGAGATGGTTTGTTTACCTTGAGCGTCCACAGGCATGGAGGTAAACCTAAGTAAACAAAGTGTCCCGGCGTGTCAGCTGCTTACCCTGACGGGCCGGGACAGCAACTGGTGGGGAAATTTTTTTGGGGGGAGAAGCTGGGAGTCAGGGGAGTAACCCCTGTGACCACCCCCCACATGACCCCAACCCTAGCCCGGGACCCCCATACTCTCCCCATCCCTTCCCACCTTATCTGGGGAGGGTCAGGGGAGGATGTCTCCGACCTGACTGGAGCTGCTCCGGCTGAGGCAGGCTGGGCAGCGTGGCCGCAGCCTGCTCTGGGGGGCGGGGCCGAGCAGCACGGGTACAGCCTGCCAGCCCCAGAGCTGCAGCTGCTTTGGAGGCTTGGGGGAGAGCAGCGTGGCCAGAAGTGGAGAGACTCTGGCCCCGCTTCTTCCCTTCTGTCTTTGCTGGCTGTGCTGCGTCTCCTTGCTCCCTCTGTTGGGAGGAGGGGCTGTGTCCCACCTCTCCCTCTCTATACCTGTTCATAAGCCGACCCCCGTCTCTGGTGCTTCTCTTTTTTACTAAAAAAAATTTGGCTTCTGAACGAGTATATACGGTATTCACAAACAACTCAGGAGGGAAAGAACCTAGGTAGATATGGCAAGCTGTAATTTTGTGTATTAACAATAAACACAGGAATACTGTCCTTTACCTAATGAGAGAATGGAGTGGGCAGTATAGACATCTCTCTCCCATGTGGTCTTCTGACATTCACTTTTAGAATGTAATTGGGAAGGGCTAGACTAAGTGTTGCACCACTCTTCCTGCAGGCACTGTTTTCCTGGAAAAACGCTGCTTAATCTAAACTATTAAAGTAGTTAAGAAAAACAGATTTCTGTTCTCAAACTTCCCTATGTTTGTTTTTGGGTTTTTTTAAATAAAAACTTTGAAAGTGAAACTACTTATTAAAAAATCTCTGGAGACTAAAGTGCTCCATCAGGAGATCAGATGAAGCATGGGCAGAGGCTGTGCAAGCTACCCCACACTGCTGAACCAGTGTGTTTTTAATTTCTGTCTGAAAAGACAGCTTCCAAATTGATTGTGGCTAGTCTAGTCTCTGATCTTTGACCTATCTGCAGATACTACTAACAAAGGGTTCCAGTTGTGGTTTGTGTTATGTGAACACCTGTATGCTACATCCTGGATTGAGACTAATAATTCATTTTACGTAAGACACCAGACAATCATCAAATGGTGATGATTTGGGGTTCCTATTGACCAAAATGTGAAAGGCTCGATATCAGATTACCAGTCCCTTAGCTCCTCCAAGCATGTATGTTAAATCAGAGAAGCTGTTCAAATCAGGGGTCACATTCACTTTTGAATGTATGCTTTTTCTATTTGAAGAAATTGCAGTTCACATGCATTATAAGGATAAACTGTAGAAAACTACCATAAATTGATTAAATTTGAAATGCTGGTGTAATTGAGTTTTCCAGTAATTCTTCATCCTAATTAAGCCCTTCCATTTATTTTTTACTAATTCTGACTTGAGTAGTCAAGAATTGCTTGGCATCAGCAAAATCATGAAAGAGGAACTTTTGATTATTAAGATGTTCTTAACATGACAGGAAATGGAATGGAAATATGCAGGTCTGGATCTGTTGCACTCTTAAATATTAGCCTGAGATACACAATGTGAACTGAAGTCTCATAGGGAACACAGAAAATGCAGGGTAATAGGTCAAGTGACTAGCATTTTTGGTATCCAGTTTGAGACCTTATAGGGGAAGGGGCCTGATTTCAGAAAACCCTGAGTACCCCTTTGCTGAAAATTGGCCTTTTAAAGTTACTCAGGTGTATATCCAAAATCTCTAGTACTTTTTAATATCAATGGCAAAGACTTTCACAATAGTATATAATAAAAATGTCTTGGAGATGTGCTGGTAGAATTCACTGGCTTATTTCACGTAAAACAATGAAAATAACTGTGTTCTCAGAAAGCCCTGGACCCTTAATTGGATGATTACTAGAACTAGTTTCATATAATTATGTTACAGTTGTGACTCTAATAGCATATACTTTTTTGATAAACAGGTTGCTACAAGCAGTAAGAACATCGCGGTTCACATCCTGAATTCTTTCCTCTCAAGAATTTGAAACAAGGGACTTCTTTCTAAATTGGACATGGCTAATCGAGGAGCAACAAGACCCAATGGGCCAAATGCTGGGAATAAAATATGCCAGTTCAAACTAGTACTTCTGGGAGAGTCTGCAGTTGGCAAATCAAGTTTGGTGCTTCGTTTTGTAAAAGGCCAATTTCATGAGTTTCAAGAGAGCACCATTGGAGGTGAGAAATAGTGTTACATTTTCTCTAGCTTTGTATTGAGTATATACCCTCTCTGCCAATGACTGTCTTCATAAATGTAATGTGATACCCTGTGGTAAGCCATCTGCAGTAGTGATCAAATCTGGGACCTCTGGATCTTAAAGCATGAGCCTCTACTGCCTGAGCTAAAAGATTAGTGCTGTTATTTCAAGGCTGTTGCAGACTTGTAAACCTATATGTGCTGCTTGGTGGGGACAGAGTGGCACAATGTAAGTTTGGGTAGTCAGTTTTTAAAACCGTAGTTGGTGTCTGGTAATTCTTTAAGGCGATATATAGCTATTCTAACAATTCACATTTAATGCATACAGTTAAGCTGCTTAGCAAGATGAAGAACCTTGGTTGCTGTACAGCAAAACACACAACTTTTTGCAAACTTCTTACCACTCAAACAGCCTGGCTTTGATTGTAAAGGAAGACACTTGCTGTATTTGTATTTTTCACTTTTCTTTAGGATTGTATGTGCTTTCTTCTCCACCCCCACCTGACTGCAATCAAAGCTGACTCTTGGTTACTAGGCGGGGAAACAAGGATTTTATAATAGTCTGAGTGGATTTTACTTTTCCCCATGAAACAGTTTTTTCTGCACCACCTACAATGAAGCAGCTGCATATGGTCTCTGAACTGTACTCCTCCTTTGGCTAAATCTGAACAACTTCTTCCAAGACTGAAGTGATTCTCCACAGTCACTTATTTGCACATAGACTGATGTAAGCTGTGCCCTCAGATCCGTAACATCTCTGTAGCACACCCTGTCCCTGCTGCTCCAGTGTGTGAATCTAATCTACATTTTGATGCTTCTATAGATGAGTTAGGTTTCACACACACATTAAAGACTGACAGAGCTGACAAAAGTAAGAAAATTCCAAATTAAATCTTACTACATCCGTTTATTGCTCTGTGTTTAGTTATTGTAGGTTCTGTGAGTCTGAGACTGCTTACTTCTGATCTCTTTAAGAGTCCGACATAAGTGGGTTTCTGTTTTCTGTTCCAGAAGTCTGGTATGTCTTTATTGACGTGTATGTCTGGCATCTAGAATTGCTGACGTGAAAGATTTTGTATATTAAACAATTATCTTAGCTGTTTGCTTTTGATAGTGTAACAAAGGTCCCAAGGACAGTTATACAGAAGCAAATTCCTAGTTCATGTACACAAACACACACCTCCCTCCACCCCGACCCTGTTACACATGAAGAGTTCAGTGGTCTTTGAATCTTATAGTTGCACTTTTACATTTACCCCGGTTGGTTTCAGTTTTACTCACCTAACAAGAATGAAAGAATACTTGAAAACAGCATTGAAATTAGGAACAAGAAGCCACAGAAGTGCAAACTGAGACATAAACTATACTAAATAGTGGATATTAACATATGCCTCTTTACTGTATTAAGTAGAGGGAGAAAAATATATACTTTACATAGTCCAGCTGGAAATGTTACTGTGGATGCAAGTTACAGGATTCAAAAAATAGCCTGTTACTGTGTAGTCTTAGTATGTTTAAATTATAGTTTTGTTGTTGTTTTACAGAAAGGCCTTTAAACAAAGGGGAGCTTATGTGCACTATGAAGCTGAATAATGGCACTCGTAAAAGAAAATGCAATTAGATGGAGTAGGCACATTGACAGTGTAGTGCTGTTGTGTAGAAGACCTACATTCAAAAATAATGTTAGAGCTTTCTCTCCACAGTCTCTACTGGAGCAAGTCTACTGTGAGTTAGGAGGAAGTATGACTTCTAAGAAGAATGATAATCTTTAGATAATTAACGTAGTTGTATTAACATTGGACTTATGAGGCAGCAAATTTCATTCACCTGGCTATAGAAGATGCAAGAAGCTTGCATTTTCATAATGGCTTTGGGTACATCAATGCCACAATAAAAGATGTGCAGCATGGCCACTACTGGCCTGGATCAGCTGACTTGGGCTGGTGGAGCTTGGGCTGCAGGGCTATAAAATTGCAGTGTGGGCTCTGGCTAGAGCCTGAGCTCTGAGACCCTGCAAGGGGGAGGGTCTTAGAGCCCGGGCTCTAGCCTGACTCCAAATGTCTATGCTGCAGTCTTACAGCTCCACGAGCCAGAGTCAGCTGACCTGGGCTCTGAGACTCAGTGCTGTGGGTTTTTTATCGTATTGTGGACAAACCCTTAGCAGGCTCTGCATCCATTCTGACTCCTGCAACAAGACTACTCAATCAGTTCACTTCAGCTTTACAGCCTTTCATGATGGTGACAAACCTGTTTTTTGGTATACCAGTGTCTTCAATCGCAGTTGAAATTGATGTATGTAGCTCCTCCTGAGAGTGGAAATGATGAAAAGTGATGCTATGGTGGTTCAGAGCTGTTCAGTCATTTACGAAGTGAAAAATGTGTCTAATGCACTTCTTACAAGGGGCTATTTATTTATGAACTGTTCTGTTTGTTTCTAGTTCCCAGGTGCCTAAGACTGAACCACGTATCATACACTGTTTTCAGAATCAGAGCTACAGCAGTTTGCTGGAATGTAGAGAATAGTACAAAACCGTATATAGGAATGAACTAATGATGTACAGTGTGATAGAATATATCATTAATGTTGGTCTGTCGTGCCTTCTAGTGCATCAGAGTGAAACACTTTTGGAAGACTGAGTGCTGATTGTTTTGTGACAACTCCATTTCAATATTATAAAACTGAAGTTAACTTATTGGATTTTCTTCCCATACCAATTGTCCTTTCATGTCTTAATTACTACAAGGGGACGCAGATTGTCTTAAGTAATTTCATTTTGTGCTGTTGAAGCAGTATAAGACTGCTCCTAATATTCTCTTCCAACCTATTGTATTTTACCAACTGATGATGCATTCTGCTAAGGAAACTCAGATGTGGTATAGCTGTGTGTACATAAATGAATATGAATGTGTAAAAACATAACTATAGACCTTTGATTTCAGCTTTTTTATCTTTTTGTAGCTGCTTTTCTAACCCAGACTGTGTGTCTTGATGACACAACAGTAAAATTTGAAATTTGGGATACAGCTGGTCAAGAACGATACCACAGTTTAGCACCAATGTACTACAGAGGAGCACAAGCAGCTATAGTTGTATACGACATTACAAATGAGGTAAGTACAATATATAGAGAAGGGGGGCAGCTGTGGGCTAATGGATCTAGCGTGGGAGTTGAGACCTGATTCCTTTTCCTCATTCTTCTGTTAATTTATGTGAATTTGAGCAGGTAATTTAATGTTTTATTTACTATTATTACAAGTAACTGAAAATTTCTAACTGAAAAGTTAGCAAAAACCACTTTTTTGTTTTTCTCATGTGCATTTGACAGCACTTTATTTTATAATTTTCACTGGTCTGTAAATGGTAAGTCAGTTACTCCTGTTTGTCACTTTCATACAAATAGGAAAATGTGATTATTATTTTTTTTAATTTAATTAAAAAAAAAAAAACCCACACACACACAAATTGACAAGAGGACTTGGCAGGCTTAGCATTTAAAAACTGCTTTTATCTCTTACTGAAGAAAAGTGAGGCTTTATAATATTCTCCAGACACCCTCTTTAGATATACAATGAGCTCATATCATAATCTCTTTGCTGCTGTGTAACCATACCAGTTATAGGATGCACAAAGTGTGTTGTGGCCACCCAGGAGCTAGACCAATCACAAACGGAGGAATTAAAGGAGAATATTTTCCCTTCCACTGAATGTTTAAATAAAAATCATTCAAAATGCTATTACCTACAGCAAAAATTACTTTTCTTTCTAAGTATGGAAGTGTATCCCATCACAATAGGTTGGACTATATCATATGTACTAATATAACAAAAATCCACAATACATTAGTAGACTATTGGTGCCTGTTTCTGCAGTGTGAGGTCAGATACAAAGTACTTCACATCACCCAAGAAATGAAGCAGTAGGCAACACATTTCACTTTGATTTGGCTTTTACTATTGAAGTATGGCTCCTAATTTTTACATTTCATTAGCTTAAAAATTCTTTAAAAGAGGTTTTCAAGTTTTTATGCAATTTATCTTTTCACTGTGAAAATTACTAGCTACTGAGAGGATGGAAGAAACTAATGTAGAAGAGTACTCTTTTGGAGATACTTGATTTTTTTTAAATTATTTTAAAACTTTTTTTAAAAAAGTTAATTATTTGGGTTTTTCTCCTTCCCATTTCCAGGGGCCTCTGATTCCATTTATTCAGAAGCTTTTGGCCTAATGGCCTTGGCTTATTTTCCAACAGAGAGAGCACATTGGAAAACATAAATGTAATGACTTAGATTTTGCTTGTAGCTATAAATAAGAATATAACTGAAACATTGCAAAAATAAATTTAAGGTCTAATCCTGAGGTCCTCACTCAGTTTTTATCCAGTCCTTAGGTAAACTACCCATTGTCATCAGTGGGATTTTTCTTGACGAAGACTGGGAGAAAATGGGTAAGGACTTGGCCCACTGTGGTTGAGTGGCTTGAGACCCTTTCAGCACTTTCAGGGAAGAGAATAGTTTAAAATTGTCACTCTTTCTCTTCCAGTGCTTGATCTGTTTTCACTCTAGCCAAGAGAGTCATTTTTGTCACTTTTTCATCCATTTAACGTAATTGATAAAGGGGATCTTAATTTTTCAGTAATGTGGTCCCAACTATGCACCTTTGGGAATTAAAGAAGTGAGGTTTCATTAAAAAGGCCCAGTCAGCCAGTTGGAATGTAGCTTTGGAGAATGAATACACTGATAGGTTTCTTGCTCACAGGACAGATAAGATAAATTTGGGTAATAGGGATAAAAGGACAATAGAACTGAGTTTCTTTATTTTTCAATCATTAACAGGAGTCCTTTGCAAGAGCAAAAAATTGGGTCAAAGAACTTCAGCGGCAAGCAAGTCCTAATATTGTAATAGCTTTAGCAGGAAACAAAGCTGATCTAGCTAATAAAAGAGCTGTGGATTTCCAGGTACGTCATACATATTTTTTATTCACAAGAAATAGTGTGTTTTTGTTGGACTGCTAGTCTGTAATAGAAATAGCCTTCTCAGAAGGGATCATACTATCCTCAGAAGGGATCATATTATTTTCTGATGATTAATCCTTCATTGTAGGATTGCACGTGTAATAGAATTCTGTTGATAATTGCAAACATGAATTTATAGTATATCTGAAAATATGATATTCTAGTGAGAATTTTTTGAGGGGTGAGGGGTATAAATGTGATACGAAGTGACAGCTGTCCGAAAAGAGAGCGTTTCTAATTAAATTTTACTTAAAGGTACAGCTAACTTTTTTTCCCCCCAGATATGTCAGATCTATCAGTAAATTGAATTTGTATTCTAAGAAACTGCTTTTTCCTGTATGCCTCCCTAACAGTTATTAGGGACGACTTCACTAACAATAGTTAATCAATCTTAGGGGTAGGTGTGGTTCTGAACACAGGCCATTCTCAGTGAGAGGTTTGGAATTCACTTGTTGACATTCAGGATATGATGCACAGCTGATCTGGCTACTTTATGGCCTGGTCTGAGCAATGTAAGTTGAGTGAGTTAAGTTTTAGCTGACTTTTTGACTGTGTTCTTGCTATTTTTGTTGCTTTTTTAAAACTGATGTACCTGTGCCCAGAGGCTTTTGGTGGTTCATTTAATAAAAAATATCTTAATAAAACCAAATCAAAGTACAGAAAAAGCCCCAAAGCCAATCAGTGGCAAACTATGATTGTAGGCTTGCTTATGACCCAATAGAACTCAGACTTCTATATTTGTTTTCATATTCTGTAATCTTAGGATCATCTTTGGTCATGAACTTTCCTTTTTCTCTAGCATCATATTTGCCCGCAAATGTGTTTTGACTTATCTAGAACATTGCTGTGTATGCCAGTACCTTAGTTCCATCTGAGTTCCTTTCCCATGTCTTAATCTCCATATATTGACTCTTGATTCCTTTCTCAGTGACTTTTAAAGTATCTGCTCTCTAGAATTCAACACATTCATTTTTACCTTCCCTGATTTCTCACTCTATTGCTTGACATTTGTAAATTAACTGTTTAATTGTGTTAGAATAACTTTGTAAAGTGTTTAGAAATACTTTTTGTACAAAAGATAGTATGGAAAATGGTGATTGTTACATGTATACTTGGAATTTGTTATCCCTAGAATTGCATAGGACAGAATTTAATTGCCAGGTTTTTGGACCAAATATAAATAACTTTTTAACCATCAATAGCACTTCAAAAAAAATGGCTAAAATGGATACATACGTTCCTCGGGGGCTTGGCTTTCAGTTTCTATCTTTGCAACACACCTTAGGGGTCTGTGTACATGGTGTAACTATATTTGGAATGATAACTTGTATAGGTATATCATTGCAAATTTCACTATCTCTGTAGTAACTAATGTAGCATAGCATATGGTTAGCAAACGATGCTGCTTAGTAATGAAAGTGAGGGCATGGCTACACTAGAGAGTTTACAGCGGCGCAGCTGCAAGCTCTCTAATGTAGCCACTCTAAGCCAATGGGCTAAACCAGGGGTTCTCAAACTGGGGGTCAGGACCCCTCAGGGGGTCGCAAGGTTATTACATGGGGGGGTCAAGAGCTGTCAGCCCCCACCCCAAACCCCGCTTTGCCTCCAGCATTTATAATGGTGTTAAATATATAAAAAGTGTTTTTAATGTATAAGGGGCGTCGCACTCAGAGGCTTGCTATGTGAAAGGGGGTCACCAGTACAAAAGTTTGAGAACCACTGGGCCAAACCATCGGCTTAACTACTCCAGCCCCCGTGAATGACAATGGCTATGTCGGCAGAAGAAGCCACCCCGCTGACATAGCACTGTCCACACCAGTGCTTATGTCAGCATAACTTACGTCACTCGGGGGTGGTTTATTCACACCCTTGAGCAACATAAATTATGTTAACATAAGCTGTAGGGTAGACATAGCCTTAGTGATGTAGTTTGCTCTTCACAATTATATTTTCACCTGTCTTCGTGCCAGGGCCGGCTCTAGGTTTTTTGCTGCCCCAAGCAAAAAAATGGTTGGCTGCCCCCCACCCCAGCCCTGGGCTCCCCCCCACTCCCCATTCCTGGCTCTTCCCACCCCACCTGCACCCCCTGCCATCCCAGCTCTGGGCCTCCCCCGACCCGCACCCCCCTGCTGCCCCAGCCCTGGGCTTTCCCCTCCCCCACCCGCACCCCCTGCTGCCCTAGCTCTGGGCTCCCCCTTCCCACCACCAGTGCCCCCCCCACCCACACAACCCCTGCTGCCCCAGCCCTGGGCTCTCCCCCGCCAACTGCACCCTTCTTCCGCCCCAGCCCTGAGTCGCTGGTAACTCGCTCCCAGGGCGGGTCATTCAGCAGGCATTTTAGATGTGCACAGAACACAGACAGGATTGGTTCCCATATGGTTACAGAACTGCAGTAAAGTGGAACAATTTTCAGCTTGATTGATTGGAGGATATCTGGATGCATATTCTAAGACTGTCCTCCATAAATGAGGAAAAGTTGAGGTGCCTTTATTATTTTTTTGTTCTACTCTTTGTTTCTATGGGGAATTTGCCAATGCAATATCACTGTCTTCCTTTTAAACAAATAAAACTTAAAAAAAAAAGAAAAAAAAAGGCAATGGCTGTTGAAAATAGCAATTCCAGTCCTAATAACCACTGGGAAGCATTTCTTGCTCAATTTTATCCTACTTTTTCTACAGCAAGTTACAGTGGATCAGTATATTTGATTTGGGAGAAATGAAGTAACAGCTGCCCAAATTGAGCCTGAACACTCCTGAATTTTGAAGGTGTTCAAATCTGGAAGGCAGGTGCTAGATTCCCTTTCTGAATATTAGCTAAATCTGGAAAGGAAATGTCAATTTCTGCTTCCATGGCTCAGAACTGGAAATCCTCCTACCTGCCTGGTACTGTATCTAAAGCTGCCCAGGTCCTCTAGCAGACCCTCCCCTCCTTTACTTTTCATTTTAAATTCGAGTGGGATTCACGTACCTCCCTTGCTAGGCTTCAGATAGAGAGGTGCACTCAGGGCCGGCTCCAGGCACCAGGCAACCAAGCTGGTGCTTGGGGCGGCACCTGGAGGGGGGCGGCGCGGCGCTCGGGCCGCCGGGGAGAGCGGGGCCACAGCCGGGCTCGCCGCCCTCTCGCCGCCCTGCCCCCGGCGCTCTGGCCGCCCTCCCCCCCGCGCCCTCCCCCCGGCTGCCGGGGGGAGAGCCCCTGCGCTCTGGCCGCCGGGGGGAGAGCCGAGCCCCAGCCGGGGCTCGCCGCCCTCTCGCTGCCCTGCCCCCGGCGCTCTGGCCGCCGGGGGGAGAGCCGAGCCCCCGCCGTGGCTCGCCGCCCTGCCCCCGCCGGGGCTCGCCGCCCTGCCCCCGCCGGGGCTCTGGACGCCGGGGGAGGGGGGGGGAGAGCCGAGCCCCCGCCGGGGAGAGCCGAGCCCCCGCTGGGGCTCGCCGCCCTCCTCCCAGGGCTCCGGCCGCCCTCCCCTCCGGCGCCCTCCCCCCGGCCGCCGGGGGGAGAGCGGAGCCCCCGCCGGGACTCGCCACCCTCGCCCCGGGGCTCCAGCCGCCCCCCCCGGGCTCCGCCTCCCCCCCCCCGCGGGGGGGGGGGGGGGGGCGGCCGGAGGCTTTTTTGCCTGGGGCGGCAAAAAAGCCAGAGCCGGCCCTGGGTGCACTGTCCATTTAGTCCACCCAATTCCTTCTTTGGGGGCTGCAAGGTGAAGTCACAGCAGCATCCCTAATGCAGTCTGGGGAAGTCTTCTAAAGGGGATATCTGGGCCAAAGCCTTCTGCTCCTTAGGCATACTTGTTCCCCATTCACAGGGCCACCCCGCTCTAGCAGTGAGCTCTCCATTCACAGCAAGCTGCAGCATGAGGTTTCAGCTACAATACTCCCTCCCCCTCCCTTTCCTGTTGATAATGGCCAAGGGAATGCTGGGAAATGTAGTTCTTTCCCTGCTCCAGGGCTGGCTCTATAGGCAGGAAGCTAACCAAGGAACTACAGCTCCCAGGGCCCCCTGTTGGTTCTCAGCTCCTAGGCTGGATCCCTGCCGGCTGCTGCTCCTGCAAATGGGCTGCCCCAAGCACCTGCTTGCTTTGCTGGTGCCTAGAGCCGCCCCTGCTTCGTGCAGAACTTCTGTTGAGTTAAAAGGGAGTTCCACATGTGGAATGAATAAAATGTATGTGATTTAAAGGGAGATTTGAGTTCCCAGTTAGAGGCTGGGAGCTATAATACTGGCTGGTAGGTGGTGGCACTAAAGGAGAGACTTTTAGAATAAAGAAAAGGTAGAGTTCACATTTGAAATTCAGGCTAACAAAAAAATTAAAAGGTGGTATTGAATACTATTGTCCTGTCATGTTTGTTATAATAGTGAACTCTTTCTGAGTGACACATTTTTTTCGATAATCTGTCTTCAAAGGCAGGTAGATTTAGAGGAGCTCCAGAAATTGCCTCTTTTCCTGTGTGCTATTGAAACGCACGTGGGCTGCTAGGACAACTCAGCTATCCGCTTAGAACTTAGCTTTCGGAGGTCAACGTTAGTTGCAAGCCCCACCTTTTGGAACTTGTTCCCCTTTACTATCAGAGCCAGAGTTTCAGTCAAGGAATTTTTTAATTTTTTTATTTGTTTAGGCTTTTGTTTATGGATATTTTAGGCCAACCAAAAAGTGTAGGAATTTCCTAAGATTTGAATTCTGTATGGTTTTTAATTACTGTAGGAGACCTATGTAGACGTTTATTACAGATGCTGTATAATGCCTCGAACATCAGGGTGATGAAGTTTCAGTGAGCTTTCTTTCATACAGATTACGTGCTATGTATTTTATCACTACTGACCAAGGGACTTAAGTACTAAGTTGCATAATTAAAAACAAACTAAAATTCTTATTATAATATGTAACTTATAGGAAGCGCAGTCTTATGCAGAGGACAACAGTTTATTGTTTATGGAGACATCGGCTAAAACATCAATGAATGTAAATGAAATATTCATGGCAATCGGTAAGTATTTTTAAATGGAAGCTACGTTTTCAGGCAACTGGTTTGTATGTAGTCCTTTTCTGAAGTTCATTCTATCCTAGCCTCTGAGTGGAATATTACCCAACTTTTCTCTCCTTGTTAATTGGATTTTCCTCTCTGTGGTAGTCTTCAGAAAAGATGTTAGAGAAGCAGTCCTTTTTAATGTTCTAAACATCAATCACTTAAGAACAGTCTGGCTCCAGCCTCATCCCATGCACCAAGCATATCCCCTCATACTGTCAGAGAACAAGAATCCTTGCATCACTTCTGAACCCGAAACTTCTGTTTAGCAAGTTCAACTTGCTAAACAGTGTGGTGGTTTAGGGTCAATGTTCCATTTTGTCTGAGCTTCTAACAGAATGAGCAAAGAAACACACTTCACTATATATCAAAATATATTTATCTTGTGATGCAGATAAGTAGGAAATGTTTGACTTGCAAAATTTTTGCTTTTAGGGAAAGGCTTGGAATTCTGCTTTTAAAACAATCTAAAGGTGTGCAAGTGAAAAGGATATTGATACACTCTATACCAGTGGTTCTCAAAGCTGGTCTGCTGCTTGTTCAGAGAGAGCCCCTGGCGGGCCGGGCCGGTTTGTTTACCTGCCGCGTCCGCAGGTTCAGCCCATCGCGGCTCCCGCTGGCCGTGGTTCGCCGCTCCAGGCCAATGGAGGCTGCAGGAAGTGGCACGGGCCAAGGGATGTGCTGGCCGCCCTTCCCGCAGCCCCCATTGGCCTGGAGCGGCGAACCGCGGCCAGTGGGAGCCGCGATGGGCTGAACCTGCGGACGCGGCAGGTAAACAAACCGGCCCGGCCCGCCAGGGACTTTCTCTGAACAAGCGGCGGACCGGCTTTGAGAACCACTGCTCTATACGATTCTAAGCTCTTTGAGGCTGGAGTTGTGCCGCGTTCATGTAGAGTCTAGAACTTTTTGTAGGCTTTACCAAAGATAAATAATGATTATAATTGAGATTGAAAAATGATTTGATTTTTTTTAAAGGAGCATGGGGAGCAATGTTTTTATAAATATTGAGTTGAAATGTGCAGAATGCTTCAATTTTGTGAACACTTTTCATGGAGACTCTAAATCGGGTTCTCACAACAAATTTTTTGGTGGCCTCAAAGTGCGGCCACCAACTCTTGCTGGTGGCTGCTCTGACAATTTTTCCTAAAATACTTAATTAACTTAAAAACAAATAAATATGCACAGATATATGTCCAAATCATTGTAATCTATCTATGTAGGGTTTTTTTGTTTTGCAGACTCAGTAATAAAAATAGTGTACAGTTGTCTCTATTCTTTATTGGACCTAAACAGAATAGAAACACAAATAAGGTGCTTTGAATGGTCTTGTCTTTTTTTTCTTATTGGTTTTTTTCGTGGTTTGTTTTTTGGGTTTTTTTTTTTTTTTTAAGACTTGCTAGCTACTAAGTGTGCTGTGAAAAGTGATATTAACAAACACACAAATATCACTTTTCACAGCAGACATATTCAGACCCGGCCAGCCCGCGGACAAATTAAGCCCTGGATGGGGAGGTGGGCACAGAGGCAGTAGGGGCCGGGGCACTGGGGGAGGTAGCAGGGGGGCAGAGGTGATGGGGGAGGGGTTAGCTTGGGGCCAGAGCCCGTCACCATGCAGCCAGGGAATGGAGCCCGAAGCCCCACACCCAGGGAACAGGGCCCAGGGACAGAACCAAAGCCCCCTGGCTGGAGCCTGCCACCTGAGGGCTGAAGCCTGACCCCACAAGCCCGTGGTAAGGTGGGGAACTCACTGGCTACCTGCTCCTCCAGCTTGTGTCTCTTCAGAGGGGTTCAGGGCCCAACCACTCATGGTGGCCCTTGGGGAGGGGCTGCTGCTTTGCGCTTCCCCCCTCCTCATCACCGCCCAGGAGGCTGTGGCCACAAGAAAAGACCCTGGTGCATGTGGGAAACGCAGCTCTAAATATGCCTGCATAGTGTTGGTATCCCAAGTATAGCAACCTGAGAGTGATGCTAAATATAAACAAACTCATGTCTAGTGTAGTTTCTCTGTCCATGTTGAACGAACTGCATTAAGAACATTATTTGATGATTTATTTTTAAAACCTATGGCATTAATAACCAAAGAACCTTTATAATTAAGTCCCTCATTGGATCGCGGGATGATCTTAAAATAATTGCTGCTGAGTTGTAGACAAGATATGGAAAATCACAGAGAAGTAATGGACCTTTATTAAAAGATGTAATTTGGAAAAGCCAGAGTAGACTTATTTGTTTAATAAAAATTTGTTGGAACGGTATAAACACTCAGGTATTATGTTATGCTTGCTAAATTTTTGATAACCAGATGTTTTGCTGCAACTATAATAAGTCTTTTTTTTTTTTTTTTTTAAATGGCTGGTACAATATAAAATTTAGAGGACTAAAAGTATTAACACAACTGCTGTAGAAAAAATGTCCAGTCACGTTAGCCTTTTACATTTTACAGGCATTGAATGTTAGTGTAGTACTAATTGCATACTCAAAATGTATGTAAAATTGTGGACACTGCAAAGTAAGATAATTAAAATCAGAATTGCAGTGGAGGCCTAATATTGCGGGATCTGCAATTTTCACAATACCACAAATGAAGTAGGGCCTTATTTATAATTTTTATCCCTTAAGTATAATTTTGACTGTAAGTGTACTTTGACCTTGTAGTCTCTTTAAAATGAAATAATTACAGATTATAAACAGAATACAAATTTACTAAAGGTCTGCTGATAGTTGTTTAGCCCAAAAGTATACAGATCCCACATCCTGTGGTCATACTTGAGTTTCATTTTGTGAAAAAAGGGAAAATCCCCAAGAGATAAGGGGACTTACCATATTTGTTTTATGAAACTTTCAAACTGCTGAAAACTTTAAAATGAAAATAGTGTTTTGAATTTCATCCATAGAAATAAAACTATTACTCATGAGAACTGAAGTGGGAATCAAAGCAAGCATGTCTTCAAGATGTGCAAAATGGCCCACTCAGCAATCTAGAGGTAATCACAGGAGTAGGTGTAAAACTCAAACAAAAAAAATCAAATGGCCACATAGATTGTAAGTGTTGCATTTTCACCATGATATGGACCTAAGTGGTATTACACTTCATCATGTAAAATAAATAGCAGCATTGTAATTTCTTAAAACCAAATGTTTCTTTGTTTGTATTAAACAAGGGTACACTTGTGATCTAATACATACTTTATCCAGGTATAAAAATAAGTAAAACTTAGTAAATATGCTGTGGTGATATTAAAAGATCACTTAATGTGCATCAGTTCAGAGTGTTTAAAGGTCTAACAAATATGTGGGGGGAGGAAAAAGTCTATCTTTATGATAAATATTTGCGGGAGTCCTGGATTTTGATGATAGAGATACAGGTTGGCATTTTTTTATGTCCCTATTTAAATTTAAAACCAAATTAACTTTTAATGGGCCACTCTTGAATCCTCATACACTGCCTTTCTACTGTTCCTTTTAACTAGGCCTAGAAATGTGATTATTATTTTTTTTTTATTATTATTTTTTGGTTTAATATTAAAATCAGTGGTTCTCAAACTTTTGTACTGGTGACCCCTTTCAGATTGCAAGCCTCTGAGTGTGACACACCCCCCCCTTATAAATTAAAAACACTTTTTTATATATTTAACACCATTATAAATGCTGGAGGCAAAGCAGGGTTTGGAGCGGAGGCTGATAGCTCACGACCACCCATGTAATAACCTCTTGACCCCCTCATGGGTCCCGACCCCCAGATTGAGAACCCCTGATTTAAATAGTACTTTAATCTTTATTGTACCCCCTGAGTATTTTAGTGAAGTACATAAACTTTATTTAACACAATTTTTGTGTACAGTTTTCCATAGTACCCGCCACTGTAGTGTCTTTGTGAGCTTAATTCATACACTTTCTCTCTCATGTGCACGCATTCAATCATGAAATTCACCCTGTGCACAGTGCCAGAACAAGGCCCATGCAATTAAACCTTAAAGTGGTGCATGAAACTCATGATGTCCCCCTATGCAGGGATGAATTTAATCCCACGTGAGAACTGCATTCCAGAGCCATCTCCTCAAGAATGAGAAAATGGAAAAGCAAAATAACAGGAGTTAAAATACTTGCCAGACAGAAAAGAGGGAGACGTGGCATGTATCAGGCATTTGCAAAATGGCCTTTTTAGACCTGTTGCTACTTGACTCTGCTAAATTTAAGTGGACGTTTCCAGAAATGCTGGGAAAAAAGTTCTCTAAAAGGGCAACGTAGAAAGCTTCATAGGGACCATGCAATCACAAATTAAGGCGCTGTGGAAGGAGCTGGTTCTGTGTGGCCACAGATGACCTTTTTTTTTTATATATATATATTTCCCATTCATACTGCCTGTTTGAATCCTTTAGGAGAAATTCAGTCTCTTTTGCTTTTCTGCTAACCAACTGTAGTACCCTTGCTTCAGAGTCTGGACATGCAGAGAAAACTTTAGTACTTCGGGCAGTATGGGTAGGGCAGGGGCTTCCCACAGCAAGGGTCAGGGTAGCCTTGTGAAAGTCCTGCCTACTCCACTTCTCCATAGCAACAACTGACCCCACTCTAGCAGAAAAGTGGCAGGGACTCCTACATAGCAGGATAAATAAATGTCATCAAGTTCTGACTGGCTGCATTTTTCTCCTGCTTTACTCCAGGGTTACAGAGAGGCAGGTGGGCTGCAGGAAGGCAAAGGAACAATTAGTTAATTAAATCAGAGCTATAGGGAGTATGCAGCTCAGGGACAGATGAATAACTAGGACAAGAGCTGATGACCGTTTATATGTACAACACAAACACACATCCTAGCTAAATAGAGAAGTGATTGGGGAGTTTATGAAGGGGCGCGGGGGAAGGAAAGGGACATGTGCTAGTTCTATGACCACTCTCTGCATGTATGTTGTATTCCTTTCCACTTTCTGTATTGTTTTTTCCAACTGTTAGCTCTTCAGAGCAGTGTGTGTTTTAGAAACACCTAGCACGCTGAGTGCTGCTGTAACCTAAGGCCGTGATCTTATAACTTATTCTTCATAGGTGGACCCATATTGAAGACATTCCTTGGGAGCCCACCTGCATGAACAAGTTGCAGGATTAGTGCCTAAATTGTTAACTTCTGTTGCTAGGCGATTCTGGCTATATTTTTCTCTCCTTCCAAGGATGTGGGTGGGGTTTTTTTGTCTCAGCTATTCAGGAAGCCGTGGATTCTAACATGGTAATAACAAATGGTCTTAATCCAGGGGTTCTCAAACTGGGGGTCACGAGGTTATTACCTGGGGGGTCACGAGCTGTCAGCCTCCACCCCAAACCCCACTTTGCCTCCAGCATTTATAATGGTGTTAAATATATAAAAAAGTGTTTTTAATTTATTGCGGGGGTCGCACTCAGAGGCTTGCTATATGAAAGGGGTCACCAGTACAAAAGTTTGAGAACCACTGTCTTAATCGTACATTTTCTGAATGACATACTCCGAAAGCCTAAAGCAGACAGATTGTGGAGTTACTATTTTGTTGCTACATATCTTAAAAGGAAATATTCAAATAGCTTTCTTGGACTCAATAGGTATTTACAACTTAGTACGATCTTGACGCTAATTTTTACTCATTTTTCTTGTTAATCTTGTAGCTAAAAAGTTGCCAAAGAGTGAACCACAGACTGCAGGAGCCAACTCTGCCAGAGGAAGAGGCGTAGACCTTACTGAACCCACACAACCACCCAAGGCTCAATGTTGTAGTAACTAAACCTTCAGTTGCTTTAAACTGTCTTGAATATTCTTCTGCTTCCTAACTGTTAATAACAATGGAATTGGAGTGTTTAATCTGGTCCAATGCAGCTTCCAAAACAGAAGAGACTAATGACATAGTCAAGTTTCTAATACAGAATTATTTTGTTTTTATCTTAATTTTTAACATGCATGTATCACTGGCTGTAATATTTCAGCAATAGAGGGGAAGTGGAAACTGAATAAACTTGTTTCAGTTGAAAGGTTTTAAAAATCACTTGCCATTAGGGATATAGAAGAATTACATTTATTGACCTAACCAGCTAGTCCTCAATATCCAGGTATTGGTTACTGTTGTAATTGATAGAATTGGGACTCTTCAAACGTTTCAATTTGTGCTTTTAAAAAAAAATCTTTCTAGAAACAGGGTCTACCGATACTTTAAGCTTATTTGCAGTATTCATGCAACCAGTTGTTTCTGCAAGTATCTACCATTTAAATATGCATTCCACATTTTCATAATTTAACTGCAAACAATACTTGCAGCATTTTAAGAATCCTATGCTTGCAGAAAAATGGATTTTAGTTGTTACACTGTATGTAAATTATAGTCAGCCCAGTGGTTTAAAGAAAATAGTGATTAAAAATCAAGTTTAACTCCATATTTATCTGTTTATAAAGGCACAAACCAATGAATTCAACTTTACAGGATTTTTCTTCACAAACCATAAGAGCTCTCCAAGTAAAACAAAGACAAACTAGGTGTCTGTGATTTTTTTTGTTTGTTTTTGATCATTGCTGGCCATTACACAGCTTCTTATGTTTTTCCCCAAAGGAAAAAAATAGTCAGTGCACTAATAATTATGTACATTCAACTTGATTTTAAATTTGGATATTAATGTACTGTAAATAGGGTACTGCATTGTAGTCTACATTTGTTTAATACTTTCTGTAATATTTAAGAGTTGCTTAAAGGTATACAAAATGTACAGTTACTTAAAGCTAACTTTTCTCTTCCCCTAATCTAAAGGGGTTCTGAGTTCTTCCTTTATGGCTAGAACAGTAATAAATGATGCTCCTGTACCTGTAACATAAGTACTGCTGTCTGTCAGTAATGAACTCTGCAACCTTGTTTTCCAAAGTCCATTTTATTTTGATCTGTCCAGTCTATTGCACTAATTCTTTGTTATTTTCATTATATGAAATTTACCAAGTGTGTCAGAAGACGATTTAATCTATTTAAATGTTGAACTGCTAGCAGAAATTTGTGCAGATTGTAAATTTGCAGTAATTTGGGCATAGCAAGGAAAATGACAGTTCACCAGTGTTTAGTTTTATATTGAGGTGCTCAGGTTTGAATAAAGTGGTTATAAAACAGGAAAGCATCGTGATTAGTGTCTGTTCTTACCATGAATTCAACAAGAAATCTTTATTGCATTTTAGCAGTTAGTGCTTTCACACAGTTACAGAAAAATGACTTTTGCCCCAAAATGGGTTGACCAGGTGAGGATGACACTTTAAGACTCATGTAACTTGACTTGCCTAAATCTAGGGTATATTGTACACACTTTGGTTGGTACTCTGTCCGGTAAGCACATTACACATTTTGAATATAATTAGGTATCTTATCACATCCATTTAGAAGTGCAACCAAAATAGTAATATTATCTCGAGAACCTGCTGCTAATGCAGTTTTTACCAGTTGTTTACTAATGTAATTTGCTGCACTGTCATAGAATGTTGCCGAATTTATTTCTCCTTTGCTGGCAATTTGTGAATGTGATCCACGATTATTAGACAGATATGCTTTTGTATCATCGTCAAACTGTTTCAGTTCTTTAGAACCTTCATGACTGCCAGAGGCTGACTGGATTATCTCTGTGTGTTGTGAACATGTTCCGTGATTATTAGACAGACAAGCTTTGGTATCCGCTTGTTTTACGTGATCGTCTAACTGCTGCACTTCTTCAGAACTCTCTTTGTTAGAGCCTGGCTGCATCCTGTTTTCATTTTGCGAATCTCTTCTGTTACATGAACATGATTTTTTATTATTTTGTTTCAGACTGCCTTCATGTTGATTCTGGAGGAAAGCCTCTTTATTAAAATACCATAATTGGATTCTGTCTTCTAAGTCATTAATATCCATTGAACTACATAAATAGTCTTCATAGGGAACTATTGAATACTGATATTTGTGCATAGAAATCTCTTCTCGCTGGGCATACATTTCCAAATAAGAGGTGAACATTCTTAGAGTTAATATAACCACTTCATTTTTATCCAGAACTTCCCAAAGCCCATTAGAAGCTAAAATAAGGAATTGACATGAATCATCTGTAGGGACAGATATGGTATGTGGTACAGGAATAACAGATTTTTTCAACTTTGGATCTCCATGATGTCCAAGGCCACGAGTAGCTCTGATGAGCCCTTCAACTAGTCCTTTTGGTTCATTTGTGCTGATGTTTCCACCATTCTGAAGTATACGGTCTCTTTCCTTTGAATTAGAAGTGCTGTGTTCTTTGGTAAGGCAGTAGCTTTTTCCATTTTTGCATAAGACTGCATGTATATTACCTAAAATAAAATAAGTACATTTTGCATTTCATAGTGTGACTGAATTTTTTTTTTACTAAACACTATTAGGTTATTCACAGTAATGAGCCATTTTGACAGGTGAAATCTTGTATTGTCCCTTTCACTTAGCTTTTGACACATTTGCATGCTGACATCCATCCTTATGCTGTTCTGCTTGTCACTGGTCTCTCAAATCTTTGCTGATTGAAGGAGTATCTGTACTTTCTAAAATGTCACTGTAGCATTGTATTTCAAAACTTTTGATGGGTTGTAATTGAAATTCAAAATATCAGGCTAAGAATGTAATCCTGTGTAAATTCCAGCAGCTGATAATGAATTTCAAACATAGTTCAGTGCTTGCAGATCGTGTTGGCCTAAAGGCTTAAGCACCTTTTTTAAATAGCTATTTAAAATGTATACATTTTTTAAATCTTGTATAGTTCCAGAAAGAAAGTGAATGTACAGGAAATAAAATAAACAGTTTAGCATTTCTCCTGGTTCCAGTCAGAATGTGCTTATCAGTTAGTCTTTCACAGTGTAGTCTGTAGTCTTTCACTAATATAGGGTCTAAATATTTAGTACTTGTGTCTCTTGTAAAGAAGAGAAAGATACATTAATTTTTTGCGACTTGGTTTTCATTTGTAATTTATGCCATGATCAGATACTGCAGTGGTGGTTGTAATCTAAGCAATGGGATAGCTATAACTGATTACGTATATTATGTATTGCCACTTACATTAAAATATTCTGCTTAGTTTTCCTGTCACCATGCTGTAGACAAAGAGTAGCTCCTCAATTACAATGAATTGCTTATTTAAAAAGTACATGCTTTTGCAAGATCCAAAAGACTTATGCTGGTATGATCTTTGAAATGGAAAATGCTTAAGTCTCAATACAAGGTGCACATGGTAACAAAGCGCAAATTAGGACATGCCAGCTATAACGGGTTGTTCTCAGGAATAAGGTAGTCTTAATTTTTTTCTGAAGTTGCATGATGAGCTGTTGTAACCTCATATGAAAGGCCATTAAATTGACTAATTCCACGCTATATCAACTAATTTGACAATAGCATTAATCTATTCTGAGGATTAAAAGTCCTCTGCAGCCTGAGGTGGAGAACCTTTGTCTGAGCCAGCAGGGGAAAGAAAATGCTTGGGTCCTTCTAAGAATGGCATTTCACCTCTTAGTGGGTTTTACGGAGAGGGACTCCATAGTGGATTTCCTGAATTGAAGAATGCAGTGGAAGACCACTGACTGGCACAGCCAGAGAGCGGTGGGTCTTCAGTTCTTTCCCCTGCCTGAAATGGCATACTGCATATGGCAGCAATGGTTCCTTCCCTCTTGTTTTGAGATAGAGTAGGAACAGGTTTCTGGGCCTCAGAAGGTATTTTCCCCTTGCTGCTAGATTGGCCCTGCCAGGTTGAGTTTTTTCACCTTTCCTGCTGCAGCCTAGGAAGACCCAGAAGTTAGGATAGGTGAGGCTGGGAGGTGTTTATCTAGTTACAGCTTGTTGGGTGTCTACTGCAGGTATTTGGTCCTGCTTACAAATATACACCAGAACTGGAAGCAATATTAGGGGCACACATCCCCTAAAGAAGGGAATGGATAAATTGTTTGGAGCTCCTAATGTCATCCTCAACCTACCTATAAAGGGAGGGAAAGATTCCAGCAACAGTGCCTAGGATCAGGTTGAAAGTTTTTGAGTAGCGCTTTCCCAGATGTCCTGTGTCTCTGGCAGTGTCTGAGACAATTCTACTCTGAAAAGTGTAAAAAAGGCATCATCTTGTACAACAGTGGTCCCTTTGTGGATTTGGAGACCTAGGTTCTTGCTTACGAGACATAACTTTTTTTTTTTTTTTTTTACTGTTTACTTTTTTTTCTTGTTAGCATTGCAGAGCCAGTAGTGAGCTGGATTCTATTCTTTGTGTCAACAAATTTGTTTGCTAAATTCAAATCAGTTACACCTATGCAAGTCCAATGAAGGCAGGTGAGAGTCCCATTCTGATGAACCAAAGGAAGTTTGCCAAACCAGGAATTGGGGCATGGAGTCTACAGATGTCTCCAAGAGCTGGGTGGGTGATTTAATGTGGGGAAAATGAAAACAGTTTAGATGGTCCCCTGCCATCTAAAATATTCTCTCTCCCTACTCCACAGATCTGCAGGCATCCCATTTCAGTTGCTCATCATATGCTCCAAAAACTCCAGTTCCCCTTTCATGTATCAAGAAACACTGCATACCCAATTCCTAAAACACTCCTATAAAGCCTTTGTGTGCTGACCTCAGCAATTACTGGGTGACTGCAAATGTATGCATGGACCAAATATATGTAAATAGTGAAAGTATGAGCTTGGTGTTAAGTTTTTGCATGTGCACACTAGAAGCACGTGATTTGGAGTTAGACTATTATCATGATTTGTTAATTATGATTTCTAGGTGTGATATGTTAAATGAGGTTCCCTTTTGGATACTTCCTCCCCTACCCTCTACCCCAGTGGTTTGCATGGGTGGGTTTTATGCTAAAGGAACCTTTCCTGTAACCAGCAGAGTTCTTGGTGATTATATTAGACTATACCATACTTAGGAGGACACGAGTATAAGAAGCTTCTGGTGGCAGATCATAGTATAATGCAGAGATGCTACATTATATTAAAATTGAGTGAGACTGAGTGAGTTCTAGCATGATTTTTGCTAATCTCACAGTCCAGACTGACAATCAATCTCAATCTCTCTCTCTCTCTCTATTGCAGAAAAGGGTTGCTTCTGAGAATTATTACATGGTGGTTTTATGACCCAACTGTCTTGTCTCTTAAGGCTAAACTGAAAACTACCACATTTTCTTGTCTGCTACTCTAAAATTGAACCTGGCACTTGTAAGATGATGCACCAGCTCTCCCTTGGCATGGGGGAGAGGGGAAGGGCAAGGGGAATCAAGCTTCATCTTAATGGTGTATGAATCTAATGCATTTAAAACAAATGGTTCATTGGGTAGTTAGACTTCATTTTTATTCAATGTAATTGAATAAAATATCAAATGGTGGATTGTGTTTGGGCCAATCTTTTCAAAAGGATTTAAAAAAAAAAACAAAGTACCTCAAAATGACTCCAAGCCCTATTTCATTACCTATGTTAGACCTGGACCATGTGATTAATAGAGCCTAAGGTAAAGCTTGGGTTGGGATTGGGGCATAGGGCAGAGCATTTTAGATATGAGGGGGCTGAGGAATCATCCCAAACTTGCTGCATTTGGACCATGTTACCGTCCCATTGAACTATACAGGCTTTCCCTTACTACATGAAGTGACAAATGGGTTCCAATATTTTCCGGGCTAACAGTAACCCATTTCTCCCAGATTAAGTGCAATTCATAGTCTCACAGCTGGTTTCCAAGTACTAGTGGGATCGGAGCACTTAAAATGCTCATAATAATTGTACAAGCTTGTCTAACCGGCCATTGTCAGATATTTGTTTGGTGCAATGGAGAGTGATGTCTTTAGATGTTCTTAATCATAAGGCACTACTGCTACAAAGTCTCAAAATTTAATGATCAGAGATCATTTCCATGCCAAAAGACACTTTTTTGTTTCTATTTATCCTGGGTCTTTCTACTCAGCTGTAGAATTTGGTTTAGTCTGGGAATGATCCTACTTTTGTTCTGTTTTGAGACCTGTGACACATCTGCAACGCAGTTGAATACTTTGCTTCAAATCCCACAAGGACCTTGTGTACACTAATGAATTTTACCCCAAAAATTCCCCAGGGAGATTTAATGAGCAGAGATAATTAGTGAAAGCTAACAGTACCTTGTCTAGAGTAGGGCTACCACTGTGCATCTGAACTGGATAGCAGTGGTGAGAATTTATTGGTAATATTCCCTATTGTCATTGTCAATGGACTTAATTGTGGCTATTGCAGCTATAACCAGGTAAAAGCAGGATTCTATTGAAAACAGAATCAGATCTGAGCAGAGTTTCCACCTAAAATACTCCCAAAGGGGAAAAGAATCTCCATAAATTACCCTTGAACATTACATTTCAAGAGTAGCACTAGCTCTCCTCCCCATGTCACAACAGAATAAAAGAGATTACTCTCAGTTGCCTTTGGCACAGTACTATAAACAGCAGAAGCAGTCAGATCCTTATCTACACCCATGCACCTGAGCTGCTACTAATGCCAGTGTTTTGTTGGGGTTTGAGGGGGGTAAAATTCCCTAGTATAGACATTGCATATGTGTCTCTTCTTAAGTTTGACCCACATTTGGCTTAAGTTTTCACCAAAGTTAAAATGAATGAGACTTGGAGAAAGGGAAGACTTCTGATTTTTGTGCCATATCCCACACTAAACCTTCAGTTTTCCTCCTTTAACTGTTTCTTCCACCTTTTTATGCTGGTCACTTTTCCTGCATCCCTCAAAGTCTTGTAATTATACCAGTGACCCTAAATGTTCGCTTAATTTACAGCTGTAAGTCAAACATACTATCAGATATATGGATGAACTGTCTTATTGTCTGACATTAGCATTCATTGCACAGGGTTTCATCTTGTACCCTCCAGAATGTCAAATAAAACCTCTTACCGCTAAACTTGGCTTAGATTTTTTTCCCCCCATTGTAATTGGGGGAGGAGGGAGAGCACCAAAAAAACACCCAGCCCCCCCCCCGCCCCAAAAAACAGCCATTCCGTAAGTCAATAACTTACATACCAATGTTAGCAATATGCAGTATCCCAGAACTGCTTTCGGATGGATTTGCTGAATTAGTAGTAGTGTTTTCAAGCAGCATTGTCTCCTCTTGTTCCTTGATGCTCTTTTCATTACTGATCCTTTCCACTAAACAGGTAACAGCTGTACAGCTACTCCAGCGAACTTTGGAAACCTCATTCCTTCCAAGTCGTAAAAGTCTGTCCATTCTCCAAAAGGACTTCGCATATGCTTTGTGAATCCATTCATAAGTGTGTGGCTTGGTTTTCTTATCACTGTCTGTTTTACCAGAGAAAACCTTTTCCTGATCCCTGTAATTTCCCTTGATTACTGTGACAAAAGAATCTAGGATCTGTTCCTCATTTCCACTCACTTTATAAGAGGAATCAGTCTGAGACAGTTGGTCAAGAAATAAAAGTGGAAACTCTGCTGAAACTGTCTCAGCAGCAAACACACCATGATATCCATCGAATAAGCCCCAAAAACACGTATCTGACCTATTTCCATAATTATCTAGCACAATGAATGTATCTTCCATATCTGCTCGCCATGTTGAATTTTTGTCTTGGCAAATTGCTAATGCTTTTATTAGAGAATTGCTTACTTTCTTGAGGTATCCAGAACTGTCAACAATATTATCAACACTAAAATATGAGGTGCCCTTTGATTTATTCTTAAGTAGCTCTAACGAACAATCAATCTTCTGTTTGTCTCTTTCAGTGTATTTAGAAAACTTGATCAGTCTTGAAATTAATTGCTGTCTCTGAAGTAAAAGTTTGTTGGTGTCCATTTCAATCCATGGACGATGATAACCCAGTAGAGCTAGGGCTTTGTGCTCTTTTTTATGATAAAAAAGTTGATGTGGGTATATTGTTTGTTGACATATTGAACAAAGAACTGGAATATCCCCAGAATCTATTTTCCTGGGCACAAAACCGACCTTCTCAGTCTGATTTTCCTCATGTCTGTAGAGTTCAAAGTCAGCTGTTTTTGAAGTACTTTGTAAATTTGGTTCCCATGTCATTCTGCAAAAGGAGTTGAATGTTATTAAAATCCCCTTTTAATATCCAATACAACTACAATAATCTAACCTTCATGCATGCCCTCTTTTAATCTCAAAATTATTAGCATTACTTTATATTCATGTATATGTCCAAGAAGCTGGAAGATTTAAGCTGAATGTACATGGTGTATATAAAATTACTAACTAAGGTTGCAAAGCTAAGCACTCAAAAGTTAGGAAATGCCAGAATTCAGGGCACAGACTGAACAGCGCTCACACTGCATAAGCAGCTTATTCAGTGTTTTGTTTTATCCTTGTCCAATGTATATGATCCCACTCCTTATTTACAGCACACTATTAAAACACTTCTCTGAATACAGAATTATTAATTTCTTCATGGGCTTTTGTATGGGTCTCATCACTATTGTAGCTGAATACTTCACAAACTTATTTTCACAACACCCTGGTAATAGGGCACTATCCCCATTCTACAGATGTGGAAGGGAAGCTCAGAGAAATCAAAGTAATTTTGGATGCCTAATTTGAGACTTCTAGCGTCAAAGAAATATATTTAAATAGCACTTTTTTCTTTGAGTGATTGCTCGTGTATTCTACAATAGCTGTGCGTGCTCACCACATGCACCGGTGTCGGAAGTTCTTCCCCTAGCAGTACCCGTAGGGGAGCACCCCAGCAACCCCTGGAGTGGCGCCTCTACAGCGCGGTATAAGGGGTGCTGCGCGCTCCCCCCACCCTCAGTTCCTTCTTGCCGCCAGTGAAGGTGCTTCGGAACTGCTCTGCTCCAGCTTTGCTGTAGCTTGTCCCCAGATCTTTTGTTCGTTCAGTGTATGTGACCTGCAGTTAGTAGTTTAGTTAGTGCGCCCATGCCGGGGTATGCCCCATGCCCAGGTTTAAGTTGTGTGACACTTGTAGGTGACCGATGCCAGTGAATGATCCGCACACTGACTGTTTACGCTGTTTGGGTGAAACTCATCTCAGCGATCGCTGCAAGATTTGTAAGTCGTTCAAACCAAGAGAGACGGAGACATTAGGCTCCAGGCCATCCTGATGGAGTCAGCGTTGACCCTGACTTCGGCGCACCGCTCCGAGTTGACACCAGGTACCGCAGTATCGGTGCGCGGTGACCCCCTAGCGCCATCTACCAGTCGGCACCGCTCCCTGTCCGCGGGGCATGCCAAGAAGGCTAAGGAGAGGCCGCCTCCGCCGCAGCACCGGAGCAAGACCGGGGGAGGGGCTACACCAGGGATCGGCAACCTTTCAGAAGTGGTGTGCCGAATCTTCATTTATTCACTCTAATTTAAGGTTTCGCATGCCAGTAATACATTTTAACGTTTTTAGAAGGTCTCTTTCTATAAGTCTATAATATATAACTAAACTATTGTTGTATGTAAAGTAAATAAGGTTTTTAAAATGTTTAAGAAGCTTCATTTAAAATTAAATTAAAATGCAGAGCCCCCCGGACCGGTGGCCAGGACCCGGGCAGTGTGAGTGCCACTGAAAATCAGCTCGCATGCCGCCTTCGGCACATGTGCCATAGGTTGTCTACCCCTGGGCTAGATCCATGTTGGGCAGTCCTCGGTCCCCATCGGCCTCTAGGCCTCCGACTCAAGTTGAGTGGAGTAGCCCGGCCCATGCGGAGCAGGCTTCCCCGGATGTCTGGATGCCCTCCACGCCAGAGGCCTTGCAAGCGGCCCAGGACGTTATCTCCATGCCGGTACCAGGAGCACCGCCAATGTTGGGCCCGTGGTCCAGGGGCAACCCGCCACTGGGATCTCCGCAGTCGCCCCTGCCTCGGTACCTGTCACTGTCAAGGGAATGTTCCTGACACCATTCGCCGCTCAGCGACCATCCCGTGCGTAGTTCACACAGGTCGCCGTCGACCCCCACCAGGTTGTCTTGCTGGGTTCCGACGGACAGAGACTTCAGGCACCGTTCTGCCTCGAGGAGCGGACACCCATGGGACTGAGGCAGACAATGCCAAAGGTCCTCATCTCAGAGGAGCTATTGTAGCCAGTTGCGATGGAACGTTGACGCCGTTCCCATTCGTTGTCTCGCTCCAGGACCTTGCCACGGCACCGCTCCCGGGCGTCGATCGTCGGTGCCTCACTGTTGCGGATCCGCCCTCTGGAGCCGATTGTGGAGCAGCCGCTACCGGCAGTACCGTTCCTCCACGTTGAGATCACGGTCTTGTGGTTGGCAGCGCTCCCGGCAACGCCGCTCCTTCCCGTCCAGGGACAGCGGCAGGTCGTATGTCAGCCCGGCCTCCCTTCATAGTCGTCCATTGATGGGTCAGGCCGAACAGCCTGCTCCGCCGGTGCCACAGCAGGTGCAGTGGTACCAGGCCCCGTGGCTGGCACAGTGGTTCCAGTGGGCACTGTGTTCCCCAACGCAGCCCCTGGTGGGGGCTCGCTTAGTGGCTGGAGCCTCGGAATGGCTGTCGGCCTCCCTCTCCCAGCCTCCGAGAAAGGAGTTGGTGGGACGTGCATCTTCGGTGCCATACCCAGAGAGAGAACAGGTGGTGGATCCTCTGGTGCCAGTGGACATGCAAAGTACTGTACCTGCCTCCTCCCCCTCCCCGGATGAGGTGATTGGGGCCCCTCCATCCCGCAGGAGGACTCTAAAGCCCACCAGGAACTATTGAAAAGGGTGGCGTCAAACCTCAACCTTCAGGCAGAGAAGGTGGAGGAGCCCGCGGACTCCCTGTTTAACGTCCTGTCCACCTCGGTACCTGGCAGGGGTGGGGAAAATTTCAAATGCCTTGTGGCAAACCCCGGCCTCATTGCCCCTCAACTCTAAGAGAGCGGAACACAAGTATTTTGTGCCCGCCAAGGGGCATGAATATTTATACACCCATCCTGCCCCTAACTCCCTGGTGGTTGAGTCAGTCAACCACAGGGAGCGGCAGGGCCAACTAGCCCCCACTCCGAAAAATAAAGATTCAAGGAGGCTGAATTCCTTTGGCAGAAAAATTTATTCATCCTCGAGCTTCCAGTTACGGGTGGCGAACCATCAGGCTCTTCTGGGCCGGTATGAGTTCAATCTGTGGAACTCTCTCTGCCCAAGTTCGAGGACTCCCTCCAGGAACATGACAGGAAGGAGTTCAAAGCTCTACTGGAGGAGGGTACAGCGGCTGCCAGGGAAACCCTGCAGGCAGCGTCGGATGCGGCGGACATGGCCACACGGTCCATGGCCTCCGTGGTGTCCATGAGAAGGGCGTCGTGGCTCTTGCTGTCTGGGCTGTCCAGTGAGGCACAGACTTCCCTGCAGGACCTCCCATTTGATGGCAAAGCTCTGTTTGCAGAACAGCGGACATAAAACTGCATGGCCTGAAAGACTCCCGCACGATGCTTAAGACTCTTGGCCTCTATGTTCCAGCTCCGGCTAGACCTAAGTTTAAGCCGCAGCAGGCTCCTGCCCAGGCCACCCACTCTAAATATGAGCCCCCTTATAAAAAGTCGTGGGACTATAAGAAATGCCTGCAGAGGCATTCTTGGCCTGCCCCCCAGTCTGGGTCCTTCAAGGGCAAACAGGCAGGGAAACGGCAGTTTTGACTGTATGCCCGGGATCGACCTACCAGTTCACATCAGGGATCCACCCTCAATAAAGCTTCCTTTCTCCAACTGGTTGTGTGCTTTTCTCTCTGAGTGGTCGCGGCTGACCTCGGACCAATGGGTCCTCAGCACCATCTCCTGGGGCTACACCCTCCAGTTTACCTCTACCCCGCCCAACCACCCTCCGCCCCCGTTCCCCCTGGGGGACGCCTCTCACGAGGCCCTGCTCAAGCAGGAGGTGGGGCAGCTCCTGGGCCTAGGAGCGGTGGAAGTGGTGCCAGCGGAGTTCAAACGCAAGGGGTACTACTCCCTCTGTTTTCATACCCGAAGGCCAAAGGGGGGCTCAGCCCATCCTGGACCTGCGAGGCCTGAACCAGTACATGGTGAAGCTCAAGTTCCGCATGGTCTCCATCATTCCCTCCCTGGATCCCGGGGACTGGTACGCTACCCTCAATCTGCAGGACGCGTACTTCCACATCCATATATTCGAGGGGCACAGACGCTTCCTCCATTACACAGTTGGACAGGAACACTACCAATTTACGGTCCTCCCATTTGGCCTGTCCACTGCCCACAGGGTATTTACAAAGTGTATGTCTGTGGAGGTGGCCTACTTCAGGAACCATGGGGTCCAGATTTTCCCCTATCTGGATGCCTGGCTGGTCAAGGGCAGCTCCTGTTCGCAGGTGCAGGATCAAGTGGCGCTCCTCTGTCCACGTGCGCCACTCTGGGCCTGTTGGTAAATAACACCAAGTCCACATTAGTCCTAGTTCAACGCACAAAGTTTATCGGGGCAGTCCTGGACGCCACATCGGCCAGAACCTCCCTCCCACCGGACAAGTTTGAGACCCTAAAAGGGCTCCTCAACACAGTCATGAGGTTTCCAGTGACAACAGCCAGAGCGTGTCTCCAGCTCTTGGGTCATATGTCGGCGTGCACATATGTGGTTCGTCACGCCAGACTCAGGATGAGGCCCCTCTGGTTAGCCTCGTGTTCTCCCAGGCCAGAGACAAGATGGACAAGGTCCTCACTGTGCCCGAACCGGTGATCGCCTCCCTTCGATGGTGGTCCCCTCCCAGGGAACATGCTCTGCAGGGTCCCGTTCAGAGGCAGGCCACCGTCGATGGAACTGGTGTCCGACGCGTCGGACCTTGGGTGGGAAGACCATGTGGGAGACGTTCAGACCCAAGAGCTGTGGTTGGCACAGGACCTGGCCCTCCACATAAACGTCAAGGAGCTCAGGGTTGTCCGGCTGGTGTGCGTGGCCTTCCGCTCGCACCTGGAGGGCCGTGTGGTCAGGGTTTTCACGAACAACACGGCCTCGATGTTTTACATCAATAGGCAAGGCGGTGCCCGATCATCTGCCCTCTGCCTGGAAGCCCTCCAGCTGTGAGACTTCTGTATAGCTCACGACATACGGGCCTACCACCTACTGGGTGCCCAGAATTCGTGGGCGGATCACTTGAGCAGGGACTTTTCCTCTCAGCATGAGTGGTCTCTTCACTCATAGATGGTGCACAGATTTTTCCAAGAGTGGGGAACTCCCCAGGTGGACCTGTTTGCAACTCGAAGGAACCGTTGCTGTCCCCGGTTCTGATCATAGGGGACTGGGATGGGGTGCTATCCCTGATGCCTTCCTCCTATCCTAGTCAGGCCAGTTGCTCTATGCCTCCCCTCGGTTCCCACTGATTGGCAAGGTCCTGGAAAAAATAAAGACAGACAGTCCTCCTGATTGCCCCGGCGTGGCCAAGGCAGCATTGGTACGGGACCTTCACGAGCCTGGCAGTTGCCCCACCACGGCCGTTACCGTCCCACCTGGACCTGATCTCCCAGGACCAGGGCCACTTCCTCCACCCCAACCTAGCAGCACTCCACCTCACGGTGGCTGAGTGGGGCGTCTCCCCCGTGGCTGCACCAATCCAGCTCATTTTGGACTACCTCCTTCACCTTAGAGCCCAGGGCTTGGCGCCCTCATCTGTCAAGGTGCACTTGGCAGCCATATCGGCCTTCTACCTGCCGATGCAGGGGCACATGGTATTCTCCCATGCCATGACTGGCCGATTCCTTAAGGGATTGGATCGTCTCTTCCCGTACGTTAGGCCACCAGTCCCGTAGTGGGACCTGAACTTGGTGCTGACCCGGCTGACGGGTCCCCCATTTGAGCTGCTAGCTACGTGCTCCTGGTCGCAACTCTCATGGACGGTAGCCTTCCTGGTAGCGATCACGTTGGCTAGGCGGGTCTCAGAACTCAGGGCCCTGACCTCCAAGCCCTTGTACACGGTGTTCCATAAGGATAAGGTCCAGCTCTGCCCACACCCTTCGTTCCTCCCGAAGGTGGTCTCCGCCTACCACATGGGTCAGGACATTTTCCTGCTGGTCCTCTGCCCCATGCATCCAGTGAGGAGCGCCGCCTCCACTCGCTGGATGTGAGACGGGCTCTGGCTTTTTACCTGGAGCGGACTAAGCCGTTCAGGAAGTCTTTGCAGCTGTTCATTGCCTTAGTCGAACGCATGAGGGGTCAGCCGATCTCCACTCAGCGGCTCTCCAACTGGATCACCTTGTGCATCCGTACCTGTTATGACCTGGTGGGAATCCCCCAGCCATCAATTGTGAGGGCACACTCACTAGGGCTGCCACATGGTCTTCAGTTCACAGGTTCACCTCTCATTATGCGATCGTCTCCCAGACCAGGGACGACGCCGTGTTTGGTAGGGCTGTGCTCCATCCCGAGAATTTGGGAACTCCTACCCGGCTCCAACAGATATAGTTTGGAATCACCTATTGTGGAATACACATGAGCAATCACTCGAAGAAGAAAAGACAGTTACCTTTTCCGTAACTGGTGTTCTTCGAGATGTGTTGCTCATGTCTATTCCACATCCCACCCACCTTCCCCTCTGTCGGAGTTGTCTGGCAAGAAGGAACTGAAGGTGGGGGGCGCATGCAGCACCCCTTATACCGCGCCATGGAGACCCCACTCCAGGGGTCGCTAGGGGCACTCCCCTATGGGTACTGCTAGGGGAAAAACTTCCGGCACCAGTGCACGTGGCGAGCACACACACCTATTGTGGAATAGGCATGAGCAAGACATCTCAAAGAACACCAGTTACAGAAAAGGTAACTGTCTTTTATATGTTCAAAATGCATCTCCCATTGACAATAATTTTAGCTGTAAAAACTCAACCCTAAGGTCTCAAGTGGAAAAATAGTATGTTTTTATGTAATTAAGACTACCATAATGCATATGCACAAAGGGACTGAATTAACATTGCACAGGCGACCTTCATTCTGGCCTTTTCCTAACTTTTGAGTGTTTGACTTTGCAACCTTATGTTTTTTAATGTCGTTTTTTGTGTGTAATTTCCTAGCTTTTAAAAAAAGCAAACTGAAAAAACAACACTGCCATGCTGTGGCTTCATATTGACCCCTTCATGGCTCATAAGCAGGGTTGCAACCTTTAGATCCACAGCACAGACCTCTGTCCCTTGAGCTAAGGGAACAACTGATACTAATAGGAGGTTGTCACCCTCTGTCTGAAGCAGCACTAGAAGGGGATGAGATGCGTGCTTTTCCCGTGGATTTCACAGATATTTGCTGACAACAGAGGAATGGTGGGACTCCGAGATCTTGGGTTCCATTTCAGTTTCTGCAGGGCAGTATTAACTAGTGGGCATAGACCCTTCTGTGCCTGTGCCTCCCAACCCTAATCCCTTTTGCTGGTCCTTTCTCTCCCTGTCTCTCAATTCCTTGTCTGAGTCTCTACTCTCCATGCTCCTTGTCCCACTCTCCAATCCCCCAGACTCCCCATCCAAGTCCCAATCTTTCCCCAGCCCTGTCTCCCAGTTTCCTATCTAAGCAACTTGTTCTAATCCCCACTTGGCTTTTTGTCCAATCTCAGTCTTCCCCAACACTGGCTCCATGTCTCCTTGCCTAGCCAGTCCCAATTTCCCCATATCCCTGGCTCCTCCTATGATCTCCGTCTCCTCCCATTCCTAGCTCCCAGTCAGTCTCCTTGCCCAGCCAGTCCCAGTATCATCCCCCCCGACCCAGGGCTGGCTCCAGGCACCAGCGAATGAAGCAGGTGCTTGGGGCGGCCAATGGAAAGGAGGGCGGCACGTCCAGGTCTTCGGCGGCAAGTCCCTCAGTCCCTCTCGGAGGGAAGGACCCGCCGCCAAATTGCCACCGAAGAATGAAGCGGCGCGGTAGAGCTGCTGCCGAAGTGCCACCAATTGCAGCTTTACCTTTTTTTTTTTTTTTTTCTGCTTTGCTGCTTGGGGCGGCAAAAAAGCTGGAGCCAGCCCTGCCCCCACCACCAATTCCTTGTTTTAGTCTACTCTTTCCATCCCATCTCAGCCCCTGGTCCAGCTCTTGTCCTCTCTTCATTTCAGTCCTACTCCTCCACACTGCCTGTGAACCAGCAGGGGGAACACTGAAATCACAGGAGAGTTGCCCTGTTCTCAGCTATTAGGCCTGACACTCCTGGAGCAGCAAGCGCAGAGAAAGTCTTGTTCAACCACTGCAGCTCCAGCACGTAGCATGCTCAGTGCAGATGGAATTGTCAGGAAATTTAGCTATCGACCACTAATAAAGTCTCTATGGAGCATGTGTGAACTGAGATTTTTCCAGGGGCTTATAACTTAACATATTTGGGAGGATTTGCCTAGGGATGGCATAAGGCACACATCTGACACCAGGGTGAATCCCTCGCCAAATTCCTAATCCCTGCTTTAGAGCATGGGGGCACAGGAGTGTCTCAGTTATAAGAATTTGTTTAACATGGGCAAAACAATGTGTTTTTCCTAGTCTTTTATTCTTGGAAACAAACAAAAATTAAAAATAAATAAATTAAATCAGTCTGAAGCATGGAAAAAATCCACTCAAACAGTTAAAGCTGTAAGTGAAAAGGTTTTATAATAGGAAGTCAACCTTATCGATAGGTGGCACTACCAGCTCTGCTTATAATATGTAATGGCTGAGAAATCATGCAGATGGTATTATGAAGCACTTAAACTCTCTCCTGTGCTTATATTACTGTAATGTGATATGATATGTATAAAAATCACAACTCCTTGTATAGCATTGCCTCAATCTATTTATCTATAGAAACTAGTGTGTGTACATAGGTCCTCAGATACTACAATGACAGGTATAGTGTAAAAACCTAGAAGTGTTGAGTGTGGCACAGCTAACTACAGTATACAGCATTCTATCTAGCAAATAGACATACACGCTGTGTTTGTATGTATGAGTACATATGTATAAATATGAGAGAGAAATTGGTGTTTGTTAGAGGTAAGACTGCAAAATAGTTTTCACTATAACTTCTAGTCACAGACATAATTTCCCAATATACGCTTGTAATACAGTGGGGAGAGACCCACCAGCAAGGCAATGTCTTTGTCAACAATTTCTTACTCCCAAATGCAGGTCTGCCCTGCTGTAGGAACTCTTCCCCAAAGTGCCTTTCTGGGGTCTGGCCCTTTAAATGTAGTAGAGCCAAGCAGCTGCAGGCCTAAGGTGTCTACTTGGCGATTAGCACTGCTGCCTGTAGTTCCCTGTTGCCAAGCTGGTAATTATCCTATTTGGTTTCTGAAAGACAGGGATATTTTCCGATGGTAGTGGGTTGGTCAAACAAAATTCCTTCCATTGATTTTTTTAGTCAAAGGAGAGCTAAAAAATATTTTAGCTATTGTAAAAAGCCTGTGATATGGTTAAGATGCCTTATTGAACCTAATGCCTCTGATTAGTTTGAGGTAGGAAAAATCATTTTAAAAGTTATACGTGGACTCCCCCATTTTGTGGTCAGTAGCATCTGCTACAATACTAGCAAACCCTTATTAAAACCATTGTAACACCACAGTGTGTGTTCTCCCTGCCCAGACAGATAGCTATTGCTCTCAGGCTGCAGGGGCTATTTGTATGAGGGAGGTGGTGTCTTGCAGAAATATGTACAGCAAGATTCTCTTAAAATGCTGTACTGCCTTAACAATGCAGATGAAATAATTGCACATGTAACTCCTGTTTGCTGGAAGTGGTACTCTGTCCCCCTCTGGTGGTGGCTAGGCCCCTTGGAGATTCATAAGCCTGCTACAGCTTTGGCCAGTGGTTCTCCACCCACGGCCCAATCAGCACACAGCTCAGTCCATGTGACATCCTCAGGGCCATACAGGTAGTATATATATTGTGTGGATGCGGTGCACATAGCGGCATATGTGGCTCACAATGGTTAATTGGCTGAGAATCACTGGCCTCGGCTAATAGAGAGGTGTCTTTTAGCTCATGCACTAGCAACTCATGCATTTAGCTCCAGAGTTCCCAGCTTTGATCCCCGCTGCCGACACCCATGTGAGGATCAGCATTACACACACATGAAAAAAGGTTGCAGATTCTGTGATTGTGGTGCTATCTGCATGGTTTTGTTGCATTCTGCATATTTTAAATTTTGAACTGAAGGATCAAAAAATTGGTGGCATCAAAAAGGCCTGATGTAAGTGGGGGCGTCTCCAGACTAAATAGCGGGTAGAGTTTTTACAGTCTTGGTTCTGCACAAACGTTGTCAGGTTTAACTAAAATCAGTTTTTAAATTAATTTATTTAAATCAGTGCTTTCCCACTGGTGGACACTCTTAGGGTTTGTCTACACAGGAAAATTGTACTAGTTACACTGGTATGATTAAACAAGGATAGTTACACTGCTATAAATCCTCATGTGGACACTCTTATACCAGAATAAGTGTCCACATGGCACTGGTAGGTGTTAAACTGTCTTTATGATGTATGAAGATTGACTCATTTTTTCCCCTGCTTATTTTTTCCACATCAGAGGTATAAGGTCTTGACTTCCCTATTTCTGCTGGAGGGCGGAAGAACTGCAGGGAAATAGTGACATCACAATATACTGAAACTGAGTTACCGCTTTTTGAGCCCTAAATTGAGTGGAAGAGGAATGAGAAGACTTAAGGTTCCAGCCTACTGCGATATCCCTGTGCAACTCCAGTGCTCCAGCAAGATAAGAGAAACCAAGACCCGGTACTGCTGATGTGTTTAAACATAAAAATAAAGCAGAGAAAAACCACACCTTAAAATGGTGAGAAAAAAATGTCAGGTCACCGTATTAAAGATCAGTAAAAGGGCACCAACAAGATAATATTTGCTAAGCAGTTTGCATCTCAGAGCCCATGCATTAAATCTTGGTTAAAATGTTATTACTATAAAATGTAGGCTACTTGGCTTCTGTAGGACTACTCATATGAGCAAAGCTACTTACATATGTAAGTGTTGCAGGCTATCCGGCCAAACGATTGTGGGGCACACGTTAATATTGCACAATGCATCACAGTCTCAGTAAATATTTTAGTTCTGGGCACTGGTTTACTGCTATTGCACTCTGAGTTGGTCAATATGGGTAAAGCATATAGTTAGTCTGTATCTGCTACTGCTACAGTTTGGCTATAATGCAGGCTAGTGAGGTGACATTTGAATCATATGGTTTTTAATTTGTGTACCTCCACTAATTAAACTGAGCATCAAAAATCTGATGTGTAATGAAAAGTAAAATGTACAAATGTTACCTTCATATAACCATTAAGAATGCAGTATCCAAATGAAAGAGTCATGTAAACATCTTTCCTTACCCACGTCATTCCACTCCCTTCTCCAGGATGTGCTCCTTCCTCACTTACCTATCATGGCCATCGCCTCAACTGTAAACTCTTTGGGGGCACGGGACCTTCTTCCTTGAGCTTTCTCTGATACCCCTCCTGTACGTGTGGGCACTACTACAAGGTAATCACTACTACAAATAATAATAAGATGGATGCAGGAAAGGTGGTTGGCTGACTTACCTTTGCAGTCTGGCACATATAGGAGGAGGAGGAGAAGGAAAAGATGATGTGTCTCTGAGGTCATAGTCTCCCTGAAAATGTCATCACAATATCAGCCAACAACATATTTTTCATCCTCCCAAGGCCACAGTGTGGGAAATTCTCCCTGAACAAGGATCATCCTAACCCCCCCATTGTTTTTCATCTCTTTCCCTTCCCTCCTGTCTCCCTCTTTCCTCCCTTCTTTCTCAATCATCTCTTCCTTCTCTGTCCCACATTTCTTCCTTGAGCTTGCTCGTCCCTATCCGTCCCTCCTTGCCAATGGTGTGGAAATGCTGCTCATGCTATCTCTATGCTGTCAGGTCTTCTCCTCTCCTTCTGACTTGTGCTCTGTTCCCTCGGCATGTAATACATGGACAGGTTGGAGGTGGCTCAAAAGGGAATTGCTTGCACTAGAGAATGTTGATGTTCCCACTACCATTACAACCTTCTAGCAGGCATTTCATACACCTGGCAGCCACACAAATGCTTCCAATGGGAACTAGTATTTGCCGCATCACAGGTACAACTCTTCCTCTGAGCATCGATAAGCTCTGTGTCTCCCTGCTCCACCGTAGTGCCAGTGTAGACCACAAGGGCTGGGATAGTGTCTGCAATGGTGCAATTGGTCCCTTAGTGCAATTCCACAATGCTCCAGCCCTACTCCTCAGTGACAGCTCTGACTGCCCAGAGCATGGCTCTGTCACTTGTCAAGATATCCCCTTACCAGCTGCATGCAGGCCCAAGAGCACTCAAGGCAATATTTATCTGGTCTCAGCGCTACCCAGCCCCTTACCCCAAAACCCCAACTCCAAAAGCAGCATTGAAGACCCACAAGTTTACTGTAAAATAAAACGTATATAAGCTGTATTGAATACTTCTAAAACCTATATAAAAACTCCACCTGAAAGACAAAACTCCCTTGTTAGCCAGCACAGCAACCACATCATAAACCTTCTACCAGGGCACTTACATCATTGGGGGGTGGACTCAGAGGCCATGCACAGCCTCAGAGCATCTAAAAAAGGGACCATAGCAAAAGGGACATTAGTTAGGGGCTGGACAGGAACACTACACTGTGTCTTCCCCAAGTGAATCAACATATCTCACCATTATGCTCTAGCACCCTCTGGTCAGCACCCACCCGTGATATATCCCAGAGCAATGATACAGCCTCACTGGGCCCCACTGCAGGACATATGGGAAGGGGGTCAGGGGAACTTGGCTGGCCACATGGACGGGGAGGGCCCAGAAGAACTTGGGCCCGGACCACTCCCGTTTCTGGATCCTAGGAAAAAACACAAGAGACAGAAGCTGTTAGTCTAGCTACAAAGCAAAAGAAGAAAATTCAAACATAATTAGAATAATTATAGAATAAATGAATGAACATAATTAAGCTCCTTACTTCCCTCCTTGAGTACAGACACTCAATGCTGATGGTGCTCAGCATAATATTGCCTGAGACTTCATGCCACTGTCTTTATGGCACAAATTCAGTAGTTGCTACTAAGTTTCCACCATCACATTTGCAAGCGTGAGGGTGTAAAAGGGTGTCATCTCCGTCCCTTAGGACGGACATGCAGTTCTTTGTGAAGAGCAGAACTATTCAAAGTGGGCAATGGAACCAACCAAAACTGCGGCAAATATACACTTATGTATTATAGATATTATGCACCTGATTCCGGGAACTGTGCTGGCCATTGTAGGTTAGATGCAACAACCTACAAACCTGTAATCCTTCCAGTAACAGCTATGCCATGGACATGGTGCACTCAGAATGCTTCGTAGGTATGCACTGCACTGTTGCAGCTTGCACTGGTTTGTTTGCACCAGTGCAGGTTGCAGTGGTGTTAATTTGATCCATAGATATTGAAGCAAATCAGAAGGGCTTCTGCACCGCTGGTATGAGGCAACCACAATAGGTAGGGTTACCATATTTAAAAAATAAAAAAAGAGGACACTCCACGGGGCCCTGGCCCCGCCCCCACCCCCACCCCGCCCCTTCCCCACCCCAACTCCGCCCATTCCCCGCCCCTTCCCCAAAGTCCCCACCCTAACTCCCCCTCCTCCCTCCCAGCCACGCGAAAAGGGCTGCCCAAGCGCTACCGGCTTCACGGTTTGCCGGGCAGCCCCCAGACCCTCCGCCCCCAGCCGGCGCTTCCCCAGCACAGCTGGAGCCCGGGAGGGGAAGCGCCCAGCCAGGGGCGCAGGGTCTAGAGGCTGCCCGGCAAACTGTGAAGCGGTAGCGCTTGGGCTTCGGGCAGCCCCCATGCCTCCGGATCCTGCGCCCCTGGCCGGGCACTTCCCCTCCCGGGCTCTGGCTGCTGTGCTCCTCCCCTGACTCTTCAGCTCTGTTTAAGAGCCAAGCTGCCCGAGCGCTACCGGCTTCGGGCAGCCCCCTTACCTCCAGACCCTGCGCCGCCGGAGCAGAGCAACTGGAGCCCAGGAGGGGAAGTGCCCGGCCGGCGGCTCGGGGTCCGGAGGCAAGGGGGCTGCCCGAAGCCGGAGCGCTCGGGCAGCTCGGCTCTTAAACAGAGCCGAAGAGTCAGGGGAGGAGCAGAGCAGCCGCGGGAGGGGAAGTGTCCGGCCGGTATTTTCCCGGACATGTTCGGCTTTTTGGCAATTCCCCCCGGACGGGGGTTTGATTACCAAAAAGCCGGACATGTCCAGGAAAAACTGGACGTATGGTAACCCTACAATAGGAAAACCTTTAAGCCTTTTCCTGGACAGTTGCACAAAAAGGCATACACGTTTTCCTAATGTAGCTGCATGCACCTGATGGAAGTAAGTGGCTGTGTCTACCTTAGCATTTTGCTTTCTCTCACAGCACTGTAATACCAACAGTGCAGTTCCAATGCTGGCAGCAATAGAAGCAGCACTAGACTATTCTGGCTACTGCATTTTTAACTCCCTGTTATCTGACCCTGGTAAAATGCCAGTGGTCAGGATATACTAACTCTCCCACCATCACTAGCACCCCTGGACCTGCCCTGGTGGTAGTATATGCTGGGCGATATTAAGAAAGAAAAACATCAGTGCCGACAAGTAGCCTGTTGAGATGGGGCCAGGAAAAGTGCTAAGAAATGGGATGTCCTGCATGATGCAGGACACTTAAGAGATATAGCCAACCATGAGCTGTTCAGAGCAACAGCAGGTGAAGAAGACGGGAGCTATGACAATGCTACCACCTAACAATGAGCTTTTCAGAGAACAGTAGTGGCAGGAAGGGGAGAGACAAGGGTATTGGAAAGGGCAGTGGAGTGGGCAGGATACAATAGGAGAGGTAGTAGGGGAGAAAGAGGAAGGGCAAAAAATGCATGGGCAGCCTACCATCTTTGAATCCTGTAAAATAATACAATATAGGCCTATACAATACATAGTAAGACATTGACCATGTCCTTAAATTCTCATTGTGTGTAGCTAAATAGCTCCTAAAATGAGCTTCTGAACTTAACACCTGTACACAGTTGCTGATTTTATAAGGCGCTCAGCAGTTTGTAGTTGAGAGTAGCATAATATCCTGCGCTTCTAGGGCCAACTGCTAAAGCACTTAGTTTTTGATAAGTCAAAACTCTTACTGAAGTCAGTAAGCTAGTGTTCTACATAAGCATTGAATACAAACTACATGATTTCCCTGTAGTTTGTGTTACTAAAATTACCCAGGAATATTGTAATGATCCTCTCTCTCACTCTTCCATTTATCAGTTTTTACTTTAAAAATTTAGTATATTTGGGAAAAAGCAAATCTATCAGGAAGGTCAGTAAATAAAAATAGCTCCAGCTCTTATTATCAACTTGGGCTCCTAGGCAGGGCAAGCAGTTAAAAAATGGGGTTCTCTTCTGACAAGTGACTATGTAACTGTGATGGGGCAAGGCCAGATGGCTACAGTAAAGTAGTGAGGAACAGGTATGTTAGCCCCAGGCTAAACAAATCCCTGGTACCATAGTAACCAAATGGCAGTTGCTCCAGGTTAATCAAGACACCTGGGGCCAATTAAGATCCTTCTAGAAGGCAGGAGAGACAGCTAGATTGATTGGGACACCTGAAGCCAATTAAGGACTGGCTGGAACTAGTTAAAAGCCTCTCAGTTAGGCTATGTCTACACTACAAAATTAGGTCGAATTTATAGAAGCCGGTTTTATAGAAACCGGTTGTATGCAGCCGATTGTGTGTGTCCCCACATAAAATGCTCTAAGTGCATGAAGTCGGCGGACCGCGTCCACAGTACCGAGGCTAGCGTCGACTTCCGGCACATTGCACTATGGGTACCTATCCCACAGTTCCCGCAGTCTCCGGCGCCCATTGGAATTATGGGTTGAGATCGCAATGCCCGAATGATGCAAAACAGTGCCGCGGGGGGTTCTGGGTACATTGCGTCAGGCCCCTCCCCCTCCGTCACAGCAACGGCAGACAATAGATTCGCGCCTTTTTACCTGGGTTACCTGTGCAGACAACATACCACGCCAAGCATGGAGCCCGCTCAGCTCAGCTCACCATCACCATATGTCTTCCGGGTGCCGGAAGACGTGGGACTGCATTGCTACACAGCAGCAGCAGCAGCTAACTGCCTTTTGGCGGTAGACGGTGCAGCATGAGTGGTAGCCTTCATCGGCGATCGGGATGCTGGTAGCTGTGGGGCTGGCAGCCGTAGGGCTGCATTGCACCAGCCCCTTGCCTTTTGACAGTAGATGGTTTATTACGACTGGTAACCGTCCTCGTCGGACAATCATGGATATCAGTCATAGTATATTATTTTCTGCCAAGTATTGTCTGCTGAGCACCCAGAAGAGGCCGAGGGCGATCTGGGTGCTGGCAGACATATGGCTGGCACACGTGGGGCTACATTGCTACACAGCAGCAACCCCTTGCCTTTAACCGTCCTCGTCGGACAATGATGGCTATCAGTCGTAGTATACTATTTTCTGCCAAGTATTGTCTGCTAAGCACCCAGAAAAGGCCGAGGGCGATCTGGGTGCTGGCAGACATGTGGCTGGCACACGTAGGGCTACATTGCTACACAGCAGCAACCCCTTGCCTTTTGGCAATAAATAGTATATTATGATTGGTATCCATCATCGTCATACTGGTAAGCGCCCAGTATTTGCTGCCAAGCACCCAGAAAATGCCGAGGGCTATCAGTCATGCTGCACTGTCGTCTTAAGATGTAAAAAATAGATTTGTTCTGTATTCATTTCCTTCCCCCCTCCCTCCGTCAAATCAACGGCCCACTAAACCCAGGCTTAGGAGTTCAATCTCTGGGGGGGGTGTGCATTCTGTGTGACAGTTGTTTGTATTTCTCCCTGATGCACAGCCACCTTTCTTGATTTTAATTCCCTGTACCTGTACGCCATGTCGTCACTCGCCCCACCCTCCCTCCCTCCCTCCCTCCTTCCCCTGGTCTTTAGATACTAGTTTCGCGCCTTTTTTCAGACCAGACGCCATAGCTATCACTGGGATCATGGATCCCGCTCAGATCACCGCGGCAATTATGAGCACTATGAACACCACGCGCATTGTCCTGGAGTATATGCAGAGCCTGGACATGCCAAAGCAAAACCGGGACCAGCCGAGGAGGAGGCGATTGCAGCGCGGCGACGACAGTGATGAGGAAATTGACATGGACATAGACCTCTCACAAGGCACAGGCCCCAGCAATGTGGAAATCATGGTGTTACTGGGGCAGGTTCATGCCGTGGAACGCCGATTCTGGGCCCGGGAAACAAGCACAGACTGGTGGGACCGCATCGTGTTGCAGGTCTGGGACGATGCCCAGTGGCTGCGAAACTTTCGCATGCGTAAGGGCACTTTCATGGAACTTTGTGACTTGCTTTCCCCTGCCCTGAAGCGCCAGAATACCAGGATGAGAGCAGCCCTCACAGTTGAGAAGCGAGTGGCGATAGCCCTGTGGAAGCTTGCAACACCAGACAGCTACCGGTCAGTCGGGAATCAATTTGGAGTGGGCAAATCTACTGTGGGGGCTGCTGTGATCCAAGTTGCCAGGGCAATGAGAGACCTGGTGATATCAAGGGTAGTGACTCTGGGAAACGTGCAGGACATAGTGGATGGCTTTGCTGCAATGGGATTCCCAAACTGTGGTGGGGCGATAGACGGAACCCATATCCCTATCTTGGCACCGGCGCACCAAGCCACCGAGTACATAAACCGCAAGGGGTACTTTTCAATGCTGCTGCAAGCCCTGGTGGATCACAAGGGACGTTTCACCGACATCAACGTGGGCTGGCCGGGAAGGGTACATGATGCTCGCGTCTTCAGGCACTCTGTTCTGTTTCGAAAGCTGGAGGAAGGGACTTTCTTCCCGGACCAGAAAATAATCGTTGGGGATGTTGAAATGCCTATCGTGATCCTTGGGGACCCAGCCTACCCCTTAATGCCATGGCTCATGAAGCCGTACACAGGCAGCCTGGACAGGAGTCAGGACCTGTTCAACTACAGGCTGAGCAAGTGCCGAATGGTGGTGGAATGTGCATTTGGGCGTTTAAAAGCGCGCTGGCGCAGCTTACTGACTCGCTCAGACCTTAGCGAAAAGAATATCCCCATTGTTATTGCTGCTTGCTGTGCGCTCCACAATATCTGTGAGAGTAAGGGGGAGACATTTATGGCGGGGTGGGAGGTAGAGGCAAATCGCCTGGCCGCTGATTACGCGCAGCCAGACACCAGGTCGGTTAGAGCAGCACAGCAGGGCGCGGTGTGCATCAGAGAAGCTTTGAAAACTAGTTTTGTGACTGGCCAGGCTACGGTGTGAAACTTCTGTTTGTTTCTCCTTGATGAAATCTCCGCACCCCCACCCACCCGGTTAACTCTACTTCCCTGTAAACCAAGCACCCCACCCTCCCCTCCCCTCCCCTCTTCAAGCACCACTTGCAGAGGCAATAAAGTCATTGTTACTTCACATTCATGCATTCTTTATTAATTCAGCACACAACTAGGGGGATAATTGCAAAGGTAGCCCGGGATGGGTGGGGGAGGAGGGAAGGAAAAGGACACACTGCACTTTAAAACTTTAAAACTTATTGCTCTGGAAATCATCTAGGCTGGAGTGACTGGGTGGCCGGAGGCCCCCCCACCGTGTTCTTGGGCGTCTGGGTGAGGAGGCAATGGGACTTGGGGAGGAGGGCTGTTGGTTACAGAGGGGCTGTAGCGGCGGTCTCTGCTCCTGCTGCCTTTCCTGCAGCTCAACCATACGCAGGAGCATATCAGTTTGATGCTCCAGCAGCTGGAGCATCAACTCTTGCTTTCTGTTTACAAGCTGACGCCACTTCTCCTCTTCAGCCCGCGTTTCAGCACGCAACCTCTGCTCTTCAGCCCGCCACCTCGCCTCTCGCTCATATTGGGCTTTTCTAAAATCAGTCATTGACTGCCTCCACGCATTCTGCTGTGCTCTGTCAGCGTGGGAGGCAGTCTGTAGTTCAGTGAACATTTCGTCACGCGTCCTTCGCTTCCGTTTTCGAATATTCACTAGCCTCTGTGAAGGTGAAACATTTGCAGCTGGTGGAGGAGAAGGGAGAGGTGGTTAAAAAAGATACATTTTAGAGAACAATGGGTACAGTCTTTCACGTTAGATTTTGCTGTTCACATCACACAGCACATGTGCTTTCGTTACAAGGTCGCATTTTTCCTCTTATATTGAGAGCCTGCAGGTTTGGTGTGGGAGATCACTCACGCAGTGCCAGGCCACAGATTTCAGCTTGCAGGCAGCCATGGTAAGACACAGTCTTTTGGCTTTTTTAACCTTGTTAACAAGTGGGGATGGTTTAAAACAGTAATGTAATGTAATGTAAAAGGAGGGGCTGCGGTTTCAGGTTTAACATGCAGCACAAACCCAACTAACTCCCCTCCCCCACACACCCAATTCTCTGGGATGGTCACTTCACCCCTCCCCCCCCACCGCGTGGCTAACAGCGGGGAATATTTCTGTTCAGCAGAGCAGGAAGGGGCACCTCTGAATGTCCCCTTAATAAAATCGCCCCATTTCAACCAGGTGACCGTGAATGATATCACTCTCCTGAGGATAACAAAGAGCGATAAGGAATGGATGTTGTCTGCATGCCAGCAAACACCGGGACCATACGCTGCCATGCTTTGTTATGCAATGATTCCAGACTACGTGCTACTGGCCTGGCGTGGTAAAGTGTCCTACCATGGCGGACGGGATAAGGCAGCCCTCCCCAGAAACCTTTTGCAAAGGCTTTGGGAGTACATGAAGGAGAGCTTTCTGGAGATGTCCCTGGAGGATTTCTGCTCCATCCCCATACACGTTAACAGACTTTTACAGTAGCTGTACTGGCCACGATTGCCAGGGCAAATTAATCATTAATCATTAAACACGCTTGCTTTTAAACCATGTGTAATATTTACAAAGGTACACTCACCAGAGGTCCCCTGTGTGCCCACAGGGTCTTGGGTGAGTTCGGGGGTTACTGGTTCCAGGTCCAGGGTGATAAACATATCCTGGCTGTTGGGGAAACCGGTTTCTCCGCTTCCTTGCTGCTGTGAGCTATTTACATTATCTTCATCCTCATCTTCCTCGTACCCCGAACCCGCTTCCCTGTGTCTTTCTCCAGTGAGGGACTCATAGCACACGGTTGGGGTAGTGGTGGCTGCACCCCCTAGAATGGCATGCAGCTCCGCGTAGAAGCGGCATGTTTGCGGCTCAGCCCCGGACCTTCCGTTTGCTTCTCTGGATTTGTGGTAGGCTTGCCTTAGCTCCTTAATTTTCACGCGGCACTGCTGTGCGTCCCTGTTATGGCCTCTGTCCTTCATGGCCTTGGAGACCTTTTCTAATATTTTGCCATTTCTTTTACTGCTTCGGAGTTCGGCCAGCACTGATTCATCTCCCCAGATGGCGAGCAGATCCCGTACCTCCCGTTCGGTCCAGGCTGGAGCTCTTTTGCGATCCTGGGACTCCATCACAGTTACCTGTGCTGATGAGCTCTGCATGGTCACCTGTGCTCTCCACGCTGGGCAAACAGGAAATGAAATTCAAACGTTCGCGGGGCTTTTCCTGTCTACCTGGCCAGTGCATCTGAGTTGAGAGTGCTGTCCAGAGCGGTCACAATGAAGCACTGTGGGATAGCTCCCGGAGGCCAATAACGTCGAATTCCGTCCACACTAACCCAATTCCGACCCCCTAAGGCCGATTTTATCGCTAATCCCCTCGTCGGAGGTGGTGTAAAGAAACCGGTTTAAAGGGCCCTTAAAGTCAAAAGAAAGGGCTTCGTCGTGTAAACGTGTCCAGGCTTAATTCGATTTAACGCGGCTAAAGTCGACCTAAACTCGTAGTGTAGACCAGGCCTTAGTCAGTGTGCGGTGGGTGTCAGGAGCTATAGGAGGGAGCTGTGCTGTTGGAGGAATGAAGTAGTACGAATCCAAATCAGGTGCAAGGAAGGAGGCCCTGAGGTAACTGTGAAGAAGATATTGAGTGGGGGCTGCTGTGGGGAAGTAGCCCAAGGAATTGTACATGCCCTCTTTCCAAAAAGTCAGCTTCCATAGCTGCTAAGTTTAGGGTCCCTGGGCTGGAGCCCGGAGTAGAGAGCGGGCCTGGGCTCCCCCCCCTCCCCTCCCTGATTAATCACTGATACTGGGAAACAACAGAGACTGTGTGAGTAGGGCCGGCTCTAGGAACCAGCTAAACAAGCTGGTGCTTGGGGTGGCACATTTTTAGGGGCGGCATGGCCGGTGCCAGAATGCCGCCCCTAAAAATGTGCCCTGGCCGCCCTAGCTCACCTCCGCTGCCGCTCGCGCGCTGCTACTCGCCCTCCCTCCCAGGCTTGAGAGCCTGGGAGGGAGGGGGAGAAGCGGCGCCTGTGCCGTGGCCACTCGGAGTCTCCCCCTCCCTCCCAGGCTATCAAACCTGGGAGGGAGGGGGAGATCCCGAGCGGCCGCGGCGCGCGAAACAGCTGTTTCGCGCGCCGCTGCTCTCCCTCCCAGGCTTGAGAGCCTGGGGGGAGGAGGCAGGGCTGGGGATTTGGGGAAGGGGTGGAGTTGAGGCGGGGCCGGGGGTGGGGTAATTAAAAAACGGGGGGGGGGGCCAAAATTGTTTTTGCCTTGGGCGGCAAAAATCCTAGAGCCGGCCCTGTGTGTGAGGGAGGGTTGTTTCTCCTCACCTCCTTTGCTGGCTTATGATAAAAATGGCTCAGTAGACTGTGACCCTTGCCTCTAGAGAGAGAGAAGGGCTATGTGGAGGGTCACAGTGAGCCTCTGAGGCTAGCAAAAATCCGTCAGGAAACACAGAACTCAAGGACAGAACTTTGTCACAAACATAACATTCCTGCTCTTCAGATCTGATCCCTGGGTCTATTCAGAGTCTTATCTTCTTACATGAGTGACAAAAATAAGTTTATATTGCTTTTTACTTCTGCTAGCTCTGCGGGACTAACAAGTCCTGGTACTTCAAATGCTTACACACGTGCTTAACTTAATGCATACATGTGGCCTCACGGGGGTCAAGGGGGCTAGCCACATGAGTAAAGTTACACATATGCTTGTGTTTGTAGGATAAGAATTATAGCTAGAAGCGAATGAGCTGGATTCTACTCCTTTCTGTGTTTCATCAATAGAATTGTTCACTAATTTCTGGTTAGTGCCAATTAGTCACACCTATGTAAACCAAGTGAAGTGTCACTGAGGACAGAATTTGAAGACAGTGAGGTTTCACAGATGTTACTTGGGGTATAATTTACCTTGCAGCGTCTTTATTATTGATGATGAATAAGAAGAAAAGAAGCCCCTGTGGGGTTCCGCAGGGATTGGTTCTTGGCCCTATTCTATTGTTTTTGATTAATAGCCTGGAAGAAAACATACAATCGTCACTGATAAGGTTTGCAGATGACACACAATTTGGGAGAGTGGCATATAATAAGGACAGGTCACTGATACAGAGGGATCCAGATCTTTTGGTAAGCTGGGCACAAGCAAACAATGTGCATTTTAAAAGGGCTAATTGTAAATGTATACATCTCGGAACAAAGAACACAGGCCATATTTATATGAGGGGGACTCTATCCTAGGAAATGGTGATTCTGAAAAAGATTTGGGTGCCGTAGTGGATAATCAGCTGAACATGAGCTCCCAGTGCGACATTGTGACCAAAAAGGTCTAATGCAATCCTTGGATGCATGAACAGGGGAATCTCAAGTAGGAATAGAGATATTATTTTGCCTCTGTATTTGGCACTAGTGTGACCGCTGCTGGAATATTGTGTCCAGCTCTGCTGTCCTCAATTCAAGAAGGATGTTGGTAAAGAGAAAAGAGCCACAAGAATGATTACAGGATTAGAAAACATGCCTTATAGTGATAGACCCAGGAGATCAATCTATTTAGAGGTGACTTGATTACAGTCGATAAGTACCTACATAGGAAACAAATATTTAATAATGTGCTCTTCAATCTCGAGAGAAAGGTATAACACGGTCCAATGGCTGGAAGTTGAAGCTAGACAAATTGAGACTGGAAATAAGGCATAAAATGTTAATGGTGAGTAATTAACCATTGGAACAATTTACCAAGGGTCCTGGCAGATTCTCCATCACTGACCATTTTAAAATCAAGATTGGATGTGTTTCTAAAAGATCTGCTCCATGAATTATTTTGGGGAAGTTCTATGGCCTGTGTTACACATGAGGTCAGACTAGATGATCGCAATTGTCCCTTCTTAGTCCTGCCTCAATGCAGGGGACTGGACTAGGTGACCTATCGAGGTCCCTTCCGGTCCTACATTTCTATGATTCTAGGCTTGGAAAATATGACTCAATTAACTAGTTTGACTTACAATCCCCAAATTGAGTTTATGGACTTCAGTTAGAAAAGCGATTTTTATACTTCTAAATTAAGCACACTTGATACCAGAGTATCAGTGAGACACACACTAAACAGGGAACTTCATAATATCATAGCAATGCTGACTTCAACGGAGCTATGATAAGTAACACCAACTGAAGATCTAGCCCAATGTTTCCAAGAAGTGAAGCCCCTTATATTTTACAGATGCTAATGTAGTGGATGGAGACAGGTGGGCATATTTTGGCTGTCACCAATGCAGTTTAATACAAATTTGTGTTAGGCTTTGATTTATTTACTGAATATTTTAGCAGAGGATTTGAATGACTATAAAGAATGTAATACCACATTTCCTGTTTTTGTTATTGAATGAAAAATTATAAAGCTTACCTATTACTGCTAAAAAGTGTTTTCTTTTGCAGCCATTCCTCTCTGTAACACTAAGTAGTACTTCTGCATTTGTAGTGACACTGGTGTTTGCAACTGTTACTATAGTAACTGTCTCCCTAACCACAGGCTGCTACATTTATTGTTTGCGTTGTCTATTAAGCAATAAAGTAAAAAGATATGGGTGCTGCAAGATAACCACACTCTTGGGGATAGAAGATGGAAGAACAATAAAAGTGTTCTTTCAAACCATAATACCCAATATCCTATCATATTTTATTTATTTATGACATTGAAACATAACTCATTTTCCCTTCACAAAACTTTTCAACCTCAATTTGCAGACTGAGCGTAAACTAAAGATGACTGATCTTGACGAGACGCTCGTATTTGGGGGAGGGGGGGGGAAGGCACTTCAACAAAGCCTAAGTACAAGAGAAATGTGCAGAGTCCAATAGTGTTTGCAATCTACATTGTGCAGTAGAGAACCTTAAAGTGAAATTGACTAATGTAGTTGAGAGGGAAAAAAATAGACAAAAGTAAATGTGCTTAAAAATGATCTTTTAATGATCTAACATGGTGTTTATAACATACAGTAGATAAGAATTATTATGTTTAATCCATCAAAGAAAGAAAACACTAAAATTATAACAATTGCATTTTTAAAAGGACTAAATTTGTAAGCTAATATGAAGTTCAATTTCCACAAACAACTTTAACTGATGTCCACATTATCTATTGGTATTTTGTGTTACGTGGTACTGAATGACTAGGCCACCAGGACGGTCTGTCTTTAAAAAAAAAAAAAAAAAAAAAAAAAAAAAAGTCACCAGCCATCATAATAGGACACTGTTAACTTGAATATCACATATTTGTCAGAAAATGTTGTACCACTTATAGTTACAAGTATCACTTATAATTACAAGAATTGAAAGAAGTTGGAATTTTTTCCCTTTGTTTATTTTGTACATTTTGTGCATAGTCAGTTTTACTTTACCCTGTGTAATAATCAGGCCCTGAACCAACAAGGGCCGAGTCCAAACAAGTAGACCCATACCACTATAGCAGCTGTACACCACTCTGGGATTCACCTGTGCATCAGTGCTATTGCCTTCAGTGCACACACCGAGGAATTAAAAACCACACTTAAATGCACACAACCTTAACTCCAACCTTTTCAATGGTGATTTTGTTATTATGTAACTGCCGTTTGTGGTTCCTCAGAGCTGAGTCTGAATTTTGCAATTCAAGCTGGGTTCCAACCACTTTGCTTTCTATGAAGAGTACAGCATATCCAGCCCCAAATCACTATTTGGGCACAGAATAACTATTCTGAGAATTCACATGCCCCCATCCCCACTGTTATATGTCTTCTTCTCTGAAAGATGAGTCATTCATGGGGCCAACATGTCTATGTTTTTGACATAGAATCATAGATCATCAGGAGGTCATCTAGTCCAACCCAACCCCCTGCTCAAAGCAGGACTAATCCCCAAATGGCCCCCTCAAGGATTGAGTTTACAACCCTGAGTTTAGCAGGCCAATGCTCAAACCACTGAGCTATCCACCCCCCCCCCCCCCCCAACAGCTAGTCAAAGTTTGAGGCTCTGTGCATAATCAGACTAAGCAATTGCTTAGTGCCCAGAGCAGCTCAAGGAGGCCCTCTGTTAGCTTTTTTTAGTACAGCAGAACCTCAAATATACAAACACCAGAGTTGTGGACTGACTGGTTAACCGGACACCATATGAAACCGGAAGTAATCAATCAGGCAGCAAAGGAGACACACCCCTCCCACACCAAAAAGAAGCAAATACTGTACTGTATTGCATCTTAAAGGTAGGCACATCTGGGCTGCTTGTCCCCACTCCCACCCCCACCCCCACGTGCTGGGCAGCCACTTACAGCTACGGTGGTGAAGATGCTGGGGCTGCCAGCCCAAGGCACCTGGGGTCTGCTTCGCTTTCACCACCACCACCCTTAGGAGGGGGACGCGCTGTTCCCCTCTGCCTCCATCTGGGAGGTGGACACGCTGTTTTCATACACACACAAACCCTGCAGGGAGGGGGACAAGTTTGCAAACTCAGTCCAATCCAGGGAAAGAAGCTGCCTGCAAGGAAGCTGCCAGGGCTGAGGAGGGAGCTCAGCTGCTGCTGAAGCCTGGCCTGGAATATCAGCTGCTGGAGTTGGAGCCCGAACTGTGCTTTGTGCAGAGTTACCAACATTTTAGAGTTACGGACAACCTCCATTCCCGAGGTGTCTGTAACTCTGAGGTTCAACTGTATGTGTTGAGTGTGTGTGAGGGGGGGAATATGGGCTAGCACTGCCTCTGAATTTACACATCAGTTTCAACCCCCTAGCTCAACACATACGATTTAACCTTAGCTCATAAATAAGGCTATGATTTTGTCATGGATATTTTTTGTAAAAGTCATGGACAGGTCACGGGCAATGAATAAAAATTCACAGAAGCCGTGATCTGTCCCTGACTTATACTAATAATATCCCTGACAAAATGGGGAGGGAGGAGGGTCCAGCACCCTGCACCACTACATGCAGTGGCTAGGAGCTTGGAGGAACCCTTGACCGGTGGGCTGGGAGCTGCGGGGGCTTGGGTGCTCCAGGGCATCCCTCGCCACTCATGGAGGCTGTGGCGTTCAGGGGATACCCTGCTGGTGGCTGGGGCACTCCGGGGAATTCCCCTACTGCCAGTGGGGCCTGGAGAGTTCCAGGGGATTCCTCTGCTGCTGGCAGGGGTTGGGGGGAGGCCACTGGGCTGCTGCTGGAGGGTCCCCCACTGCCAGTGGTGGCTGGGCTGCTGTATGGCCCCTATGTCAGGGAGGTCTCTGAAAGTCAGGGATTCCAAGACTTCCGCAACCTCTGTGACATACTCATAGCCTTACTCATAACATTAGACTCTATTGAGAGGATGGGCAGGGATGAGTTAGGGGTATGGTTATGCTGGAAGGTATTAATGGCTGCCGTTAACCAGCTCTTTGATCTACAGACACTTGCAGAGGTGCCTGAGGCTGTGACTCTGCTACACAGATGACAGAATCTCCATGTGTCCCCCATGTTCCCCTTTCTTGTTTTCCCCCAAATCAGTAAGGTAATACCTACCGATGCCTAGAACATTCCCTGAAATCTTGGAATTGATCCGATGTGATGTTCAAAAGGTATCATGTTACAGACAGAAATGCTACCGAGTTGAGCGCAAGGCCTTGCAAGCCTGGCTAAATATTAGTTTAATTTAGCCTAGGAGTACAAACACTTATGCACGTCACAATTATGTGGCTATTGCATGGTGTCATTAGCTAGAGTTAAGCTAATATAATTAAGGTCATGGGGTGCTTAGGTAGTTCCCCCCCTTAAAATATTTGCATTTCTTTTAAATTTAACCTTAACCCTCCATTTCCTGGGTTCGCAGCTTGTTTGGGGGATAATCACAATATTATGCCTCTGATGTTTACTGTTAATTTACAGATATGCACTCAATCTTAACTTTATTTTAATATAGGTTTTGTCTGGTTTTGGAATAGCATATATACAGGGCCGGCTCCAGGCACCAGCGAAGGAAGCAGGTGGGGCGGCCAATGGAAAGGGGCGGCAGGTCAGGGTCTTCGGGGGCAATTCAGCGGCGGGTCTTTCAGGGAGCGAAGGACTTGCCGCTGAATTGCCACTGAAGGCTGAAGCGGCAAGATTGAGCTGCCGCCGAAATGCCGCCAATGGGCTTTATCTCCCCCCCCCACACACACACACACTTTGCCCGCTTGGGGCAGCAAAAAAGCTGGAGCCGGCCCTGCATATATGTATTGATTAAGTCTATTTGTGTGGGAGGTTTAGTAGTATGTATTGACTATTATTGGAAAGCCATAAAGTAGACATAAAATAGAACTTAGTGGTTGTGATAGAGCAGTGGTTTTCAACCATTTTGCTTTTGCAGACCCCCTAAAACATTTCAGATGGAGGTGCAAACCCCTTTAGAAATCTTAGACATAGTCTGCAGACCCCTATGGTCTGCGGACCCCAGGTTTAAAACCACTGTGGAAGGGTAAGAAACGTTGACTCTAATAAATATTGCCTTCTTTCGCTGGAGGGCATAAATTCTTACGTGTCGCTTTAGGAGTTGGGGTGAGAGTGTAGTTTGAGGCGGCGGACTGTCCCGTGCAGGTAGGGTGTTGGTGAATTGGAAGGGAGCGCTTGAGAGCAGGAGTGTGGCTGCTGGCACCAGTAGCTCGTGCGTGGACGGTGTGGTGTGTATGTGGGAATTGCTTCCCTTCCTTTATACTTTTTGCCATGCAAGAAAAACACTGCAGCAGCAATCTTAAGTCTCCACTCAGTCCGGGTTTGGGCTTTATTGTTTTTTCTGGGGGAGGGAACACAACAAAGCCGATATTGCACGCACCCTGCTTGTGCCTGAAGGACGGGGGCTGGGAGCGCTGGGCTGCCGCAGATAGCTGGACTGAGCGGCTGGCGATGCTCCCGGCGGGCAGGGCAAGTGCCCCCCCCCCCCCGCTAGCAGGTCGGTGCCTCCCTCTTTGAGCTGGGGGAGCCCCGTGCGCTGGGAGGTGCGGGCCCGGGAGCACAAGGGGCGGCCCTCCCGGCGATACCGGGCTACCGCTGCTCCCCGCCTGCCGGCTCCAGAGGGGCCGCCCGCGGCGCGGCCAGTCCCTCCCCCCGGGGGAGCAGCCGGCGGCGGAGCAGGGAAGGGGAGGGTCTAGAGCTCGGCGCACCGAGCCGGGCGCGGAGGGAGCTGCCGGACGGGCGGCTCCTGCCGGGTTCCGGGCCGGAGACGGCGGCGGCATGTCCGAGGCTGGCGGGGCCGGGGCGGCAGGAGGCGGCGGGGCTGGAGGGCTGCAACAGGGCTCCCCGGCCGCGGGGGGGCTGGCTGCCTGCGGACCGGCCCGCGCTGCCGCCGCCGCTGAGAGCCCCGGGGGCGGCGGGGAGCCCGGCTCGGCCCGCGGCGCGGGGAAGAAGGCGCAGCTCCGCTCCGCTCCCCGGGCCAAGAAGCTGGAGAAGCTGGGCGTCTACTCTGCCTGCAAGGTACCGAGCCGGGCTGCGGGGAGCCGGGGGGGGGCAGCTCCAGTCCCAGTCCCTGGCCTGGGGGCGGCCCCGGGCTCCGGCCCCTGCCGCCTGGGGAGCGCGGAAGCGGCTGCGCCCTGATTGTTTGTCTTTGGTTTGAAACCAGGCGCAAAAAGGGAGGCCCCTAAAATGGAGCTGGGGAATGATGTATGTGGGAGTGAGCAGCTCCCCCCCCCCGCAGTGCCTCCGGGCCCCCCTCTCCCAGCCTGCCACCCCCCAACACCCACCGGCCAGCTACCCTCTCCCGTGTGCACCCCCGCGACAACCCACCCCGTCCTGCCACCTCCCCCCGTCACCTTCACCCCCTGCATCAACCTTGGAACCCCCCGCCTGCCATCTCCGTCCTGCCCACTTCTCCCCTGTGCAACTCCCTCCCAGCCACTGCACCCCCCTGCAACGAGCCCCTTTTGCCTCTGTGCAATCTCTTCCCTGCACTATACCCCTCTCCACCTCCTGGCCATCTTCACCCCCTGCAACAATCCCGTGCACCCCCCCCCTTTGCCACCTTCACCCCCTGGAAGAGCCCCCATGCGACCCCCTCTTTGCAGACCCCCCTCCCCAGTGCCCCTTGCACTTTGTGGGTGGTTGTTGTGATATTTGCATGGAAGATCAGACCGAGAGGAGAGCCCCTCCCTTTCTCCTGAACAGCAGGAAGAGGGAACTTGGCCGTAGGAAAGTGGGGGCGGGACATGGGAGAATATTGCCCGTTTCTGAAGAAATAGAGGCTGATGGGGTGGGGGTGTCTAAAGGTATGTGTGCGGAAGACGGTGCACGTGTCTGACGGGAAGGCGATTTAGGCCAGCAGCACACACCATCCCCTGTCATTACTGTATTATTTGTTTGGTGAAATGCTGCTGCAGCTGCTTGCCTTGTAAACACAGGATTTGGCAGCGGGACAAGCCCCAGCTTTGAACGCTGTTGCCTTGTTATTTTAAGCCCCCCCCCCTCCCCCTGTGTTTGCAAGACATGCTGCCCTGGCAGATCCCGATGCCTGCAGTGGCCCCTGCACGGAGGAGACGGATGCAGGGCCAGGGTGGGTGTTGGGATCTGCAGCTGCACTCCTGGGCCGCCGGGGCCCTGAGCTTGGCAGCAGCGCCTTTGTTTTGACAGGATGACAGCTGAAGGAGGCGGGGACTTCGCCTTGTTGCTTCTGCGGCCTCTGGCTGACAAAAACATTGTATTACTGGATTATCAGTAATGTGAGGAGGTCAGAGCCCAGCAGCCAGTGGTAGAGGAGCTTTCCTAGGGCTCATCCTAAAGTTCCTCTCCTCTCCTAGAGAAAAGAGGCCAGGCTATGCACATTCATTCAAACACGGTTAGAGACTGGGTCTTGAAGCTCTTGATTTTATTAATCTTTTTAAAACACTTGTTACCCAGGGAGCAGTGATGGCTGTTTGATGGTTTTAGCTTGGTTCCCAGTGGGGAGCTGTTGGCATCACAAAAGTCTCTGCTAGAATTGGCACTCTCCTCCGCAGTCTTGGCAGAGAAGTAAACGAGTGAGTGCAGCCTCTTAACTCGCACAAGCTTATCCCTACTGGTCGTGATTTAGGCATATTGGAGAAGTTGACGCTGCCATTGCCTTTGCTTCTATGGGGAAATAGGCTACATTAGTCTCTGGGGTCATTAATCCAGCACCTCCGATGAGCACTTAGCTCATGTAAATTATTTACAGTACTGAAATCATTACTAGAAGTATTGAGGTGAACATGAAAAAGAAAACTGAGAAAATGTAGAGCAGTTATAAAGCAGACGGCCTTATTGCAAGGGTCAAGTAGAATTTAAAAGAGCAGCATGTGTAGTCAAAGCCTCAGTGAGATTGGCTCTAGTTACCTGAGAGATTGTTTCTTCTATAGCCATGGCCGTTCATAACATCTGCGTTTCACCAGCACAGTGAAACTGTTGACTGGTAGTAGGAGCAAGAGGCTTCTGAATGCAGGAGCTGGAACCTTCATGAGGGCTGAAATTGATGATGGAACTCACTCTCATAAGAATGAACAGAGAATGACCACTTTCAGAATTAAATGTGAAATGAATTGCTTTGATTTAGCTCTCCCTGAACAATTTGTTGACACAACACTCCTCCTACCCACAAACACAAGCAAGCAAACAAATAATATGTTTCCTATGAACGAATTAAGCTTTTTCTCCTTTAGGCTGGGAGGGAAGGAAGAAAGGGAGAGATTGCTATTTCTAAATATTTGGCAGGTGTTCAGGTACCATAGTGATGGGGCTATAAAAGAAATAGTATTTGCAGGAGGTTGCAACAGTGAAGAGGTCAACTTTGAATTTTCATGCTTTGTCTCAACTTTTGATTCATTTTTGTGTTTGATTTCACAAGCTCTCAGATCACTGAAGTATGTAATTAGTGTTCTCATTCATGCAGTAAGCATATGTGAATCCTGTAACAAAAGAGTAAATCTATGTATAGTTCACCTTAAAGAGCGCAGGGAATGTGCCTGTCACTCAGCATGTTTGGCATTCTCTAGTCCTTGTATATTTCTCCTCTCCCACTCCAGTGTGCATCACAGCAGTCAGCAAGATGGAATTTATTAGAATCTTAACCTTTGAGGTGCTGTAAGTAGCAAAGGAAGAGAGAACATTGATTAGGTCTAAAGAGACGTGATAACACAGGAAGGATCAGAGATAGTGAGAACATTGAATGGAGGAAGACTAGAGCATGGGCCTGTCTGGTAGCAAATGTTGCTTTGCAGGAGATAAGACTTCCACAATGCTCTATTTCCACTCTTTGCTTCTCTGGAAGCAGGCTGTTCATACCTTACTGCTATTGCTCTCTAATGATGCCCTCTGGCTCATCTTTGAGAGGCACTGGCAAACTCTGCAGGGAGAGTGTCTATGATGCGGTGTGCAGGGCTTTTGGTGGAGAGAAAAAAGGAAAGATCGGACTATCCCTTAAGGAGGATACAAAGGAGAGGCAGGGCATGGGAAAGACAAAGCACTTTTACTAGAAAACAAGATGATAAAAATAACCATATACTCAGGACTACAAATGTTTTTACAAAAACTGTCTTCATTAATTTTAATATACTTTCTATGTGGTGTACTTTTCAAAAAAGCGGGCAAACTTTTTGGCCTGAGGGCCACATCGGGTTTCCGAAATTGTATTGAGGGCCGGTTAGGGGAGGCTGTGCCTCCCCAAACAGCCAGGCATGGCTCGGCCCCCGCTCCCTATCTGACCCCCCTGCTTCTCACTGCCTAACAGCCCCCCCGGGACTCCTGCCCCATCCACCCCTCCCTGTCCCCTGACCGCCCCCGGACCTCCTACCCCTGACTGCCCCCCACCGCCCCATCCAACCCCTCCTCTCATTCCTGACTGCCCCCCCGGGACCCCTGCCCCATCCAACCACCCCTTCTCTCTGACCATCCCCCGGAACCTGTGCCCCTGACTGCCCCCTGCCGCCCCATCCAACCCCCCTCCTTCCTGACTGCTCCCCTGGGACTCCTGCCCCCATTCAACCCCCCTGTTCCCTGCCCTCTGACCACCCCTGCCCCCTGACCACCACCCCGAACTCCCCTGCCCTCTATCCAACCCCCCCGTTCCCTGCCCCTTTACCGCGCTGTCTGGAGCACCGGTGGCTGGCGGCGCTACAGCCGTGCCGCCCAGAGCACCAGGGCAGGCAGCCATGCTGCCCTGCTGGAGCCAGCCATGCCACCGCGCAGCACAGAGCACCGGGTCAGGCCGCGGCTCTGCAGCTGCGCTGCCTGGCAAGAACTCGCAGGCCACCGCCCAGAGCATTGTACCGGCGGCGCACTGAGCTGAGGCTGCGGGGGAGGGGGCTAGCCTCCCGGGCCAGGAGCTGAGGGGCCGGGCAGGAGGGTCCCGTGAGCTGGATGTGGCTTGCGGGCCGTTGTTTGCCCACCTCTGCTCTAAAATCTCAAGTTAAAGTGCACAATTTACTTTAGAAAGGCAAAATAGTACACAATTAAAATGAATTAAAAGCCCCCTTTACATTGGTATGCTTTGTAGTGCATTGAAATGGACACTATTATAAATATGAATAAATTCATAAATATTTATTTTGCCCAGCATGCGATTTGATCATTTGAATGCAAGCTTGGCAATCATTGGTATGAAAATAGCACTGTGTGACTTACACTCATAAATGCATTTAGTGAAGATTGTAGGAGGAAAAATCATTGGCTTTTTATACATGTTCCTTCATGTGATGTAAACCAAGTCTCATTGGGAGCTCTATAAATGTCTTTAAGTAAGAGTACAAAAATATTACATACATTTTCTATATATTAAAACAGGATTATTTTTTATTCTTATTTATATATAGTACAGTAATGCCTAGAGGTCACAACTGCGACTGGAGCCCATGGAGTTTGGCACTGTACAAACACTTAGACAATGTATGTACTGTGGGTATTAAAGCAGCACGTTAGTGTAAATGCAGCCTGTAGAGACAGAAAGGGTTTTTCTATTGCTGTAAGAACACCACCTTCTAAAGTGACAGTAGCTAGCTCGACAAAAACATTTTTCACATCCCTGAGTGTCGTAGATATGTCACCCTAAATTTTAAGTGCAGACCAGGCCATAGTAGGAAACAGTCCCTGCCCTGAAGAGCTTAGTCTAAATAATTGAGACAGACAAAAGGTGGGAGGGGGACTGAAGAGATGAAGTGTGTCACAAGAAAATTAGAGCTAGAGTAGAACCCAGCTCCCCTGAGTCCCAGCTCCGTGCTCTATCCGCTGGACCACATTGCTTCTCATCAGGTTCTAGTTGTGCACTACTTCTGTAATAAGCAACAGAGGGTCCTGTGGCACCTTTAAGACTAACAGAAGTATTGGGAGCATAAGCTATCGTGGGTAAGAACCTCACTTCTTCAGATGCAAGAAGAAGTGAGGTTCTTACCCACGATAGCTTATGCTCCCAATACTTCTGTTAGTCTTAAAGGTGCCACAGGACCCTCTGTTGCTTTTTACAGATTCAGACTAACACGGCTACCCCTCTGATACTTCTGTAATGTTCAGATCCTGCGGTGAGCTCAGTGAGGGTGGACACCTGTGCTCAGATGGAGTCCCATTTCATGTGAAAATAGGAGCTAATGACATATCTATTTAGTGTAATATTTCTGTCTTGGTTAATGTTACCTGCTTTATAGGACTGATTGAGATGACCCTTGACTGTCCTACCTTTTGCTTAGCTTTGTAGTCTGGAAGTATAACTTTTGAAAGCTTGTCTGAATGATAAATTAGTGGGTGAAAAAGGGTTAGAGTTCTCTGGACTATGTATAGTTCCATAGGCTCAGATGTTTAATGCTTTCTCAATATCAGTTTAAAAGCTGGTGCAAACCCATCTAACAAGGTTTCTTGAGCCCAATCTAACTTCCATTAAAGTAAATTAAAAAAACCAGCCACTGACTTAAATGTGCATTGGGGGAGGGAGGAAAACAGGTCCATATTAGCCTACAGCTACTATAAAAGTAACAGCAAAATAGGAATAAATCAGATTCTAAAATTTGTCCTCAGAAATCTAAGGGCTCTACAGAATACTTTTGACAAATGGTTCTATTCCCCTCTTAATATCTGTGTGATTCTTCTCAATGTTATATATTTTCATGGAGGATACTCTAAATTCGAATAGGAACAATTAGGAATAACTTTCGCAAAGTTATCAACATTTTTGTTTTCGTCCGCATGAAGCTTCTTGTGTAAGAGTTTATCATCGATTTGAGGTTACTGCTTGCTGGGGAGAGCTGACAGCTAAATTTAGACACCCTAAACAGACTTGTATAACTTTTCTTTCTAAATCTGAGGGAAGGATAGTGTTGTGTAAGGTTTTTGTTCTGCCCCCTGGAATTTCACAATAAACCTATTACATCCTACTTCCCCTTTAATTACTAAATAGGCCAGTCCTCTTCAAAGAGCCAAGTACAATGCCTAGCTCAAAGAGCTAATTCTAAGAGTCCTAGGGTCTTTTAATTTACAGCTAATCTAGCTCAGAATTTGTACCTATCTGTGCTTATTTCACCATCTTTAAAATGGGGATACTATTTCTCAGCATGTGAGGTATTGTGAAACATCACTCATTAATCTTCTTTAAGCATTTTTAGAACCTTAGATGAGAAGTTGCATGTGCAACCTTAAGTTTGTCATTTCCTGACTTTTGAATGCTTCATTTTGTAATCTTAACATTGTAATTCCACAGTTAAAACAAACAACCATGGAGCTATTAATAGAGTACCTGAAGCATGCTATTTTCAGACTCATTTTGGATGTAGTGTCAGTGTACAAGGTTCTAAAGTGCAGGTCAGCCATTTGTCTGTTGGACAGCAAATAATATTAAATGTCTAAAGTTGTTTTTGGTTATTCTTGGTTCCTGGACAACATACTTTCCTAGGCTTAATACTTTAATTACACATAATGTAGAGGTATCATGAGGATTCAAATGTTCATATTTTTTACATTGCTTTTAACAAGTAAAGTGCATTGTAATTGCTAAGTTTTGTACTAATCCAGATCTTTGGGTTGGGGATGCTTCTGAGATAGCATACACAATCACCTATTGTGGCCATTTAAGGAACAGTGTTAATGTCCCCTGGGTTGGAAGGATGAGGCTCAAAACCAAAGTTCTTGAAGGCTGTGGTAAGGCAGGGGAAAATGAAAGTATCTTAAGTGTCCTTTATTAGAGCCCTGCAGATGGCCTAGAAAAATCAATACAAGAACTGGTTGTACTAGATCAGATATTGCCCCCAGACAACTCCCCCCCCCAAGACTGCTTTTGAAGCTAAATTAAGTTTTTGAGGAGGTAATTTTGTAGTTTCCTTTCTAACAAAAAGCAGATGTGTAAAAAGAAAAAACATCATGAGAGGGCCAGAGAAAGAAATGAGTGAACAAAACACGGTGGAAGACTCAAAACAACTCAACGGGATGTAATTTAAGCCACTAAGGAATGCACACTGAGTATTCAATGTAAAATATTTGCACTGTCAGGGTCCATAATGAAGGCTTAGTTATCAAGAGAACCTTGTTCAGGTTGTGCTGCTGTGTTGTGACCGAGCTTTTATGCTGTATCTGGTGCTTTATGCTGAGTTTTTAAATGTTAATGTTTGTTTGAGAGAGATATCTCTGGAATATTAAAACAAAAGAATTGAACATCTGTTTCAAAAGATCTGGCTAGGTTAGGAAGTACAACTGAGGGCAGAAAAAAATCTGCCACTGAACACATTTTATGTTCTGTGGGAGGGTTGATATTTAAATCTGGCAGTTTAACTGAGCTGTTATCACTATTCATACATCTGTTTGTTTGCATCTTTGGTGTTAATTATTGTGTGATACTAAAGTTTGTGTAGTTACTCGCTGTTTATGGATTTGAGGATTTGGCGTAAACATTGTGTTGTGTGCTTATGTGAAATGTTCACTGATGCTCATAGGAAATTGTCTTAGAATTCTTTAGCCCAGCTTTTCTTACTATTTTTATTAGATATGATTGACATAGCTACAAGCTTAATATTTGAGTGGCTTTTTTATAGCATTAAACATTGCCTTTTGTTAGAGACATGCTTGGGTCTGAGTGGAAAAAAACCCAGTTCTGACAGACACAGAGGGATAAAATGGTTGGATCAAATCCAAGTCCCTTTTAAAAAAATATTCTGGTTTCTGTTTTTCAGAGCTTCTTTATTACTTCTGAATTTTCCTTAACGATGCTTTGTTATATTCCAGGCTGTTCTTTCTTTCTCTCACAAATAACTTGCATTAGTGCAATGCCAAGGTTCCACATTTACAGTTATAAATTAGGAATTGCAAAAATTAGCAGTTTCATGGCAACGCTGACTTTTCCACAAAGCATGTATGGGCAATCTGGGTGGCATCAGGTTTTGTCTTTCTCTGCATCCTAAGAAAAAATATGGTATCAAACAATCTCAAAGGGTATGTCTACACTGCAATAAAAGATTCGTGGCCCAGCCGTGGCTGGCCCAGGTCAGCTGAGTTGGACTGCGGGGCTGTACAATTGCAGTCTAGGCGTTTGGGCTCAGGCTGTGGCCCAGCCTCAGAGACTCCGCAAGGGGGGAGGATCTCAGAGCCCGAGGCCCAGTTTGAGCCCAAATGTCTACACTGCAATTTTATAGCCCAAACCCAGAGAGTCTGAGTCACCTGATCCGCGCTCTAAGACTTGGTGTTGTAGTGTAGACATACTCCAAAAGATACTCTTTGTTGTAAACCCTGGAAAGGTTTACAACAGAGAGTATCCTTGGTTCACAGGCATCACTCAAACCTCTGCCTTTTCTTCCTAGTAACTAAACATAAACAGGTTCCACAGCCATTCAGTGACTAAAACAAAAGTAGGACCCATGCTTGTCAGTATGTGAAAAATATGAGTGCTTCTCCAGATAAGCTGGATATCTGTGGTCTTCCAGATACTGGTGTATATTCGGGTATTTTTCTTAGGCCTTGTCTACACTTACGGGGGGTTCGAAGTGCGGTGATTGATGCATTGGTGGTTGATTTAGCGGGTCTAGTGAAGTATAGCCTAAAATTCACTAGAATTAACATAAATCCCTCCAGACCTCTGCTTATTTGAAAAAAAAAAATTCTTGGAAAAAATTGTTCCTATAAGTCCCTCCCATAGCTCCCCATCTCCAAAACTGACCCTCCTTTTTGCCACATACAGACTCATCTCCTGGGAGTAGGGTTGCCAACTTTCTAATAGCTGAAAACCGGACACTCCTGCCCCATCCCCTGCCCTGCCTCTTCTCCTAAGGCCCTGCCCCGGCCCCTCCTCTTTCCCCCGAGACCCTGCCCCTGCTCACTTCTCTCCCACTCTCCCTCTATTCTCGCTTCCCCCTCCCCCGGGACTCATCTGCCATCTACAGAGCCAGGCTGGGAGGAGCGGACGCGGAGCCTGCCCAATCGGGGCACAGCGGTCAGGTTTTGGCTCAGAAAAGGAGTGAGGGGCTGGGACGGGGGCAATAGGGGCACAGTGGGGCAGGAGGGGGTGTTGGTCCCCAGAGCAAGGGGATGAGGCAGGTGCAATCGGGGCACAGGCTGGTGGGATGAATAGGATCCCCCCTGGGCAGCGGTGCCGGTATCTACCTCTCCACCGAAGGCTTGAGCTGTGGATTCGGGAGCCAGTTCTCTCCATCAGCAGCTGGGAAGCTCCTCCAGGCAGCAGATGCTGCTTGTCCTGCCCTCTCAGCAGGGAGGCTGATTGCGGTTACTCCAATAACTGGACTTTTAATGTCTGGTCAGCAGTACTGACTGGACATTGCCAGGTCCAGAAGCGGCGGAAGTTCCCTAAAATTGGAGGGGCCACTGGTGCCCAAACTGTGGCCTGGCCCCCGTGCTGCCCCTTCCCGTGAGGCCGCACCCCCATGTCGCCCCTTCCTCCAAGGCCGCACCCCCCCCGCTCGCTCCTCTCCACTCCTTCCCCACTTTTGCTCACCCTTATGGCTGGTAAAAAGTGGGAGGGCTATGCTTTTAAGTGATGGGACCATGACCCCTTGGCCCCCCGTTCCGGCACCCCTGCCAGGTCCCCTTTTCGACTGGACTCCTGGCAACCCTACCTGGGAGCTTAGTGGCTCCCTCCCCTACCTGAATACACCTCTCAGCTGCAGATAGCTGCTCACATTTCTGCCAACCATTTCATGCCCAGACAGTAGCATGTGTGTGTGGAAGGGGAGGGAGAAGCACACTTCCTCTTTCCAAGAGTGGTGTGCTGGTATGTGCTTCCTGGGAATCTCTAGGGGGCAATTCTAAGTCAGCCTGTTGACTTCAGCTGCTGCATGGACCTTTTGCATCCTTTCTAATGTGCTTGACTACATCGGGTGCAGTCATCGGGTGCAAACTATGGCATGCATATGGTATCACAGGGATAGACTGGTGGTGCCACGAGCCCTTCCAAATATATCCAGTGAATGGTAATTGCTCAAACGTTATGGAGAGTAAACATGTTATATGTTGTCCAGCAAAGAGGCAGCATCTGGCATTGCAATGCTTAGTGCCCAGGTTGCATAATTTGAAATGATGGAGTTGAAGAACTACTTCAACACAGTTGACTAATATTTTCAGTTCTGGTACCTGAAAAGCCGCAGTCTCTATTGCCTCTGTTGGGCACTGGTACCTTAGGTATAAGGCAATTCAAAACAAAAGACAATGAATTTTTTGTGGAATAAGCTACATTAAATATTTATTTTTCATATCTTTTCTGAACATAATGACACACACAAGATAGACATTAACACCACAAATTGAGGTACTACACTTATTTTTAAGTTACTGTCAAGTATTGTGCAGCATTTTGCAGTAATTTCATTACTAAGAACCTGGAACAGCAAATTATTGTGTATCTTGTTACAGTGAAGTACAGAAATATTTCTAAATATAGAGCAGAGAGGAGATGCTTTTCTTGTAGGTAGGTCTTCAGATTGGAATATGACTTCAGTTAGGAAAATCCAGAAGGTCTTTAATTGCTTTGATGCTGGTACTCAGAAGAAAAAAAATACCTTCAGTGATGCTCTTGTACCAAGTACTTTGCTTCTGAAGTGCTAGCATTCCAGTGGAACATTGCCACTTCAACCCCATAATGTCTGGAATCTGGCTACCGGAGGCCCCACGGCTTACCTTATTATGTTACCAGTCCTGTTAGTTAAGATTTACTAGGCATCTTTTGCCATCATTTCCTTCGTAAATGCCAGTGCTTCTGGAATTTCCTCGTTTTGGTGGTTTGCTCAAACCTGTGGTTTTGACGCCTCTATTGCGTGATGTATTGTTTATTTTGTTTTGCTTCACATGTCTGTTGTATGGTGGTGTGTTGTATGGTTCCTAGTCAGAAGTATAGAAGACAAGGCAGTGATGCTGATGCTACCGGATGTGCGACCTATTTATGTTATTGTTTTAATTGTAAAAGTGTGTAGATGATATAGCAATAGGAGCCAGCACATCAAATAGATGAATGCTGCTTTTGCACAAAAGTTGGAGAGAGGACCTGCTGTAGAGAAGTTAGTCTGTGGTTTGGAGTGCTTGTCTGTTTTCTCAGCTGGTATCTTCTGACCAGCCGGTAGTAGTTATGGGCTGCCACATATCATTGTGAATTCTCTGCTTTTAAGTAATGAGTGTTATTTTATTTCTGTACATTTCTAGAAAACATGAAATACATTTGTTGTGTGGTAGATATATTAACTGTCTATTTTTATTTCAGGCTGAGGAATCTTGCAAATGTAATGGCTGGAAAAACCCTAACCCACCTCCTACTCCTCCCAGGGCAGATTTGCAGCAGACAATTGTCAGTCTTACTGAACCATGTCGCAGCTGTAGTCATGCACTGGGTAAGTATTTAGCTTCTCCTGGATTTGCAATCCATGTTCTTAGACCCTAGGTAATAATATGACATATTCTTTTATTCCCAGACAAAAACTATGTTAAGATGGAGTTATGGTTGGGTGTATGCATCCGGAATTTAGAGTAAAATACGATAGAGATGTTGAAGTAATCTTAAAAACAAGTGCTACAATCCAGGAAATCCAGAATAAAGGTTAAACTTAAAAGAAATCCAGATATTTTAAGGTATGGAAATGCACAATTAGTTCACCAAACAACTTTAACTCTGCCATATAGTTATTTATTTAGTGTTTGCATAGTTGTCTAGCCAAGCGATGACATCTTTAGTGGCGTGATGCAGTTCTTGTAGGCCACCGCTGAACCTAGTCAGCAGGCATTCATCGACAATGTACGTCATCGTCTGTGTTGTGCCGCAGCTGCACAAAGGGCTGTCACGAAGGCCCCAGGAATACTGGTTGGCTGCACAGAGACCTTGCCTGATCCGGAACCTGTTCAACAGGGACCATTGGCGATGGGGCAGGTCAAAACCAGGCAGGCAGATTGTGGGATCGGCGACGAGGGACTCGTTGGGGATTATAATAGATACCATTCCTCTTGCCAGAGTGTTTCCGCCCTAACATCCTGGCATGGCGGATAAGACCATAATGGGCGATGTGACGGTAAAAGTACAGCTGGTGGCTTAAAAAGGTCATTGTGCAGCGGCAGGCTTGAGTTGGCGCATACTTTCTCCAGTAACTTGCCAGTGGCAACCTCTTGTCTGATATGAGGAGGAGCAATATTGCTCAGAACTGGAAGCCATGGGGTGGAGTTGGATGCAGGGTGCCGAAGATGATACGCATGGTGGCATGTAACTGCATATCCACCAGTTTGGTGTGTGACGATAGACTCCAAACTGATGTGCAGGACTCCGCCACCAAATATGAGGTGGCAAGAGCTGACGTCCGCAAAGTTGGAGCACGAGCAGCCCATGACGAACCTGCCAGTTTGCTAAGAAGAATGTTGTGCATCTTAACTTTAGCTGCTGTCTTCTTCAGGTGGGCATGATAACTCAGTCTGCGGTCTAAGGTCACACCTAGATAAACCGGTTCTACTTCATGCTTCACCTTCTGACCATTCAGATAAACATTCAGTTCTCGGGTTGCGCTGGCATGATGAAGATGGAACAAACTGGAGACTGTTTTTATGACCCTTGGCTGGAGGTGCCAAGTCTTACAGTAGTCAGCTAACTTTATCGTGTCCCGGTTTAAGGTGGCATCAAGCTCGTGAAACGTCCGGGCCTTGGTACCACAACAGATGTCGTCTGCGTAAATGAACTTTCATGACTCCGTTGTTGGCAGGTCATTGATGTAAAGGTTGAACAGGGTTGGTGAAAGCACAGAGCCCTGGGGTAACCCATTGCTCTGTCGTCTCCAAGCGCTCGTCTCCTCCCCCATATGGATTCTGAACTGCCTATTGCGGAGGAACAGTTCAACGATGCCTGTGACCCAAAGTAGCAGGACCCATGATACCTTCACGAGCATGTCAGTGTGCCACACCGTATCATACGCCGCTGTTAGAGCAATGAAAACAGTGCCTGTTTTCAAGTTTCTCTGGAAGCCATTTTCAACAAATGTGGTCAGCACGAGCACTTGGTCGCATGTGCTACAGCCTTGGCGAAAGCCGGCTTGGTTAGGGCTCAAAATTCTCTCCATGTTGGGTAATATGCACTGTAGGACCAAGCGCTCCAGTGCCTTGAAGCACACCGACAGTAATGACATGGGACAATAGCTTGATGCTTGACTTGGGTCCTTTCAGGCTTTAGGAGGCTAATGACTTTTGTGGTGCACCATATCTTCGGTAGTCTACCTTCACTGATGATTTATAGTGAGACTATGCAATAATCGTATGATTAAGATTAAGGCATTTTAGTATTTGTAGTCCTAGATTAGATTTTTAAGGACAGATTTAGACCCTGCCTCCTCCATCCCCCATTGTCAATATTGTGGCTGATATCTGTGTTGTGGTTCTTCTGAAACTACAGCCTCATTTGGGGTCTGTCAATGCTACAGTTTCACCTCTGTCAAGTGACCTAGTCACAGCATGGTCGTCTCACAACATGGTTATTTTTGTAGTATAGATTACACTCTGGACAGTGCTAAAGGTAAGAGTCCATGTACACTACAAAATGGAACTATGCTTGTACCATGTTGTGCGAAACTGTGTTGGAACCAGTCTTCCTGTATGGTTAAAGTTATTATATAAACAACCTCTGTGCTACAGAAAGGACTGTTTAAGTCCATTGTGAAACATGGTTGTATCACAGCCAGATTACAACATAATGATTCCTTACCAGTGTGGCCAGAAAAAAACCACCATGTGTCAGGGACAGTTTTAAACTTTGCGGCTACCTAAGCTAAAACATGATTACTTAACATGGTTATAGCATAGTTTTTCTAACCATGAAGTCAAGAAGAAACTGTGCTAATAATAGTTGGGCCACAACAAATTTCAGAACTGTTTAAAATGAAACTTGCTTTGGTTGTATAGATATGGCCTGAAATTACAACTCAGTAAAATCAGCAATTTTGTTAAATTATGTAAAATCATCACAATAGGTGATTTTTAAAAAAGTAAACAGTGTACCATTTGAGGGATTATTCACTACAGTATTTCTGTAGAAGCTTTGTTTACCTCTCTGCTCTCCTTTTTGTGTGTTCTGTTGTTGTTTAACCTATTTCTGGGCTTTTCTTTATTCATTGCTATCATTTATGTTCAAAATCTCTTCTTTCATGCAAGAGAGGAATAACAAATGTATAGCAGCACATGAGTTCAGTATGTTTAGCGAGGCAATTCATTTAACTTCTCAACGTGTAGCATATTTTCGCTGCCTCTGGGATATGCAGTTAGATTAATTTATGTTATGAAACCCTTTCACACCGTGCCCTTGGGATACTGAAGGCATTTCTTCACTGCTGCCTAATCCTGTTAGGTGCTGAGCCCTTAACGCCGCATCTTCGGTAGGATTTGAAGGTGCTCACCTCCTTTCAGAAGAGCTCAGCGCTTCTGAGGATCTGACTCTTGGTGAAAATCTTTGGTCACTCATTAACTTGGGAATCAGGAATAGCAGTATATTGTTATTTTGAATAAACATTATGGACCAAATCTGGTGCAGTGTTTCTATTTCATTACTGCCACAGTGAAGAAAGATGAAGCCCTGTCATCTTCCCAGCTGCAACTAACGAGGATGATGCTTTGTTTGGAATAACGAGTGCCACCTACCACTCGGTTGTACCTAATGTGGAAAAGTGAACATTGTTCAGAAATATTTCTCAAGACATTTTTCCTATTATTTTCACCCTGATCAGCATGTTTCCCTCTTGAATTCTTTTAAAACCTGAAAGGTCATGAGGTATCCCTATTTCAGCTGCTTCCCCAGCACTATAGTCTCTCTTTCTAAGTGAGTTCTGAAACATAACCACAGACGCTCCCTAGGTTACACAAACCCGATTTACGGAAATCCGGATTTACGGAAAAAGTTCCGTAAGGTTTTTTTTTTTTTTTTGCGTAATTGTTGGAGATACGTTCCCGACTTACACAAAATTTGACTTATGCAAGGCGTTCCGGAACAGAATGCTTGCGTAAGTCGGGGAGCTTCTGTATGCAGAAATTTCTCTACTGTTCTAGGAAATGTGGTGTTGGCTTTTTGTGCTTATATTTTTTCAGCAATGTTGCCCAGGCATCAATGCACAGTAGCTCTTCCCCACTCAGGGCTTGTCTATATTCAGTTTCACTGGCTTAATTAAAGGTTTAGTTAATCAGATGCAAAAGACTGGATGCTTATATCATCTTAAATTAGTCTTATTTCTGTTTATTTTATGGGTTTGTCTACATGCACTTTCACAGAAATAACTAAAGTGACATAAATTCACACTTTTTGTTATTTTGGTGAAAGTCCATGTGTGGATCTTCTTATTTTAGATTGTTCCTTAAATGGATTTAGCATAATCTGAACTAAGAGTGTCGTGTTGTGATAATTGGGCCTACAAATTTACCCTAATTAAACACTCAGTTGTAAAAAGTATATGAAAGTTCTTAAGATGTTACGATAACCTATAATAACAAATGCTGATGGAAAGTAGGTGAAGTCACTTTCAATAGTGAACATAGGCGCCAACTCCGTGGGTGCTCTGGGGCTGAAGCACCCACAGGGAAAAATTAGTGGGTGCTCCTCACCCACTGGCAGCCAAGCTCCCCCCTCCTTGCCGCCTCCTCCCCTCCCCCCCCAGCACGCCCCATCCCCGCATCTCCCAGCGCTTCCCGCACTCCCTCCCCCGCTGCTTAACAGCTGTTTGGCGGCGCTTAGGACTTTCCGAGAGGGCGGGGGAGGAGCGGGGATGCGGGGGAGGAGCGGGGATGCGGCGTGCTCAGGGGAGGAGGCGGAGAAGAGGCAGGGCAGGGTCGGGGACTTGGGTAAGGAGGTGGAATGGGGGCGGGAAGGGGGCGGGGCCGAGGTGGGAAAAGGCGGGGTGGACAGGGACTTTGGGGAAAGGGTGGAATGGGAGTGGGGCGAGGGCAGTGCAGGGGTGGGAAGAGGCGGGCCAGGGGTGGGTGGGGGGTTTGAGCACCCACCGGGCGGAGGGGAAGTCGGCGCCTATGATAGTGAATGTTATAAACAGGTGCAATAGAACCAAACAGACTAAATTAGTCTAAACAAAAGGGCCTATTGATATGGTTCAAGAACTGTATTAAAATCATGCTTGGTAAAAACAGAAGATGTAAAACCAGAGAAGATTGGTGTGCTGGATATTGGGCCTAATTGGTGGATAAAATAAAGAGGGGATGGGCTATTTCACCCCTCTCTCTCTTTGTGGATCCTTAAAGAAAGAGACTTTGGGGGGGGGGGGGCGGAAATGAGAAAAACAGACGGCTATTGGAGTGAGCTTCACTATCATGGCTGCTGCAGGGCCGCCCTGGGGGGGGGCAAGTGGGGCAATTTGCCCCAGGCCCCACAGGGGCCCCCACGAGAATGTCGGAGGCTCCCCCCCGGCTCCAACTTCCCCCATCCCCCAGCGCCTCAGCGTGCCGCGTCCAGGAGCAGCCCTGGACAGCACTGCAGCGATGTGGCTTGGGCGGGGCCTGAGGTCCTCCCACTCGGAGCTGCTTGGTAAGGGGGCGGGGCTGTAAGCCCCGGCAGGCCGAGCGGCAGGAGCTCCTGGACGCGGCTTGCTGAGGCTCTGGGAGAGGGGGTAAGTGGCATGGTAAGCCTCTCTGAGCCGGGCACCCCCCGACCCATCCCCCCCCATCCCGACCCCCAGCTCTGAGCCCAGCCCCTCTGAGCTGGGCACCCCCCGACCCCATCCCCCCCCAGCTCCGAGCCCAGCCCCTCTGAGCCGGACACCCCCCGATCCCTTCGGGCTGTCGCTGGGGGATGGTGATGGTTGGTGCCAATGGACTGTCGCTACCTGGGGGTGGCGCTACTCTTGCCCAGGGCTGGGTGTGGAGCTGAGCTCTGGGTCGGTGGGTGCCCGGCTCAGAGGGGCTTACCATGCTGCTTACCCCCTCTCCCAGAGCCTCAGCAAGCCACGTCCAGGAGCTCTTGCCGCTCGGCCCACCGGGGCTCACAGCCCCGCCCCCTTACCACACGGCTCCAAGCGGGAGGACCTCAGGCCCCACCCGAGCCACGCCGCTGCAGTGCTGTCCAGGGCTGCTCCTGGACGCGGCACACTGAGGCGCTGGGGGATGGGGGAAGGCGGAGGCGGGGCGGGGGGGAGCCTCCGACATTCTCGTGGGGCCCCCTGCGAGGCCTGGGGCAAATTGCCCCACTTGCCCCCCCCCGGGCGGCCCTGATATTTTATTGTGTGCGAGTGCCTGTGATTTACTCTCTATCCTTTTAATATACCCAAGAATAACAAATTGGGATCCTAGTTAGACAATTCATTTGTTTGTTCTGTTTTCTCAGTAATAATAATAATTAATAATACTGAAACCTCTATTAAATACAACAGTCTGAGGCTGTAGATAAAGAGTGCTTATGTTATGCAAGGCACTTTTTCTAAATTCTACTATGGTATATTCCTTACAAAACAGACTGTCTGCGGCATCAGAACAGCTGCAGTTGTTTTTAATTAAGAACACACCGAATCTGGAATAATTTGGATTTCTCCATCGGGGTCCTCAACTCAGTCTTTTGATCTAGCCACTTGTGAACCAAATTACTGTATTGTGCATGAGTGTTATCTTTTTACTACGTGGGGATAGCCACAGTTCCCTGATGCATATTGCTTGGCTGGTCGACTCTCTCCTTTATGGCAACTGATGTTTGTGAGTTAGTCAGCACTGGCTGCTGCAGAAGGATGTAAGCAGTGACGCTCTTGTGGAGAATTGCCTTCTTGCTGGTACGGATTGGATAGTGCAACTGATGGGGATTACACAGCTCTGGGTCAGAGTTACTCCGTATTTGGTACCAGTGGAGGGAAGGAAGCATTTCTGTATAGATGGGCTTTAGTATTTGCCCTTTAGAGGTGGGCGACCAAAACGTAATTTTAAACAGTCCACTAGACTGATATGATGATTTTAAAAAGTATTCACACCAATAATACAGAAATGACAATTTGTGGTAAACACAAACTGTTAATACGTTTGAAGCAATTTACTGTTGGGTTCACCACATGGCGGTTAGTTCGACTCTGTGTTGACATATGACCACACACAAGTCAAGATAATATATACGATGCTGATAGCAGTTGTACAGGAAGTGGATGTAGCTGGCTTGTAATGCTGATACGCTCTAGTTGTTGGTTGAATCCAAGGTGCGTGTGCGTATGTGTTTTTTACAATGCTATCAATTTTTAATGTGCTGCTGATCTAGAAGTGAAAATTCATTACTTTAGCAAAATCAGAACTGACAGCTGGAAGTATTAAACTTTCATATCTTGTTGGAGGACAAAATTGGAATCATTTTACTCTGCCTGGAACTCAAAATATTTTAAATTAAAGAAGATAGCTTATGATGACTGTCTCACTTTCAGCTGGAGAATGTTAGGGACATAAGAGATCATATTGCAAACACTCCTTTAAGGAGAAAGGAGTGGATGCACTGTTAAATATCTTGCACCAAAGTCTGCTTTCAGTTGCATCTGTACAAGTCCACTGAAGTCAATGGATTTGCAAAGAACTGATTAAACTTTCCAAAACAAAACATCACCTCTGAGCTGACAAAAAATAAGGAATTTCAACTCAAAGGGCATTTCCTCCTTTGAAATCATAAGTGCTTGAGAACGGGAGTGTATGATGGAAATACCTTCTCAGTCCTAACCATATTTCACTCCTAGGATAAGATGAATAATTTTACAGCACGTTTCTTCATGTTAAGAGGTTTAACATTTATTTTGTTAAAACTTTTAAAGCTGTTTTTTTCCACTTCTAAAGAATACTATGGTAAAGCATTGCATAGGAAGAGGTGCAAATGGTCCTGATCCTGCAAATGCTTATGCATGTGGGTTATGCCATGGAGTTCAGTGGGACTACTTCAGTGAGTAGAATTACTGAGGTGCTTAAGTTTTTGCAGTATTGGGCTCTTAAGTTGTAAGCTCCTCAGGGCAGGGACTGCAATTTCCTTTGACTAGTACAATGCCAGTCACATTGTCATGCCTTAACAAATAGTACATTTCCTTTTTTCACAAAAATAAAAGTCCAGAATTAACATTACAGATGAAGGGCAAACTGAATATTTAGAATTATATAATACGTGAACAGTCTCCTTTGAGGAGATGACTACAAAGGCAGTAGTAGTTATGCAGACAGTTTGGCATGTTTCAGGAGTCTGTTCACTTCATGCTTTGTCAAAAGACATCATTCTTGATAAAGGGGGAAGGGAAATCATTAAATACTGGGGGTCCAGTCCAGTCCAGAAGTCACTGGGCTGTTTTTGAGCTTTCATTCATCATGTGTCTAGAAATAGGTGAGAAGATTTGAGGGATAGGCCACTTGAAACTTTAGTAATTTAAATCTCTTCAGTCTTCCTGGATTACTTTTACTAATTTAATGGAATGGAAGCTACTGGCTTTTATCATGCTTATCATTGTTTTGTCTTTGTTCATTGAAAATGCATCTTTCAAATCCTTATCATGGATATAACCCTGAAGACCCTAGCCAGTTTCTAGGGGCTAGGAGAGACCTGTAGAAGACATTGTGCTAGTTGTAGGGAGGGATGAGGAGGGACTCTTGGCTTAGAGCCAGTTAAGACCACTTACCATTTTTTGTGAACCAAAAATGTTTTTTCTTCAGGTTTAACTTTTCTGTCTTCCTGGAGGTACTTTTGAGGCCAAGTTTTGAGACCACCTTTCAGTGGATTTCCCTCTTTGCACCTACAAAACTGCAGCCTCAAAAAAATCGCAAGTGCAAAATTAAGCTTGCATTTTGCAGGTGCTAAAAGGAAAGGCTGGCTTTTGTAAATCTGGCCCTGTATTTGAAAAACACTTCCCTAAAGCTTCTGCTTGGAAGGGCATGTAGAACATGCAGCAGGAGGAGCACTGCAAATGTGACCCACACTGTGAATCCTTGGAACTTGATACTATATAAGTAGTCATGAAACATACTTACCAGTGCCTAGTTTAAAGCAAGAGATTTTCATTTGTGAGCAGGAATTTTTCTCTCATTGCTGGTTAAATTGCTACTTGTAAATTGCCACTGTGGGGATCGAACCTGGGATCTCTGGGTTAAAAATCATGAGCCACTACTACTTGGCTCTAGGACCAGATCCATTAGGTTGGAGGCAGTAGCATACTCATCTCTTTACATAACCTAGACACTAAAGAGAGTAAGAGCACTAAGCTGTGTTAGTGTGGGTGACATAAATAGTGGAAGCACAATCTGCTGGTAGAGTAAGGCAGTAGCAGACAGGATTTGTGGGTTCTGTTCTCAGCATGGCCACAGACTTGTGTGAGTTTGTACAAGTCACTTATCTCTGTGCCGTAGTGTATCATCTGTAAACTGTTATAAAAATTGTCCATGTGGAGCCTGTGCCTTGAGGTACTTCTGATGAAAGGTGCTGTTTAAGTGGTCATGGTGGTCGTGGTTGCAAGGTTCGTCCTTTGTGTTGTCTTTGAAATTATGTCTTATTGGCCATAGAATGCCATCCTACCAGCTAGTTTTTTTTCACAATTTTTGGATTTTTATTTTGTTTAGCTGCTCATGTTTCTCACCTGGAGAATGTGTCTGAAGAAGAAATGAATAGGCTGTTGGGGATAGTGTTGGATGTGGAATATCTCTTCACCTGTGTCCACAAAGAAGAAGATGCAGATACAAAACAAGTTTACTTCTACCTGTTCAAGGTAAGATGAAGATGTTTCTCAAAATGCAACATCATACAATTGTATTTCTGCAACTTTAGATACACATGTAGCATCTTGTCATATGTAAGTACATTCTTTTGTACTTACATTAATTTTATTGTCCTAATGGACCATTATATTTGTATTGACTTAGACAATTTGTAGGATAAGCTCTCCTTTTTCCAAGATAGTAATAAGGTTTTTAATTTTGGACTAGATTCTGCTACCCTTATGTTGCACAGTACCTAACTTCTGAAGTCTTCCCAGTGATTTCAGAGTCTGGTCCCAAGTCAGCACCCATTTGGTATGTATTTTCTTTCCAGCCATCAGCAGCATCTTCCTTAATTACAAGTCAGAAGAAGAGCCAGTTGACAATGAAGCTACTTTAGCTGTATACTCATGGTCAGAACAGCCTTTCTTGGTGCATTTCAGAGGGCGAAGCAATTAACTCTGAAGTTAATTTAGCTGCAAATTTAATTTATTACATGTACTAGCAAATATTTTAATAATAATAATAAATATGTTGTACCAGTACAAATTTCACTGACTGTCAAATGTTTATATAAAGATGTTAACCATTTAAAAATAAAATTGTTTGTTTTTTGATAGCTTTTGAGGAAATGCATCTTGCAGATGGGAAAACCTGTGGTAGAAGGGTCTTTGGAAAGCCCCCCCTTTGAGAAGCCCAGTATTGAACAGGTAAAACAGAACATGATAATTTCTGTGAACAATGACCCTGCTGCAGTCCACATGAGTGGATTTGGGCAATGTGTGAATATTAGTTCCCTGTATCATTTTGAACAAAGGTGAATCTGAGGTTTGCATGAAGATGATTTCCTCTCCAGCCCTTGGGAAGGGCACTGTGGTTCAGTTATTGAATTATTTTCCAGAGTGGTAGCCGTGTTAGTCTGTATCAGCGAAAACAGCGAGGAGTTCTTGTGGCACCTTAAAGACTAACAAATGTATTTGGGTATAAGCTTTCGTGGGCTAAGACCCACTTCATCAGATGCATGGAGTGAAAAATACAATAAGCAGTGTATATATATACAGCACATGAAAAGATGGGAGTTGCCTTACCAAGTGGGGGGTCATTGCTAATGAGGCCAGTTCAATTAAGGTGGAAGTGGCCTATTCTCAACAGTTGACAAGAAGGGATGAATATCAAAAGAGGGAAAATTAGTTTTGTGGTGCTAAGGAGGCCGATGCAATCAAGGTGGATGTCGGCCATTTCCAACAGTTGACAAGAAGGTGTGAGTATCAGCAGAGGGAAAATTACTTTTTGTAGTGACCCATCCACTCCCAGTCTTTATGAATTTGCAAACTAGACACCATAAAATTAGGCCTGAATAAAGACTGGGAGTGGATGGGTCGGGTGAGGTGGAGTGAGGGCATGGCCTTGGGGAAGGGGTGGAGCAGGGGTGGCAAGAGGTGGAGTGAGGTTGAGGCCTTGGGGGAAGGGGCAGAGTAGTGGCAGGGCTTTAGGGTCAGGGCCGGCTCTGGCTTTTTTGCCGCCACAGGCAAAAAAGCCTCTGGCCGCCCCCCCCCGCGGGGGGGGCAGAGCCCGGGGGGGGGGCGGCGCCGGGGGGAGGGCGGCCGGAGCCCCGGGGCGAGGGTGGCGAGCCCCGGCGGGGGCTCCGCTCTCCCCCCGGCGGCCGGGGGCAGGGCGCGGGGGGGGCAGGGCGGCGAGCCCCGGCGGGGGCTCCGCTCTCCCCCCGGCGGCCAGAGCACCGGGGCCAGAGCGCCGGGGGGAGGGCGGCGAGCCCCGGCGGGGGCTCCGCTCTCCCCCCGGCGGCCGGGGGCAGGGCGCCGGGGGGGGCAGGGCGGCGAGCCCCGGCGGGGGCTCGGCTCTCCCCCTGGCGGCCAGAGCACCGGGGCCAGAGCGCCGGGGGGAGGGCGGCGAGCCCGGCTGTGGCCCCGCTCTCCCCGGCGGCCCGAGCGCCGCGCCGCCCCCCTCCAGGTGCCGCCCCAAGCACCAGCTTGGTTGCCTGGTGCCTGGAGCCGGCCCTGTTCAGGGTGAAGCAATGGTGGAGCACCCACCAAGAAAAATTAAAGTCAGCAGCTGTGGTTTAAATAGTAGACTCTCTTAAAGTACCTTTTTCATGTATGTCAGGTCTAATCTTTGTTTATTTTGGTATACTTGGCATTTGAAGTTGAGGAATATAGCACCGGGGTGAAATCCTTGTGCTATTGAGATCAGTGGGAGTTTTGCCATCGACTTCAGTGGGGCCAGGATTTCACCCCAGCATTACAAAGCAGAAACAACTGAAAGAAAACCAACAGTAGTTGGTGCCTTTATGAATACATAGGTGGATAGAGAACATACACAGAAACTGAGATTTTGATTCAGCAAGATACATAAGCATGTGCTTATCCTCAAACACAGGAGCAGTTCTGTTAACTTCAATGAGACTGCTCACGTGCTTGAATACTGTACTGAATCAGGGCCTGAATATCTTTCAAGCAATCTGTGGCTTAATGGGAAGTATACTCTTTTATTAAATAGCCTATTTTAAACTGGCACACTGTGTAAATGTTTCTTTGAGTTTAGCTTATCATAACTCAGTAAAATAACACTCTTCACAGTGGCATTCCTTGTTTTTTTAGGAATAATTAGAGTATACGTAATGTTATGTACTAAATTTCTTATTTCAAAAAATAATTAGTGTACGTAATGTTATATACTCCTAATCCCTAAAATATACATTTTGTACAGAACTTCTTTTTTTAGTAGTAAAGCATTTTAAGTTTTCCTTTTGGTTAATTGGGTTAAGAAATCTCTACAGGTTGATATGAGGGGGTAATTCTCTTTACAGTTTATTCGGAAACGATTTCATGTCAAATGAACAATATTTTCTGGTAAATTCTGGATTGCTATAAAATAAAAGAATCTAAGTCACACATTAAATTTGCTAAGGCAGCAGTGCTATTTTTTGTTTGTAAGAGTATGAATTGTGGCAGTTTATTTTAATGACACATTTTAATTATCTTTAACTGAGTGTTTATTAAAAGGGTAATATAAAGAGTGCAGTGAAGTGATGTGCATACGCAGTATGGGCAATTCATGAAGAAATAACACACTGTATAAACAGGAGTAAGATAGAAGTACTCCAAGCTCCACCCACAATTCAAAAGTAGCTGGAAGTTTTTGCTTACATGATCAGGAATTAAATATTATTAACGATCTCTCTCCTTAAATCTTCATCTGTAGTCTTCAGCACTAATGCCCATCGGCACTGCTAGTGAGGTGTGTCATTGGTGGGTCTGGGAGTGATGAGGACATGCATGCCACTCTTTTCCCCTCCGTGTGGGTGAGGAGGAGGAGGGGAACGGGGGAACTTAGGCTCCCACTGGTGCCTCTTTTCCCTCTTGGGGGCAAGGGGAGTGGCTTGGCTCAAACAGTGTGTGAATTCTGAGCCTGTCCCACCCTCCCCTGCTGCCATTGGATGATTGGGATGAGGACAGACCCCTTGTTTGGCTCTCTCCTGCAGAGATGGGGAGAAGGAAGGAAGGGTTGTTTCTGCCCTCTTTTGATCTCCTGAAACCATTTTGGCATTGTTCTGTCATGGGGATGATTGCAGGAAGCTTACATCTCTCCTAGAGCTATTGCTTTAGTCTGTCTGCTGACACCAGAATGCAGAACTGAAATGGATTGCCGTAAAAGGATGTCTTTTCAATCATAAGGAATAGAAACTTTTTTTCTTAAGTGAAAACTTAAATTTTGCAGAAACAGGAAAGTGTTGGTATGACTCACCAATGATTGGGTTGGTCTGACCCTGTGAGTTTAATGAATCCACGACTACATGGCACACATACAGTATTGGGGGATACAATCCAGAGACTTTGTTTCTGAAATGCAGACTGCCACCACATCAGCTAACACGTTGATGTATATACTCTTTTCCGGCTAATGCCAGAAGATAGTGACACAACCACAAATATTTAATCAGATCTGAATTCCTTCCAGCAGAAAACAGTGTTACACATACATACTACTATTATTTGACATTTATATTGTGATAACCCCTAGAGGCCTGAGCCAGGGCAAGGCTCCATTGTGCTAGGTGCAGTACAAACATATAATGATAGCCCTTGCCTCAAAGAATTTACAATCTGTATCTCTAGGTCGGTGAAGCAAACAGTAAGTGGGCTGAGAGTGGACAACTCAGTAGCAGACAGATTGTGCCAAAACATTCTGCTAAGTTTGCATGCAGTTCTGGCCAGTCAGTAACAGTAATCACAATTGGTCAGCTGGCTAGTCCTTCTCAGATGGCAATACTCTAGCTAGTATGTTACATGCTTTTCTCAGTCCCATGCCTAAATCTCAGAGCAGTTAATTTTTAACAAGTGAATGTCAGTTTACAAAGAGTACAGCATGGTCATCAACAAAACTGCACATGTGGGGCATCCAAGAAAAAGCGCATGACCTTTCCCCAGTAAAAGTTCTATATCATGTGAAGTAAGAGATTTATGTAGCTGTTTATACCCCTTATTATAGGCCAGTCGCTAGAGGGAAATAGAATCACACACACTTGAGCAGGCATGACTTTCTATTTAGCAGAACCAATACTTTAGTTATACCTCTGGCAGGAGCAAATATTTCAAACGACCCAATGTGTATTTTCTCTGTGTTGTAATACAAGTTCTGTTATATATAAAAAAAAGTTAGTAGTGCTCACAGGAAAGAAGGTTATGCCTAAATTGTTAAATAATCATCACTTTCACCCTCTGTTTTAAGGGAGTGAATAATTTTGTACAGTACAAATTTAGCCACCTACCATCAAAGGAAAGGCAAACGATAGTTGAACTGGCTAAAATGTTTCTAAACCGCATCAATTACTGGCATCTGGAGACACCTTTGCAGCGAAGATTGAGATCTCCTAATGATGACATTGCTGGCTATAAAGTGAACTATACAAGGTAACTATGTTTCGCTTCAGTTTTCCCTTTCAGAATATAGGCCCTGATTCTGTAGCTAGATGCACCAACAGAGATTTCTTACAACCATTGTCTTTACCTGTAGACCTACTGGCTTCAATGAAGTTCCATGCTGTCATAAGAGGCCCATGCTGTCACTTCTATTTACAGAATTGGGGCTGTATTTAATAATTACTCTTAATCTGGTTGGATGCTTAGTGGAATGTCAGGCTTCATTTCATGCACTATAAGTTCATGAAGCTTGTTGTTTAAAAATCTTTTTTAAAAATTTAGAAATCTCAAAGCCTCTGTTTCAAACTAAAGTATGAGAAATGTGCAAATTAATACCATCTTTAAAGATTTGAGAGCCAACTGGTTACCTGGCATTATTAGATTCCTTAAAATGAAAATTCATATGTACATTTTCACTACTTCCATCAGAATTCTAAGGAATGACTTATTGGAAAAAACTAATATATTTTAATTTATGTAAACTTATATTTCTTAAAAAGTAGTATAGTTGCTTTTTGGATTAACAGCAGAGGTGCTACTTAGTCTTCTATAATAACAAATGCTCTAAGGAGGGGGTTAGAAAGGACTGCAGTTCAAGATCAACAGAGCTCTCCATCCTTACACTGATAATCTTAATTTTATCACTTTTACAAAACTTCAATTCCATCAGCTGTATTAAAGAGGAAAGGCAAAAAGTGTTCAGATAAAAAATGAATGCTCCTAAGTAAATAAGAATCATTGATACCATAATAGACCACCGTATTGGTAGTCCTTATTCCCCCATCTGTGATGACACACATTAGCGTGTATAAATGAGGGAGTATGATACCACATCAAACTTAAATCTTGATTATAAAATTAACTGTTATGCTGCTCTACATAGTCAACTTTACTGCTGCTTAACCCCTTCAGTGCCACAATCCATCCCGTGGAGAGATGTAACACAAAATGCTGTATTTTTATATTGGTCTGCTAATAGAGTATAACAAAATCCTTTATGGAATGAGTCACTTGTAAATTAGTGGAAAAAAGGAGAATATTAGGATGAGATTTAGTGAGAGAAAGTGACTTGGAGAAAGGGAGGGATGGAAAGTTTAGATAGATTTGGTCAGTCCTAATACAAAAGTGACATTCCCCCTGCACATGTGCTATGATAGGGTATGTCTGATATGCTCCCTCATTCAGCAGCAAGAGTGTTTTACAGGGTCTGAAGGTTAGAGAGAGTTTGGGAAGATCATGAAAGGAGTTACCCATTTTTCAGAGAAATGGCAGACCATGCAAGTGCTACTTTGCTATATGTGCAGGGGACCTAACCTGGATTTGTATAGTCATTTAATCTTCTTTTGTTGCTAGTGGTTTTAACACATCAGGTTATTCCCAGGTAGAGGTAATTATCTGGCTTTTTTGCTGCAGGTGGCTGTGTTACTGCAATGTTCCCCAGTTCTGTGACAGTCTACCTCGATACGAAACCACACAGGTCTTTGGGAGAACTCTGCTACGCTCTGTCTTTACTGTTATGAGACGGCAACTCCTGGAGCAGGCTAGACAAGAAAAAGACAAGCTTCCTCAAGAGAAACGAACACTAATCCTCACCCATTTTCCAAAGTAAGGAGTAACTGCTCATCTTCCTTTAAGATTGTTAACTAGCAATATGCAATTTTGTCTTGAGATGCAAAAATGCTTGTTAGAACAACTAACTGGTTACATCTGCAACAGAAAGACTATTTACTCCGATGTTCAATGACACATAGATGTTACACCAGCCCTCTGCTGTCACTTGCACTACATGTAGTCATTTAGTACATTCATACCTTCTAGTTATATTTAATACAGTGGCTGTATCTCTTTGAGATGGAGTTTTGTTTTATACGTGGGGCTGTTTTTGTTGCCAGAGGGGTTGCTCTCACTTTATACTGGAATTTATGATTGGACACTGTTTCTGTTTCTTTTTCCTTTTCTTTAGACCACATAAGTATCTAAGGGCAAGTCTACACTACTGCGCTATGTTGGCGCAGCTGCATCGTGTCTGGTGAAGATGTGCTATGGCAATGGGAGAGTGCTCCCCTGTCGGCATAATTACTCTACCTCCGTGTGAGCTGGAAGTTATGTTGGCGGGAGAGCATCTCCCACTGACATAGCGTGGTGTCGACAGCACTTTAAGTCGATGTAACTTGCGTTGCTCAAGGGGGTGTCGTTTTCATAACCCTGAGCGATATAAGTTACATTGACTTAAGCGGTAGTGTAGACCAGCCCTAAGTAGTACAATAGATTCGTTCTCTATTAGTTTGTTTAGCTCCGCATCTTTCTATGCTCTCTCAGACAGAAGTTGGTCAAATAAAAGGTATTGGCTCATCTACCTTGTCTCTCTCAGCAAAGAACTGTCAAATGCTAGCATGGATTAACACTAACAGGAGTAAAGAGCAATATAAACCCTCCTTGGTTAGTAAGGGCCAGATTGTGATACCTCTTACTCATATTGAATATTACCTTTCATTACATTGAAGTCAGTGGAACTGCTTGTGGAGTTAAGGTATTTCTCAGGAAGGGAAAGGGGATCACAATCTGGCTCCTAAAGTAAGATGGTATTATACTAAATAGGGAGCAGATCTCTGGATCAAGAAGGTGCCATGTTTACATAGTTATGGTTCTAACCCAAACTGTACTAGGCTTGGTGGAAATTTAATTTGAAAAGCACTTTTATCTCTGCAACTTCTTGATTTTTCTAAGAAAAGCATGTACAAAAGGTGTGTGAGAAGTATGAATGGAATAGTAAACCTTTTATACACTATACTCCTGCTCTGAATTATTTTTCTACTCTATCTCCCTCTGCTACTTAGACTTAGTTCATTCTGCAAGCTACAGTTTAGAATACTGAGCTAATTCTTATTTTCAAAGCGACGTTCTCAACAGTCAAACCCTGTATGGTCCACTTGTACTTTGTTCAACAATGTCTCCACATGTGGTGGGTAAGCACGTGTGCCTTAAAAGCGATCTTTGAGGGATTTGTAATGTGATTTAGTTATAATTATAACATAAGTGTTCTAGAGCAACGTTTCTCAAATGTGGCCACCAGGGGCTTTTCGTGTGACCACAGCCTCCTGGGTGGTGATGGGGGGAGGGGCAAAGCAGTGGCCCCTCCCAGGGCTGCCAGTAGGGGTTGGGCCCTGTCCCCCTCTGGAGCCACAAATGCTGGAGGAACAGGCAGGCGGTGGGGCTCGGGCTTCAGATCTGGGGTGGCAGGCTCCTGCCGTGTGGCAGCGGGCTCCATCCCCTGGCCCCGGGCTTTGAGCCCTCACCCTGGCCCCATGCTCAGCCCCCCACCCCAACCTGTTGCCTCCTCTGGCCCCGGGCTCTGGCCATGTGCTCTGACCCCCAGCCGCAGGGTTTTGGACTCCACCCATGGTGCCACGCAGTCCAGCCCCGGCCCCCAGGCATGTGGCAGTGACTGCCGGCCCCAAGCTCACCACCCCCACACGTCGCCCCTGGCCCCCACTGCGTCCTCCGGCCCTGGACTCTTTGGGCTGTGCAGCTGCAGGGCTCTGGTCCCCGGGCTCACCCCATATCATCCCTGGCCCCAAGCTGCCTCCCTACCCTCCTCCCTATCCAGGTCTTAATTTGTCCCCCAGCTTGCCAGGGCTGAGTAAGTCTGTTGTGAAAAATGATATTTGTATGTTTGTTAATATCACTTTTCACTGCCTCCCTGCTAGCTAGCAAGTCTGCTGCTGTGAAAAGTGATATTAACAAAATACAAATATCACTTTTCACACAAACAGACTTACTAGCTAGCAAGTCTTAAAAAAATAATCAACCAAAAAAAGCAAAAGAAACCGCAACAAAAAGGGACAAGAACACGCAAAACACATTATTTGTTTCTATTCTGGTTAGGTCCAATAAAGAACAGAGAAAACTGTACATTACTTTTATTATTGTCTGCGAAAAAGCCCTACATAAATAAATTACAATGATTTGGACATGTATCTGTGCATATTTATTTGTTTTTCCTAAACTTAATTAAGTATTTTAGGAAAAATTGTCAGAACGGCCACCGGCAATAGTTGCACTCTAGGCCACCAAAAAAATTCTTGTGAGAACAACCCCTGGGTACATTTACACAGCAATAAAAGACCTGTGGCACAGCTGCTGCTGGCCCAGGTCAGCTGACTCAGGCTTGCAGGGCTTGGGCTGTGGGGCTATAAAATGGCAGTGTAGACATTCAGGCTTGGGCTGAAGTCCAGGCTCTGAGACCCTGTGAGGGGGTGGGTCTCAAAGCCTTGGTCCCCAGCCCAAATGTCTACGCTGCTATTTTTAGCTCTGCAGCCTGAGCCCCACGAGCAAGAGTCTGCTGACTCAGGCTCTGAGACTCAGCGCCATGGGTTTCTTATTGCAGTGTAGACGTACCCAGAGGTTATTGTTTTCTTAACCAAGATAATATTGTAATATTAAAAAAAAAATTAGGAGGGTTAATTCAGAAGTATTTTCTGAAGTACAAGTTTAAAGTCCTTTTGACACAATGACACAATGTAAGTATACACATGTTATATCTGTGGGCATCTAGGCAATGAGGGGAGTACAAGGACCATTGTGTACTGGGCAGGTACATACAATATTTCTGACACCTATAAACAGCCTAGACTAGACTTTAACTTGTGGTTATGCTCACTGTCAGTGTGACTGAAAATGGTTGGGGGGGGGGGTCTCAACCGCTTAAAACGTTATATAGCCATTTTCAATTATAGTGGATATCAGCTGACTCCCCATGTGCCGTATATGTGTATAAATGTACTATGTATAAAATACAATCCTGGGACTCAGTCCTCCAAACCCTTATTGAGCAGTCCTTACTCATAGATTCATCACTTTGTTTTTTGTTTGTTTTTTTAAAGCCGGAAGCGCTCGTTAGATCGTCTACCCTGCCCTCCTGTATAACACAGGCCATTAAATTTCTCCCAGTTATCCTTAGATTGAACCCCATAATTCGTGTTTGACCAAAGCACATTGTCCGGAAAGGCATCCAGTCTGGATTTGAAGACATCAAGAGATGGTGAATCCATCACAGCTCTTGGGGCTTTGTTTCAATGGTTATTCACCCACATTGTTAAAAATGTGGGCCTTATTTCTAATGGGATTTTGTCTGGCTTCAGCGTCCAGCCATTGGTTCTTTTTGTGCTAAAGAGCCTTATGTACCTGCTATTTAAACCCAATCCAGTCATTAAAACACCACGATCAAGTCACTTCTCAATCTTCTTACCAGAAGTCCTGGGTTCTTTTTCTGGCTCTGCCCCTGACTTGCTGTGTGATCTTGGGCCAGTCACTTTCCCTCTCTGGGCCTCTGTTTCTTCTCTCCCCCCCCCCCCCCCGCGCTTTCTCTCTCTTGTCTATTTAGCTTATAAACTCTTGGGAGCAGGGACTGTTTCTAATTGTGTGTATGTGCAGCACCTAGCGCAGTGGATCCGGATATCACTTGGGGCCTCTAGATGCTAATGTAATACAAATAATAATTATACATTATATATATATATAATGTTTGTTATTATTACTGAAAAAAGGAAGGACCATAATAAGGGTTAAAACTGGACTGAGGTTTCAGGAGGGATGGGTAGCCTTTAATATTCAGTGCTTCTATAGCAGCTATTGATCTGGAACTTGCAAAGCACTGTGCAAAGGTGCCTATTTTACAGTGGGGAAACTGAGCCACAGATATGGGAAAGGAGGTGGGAAAGCAGAGCTGGGAACTGAATTAGCCATGATGATCTAGGTTCTTATTTCAGTGAGATATCACTTGGGAACTGAGTGGTGTCTGTGTCCACTGCCTACTGTCTGGGACTGTGTACATGTGCATATCTATATGTGTGTGTGTGGATGGGGAAGGTGGTTTGGGTTTTAAACTAATACAATCAGATGGTCTTCCAGCATTAAAACCTATCAACAGTCCAGCTGCATTTACTCCCAAAGTCCTTCTGAAATCTTGTACTTGCTGTGGTTATAGGGGACACTGGAGATGAGTAGTTGAGGTTGAAGAAGGAAGGACATGGACTAACAATCGCATCTTCAGCCTTTTTTCTTAGTGCCCTTGGCAGCACTTTACATAGTCAGTATCACTGAATCTCCTGCAAAGTCAGTTTCCCTGTTGTTTTGTGAGGTCTCTTACACCGGGATATGGCAGAGAAAAACATTTACAAACAAAAAATGAGGTGGTAAAACCACAAAATGTGGTAGGGGGACCTTGGGACAGCACCTGCAACTACTTTTAATCCTCTTTTGAAACTGCCTAGGTTACTGGTTTGACCTTTAAAGCCTCAGGGAAATTCACCCCTGGATCCTGAGTCAGTTTCACTGATTTCTCACTCAAATGATCACATTTGATTTCAGTTGGACAATTCACATAAATAAGGATTTGTCTAGAGAGTGTGGTGTCAAGCTTCTGGCCTCTAAAAACCCTTCCGTGTTCCACAAGATATGACTGCACTGCAGGGGGCGTTGTTCCCAGGATGGGGACGGACAGACAGACAGACGCACACATGCACGCACGCACCAACCAAGCTAACACACTAAAAGTCACAATATGGCCATGGAGGCATGGGTAGCAGCTCAAGCCAGTCACCTGAGTACAGTGCTGTCTGAGATCCTTGCTGCATAATCTGGTGTCTAGCCTGTGCCATTGTCGTCTCGCTGCTATTTTTAGCACGCTAGTTCAGTCAAAACTTGTGCATGTATGTGTAACAGAGCTAGGAATTACACGGCCCAGCTTCAGTGTAGACCTATCCAGAGGGTGTGCAGCTGTCTGAGATATGAAAGGGAATTGATGTAGTGGTCCTATGAAGGCATGCTGGATGTTCTGATGTGTAACACTGAGTGTTATGCTTGTGAGACATTCCATAAAAGAGTGTAAAGTAAGTTCATTTTTTCTAAACATACACACAAATTTTTTACATGTCATATAAGCACTAGGTGCAATTACACACTTACATGGAAGTGTTTTCATAAGACCGATGTAAATGGCTAGTGCTATTGGGATTTTTGTACATGAACATGAAAGTAAGAATGCAAACTCATGCTAAATACTAGATTTTTCAGAATTAATAGGAAATAAATTTCTTGCAGTTGCATAAGACCAACACACTCTTGCTTGTCAACACACAGCTCTCCTATTAATGCCCTCACTTGTGCTATGTAAATGTAGTATGCCACCTGTGATCGAAAAAAGTTTCAGTAGAGGAAACATTTGCATCTCTAGTTAAGGTGTATAACCTCAGGTTTTACATGTTTATCATGGGTATTTTATTAAAAAAATATTTTAAAAAAACCATCCAGCAATGTTCAGTTGTAGAATCACCAGCTTCTCCAGTTTCTTCATTCTGTATTCAAAAGATTTTAATGAAAGTTTTAAATGATTATTCTGAAGGAAGGCCTATCTTCCTTTGGGTAGTAGTAATTCTTTGGTGTTTAATATTGCCTCTATATTTCTACATCTAGGTTTCTATCCATGCTAGAGGAAGAGGTGTATAGTCAGAATTCTCCTATTTGGGATCAGGATTTCATGGTGTCCTCTTCTCGAACTGGCCAGCTAGGAATCCAAACAGGTAATTTGCATTTAGGACAGGGTCAGGGAGAGACTGTATAAAGAACACAATAAATCTGCAAAATCTTCCACTGAGAGAAAATGGTGTAATTGTAAGCAGGCAGTACTGGAAATGCAGATTTATATGGCAGCTTCTGCTGAAACTGGTAGCCTGAATATCAGTCCATGTCCAGATGTACACAGGAAGCAGTCTCTCTGGTTCCTCGTGGAATGATGAAATACTCTCCTCTGCAAAGGCATACAACTGGTGTCTTATCTCAGAACATTTTATATCTTGTTGCTGTAATACGTACTTTAGCTGTCTTGTTTTTTTAGAGCTCCCTCAAGCATTGCCTGGTGTCCATTGACACATCCTGCCCTATACCAGCTGTTCATCAGCTCAGTTCAGAGGAATGCTTTCTCCGAGTCACCGCTCCCCAGAAGTCTACTCATGGCTGTATCACAGAAGCAGCACTTACATCTTTTCCAGATTTCCCCGGAAATTTATATCTGTTTGTAGAATATTTAAAATCCATTCATACTGCTCAGTAGTCTGTCTATCTACTAGACTACCGAAGTTAGGGTTGGGGATATTGAAGCATCTGATGTAGCTTTTCCTGACTGTCAACTGGGGAAGCATTGTGTGTGTCTGATAATGGGGCTCTTACCACATATTAGGGACCCTTCTATTGGGACAGGCATGTAACTTTGAGTAATTCCTAGTTTCTAACTAGTATCCAATCGTATATGGGCATTGCGAGGTTGGGGTGGAAGACCCATGTTGAAAAATATATCTATAAAAATAGGTAAATTGTTAAAGGGCCAAGTGAAATTAGACTAAGCTGTCCCCCACCTCCACCTAATCCATCCTATTTATGAACGGTATAAGAGAGCATTAAATGTATCTTGGTTATAGAGGCCATTTCATCAGCTAATCTTCAGTAAACTTCAAATTTTGACCTATACTCCGGTGTCAAAGTAGCCAGGTTCTTCCCATGTGAATGCTTCAGAAAACAATTAAAAGGGTGCCTGTTGCTTTTGAGGACATAACAGTAAGGGTTTACAAAGAGAGAGACTGCATGTGTCCAGTTTCCAAGGAACCTCCTTGTCAGAAAATGATGAGTGGCACTAAACAAATCTGAGCATGTGGCATTAAATATATTTTAGTAGGGGTGGAGAAGTGTGGGGGGGTTATTTTGAAAAATAATGGTATAGCTTTAAGTGGTGCCACCAGAGTAATTTTCATTGGATTTGGTTTGGATAGCGTGTTCATAGAATCATAGCAATGTAGGGCTGGAAGGGATGTCAACAAGTCATCAAGTCCAGCCCCATGCGCTGAGGCAAGACCAAGTAGAATAAGGGAGTGCACTTTAGTGAAATTGTACATCTTTTCTTAGAAGACCCTTGAGAACTAGCTGCTAATCATTTCTTGACGATTCCTGCCAGCTAGCGAGGTAGGTATGTTGAGGAAGCCCATTTTTACTAGCATTTGCACAACACTGCAGAGGAATAAAGCCTGACATTGGCAGTGGAGTAAAATTAACTCTGTAATACAATGGAAAGGTGTTAGAGCTATATTTGTTACCTGGAAGCTTTTAGAAAATATAGTTCATAAATCCCCACCTGCTCACCACGGAATGTGGCTTGCTGTGCAGTATCAAATTTTAAAATACAATAAAAGAAATCAGAATAAAAAACCTCTTCTAAAAATATATACAATAGCATTCTTTACCCTGGTTTTTTGATTGCACTACATAACATGGAGTGCTGTTGAAAACCCACTGGATACTCGCTACCAGTGTAACTCTTTGAAGTTGTTTGTTTGTTCTTCCAGTCAGTGTTGTGGTGAATTCTAACGTCTTGAACATTCTTTCTCTTTTATATTGTTGCAGTTATCAGTCCTCCCCCTGTGGCAAGGTCTGTTTCATATAGTGCAAGTCCTTCATCTCTAGAACAACCCAACAGCGGAAGTATGAGTCCTGCTTGCAAAGTTTCTTCTTGCCATGATCCAGCTCTAGGTAACTTGAAAGGAAGTTGATCTTGTCTTCTGTTCAGCCTAATTATCACAACATGGTTTTATGTTGTGTCAAGCCTATAGTTTTCTTTGTTTTTAATAGCTGTGGCATAGCTGAAATCTCCAGATCTTGTTCCTTGGGGGATGGGAGAAAACAAGTCAACTTTAAAGAATCGGTGTCCTTTCTAATGTAGACAAATTATAGCATAGCATTCACCACATATTGAACTCTGGGGCATATAGCCACTCTAATGGAAAGCAAAATGATGCCCAGTTTAGTTCAAGCTCTCAGTTATTTACTAGACCATTGTTTTGTTTACAGATATGATTTAAAACTCCCATGTTAATCCAGAAGAAAAAAATCAAAGGTGACCCAAAAATCTTTTTTGAAAAATGAGGCAATTTTAGGGTCACATGCGTAATGTTCCAAGTAGTAGGAAGCAGAGGGATATCAGCACATAACTGTTTATGAACTTGCTTTTTTCTTGTAGTTTAAAGTCCTTTGAAGTCATGTTACCAGCTTCCATTCCACTGCTGTGCTCCAACATGTATCAGCATAAGCTATTTGGGTTACAAAATGAGACAATTAAAAAAGCAACAACCAAAAATATTTGCAACGCAATAAAAAAAATCTTAACCCAGACCCCTTCCCTTCATATGTTGTCTCTGTGCTCCAGAGTGTTTACTTGAAAGCTGTAACATCTCAGTGTGATGCTTATTGGGGCATCATAGCAGAGTGGAAGCCAGAGAACTGTGACCTAACACAAATAAAAGATAAATTTACAATTAGCCATATAATGGAAAATCTCTGCCCCATGCTATTTGGGAGATTCAGCATTTAACTCATTTTAAAAACAGTCTTCAGTCTGCCTTTACTACATTGCATCTCAGTCTATAATTAACACCAGTGTTGTTTCTATTGTATTTTGATTGGGGGGTTTAATATCTTGGTTTCGTAAAGTTACATATGGTTGAAATATATAAATATATATATATATATATTTATACTGTCAGACCAGCTGCACTTTTGTTCCCACAATGAGTTAAAAAACATCAATAGTGGATATTTAGTTCTAAGATATCACAACATGTAAGACATAACTGGCTTCACTTTTATATCAAGTTTTGGATAAAATTACTTGAGTTAATTTTTTAAAGGGAAGTGGATTTAGTAAACTTTTGTTGTTTTGAAGAAAATGGCAAAAATATATACTATTGGTAGGGCCCTACCAAAGTCACAATCCATTTTGGTCAATTTCACGGTCATAGGATTTTAAAAATCATAAATGTCATGATTTCAGCTATTTAAATCTGAAATTTCACAGTGTTGTAATTGTAGGGGTCCTGATCCAAAAAGGAGTTTGGGGGGGGGGGTGTCACAAGGTTATTGTAGGGATGGTTGTGTTACTGCTACCCTTACTTCTGCACAGAGATGGGCAGCTGGAGAGCGGCGGCTACTGGCCAGGAGCCCAGCCCTGAAGGCAGAGCTGCTGCCAGCAGCAGCGCAGAAGTAAGGATAGCATGGTATGGTATTGCCACCCTTACTACTGCACTGCTGCGTGCAGAGCTGGGCCCTCAGTCAGCATCTGCCACTCTCTGGCTGCCCAGCTCTGCAGGCAGCAGTGCAGAAGTAAGGATGACATGGTATGGCATTGCCACCCTTACTTCTGTGCTGCTGCTTGCGGGGCGCTGCCTTCAGACCTGGGCACACGGCCAACAGCCGCTGCTCTCTGGCCGCCCAGCTCTGAAGGCAGCGCAGAAGTAAGGGTGGCAATACTATGACCCCCCCAAAAATAACCTTCTGACCCCCTGCAACTCCCTTTTGGGTCAGTACTCCCAATTTGAGAAATGCTGGTCTCCCCTGTGAAATCTGTACAGTATAGGGTAAAAGCACAGAAAACACCAGATTTCATGGGGGGGAGACCAGATTTCACGGTCCATGATGCGTTTTTCATGGCCATGAATTTGGTAGGGCCCTAACTATTGGCTCCTGAGCGTGGGCAGCTTTTCAGAACTTTTCTGTGATTGTGCTAATTCACCATTCACTTTATTGGGGTTTCTTGTCATCCCCAAATGCACATAACAGTGTTAGTGCAAGTCTGTGAGGTTGATGTGATTTCAAGATGATGGCAATACAAATCTCTGAAGAGGATATTGTGATGATGAGAGGCAAAATGGTTTTAATGTGAATTTATGGAGATAAAATAGTGCAAGCAAATGTATGTATGTCCTCAAGTCAGTGCTGACATTCCAGCATAAAGGCAATGTTGCACTGATGATGTTTATATCTGATAATTTGATATAAACAAACATACCAGTGACATTTCTTTCTATTTCTTGGTTTTAAAAAAAATTGAAATTATATACAAGCACCAGAATCTAGGACTAATGTTAGAATGCAAACCAACTAAAGCAAGAACATGGTCTAAGTTGATGATTCATAACCTAGTCCCATAGTGCTTAGAGACACAACATGCTGCCAGCAACAATAGGAGAAGATTAAAGTGCAGATAAAGGCAAACAAGCAATTATTAAACTGACATCATTGGGGTATCCTCTCAAGGACTTTCATATTTAAGCAGTTAATACTGCAAATCAAAATATGTTTATTTTTTAAATGCCAGCCTTGCAAATTCAGCATGGGACCTGAAAGCTAAGCTCTTTTCTTCCTGTCTGTTACACAAGTAATAGATTATGCAGCTGGAATTTAGCTGCCAGATTTGTGGATGGTACATGAGTGAGAAAAGAATCCAGCTCTGTCTTAAATAGCTATATTGTCTCTAGTGCAGAGTGAAAATTTGTTTTGGTCAGTAAAGCCATGCAGTGAGCAGCTAGGTTGAGTTAGAGAAGGTGCCATTTTTAGTCACTCCTCATACCATAACTACATGTTAAATAGCAGTGGGAAGAGATTTAATCATTATGGGACAGGTTTGTGGAGAGAGAATTGTTTTCAGGGCTGTGTGCTTTTATTTGTAAAAGTGGCTTCCTGAGGTGAGTGTTGCTCAGAGCCATAACTAGGCATTTTAGCGCCTGGGGTGAGCAAGCATATTTGCGGCCCCTCGTGGTGATGCGTGAGGGAGCATATGGGATCATGTGCAACCCCCTCCCCCCCCCCCCCCAGATTTCTGCCATCCATTTAACACACAGGTTTTCAAACTGTGGAGCATGCCCAGTTTGAAAACCGTTGGCTCCTTCCAGGAGCTAGTGGATCGGACGCTGGATCCTGCCACGAGCCTGTGGTGGAAGCTGCCCGGCCCGTTCAGGCTCCTGGCTCTCTGCGGTGTGGGTGCCAAGGTGCTGGTTGGCTGCCCGGCAGCCTGCTCTGCCCTGCTCTCTGGCTGCCAGCAGCAGAGCCAGGAGCACCAGGGTAATGGTACCTGTAGTGTGCCCCATCCATAGTGAACAAGGAATAGAGTCTGAGATTCAAACTCTGACCTGCACCTTGGCAGTACATTGCTGTGCTATCTCTGTTGCTAATTTTTCTGCATTTTTAGAACTTTCTTTCATCCTAAACTTTTCAGCTTTTAATAAATAAATGTTTCTTTTCTCAGGTACCCCCCTCTAACCAACTTCTTTGTCTTTTTTTTTTTTTTTTTTTAATTAGGTGGCTCTTGGGAACATGAGCTGCCTGCATTAGTTCAGTGGTAGCTCAGATGCAACTTAAGTGTATAGTGTGGTTTCTTAGCAAGACTTGTAGTGATTTCCTAGGGCTCTGAGTAATGGATTCATGCCTAGTACAGACTTATTAACATAAAATTTATCACGTCAGTACTGTGAATTGTAAAATTGACTTCTGGCATTGCTGAAAAAGCACCTCAAATCTTAGTTCATTTACAGAAATCAATTACATTAGGAAAGTGATTAACTGCCGGCTTGTGCTTGCTTTGATCCACTGCAGCGTTCACTAGGCTAATTTCTTGCTGCTTTTGTCTTATAAATGGAATATGTTCTGTGTCTGTGGCAACCTGTTTGGCCTTTAAATTATCCTTTCTTTTTGTTCTGATTTGATTGTGTAGGAGAGAAGAGAAAGAACACTGAACCTTATTCTCAGGAAGATTCAAAAAGGCCCAGAGTTGTAGGAGATATTCCTATTGAATTGATCAATGAAGTGATGTCAACAATTACCGATCCAGCTGCGATGCTGGGGCCAGAGGTGAGAAATGTAGACCTGGCAGTATTGATGGTTCACTTTTGTAACCATTACAACACAAATAGGATAATATAAACTACTAGAATTTAAGGATCCATTATAATTATCATGCCTTGTTTCTCTTTACTTAAAATGAAGGAAAATATTTGGTCTGTTTCTCAAATGAAAGGCATTGTTTGACAGAACAATAAATAGAGAGTCAAAAAAAATCTGTTATAATATGTACCGCTTACAAAGACACTGATACCAGTGGTAGCAAAGAAATGCTTCAGCAACTCAGATTGCTCACAGCTTGTTTTACAAGGTACTTTTACTACAGAGCAGTTCTATAATACTTCATTATTAATTGCAGATGTTTCATATTTTCTCTTGTTACTTTAAGACATGGGTGAAGTTGGTACAAATCTTGTAGCAGAATATTAGATTCAGATTTGAAACTTCTGCCAATCACAGCAGGGCCGATTTTTCTTTAGTGAATATGTAGATGTGCTGAGGCTCAAAAATGAAACAACTTCTTTGCTTTTTCTCCTATAGCTTTTTCCTTAACTGAGGGGGGACCCGGGAGACTGAATTGCATTCTACCCATTTTCTACATTAGCATACACACCACAACATTGCACACATTTTTGGTTTGCATTGCCGGCTCTTCCTTCTCCTCACTCTCCTCCTGATTATGTTTTGCCAGTCTTTCATATTGGCCAAGTTTCAGCCAGAGGCTGCGGAAGATTTGGAGCTTTTACAAGGTTCTTACCCAAATTTTGTAATCTGATTGATGGGTATGTTCATTGTGAATGTTGGGACAATCAGGACGCAGGGCCTGGCAGTGACTGGATGCTCAGCAGCTAAACTTTGCTCTGGAAAGCAAACAATGCATGGAAGTCTGGTCGAGTGCAAAATAAAAGTTACTGTGGGCACAACTGTAATTGGTGACAATCCTATGTCTGTAGTGTGTTAGTTCCAACTATGCAAATAAGTATGTGGGTTTTCCCAGACAGCATTAGAAATATTTTAGTATTCAAAAACTATCTTTAACTTTTCTTTTCTTTTCTTTTTATCACATTCTAAAGGATAGGTGGTTGGGAGTACTTCAGGCTTGTTTACTATGAGTAACTATGATGAGCTTTCATTACCTGTTCAGTTAATTCACCATGATAAAGCTAAAAATTTAAAACAAAATATAGCCACAATTTTAATAGGACCCACAAAAAGTATTTTTTCCAGTATTGCTAGAGTAGCAATTAACAGATACTATTTTCAGACTTCCTCAGTAGATGCCAATGTAAAAGCAAAAAGGTTTGGGCATGGTAAGGTGTTATACAAGTAGAAGTTGCTAAACAAATTGGCTGTATTAATTTCCACTCTATTCAGATATAGACACACAATTGCCAGATTTTAGAAGCAAAATTAGAAGGAAATGAAATGTTTTCAAATTCTTAAGATAGTTGTGTAATCATGGAAAGTAATAAAATCAAAACTCTGTCAGGCTTATTGGCAGAGTTACTTTTTATTTAATACACAGAGGCAGCTCTGTTTGTAAAAGGATGAATGGGAGACTTGGAACATTTCTTGATTGTCCTGTTGATAGATGTGAAATTAAGACAATATCTCCTCAGACTCTCTCAAATGTATTTTTGTTCCCCTCTTGCACGACACAGACTAACTTTCTGTCAGCACATTCAGCCCGGGATGAAGCAGCAAGACTAGAGGAGCGTCGGGGAGTGATTGAATTTCACGTAGTTGGAAATTCCCTGAACCAGAAGCCAAACAAAAAGATTATGATGTGGCTAGTTGGCTTACAGAATGTATTCTCCCATCAGCTACCCAGAATGCCAAAGGAGTACATTACACGCCTGGTTTTTGATCCGTTAGTATCTTCTTTCTGATGTATGAGAGTCTGTAATGTGCAGTAGATAGACAGGAAAGGATCAATTTACAGGACAAAAAGGACAGAAAGCATGTCTGTTCTATGCTTGCTTTATTATTTCAAACAGAGATTGAGCCTGGCAAATGTATCGGGTTGCTACTTTCCAAATTTACTGAATATAGATACCATCAGAAGGTGTGAGAAATCTGGAAATAATCTTTATTTTTGCTGTTATAAAAGTTAAAGATTAATAGCACTGGTTATTGGCTAGTGCAGGGAATGGATGCAGTGCAAATTTTCCAGACCTTGAAGTTTGCAATAAAATTCTTGAACCTTGCCATAAACAGTTATGAAGGGTTTACTGATGGCAGTCTTGTCCTTTTAACTGCTAGCACATGGTGTAAGTGCTGCTGAAATGGATATTTCTTCTGGTTTTTGCATACTTTTGAGAATAGGTGCTTAGCAATACCTATAATAATTGACTGCCTGATCACCTATGCTGGAAATTGATCACTTAAGCTATGTAGAATGCACACAGGGAATCAGGCATCTGGTAGTAAAGGCTGGATGTCCTGAAGGTCTGTTAATCTCTTATTTAGCCAGGGTAAAGTCATGATAAGAAATGCAACATAACTGTATAACTTATAGTGACAAAGGCAAGAAAACTCTTTGAGGCTTTTTACAGTAGATGCAGAACATGATGTTAGTTAAATCAGCAACTGTTCTATAGATACAAGCAATTGGTTTAGACATTTGTAATTGCTTTTGGAAAGCAAAGAATAAATTTCTGAGGGAAAGATGGCACCTGTGCTATGCCCATGAACTAAGGCTGTCATTATTTTATGCATTCAGAAAACACAAGACCCTTGCATTAATAAAAGATGGTCGTGTGATTGGTGGTATCTGTTTCCGGATGTTCCCATCTCAAGGATTTACGGAGATTGTTTTCTGTGCTGTGACTTCTAATGAACAAGTCAAGGTAAAGACAATATTAGAAGTGGATTTATTATACAGTTGATTAAGTCTATTTGAGTTCTGCGGGGCCAGAACTCACTAATGGATCATAGTCATAATTTTAGAATCATCTTCTCACTTCCCTTTCCTGTTCAGGAATACTTGGCGATATATTTAACACACAAAGCAATTCAACTGCCTAAAAATGTTATAGGTCTGAGGACCACCCCCTTCAGAATAATTAAAAACATCTTCCATCAACACACTAATCTGTTGGCTCCCGTTATTGGGCTCTTTACTCTGTAGTCTTCACTGACTGGCCTTATATCAGCTTATTTTAACATTCACAGTTGAATGAAAATGGGCATTCTGCTTGTGAGGCAGTAATGCTATGGACCACAGCCTTAAATCACTTAAATTAACAATACCATTTTTAAAAAGTGGGCACATTCTTGCATCTGGCATGCTGTATAACTCTACCAGTGTGTACTTGAAGGGTATTTAAATGTTAGGCCATGTCTACACTATGGGCATTATAGTGGCACAGCTAGGATGCCGTAACTATGCTGCTGTGGCACCCATAGTGTAGACGCGTCCTAGAGTGACAGAAGGGGAGTTTCCATTGCCGTAGACACTCCACCTCCCCAAGTGACGGTAGCTAGATTGATGGAAGCATTCTTCTGTTATGTCTGTACCATGGGGTTAGGTCAACACAGCTATGGAGCTCAGGAGCGTGGATTTTTTGATGCCCCCGAGTGCCGAAGCTATATTGACCTAAATTGCCTGAAGAATGAACCTCTCTGCTTAAAGAATGAAGAGTGTAAAAGTACAGAACCAGATTTCCTTTTAACAGAGGATTTCAGGTGAATCAAAATTATGGCTGTTCGATTTCAACCTCTTGCCTTTAGATGGTGCTGTAGCTGTATATTCAGTCAACTGTGTTTATAGATGAGAATGAAACTAATTTGGAGTTCACATCACAGAGTTGGCAGAAGTTATGTGCTACATGCAGGCTCTTGGAAACAAAGAGGCCAGGGTGGAGGAATAGCAGAGTGGGAGTTGAATGCTTTTACAGCCTTAAGTATCTTCCCTCGGTCTTGGATTCACTAAACTCCCGATTTAGAGAGAGAGATTCACTCACTCTCTTAGCTGGCGGTCTGTCACAAGGGCATTCATCCAGCATTTCAGAAGATTTGAACAATAAAATATAACAGTCCAGACATGTATATTTCTAAGACTAAATAAATAGAAAAATGTGTGTCATGGCTTTTGCTGTTTTAGTACGAAGTTGTGCTGACACACTTTGTGTAACAGTTCTGCTGGGGTAGCCTTTCAAAAAACAAACAAAAAGGCCAACTGTCAAAAGTAGCTGCTTAAACAATACATGCATGAGCACTTTGGTGCACAATTATCAATTTTACACTCTTGGGTGCCTGTTAACATACATATATATTTGAGATAACTACATCTGAAAACTGGGCTTCCCGTGTTCCTTTCTGTGGAAGGTGGCCAGCGCCAGCAGCTCACTCAGAAAATGTTTACAAATGGATCTTAGGAAGTGTTTTTCAGCAAGAAGAGGCAATCTTTATGAACTTTCAGATAGCTGGACTAAGTAAAATGGAGGACAATTTTTTTTTTTAAATTTAGCTTTTGAAAGTTGAAACAGTTTTGAAGTAGCTGCATGTGACATCTATGTACAAAATGTGCATTGTAGCTTGCATGTCTTAATTTCTCTGTATGAATATTCAGCTGCAGAAGTTTTTGTGAGAATGAATACAATTTGAATAAATGAAAAAATAAATTTACATAAAATAAGATAGCTAAATTAAAAATCACCTTTAGGACAAAATATTCCAGGTATATGTAATTGCCACCGTCATTATCAGAATTACTTTAAAAAAAATTCCTTAAAGCCTCAGATGTGACATTGGGTTGGCTGGCAGACAAAATAATTTAGAACTCTTCCAATGGGTCACTAAACTTGTGACCAGAGAATGATGGGCACTGAAAATGTCATAGTGTATGTCTATACTGCATTTAAAAACCCGTGGCTGGCCCATGCCAGCTGGCTTGGGCGAAGGGGCTGTTTAGTTGTGGTGTAGATGTTCGGGCTCAGGCTTCAGCCTGGGCTCTAGGACCCAGCAAGGTGAGAGGGTCCCAGAGCTTAGGCTGCAGACAGAGTCTGAATGTCTACACTGTGGTTAAACAACCCCTTAGCCTGAGCCTTGCAAACCAGAGTCAGCTGGCATGGGCCAGCTGCGGGGGGCTAATTTCAGTGTAGACAGACCCATAGTCTCTAACTTACTGTTTGGATTGTTCTGCTACAGAGAAATAAGCTTGACTAGCACTTACATCTCTAGTTTTAGGTAAAAATGATTTTTCATTACATTTTTATCATGGTTTCTCCTATTTAAATTAAACCCTTGTGAATTTAGAATTTGAACACTGAAAATCCCTTTATGGTGAGCACATCGTAGAATTCTAAAGAACTTTTGGGACCCCTCAACAGTCCGTCAGTTGTCAAATCACGTATTTGATACCTGTCGTACTCTTGGAAGGGTGAAACAAGTATCTTAGTAGCTTACTTAAATTTCAGAAATATGCAATTTAGGACATAATCTGGGGTTGTAATTTGAAATGTGAAATCTGTAAAAGGGCCCCAAACTTTTAAAGGGTAGCCACTGAGAATAAGTTGATGCACAGGTATTATACCCCACAGTGACAGGCTTTTCAAGCATGTGTCATTATTAAGTATTCTGTATTCAATTTCCAATATTTATTTATTCCTGATATAATTTTGTTGCCGTTTTCCAGAGGCTATTAAAGATAGTGAATGTTGTACTTTCCATTTTGTAATTTATTGCTCTATCTCGTGTCAAAGCATAAGAAGTCTCCCAACCTTCCAATGAAATAAGGAGACCCCAGATATGTTTCCCAGACATTTTTAAAAGACTCCAGTTTTGTATCCATTGCCTCAATAATTGCAACATAAGCAGGAATGATTAATTCAGTTACATTGTGCGCAGTTAGCATAAAATACTCTGTCTCATTAGTGGGTTTAGTGTGTATCAGTTCTTTTTCATCACAAGAGAAAAAGAATAGGACAGTTTAGAAATGTAAATAGCATATTTATTTTCTGTAGGATTATTCACTTTTAGCTACATTATTGCATAATTCTATTTCTGAATGAGATTGGGAATTGTTTTATTTGGAGTCAGAGGACATCTTTATTCATTGTTTATTAATTTATATCGTGGTAGTGCCTAGAGACCCCAATCAGAGATCAGGCCTCCACTGGGCTCGGTGCTTTGCACATATAATAAAAAGATGGCACCTGCCCCAAAGAGCCTACGATCTTAGCATGTGATGAAAAACAACAGGTGGGTAAAACGAACAAGCAGAAGGGTAAGAGGACAAGGTAGCAATGAAACAATCATGATTACCATAATAAACAGCATTCTTAGTACATCAACTGCCTAGCCATTACAAAGTGTTTTGTAAGTGACATGACCAAAGTAAGTCTTAAGGAAGAATCTGTTTCTCAGATACATCATTGTAGCATCTGAACACCTTTAGCTTTGTTAGTCCCCAAGGTTGTGACTCTATATGTTGTATTTAAGTTAAATATCAAGTGTATATATAGCTATATTCAGCTTGAATTACAACTACCTGAAAAAATTACCTCTAGATCAACACTCTACTCCCCAAGAGAATTGAGGTTGTTTCTTTTAGATCAAAAGTGAATCAATAACTAGAAGCTATGACATTCTGTGTCCTCCATTGGGTCACAAATGTGACCTTCCACGTATTTTAAATAGTTCAGTCTTTAATCCTCTCTAAATTATGAACCTGAGGTCCTTGAGTACAGCTCTGGAGAAATACTCCCTTCAAAGAACAGCCCTCCCTCCATAGCTTCTAATACATGTAACATCAAAAAGGTTTTCCTCATGAGATGAATTTCCTTAACTATTTCCACATAGGGTTATGGAACTCACCTAATGAATCATCTGAAAGAGTATCACATCAAACATAACATTCTCAACTTCCTCACGTATGCAGACGAATATGCAATTGGCTACTTCAAGAAACAAGTAAGTCAGCCCAAGAAAAGTCTTCAGCCAGTTTAAGACATTGAAATGTAGAAATACTATGGCCGTGTCTACAGTTACAAGCTTACAACAGCACAGCTGTAAGAGGATTTGTATAGCTGCGTTATGCTGGCGGCAGAGAGCTCTCCCATTGACATCATAAAACCAGCTCAACAAGTGGTGGTAGCTGTGTTGGCGGGAGAGCTTCTCCTGCTGACATAACCCCGTGGACACGAGCACTTATGGTGGCAAAACTTGTGGCACTCGGGGGTGTTTTTTTTGCACCCCCTGAGTAACAAAAATTTTGCCAACATAAGTGCTAGTATAGGTATGGCCTAAGTAAAATGTATTAGCAGCTGTGTAAAATGTGTAGTGTCTTTTTATTTTAATGTACAAAATATGTTCTGTGTTAGCCAAAGTTAAGGTACTATCTTTATAGAACAGTGTATTTTGAAGGAAAAATGTGAATATATTTGCAGATTACATAATACTCTCAATTAAGTGTTAAAAAAGTCACAGCTGAACTTGGTTAAGATAAATTCAGACTTTCTGATTTCCTAATTGTATGTTAAAAAGCTGTTACTAGTTGCATGCTCTTAATAAATCACTATTTTTGGAAGGAGTTTGAGGTAGGACAGATGTATGTGGGAATACAGTATTCTTACCACACTGAACAGAAATAGATTTAGCGCCTTATCTTGTATCTCTTTTGTGCTCACAAATCACATAATCACAGTGAGTTATGCCAGCAGAAAATTTTAGTCTAGTGTATGGTGACTTTGTGTTTTAATCTTACTTTGATCCTTCTTTAAAATACATACTAAATAAGAAGTCAGTTCAGCACTGAAGCACCAGTCCTGTTTTGGGTCTGCTACCATGGACCCATACACAGTTCTGTTAACTTCAGTGTGAATCCATGTGAGTATGAATCCATGTCATCACAGACCCAAATGCAGAATTGGCGCTCTATATTGGCAAATTTAAACAAAAACAAAATAAATCAGATTCCGCTAGTCTAAGAAAATCCATAAGGAAGTGGCCAAAGGGGAGAAAAACTTCCCCCCTCGTTGTTTCATCAGAGAATTGTGGGGGTTGCCCTCCTATTAGTATGTGTGGGTGTGGTGGGGTGTTCTGTCCCCAGTACCTGCAGATTTTATGAGATCTGTATGCTGTAACCTCTGGAACTTTCTTTGGTTTTATATTTTGTTTTTTATTTTTTGCACTTGATTTTTATGGGGGGAGGGGTTGGCAGATTTGGTTTTGTTCTTTTGGGGCACAATGCAGCAGCCTTACTTAGGGAAAACTTTCATTGACTTCAGCTGAAGCCTGGCCTGACTAGTGACTGCAGGATTGAGACCCTTTAATGTAATGTTGAAATAGAGTTGAAAGTTGCCTTCATACTCATCTATAAACATCTTACTTTGAATAAAAAACTGTGTCTCTCCCCGCCTCCCCCACAACATAACTAGTTACATTTTGGAGTTTAGTTTCTACTCCTGATATGGGCCATGATCCTGCATGCGAGTAACTGACTACTTGTGTGTAAAGCTACTTATCTTCTAACTAGGGCCATGGTCTGTAGCTCTTTCTTTATATTTTTGGTGTTTTGACAGTGTAATGAATCTGATTGTAATTCATAATTGGTTTTTCAAGTAATGTGAATGTAAAAAGAAAATTGCATTGTATCAATTTGAGTTTATCATTTCTTAGGGTTTCTCCAAAGATATTAAAGTACCAAAAGCAAAATATGTTGGCTATATCAAGGATTATGAAGGAGCCACTCTAATGGGATGTGAATTAAATCCAAGGATTCCCTACACTGAATTTTCTGTCATCATTAAAAAACAAAAAGAGGTAAATAATGAAATAAGATGTTGTTTAATATTAACACTGTTTTAAAAAACCCTACACATTTAAAATGGCTTATATAAATATTTCTAGAACACTTTAGTCAGCACTCAGACATCTATCCCCTTTCATGCCCATATCTGGTATTCAAAATCTCACACAAGCCATTTTTAAAATTAATTAAAACCTATATTTTATTCTGGCCTTAAAATTATCATAAATTTACCATCTCTCAGGCATAAATTCTCCTTTCCTACAGTTAACATTGAAGAAATTATCGATGTATTACTGATGTCACAAAATGAAATTACTCATTCTGGGTGAGCAGGTGTGTGAAATGTTGTGAGGTTGCTTTTAATTATTTTTCAAATGGTTTTTTTAAAGTATTTGATTTACATAATCATTATTGCAGCATTCATTAATGGTAACTTTGAGTGGAAAGTTCTTATTTATATCCTTTAACTCTAGTTCACAATTTTTTCACACAAAGATCCTGGTCCAGCAAAACATTTTAGCATTAAAGTGACAGTTAAGCACATGCTTAAATACTTTTCTGAAATGTGGTCCAGCTGGGTAGCCGATGAAACAGAAATGTTCACAAATACGTTTCTTTAAAAAGCACAAGGCTACTGGGTCCTTCTGTGATGGAGTCAGATCTTGTGATTTCAGTTTTATTTTGTAAAATAGCGTTTGTGTCAAGCAGCCATTTCCTTTTAACAGGAGAACATCCTGACTGAACAACAGCCTGCTCTGTTTGACAGAAGCTGTTTCCCATATTAGCCTTCCAAGTTCCAGTTGCTATTAATTGCATTACCTCAAAGGCAGAATTATTTTAAAAGATGAATGGAAAATGCAGTCTGCTCTTAGAGAACAGAGAGTCAAAACAACTGATTCTGGCCTTCATTTTTTAAAAAATCTCTCCTGATGCCTGTGTGTGTTAAATCTCACACACATTCTGTCTCACTTCCTTTTACTTTCTACAGTTGATGCCAAGTAAAACAACTTTTTGTAAAAAATTCAGTCTTTCTGAGCACATTAGGTTCCTGGACATCATTTAGAAACCAAAGTTGAATGTGTACTTAATAGCTAATTTGGGGATCCTTCAAGTACTAACGCTTGTAATATATCTATAATAGATCAAAATGAATGGAAATTTAAGATCTAAATCATGAAAACATCATAGTTTTTTCCTTACCGTTGTTTCTTCCTTTATGTGTGTATTTAAGTATAAGGAAAGATAATGTGAATAACTATAGTCATCCCATCTGATTGTGGTAGTATATTTCGTGACATTGAACTACCTGTATCTATTTAGATTTCTCTCACGTTTTGCCCTTCTGAGCAAAAAGTTCTTCTCCGCAGTAGCTAACTTTCAGCATCTCAGGGCAGCTTGAATTTGACACATATGCTGTATCTTGCAAAACATATTTTTGAGCTAATCAGGCAGCCAGATGAAATTTCAGATTTCTTCTCAGTGTAGGTGTCTGTAGGCTATATGCTTTTTTTCTCCCCTCAGAAAATTGAGCCCAAGGATAAAATTTTCAAAAGCTCCTAAATACCATTTTCAAAAGTGACCTGATCTGCACACAGATTTTGTACTGATTTCTGTTAGAGGTGTGATCTTTTTCCCCCCAGAGTAGTTATGCTTGAACATCTCTGGTGTGGGTTCAGTTATAATGGTATAAAGATGCCATATGCCAGAATAGCTTATTCCCCTTCCTACATGGGGATAAACTATTCTGGTATAAGCACCTTCATACCGGTATAATTGTAGCCATACTACAGGAGTTGTACTACTTTATCTATACCAGTATTGTTAAAGTATACAACTTTTGTGTGTAGACAAGCCGTTAATCACCCTTAAGCCTATTTTCAAAGGTGACTTAGACACTTAAGTCATTTAGGTGCTTCTGAAAATTTTACCCCAGGTCTGGTTGCTTAGTTATTTTATGTGTTTTTCACTAGTCACCTTTGTTTAAAATGTTTCAAAGGAAGTTGAAGTGTTTCAGTTTGAAATAGTTTGAAATGCTCCATATCCTGATTTTTCTAGTTCTATCAGCTTGTACAGAATTTAAGCTTCCATTTAAAGAATTGGGTTGTACTCCTGTGGCTGCAAAGAAGAAGGTTCTGAATGTGAACCAACACACTGCTGTCTGGCATAGTCTGTAAATAAAGAAAAAACAATAGTTCTGGGAGGTATGAAAAATCCCAAATCACCTTGATGACTCGTTGTCTTTGAAGTCTAATTAACATGCTTAAATGTCAATATTAACTATTCCACCATTCATTTCTTCTGTAACATCCAGTAATTCTGGGATTGTGGGTGGAGTGTGAGGATATCACCACTTCCTTCTAACTTGGCTTTTGCAACATGCTGGTGGACTAAGCCTCTGGTGTAGCCCGTACTGTAGTTCTTTGGCATTTTATCAGGTGTGTCAAAAATCTGAATTTTTTTGAGAGAAAAATGGTAAAGGATGAGTCTTTAGAAATCCCAGGGGGAGGGAGGGTGGTGCTGGTGGTTTTGTTTTTGAAGAAAATTCTCTCCCCCCATTATTAAAGGAAAACTATTGTAATGTAAAAGATATTGTGATTTCCAACTAATTAAAAAGATAAGTAAATAACCAATATTAAGTGTCCTAAATGTATAAAAGAACAATTAAACAAGAAGCAGTCATCTTGACCATGACATGTTTGAGAGAAAAAGCATAGCTAAGCATTTTAATGTACATCAAGAGCAGAAAACCAAATTACTTTGAACTGAGGTAACCAAAGGGAAAAAAATAAAATAGAATTTATCTTCCAATTGGGGAAGTTTCCTGACTTTTTATGCATTCAGATTTTGAACTGAATTTGTATCTCAATCCATATAATCAATCTGGACTTCCTGGGGGGGGGGGGGGGGACATGACTAAAATGGCAGCTCTCATTAACGTAGAAGCACCTTCCACAGTTTGAGATTTTGAAATGGAACAGGTTTTTCTAAAATCTGGAGTATAAACAGTATTCTCATTTAGTAAAACATTTGTTGACGGGGTCAATCCTGCGTTCTTTATGCACCCAAAATGCTCACTGATTTTAATGGGACTCTGTGAGATCAGGGTCCTGTTATGTTTCTCACTGCCACAGTTTTCTTTAATGTCCTACCACTTTGCCTTTGAGCCAGTCAACTACTTTCCTTGACTTTCAAAACTAAAACGGTCTCCCCCGCCTTCTCTGCAATATTATTACAGATCATTAAAAAGCTGATCGAAAGGAAACAAGCGCAGATTCGAAAAGTCTATCCTGGCCTTTCCTGCTTCAAAGATGGAGTACGACAGATTCCTATAGAAAGCATTCCTGGAATTAGTATGTACCAACCTCCCTTTATAAATGCGGATCTACATCAAAACAGCCAAGGCCCAAGATTAGAGAAATTTGAATTTGCCAAGTATTGTCTTTTTAATAGGATTCAATTATCTAGGTTTGTTAATCTGATATAAGACCGGCTGGATCTGTTTCTAGTACCATTATTCACTTCTGGCTTAGAGACTTCCCTAAGGTATTCTAGTGTAGTGCTTCTCTACATACATTTATTTAATTCTGCCCCCTTTGTTTTGCTTCACAGTGCAATCGGCATTTTCCCTCTGAGTTCATCTTACGTTTACAATCCTAGACCGCAATACAGTTCTGTATTAAATAGATACTTATTTGAATCAGTGCACAACAATGCTACAACCAATTATTTTTTCAGTTGTCTGTGTAATATATTTTATGTCCATAGGAAATTATTGTGTTGAATCATTTTTACATCTATTTTCTTTACATAGAAGAGGCTGGATGTAATGATAAAAGATGGTAAAGAATTTTTAAAAAACAGTGCATTCCTTGTAGAGCATGTTACAGCATACTTGAGTGTGGTATGTAGGAAATTAGATTGGGTGGGAGCTAGAGTGCTGTAGTTTTATTAGGATTAGTCTTTAGAAAGCTTTTTATTGAGGGAGTACTGTAATTTTATTAACATTTTAGATTCATATTAATTTCAACCTGAAGTAGTTCTCATGTAATGTTTAATTTTGTTGGTGTGCAGGAGAGACTGGCTGGAAACCAAGTGGAAAAGAGAGAGGGTAAGTACTGCTTGGACAAAGGATAATGATGAAGCAGTTTGGGAATCCTTTGAGAACAAACGTCTCTAAACTGAGTAACTTTGAAATATTTCTTTTCATCTATCACAAAACGGAGATAAGGAATCTGCTATAGAATAGCTCTTGGGTCTTATTTTTCCATTAATGATAAAATGTTTTAAATTTGTGAGTTGCTCTTATGTAAGGTGTAGCATTGTAGAAAATGAACATAAGAGATAAAGCTTATCTTCTTTGTTAATATTTTCTTTCAAGTAAAGAACCCAAAGATCCAGATCAGCTTTACAGCACATTAAAAACCATCCTGCAGCAGGTGAAGGTGGGTATTAGTTTTAGTTTACCTACTTTAAAGATTTTGAAATGATTTCCAATATGGAGTTTCCATATTAGATACCTTACTTTTTTCTTTACCAAAGAGCCATCAAAGCGCTTGGCCCTTCATGGAACCTGTGAAGAGAACAGAAGCTCCTGGATATTATGAAGTTATAAGGTTTCCCATGGGTAATGCCATTAACATTTTTAAAGTATAAACTTAAAGATCTCTCTAGCTGGAGACATGTGAGACAAGTATAATCATCAAGATTTATTGTTACAAACATTTTCTAATGTATTGCTTGCAGTGCGATAGTTTGCAACTCAGCAGTGGCAAAAATATATTGCTATCAGTTGAAATGTATGAATAGCTTGTAACCTCAGTGAAGCATCTATATTATGCACTCCTGTAAGAAAACACAAAATATTACAGTACCTGAGAGGATCCCAGCAACCTCTTAACCGGGTCTATCCCAGCACCTTTTAGCTGACTATATGGGTTAAGAGACCTGTGAAGATATGATCTCACATGAAGGGTAATTTGCCATTGCATATTTTGTTGTATATTTTTATCTAACTTGTTAAAAAACCCAGAGACAAAATTTCCAGACTCACCTAAGTGACTCAGAAGGCTAGGTCCTATTGTCCGGCTGTGCAGGAAGAAAGACAGGAGGCAATGGGTGTGGTTCCATTAGGCCAAAACTTCGTTCATTTGAAATATCTGGGAGTACCCGGCAGTAAATTGTACAGTGCACTCATTCTTTCCTTAGTCATTTCCACATAATACCCAGGCATCATGCTGCTGGGACCTCTCCACTCTCCCCTCACCTGAGGTGAAGGGGAGTTATGAAAGGAGGGAGGTCAAGATATGCAAGACAAAGGAGCCTCAAACCCCCTTCCTCAGCTCCCTTAAGGGATGCTTTCCTTCAAACCCTCTTCTAGTCCAATTTATCCAGTAACTGTGTCCCTTCCATACTGATTACCTGCACTGGACATCTGCTCAGGGCCGGCGCAACCCATTAGGCAACCTAGGCGGTCGCCTAGGGTGCTGCGATTTGGGGGGCGGCGACCGCGGCGGTATTTTGGCGGCGGGACCTTCCACCGCCTCTGTGGGGGGGCGGCATTTCGGGGCGGGACTGGCGGCACTCCTGCATCTGCTGCAAGTTTTATGTACCAGGTTGCAACATTATAACCTACCCCCTGTGCCCCACTGGGTCCCAGACCTGCTGTGGGGAAGGCAAAAAAAAACAACCCACCATAAAAGAGGGCTTCTCTGCAACTGGCTGGGTATAAATACCTCCTCCTCCTCCCACCCCCCCCCACCTCTACCCCACTTTTCTGGTCAGCAGGAAGGGCAACAGAGTGATGGTCTCTTGACTTGGCCCCAGCTATGCCCTGCCCTCCTGTCCGTCCCTCCTCCTCACTCATTTAACTTGTAATTTAAATTTAAATCAAGTGCTTGTTTCAGTTTAAGCTCAGCACATGTGCTAATTATCATAACCAGTCTTACAACATTTTTATTTTGAGATCTTGAAAATCACTGTGTGTGTTTTCTATGGCCCAGCTATTGTTCATGCTTCTATTGCAACACAACTGCTAATGAGGGAAAAAAATGAATTTTTACTTTGCCTTTGCTATGCTGTACAATTATATATAGTGATTCCATCCTGTTCTAAACAAGTGCTTATTTGCTTTCTGGCACCACAGAACTAAAACTGAATCAAACTCTGCATTCATTGCCTTACAAATCATTCCTCCCTCTCTTACTGCTTCCAGTCATGGTATTTTCTCTTGTGATCGGAGAACAAACACAACTTCATTGAGGCCACTGTCGGTATCTCTGTGAATCAGTCTGTAGGGCATAGAAAGCCCTCTGTTCGGCTACACCGAAAGGACAAGAAACACTGGATGTGGTTTAATTTAGGCTGCAACTTTATTATTAACTGGCTGGGTGCACCCAGCAGATAAAAGTGTACAGTGCAGGTAACTCTATGACTATTTCAATATCTACATAGGGTGTGTGTGGGGGGGCTTCTGTCAGCCACCCCCCCCCTTTCATCTTTCAACTGGCTGCTGGGTCCTTACCATCCTCCCACCACGAATGAGGGTTAAAGTGGGCTCTAAGGGGTGGGGGTGTTGGCTCCCTGCTATGCCAGTCAGAGAGTAAAAGTGGGCTATCAAGGGGGGGAGTGGTTGGCTCCCTGTCGTGCCAGTCATAGGCGCCTCCCCTTCTGCTGCACCCCCGTTTCCACTCCTTTAACAAACACCTCCTTCAAATCCTTTACCAAACCATAGATCTGATCACTGTATTCCTTCCCTGCAGAGTACGTGCACTGGACGTTCGCCCCAGGCTTACAGAATGAGTTGTGACATCACAGCCTAACTCCTGTTCTATTCTTGCTTCAACTAAGTCCCCCCCCCCCCCAAGAACGTGCTGTGGGGAAAGTGAACCCCCCCACCACTCTGTCTTGACCAATCTGGTGGTGAGGGAAAAATTCTTTCCCAGCCCTCCCGCCACCCCGTGCCCACAAAAGATCCTAACCAAACTTGGTATTTCACCACTTTTATGGCTGGGAGGGTGGGTGCTGCTCTGCCTGGTCCAGATAAGAGAGCTTTTCCTGCTTGGCTTACATCTATGTACTCTCCCCCCATTCTGGTCACCTGCGGGGGATGAGTCAGCGTGCCCAGGCTAACATGCTCTGAATCTGCAGCAACGCCCTTAAAGAGGTATAGTGCTTCCCCCAACAAGCCAGACAGTGCCCCTGCCACCACACGCTTAAGGTGTGGTGCGGTCATTCTAAAGAGTAGAGATGCAATACATAGCTTTTCTGTGGAGTCCTCGATTAGTTACTAGGAACATACCCACCATTCTGCCTTAATGATTATTGTACATAACTAATCCTTGCCATATAGGAAGTATATGTATTTGTATAAAATAATAATCACCTTGCAGTATCCTCTTAAAGCAAAGGTATTTCATTTTCTCTTCTCAGTGAAGAAAATGAATGCCATATTGCCATATGGCTGAATATTATGAACCTGCTTTGTGCACAGAGTTTAGGCCACCATTTACTCAGAACAGTAAGTGGTGATTATAAAGACTATAAAGAACACTTACTGCCTGGATTGGATAAATATTATCCTTCATTTTTTTAAATGTTCCGTGCTGTGGATAAAATAAACAAACAATCTCTGTCAGCCTTCATTTTAAGGTGAAGATAAGTTTATCGTCTCAACTAGATCATCCAACACCAAACAACTGAAAGCTCAGAGTTTTTGATTTGTGAGCCTGCACATTGTACTGTCCTCCTGACTGCCAATATACTGACACTTTAAAAAAATCTTCATGTGATTGAACATATCAACAATGATAAAAGATAAACAGCCCTCAGCTTTGTGTTTTTCTTGTGTGGGATGAATGTGTTTTGCCAGATTTCTACATCCTTGCGTTATCAAACATAAAACACCCATAATAATGTTTTATTTTTAAAAAGTTCCCATGCAGCCTAAATTGCAACACATTTTATGGGTGTATAGCCATAGGTTTTCTGACTACATCCAAAGGCAGGTTTTCTCCGAAAGTAGTCCCAAAGATGGATAACTTGCCCGGGTTTATCTGGGTTTCCACTGATATTCCGAGTGCTTTTGCAGCTACTTATTTTTCTAAACTTTATCGTTTCTAAATGGTGCCTTCTTATTTCATTTAATTTTTTTTCTTTTCACCTGTGGTAGTCCAGGGTGCATGACTAAATGGAAGACACGTCTAGTTTTGCTGGCCATAGCTAGGCTTTGAGGATAACGTTCCTGTCAGATGAATGGGAAGAATCTACCCAACTGTTGGAGCTAGATTATACTGTTTGATTCCATAAAACAAAAGAGTGTTATGGTTAAACTAGTACAACCTGTTAATCTTTTTCTATATGCATCCTTTGTAGAATTAATACCATTTATGTTTTCCCCCAAATCAGTCTGAATCCTAAAGGTACAAATCATCCCCATGTGAGCAGAGCATGAAATTAGCTTGAGGCCTACATTTCACTGTGCTATGGCCAGGCCTGCACACACAAGTTGCGCTGATTTAACTAAATCAGTTTAGACAGATTTAGCTACATCAGTGCAAGGCCGTGTGTTAGACCCTCTTAAATTGGTTTAAGAGTGTCATATGTAGTCTTAGGCCAGGTCCACACTAAAAAGTTAAGTCGACCCAACTACGTCACTCGGGTGTGAAAAATCCACACCCCTGAGCAATGTAGTTAAGCCCACCTAACTCCCAGTGTAGACTGTGCTAGGTCAGCTGAAGAATTCTTTCGTTCACCCAGCTGCCACTCTCGGGAAGGTGAATTAACAACAGTGACAGGAGAACCCCACCGTTTGCTGATGTGAGTGGCTACACAGCAGTGCTGCAGCTGTTCCTCTGTAATGGTTTAAGTGTAGACATAACCTAAGCTAATGTCAGCAAGCAATCAACTTTAGCTAAATCGATACAAAATACTCTTAATCTGATTTAAGAGTGCCCTCAGAAGGGGATTACATTAATCTAACTAAATCTGTTTCTAAACACATTTACTGATAAATCAGTTCAACTTTTGTCTGACAAGGTCTGAGTCTCCAGAGTGGGAAGGGCTTGACTTGTATGCAGCTGGCGTATACTACACGATTCCTAGTTTTTGTGAACTCAAGGTTCAGTGCTGCCAGTATTCCATGTAAGAAACATAGTGTTCCCTTCATTTCTCCAAATACGTATACTCAAGGCCCAGAAAAGAGCCCTAACGCTGCTCCAAACTCCTGTGGTGGTAACACATTGCTTTCATGCTTCAGTTCCCTTCCCACACTCACTTACCCGTTTACATGCTGAAATGTCCTCAGTTTGGTGTAACGAACATAGTGGCATACTTTTGTGTTACATTTTTGCATATTCCTACTTATTGTGCACAGTATCTGCTTGTAAATTTGGGGTCACTGGTAGAATTGACTTACATAAAATGTTTTGTATCGGGGGTAGCCGTGTTAATCTGGATCTGTAAAAAGCAACAGAGGGTCCTGTGGCACCTTTAAGACTAACAGATGTATTGGAGCATAAGCTTTCGTGGGTGAATACCCACTTCGTCAGTGTTTTATTACTTTTGACAGTGGCTTTGGCTTCTAGAGTCAATGACTTACACATTCTAGTGGCTGTTTTTCTCTTTTTTCTTACAGTACATTTGCCACTAAGAAAGTGGTTTTTCATTATGTGAATTTCTTTCCAGTAGTAGAAAGCTGAGGTCTGACATCATCCTACTGGTATTTTCCCCACTGCCAATAACATTCATGGTCTTCCTTCACAAACTAGATTTAAGGGCCTTTGGGGATCTATCTGGAACTTAAAAATGCTATGCAGCTCTGTTTTGACATAGGCAGAACTGTGGCCCAAATAGCAATTTGACAGAAATCTGAAAGGTACACCTAATTTGTGTAGGGGTGTGTGTGTGTATTCACGTGTGTCTGCATTAATTTTTTCTACAATCTAAATACATGTTTGTGCCATTGATTAAATAATGCATTTCATAAAAATTAAAATAGAGATTCAGCAGAGATTCTTTCGCAGCCAGGAAGTCTGTGTCAGCAATTTTTATTCCTCTCTCTCTTTTCTCCTTGATTTGTATGTTTTATTTAGGTGGATATTTCATTATATTCAACTAAATAAAACATACAAATCAAGGACTTTCAAAATGTTGCTAAACTTGATTTGTAAACTTCTCCCTAAACTGATGTGTGCTTTAGTTATTTGTGGATTGCTCCAGAAAAAGAGACACGAAATCATAGCTCAATGGTTGCTTTGTGTTTGTTACATGCAGACTGTACAAATATTGTTATACCTAATTGGGAGGGAAAAAACCTGCGAGGAATTGGGATGAAAATGTTGACTGTATACTCAGATAAAGAACCAGTGTTTTAATGACTTCACTCATTTTTAATATATGGAAGAAGATGTCCATTAATTACTGATATTTGGTCAGATTTACTCATTTAATGAAGAAAACAATGGTAAAAATGGAGATGAAAGTGTTGCTGGATTACTGTCAGAGAGACAATTAAATAGTTTGCTTACCTGTATGGTTGATTTACATTCTGCTAAAGTCAGTAGGAGCTTGCCTTTGTGAGAACTGAGTCAGGATCTCAAGAATTAGCCCCCAAAATGAGCACAGGACAGAAAGCCCACAGTTGTTAGGTGCTAGATAAATGCAGAGTGTTCCAGGTTGTTGGAGGTACAACATGACAGGAAGTGGATAAGCCTTTTCCTTTATAGTAGCTGTTACTGAGTTTTTTGCCTCATTGCTATTCATAGGTGGAAGCATGAGTGTCTGTTAGCTGTTTCTTTTGTAGAATGCTGTGCAACAAAACTAGCAAATGGCAGAATGGCTATTTGTGGGTACTCAGCATACCTATTCTTCTTTTCTGAAAGAATTTCACGTTAGTCGTAATTTATGTAGGGCTTGTCTCTTGTTTGGAGAGTCATCTTTTTTGCAGATCAATGGCAGAAGGATGGGTGAAAAAAGCTCATAGTATCTTTATTTCTGCGGGGTCTGATACTATCACTCCACTGTAACGGAGACACGAATGTCATTTTTGGAGCTGTGCATTCTTCTTTAGGGATCTCATGGCTTTACAGTGAACGTGCCAGGATCTCCACTGTGAGCAGTGGATTGTGTGGTCCTTGGCAATGAGTAAGATTTTTTTTCTGGTGCACTGATTAGATATTTTATTAAAAATTTTTTTTTCTCTTTCATGTTTCTAGAGCCTGGGCTCCAGCACTGCTATGATATAGCTGTGAACTGGAAAAGCATTCTGGCCATCTGGTTATGCCAATGCACACAGAAAGCATGTCACTACCTCAGAATTTTTATATCCAGTACTAGCACCTCCAAAATAGAAACAAGGTTTTAACAAGACCTAGTGTAGAACTATGGATTGCAAGGTCTAGATGTGTGTTGAGTTCATTGATGTGTATTGTGAGCAAAAATAGTGGAGGACTTTCGTCACTTTGTTTCAAAGCTGCTGAACAGTAGATGGTAAAATACACTTGCTTAGATTGCTGAAAAACAGAAATCTTGTTTCATAAAAACCCTGTATATTTTACTTGGTTTTCCTCTTCATTAAAATATAAAATAGCGTTAGTGATTTACTCTGTGCATAGTATATTACTTCTATGCACTTTTACTTGCCATATGTAATAGAGAGATGTGCATTCTTTGCTGTATTCAAACTGAATGGCCTATGTTGATTAACCTGATGCTGTTTTTGTTAATGCAGATAGCTAGAAATTACATGGCAGTTTGAACTTTTTATTCACATACTCTAGGGCCTCATCCTTCAAGGTGGTGAGCTCAACTTCTGAGGTTGAGGAGACTCAACGCCTTATAGGATCAGGGCCTTACAGAGACAAACGAGTATCAGGAGAACAGCAAGTATGCCTTAATCTTTAAATTGAGACATTTTAGGTGCTGCAGAATTGCATTCATTGTTAGTGGCAAAGATGCTTATGTGACATAGGGCTTGATCCTTCACTACTATTCAGTTTTGCTATTGACTTCAATGAGAGCAGGATCAGGCCCTAAGGGAATAAAAGTAATTAAGAATAAGTAATTTTCCATTAAAAAAAATGAGCTGATGACAAAGATTGTGTATCCCAAGCACTGTATATGTCTTTAGTATTATAGGAATCAGATTGCTAATCTTTTTTTTCCTGTACAGATCTGAAAACCATGAGTGAACGACTCAAGAATAGGTACTACGTGTCTAAGAAATTATTCATGGCAGACTTGCAGCGGGTCTTTACAAATTGCAGAGAGTACAACCCCCCTGAGAGTGAATACTACAAATGTGCCAATATATTGGAGAAATTCTTCTACACGAAAATTAAAGAAGCTGGATTAATTGACAAGTGACCGTTGTTTCTTTCAACCAATCAGTGTGCCTAATTTATAGGCACAGTATGCTATTCACCTTCATGTAGATTTGGGACTTAATACATATATGTTCAAAAAAACCTCTGTGTATTTTAACTAGCACTTTTAAAAACCCTTTTAGTTTTGCAAACATGTATTATACTGAAGTTACAGAAAATGTTTATTTTATTAAAATGAAGCTTTATAATGTATTTAACATTACTTTAAAACGTCTTTTGCATACATATTTGCAGTATGGTCAAGAATAGGCTTTTTATTGGATATCCCCAAAACTTTCATATGGGAATTTGCACATGTTTGGGGATTTGGAATCAGAAATTCCCATACAATGAATGTTTTAGCTTATCTAATGCAGTATATATTTGAAGAAGTTTTATTTTTTTCCAGTAAAAACAAAACATTAAGGGAAAATTACAATTTAAGAGGCACTGAAATATGTTTTGTCTCTACGTTTCATTGTAGAGTCCTTTATATATATTATTTTTTAAAAGAAACAGTCAGCTAGTTGAGACACTATGAGAGAAAAGCAACTTATTCTGGAAAGGAACTGCTTTGAATCTTTAGGAAAAAATCCTATATAGATGCAAACTTTTCTATGGATTTGGTTTTTGATAAATATCTACCTGCAAATAACTTGTGATTTCATAACCACTATTTAAAAAAAATCATATTGACTTTGCTTATGCAGGACATAAGTTCCCCAAATAACTCAAAAATTGTAGTAGGCATATACTATAGTCACATACTTTACTTTAGTAGGGATATGTTTTTGATGTACTTCAGTGAACCATTCCATTTCCTGGTCGTTTAATTGATACATTCTTTAGAGTTTCAGACACAGATCATGAAGACAGTTGCTTAAGTACATACAAAAATGTTACCATATCACAGCCTCTAGTTTATGTATTTGCCTATGTGGTAAACTGGATTTTCTACCAAGTTCTACTGTAAACATTTTATTAATTATAATGATATTTAGACCCAGGAGTATATTTAAAAAGTTACACAGCTCATGTTAATACATCATTAAGTATCAAATCAAGCACTTCTGTGTACTACTGCTTACACTACATATAGGAGGTACTCTTACCTTTCTAATAGAGAGATTAATACAGGCCAAAAAAGAAATTGTCACTTGACATTAATTTTATAATTGAAATTTATAAACTGGTTTTGTGAAGCCTCAACTTTAACTTGGTGTTTTTATATGTACAGATGTTACATGGTAAAGTGCAGTAGTTATCAGGTTGAAAATAACTGAGTTGTGACGAAACATATTCTTGCAAAATACCTGTGCAGTGTTAAATCACAATTCTATTCGACAAGTAGATGCCAGAAATTAGTTGGAAGTAGCTATTGTGGTACTAAAGGTATTCAAAATGTTAACATTAGAATTGCCTCAATGCTTAATATCTGAAACCAGTCTGAATTACATTTAGATTTGTAACTATAAAGGTACAATACTAGAATTGTATTAAAGCATCCAGTACTGACTATAAACTGTATTGTAAACTGGGCCTACAGAGGCATCTGTTGAGCTTGGTATCCTGTGAAAGTTTGTTATTTTCTGAGTAGATTTTCTTACTGTCTTTCAATCAGATTGTCTCTTCTATATTGAAAGCATTTGTTTTCTAATTTAAAAATTAATATTTTCATAGATATTGTGCAATAAAGCTACAGTAGGATGTGTGGTTTTGCAAATGCTTTAACAGCTGATAAATTTTACATTTGTAAAATTAATATATTGTACTGGTACAGAATAGTTTTAAATTATATATAGATATATATATATATACATATATATATAAAACCTAATTATTTTGGTCTCTTATTTCAATAGATGACTGCTCTGAAGACAATATTTTATTAGTTCTCACATTTAAAAAAACACACTGAAGCGGTTTATATTTTCTTGTATTGAACAGAGATTTGCAAGGCCCAGCTATGCAATTCGTTTATCTACCAAGTTGCACTGTGGGTAGCTGCTCTAAAGTTAACACTGCAGGCTAATGAGTTCATTTGAAGTGTAAACTCTGCAGAGTTGGGCCCTTCTTCATGAAGAGCAATGAAAATTCCAATAAGTCTGCAAATACAGTATATGCACTATTCAAGCTGAAACATTCATGCTACAAGTGCCTGTAATGGTTTGAATAAATCTTTATTGGCTTTAGCTGTTCAGTAAAGTTGACAGTCTATATTATTTTTACTTGGGTATCTGCTCTTGTGTGGTTCATGGTATTTTTGCCCTCGCAAGAGCCATTTGCTGTTTTCATTAGCTCCTGGCTTTTGATGTGTGTCCAGTTAATTCCCTTGTCTAGATACTAGAGTACCTAGTTTTTGGATTTTAATTCTCTTCCACTTGGACACCACCTGTGAAGCAGCAGATGGTGGTAGGTACAATCCTTCTGCTGTGCTCTGTGCAAGCTGCAGATTATGGATAACTTTCTTAGGCAGTCCTAGATAAAGTGCAGCACTGCACTAGTCCAAACTCAAACACAGGCATAACTTCCAAAAGAGTGTGAAAACGAAACAATCCCACTGTTGAGAGCTGGAAATAATTAGCCTTGCCCCTATGTGACACTTAGTCTGCCACTGTGTGTAAGTTGTAGCTCTGTCAGCCCTTTAGGTTATACCTATACTGCCCTTAAAAACCCACAGCTGGCCCATGCCAGCTGACTCAGGCTCATGGAGCTTAGGCTAAGGGTGTGTTTAATGGTGGTGTAGACATTCAGGCTGGGTCCCAGAACTTGAGCTCCAGCCCAAACATCTACACTGCACTTAACTTAGTAAATTAGCCAGTGAGCAAGCAGGTGCCTTTCAGGACCAGCCTAGCCAATCATCTGGGTAATTTTGGAAATGATGCAACAGAGCAAAGGGTAGGGTCAGGTTGAGACTCTTGCCTGCAGTGAATCCTACCTGCTCCATGCATAGGAATGGAAAACTTATACATAATTTCCTTTCTGCTAGCAGCATCTCCCTCAATTCTGGACATCTGGGTTGCTTTCCCCTCTCTGTAGCTCACAGAGACAAATCAGTGTTTTGGCATGGCATTGTCTGGTCACCCCCTCCACCCCACTCCTGCTTTTAGCCAGATGAGTTATCAAGCTGTAAAATTTGCATAACATCTTTAACAAATATTCCAGAGATGATGATAATGACTATATACATTAGACCAAGGAAGACAGTCACATGATAACAATTCCACTTAATACCTGACTCATGAGCCATCCAGGGAGGATAGAATTGTGGGAGAGACTGCTAGCAGAAAAGAAAAGAAATTTTCCATTCTGCAGCCCAGCATCTCCCGCAATTCTGGGTATCTGGTACAAGTGAGCGAACAGATTTAGGGAGGGTTATGAAGCAAAAGTTTGTCAGAAAAGAAACACTCCACTTTTTCTGTGAGCTCGCTTATCTCTGGGCCAGCAACTGCAGCACCTTCCTGCAGGTCCTCTGAAGACAGAAGATCGATCTTGTGCTTAAAGAAGGTGTTAGCTGTAGACCAAGTGGCCACTTTGCAAATTTTCACTGGTGACACACTTGCTTGTTCCAACTATGAGGTTGCTCAGAATGTCCTGGAGCATACCTTCATCCCTTCTGGGACAGGAACCTCTAATGATCTGTAGGCTTCCACAATATATAGTCCACCTAGCAACAGAGAACTTGGAAGTTCTGATTCCCTGGCATTTCAGGTGAAAGAATACAACCAGGGAGCCTGATCTTGTGGCTTCTGTACACCTGAGAGAGTGTGTCAACACTCTTCTGACCTCTAAGGTATGCCACTCCTTTTCAGTTGGATGTTATGGTTTTGGATAGAACGAAGGAAGTATATGTCTTCGGAAGAAAGGATTCTGGTGTCCTGAGCACCACCTTGTCCTCATGGATCATGCAGTAAGGCTCCTGTCTAGATAAGGCTGCCAGCTCAGACACTTGCTTGGTGGACATAACAGCTACTAAGAAACAAATCTTAATGGATAAATAGGCCAACACTGAAGTCAGAGGCTCAAAGAGATGACTTGTCAGAACCTTTAAAACTAGTGGAAGGTCCCATTTTGGGAAGAGTGGTCTGACTGATGATCTAGCTTTGTACTGCTTGAAGGAATCTGGCTAGATGTGGATTGTCTGCCAGGGAGCCAGAGGATCCTGCAATTGCACACTACTAACAGACACCTGACAAATAATGGTACTGGGCTGAAGGCATCTGTCTAAGCCTTCTTGAAGAAAATCCAGAATGGTTGGAATTACAGACTTCTGGGATTTGCACTGTGCTCTTGGCACCAGTTGTTGAATCTGGACCAGACAGAGGAATACACTTTTAGTATCTATATTCTCCTAGACGAAAGCAATATCTTAATGACTATGAAGGACAGACTAAGACCTTCTAGTCACTAGTGGTTCCCTCTCAATATGCAAGCTTAGCTGAAGCCGCTTTGGGTCTAGATGAAAAGGACCTTGAGAGAGGATGTCCTGTTTCCAGTGGGGCTCCAATATCAGCTCTATCCATTCTGAGAGCCAGTCTCCTCGACCAATGGGGAGTTATCAGTATCACTATCGCCCGTCCTCATTTTGTTTTCTCAACCACCTTCCACAGTACGGGAAAGGGTGGAAACTTGTAAAGTAGGCTCTGCAGCCAACTGTGCAATATGGCATCTGTCACCATGCAGCTGGAGTCTGCTGCCCTTGTGAAGTATTTTGGCCTCTTAGTGTTCATACGATTCCCAAATAGGTTGGTTGAAGGAAGACCGAATGTCTGAACAATGAGCTTGAAAACCTCCTCCTTGAGGCACCACTCTGAGTTGTTGACCCTGTGTCTGTTGAGCCAGTCTGCTTTTGGTTCAGTTCTGCTATAATATGGATTGCTCAGTGGGGAAAGGAGGAACTGTTCTGCCCACCTCATTATGGCCGTTGCTTCTGCGTGTGACTTCTTGTTCCCCTTGGCTGTGTAAATGTGACTGCAGTCATCTTGTCTGCTTGAACCAGCATGTGGTTCCCCCTTAAGGTGGGCTGGAACCTTTGCAGGCCTGCTTTGAAAACTCAGCTCTGGGAGGTTTATGCTGTGAACCCTTTCTTCCTTGTTCCCGAGGCCCTGGGCTGTTTGGGTCTGTGCTGCCCTCCAGGCTGATGTTCATTGCGAGAAATTGGACTATAGAATCTTGACGGCAGATGGCCATGCCTTTGTGACATTGTCGTAGGCTGACAGCCATTGTAAAGAGTTGAACATCTGTGTTGGAACCCGTACTTGATCTTTCATGTGTTCTGGGGAGTGGTCCCACACCTTTGGTACGAAGCCTTGAAGACTGTGATGTGTGATTATACTCATGAATGATCCTAGTGCATGACACCAGGAGTCCTAGCAGTTGTAGATATAGGACTATGGTATGGTTCCTACAGTTCTGGAGAAAAAAAATAAATTACTGGATGGAACCAGAGAACTTTTCTTCGCACTCATGATGAAGCTGAGCCTGGAGGAGATATGTGGCCCTGTGTGCCATTGACTGCGATTGAGCTCTGATCAGGATATCATCCAGGAAGGGGTTCAGGTTACCGGTAATTCCCTGGAACCTAGTCTTGCTATTACCACCACCACCACCATCTCTGTAAAAATCCTGGGGGCCAAGGACAGGCTAAATGGGAATGTTCAGTAGTGATAAAGTTTCCTGCTGTAGGTGATTCTCATAAGTCTAAGGTGGTACTATCAGCTGAGAATATACGTCCGCTGAGGTCGAGAAGTTCTAGTACAGGGGATGGCATGGTAGAGGTCAGGGGCTTCAGCTATGCTTCATATTCTTCATCCATTTATTGAGACTATTGGGGTCAAAAATGGCTCTGATATCCCCAACCCCCATGCACTTCTGTACAATGAAGATGGAGGAGAGCCCTGAAAACCTTTCTTCTGACAGAATTTTATCACTCCCCTATTCAGAAGATGAGAGATTTCTGTTTGTATCAGATTGTTTTATGGGGTTATTGGAACTGGATGACTTGATGAAAAAGATGGGGTGGAGATGGCAGCTTGAGGAAGTATCCCTGGCTCACTATTTCCCTGACTGACTTGTCTGTGGACAATCAGAACTATTCCTCTAAGAAATGGGAAGTCCTATGGCTATGTCAAGAATTGTTGGAGATGCTGGGTGACAGTTTTTCATTATTTGGGTCGCTTCTCACTAAGATGCTAGATTATAAATTGTAATGTCTATTGAACCCAGAAGCCTCTCCAAAAGCTGGCTGTTTAGTTACTAAGTCTACATTTACTGTATCTTCTCCAACTAAAGGCATCCCTTTTACAAATAAAAAATCCGTCTGTAGGGGCTATGAGCATATTCTGTTTAACTCCCTACAATCCTATAGAGAAACAGTGGCAATCTTAAGTGTGGGCAGAACTGGGCTTCTTACTCCAGTAATGGAAATTTACAAGAGCTGGTCCTATATTCAAAAGATATCTTAGAATAGATGTTTTAATTCAGTAGCTATTGCTTTCACATACACATAGTTCTGCATTAAAAATTAATACTTGGTGTATACTTTGCCCACTTAATGTGAGACTTCTCAAGTTCTGCTAGCCCCATCCTCCTTGGTGGATTTGGCAGACAAACTTTTTAAAAGTGAATACCCCACCCCTATGGTATCAGAATTCCATGATGAGGAAGACCATCCTCTGCCTGGCTAGTGGCAGCTTTGCAACTACAGCTGTATTGGGAGAAAGTGGCAGCTGCAAATTTTTAGTAAAGTGAAATGAGCAGGTAGGAAAGTACGTTTCTGTTTGGCTAGATTTTTCTGTAAAACCCTGTTAAAAGGAAAATAGCAACTTTTGCAGGAAAAAAAAACAATAGGTAATCCAGGAGTTGCATAATGAGAAAAGCTTTGCACATTCTACATCTTCATTTAAAAAAAAAAAAAAAGTTCCTCCTAAGCAAGGAACCTCCTTTTAGCTCCCACCAATACACAAAAGTCAGAATTAACCAATGGCAGCTGCCAAAGTGGACTACTACAGTTTACTCCCATCTGTGTAAGTTGTGCTGAACTGTGTTACCAGCCTGGTTAAAAATCATGTGTTACCAATCAACTTTCATACCCATTCTCTTACTGTTATTTTGACTATGTAAATAGAGCTTAATATTGGGGAAAAAATGCATCTGAAGACTGCTTTGTGATACATTGTTACTCATATACCTTATCCAGTATTTTTGGTTTGACTTGCACAGTTTAGCTGTATACTAACTACTTCTTTCACATGGAATTTAAAATGCCAACAGCTGGAGTCATGGCAAGAAGCTTTTTAACATTTTCTTTACCACCTCTGAGCCAGGGCTTGGCTACAGTAGAGAATTTACAGCGATGCAGCTGCGCCTCTGTAAGCTCTCTAATATAGCTTCTCTCAGCCAACGGGAGAAAGCTGTCCCATCAGCTTAACTTCTCCAGCCCCCACAAGTGGCAGAAGCTACGTCAGCGGGAGAAGCTCTCCCACTGACATAAGCGCCGATGTGTACAGCGCTATGTCAGTGTAAGTTATGTCGTTCCGGGAGGTATTTATTCACCCCCCTGAGCAATGTAAGTTATGCTGCCATAAGCTGTAGTGCAGACATAACCTTACTTAGGGTATGTCTGCTGTATGAAATTAATTCGAACTTATTCTATTCGAATTTTCGGAAGCCATTTTATACATTTGGTGTTGTGTCCCCCCACTAAAATGTGTGAATTCGCCGGAGTGCATCCACAGTAACAAGGCTAGCATCGACTGTCGGAGCGGTGCACTGTGGGAAGCTATCCCACAGTTCCCGCCGCCCATTGGAATAGTGGGTTAAGCTCCCAATGCATGATGGGGCAAAAACATTCTCGTGGGTGTTTCTGCGTGTGTGCTGTCACTCGCTCCTCCCTCCGTGAAAGCTACGGCAGACGCCATACTGCCAGCAGATGGTGCAGTACAGTGCACCGCCTGTCTCCTGGTACTATGAATCCACTTTGCATGTCCTCTTGTCTTTCTATCTACTCTTTTATCTAACCATTTCCCGCCTTTTTTCAGCTACCGTGAACCGAGCAGCACAGCTTCAGCCGCAAACTCTGCTCTCCCGCTCTTGCATCGCTAGCTAATTTTTCCATGTTGTCTGTCCTGGGCTCGCGTGGAAGCTACAGAAGGCAACAATTCCCCGCCATTTTTCAGCCATCATGAATTGAACCGCACAGCTTCTGCCGCAAACTCTACTCACGCTTCCGCTGCAAACTCTGCTCTCCTGCTCTTGCAGCTCTAGCAAGCTTCCCGAATCCAAGAAAGCTACAGAAGACAACCATTTACCGCCTTTATCAGCCATCTTGAACCGAACAGCTCTCCTACGTTTCACGCCCTTTTTTCAGGATTACCTGTGCAGGCGCCATAGCGCGGCAAGTATGGAGCCTGCTCAGATCTCCGCTGCAGTTTTGACCATTATAAATACCTCACGCATTATCCAGCAGTATGTGCAGTACCTGCAAAACCGGGCAAGGAAGCGACAACAGTGCGATTACTATACTGATGAGGACATGGACACAGACATTCCTAGAAGCATGGCATATGGCGATTGGGAGATCATGGTGGTATCGGGTTAGGTTCATGCCATGGAACGCTGATTCTGGGCTCGGGAAACAAGCACAGACTGGTGGGACCGCATAGTGTTGTAGGTCTGGGATGATTCCTAGTGGCTGCAAAACTTTCGTATGCGTAGGGCCACTTTCTTGGAACTTTGTGACTTGCTGTCCCCTGCCCTGAAGCGCAAAGACACCAAAATGAGAGCAGCCCTCACAGTTGAGAAGCGAGTAGCGATAGCCCTGTAGAAGCTTGCAACGCCAGACAGCTACCGGTCAGTCGGGCATCAATTTGGAGTGGGCAAATCTACTGTGGGGGCTGCTGTGATCCAAGTAGCCAACGCAATCAAAGAGCTGCTGATATCAAGGGTAGTGACTCTGGGAACTGTGCAGGTCATAGTGGATGGCTTTGTTGAAATGGGATTCCCTAACTGTGGTGGGGTGATAGGGATATGGGTTCTGTCTATCTTGGCACTGGAGCACCAAGCCAGCGAGTACATAAACCGAAAGGGGTACTTTTTCAATGCTGCTGCAAGCACTGGTGGATCACAAGGGACGTTTCACCAACATCAACGTGCGATGGCCGGGAAAGGTGCATGACGCTCGCATCTTCAGGAACTCTGGTCTGTTTGAATAGCTGCAGGAAGGGACTTACTTCCCAGACCAGAAAATTACTGTTGGGGATGTTGAAATGCCTATAGGTATCCTCAGGGACACCCAGCCTATCCCTTAATGCCATGGCTCATGAAGCCATACACAGGCACCCTGGACAGTAATAAGGAACAGTTCAACTATAGGCTGAGCAAGTGCAGAATGATGGTAGAATGTGCTTTTGGACGTTTGAAAGCACGCTGGCGCAGTTTACTGACTCGGTTAGATCTCAGCACAACCAGTATTCCAATTGTAATTGCTGCTTGTTGTGTGCTCCACAATATCTGTGAGAGTAAGTAGGAGACGTTTATGGCGGGGTGGGAGGAGACGTTTATGGCGGGGTGGGAGGTTGAGGCAACTTGCCTGGCGGCCAATTTCGCACAGCCAGACACCAGGGCAATTAGAAGAGCGCAGCAGGGTGCGCTGTACATCAGAGAAGCTTTGAAAGCCAGTTTCATGACTGGCCAGGGTACGGTGTGACAGTTGTGTTTGTTTCTCTTGAAGTTACCCGCCCCCTATATATATATATATGAAAGGAAATAAAGTCTAAATTGTTTAAAAACTGTTCTTTATTATTTGTTGCACAACACATTGAGAGGGGAGGGCGGGGTTTTGGGTTAGGGGGGTGGAGGAGGAGGAGGGAAGGATAAGTACAGGAACCAAATCAAAAGTTCGCATATGCCAGCTTTCTGCTGCTTGGGTGATCCTCTGGGGTTGAGTGTGTGGGTCCCCGTAGCCTCCCCCCTTGTGTTCTTGGGCGTCTGGGTGAGGAGGCTATGGAACTTGGGAAGGAGGGAGGGCGGTTATACAGGGGCTGCAGTGGCAGTCTGTGGTCTTGCTGCCTTTCCCGCATTAGCTCCACCATACAGCACAGCATGTCAGTTTGCTCCCCCATGAGCTTGATCATAGCATCCTGCCTGCTCTCATCGCGCGCGTACCTTCTCTCTTCATGTTCCTATAATGCTTTACGGGACTCCGCAATTGTTTGCCTCCACGCATTCAGTTGGGCCCTATCAGTGCAGGAGGACTGCATGAGCTTGGCGAACATGTCGTCCCGAGTTCATTTTTTCCGCCTTCTAATCTGGACCAGCCTCTGGGACAGAGTAGATAGGGGCCACGTTGAAACATTTGCACCTGCAGGAGGAGAAAAAGGGAGGGTAGTATTTTAAAAGATACATTTCAGAGAACAAAGGGGACACTTTGGTGTGAGTAAGCCATCACACACGGCCGGGCAACAGAATTCAGCTTGCAGGCAGCCTAGGGGCACGCAGGTTCTGCTTCTTCTACATTCATTTCAATGTTTTCAAATTGATGGGCCCCCTTTCCCCTAGCAAGCAATGCCTGGTGGGTTTGCCATATAAAAGGAGGGCCTGCGGGCTCTCTGGGATGATCGCTTCACACAACATCCCCACCCTTCCCTCCCCTGCGCACGGCTCCGATGAGGCTCTGAGCAGGGATGAGCCCTTTAAACTAAACGCGAACAGCCCAGCACAGCGGGGTTTCCCCACCGCATGGCTCCAATCAGGCTTTCACTCACCAGAAGTACCTTCTCCAGGGTCATGGTCCGGGAGTCTGCCTTGGGAGTGGGGGGAGGCTATTGGCTCCAGCGTTAAGAATAGTTCCTGGCTAGGGGGGAAAACGGATTCCCCACTTGCCGCCTGTGCACGGTCCTCCTCCTCACTCCGTGCAACTCCCCCCTTGCAGGTGTCCACGGACAGTGGTGGGGTAGTGGTGGCGTCACCTCCCATAATTGCATGCAGCTCATGGTAGAAGCAGAATGTATGGGGCTGTGACCCAGAGCGCCCGTTCGCCTCCCTGGCTTTTTGGTACTGTGACAGACCCAGACCAGTGGGGTACAGGAGTCTGGTAGAGGGCAAATATACTGGTCACTGGATGAGTAGTTTTCTGTTCCCTGAGTGACCAGAGCAGGGGCTGCACTAGAGTAATCAGGAACCTGCTAGAACCAGTTAAGGCAGGCAGGCTAATTAGGACACCTGGAGCCAATTAAGAAGCTGCTGCTAGAATCAATTAAGGCAGGCTAATCAGGGCACCTGGGTTTTAAAAGGAGCTCACTTCAGTTTGTGGTGCGAGTGTGAGGAGCTGGGAGCAAGAGGCACAAGGAGTTGAGAGTGAGAGGGTGTGCTGCTGGAGGACTGAGGAACACAAGCGTTATCAGACACCAGGAGGAAGGTCCTGTGGTGAGAATAAGGAAGGTGTTTAGAGGAGGCCATGAGGAAGTAGCCCAGGGAGTTGTAGCTGTCATGCAGCTGTTACAGGAGGCATTATAGACAGCTGCAGTCCACAGGGCCCTGGGCTGGAACCTGGAGTAGAGGGCGGGCCTGGGTTCCCCCCAAAACCTCCCAATTGACCTGGACTGTGGGTTCTTCCAGAGGGGAAGGTCTCTGGGCTGTTCCCCAACCCACATGGTGAATCTCTGAGGCAAGAAAATCCGCCAATAAGCGCAGGACCCACCAAGATAGAGGAGGAACTTTGTCACAGTACGCTTGCCTGAGCTCCTTGATTTTTGTACGACACTGCTATGTGTCCCTGGAGTAGCCTCTTTCTGTCATAGCACTGGAGACTTTAGTGTACATATTTGCATTCCTTTTTTTGGAATGTAGTTCTGCCATAACAGACTCGTCTCCCCAACATGCGATGAGATCCAGTACCTCCTGTTCAGACCATGCTGGAGCTCGTCTGCGAATCCGGGACTGTGTGATCTCCTGTGATGGTGGACTCTGCATGGTCGCCTGTGATGGTGACCAAACAGGAAATGAAATTCAAAAGTTCCCGGGGCTTTTCCTGCCCATCTGGCTAGTGCGTCGGAGTTGAGAGTGTTGTCCAGAACAGTCACAAGGGAGCATTCTGGGATAGCTCCCGGAAGCCAATAACGTCGAATTGCGTCCACAGTACCTTTAACCCAGGATTGTAATCTCGATTTGCTGAGGTGGAGTACAGAAATCAGATTTAAGAGCCCTTTAAATCGAAAAAAACAGTTTGGTCGTGTGGATGAAATCATTTTTTTTTTTTCGAATTAACTCGGCTAATTCTGAAATAACAGACTAGTGTAGACCAGGCCTAAGGGTTTGTCTCCACTACCGTTGGGTTCGACGTTGTGGTGATCGATCCACCTGGGGTCGATTTAAATCGACAGCTGATCACTCTCCCATCTACTCTAGTACTCCACCAGAATGAGAAGAGTAAGTGGAGTCAATGGGAGAGTTTCTCTCGTCGACCCTGCAATAAGTAGATCTAAGCTATGATTACCTGAGTTACGCTACTAACGTAACTCAAATTGCGTAGCTTAATCTGACTTTTCCCCATAGTGTAGACCTGCCCTTAGACTGAAACCATTGCAGTTAGAATGTAAATTCTCTACAAGACTTTATAAAATCTAAAAGTTTTATTATACATTTCAACATTAGTAGACTACAGCTTTGTATAAGTAACAAGACAGCTGTACAAACTTGCTCACTTAAAATTGTAATCTAATCCCAAGGTTTACTATAATTCAGCTCTATCAAGTGAGGGGTTACAATAAGCAGAGACTGACAAATCTAGTAATCAGTCAAATAATTCACATAGTGCTTATCTTTTTACACCAGAGATTCTCAACATGCCTTCAGATAATGGACTTCACAGTGGAGTTCAGGAATCGAAGAGTTTAAATAGAAACTATTGCTGGGTAGCAAGACTGCTTTTATAACGAACAAGCACAATAACAGTTACTCCTTACTCTATTAAATTCATGATCTTAAAGTGTTTTAGATGTATTCATCTGAGCCCTATTGAAACGCCCATGGAATCTAAATTTAAAATAGTCTATAGTTATCACTGCCTACCCAAATATACAGTTAGATTTCCCTGGTACACAGGACAGAGACTGAGCAAGACATTATTCTTATGGCATAACGATAATGTGAAATTTTGACAAGTGTCAAATTACATAGCAAATTTGTTAACCAAATGTTCTTTGCCTCAGAACTCCACAAGGGGGTGCAAAAGGGCTTCTCAACGACATCCAACAAATGCCTCATTGTATTTGGACAGAGATTCCTTTTTAACAGAACTGTGTTTAGGATCTTTTTTCTGCTTGAAAATTGGAGAGTTCAGAAAACACATATCTGTAAACGGATCTCCTCTTCTGAGCTTCCTGTCAAAATAATTTAGAAAAGTTATTCTTGCACAGCTTTAGATGTAACACAATGTAGTTTTCAGCTAAAAAGTTACATTTAACAATCTTACTTGAGCAATTCAAATTATTAAAGTTCTCACCAAAGCCTTTATTTCCAATCAAATAAAATCCTAAATCCTAAATCTACCTTCTTGTAAAAAAATTTTTAGTACATTAAACTGGACAATAAAATAAGATACTAACCCGCTGATACTTGGTTCCTTGTAATTCACATTAATAGTACATCTGCGTTTGTGGCTGGGAATTCCTGGTTTTTCATCAATACTTAAAAATGGATGAGAGATTCTACTTTTTGTACCAGACGATGAAGAGATGTTGGTGACATCACAGAGATGAAGACGAGATGTCTGAGAAGCCTCAGGTTTCCCTGCTGAAAGAATTGAATGGATACTTTTTTGCATTGCTATGCTACCCGTTATTTGTTACACAGTACTTATTGAGACAAGGATCAAAAGTTTTCCCCGGGGGAAAAAAAATCAATGTAGTTTTGTCTAATAAAGGAATCTATTCCCTAAATCAGAATGAGTGTGGGGCAGACCAAATTCCTCTGTTCTCAAGAAAAACTACTGCTTTGAGAGCAGCAAAGCAAAGTTCCAACTTGCCAACATCACAAAGTGCTTCAAACCTTGTCCAGGATGAACTACACCTCTACCCCAATATAACGCGACCCGATATAACACAAAGTCGGATATAACGTGGTAAAGCAGCGCTCCAGGGGGGCGGGGCTGCGCGCTCCGACGGATCAAAGCAAGTTCGATATAACGCAGTTTCACCTATAACGCGGTAAGATTTTTTGGCTCCCGAGGACAGCGTTATATCGGGGTAGAGGTGTACCTCTAAAGGAAAACAGAGAGCAATTTCATTTCCATACCCATTCAAACCTTAGCCTTAACTGCTAGTAAACCATGTTAGTTCTGGGGACATCTATCAATTAAACCAATGATTCTTAAACTTTAGCAACCCCAGGACCCCCATTTTGATGTAAAAATTTTCAGGGACCCCCAAGCCTCCTCGCTCACCCCTTCCCTGCCCTCTTTCCTGAGGCCCCACCCCTACTCACTCCATCCCCTCTCCTTCCATCGCTCGTTCTCTCCCACCCTCACTCACTTTCACCAGGCTGCGGCAGGGGTTGAAGTGCAGGCTCTGGGAAGGAGTTTGGGTATGGGAGGGAGTGTGGGCTCTGAGAGGGAGTCTGGGTGCAGGAGGGGTGAAGGCTCTGGGAGGGAGCTTAGGTGCAGGCTGGGGAAGGGGGTTGGGATGCAGGCTCCAGCCAGGCAGCGTTTACCTCAGGAGGCTCCTGAAAGCAACCGGCACATCCCTCTGGCAGCGGCTCCTAGGCAGGGGTGGGGCCAGAGAGTCTCCATGTGCTGCCCCTGCCTGCAGGCACCGCTCCTGCAGCTCCCATTGGCCACAATTTCCGGCCAATGGGAACTGTGAAGTCAGCGCTCGGGGCGGGGGCAGCAAGCAGAGACCACCTCTCCCCCTGGGGCTGCAAGGACATGCTGGCTCCTTCCGGGAGCAGCAGGGAGCCAGGGCAGGTAGGAAGCCTGCCTTAGCCCCGCTGCGCTGCTGGACTTTTAGTGTGCAGGAGGCGCTGGGAGGGAGGGGGAGAAGTTGATCAGCAGGGCCCAGGGGTCCACAGACTCCAGTTTGAGAAACGCTGCACTAAACTGAACCGACAACACCCATTTATGTCACAAGCTTCCAAGAGTCATCTGAAGCTATGACTTTTGGTCACAACTGACCTGAGCTGCATTTTAATCACTGTCCTAGAAAAGTAAAGGATCCAGTGTTCTGTGATTGATATTGCCAGGCATCGGACTAAAACTAGGAGTGATTTATGTATAGCAGTTACGTGTATTCTTGTCACAGAATGCAGCCTTTGGCAAATTATGAAAAGCTAAAGAATTCCACAGAAGAGATTTTTATAAAAAAAGACAACCAAAAATTAAGACGTGTCTGGAGTTTACAAGTGCCACAGGCTTCTCCAACCCTGTGCAAATATATGCAGGTACATGGTCCTCACTGATAATGCAAGCTTTATAGCCATTTATTTTTAAAACCCCACTTTGTTACCTTTATATTTGTTAAACTAGAAATTTTGCTTTATAAAGAGGTATGCCATATCTTTTAAAAATGTATCCAGTCTTGCTTTAAAACCCATAAGTATAAAGCATCCACCATTATCACTAGGGCTCTACCAAATTCACAGTCCAATTTGATCCATTTCATGGTCTGCGGGTTTTAAAATCGGCCAATTTCACATTTTCAGATGTTTCATTTGAAATTTCAGTGTTGTAATTGTGGGATTCCCAATCCAAAAGGGGTCACAAAGCTGATGTAGGGGGGGTCATGGTATTACCACCCTCACTTCTGTGCTGTTGGGCTTTGAAGGCAGCAGCCGCGGAGCTTCCTGCAGCCGGGGGAAATTCCCGGAGGTGGGGTGAGTCTGATCTTCCCTGTGCTGCTGGGAGCACCCCTGCTGGTGGCTCCTAGCTGCTAGTCCCAGCCGAGCTGGGGAGAGACAGGACTTCCTCTTCCCCTGCACGGCCACTCTCGGGGGGTGGGTGGGGAAAGATCAGACCCACCTTTGGGTACCTCCCCTGGCTGCACAAGTTTCAGGGCTGTGCTGCTTTCAGAGTCTAGCTCTGAAGGCAGCAGCCACGGAGCTTCCTGCAGCCAGGGAGATTTCTGGAGGTGTAGGTGGGTCTGATCTCCCCCGTGCTGCTGGGAACCTTCATAGCTGGCAGCAGCCACAGAGCTTCTTGCAGCTGGGGGAGATACCCAGAGGTGGGTCTGATCTCCCCCAAGAGAGCAGCTGTGCAGGGGAAGAAGTCGTCCTGTCCCTCCCCAGCCCGGCAGACTAGCAGCTGGAGCCCAGTGAACAGTAGGCGCTCCTGGCTGGCTCCCCTCTAATAGCTTGATTTCATGGTCTGTGACATGTTTTTTCATGGCCATGAATTTGGTAGGGCCCTAATTATCACCATGCCCCTTGTTAAACTGTTCCAATTCAGTTATCCTATTAAAACTTCACCCCTTATTTCTAATTTGAATTTGTGTAGCTGCAGCTTCCAACCATAGGCTCTTGTTATGCCTTCTTCAGATAGGTGGTTCTTTAATCTATCTGAAACTTCTTCCCCCCAGTTGGTAGGTAGACAGTGAACAAGTCACTTCAACCTTCTGTTGGATATATTAAATAGATAAAGCTTAAAGTCTTTCGGTGTAAGTCATGTTTTCCAGACCTCTAATAATTTTTAGCTCTTTTCTCAATCCTTTCCAGTTTTTAAACGTCATTTTGGAAGTGTGGACACCAAAATTGAACTCAGGATTCCAATGCTGGTCTCATTAATTCCATATTCAGAAATAATACTACCTTTCTCTCATTCTACTTGATATGTCCCTGCTTGAACAACCAAAGATCACAGTAGCCTTCTTAACTACAGCATTGCACTGGAAGCTCATGTTCTTCTGGCTATCACATGACCCCTTAATGCTTATCAGAGTCACTGCATTCTAGGATATAGTTTCCCATCATAAGTGTGACCTAGTCTTTTTTCCTAGATGGATAACCTTGCAGTTGGTGGTATTAACACATGTTCAAATGAGCCCACCTTACCAAGCAATCGCGATCACTCTGCATAATTGACCCGTCCCCCTTATTATTTACCACTTCACCAACTTGTGTCATCTGCAAATTTTACCACCAATGATCTTATTCTTCTTTCAGATCATCCATACAGACATTGAACGACAGTGGGCCAATAACAGATTGCCATGGAAAACTATTAGCAATGCTCCCTTTGGATGATGATTCGCCAGTTACAATTACATTTTGAGACCTAGCAGTTAATATAGATTACCTGATTTTGTATATAGTACTAATTTTTAATCAGAATGTCACACAGGACTACATAAAATGGCTTACAGAAGTCTTAAGTATATTATATCAAAGATAACTTTATCAACAAGCTTGTAAACTCATTGAAAATATCAAGTTTGTTTTATGGAAAACAGGCCCTGTCACACAATGTTGCTTGGCATTATTTATGTTACCATTCTTTACTAATTGCATTCCATATTAGCCTTTCCATGACTTTGCCCAGGATCAATGTCAGGTTAACCTACCCAGGTCATCCCTTTAATTCTTTTTAAATATTGACACGTTTGCCTGTTTCTCTGGCACTTCCACAGTAAGCAAGGATTTGTTAAAAATCAACATCGGGGGTTTTAGAACTTCAGTTTGATCTCAAGTATCCTGTTGAAGTTGATCATACAGCACCAACTACTAACTGATGTGGGGGCGTTCAAGAGCATTACCTTTAAAAAAGAATAATGGAACTCCAGGGATTTTTGTTTTGTGGTTGTACAGCACCTAACACAATGGAGTCAGTGACCAGAGCTCATAGGTGCTACAGTGACATAAACTAGTCAGAGATGGCAAGAAGTAAGCAACAAAAAAATAAAACCCAAACAAACAAAAGTACCTTTAGCAAAATCGCAATATATATTTCCAGAGGAAGAATTCTTATCTACTTTTGTTACTGTATCCATAGCACATAGAAGAGAATGTGATTTTACTTCATCTAATTTCATCACAGTGCTTGTCTGAATGTTGATTTTCCTGATCATGGAGGTACTATCCACTGGAGTATTTTCAACAGTGCCTGCAATTTTAAACAGATTTTTAGAACCACCACTGGGTTGTGCACTTTATCGGTTTTTTATATGGAAAATTTGACAGTACACATATTGCCCCTACATCAGTAAAGTATGTAAAATATTACATTGTTTATGTATAAAATTAGAATACAATTTTTCATGCATTTAGATTAACTGTTATAAGGGAAGCTGCAATGAGTAAAAGGGGACACTAAATTTAGTGTAGTCAATTTTTAAAAAGGAATTTCAGCTATTATACCCTACTTTGGAATCTCCCTGTTAATTTGAGTTTGACAATACTGTCAAACAATTTTTTTTTTTTTTTTTTTTTTTTACTTTAAGTGCCCAAAAATTTCCTTAATGAAGTCAAAGATTGCTTAGTAGCGCCCTGTGCCTGTCCCAAACCTCAAGTCATCTACACTCTGAAAGCAAGGAAATACAAAGTTAAAGTAAATGCCACCCCTGAAACGTAACCCTAACTCTGCTGTCCCTGACAGATGCCCCAACATGCCAACAACACAATCCTTTGTATCCCCCTTGTTCCAGCCCAAGACCAACCTCTTAATCCCCTTCCCTACCATCCATTCCCACTTATCCCATCTTCCCTTAATGCCACAGCCCCGCTCCACTTCCCCTTCAACGTGTTCTTCCTTACTCCAGAACCCCCCTATATTCTCTAGACCTGCACCAAAAAAGTTATGAGAATCTGGAAATGTTATGAGCTGTTCATATTAGAGGAGCTGTGTATAAGGAACCTCTTTACCAAGCAACCCTGCAGCTGCTTTCCTTTGATCACACTCAGTTCCATTGGCCATGATGATTACATTACGCTAACTGCTTATTGTAATCTTTCATATTACCTCAATTTAATTAATGCTAATTTCCTTGACAATACTTCTAAAGTAAAATCACAGTCCACATGTGGCTTTTAGAGCACTTTAAAATATCACTCAAACCAGAAATTTTGGTCTCATGGCAAAATTTCCAAAAGGAGCCCCTGCAGAATGAGGCAGTGAGCAAGGAACATACACAACCCACATTCTCTAAAGGCTGCCAAGGGTAGAGCTCTCAGTGCTTGGGTATAGCACTTCCTGCACATGCATGTTTTATTCTCTTTGTTTCGAGCTAATCACACTCGAACTCAGAATTCCTAGCTTAATTTTGAATAACTTCAGTATAACCCACCCGAAGGACACTGCGTGCCATGCAATAACTGAGATAAATCCTGAGTGGCTAAACTCAGTTTGGGGATGATTAGAGCCATAGTTTGAGGAGCCCTATGTGTGTGCAAAAAATATTAGAACCAGGGTGATTTTTAAAAATGCTTTAAAAAGGGGGGGGGGGGGTCCTGTATCTCAGGAACCCCTTGCTCAAATGACTTCAAATTTGGACCATTAACCCTACCCTGCACCCAAATGAGGCAGAGTAAATTTCAAGAGAATCCAAGTAAGTAAGTGGATTTTAGCATTTAGTAGAGTCCTCTTTTAAACAGAAAACAACATGCACATTTAAGTGAAACCAGAGCTACTGCTCTCCTGTAATTGAAAGATACTGTAATTACTCTATTATAGTAACAATAGTAGGTAAAGAAAGAAGTGTGATTTTTTTATAAGCTGATGGTATCCTGTTAAGGTCTTAATTTTCTATAAAAAAAATATTGCTTCCTGATTTCCCTCATCCCCAAAACGCCTTCAAATACATTTGATTTGGGGAAAATTAAGTGCCACCAAGAAATGCATTAACTCAGTTTAAAAGGAAATTAAGAAAGTGCACGTTAAAACTACAACTTATCCCATGGGAGAAATGTTGACATTTACAAAAATGCATCATATGAAATTTATTTCAATAACTTAATAGTTTTAAATGCTTTTAAAAATTTAGCTTGTTTAATTGACTAAACCACTACTAAATAGAAAAAAAAAATTGCAAAATGCTTTCCAGAAAGGTCACTTACTGATAGATTTTTCATTTGATGTAGTATTCTTAGTCTCTTTTTCATTACTGGTTTTCTGTTGCTGGTACACCACAGATCTTTTAGATCGTGGTCTTGTATGGACTGGACTTCCATCATTTTTGCACTGTGAACTCTTCCTGTATTTTGATTTACTCCTGTAAGGCACATACAGGCTGTCATCAGAATTCTCTTCTGAATCACTTGCTTCACTGCTGTGTGTTTTGGATTCAGATGTATCCTTTCTTTCATCCACGTCACGGTCACAATCATCCACCTTGTTTTGTCGGAAAGGTGTGATATGGACATTCTCCTCAAACTGAAAATCATAAGCTTTATTGGAGCCAACTGATAAATCCAGTTTCGCTTTGGAAGTTTGTTCTGCCTGGCTTCTCTGTCTTTTTGATCTTGTTCTGGAAGTCTTTTTACTTCCTTCCAATTTTCCTTTTTGTACTTTCTCTCTTCTTGTTTGAGAGTTTTCTCTGCTTTTAAGCTGAATTTGTTTAAGTTTAGGTTCTGCAACTGAGCAGTTCAATTCAGTCAATGTATCTGCCTGATCCAACATTGGCTTCATGTTTATCTTATTTTCATTCAGTTGAGAAAGATTTGGCTCTATATTTTCTATATTACCTTTCTCTAGACTTCCCTCAAGTCTAGTTTCATCCTGTTTACAAAATTCTCTGGTCAAATAAGCCCTTTCTGAATGGTCTAGATTATGCACTTGAATTTTCCTGTTTGAACAGTGATGCCTGGTAGATACAGTTTTTGGTAAGATATTACCAACTTGCCTATCCTCTTCATCTAAAAGAGTATTTTCCAGGTTGGCCTCTAGGTTGTCTTCCTGCACATGAAGATGAAAATCAGATCTTTGTCCTTCTGAATAAAGAAGATAATACATGTCAAATTACATGTTATTGGACGTGGAGGTGTTTAATTTGTTGGCAATTTTAGGCTTTTAACAAAGATGAGCAATCTTAGAATTTTCTACAAGCAAGTATGAAACATGACATAAGGACAACCAAAGTAATCCCTTGAACACAGCCTCAAAAAAGTAATTCATAGCTGGACTTGGACTTACTGAGATTTTTTCCAAGCATGTGAGGAAAAATTAGTTTTGTCTTGGAAGATACAAATAGCTTACACTCAGCACTTTGCCTCCCAAGGGCTTTTGGAGCAGCTCATGCCTGTTTGTCAGGTCAGGGTTGTTTTTTTAATGTTTGCATTTTAACAATTATGTTTATATACTAACGAAAAAACCCTTAGTCTGTATGCCTAGTTAGTTTATTCTTTCAAATCATTCAGTAGGTAGTGAAAGTTAGTGTCTCAGAACACCCCAGTTTAAGAGATGCTGCCTTCTGATCCATCCCCTTTTGTTTAAAAGAATTGTCCTTTCCTGGCATTTACCTTCATTTTGAGGCCCTTTTCACCAGTTATCACTAGGTTTTTACATTAGGACATCCCTGATGCTACACACTCTCCACGAATGAGAATTTTGTACATATGGAATCTTGAAAGAAGGGAGAATACTTAACCTGCTATTCTGCTTCTCTGAGAACATCTTGTAAGATTATCACAGAACCTCTGAGTTTGGTGGCCTTTCATTTTGCCGGTGGTACTATATCTGCATGTTAAGTTTCTTGATGCTCCTTTTGAGTATAATATTTTTCAATCAAATGTTTGATGACTGGGCAGGGTTAAGCCAATCACGAACTGACTGGAACGTTCAATGGTTCATAGTTAGAGGTCCAAGGACACATAACCACTACTGCTGGGCTAGGTTGGCTCATACTCCAAAATGCTATAACTGCTCGTACGAGCAGAAAAAAACCTTTAGGGTTGATATTTTAGCATATCTTTTAGAAGTCAGAATCCTACATTGAAGGTATTTAAATAAGTAGTTGCTTCCCTTCTTACCTTCAGAAAATATGCTGCATTTGTGTAGATCTAACATATGCGTTTGTGATGGAGGAAGAGAGAAAGCTCTAGTTTAAGACTGCATACAGAAAAGTTATATCCTTTGCTTCAATATGTGTGGTAAGACCCTCCCATGGAGGCACACGCTGTAAATTGGGATGGTCACCACCTCAGAAAGAATTTTTTAAAAGGTAATTTGGAAAATCCTTTGGTGATTTGCTGCTTTTTACTGTCTAGTTGCAGGAATTTTAAAATGTTGATCAGACAACTGAAAACTAATTATCTTACTTTATTTAAAATTGCCAACCTGCCATATACAGTAACTCCTCACTTAACGTCGTCCTGGTTAATGTTGTTTCATTGTTACATTGATGATCTATTAGAGAACAGGCTCGTTCAAAGTTGCGCAATGCTCCCTTATAAGTCATTCGGCCGCCTGCTTTGTCCATGGCTTGCAGGAGTCTCCTGAAGAGCAGCCCGTCCTCATGGGGACTTGGAACCAGGGTGGGCCAGCAGCCACCCCATCAGCTCCCCTAAGTTCCCTGTAAGTAGGTGTGCGGCTGGGCTTCCGCCCAGCAAGCTATCAATTGCCACAGTTCAGGTGTCCCTCCCCCCACTGCTGTGTGCTGCTCCTGCCCTCTGCCTTGGAGCTGCTCCCGGGAGCCTCCTGCTTGCTGTGCAGAGGGTGGGGGAGAGGGGTGCTGATGTCAGGGTGTCCCCCTCCTCCCGCTCTTGTACCCCATCTCCACAGAGCACGGGGGGAGGAGGAGGGGGAGGGAGAAGGGAGAGATACAGGACAGGGCTCAGGATGGAAGGAGCTTGCTGGAAGCTGCTGCTGTGTCTGAACTTGCTGAGCTACTTTAAAGGGCAGCATACTTAAAGGGGCAACACGCGTCTCTGTCACACACACACACAGGGTGTGTGTCTCTGTCACTCTCTCTCTCTCACACACACACACACACACCACTATGGAAAGTCAGCGCCTGTGCAGCTGTGCACGTGCCGTCCGGAAGAGGGAGTGGTGCGCTCCAGTGGTATAGTGTGAGTTCATCACCACATTCAGTTTCTGCAGGGAAGTGTTTGCAGCCACTGCCGTGCATCTATTACGTTTCCTCCCACTTGCTGCCTTGTAGAGTGTGAGAGGCTACATTAACAACAACATGTTAACCCTTGAGGGCTCAGCCGAGTGCTAGTTCATCATTTAGCAGGAAGGCATTCCCTGAGAAATAACCCACCCTCTTACTCCACCACCTCAACCAAGCTTCACAATCATCACTGCTGTGTACAGTATTAAATTGTTTGTTTAAAATTGTTTAAAACTTATACTCTATATGTATATAATGCCTTTTGTCTGGTGAAAAAAGTTTCCCTGGAACCTAACCCCCCCCATTTACATTAATTCTTATGGGGAAAATGGATTCATTTAACATTGTTTTGCTTAAAGTAGCATTTTTCAGGAACATAACTACAACGTTAAGCGAGGAGTTACTGTATATGGCCTGAGCAGCATACCAGTTTAACTGTACCCAATCAGGGTCAGAATTTTGCAAGAGAAAATCAGAAGCAGGAAAAGAAAGATGATGGTTTAAGGAATCACTTTCAAAATCCTTAATTATGTTTTGAAAGTTACTTTCATCTGCTACTTCAATTTTAGGAGGACGAACCATCGCTAGTTAAACCTAGGTTTAGTTACCTGTGTTTGTTGCCATTTTCTTAACTGAAGTGGTATTTTTAAAGGTCTGCCAGGAATCTGACATAGAATAAGATGCATTGTTTGTATCAGTATTATTCTCTATTTCATGTCCAAGCATTTCGCCTTCTAGGCTAGCATCTGCAACAAGAACACGTGTAGGAAGTCCCCTAGGAACAAGAGTTGGAGTTTATGTATTAATCATACATTTTAAGATAATTAATTTTATTTGATTATTTTAGCAGCTTCCTCCCCTTAATTCCTACTACAAAGATATTTTGTAACAATCTGAAAAAGTATTTCCCACTGCAATTCTGTATGAAACACCAACCTCTAATTTGAGAACTACATCAAGGAGGTATGTCTTTGAATTTAAAATTAAACTCTTGCACATTCTTTAACTTGAAAGTTTTAAGTCCATTTCTACCATCGTATTCTGCTACCAATATGAGAATTTATCTACTTATAAAAGTGATGAATTTTTTTACAATGACTAACACTGGCAAAATGTATCTTTATCTCTAGAAAATGCTTCTGGAAGAGTGGTAACTGGAGTTCGAGTGCTAACTTGGTAATATGTACAGGATTGTGGGTAACATCATTCTAAAGTCTATTTGTAAACATTTCAGATTGCTCTTGAAAACCTGACTGCTGCATCTTTGCACACTACTATGTCTACTGAACAATTTCTTAAATTGAAACTATTTTTTTGTGGATGAAGGAGAAAGGAGATGTGTTGAAATATAATAAAGATGTAATTATGAACTGGTCTAGTAGTACGTTATGTTGCTATGTAGGGATTCAGGTAGAGTTTCTGAGCTCATGTCGTGCCCTGGGATAACAGATATTGAGTACATTTAGAAGCAGTAGACCTTCTCCCAAGAGCTAAGTGTTGAGCAGAGCAAATGCTTCTAGATGTTCCAAGAGTAGTTTTCCTCAGATCTGGATTTTTGGGGGTGGGAATGGGAAAATTTGGCAGATGGTTTTTGGAGAGAAAATCCACTGAGCATCCTGGAAAGACTCCCCACCTCCACAAGAAAGTGACATTTTCATTGGCCAAACATATAAACAGGACTCCAAAAACCAAGATTTTGCTTCAAAACAGGCATTAATGGCAATGTACAGATACATTTTGTCAAACATCACTGCTTATCCCTCATTATTATTTCATGAGCAAACAGAAGGATGCTGATAAGTAGTTACTATAGTAGGCGTTACAAAGAAAAATTAATGCATTAAAAAAAAGCACTTACAGAGAACCAGCTTGTCTTAAAATACTGGAGTCGTCATCTTCAAGAACTGAGGGACACATCCTCTTGTTCTGTAGACAGAACAAATCATACTGTGATGAAGTGGTAATATATAGATTGTTACAAAACTCTAGCAGACCTATGAGTTAAAGGAACACCTCGACCTTGAAAAAATCACATTTCTGCCTGAAAATGTTGTACATATAGTTACATGTAACACACATTACTATAATTCATAGACATGTGCATAGAATTCCCAGTTTCTTTGCTTTGCACATTTGACAAGGATTTGACAGCTTCTTGTGGATGATTAGTTTCACTGTTTCTCTCTTGTTGAAAAAAACTCAGACTTCAAACAGAGAAGCCTTTAATTTTTTTATAAGAACTTAAAAAAAAATTAGGATACATGATTTAAAAGATACTAGAATATCAAAATTAATTCTGAAAAAATTATGTTTGTGTTCTTTTAAGACAGAATTTTCTTTTTGGTTATAAATTTGGTTTAATACTGTGCCATCTTTTACAAACCGCCTTTGTTAAAGCTTGTTATACAAGCTGTCAGCCTAGAAGTGTATATTTTTAAACAACAAATAGCTTAATGTTAAATGGTATTTTAGTAATCAAGTAATTAGAACAAATGATGACTGATTTCAATGCTTTTCCTTCCAGCTTTTGGACAACAGGAAAGCTACAAACATGATGGGCCAAATGTGGCACTAGATTTTTTAAACAGATCATGCCTTTAGGATGTTTGTGGAGGGAAAGTGATGAAGAATTTGTCATAAAAAAGAAACTAAACTGTCAAAAATTGCGAATTCAGATGGGCAAGTTTTCAAAGTTGGTGACAGGCACCCGTGAGGGGAAAAAAAATAGTGTGCATATAGTCTGTGCCTATATACTTTTTCTGAAACTGGAAATCAGATAAATATCTATGCATTCACGTATAAAACCAAGGTTTTGTAGCATACATGCTGCATCTCACTTGGAAAATTTAACTGAAAGTTTAAAATTTACCTAACAAGAGAAAATTTTCTGAGAATGAAGATTTAGAAAAACCTAGAATCCAAAGAGATGTGCAGTATCCCTCCACATACCAATTTTAGAAATGTCAAACTGAAAACGTGGGAGTAAGATCTTGACTGCTATGTTATTGTAATAGTTTGTAGTTCTATAAACTTGTAAAAAATAGTCATAACAGATTGCCATCCATTTTTAATAGTGGTTCGTATCCTCTTGGATAATAGGTTTTAAGTTTTTGGCAAAATCTCTCTTAAAATGGGCTAAAGGGAGAAAAACACACTGAATATGTATTAAAATATGCATATAACAGTCTTAAGTAATTGCATATCTTTATTTACTGTACTTCCATATCACCTTATCCTCTGCACTGTTTCTCTTTGCAAAGGATTTTGAGATCTACAAGTGAAAAGGACTGATAAAGAGTTAAGAATTATTACACCTCTACCCCAATATAACGCTGTCCTCAGGAGCCAAAAAATCTTATCGCGTTATAGGTGAAACCGTGTTATATTGAATTTGCTTTGATCCGCCAGAGTGCGCAGCCCTGCCCCCCCGGAGCACTGCTTTACCGTGTTATATCCGAATTCGTGTTATATTGGGTCGCGTTATATCGGGGTAGAGGTGTATTTTGTTTGTAGACTATAACAGCATTTAAAAGAGAACTGGATAAATTCATGGTGGTTAAGTCCATTAATGGCTATTAGCCAGGATGGGTAAGGAATGGCGTCCCTAGCCTCTGTTTGTCAAAGGATGGAGATGGATGGCAGGAGAGAGATCACTTGATCATTGCCTGTTAGGTTCACTCCCTCTGGGGCACCTGGCATTGGCCACTGTCGGTAGACAGGATACTGGGCTAGATGGACCTTTGGTCTGACCCAGTACGGCCGTTCTTATGATAAGTTCTGCCTCATATCTACAATTACACTGTACGCGTCGCAGGACAATGACTGTCTAGCTCATCTGTCTAAAAAACACCTAACATCCTGTGGGTGTTGAATTAATAATAAGGGGTGGGATTTGTGTAAGCACCAAAAGTGACTTAGGAACACAGGTCCCCCTGAAAGCTAATGGGACTTATGCAAAGTCACTTTTAAAAAACCTATCCAAGAACCAAAAAACTACAATGCACAAAAATACATGCAAATCTAAGAAAAATACAGGCTGGACTTACAAGATCAGTGGAACACAAATCCTGAGCTGGACCAAGAAGATCAGCTGTATCGAGTAGGTTTTTAGCAACTTTTGAAACAATCTTGCTCAAGATCGACAATCTGGTCTAATGGAAGGAGAAGAGCAAACAATTTCACTCTAATTCATTCAAAATAAGCAATGTAGCACTCTCTCTTGTACTATTAGGTTACTTCTCTCTTTTTTAAGTGTACCACGTGTTCTATGCTAAACAAAGAAAAGAGAAAATAACCAAACTGAAGAGAATCAGTTACAGCTTGCAGAAGAAGAGTACATTTTTTTCATGCAAAAAAATTAGTTTCACAGTATTTTCACTGAAAACCCAAATTTTTTCACAGGGGGAAAAAAAATGTCCTGACTTGCTCTATTAATGCTGGTGCTAAGGTAAGTAAAAAAGACTTTTATAAATATGTATGAAGTTGAATAGTATTAAAAGGGGTGGGGAAAACAGAAAAGTAAAGATATTTAGACAGCTAGGAAATACCTGAAACCATTATAACAATTAGAGCTGGCTGAAAGTGAATTTCTGGTTTGGGAGAAATGTAGACATTTTTAATTGTTTTTTTCTGGTTTTCTTTGGAACAAAATTTTCTTTTTGAAATGTCCACAAACTAGAAATTTAAAAAAACATTTCATTTTAGAAACACCAATACATATGGTGGTTCTGAAACAGAGTATGTTCCTGGAACCCAGGGCCTGCTGCCTGAAATTGACATGATTCTTGTTGTTTTCACCTTGCTGGTAAAACTAACAAGAACAGTTTCAGTCAACATCTCCCAGACTCTGCTGATCTGGGGTAGCCCTACCATGGAGTCCAGGGTTTCCAGATTCCTGGGCCAGCTAGAGAATTTGGAAGCGGTGGGGTTGCCTGGCCAGAGCAGTCCACATGCCACAGCAGTCCCAGAGCTGTGGACCATGGAAGCTAGTCCCAGGACTTCCAAGCTCCATCACAGATAGCCTTGAAATCCTGGCATGGCATGCTGCCCTGGAGCTTTGGACCCTGGAAACTTGAGATCCCCAACTGTGGGGCAGCCCACATTGGTGGGGCTCCCTTGGAGCCACAGATCCTGGAAGTCGTTAGGTCCATGACCCTTGGACAGTCTGCATGGCAAGGCTGACCTGGAGCTGTGGATCCTCTAGAAACCCAGGGGCAGTTCACATGACAGGACTGCCACAGACCGCATCCCGCTAAGCTGGGTTCCATTGGAACTCTGCCTGTGATTTGATGGAAGTTCACTGAAACTGTACCATATTTGCAAACCTTTTGTGTTCAAGGAATCGGTGTTTTCCAATTGAACTGTTTTGTCAGAAGTTTTCTAACAACAATGGCTAAGGATACAATTTAGTCACAGAGGTCACAGATTCACCTCCGTGACTTCTTCGATTTCAGCCCCTGCTATGGCCACCAGCTGCTGTGGCTGGAGCTGTCAGCCCCCACGGGTTATTTTTAGTAAAAGTCACGGAAGGTCACAAGCGTCCATGAATTTTTGATTATTGCCCGCAACCTGTCCATGACTTTTACTAAAAATAATTGAGACAAAATCTTAACCTTAACAATAGTTTTTGATAACTCATTCAAATTGAGTTAGATGTGTAAAACCATCTCATAGATTATGGTGACTTGGCTAACTTTCAAACAGGTGGTGATAAACAACGTATCAAAGTGTGGAAAGAGATGAGAGAGAAATATGAAAAGGATGGGTTACCTTTAATTGGAGTTGCAGGGTGCTAAGCACTTCTGAAAAAGTCGGGCCATTTATATAGGTGCCTAAATAAGGATTTATGAGCCTAATTTCAGGCACCTATTTTTGAAAATCCTGACCTTTAGTTTTTGAAATCCTTTCACAGATGTACACACTTTGGAGCCAGATTCTATCTAATAAATAAATGTGGTTCCAACTGATTTTAACTGGAGTCCTTCACAGTGGGCACACTTCAGCCTTTCAAAGTTCAACCTATTTCTTACTAGAATAAAGATATCATTGCAATGAAAATACCTCAACAGATTCTTTCGCTTGCTGTGAGCTAAGTTTTCTTTGTAAAACAAATATCTGAAACTTCAGAGACTGATACTCTTTCTTTAAATGCAGAATGATATCTTGGGCTTCTTTCATTTTGGCTTTTTCCTCTTGCAAAGCTAGAGCTAGTGCGCGATTGTTTGCTTGCAAGCTTTTCAGTTGCACCGAACTGTTGGCTGTAAGAAAATAAACAATACTTAGAAATGATAAAAACCAAGCTTATGGAAAAATTGTGAAACAAAATAGTAAAGCATCTTACTTGCTATTTTGCATGTTATAGGCAAGACCTGGTTTGTTTTACCCAACTTTGCCCATTTTTGATTTCTTTTCTCTTTCATTCGTTCTTTTATATTGTCCAGACTGTCCTTAAAGGACCTTTTCAAGCATTTTTCTCCACCCATCTTCTACCTAAGGAAAGGTACGTGCAAAGAACTGATTACAATATTTCAGAATATGTACTTGCAAGCAGCGGTTTATGATGTCCTGCACTACGAAAAAATCCATTCTAGCTGAATCAGTTTTACAAATGAGTTCAGATAATAGATTCCTCACCACAGACACAGCTATATTTATAAGATGTGAGATTTAGCACTCTTATTAAGATCTAAATATAGTTAGCAGACTTTAGGAGATACTTGAAAAACAGTGACTTTTAGCTTCACTATCAGTTGCTTGATTGAACTGGAACTTTCCATCTGAAAAATGTTGTGCCTACTATTGCTACAAATAATAGAGAGATGTTTTTTGTTTGTTTGTTTTACACTTTTTGCATTTGACAGCAATAAGAATGGCCATACTGGGTCAGACCCAAGGTCCATCTAGCCCAGTATCCTGTCTTCGCCGCAATTAAACACCTGCAGCTGGTCCAGGTCAGCTAAATTCAGGTTTGTGGGGCTCAGGCTAAGGCAGTGGTCCCCAAACTGTGGGGCACAGAGGAACATTCGGGGGAGAGAGGGAGAGGGCCAGGGGAGCCCAGGCCAGCCCGCACAGGGGGTGGGGAGGGGGCACCTCTCAGCCCCGCTCTGCCCCCAGCTCCTGGCCATAGTTCCACTCCTGGCCTCGCCCCCAGCCTCTGGCTCCAGGCTTAGGCTCTGCACCCGACTGCGTCACTGCTGCCAGCCACAGTCCCAACCTCAGCCTCCAGCCCTGAGTGCAGCTTCACTCCCGGCCCCAGCCTCAGGTTGCAGCCCTGCTGTCAGCCCTGGCTCCTGACTGCAGCTCCTGGGGGTGGGGGATGCAGACAGATCACATTACAGGTAAGGGGGGAGCACAGTGTAAAAAGTTTGGAGACCATTGGGCTAAGGGGTTGTTTAACTGCAGTGTAAATGTTAAGGACTGAGACCCTCCCCCCACACGGGTACCCTGGGGGTACATCTATATTGGAAAAAACCCACTGGCTGTCAGCTTCAGACACTGGGTCTACGGACTTTGGCTTAGGCTATGGCACTAAAAATAGCAGTGTAGACGTTCCTGCTTGGCCTCCAAAACCCAGCAAAGTGAATGGGTCTGAGGCCGGAGCTGGAACAACAACATTGCTATTCTTAGCGCAGAGTGCAAACCCAAGCCTGTTGACCTGGGCTCTAGACTCTCTGCTGTGGCAAGGTTTTTTTTAATTTTTATTTTTTTTTCTTCCAGTGTAGATGTACTAAAAGAGAGTGGTAGAGTAAAACTGAAAAAGCAGCATATGGCTCTGTGCACTGAAAGGAGGAGTGTGCTTATGATCAGTGAAGCTGAGCATATTTGGTGGTGGTCTTGGGAGAGAGGAAGAAAACCTTTAATTTCTTATTTAAAAATGAGGGCAAACTAGTTCAAGTGCATGATAAGAATTAATTTTTTTAAAAATTAGTCAATTAAAATGCATTGACAGTGCCTCTTTATGCATGAGAGCGCAACATGCAGTGGGGAAGGAGGTCAGAGGAGCAGCTGCCAGCTTTGGTTGATTTTCTCCAACACTGCATCCTAAACCCCGTCTGTGGGGCCCAGGCTTGCAGAGTTTGTTTCCAAGCCCAAGCTTGAGTGTCCACATTGCACTGTACACCTGGGTTCACGATTGCTGGACCTGGGTCTCACAACCATGCTAATGCATCCATCCCGCATTACACAGACCTTCTCACTCCGGGCTGCAGCTAGACCTGCCACCACACGCTGTAAAATGACAGGGCTTGGATCTGAGTCACGCAGGGGCACTCAGGCTTTGCCCCTCCTCCCCAGTAGAGTGCTAAGACCCCAGGTCAGCCTGATTTGTGTGGAAGGAGGGGGCTTGGGCTAGTGGGAGCCGGGCTCAGTGCGCAGCGCCGGATATCCACCCCCAAAGCTAGAGAGGAGCCTGGAGTCCCCGTGAAGCAGCCCCCGTGTATCTAAGAGGGGCTCGGAGCGCAGGGCCCCTCCCTTCTCGGGGCAGCTCTGGACGAGACCAAACGCTGGACAACTGGCGCACGCCGCAAGCGAAGCCGTGAGCGCCCGTCACGGCCTGTCCCGGCTGCGCCCCGACTTCCCAGCGCTCCCGGGGCCAGGCGTTAGGGCGGGACGCGTTAGGGCGGGACACGCTACGTCTCCGCGCCCGGGCCGAGTTTAACCCGCTCCGCCAACCCGCTTCCCCCACGGGCCCGGGCAGAGACTAGAGCTTCGGCCTGCCCGTGGGGTTACAGGAAGCGAATCCCCAGGCCGCCGGCCCTCCCCCATCAGGCCCCATCCACCGGCCCTTCCCCCGCATACCGGGCACCCCCGCCCGCTCGGCCCGCGCAGCAGCAGCGCCACTGACCCCGGCCCGCACCCGTGTGGCAGCGGCCGCCGCTTCTTGCTCACACGCGCGCGCGCTCCTGTTTATCTCCGAATCTGACCTCAACGGACTCCGGCGCTTAGACCGTTGGCTCCTTCTTCGCTTCCGGAATCTTCCTAGTTCGAAATTCTCCGCTTCCTCCGCCCATTGGCTGGACATCCCGCGACAAGCGATGCGTGACGTCATCGCGCAACCGGGTGCGGCGAACGTGCCAATGTTGCTGTTATCATCCGGGTTCTTCTGCTCGGCTACCGTCGCCTCTTGGTGTTCCTCCCCATTGTTGAGTACGGCCTCCTCGGCGCTCCCAAGAGCCTCGCGGCCACAGCTACGCACGTGATACCTTGGAATCCCGGCGCGGGTGTGGTCGGCGGTTCAAGGTGGCTGCCCCTGCATCAAGGCCCTGGCACCAGCAGCTACTCACAGAGCCTAGCCCGCACGTGGCTCACTAGCTCCTGCCCTGTCCCCTCAGTACCTAGCCCTGCCCTGCGTGCCCCCCTCCATACCCTCCCTGTCCTGCCCCCTCAGTACTTAGCCCTGCCCTGCGTGCCCCCCTTCAGACCCTTCCTGCCCTGCTCTCTCTCCAAATCGTCCCTGCCCTGCCCCCACAGTGCCCTGCCCTGCACCTCTCCAGACCCTCCCTGTCCCCCCTACGCTCTCTCCAAATCCTCCCTGCCCCCACAGTACCCAGCCCTGGTCTGCACACCTCCAGACCCTCCCTGTCCTGCTCTCTCTCCAAATCCTCTCTGCCCTGCCCCCACAGTACCCAGCCCTGGTCTGCACCCTTCCAGATCCTCCCTGCCCTGCACCCTCAGTACCCAGCCCTGGTCTGCCCTGCACTCCTCCAGACCCTCCCTGTCCTGCCCCGTTCTCTCTCCAAATCCTCTCTGCCCTGCCCCCACAGTACCCAGCCCTGGTCTGCGCGGTTCCAGATCCTCCTTGCCCTGCAGCCTCCGTACCCAGCCCTGCCCTGTATCCCTCCTGACCCTCTCTGCCCTGTCCCCAGTCCTACCCTGCACCCCGCCAGACCTTCCCTGCCCTGCCTCCAGCTCAGCCCTACACCCCTCCATGTCCTCCCTGCACTGCACCCTCACTCCCACCGACCAACACCAGTACCAGCCATGCCCTACACACCCCCAGCAGATCCGCCCTGCCCCATGAATTCATACACTCTCCTGATCCTCCCTGCCCTGAACGCTCACACACACCCCCACTCCAGATCTCCCCACCTTACTCTAAACACAGGTACCCTCCAGATCCTTCCTGCACCGTCTGCACATTCACACATCCGCTCCAATTCAACCTTCCCCTGCACACACACCAGTATGTATCCCTGTCCTGCCCACTCAGACCCTCTCCAGTTCCCCTCTGCCCTGCACACATACCCTTGCCTTTTACCTTTTAACCCACACTGCTATCTTTCCCCTTTGACCTGCACCCCCTCCCCTTCCATATTCCCCATCCTGTGGCTGTACACCATACACACACCAGCAACCTCCAGCTTCCCCCTGGCCCTGTGCACACCTGTGCAGGAATCATCTACCACCCCCCTATATATACTTATACATATATACTGCTTGTCACGGTACCCCTCTGCTCCTTGCAGCATAGGAGGCCACCTACTTCTCTCAGGGCAGCTTACTGGGAACAGTGGGAGGAAGTGGCCATCTTTTCTAAGAATAGCCTATAACAGAGGTGGGCAAACTACCGCCCGCGAGCCACATCCTGCCAGCGGGACCGTCCTGCCCGGCCCCTGAATTCCGGGCTGGGGAGGCTAGCCCCTGGCCCCTCCCCCGCTGTCCCCCTTCCCCCGCAGTCACGCTGCCGCGCAGGGAGCACTCTGGCATGCCGCTCCTGCTGGGCTGCGTGGCTTGCACCCACCCACCTCCCAGGCTTTCCAATAAGCCAGTACTGCCGCTCTGAGCGGCATAGTAAGAGGGTGGGGAGCGGTGGGGTTGGATAAGGGGTCCTGGGGGGCAGTCAGGGAGCAGGGGGCAGGATGGGGTGGAGGTTCTGGGGGGGCGGTCAGGGGACAAGGAACGGGGGGGTTGGATAGGCATGGGAGTCCCGGGGGCCTGTCAGGGGGCGGGGGTGTAGATAGGGGTCGGGCAGTCAGGAGACAGGGAGTGGGGGGGAGGGATTGGATGGGGGTGGTCCCGGGAGGAGGTGGTCAGGGGACAAGGAGCAGAGGGGGTTGGATGGGTTGGGGGGCTCTGAGGAGGGCAGTCGGGGTGGAAAGTGGGAGGGGGCCGATAGGAGGTGGGGACCAGGCTATTTGGGGAGGCACAGCCTTCCCTACCCGGCCCTCCATACTGTTTCGCAACCCCGAAGTGGCCCTCGGGCCAAAAAGTTTGCCCAGCTCTTGCCTATAACCTTAGTGCCTTTGAGAAAAAATGGGAGATAGTACCCATTTTGAAAGAGGGCAGTTCTCAGTGAGTATCTCTGAAGAATAAAAATTTTGTGGGTCAGCCCCTGCTGACGGGTAGACTTTCAGTTATGAAGACTAATGGAACAAATAATCATTGTTATTTAACTTTCATCACACTCCACAGTCCATTCCTGCAAAATGAGATAATGTCTTTGATTACATCCTTTTGTGAGATCTGGACTAGCTGACCTATTTAGCTTTAAGCTGTTTCTTGGGCTGTAGAGGACTAGTAACTTCTGACCTATGAAATGCAAAATGTAATACAAATGAATGATAACACATTAGTAATGGAGCAGGTGATCCCATCCTGGTAATAAGTGTATTGTTGCACTCAGCCAAAGAGAAGTCTGAGTCTGCTCCACTTGATTTTTTTCTAGAAGGTGTTTTACAATGACTGTAAAAAGCGACAAAGAGTCCTGTGGCACCTTATAGACTAACAGATATATTGGAGCATAAGCTTTCGTGGGTGAATACTCACTTCGTCAGATGCACAATGACTGTGTTTTTCTGTTTGCCCATTTGATTGTAGATACAGGAACTATAAATTGTGTGACAGAAAATCACCACTGTATTCAAACTGTTGGAATTTTTGTGAATTGTGTATTGTTGGATATCAGCTTCTCATATATTCCATGTTGAATTACCCATTATTGCTTACCTATTACATGGAAGTTTTTGTTTCTTAGTCTCTCCATTTCATAATAGTAGGCCTGATTGTGCTATTGCTTACACAGGTTGTCGCTATTGTAACACCACTGATTTCAGTAGAAAATTGACTAGCTCACTTTGAGCATATAGTTTTTATGATCTAGTATGAAAATGACCTCAGAGATGAAATGGCATATTATGAAGGATCATGAGCTTTTTAGAGTTTGACATGCAATACTGTTAGCCAATTGGACATGCTAGTTAGTGCTTCTTTTTCAATTTGTGAATTCACACAAGGCCAAAACAACAGAACTCTGGCCTTATGCTTACAATTTTCTACTCCCAGTGTCCCAAATGCATGTATTTTGTCTTTTCTAATGGTACCACAAGTATTCTGCCTTTAAAGATTAGAATCTCTAGAACTCTGCCACTTAGGGCTGACACAAATATTTTGCTTTTGGCCAATCAGCAGTTCATGTTTTCTAGCAATGAAGGTAATGGGGTTGTGACCCCCGGCTCTCCTATATTCACCACTGTCATATAATTATGATATGTTTTGTAGAAAGTATGCCTTGTGAGGTATCATTCTAAAATTCTTGATCTGCTAGACTTTAATATCTTGTTGAACTGTATGTGCTATCATTGTATGTGAAGTTATGAAGTTTGGCTATGTATGTGCTACTAAAACATGTTGTGAGGTTGAGAACACCCACAAGCAGCCTTTCAGGTACAACAATAAAAAGTTCAAACAATGTTATTGGCTTATTGAGGGAATTCACACAAGCACAAGGATTACCCCAGGAACTGTATACAATAGAAACCTCTCAGAGATAGCACCAAACAATGCTGTTTGACCCAGATCACAGCAAAAGAGCTTTCCAGCAAGTTGGAAGAAGATATAAAAGGGAGAAATGACATCATGACTACACCTCACTCTCTCTACAACAACACACCTGAAAGTACCGGAGGAAAAAGACTTAACTGGGTGGGCAGGGGTGTGCGGGGAGTGCTGGTCCCAGGCTAAACTGATTTCTAGCCTATGTATGGAAACTTGGTGGACTGCTTGTATCATCAGCCAGGGTGAGAAATTGCTAATTCATATCCAGTCTTTCTAGTATCTTAGGCTTAGTTTGCAGTTTTGTTTATTTACTAGGCAATGTACTTTGATTTGTTTGCCACCACTTATAATCACTTAAAAGCTATCTTTCTGTTGTTAATAAATCTATTTTACATTTTACCTAAAACACTGTGTGTTGTTGGAAGTACAAAGGAGATAAATCTCAGCTCCTGAACCAGAGTTGGTGCACGTTCACTTTCCTTTGTAGAAGTGGCAGACTGGGTAATAAATTCATACTGGTCGGGTTTTGACCAGGACAGGATGGTACAGCTCTGGGGTGTTAGGCTGGGGAGCTGGGAGTATTTTGGCTGTAGCTTCTCTATTGTGGGTTCACGAGTGGCTGGCCAGAGCATTCATGAACACAGCTGGGTGTGGTCTCTGCCTCTGGATGTTGGTGTGGTGGGTGCTTGCTTGGAGGGATTTGCAGCTTGTCACAACATCACAGTGCAAGAGGGAACCCAGATTGGTGAGACAGAGGGCTCAGCTGTACCTCAGTTCCAGGTGGCACCCTGGGAGGGACCCGTCACAGGGGGTTCTTGTATCCCTGAGTTCTGTCTATTACTAGTTTGGCATAGAAAAACAGTCTGGCATTGAAGTTGTGCTTCAATTGAAAAAAGAACAGGAGTACTTGTGGCACTTTAGAGACTAACAAATGCCACAAGTACTCCTGTTCTTTTTGCAGATACAGACTAACACGGCTGCTACTCTGAAACCTTCAATTGAAAAGGAAGTCTTTTCTCATTCCTAACCAACTGCTTCACTATCAGTGACTTACTGTTTTTTCAGAGAATACTGCAAAGGCATAATAATTTCTTGTCTCTTTCTACTTGCTCTGCTTTTGATGATATCCACCAAATCATTTCTGACATAACTGTAAAGAGTTTGGGGAATTATTCTAGATCTCCCTTTGTTTTTAAACATCTAAATTCTATGTTCTGATAATCTTTTATTCCTTTTAACGATGACTAAGTTGTGCACATTTCTTTATCACTCATCATCTTGAGACATGTATATCTTTTTGTTACTACATGATTAGATTGTTGTAGGCTACATCTGCTATATTATTTTGTGCTATTTATAACATTTGATCCTTAAGCAGTGAATCTTTCTAGCTCAAATAATTCTCTTTGCTGTAAGCAATTTTATATTTTTCTCTATGGAGACTGATGCTATCTTATGTGTCTGGAGTGACCTGGATTAGTTTTTTGCTACTATATGCACTAACATGACAAAACAGTTGTTGAAATGATCAGAGTTGGAAGGGCACTAATAGATGTACACCCTTACCTGGGCTTGATCCCACTTCTGTTAAAAAACATAGAAAGACTGACTTTAATGAGAGTTGGATTATGCCTAAACGATTCCTAAAATAATAGCCTTTTAAAAAAATGTAATGAGGTTCACCTTGGAGTTTAAAAAGTGATACCTCTATGACCAGTTAGATATTCTCTTCTAATAGGTTTTTGGAAAATAATGAGGAGAGTTTTTGCAATATCAAGTCTTTCTCAGAGCACATTTTCTGGTTGTTTGCATTTTTTAAAGTCTTTTTATTAGATTTTAAAGAGGCGTGATAGCTCACAGTGTATCATACAGCACAATTATATTAATAGTTTCATTTCTCACTAACTTAAAAATCAATACCAGAGACAACTAAAACCATTACATAAATGAAAAGAAAAAAGACGAGAAAAGATAATACCAGTATCCGTAACCATGAGCCTGTAAACGTTCTAAATACTTCTCAGTGGAATTCCAATTTAAGCTTAGTATAGTGCTATTACCAAGACAAATTCTAAGCCCAGTCCAAGTAAAGTACTTATTAGTCAACACATTTATTATTTTTCCTTTCTAAAGATGGGAAGTGGATTGAACTGAAGAACTTGTGGATCTAAAGGCGGAGGAGGCCTGGAATTACTTCAAGTCATAGTTGCAGAAACTATCAGAAGCCTGCGTCCCAAGAAAGGGGAAAAAATTCATAGGCAGGAGTTGTAGACCAAGCTCGATGAGCAAGCATCTCACAGAGGTGATTAAGAAAAAAGGAGAAAGTCTACAAGGAGTGGAAGATGGGAGGGATCAGCAAGGAAAGCTACCTTATTGAGGTCAGAACGTGTAGGGATAAAGTGAGAAAGGCAAAAAGCCATGTAGAGTTGGACCTTGCAAAGGGAATTAAAACCAACAGTAAAAGGTTCTATAGCCATATAAATAAGAAGAAAACAAAGAAACAAGAAGTGGGACTGCCAAACACTGAGGATGGAGTGGAGGTTAAGGATACTCTAGGCATGGCCCAATATCTAAACAAATACTTTGCCTTAGTCTTTAATGAGGAGCTTAGGGATAATGGCGGGCTGACAAATGGGAATGAGGATATGGAGGTAGATATTACCACATCCGAGGTAGAAGCCAAACTCAAACAGCTTAATGGGACTAAATCGCGGGGCCAAGATAATCTTCATCCAAGAATATTAAAGGAACTGGCATACGAAATTGCAAGCCCATTAGCAAGAATTTTTAATGAATCTGTAAACTCAGGGGTTGTACCGTATGACTGGAGAATTGCTAACACAGTTCCTATTTTTAAGAAAGGGGGAAAAAAAGTGATCCGGGTAACTACAGGCCTGTTAGTTTGACATCTGTATTAATCAAGGTCTTAGAAAAATTTTTGAAGGAGAAAGTAGATAAGGACATTGAGGTCAATGGTAATTGGGACAAAATACAACATGGTTTTACAAAAGGTAGATCGTGCCAAACCAACCTGATCTCCTTCTTTGAGAAGGTAACAGATTTTTTAGACAAAGGAAACAGTGGATCTAATTTACCTCGATTTCACTAAGGCATTTGATACGGTTCCACATGGGGAATTATTAGTTAAATTGGAAAAGAGGGGGATCAATATGAAAAATGAAAGGTGGATAAGGAACTGGTTAAAGGGAGACTACAACAGGTCATACTGAAAGGTGACCTGTCAGGCTGGAGGGAGGTTACTAGTGGAGTTCCTCAGGGATCGGTTTTGGGACCAATCTTTTTAAATCTTTTTATTACTGACCTTGGCACAAAAAGTGGGAGTGTGCTAATAAAGTTTGTGGATGACACAAAGCTGGAAGGTATTGCCAATACAGAGAAGGACCGGGATATTATACAGGAAGATCTGGATGACCTTGTAAACTGGAGTAATAGTAATAGGATGACATTTAATAGTGAAAAGTGCAAGGTCATGCATTTAGGGATTAATAACAAGAATAACGCATCAATTGGAAGTAACAGAGGAGGAGAAGGACCTTGGAGTATTGGTTGATCACAGGATGACTATGAGCCGTCAATGTGATATGGCTGTGAAAAAAGCTAATGCGGTATTGGGATGCATGAGGTGAGGTATTTCCAGTAGAGATAAGGAGGTGTTAGTACCGTTATACAAGGCACTGGTGAGACATCTGGAATACGGTGTGCAGTTCTGGTCTCCCACGTTTAAGGAGGAGGAATTCAAACTGGAACAGGTACAGAGAAGGGCTACTAGGATGATCCAAGGAATGGAAAACCTGTCTTATGAAAGGAGACTCAAAGAGCTTGGCCTGTTTAGCCTAACCAAAAGAAGGCTGAGGGAAGATATGATTGCTCTCTATAAATATATTAGAAGAATAAATACCAGGGAGGGAGAGGAATGATTTAAGCTCAGTACCAATGTGGACACAAGAACAAATGGATATAAACTGGGCACAAGGAAGTTTAGACTTGAAATTAGACAAAGGTTTCTAACCATCAGAGGAGTGAAGTTCTGGGATAGCCTTCCAAGGGGAGCAGTGGGGGCAAAAGACATATCTGGCTTCAAGACTAAGGTTGATAAGTTTATGGAGGGGATGGTATTGTAACCCTTCTGCCAGGCCAAGTTGATAGCAGCAAAGGCCGGGTGCAGTACATAGGGGTCCCCTCCCAACAGCGTGACACAAAACCAGCTCGAGCCCCCACCCAGTGACCTGGGAAAATCTTACACACACCCCTGGGCGCCTCGAAGAGGCAATACTTCCCCTCTCGCAAGCACAGAGCCTTGGTGTAGCAGAAAATGTTTAATAACATGAGGTAAATGACAGCATTAAATTGGGAAAACACCACAACTAGAGTTCATAGACCAAACCATGAGCGAAGACCCACCCCAGCAAATTGGGCCGTGTCCTTTCCCGTTGGTTCTTGAAACCAACAACCCAAGAATCACCAAAGTCCCAAAAGTCCAACAACCCCCCAGAGTCTCTGTCCCTGGTCAGTGCAGCCCCAGAGTTCAAAGGGGGGGGGGCGTGCAGGGTGTTAAGGGGCACCTTACGTGATCCGAGGCCGACCGGCCGCCTCTCCGTGGGGTTCCGCCGCAGCCTTCACCATGAGCCGCTCCTGCCGTCCCACGAACTGCTCTGCCAGCTGCTCCGCTCTGCTCACCGACCTGTGAGTTACTCGGCTCCGCTCCACTCCAACCGTCCCTTGGGCCGCTCCAACTGTCCCCGCAAGGCTCCGCTCTGCTAGCTGCTCCTCCAGCCGCTCCGCTCACCGACCTGTGAGCCGCTCGGCTCCACTCCAACCGTCCCTGCGAGGCTCCGCTCTGCTAGCTGCTCCTCCAGCCATCCCCGCAAACTGCTCCGCCAGCCGCTTAGCAATATAGCTTCAGGCTCCCCCACTAGTTAACACAGCCTCAGTGATCTCAGCTCTTAGTAACTTTAGCTCTTTTGTGATTTCAGCTCTTAGTGATTTCAGCTAGTAGTAGGGGAGCCCCAGTGCTGGTGCACTATTGGCCCGAAGTGAATTCAGCTCAGCAGCCTGTAACTAAACTCCTAATGGAATCAAAGTTAGCGCTGACATTCAACAGTGGAGAGAGGAGAAGGAGGTGTAATTGGTGTTTCAGGCTCACAAAAGGGGCCCATACCACCAGGTACAAATACCTACCCCCAACCTCTCTCCATTCACTAGGTTTTTGTAACCCATGCCCCTTGTCAAGCAAGTGCTACTTAGGTAATGGTGAGTCCTTCTGTCATACAACAGTTCCACTGGCCTTGATTCACAGAATCAGGGTAACAAAACTTTATTCTTCCTGCCCCAATAACAGAGAAACTGGGGATCCCACACCAGCCAAAGTAACCACTTTCAGTTGTTGTTGTCCCAGGCTAGGCGGGTGGGTGTGCCTATGCAAACAAGATCAGCCCCTGGAGTTCTTTTTCACACTCGCCGTAATTCACCACCAGATGTCAGGGTAGAGCTCATCCTGACTCTGCTTACAGTATGATGGGATAGCCTAATTTTGGCAATTAATTGATCTTTGACTATTAGCGATAAACATGCCCAATGGCCTTTGATGGGATGTTAGATCGGGTGGGATCTGAGTTACTACAGAGAATTCTTTCCTGTGTGTCTGGCTGGTGAGTCTTGCCCACATGCTCAGGGTTTAGCTGATCGCCATATTTGGGGTCGGGAAGGAATTTTCCTCCAGGGCAGATTGGCAGTGGCCCTTGGGGTTTTTCGCCTTCCTCTGCAGCGTGGGGCACAGGTCACTTGCTGGAGGATTCTCTGCACCTTGAAGTCTTTAAACCATGATTTGAGGACTCCAATAGCTTAGACATAGGGGTTTATTACAGGAGTGGGTGGTGAGATTCTGTGGCCTGCGTTGTGCAGGAGGTCAGACTAGACGATCATAATGGTCCCTTCTGACCTTAAAGTCTATGACTCTATGATGTGATTAAATTTGAGAAGTCAGATGGAATTTTAAAATTTTCCTTCTGATCTCATAAGTGTTGTTTTTCAGTAGGGCATGACCACCAGCAGCAATAGGCAGCCCAGCAGCAGCAACTCACGAGGAAAACAGCTGTCCAGCAGCAACTGCTAGTCTGGGATTTAGGGCACAACAACAGGAACAACAGTAAAGGCTCTGATGGTCTCAGGGTCTCCCCAGGGTTTCCTTTCCAGGGACTGTAGACCTGGCCTGGTGGTCCAGCCTGTGCCAGTGAAACTCAAAAGATGGGCCCTGAGGATGACCCAGAGACTTTCCTGGTAATGTTTGACTGAGTGGCGATGGCACCTGACCATTGGGCCATCCTGTTGACTTCTTACCTGACAGGGCCAACACAGGCTGTATACTGAGGGCTGGATGTAGCGTCTGCTCAAGACCATGCCCAAGTGAAAGCTGCTATGCTCAACTACTTTGATATCACAGAGGAGGCCTTGCAATAAATTTTCCATTGGGAGAAATATCCCCGGGGAGCCCAGCACCACATGGTCACCCAGAATTTAAGAGACCTCTGCTGGAGTTGGTTAAAGTTGGAGATTTGGACTGGAGTCAAGGTGGTGAGCTCATCATGGCAGAGCAGTTTGCCCACATACTTCTGCTGGGGATACGGACTGGGTATATCTGTATTCCCATATATACTATTTCTCTCATATAATGTGGGGCTTTGCCAGACTGGCCCCTTAATTACAATAATAACTCAAACAACCTGTGAATTGGAATAAATTGTTGGTAGTGCATTTTTTATGGTTTTCCAAGGGTTTTGTAGCTGCCTTCCAGTGGGCTTTTGATATTTATTTACTTTAAAAAAAACCTCTTTGTTATATTTACAGCTAAAATAACAAATATACAGTAAGATTAAAACAGACATGAGTTAAGTGACACATAAGACAACATATGTCTCATTCAAATGTAATTAATATTAGGGCTGTTGATTAATCACAGTTAACTCAAGAGATTAACTAAAAAATTAATTGCGATTAAAAAATTAATCACAATTAATTACAGTTTTAATCACACTGTTAAATAATAGAATTCCAATTGAAATGTATTAAATATTTTGGATGATTTTCTACATTTTCATATATATTAGTATATATATAGATTTCACTTTCATGATAAAGAGATTACACTACAGTACTTGTATTAGGTGAACTGAACAATATTTTGTTTTTTACAGTGCAAATATTTGTAATCAATAAAGTGAGCACTGTACACTTTGTATTCTGTGTTGTAACTGAAATCAATATATTTGAAAATGTAGAAAACATCCAAAAATATTTAAATAAATGGTATTCTGTTATTGTTTAATAGCATGATTAATTGCGATTAATTATTTTAATCGCTTGACAGCCCTAATTAATATGCAATAAATCATCAGAGCTACAGTATTTGTGTCAATATTTTTTTCGTATGTGTATATATAATCTCTGATATATTTTCAATTATTTGTTAATTTATTATGAATAAGTAGATAAAGGATTAATAAGTATCCAGATACATACGGGAAAAATTCCAGATAAGAAAACATGCAGTGATCATATGGGTCAAATACTGCTATCCCTTTTACCACCGGTACAATTTGTTATTAACACTTTAACATATATAGGACTAATCTACTACAAAAATCATTTAGTTTAATCACACACAAGATTTAGAATCCCAGAAGACTGTCTTAATCCAATGGCACTAAAATAATTCAACTGTTACTCTGTAATCTCGATATTGTACAGATAAAATAAGTGAAGGGGGAACCATAAATCAATAAAATGTATATCAGTGCTTCACCTTAATCTTGTTAATTTTTCTATTGAGTATATATCTTAAACTTCATGAAACCATCTGTTAGTTGACTAGACCCCAGCAGTTAAGCATGAAGCCAGAAGCAAAAACCCTACACTTTTGAAACAAATTCCCACTGTTCTCAGTTTCTAAGACAGCTTGCAGCAAGGGAATAACTGAGGTGTTATTAATATTAGTTTCTGTAATAACTATTGCACAGTATATTTGATTACAAAAATACCAATGTTGTTGGCTCTTAGGTACCTGGCTATGCTCTAATTCTCTCCCATTTTTTTCTGATTAACAAATAGCCCAAAGAATCTAGTAGAATAATGGTACCTAAGGGCAAAAGGCTATTCTCAGATCTGCATGGAAGATCTTGACTATGATATTCTACTTGATAAAAACAAGCTCTTTTGTACAGAGAGCAGAATATCATAGTCAAGATCTGTCATTAGGATCTGTGAGCAGAATATTGAACATAATACATGCAAGGAAATCTTGGATCAGAAAAACACGTCCCAACAGTTTTCTGCTCTCATGTATCTCCTGTACATACATTTTGGCATCACTGGAATTACTCCAGATTTACACAGATGAAGCCAAGAGCCAGAACTGAATTCTTTAATTTTATTTTACTCTCCAAATATGGATACGTCATACATATGTACTGTATCACAGGCTACATTGTCTGTTATTATGTGGGGCCCCAGTCTCAGTCAGGGCTTCAAGGCCTGTAATAAATAAAGAAGGAAAAAGAATAAGAATTAATAATAGCCATCTATTGTGCATATACATATCAGGTGAGAAAAAAAAGGCTAGGCTATTCAAATTCACTGCTAGCCCAGAATGTTTGGATCAATCAGATTTTAATGTAGTGAGGAATGGCAGTTTTCTTTCATGGTGTGGCTGTATTGCTGTACTCAGCACCAGACAGTCTGGAGCACAGCAGATTGACATTCAAATAGCTGATCTCAACAGTCACTATTCAAAGTCAGAAGAAATTGACAGGGACTGACACTTTCTTTGTTCACAATAGGGGTTCATTGCAAACACTTTTTAATGACTTCCATTCAACAAGGAGAAAAGTAGAGAGCAGGCATAAAGAATAATTTATAATTAAGGCTAAGATTTTGTCACAGATATTTTTAGTAAAAGTCACGGGTAGGTCATGGGCAAAAAAGAAAAATTCACTGAAGCCGTGACTCAAGTGAAGTGGGGCAACTGCGCAGGGGCTAAGAGCTACCTGCAGCAGTTGGGAGCTGCGGGGTACCCCTGCTGCCTGCAGCTCCAGGGGTCCCCCCAACTGCTGGTGGGGGCCAGGAGCTGTGGGGTTCCCCTGCTGCCCATGGCAGCTGGAAGCCCTGGGGGTTATCCATCACCCACAGTGGCCAGGAGCTGCGGGGTTCCCCTGCCACCGGCAGCGCCAGGGGCCCCCACAGCCCACGGCCTCTGGGAGCTGTGGGGTATCCCGCCACATAGAATCATAGAATCATAGACTTTAAGGTCAGAAGGGACCATTATGATCGTCTAGACTGACCACCTGCACAACGCAGGCCACAGAATCTCACCCACATACTTCTGTATCAAACCCCTAGCCTATGTCTGAGCTATTGAAGTACTCAAATCATGGTTTAAAGACTTGAAGATGCAGAGAATCCTCCAGCAGTGACCCGTGCCCCAGGCTGCAGAGGAAGGCGAAAAAACCCCAGGGCCTCTGCCAATCTGCCCTGGAGGAAAATTCCTTCCCGACCTCTAATATGGCGATCAGCTAAACCCTGAGCATGTGGGCAAGACTCATGAGGCAGACACCCAGGAAAGAATTATCTGTAGTAACTCAGATCCCACCCCATCTAACATCCCATCACAGACCATTGAGCATATTTACCGCTAATAGTCAAAGCTCAATTAATTGCCCAAATTAGACTATCCCATCATACCATCCCCTCCATAAACTTATCAACCTTAGTCTTGAAGCCAGATATGTCTTTTGCCCCCACTGCTCCCCTTGGAAGGCTATCCCAGAACTTCACTCCTCTGATGGTTAGAAACCTTCATCTAATTTCAAGTCTAAACTTCCTGGTGCCCAGTTTATATCCATTTGTTCTTGTGTCCACATTGGTACTGAGCTTAAATCATTCCTCTCCCTCCCTGGTATCCCTCTGATATATTTCTAGAGAGCAATCATATCTCCCTTCAGCCTTCTTTTGGTTAGGCTAAACAAGCCAAGCTCTTTGAGTCTCCTTTCATAAGACTGGTTTTCCATTCCTTGGATCATCCTAGTAGCCCTTCTCTGTACCTGTTCCAGTTTGAATTCATCCTTCTTAAATTTGGGAGACCAGAACTGCACACAGTATTCCAGATGAGGTCTCACCAGTGCTTTGTATAACGGTACTAACACCTCCTTATCTCTACTGGAAATACCTTGCCTGATGCATCCCAAGACCGCATTAGCTTTTTTCACGGCCACATCACATTGGCGGCTCATAGTCATCCTGTGATCAACCAATACTCCAAGGTCCTTCTCCTCCTCTTTTACTTCCAACTGATGCATTATTCTTGTTATTAATCCCTAAATTCATGACCTTGCACTTTTCACTATTAAATGTCATCCTATTACTATTACTCCAGTTTACAAGGTCATCCAGATCTTCCTGTATGATATCCCGGTCCTTCTCTGTATTGGCAATACCTCCCAGCTTTGTGTCATCCGCAAACTTTATTAGCACACTCCCACTTTTTGTGCCAAGGTCAGTAATAAAAAGATTAAATAAGATTGGTCCCAAAACCGATCCCTGAGGAACTCCACTAGTAACCTCCCTTCAGCCTGATAGTTCACCTTTCAGTATGACCCGTTGTAGTCTCCCCTTTAACCAGTTCCTTATCCATCTTTAAATTTTCATATTGATCCCCATCTTTTCCAATTTAGTTAATAATTCCCCATGTGGAACCGTATCAAATGCCTTACTGAAAGCTTGAAGCTCTGGGGGCCGCCAGGGGTGGCGAGGGTACCCCGCAACTCCCTGCCCCTGTGGATAGCAGGGGACCCTGGAAGCTGAAGTCACGGAGGTTCTTCTTCGAGTGATTGCTCATATCAATTCCAGTTAGGTGTGTGCGCGCGCTGCATGCACGGATGTCGGAAACTTTTTCCCTAGCAGCTACCCGTCGGACCAGCTGGTGAGCCCCCTGGAGTGGCACCAATATTGCGCTCTATATAAGACCCTGCCGGCCTGACCCCCCTTTAGTTCCTTCTTACCGCCCATGACGGTTATTGGAACAGTGGTCTCTTGTTTATCAAGTGTTCCACTAATCCCTAGCTTTCTCTTATCTTAGTAGATACCTTTTTACCCACCCCGCCCCATGTTCGCTTGTGGTAGACGCGGTGAACGCAAAAGAGAACACCCCCAAATCAAAGGATGCCAAGCGGCTGGACCTTTTCGGAAGAAAAGTTTATTCTACTGATGGCCTTTCGCTACGGATTGCAAACCAGCTTGTGATCCTCAGTAGATACAATTTCAACTTGTGGTCTGCGGTCCTTAAGTTCCAAGACTTTCTTCCAGCGGAGGCTCATACGGAACTGGGGGCCATTGCCGAGGAGGGCAAGTTGGTAGCTCGAACCTCCCTTCAGGGTTCCCTCGATGCTGCAGATGCAGCTGCACACACTCTGGCATCCGGCATCGCCATGCATTGAAACGCCTGGCTCCAGTCATCGGGTCTTCCGCCTGAGGTGCAACACACCATACAAGATCTCCCCTTTGATGTCCAGGGCCTGTTTGCAGACCAAACAGATTCCCACCTGCATACCCTGAAGGATACAAGAAATACTATTAAATCCTTGGGCATGCATACCCCGGTTACTCAAAGGAAGCCCTTTAAGCCCCAGATCACCCAACAACAAAGACCCAGGCAGGACTTCTCCCGTCGGAGAAGCAGGTACCCTTGACATAGACCATCACGCCCCCCTGGGCAGGGTCAAGGGCAATCCAAGCCACCTCCGGGCCCTAAGTGTCCATTTTGAAGGTACGCTCGAGGACAGACTACCAGCTCACATCCCGGACAATTATCCCTTTCTGAACCGCCTATCCGTTTCTACCATGCCTGGCCCCTTATTACATCAGACCATTGGGTCCTCCGCACGGTAGAGGCGGGATATTCTATCCATTTCCGTTTCACCCCGCCCTCCCACCCCCCTTCCCCGTCCCTCTTCAGGGACCCTTCTCACGAGCAACTCCTCATCCAGGAGGTACAATCCCTCCTTGCCCTAGGGGCAGTGGAGGAAGTGCCTCGAGAGCTCAGGGGCAAGGGCTTCTACACCCACTACTTTCTTGTCCCCAAGGCAAAAGGAGGCCTAAGGCCCATCTTGGACCTCAGGGAGCTCAACAAGCACATCATCAACCTGAAGTTCCGCATGGTCTCCTTGGCCACAGTTATTCCCTCACTGGATCTGGGAGACTGGTATGCCGCCCTCGATATGAAAGACGCTTACTTTCACATTTCAATTACCCCGCCCCACAGACGTTTTCTCCGTTTCGTGGTGAATAAGATGCACTCTCAGTTCACAGCCCTCCCATTCGGCTTGTGCACAGCCCCTCACGTCTTCACCAAGTGCATGGTGGTTGTGGCAGCTTTTCTTCACCGACACCACGTGCACGTCTTCCCGTACCTCAACGACTGGCTTATACGGGGCCGATCTCACCAACAAGTCCGGTCTCAAGTACAACTGGTCATGGACACGTTTAGTCACTTGGGCATCATGTTGAACGTCAGCAAATCTGTCCTCTCCCCTACCCAGACAATAGAGTTCATTGGGGCAGTCCTGGACGCAAACCAAGCACGGGCTTTCCTCCTGGAGGCCCGGCGCCTGGCTCTAGCAAACATAATCACCAACCTTTGCAGGTTTCCCACCACCACAGCGAGGCAGTATCTCAGGCTGCTGGGTCACATGGCATCCTGCACCTATGTGCAGACTAAGACTCAGGCCTCTCCAGACGTGGCTAGCGTCGGTATATCAACCAGGCCGCGACAGTCTAGATATGGTGTTCATGGTCCCAATATGCACACTCGACTCCCTACGTTGGTGGCTGGATCCCCGTATGGTGGGTGCCGGGGTCCCATTCCATCCCCCTCAACCCACCCTGACCCTGGTTACAAACGCATCTGCCCTGGGATGGGGGTGCACCTCAGGAGCCTGACAACGCAGGGTTTATGGCACAAAAATGAGCTGTCCCTGCACATCAATATCAAGGAGCTCAGGGCAATTCGCCTTGCGTGCCAAGCGTTCCTTCCCCGCTTACAAGACCGTTGTGTAGCAGTCCTAACAGACAACACCACGGCCATGTTCTATCTGAACAAACAAGGCAGAGGTCATCGCCGCTCTGCCAAGAAGTCCTTCTTCTGTGGGAATTCTGTTTAGCCCACTCCATCACCCTTCAAGCCTCATACCTGCTGGGTGTCCAGAACGTACTGGCGGATAGCTTAAGCAGGCGTTTTCTCACGCACGAATGGTCGATTCGCCCGGACATCATTCACTCTGTTTTCCACATCTCGGGGTTTCCCCGAATCGACTTGTTCGCTTCGCGGACCAACAGGAAGTGCCCAACCTTCTGCTCCTTCCACAGCCCGGGCTGATCACGTGGTCGGACCAACTGCTTTACGCCTTCCCGCCATTTCCGCTGGTCCACAAGGTGCGCCTCAAGATCCACTGGGACAAGGCAGACATCACTGGTGGCCCCTGCCTAGCCACGCCAGTGTTGGTATCCTATCCTGCTGGACCTGTCAATTCAAGCTCCCCTACGCCTACCTCTCAGCCCCAACCTCATCTCGCAGAACCACGGTTGTCTCCTACACCCGGACCTTCAGTTGCTCCATCTCACGGCCTGGAGGATCCGTGGTTGAACCAGGCTGAGCGTGCCTGTTCGGACTTGGTAAGGCGGGTGCTCCTGGAAAGTCTCAAGCCTTCAACTAGACTTACTTACGAAGCTAAATAGAAAAGATTTTCCAGCTGGTGCACTCAGCGGCAGATGCCCCCGCTCCAGGCTTCAATCCCGTGCATCCTGGACTACCTGATGTTCTTGAAGGACCAGCACCTAGCTTCTGGATCCCTTAAGGTTCACCTCGCAGCCATTTCTGCGTTCTACCTAGGAGCGGCCAGGTGCTCGGTGTTTGCACACCCGGTCGTGCGGCATATATTGAAAAAAATCCATCCTCCAACGAAGCCACCTGCATTGTCAGTAGCCTTTCTAGCAAACGTTTCCCTCCAGGAAATCTGCAGGGCTGCCACGTGGGCCTCGGTGCACACCTTCATGTCCCACTACGCCATCGTCTAGCACTCTCGTGATGATGCGGCCTTTGGCAGAGCAATTCTTCAGTCTGCGGTTCCTTGACTCCAACCTCACCTCCGAGGTAAGACTTGGGAATTGATATGAGCAAGCACTCGAAGAAGAAAAAACAGTTACTCACCTTTCTGTAACTGTTGTTCTTCGAGATGTGTTGCTCATATCTATTCCATTCCCCCCCACCTTCCCCTCTGTTGGAGTAGCTGGCAAGAAGGAACTGAAGGGGGGTCAGGCCGGCGGGGTCTTATATAGAGCGCTATATCTGTGCCACTCCAGGGGGCTCCCCAGCCGGCCCGACGGGTAGCTGCTAGGGAAAAAGTTTCCAACATCCGTGCACGCAGCGTGTGCACACACCTAACTGGAATAGATATGAGCAACACAGCTCGAAGAACAACAGTTACAGAAAGGTGAGTAACCGTTTTTTGCTGGAAGTTACTGATTCCGTGACTTCTGTGACTAAATCTTAGCCTTATTTATAATTAAGGATGTACAAAGGAAAAAAAGAGAAGCAACCACCACCCAACAGAAGTCCATTCAAACCTCTTCCAAGTGTACAATATATGTTTGTGAGTATTGTCAGTCTGAGAGCAGAGGCTGAAATCCACTAATAGTCCAAGTGTGCTCCCACTCATGTAATGGAGCCCTCATTGAGAGCTTTCTACTTGACAATATACCTGAACTCATATTAGGGGCCTAACTTCTTGAGTTGTAAATAAAGGTTTGAAAGCATTCTCAAATGAGAGGGAGCACGAATGAAAACTATAAGGCCAAGATGTCATTTCCATGTTCCAAGTGGGATGTTGGAGATATTTTTAGTGTAACCCACTGCCGACATTATGATTTATATTTGAACATTTGAAGCAAATCCATCAATACTGAAAGTTCTAAGCAGTGTGGCAGCTGGTAAAGAGATAATGAAAGCCGTAACTGAACTGTAGCTGGTGTCAAGTTCAAACATAACAATATTTTTGATTGACAGAAAAACTCAACAGTGGCAGAATTCTGCCATCCCCATGTTATCTTTGTACTTGTCTCTCTCTATAGTCTCTTTTCATAATCTTTAAAAAAAATTCTACCTTTTATCATTCTGTTATCTTAGCTTCCAACCATATTGTATTGTCCAAGTTGTACCAACTCATTTTCCCCTGCAAAGTCATCAACCTTTCTAGCTGTCGCTTCGAAATACTCTTCCTCATTCCTAATCAAAGGTTTATCACAAAAGTCATGATTCGGATTATAAGATATAAACATTGAATAAAATGACATTATGATATGAAGATATTGTAGACACAATGCAGTATGTGCTAGAGATCAAAAATGTCAGATTAAGGACGAGTATCAGAATAGAGCTGGTAGGAAAATGGAATTTCTGTCCCATGGGAAATTCCAAGATTTTGAAATTTTGTTTTGTCCTGAACCGGAACGTAAAGAAGAAATGTTGGAGATTTTTGTGAAACAAAATATTCTGAAATATCTTATTTTGACGTTAGTGAAATATATGACATACACACACACCAACAGGTATGGGAACTTGATGCAGTCCCAGTAGCAAGGAAGGGAGACACCGCCAGGGCTGGCTCTGGCTTTTTGGCTGCCCCAAGCAAAAAAAAAAAAAAACCGGGGCGGCCAGAATGGCAAAGCAGAAAAACCAAACAAACAAAACCTGCTAGGGTGCAGGGGGACCCCCTGCGCTGCAGATGTGCCCCAGCTAGCGGGGGGAGGGGAAGGGAGTGAGGGGGAGAGAGAGAGAAGGGGGGGCTCTGCACTGCTCCGGTCGGCTGGGAGGGAAGGACGCGGGCTGCCCTGCTGGGCTTGCTGCAGGGCGCTCCCGTCCTCCACCCCCTACAGGGCGGCCGGAGCGGAACACCACCAAAAAAAAAAAAAAGCGGCCGTGCCGCCCTAGGATTGGGCAGAATGCCGCCTCCTACAAGCTGCCGCCCCAAGCACCAGCTTGCTCGGCTGGTGCCTGGAGCCGGCCCTGGACACCGCCAAGTGACAATAGGTAGTTCCTCCACCTGGAATTCTCTGGCACCCATTGGCCAGCTGGGGGAGAAGCCTGAAGTGTCTCTCTGGACTTGGCTTATTAGATATATTATTTACACAGCAGCATAGCAGCAAATTGTGCTTTAGAATGTGCAAAATAGATTCACCAAAGAACATGAGCTCCTGCTCCAAGAAGTTTGTATTCTAAAGGCACAAATAAGTGCAGTACAGTGAGGAGAAACAGTCGGGCAGAGAGGTGTTATATGTAGATGGTAGTTTCTGCAGGACAGAGGGATTTCTAGTAGAGCTGAGCAATTTATTATTAATTTATTGAGCAAAGATTGACTCTTTTTCTGTTTGTGAACTGTCCATAAGCAGCTTGTGATTTTCTCAAATGTATTTATTTGAAATTGCCTGCCAAATAATTTATATGAATAATTCTTGGCGTTTGGAGAGTTTGTGGGCTGTTAATTCTGAATATTCAGTAGTCAAAATTTGAGACACAGTTGGTTTTGATTGTACTCATTCCAAAGGTTACCCAGCATTGTTTCTCTTCCTTTATTTATTAGATGAGCATAATACTTAGAATCAAGTTTCTGTTCCTTTCCTCATGCCAGCTCTGCCCACTGCCACTGTCCTACCCTTCTTGGTTGCTGTTATTAGTGTTTTAGAAAAGGGCAGATGCAGACACACATGAGAACAGAAGTTCACCTGCCTTCCAGTTCTGATGCGGTGCTAATAAGCAGCAGCTGCCTGACCCTTTCCCTTCTAGTTTAGCTCCGCTGGACACCTCCAGATCTGGCAGCCCCTTTCATGATTTCCTCTCCCTATGACCCCTCCACTGGCTATTGTTCCAAATGAGTGTGGAAATACAAAGTAACTTGTGCACAGCTGTGGCTGAGTCATGGGCGGTTACTAGACTCAAGCCATAATCTCTGAGTAACCTTAAAGAATCTTTAGTGCTCTAGTGTGGCAATCACATTACTGGTTTAATGTTTAATTTCTTCGTGTCCCCACAGAAATTTACTTTGCCGCCCGAGTCCTGAAGTACATTTTCCGTTGTCCATCATTAGAATAATGTGAATGCAGATTTATCAGCTTTGCTCCAACTTGCTTGAATGAGCTATTCCTGTCCGTTGACGGACCCTTCAGTCCTGATTCTTTCATGGTATCTGTTAGCATCCAACAAGTAATCCTTGTATAGTTGCTTTGTACTCTACCTGCCCCTCCTTGTCCCTCCATGCACATTGCTCTCCTTCTTCCATTAACTCATCTGGCCCCCCCCAATAGTTTGTTTAAAATTGGGGAGAATTTGGATTTTTAATCCTAGGACAGAGTGCCTTTTTATAAGGTTTTAGAATATGAAAGTGAACTGTTGTCACTTTTATTGCATTCCAAGGGTTATCTGCCATAAATAACTCTTCTCCTTATTTCCCAGTATAGAGACCATTTCTGCCATATGGCCATAACTGAGAGTGAGCAGATAGCTGGGAACACAGAGAGCAGAGTTCTGGACTAAATGCAGCAGGAGAAACCAGAAAACAAGAGAAAATCTGTTTTTTGTCTCCATGGGGACAAAAATTTTAAGTTAAAGGAGGAAAAACATAATCTTTTTCTTCTTTTTTTTCAGAAACAAGACAGATTTAGATAAGAGGACAAAGAAGCCAAACAGAAATGCAGCTGCAAGAGAAAGCATTCTACTATGAACATATGAGGGAGTACATACAGGGCCAAAGGTGACTTGCACTATTATCCTAGTTACGGGCCTCAGTATGTTCCTCAGTATAATGCCATGATACAGGACAGCAGCAGCTCTTACGGAACTGCCCATACTCATGTTCTCCCTCCCATGCATTCCCAGGGCACTCCACCCCTTCCAGTGAGTGTGACAGAGAAAACTGGAATCCCTAGGACATTAATTTTATCTCTGCATAGTCCAGAATCCATATTGTGTGAGAGGAGGGGGGTTGCCCTAGATATTGCAGCTGACCTGCATATTCGTTGGTAAACAAAGTTGATTAGCAGCATTTCTATCTCTGCTTATTGCTCATGAAAAGTACTCTAAATTAAAGTAAGACAACGCTGCTTAACAATTCCATAACTGTCCTCATCCAAAATGCTATAAATGCAAATGATGATCAAAAGAATATTATAATAAGATAAAAGATATTAGGATAAAAATAAAATTATATGACGTAAACCCCACAACCAACTAGGAAAACAATTCTATTCAAGAACATCAAATGCTAACATTTGATTGTGCTAGTTTTAGGCTTCAGCAAGATCCATCCCCACATGCCCCTCTGTATCTGTAAAGTATGAGCATAAAGGCCCAGATCCTCAAAAGTATTTAGGTGCCTAATTCCCACTGAAATCCTAAATACCTTTGCAGATCCGGGCTAAAGAGTCTCTGAATTGGTTCACAGGCCTGGCCCAGGAAGCGTTCACAACAGTCATAGATTCTAGTGGTACAGCTTCCCTGTTTGGTTGTGCTGCAAGGCCCGCAGCCTCCTCGCTCCTTGGCATTTTAAACTCCTTACCCTTGCTTTCACAAATGTTATGCAGAATACGATAGGTAGATATTATGTTACCCATGCTGGGGACAGTCTGTCAGCAAGCATCTCCACTTTGCTTTGAGCCTTCCCACTGCCTGGTCTTTCATGCCCCTGTAGGTAGAGACTGTAGGTGGTTTGTATCTCTGTGCCCACAGTCATGCCTTCCATAGCTGTGGGCCTACAATCTAGCTTTTGCATCTGGAAGCCAGCAGAACTCAGTCAATTAATCTGTCTCCCCTGTATATTAGTTCAATAGATATTACTGTAAATTGCTGCTAATTCTTTGAACACGTTTGTGAAACAAATGTTTAGCATTAACCAGTAATGGTTGGGAAAATAAGAGTTTCATTCCAACTGTTTAGTGTTTCATGGCGATATAATCAGAATGAAAAGAAGCCATTTTACTGGCATGAACTGTTTGACTCAGAGCCTGCACAACAAAGAAAATAATTTTATTGGACTGGTTTAGCTTGCAGTACACGTTCATGTTATTTCAAGTTCACTTACAGAATGGCAACCGCAAGAAATTGTCACTTGGTGGAGCTAGATTACTCTACAAATCGAATGCACTTTAAGAGATGCTTGCTTAAAAGGCCTCAAAGGAGAGTTTATAAATAGTACATAGGGGAAAAAATACAAGGAATTAGGGGATTTTAGCAAATCCTTTGGGGAATCAGAGTTTTTATAGCCCTGGTTTTAATTACTCTACCACTGTAGAAGTAAAAGCCTTGTCCGTTGAGGGCAAAGGTTATCTTCTGCTAGCTGAGAGAGCTGAGATTTCAGCAACTTGGGTGCAAAATTGTATAGAGCAAATTTTACATGTCACATTTTTTCCGGCAGTAAAATTGAATTAAGTCCTGATTTTTAAAATTCAGTTGTTACTAAAACATATTGTATGTGATTTTTAAAAAAACATTTGTTTTGCATGTGGAAATCTATTGCTGAAATGCCTTGTTTATGGAGGTTTTTTACCATCCTTCTGCATCCACTTCTCTAAATATTCTGCACAAAATCAAGAAAGTCCCTCTGTTTACTTCCAGTTTAGGAACACAGAGCATCCTACTGACAACCCCTCTGTACCCTTCTGGAGTTAGCAATTGGGATAGGTAGGGCTAGGGTCCAGAGTGACCTAGACAAATTGGAGGATTGGGCCAAAAGAAATCTGATGAGATTCAACAAGGACAAGTGCAGAGTTCTGCACTTAGGAAGGAAGAATCCCATGAACCGCTACAGGCTGGGGACTGACTGACTAAGCAGCAGTTCTGCAGAAAAGGACCTGGGGATTGCAGTGGACAAGAAGTTGGATATGAGTCAGCAGTGTGCCCTTATTGCCAAGAAGGCCAACAGCATATTGGGCTGTATTAGTAGGAGCATTGCCAGCAGATCGAGAAGTGATTATTCCCCTCTATTCGGCACTGGTGAGGCCACACCTGGAGTATTGTGTCCAGTTTTGGTCCCCCCACTACAGAAGGGATGTGGACAAATTGGAGAGAGTCCAGCGGAGGGCAACAAAAATGATTAGGGGGCTGGGGCACAGTACTTATGAAGAGAGGCTGAGGGAACTGGGGTTATTTCATCGGCAGAAGAGAAGTGTGAGGGGGGATTCCAAAGAGGCTAGGCTGTTCTCAGTGGTAGCAGATGACAGAACAAGAAGCAATGGTCTCAAGTTGCAGTGGGGGAGGTCGAGGTTGGATATTAGGAAACACTATTTCACTAGGAGGGTGGTGAAGCACTGGAATGGGTTACCTAGGGAGGTGGTGGAATCTCCATCCTTAGAGGTTTTTAAAGCCCGGCTTGACAAAGCCCTGGCTGGGATGATTTAGTTGGTGTTGGTCCTGCTTTGAGCAGGGGATTGGACTAGATGACCTCTTGAGGTCTCCTCCAACCTAATAGTCTATGATTCTATTCTATGAATTGTGCCCTGACAAATATGTTTCTCTCTCTAAATACTTGTTCATTTCCTTTAAAAAATTAATACCACTACTAGGGCATTGTCAGAGGTCAATTGGCCCTTTAAGGAGAGCCAAACTTATAACAGCTTTCTGAAGGCTAACCTAGGAGTAACTGGTTGTGCCAGGTGGCTGGTAATGGTCAATTAGTAGAGGAGCACCAGCACCCTATTCAAAGGCTGCTGAGGCTCAGTCACAGAGAGTGCTGTCAGAAGGAAGGTGCCTGTGAGATGAAGAGGCTTGTGAGAAGAAGGCAACTTGAGAGGGAGAGAGTACCCTGGGAGCAAACAGGAGTAGACCAAGGGAAGGAATTGAGGGAGAAACACAGACACTGTTCCTCAAGTGAAGGGAGCAGGAGTACCCTCAAGGGAAGGGAGCTGTGACTGTTTTTGGGAGAAGAAAACTATTCTGAGAGAAGATCCAGGGGAAGGGAACCAGAGTTCTGAAGAAAAAAGCCAGAGGTAATTCTATAAAGCTAGTTTTACTTATCCTGGACTGCAGATGACCTGGGAGTTACCCGAGTAAGGTCTTGCTTATGTTTGCGTTAATTTCTGTTAATAAATGAGGCCCTGAAATGGGGCATTCTTGGATGCACAGAAGGTTTGTTTGGATTGATCTATACCTGGCTGAGGGAAAATTATGGCACCTTTCTTGCTTGTTAGGGGGCAAGCAGCTGGAGGTGGAGCAGCCACAGTCCTATTGCTGCCTTTGGTTGTTTATCCTACATACTGTATTCACTGTGATGAAGGGGTGAGAGAAATTTTATCTCCCACTACCACCTTGATCCTCCATTCTTGGTGTATGGTAGGATACGCCCATTGAGTATGTATATTCCCTGATAACTTTTAATCTCTGGTCTCTTACCTAGCCTTTCTCCAAGCCAGGGGGAAAGGCCAGAAGGGGAGGCCCTGGAGCAGAAGTGAGTGGGCATGAGTAGATGCCTTCCACTTTAGAGTGTGTGTGTGTGTGTGTGCGCGTGTGCATGTGTGCATGGTTTTTAGTAGACTTTGAGCACTCCTCATTTAGGGCCTGACTGCCACTGGTCCTGTGCTTCCCATAAGGAAGCGAGCAGGACCACGGAAACTCGCTGCTTTATAGATTCATGTATTTTAAGGCCAAAAGGGACCATTGTAATCATCTAATAATCTGACCTCTTGCATAACGAAGGCCACTGAGTTTTCACCAAGTAACTAAACTTGATGCAGTGTAACTTCTGTTTGAGCATCTCTCTTAAAAAGGTATCCAATCTTCATTTAAAGACAACCAGTGATGGAGAATCCTCCATATTTATAGGTAATGATTCCAATGGTTAACTATTCTCACTGTTAAAAATGGACACCTTATTTCTAGTATGGATTTCTCTTGCTTCAGCTTCCAGCCACTGGACTTTGTTATTTCTTTGTCTGCTAAATTGAAGAGCCTTCTACTTCCTTTTGCTCTTTCTCCCCTGCATAGGGCCTGCCACATTGTGGGCTTGATCCTGTCCTCCTTGCTCATGTTAAGCAATGCTTTATTTCCTGAATGGTCACTCGGGCAATAACTGCTCAGCATGAGTAAGGGGAGAAGAATTTGACCCTGTGTCTGGGCAGCAGACCACTGCTCCATGCCAGTATTGACAACCTCTTCAGATAGGGCGGGGGCATGAGGATAAGCCGGAGGAAAGGGATCCAACGGAACACTTTTTAATCCTTTCCAATTTTTTTGAAAGATCAAAACCATTTTCCTGCTTCCTTCTGTACTCTGTTTTTTAACCCTTTTCTTTTTTATAAACATTTCCCATTCCCATTTGCTCCCACCCCTCCCTGTCTGCTGTCACTTGAACAGCTGTGACTGGGTATGGTGACAATGGAACTAAGTTCTTGTCAGCTGGAGGGCCTTAAAAGTGAGAGGCTTTCATTTATTCTGCTCTCCAAAGAAGGCTTGCATTGTCATTGGAATATTAATGCTTGTTTGTTCTGTTTCTTTCACTCTGTTCAACTTGAATTGGAGATTTATGGATAAAATCTTTGATTTAATACAATCTAACTAGTGTGCCTAGCTTTCTTCATTCTACGTAAGCCACCTGATTTCTCATGCTTTTAAATCTATTCAATTTATTACCCTCCTCCTTCATTCTGCCCTCCCCATGGTTTTGTATCATCAGCAAATGTCACCTCTTACTTCACACATCTTCATCCAGGTTAAAAGGTAGAGACAGTCAATCAGTCAGTAAATCCCTACTCTCTGCATATGCAGTTAGCACCAGCTGTAGCTCAATTAAACTCAACACTTGAATAGTTCACAGGAGAACACACACACATATGCACAAATTAATCAAACAAATCCATTTTCCAGTGACTAAAAGTATTCCCAGAATTTAAATCAGTCGAGCACGTGAAGAGAATGGTGGTTCTCTGCAGTGGCACTGATAGGTTGAAGTGCTAATAGTCAGAACATAATTTTGAAACTAAGCGTTTGTCTATACTTAAAATACTACAGCAGCACAGCTGTGCCAGTGTAGCATTTCAGTGTAGATTCTACCTATGCCGATGAGAGGGAGTCTCCTGTTGGCGTAGGTAATCCACCTGCCCAAGAGGCAGAAGCTAGGTTGATGGAAGAAATCCTTCTGTCGACCTAGTGCTCACTACATGGGACCTGGGTTGGCTTAACAGCACTGTTTTGAGGTATGGATTTGTCATATCTCTGACCGCTGTAATTAAACAGACCTAATTTTCTAGTGTAGACCAGGCTTTAGATGCCTAAATTAGGGTGCCTATCTTCAAATTGGATGCTCTAATTAGCATCTACTTAGGAACCTAGTGGGTGTTTTGGTGGCTGAACACTGATTTGGGCAGCCTAAGCTGAGCAAAGCCCCAAACTAGGCATACATAACTGGGTGCCATGTGTACATATTTTGAAAAAGTCAATGCATGTTTTTAAAGTTTCATGTTTTAGCTTCTCCCATCCTCCAGAAATGAAAGTGGAAGTAGCAGCCAGGGAGGGGGGCCCTTGTGGAAAACCCTAGAGTGTTTGCCTGTTTGATAGGTTTTAAAAAATCAGCTTTAAAACCACTTAAGAAAATTATATCCGTGCTCTTGACTGGTTTAAAAAGCCTACAGTGTTTATCTTCCGTTTAAATATATAGGTTTTCAGAACCGTATTGGTTTAGGTCTCACTTTGGGAAAGCAGGTTTCAGAGTAGCAGCCGTGTTAGTCTGTATCCGCAAAAAGAACAGGAGTACTTGTGGCACCTTAGAGACTAACAAATTTATTAGAGCATAAGCTTTCGTGGGCTACAACCCACTTCTTCGGATGCATATAGAGTGAAACATATATTGAGGAGATATATATACACACATACAGAGAGCATGAACAGGTGGGAGTTGTCTTACCAACTCTAAGAGGCCAATTAAGTAAGGCCTGGTCTACACTAGGCTTTTATGTCGAATTTAGCGCCGTTACATCGAATTAACCCTACACCCGTCCACACCACGAAGCTATTTAGTTCGACATAGAGCTCTCTTAAATTCGACTTCTGTACTCCTCCCCAACGAGAGGAGTAGCGCTAAATTCGAAATGGCCATATCGAATTAGGCTAGGTGTGGATGGAAATCGACGCTAATAGCTCCGGGAGCTATCCCACAGTGCACCACTCTGTTGACGCTCTGGACAGCAGTCCGAGCTCGGATGCTCTGATCAGCCACACAGGAAAAGCCCCGGGAAAATTTGAATTCCTTTTCCTGTCTGGGCAGTTTGAATCTCATTCCCTGTTTGGACAGCGTGGCGAGCTCAGCAGCACTGGCAACGATGCAGAGCTCTCCAGCAGAGATGGCCGTGCAATCTAATAGAAGGAGGGCCCCAGCATGGACTGATCGGGAAGTCTTGGATCTCATCGCTGTGTGGGGCGATGAGTCCGTGCTTTCAGAGCTGCGCTCCAAAAGACGGAATGCAAAGATCTACGAGAAGATCTCTAAAGCCATGGCAGAGAGAGGATACAGCCGGGATGCAACGCAGTGCCGCGTGAAAATCAAGGAGCTGAGACAAGGCTACCAAAAAACCAAAGAGGCAAACGGACGCTCCGGATCCCATCCCCACACATCCCGTTTCTACGAGGCACTGCATTCCATCCTAGGTGCGTCCGCCACCACTACCCCACCACTGACCGTGGACTCTGAGGATGGGATATTGTCCGCGGCAGGTTCCTCGTCGGACATGTTAGCGGACGGGGAAGATGAAGAAGGAGATGAGGAGGACGAGGCAGTCGACAGCGCTGGCACCGCTGATTTCCCCGACAGCCAGGAGCTCTTCATCACCCTTACCGAGATCCCCTACCAACCCTCCCCATCCCTTACCCCGGAGACAGAATCAGGGGAAGGATCAAGCAGTAAGTGCTTTAAATATCTAAACATTTATTTTTACAAGAACTGAACTATTTATAATATTAACAATGGCTTTTTCCTAAAGTGCTTAAACATGTAAACAATTATCTGCAAAAAAACGGGAATATTTACAATAGTAACAAAGGGTTTTTCATGATTTGTCTGCCTTAGGCTCTTCACAATTTAGTCCCAAGTATTTAAAATTTTTTTTACAATGTCCGGTAAGTCATGATTATGCTGCCCAAGACGCTCCACTCTTTAGTCCCAGTGCACCTACGTGAAAATCCGGTCAATATGGCCGGGGATAGAGGCGAAATCCTCATAGGAGAACTCCTCGTAGGTCTCATGAAGGTACATTTCCAGCCTGTTCATCAGGTTCCTGGGTAGGGCGATCTTATTGGGCCTTCCGTGGTAGGAGACGTTACCGCGCCACGACACCATCAGGTACTCTGGTATCATTGCCCTGCAGAGCATGGCGGCAAACGGCCCTGGTTTCTGAAGGCTTTCTCGAAGCATCCTTTCCCTCTGGGACTCCGAGATCCTCAGCAGGGTGATGTCGCTCATGACGCCCTGCTTTGAATTAGGGAGGGTAATGTTAGTATTGGGACTGCTTTACAGCCACGCGGTGGAGGGAGAGGGGCAGCATACAGGGATCTTTCCCTGGGACAGCCGCGAGGGGGTGGGACAGGGGCATAGTTCATGCTGTCCTGATTGCTGGCAGCAGAGACTGGCATTGCTTTCAATGTGAAAGGAGGCCGGTGCTACTAGTACAGTTTTAAGCAGCCAGAAGTCTACGGCTTACCATGATTGCACGCTACAGAAGTTCAGGTGTCCTGCCACGCTTCTCAGATAACTGCAAGACCACTGCAAGACCCCAGGCACTGAAGGCGAGGGCCGAAAATTCGACCTTGTCCTGAGTGCGCATGTGAGAGGTGCAGTGCATGGTCTTGTTCACAGAGAAAGACTAGGTTCTTTGTACACAACTTCATTTATCTGTCTCAGGAATTCACTCCATTTTTCCCATTCACACAGACACATCTGCGACTGTCTCCCAACCCAGCCTGTCAGCACACTCCCAGAGGCTAGCGCAGATTAGGAGGAGGAAGAAGAAGACGCGGGAGGACATGTTCTCAGAACTAATGAGCTGCTCCCGAGCCCAGGCAGCCCAGCAGACACAGTGGAGGGAGAACTTGTCACAAATGCACCGAGCAGTCATGGAACGGGAGGAGAGGTGGCGTCAGGAGGACCAGCAGGCTACTGAAAAGCTGCTTGGACTAATGAGGGAGCAAACGGACACGCTCTGGCGCCTTGTGGATGTTCTGCAAGACCGGAGGCAGGAGGACAGAGCCCCGCTGCAGTCTATCTCTAACCGCCCTCCCCCGCCACCAAGTCCCACTCCCCCCTCACCCAAAGTATAAAGAAGGAGGGGCGGCAAGGGCCGTTAAAACTCTCAGTCAACCCCTGCAGACTGCTCTAGCACTAGAAGGCTCTCATTCCCCAAAATTTTAAAAGTCCTTTCCTACACACCTCACAGAAGCCCCCGTGCAAGTTTCAACCCCCACGTTTCATGTGTGGTTCATAATAAAATATTCCTTTCTGTTAATTACTGTTTCCATGATTTTCTTTTGGAGGACAGTCTGTCTGAAGGAGGGGAAGGGGCTTGGTAATTGGACAGGACAGTCACCTTTACCAGGGTACAGAGGCGGGGTCAGGTCCAGCATCAGGACACATACCCAGTGCAGTGACTAGTGACCCTGGTCAATCTGGGAGATGGTTTTCATGTTCTGAGGGGGGGAGGGGGGGTTGCTCTGTGACTTTGTGTCGGGGGAGGGCAGTTACAGATCTAATGCATCACAGAGCCGCGCAGCAGGGGAGCTGTAACCCTCCTCCCCCTGCCAGACAGTCACATAGCCGACACATACACGCTGTCCCGCCCAGGAGGGCTGGCAGGCTCTGTTGAAACAACCAGTCCACCACTGCGGAACCTGTCATTCCTGGAGTTTAGAAGCATCATTTGCATCACAACACTAAACCCGCACCCCGCCACAGTCTGCGTCCCAGGTTTAAAACATTCCCGCGAAAACAGTAATAAAGACAACGGTGTTCATTAACAAAACAGAACAGATTTTATTTTTTGGGAAGGGGGTGAAGGGGGTATGTAACTGGAGAGGATAGTCAACGGTAACTGGGTAAAGAAACGGTGGCAAGTTCAGCTTGTGTGTCCACAAACTTAAAATTCACTGGTGACCCTGCTCAGTCTGGAAACTGTCTTTCAAAGCCTCCCGGATGCACAGTGCGTCCCGCTGGGCTCTTCTAATCTCCCGGCTGTCTGGCTGGGAGTAATCAGCAGCCAGGCGATTTGCCTCAACCTCCCACCCCGCCATAAAGGTCTCCCCCTTGCTCTCACAGAGATTGTGGAGCACACAGCAAGCTGCAATAACAATGGGGATATTGGTTTCGCTGAGATCACAGCGAGTCAGTAAGCTTCTCCATCTCCCCTTGAGATGGCCAAAAGCACACTCCACCACCATTCTGCACTTGCTCAGCCGGTAGTTGAACAGTTCTTTTTCTGTGTCCAGGGCGCCAGTATAGGGCTTCATGAGCCAGGGCATTAGCGGGTAGGCTGGGTCCCCGAGGATCACTGTAGGCATCTCCACATCCCCAAGAGTTATTTTATGGTCCGGGAAGTAAATACCTTCCTGCAGCCGTCTAAACAGACCAGAGTTCCTGAACACGCGAGCGTCATGAACCTTGCCCGGCCATCCAACGTTGATGTTAGTAAAACGTCCCTTATGGTCCACCAGTGCTTGCAGCACCATTGAAAAGTAGCCCTTTCGGTTGATGTACTGGCTGGCCTGGTGGTCCGGTCCCAGGATAGGGATGTGAGTCCCATCTATAGCCCCACCGCAGTTTGGGAATCCCATCGCGGCGAAGCCATCTATGATGGCCTGCGCGTTTCCCAGGGTCACTACCTTTGACAGCAGTACCTTCACGATTGCCTTGGCTACTTGCATGACAACAACCCCCACGGTAGATTTGCCCACGCCAAACTGGTTCGCGACTGACCGGTAGCTGTCCGGCGTTGCAAGCTTCCAGAGGGCTATGGCCACTCGCTTCTGGACAGTCAGGGCTGCTCGCATCCTGGTGTCCTTGCGCTTCAGGGCAGGGGACAGCAACTCACAAAGTTCCAGGAAAGTCCCCTTCCGCATGCGAAAGTTTCGCAGCCACTGGGATTCATCCCAGACCTGAAGCACTATGCGGTCCCACCAGTCAGTGCTTGTTTCACGGGCCCAGAATCGCCGTTCCACAGTATCCACAAGACCCATTGCCACCGTGATGTCCTCGGCACTGGGTGTCGTGGTTTCAGACAGGCGTGTGCTACTCTCGGAGTTCAGGTCCTCATCCCGCTGCCGTAGCCTCCTCGCCTGATTTCTCTCTATCTGCCTCAGTGAAAGGTCGATGATGAGCTGCGATGCGTTGACAACGGCCACAACTGCAGCGATGGTCGCAGCGGGATCCATGCTCGCAGTGCTGTGGCGTCCGCGCTGTCACTGACCAGAAAAGTGCGCGAACTGATTTCCCGCCGGCGCTTTCAGGGAGGGAGGGAGGGCTGTAGTGACGGACGGATGAGGACAGTTACCCAAAAGCACCCTCGACAAATTTTTTTACCCAGAAGGCAATGGCGGCTCGACCCAGAATTCCAATGGGCAGCGGGGACTGCGGGAACTGTGGGATAGCTGCCCACAGTGCACCGCTTCCAATGTCGACGCTTGCCCCGTTAGTGTGGACTGACAAAGTCGAATTACTGTCCTTAGTGTGGACACACACGTTCGACTTTGTAATATCGATTCCACATATTCGATTTAACTAAAATCGAACTACTCTCGTAGTGTAGACATACCCTAAGAGAAAAAAAACTTTTGAAGTGATAATCAAGATAGCTCAGTACAGACAGTTTGATAAGAAGCAAGTGTGAAAATACTTACAAGAAAAAATACTTTTTTTCTCTTACTTAATTGGCCTCTCAGAGTTGGTAAGACAACTCCCACCTGTTCATGCTCTCTGTATGTGTGTATATATATCTCCTCAATATATGTTTCACTCTATATGCATCTGAAGAAGTGGGTTGTAGCCCACGAAAGCTTATGCTCTAATAAATTTGTTAGTCTCTAAGGTGCCACAAGTACTCCTGTTCTTTTTGGGAAAGCAGTTAAGCACATACTTTAAGTTAAGCAGTGTAAGTGCTGTCCTCAGGGCCTCAATCCCTTCTAAATCCTGCAGGACTCTCACAGTGGAAGGGATGGTGGAGAGCATAGTATTGTGATAGGCTTTACTCAGGCTCTAACACTGGGGAGGAAAGATCTGTAGACAAAATGGAAAAATCCTCACCGCTGAGTTTGATACGGTTGTATGGGGCCAAGGTCTGGAGTGACCAGTGTAACTAAGATCAGACTGTGTTACTGTAGGAGTGCGTTCAAGCAAGTTCAATGGGAGTTATTGATAAAGAGGTTGAGTGAAGAGGTGTGTTGTCCTCTGCTTCCATCTCTGAATAATTCCACTCTTACCACCTCTATTGTCTTGTCTAAACTAGTTTCCCTCCCACCCCCTGAATGATTCCACACTAGCGTTATAATGCTGGTTGGTGGGGGAAGAAATCACAACTTTTTTCAAAAAATTTAGCCCAAACTTGAAATTTTGAAGATCTTCAACCAGCTCTAAAGTTGGCTTTCAAAAAGTGGGGGAGACTTTCATCAGTTTTTGCCTAATCTTTAATTTAGGCATTACGAAATTGAAAAGACTCTGAGCAGTTCTAAATGATAACAACAATAAAAGCAACAGCAGTAGTATAGGTAGCGTGCCAGAGACTGCTGTCATTTTTACCACCATGTTGTAAAACCTGCTCTGAGCAGGTTTTAGACAAGACTCTGCTTAAAATGCTGGCATCTAGCTGGAGCCCCGTCTTCAGTGGTACATCTATGCTGCATTTTAAAAGCCATGGCAGAGAGTCTCAGAGCCCAGGACTGCAGATTTGGGTTCGTGTTAGGGTAGTGTAGATATGTGGCTCGGGCTGGAACTTGGGCTCTGAAACCCAACTCCAGTGCTTACTTTGTAATGAAAGAGGAGCCGGGGCTCAAGCAATTTTTTACATTCATAACTGATGCAGCAAGCCCAGAAGTGCCAGAGCTATGAACTGCCAAGCATAGAGGTGCCGGGGCTCAGCCCTAGCAAGCCCTGACACAAATTAAGCACTGCCCAACCCCCTCCATGGGCTTCAGAGCCTGTGCTCCAGCCCAAGCCCAAATGTCTACACAGCTCCTCTGTGGCTTGAGCCTGAGTCTGTAGACCTGGGCTCTGAGACTCACTTCTGTGGGTTTTAAAACACAGTGTAGACATACTCCATGTGTGCTCAAAGCATTGCTACCACTGGTTGAGATGCTGTTCTTAGCAGTGGTTGGGAATATCTTAGAAAAAAGATTAGCACAGCCTACATATGGAAAGTAACCTGTGTGTGACAGTGTCAGTGATGCATTCTCTCTGCACTTGAAAATAGTCAGGCTGCTAATGTAGACATCACTAGGCCCTTCACAACACCCTTTGTGCAAATCACATTAGGCCAGAGAATCTCAAACTGGGGGCGGGGAGGACAGGCCCACCCTGGAGGGGATGCACACTGTATTTTTGGGGGAGAGCGTGAGAGGCTTCAGGGGGAAAAATAATATACTAAGCACATTTTACCCACAGCAATGAATAACTAGCAAAGCTGATTCCTCCAGACATATCAGGTCATCAGATGGCGCTGTGCATTTGACTCTCGAGGGCACTGTGCATTTTAATAAATTTCTGTTAAGCCTGCATAGCATTATACAAAGTCATTGCTAGCTGTACGTTAATAGGATTGCTATGATGTGGTGTGCACATTGGATTGTAAGCCTGGACCACAATCACAGTTTTGCTTTTGCTCTTATTACAATGCATCGTTGGCTCATTCATGTAACAGAAAAACAAACAAACCCACAATTGAAGTGAAAAGCAAAGAAGCCGAAACTGATACAAGTGAAGCATCACCACTGCACATATCAGTATAAGTATTTATGTGGCGGGACGGGGGAGGGCATAAACTACTACAGACACAAAAAAAGTGTGTGGGGGGGCATGATCAAATAAGATTGAGATCCACTGTGTTAGGCCATTGCTGAAATGAAATCATGTTGTCTGTCTAGGATGTTGGTAATGGCTTGCCCCATTTGAGGGAGGCAAGGAGTGGGAAGCCATTGCTGATGCTTGTTGTCAGTGATGGGTCATTTTCCTAGTTAAAACAGATTCTATGAGTATATAATAGGCACTGTGAGAAATAGAGACGCTTGATGCAAAGCCTAGTGGGAAACTTTATATTTACTTCAATGGGCTGTGAATCAGGCCCTAGTAGGGAAGGATTTGAAGGCCATGCTTTAGTATTTTGACACTCAATCCTTTGCCATTCAGTGGATAAAAAAGTTGCTATATAATAAAATTTTCAACCGTTCAGTTCTCTTCTATTTTAAAACTCACTATTTCACTTGCTCTATACTTTTCTTCTTAACTACAAAGGAAAACTTGTTCATAGAAGCATTACAACATCACAGATGCTGGTACTAAGATTGTGAAGTCACCAGTACATTAGTATTCTCAGACACTCCTGTTTATATACTTGAATTTTAGAGTAATAAAAAGCTACAGGCTGATTAATCTATGATTTATGATATGAAAAGCTTTATCATCCTATAGTGTAAGAGGAATACAAAATAAAATCTGGCCACAAAAGTTGACTCCAGCTCCGATATTTTTAAGAGACATATTAGTCATTTTTATTCAATGTAACTCTAAATAGAGGCATTGAAAACATTGCCATAGGCTACTTTCCTGCTTCAGGGTGTCAGGGAAATAACTTCTGAATATTCTCAGAAGTGTTCAACAAAGCATAAATTATAGTGAGGATGGGGAGACAGGAAAAGCTCAGATGCCTATGAATAACTGAATATTTCCCCAGGGTATAAACATTAATGACTTTAATTAGATTATAATTGCTCATGGAAGCATATTCTTGCACAAGATAAAAATACCTGACATTGCATTCATGGCTAAGCTACTGTATCAGTAGCACAAGGAGGCTTAATGTAAACTTCACTTAAATACAAGTTCCTCACTAAATGTAAACTACTTAAGCCCACAGTATATAATGTATTATACACACATATTAGTGTGATTGTAGCAATGCGTTAGTATTTAGAGATTATGGGGCAATGTGCAGTCATGGCACTGCATGTTTAGATCCACCAGAAGGATAACTGGTACACTTGCCATGGCAGGGGCCTCAGGCATTGGTGGTACTTCAGTCTCTCCTGTTCTCTACCAGTGCACACGAAAATTTAGTCTCCAAAGCATATCAGCCCTCAGGTCTACCTAAAATCTGGGGGTGAAATTTAGTAGCCTATGATATACAAGAAGTCAGACTAGGTGCTCTAATGATCAGTTCTGCCAGTAAATTGGATGGAACTATGAGACGGCATCCCAAGAGCATCACCTCCATGCATCCACCACAGGGGATTGTTCTTTCCTTATTAGTCCAGGACTTTAAAATCTAGATGCAGATCCACTCGTTGCATTTCAGCTAAACCACTGAACAAACTAGTCCCAAATTCTATCCTTGAGCCAGAGGTGAAAGTAAGCCAGTACGCCCCAGTACGGCGTACCGGCAAGATCCAGTGCGCCGTACCGGGGTGGATCGGCTTCCCCTGGTGGCAATTTAAAGGGCCCGGGGCTCCCAGCAGCGGCTGGAGCCCCGGGCCCTTTAAATTGCCACCAGAGCCCTGCTGCCAGAGCCCTGGGGAAGAGGCGGCGGGGCTCGGGCGGCAATTTAAAGGGCCCAGAGCGCCTGCCGCAGCTACTGCCCCGGGCCCTTTAAATCGTCCCTGGAGCCCTGGGGTAGCAGTGGCGGGTCTCCGGCAGCTATTTAAAGGATCTCGGCCGCTGCTACCACCCTGGGCCCTTTAACTTGCCGCCGGAGCCCTGCCACCGCTACCCCAGGGCTCTGGCAGCAGGGCTCTGGGGATGATTTAAAGGGCCCGGGGTGGTAGCAGCAACCGGAGCCCCGGGCCCTTTAAATCACCACCCGAGCCCCTGGCTGCCGCTGCTACCCCAGGGCTCCGGCAGCGCAGCTCGGGTGGCGATTTAAAGGGCTCAGAGCTCCCACTGCCGCTACCCTCTGGGGCCCTTTAAATCGCCACCCAAGTCCTGCTGCTGGAGCCCTGGGGTAGTGGCAGCAGGGCTCTGGCAGTGATTTAAAGGGGAAGGGGCTCCTGGCTGCCGCTACTGCAACAGAGCTGCGGGCTCTTTAAAGCTCCGCCAGAGGCCGGGGCCCCTTCCGATGGTGATTTAAAGTGCCTGGGGCTCCGCTGTGGTAGCAGCAGCTGGAGCCCCGGGCCCTTAAGGCCCCCTCTTCCGGTTGAGGCCCCGCCCCTCCTAAGGACTCTGGAGTACCAGTAAGTCCTTTAAGTTACTTTCACCCCTGCCATGAGCACACAACCTGAGCAGCTGGGCAGTTCATTAGGTATTGGGAGAAAAGAATCCCAACCCCATACTAAGGCCGCATAGCATTAATAAAGCCATCTCATCACTGCTACTCCAGCTCCAGGGCAGTGCCACATATGCCTTGCCATTCCCGCTCCACAAACAGCAATGGTTGGTGGATCCATGTAGTAGTGAAATGACCAGACTCACACCTGGTCCATATCCTGTTCCCATAGCATTCAGAGAGCTTCCACAGCTCCATGGTGCACAGAGAGTGTGAAACTCTGCCACAGTTACCTAAAACCCGTCTTTCCCTTTGTTTCTCCATGCAACAGGATCACACCAATTTTGCTATGCCTGTGGACTTCTACATCTGTAGGAGGGCCCAGGGGGAAGAGAGGATTTTCCACTTAATTAAAATATGGTATTTCTATTTGCTGATGTTTGAAAGGAAATACTATTTGTTTCCCCACATCTGATATTTTTTTTAAAATGACACAAGAAATATCAAATCATGAACTACCTTTTCTTTATTTTTTTGTTATATTTGGCTTGAAGAATCTTATGTGAAGGGGAATCTGGGAACAATAGTATACCAAATAAAAAAAAGTGGGTTAATTTTTTTTGTTTTTTTGTAAAGATAATTTTTCAGGTGTCTGTTGAAATAATGAAGGGATCCTTTAAAAACAAGAATTCCTTAATTTACTAACTAAAATCAGTAGTGTCAATTTGTAGTTGTAGAAGCACTGAGAATGGTCTTTTTAAATTCAGGAACAAACTTCTTTTGTGTGCTCAAAGCTCTGTTAAGACAGAAAGCACACTAGCTTCTTTTGACAATACAGCTCAAATTCAAAATAACTTGACTGGAGAGAGTAAATATTTACGAGTTCAGCCTCAGTCAGCAGCAATTTTCTGGGGAGAAAACATTTCAAGAGTGATCATAAATTTTGGTATTAACTATATTGAATATGGACACTGTTCATACAGAGGACCAACCATGCCATGACTGGTTACAAACTCTTCTGGAAGCTGTTAGAGAGACAAAGTCTTGGGCATGTTCTGGCTGAAGCTGATAAGATGAACAGGGATGTGTGGAAAGGTTATTAGGTAATGATTGTATTGTAAGTATGGAGATGCAAAACCATATGGTATGTTTACTGGGGCTGAAAATATAAAACTCTGGCAAACAAAGGAGACCAACAGGTTCACAACTGGTGACGCTGATCCTACAACACTTATTCACCAATTACTGTCCAGTTAATAACTACTAAGATTTTACCAGTCATACAGCAACTTGTCAGCTTTAAAAGCACTGTGACGAAGACTTGGCGAGATCATTAGCTTTCATATCATTGCTTCCCAGATTAGATTTAGAGGCATTGACCATCAACTCTCACTGGTAGATGTGAATATTTTCAATTCAGACAAACACTGCTACAATTAATTTACTTCTACAAATCTTTAACCCAGCTCCTAAGACAAATAAAGGGTTCCAAGCCACCGTAAGAACCTTAGTTAGTTTTAATAGGAACATTATTGACTCCCAACACACAGAGGAATATGTAATACTTTACTTTTGTAATAGGAAGCAGTAGTTTGCTAAGGAGGATGTTGAAAGTAGGCTAGATAATATAAATTGAGAGGGCAAAGCCTGAGGTCCTTACTTCCTTTTTATGCAGTCTTTACTCATTTTGGCCCTAGATTAAATAACCTATTTTGACCATAGAAATCAGGATCTGACCTTAGATTAATAATCTCTGTGAATACAAAGAGAAATGACAAGATTCCCCACTGACCTGCACCTTACGTCGTCATTTACCTCTCCTCCCCTTATAGTCTTTCATCTGCCTCCCTCATTTACCCTGCCCTCCATGCTTCTTTTCATCCTTCTTACTCTACCTACTCCTTCCTCTCCGTACCTGCCTTTCACACCCTTCCTCTAAGTGTTCCTCTTCACCTTCCTTCCTTCCTTTTTTCTACTCACTTGATCATGTTACCTCTTCCTCGCCTGCCATTTCCCTTTGACCTCGTCTGTTCCTTTAAATACAATGTAACTAACAAGGTAGTTTGATTCATGTGTATAATATCACTGTTCCCCTTCCCCTTGTTTGTTTTTGTGTCTTTTAGATTGTAAGATCTTTGAGGCGGGGATTGTCTTGTCATATGTGTTTGCACAGGGCTCATCACAAATGGGACCTCCACTCTTTGCCACTAGCACAGGATAAATTATCAATAAATAACAATCATAATTTTAGTCTGGCCACATGGCACACCCGGCACATCTTATGCTACAGAATAGACTAAACAACACAAACTATAATACATTAATATTTACACTTAATGAAGAAAACAGGAATAAAAATGACTCTTTGTGTTGAAAGTGGCAGAGTTGAAAGTGGAGGAAAAATCATAACTTTTGGAATATCCTGATTTCTGAGCGCTTGCTTTCTCACCTTGAATATCGCATTAATGTTAGCTATTGCATTTAATTTTCTGGGTTTTCTTAGGAAAAGACACTGCTAAATTGTAGTGCAACCTTAACTAAATACTCTTAAATTGAAGTGGATTTCACTGAGGAGCCATTAATAGATTAGTCCTAAACTCAGGAGGCATTAACACAGCTCTTTTTATCTTAGGGAATCTTTAAACAAATATGTGACTCTAAATGTTCAGAGGTTTACAATTACTGAACCAATTTTCATTAGACATGAATAATTTTACTTCCTCATTGATGACCTATGAAACAACCTGGTTTGGAGGGTGTAGTATTAGCCTTTTTCTGAGATTTGCATGCTTCAAAATTTCAATTAGGACATATGGGGAAAGTGTGCTGTATTTTTCATGCTAGCTTAACTCAAATGGTTGAACTAAGTTTACTCATGCTTTCCAAAATAATTCAATTTTGGGCTTTGAACAAGCATGGAAATTTTCAGCCTGATGGAATTTGTCTGAGAAAGTTATGAGTAACTGAAAAAGGAGAGGGTTGTATGGAAGTTGGAATTCCTCTTTAACGATAGCAGTCACTACCGGCTGGATCCCAAAGCAGTTTGAACTACATGCTCAAGCGAACAATAATGGAGGATTCTAGTAGAAAATTAATAGACTGTCAAGTACTATTTATGGATGATGAACTGTAATTGCAGAGGAAGGCCAAATGCTAACAGTAACATGTAGCTTAACAAAGATTTATACCATGGTTATTTGGATGGTTATTCAGCTATCTTCTCAAAACTAAAAAACAAACAAACAAAAGACTCCCTACACACACACTCTCATCTGAAAACATTGAGTATAACAAAGCAGCTAAACTTAATACCATTCTAGCAAACTGCAAATGACAGATTACAGTCAAGTGATGTAATGCTATGAGACTTGTTTCTGGACAGAATTCAGTCATGCAATTGTACCCTGAAATAGCACAATAAAAAAAACAAAAACAAAACCATGCTCTAGTTTTGTTCTTGCCACAAAGTGAGAGGCATATAAGAGTTTTAAATCTCTTACTTTCTACCCTTAATATGGCATCAGATGGGGACTAAGCACTGGTTTAGTGGCCTTTCTGCTGGACTTATGCAGGTTCAATTTCATGTTATGCATGCTTTATAGAATGCAGTGTCTGCTTTAGTCTACTCAGAAGGTGTATGCTTGGCAGGAAAAGCCAATACTGGCACCTCTCCTGAAGGAGTTGTGCTGCCAGAGAAGGTAGATGCAAAGAACCCCATAATGATGATGGGGGTGGAGGTTGGATCTTGTGATAGAGTGTTTACTTCACACAAGGCCTGAGCAAGTTAAAAAGGGCTGATTAACTTTATAGCCTGCACCTGGAGGAGGGCAGGGCTGGATAAAGCCTAACTGGAGAGGAAGTGCAGCTGGGCAAGGGTAGTCTGGTCTTGTATAAACCCAGGAAGCTGAGTACAAGAGGGGGCTGTAAGGCAGAGCTTTCCAGTTATCTTCTAGAAATAAATGATGTTGATTATGGGTAAGGTGGTGTTGAAGGGGGAGACTACACAGTCTGGCAAGAAGCT